>NC_079294.1:66157210-67407210 GCF_023638135.1 Falco biarmicus | reverse complement strand
GATGGGGACTGCCTGTGTGTTTGCCCCATGACTGGTACAATGTGGCTTGCATACCCAGCATGGCACAAGTAACCATCAGAGGCTGTGCTTCTGCTAGCACAGTACGTTTTTGCAAGGACTTCATCCATTCCTGGTTTTAAGTGACACAAAGAGGGTGGCTCCCCCTCACTCCCATTGCATCTTCTCCATTGAATGGATACTGGGATCTCTCCATAGCTAACCCAAATTTCCCTTTCCTGCAGTTATCCTATTACTTCTAGTTACACAGTGTTGGGGGTCTTAAAAAAAAATTCTCTTTCCTCCTTGGTTTTTAATCCCTTTGAGTATGTATAAGCAGTGTGGTGTCCCCTGAGTGACCTAAAGATCTTAGCAATTTTAGAGTGTAATTGAGTTTTGGCTGGGCTGGGAGAAGTACAAGAGATTAAAACAAGACCATCTGTTTTGAGATCCTGACCCCACAGCTCCTTCCTGTAGTTTCAGTGTTTGTATCTTTTCACATTTATGAGATGGTCATTGCAGAAAAGTCAACAAAGTGTGGCCCTAGGAGCCAGAACTTTTGGGTTCCTCTCTGTGGTCAGGCTTCAGAGGAGACTGAGAGAATGAATTCCTTAATGCTTAATTTCTGCCTCTATGAATAGAGATAATGTAATGGTCTTGGAGTCGCCTTCTTAGAAGTGATGGGTCAGTCTGGAGAGTGGTTATGGGCATTTGGTGCAGGGGGTCTGTCTGCTCAGGTGAGCTGGGCATCGGGGTGCACTTGCAGAGGAAGACGCAGGTATGTACCTGATCGTGGGCGTGGGGTTTTTCTTCCTTGTGTCCTCTGCACCCTATTCCTGATCTTTGTGTGCAGAGTAGCCGTGACTGCTGTGACATGTATATGGGTAAAACCTTTGTTTCAGAGCAGGCTGCTAAGAATCAGAATGTGCAACAGCCTGCCCCCAACACTGACAAAACGTCTGTGCAGTGATGTTTGTGCGGTGGTCTCACAAGTGTGCTCCATGTGAGCCTCTGCCTGTGCTGCAGTAAATGCAGGAATGGGGAGAACAGATGAGAGCGGTGGGCGTAGGTACAGCAGAGCTGAGGTCTGGGCTGAGCATGGCACTGAAGCATCTTCCAGCAGATGAGCACGTCCCCTGTGAGTTGGGGTTTAGTACTGTGTTATTAGAGATGACACTGCAAGATTGCCGTTGGCAGAACATCATTTACGTTGACAGTTGTAGCAGCTTGCTGCAGCAGTGTCCCAGGAAATGTATTTTTCAGCCAAATATTTGTATGAAATATGATAACAGGGACAGAGCTCGGAGGCAGCTGAAACACCTTCACTTTTTTGTTCTTTCGGTGTTTGTATTGCAGTGGCTTGCAGGCAAGGGAGAGCCTGGCTCTCGGTGCCGGGACCTGGGTGATTCCTGCTCCAAAGGGCTATAGGAGAACACAGCTATTGAATGGGATGAGCTTTGGGGATGGAGGGGAAGGTGGTGATGAAGTGAGCAGCACTCACAGTTGGCCACCACCTCGCAGAAACAGACGTGCTGTTACCACAAGTGGATTTTCAGTCCATGCATGTGTGAATGACGTGCTGGATGCTGGGTTGGCGCTCAGCCTGAGCCCTGAAGACACGTGCTGTGCTCCCCTCGCAGCTTTGAACACAAGTACCGTGTGATCTAGGGACAGGGAAGTTTGGATTTGGGTCAGTGCTGCTCTGGTGTGACCTCCCAGACTGCCACCGGGCATTGATTGCGTTGTGTGTGCTGCCATTGATGGAGAAGGGCAGCGTTAACCAGAGGGGGGTGATGGTCCCACCTGGTCGAGGCGGGGGGTGTCTTCCTCCAGCAGGAACCCATGCAGCAGAGGAAGCAGGGCCCTGTGGTGTTCTGGGAGGTGAGCTGTGGGGGGAGAGCTATCCACAGCTGAGTCTGTGGGGACAGGAAACTGCTGAAGGCTGTGGTTCTGGGAGGCAAGACAAGACGGTCTTGGAAACACGTAGGGAGAGAAAACATGGGGTGGGATAAGGCAGCTGTATTTTTGCTGTGGGTTGTTGGCTTAATCAGCAAGTGTTGCCTCACCTCCGGAGAACTTTTCCCAGTTCCAGCCTGCAGTTGCTGCGTCCCTGTTCCTTGTGCCTCTTCAGCAGGGCACAAACCTCTGTCACTTTCCCCTCTCTTTTAGCATCCTGTTTTACTTTGCCCTCTGGTCTCTTGTTTACTAGCAGTTAAGCAGGGAACTGCTCTTGACTTGACATCCCAAAAGCTCAGCCATGAGGATTCTGTTTACATGTGTTTTGAGGCTCCGGTTTCCTGGGCAGCAGGTAACTGAAGCTGTTTGCATAATGCATCTCCTGGATTGTGTAAAATGCTCTTGATCCTCCTCTGTGGCAGAGGGTGCTAAGCAAGCCATGGTGAGCGTGGCAAGATCAAAGAGGAGATACACAGCATTTGTAGCTTAATAAACATATCTTTAAAGCTGGAAGTGACCTTTTGCCTAACAGGAGCTCTAAACTTTCACTCCACCTCCCTTTTACTGAGCCTTAGCAATGCTAGTGATTTCAAGCATGCATGGAACAGGATTGAGACCACAGATTTTGGGTGAAATTTGTGAAGGGCTGGTGCAGGCATGTGTCAGGCACCCACCCAAACACACAGCTCTCTTCTTGCCTGGAGTTCGTACAGGGCCAGCATGCATGACACCACTCACATCGCCGAGGGAAAGCTTCTCGTAGCTCAAGTGTCAGCAGCCTGTTCCTGGGAGCTGGAGGGGGAATTTCGGCTCAGCTGTCTGTGAAGTTTGGTGGGGCTATGATATGCCACGCTCCTGACAGCTCTAGCAGCCTGCGGTGACAGAGGGTTTGATACAAAATTCAGAGCCCTCACCTCCCATTAAGCAGAACAGCTAAGCCCAGGGTTGGCACTGAAGTGAGTGGCAAGAGAAGTGTCAAGGATAGTAAAGCAGGACAAGGGATGTACAGCTGGGAATAGGTGAGTGTTCCCAGGTCCTGAGGGGTAGCTGGTCTCTCCCACACGCTGTGTTGGCTGTGTGTGATGTTTGGAGCTGTCAGATACAGCCAGGCTCTTGTGTTACAGGCATCTCTGACTCCTGAAGACAGAGATGGCTGGATTCAGGGATGGTTTGCGGTCCTCCAGTGTTCTCCATGTGCATCTCTTATTAATCCAGATCTGCCGTGCTTTTGAGACTTCCTGAAATAAGAGCTGGTGTTTGGTAAGGCTTGGACTGAAGCAGGGTTTATAAGCAGTAGGCTCTATTCAGCTCTCCAAGAGTCTTTTGGTGGTGGTATAACCCTGTGGTGCATCAGCACATCTGTACTACAGGGATCACACCTGGCCTCTCCCAGAGGATATTGAACAGACCGTGCTTGCATGGTGAAGCTGGAAGGGAGCTAAGAATAGAGATCATAATTAGGTCAGCAGCTTGCAATGGGCTGTGGGACAGAAAGGTTGATGTGGTTGGTTCCTGATAGCACTTGTTAATTATTAATCATCTGTGTTACAGCAGTGCCTCAGTAGCTCTCTGAGGTCAAGGGCTAGCAGTGCCCTGCGGCACTTGAAGCATCCTAACAGCTGGAGTAAAGATGTTGCAAGTGTCCAGAGGCATAGCAAAGCTCCTGGTCCTGTTGCTTTAGACATGGGACAGACACATTGTGGAGGCTTGTCCCTGTCTCAAAGACCCACCAGTATCTGCAGGCCCAGGGGTGCTAAGGGGCAAGAATGGGACGAGTCGGCCCAGATCCAGGGTAGGGGGAATCAGGAACTGAGCCGTGCTGCTCTGAGCTCTTGTTGGGATATCTGGGATGCCAGGGATCGCTCCAGACACAGCTGGGAGTTTGCCTTCAGTAACTGAGAGGTGTTCTTGCCCAGCTCTGTTTCCAGTGCAGCTGAAGGGCAATGCCACATGGATTGTGGATGAGAGTGAGAAGCAGGAAAAAAGAAGGATGGGATAAGGAGGGGCAGGTGGTGTTGCCAAACACTGTGTCTTCAGGCACAGCCTTAGACAGATCGGGGCTCCCTGCAGCACTCAGCAAGTGTCCAGCCCAAGGGCTTTGAGAGAATCTGTAGGTATCACTAATGATCTTTCCCCATGGAAAGCCAGCTTTCCTTCCAGACTTTTCCTAGAAAAACAGATTTGCATTGTCCCGAGTTAATGCAGATGCATCCATCTGCTTTTGGTTCTTCCTTCCAAGTTGGCAATCTCCATTTGCCGCCAGACTGTGTTACTGTAGGCTCCCAGCATGTTGTGTGTTCGAAGCACGGCTTGTAGGAAGCATTTTGCGTACCTGGCATCAGGGAGACCATACTACAAGGTGGCTTCCCGTAATGTTTCTCTTTAAAGCTGTGTGTGACAGTAACGTGAACGGCCGCCTCAGGCAGATGGAATGGGGCAGAGCACAAACCCTTGGTTGCAAAGAAAGCAGGTTATGTCCTTCTGCACAGTCCAGGGCCTCCAGCCTATTGCTGCTCTGCTGTCACTAGATGAACGTGAATCGCAAACAGATCTGATGTTGCAAACAAATCTGAATTGCAAATAGGTCTGATGGATTAGGTGTTAGCCCCTTGGAAACGTCAGCCTCTGAGCACAAGGAGGAAGTTACTGGAGTGAAATGGCTCCAGTCACTGAGACAGTGAGGTGGCTGAGTAAGGAGGAGTTTCAGGGCTTGTGACCTGTGAGCCAGCAGGGTCTTCTATTGACCATGTCTCTGTCTCATTTCTGTGCAAGAGGTAACAGAGTATCTTTAGCTTTTTCTCTTGGCCAATCTCCTGCATCACCTTACGAGGTGATGTGCTAGCCTAGGAAAGTGGCGGAGCGAGCTGGTGTAATGATGGTTAAAGTGTGGGAATGTTCCCACTGAATCCCAGCAGCTGGCAAGCTTAGGTCCCCAGGGCAGTTTGGTGTTTACTGATTGCGGGGGCGGGGACGGGGGACAGGCATCTATATTTAAATCTCTCGTGCTGTGCCTTTTGCTAAGTGTCTTCAGGTGCTTTCTGGCTATTACTTTTGCACCTTCACTTCTGTGAATTGGCTGTGTTACAAACTGTGAGCAGATGGAGTCACAGAGGTGCTGAGAGATGTGCCCCCAGCAGCACAGTGAGTTAGTGGCAGAGACCAGGGGTTAGTGGCACCCTGGTCTTTCTTGCTTGTGTTTCTGGCAGCTGCTGGGGTATTGCCGGGGCTTGCAGTGCTTTAAGGGCTCAGCTTGAGTAGCATAAGCTGTCTGGGTCTTAGGGTTAGGGCAGGGAGACTGCTCTGCCATTCTCCAAATCGCTTCAGAGATACTGAAGTACCTCTGCTCCTTTCTTCACTTTTTGTTGGCCTGTTCTCTGATCTAGAGGCTTAACTCCTACTGTACGGAGTGACTTTCTTTTAAGGAGTTTGTTTGCACTAAGGTCTGTAAAACTGGGCCAAGAGTGGTTGAAGTCTTATTAATTGATAATTATTATCTAAAATGGTGACATTATCGATCATGGTCCTTCTAGTAGATCTCAGTGTCCCCTGTGCTCTAAGCTTGGGTTTCCTATTGCCTCTGCCTCATTCCAGCTCCTGGTCTGCTGCTTCTGCTTCCCAGAAACTCTATGACATATCTTCAGGCTTCTGAGGATTCAGATGTCTGGCCTGAGGTCTCCAACCCTTTGGCTGACTTGGGCTTGTGACAGAAAACCAGAAGAGCCCTAATTCTCGTAAGAAGCAGCAGCTTTCTTCGTGCAGTGGGGCTACAGGGCTGCATGACCGTGGCTGTCAACGTGGCACCTCCTGTTTATTTTGCCTGGCTCCTGCTCGGAGCACTGCAAATGCAGGCGCTTCCAAGCGCTCGCTGGGGAAGCGAGCAGGGATTCGTCGCGCAGTCTGGCTGGCTCCCGTCCCTTTTGGCGTGATGAAGAGCAGTTGCAAACGCATGTACGCAAACAGAGAGCCAATGTTGACAGCTTTACAGGAGGTGGAGTGGTGGGCAAACCACACTCCCGACTGCTTTGCAGCAGAGCTAAACGTACCTTGGTCATCTAAATCTCCATACCCTGAAGGATCAAGGGTTTGGGGGTGGCAGAAGAGCCCCCTAAAAATCCCAGACAATTCCTGGAAACGTGCCACTGCTCAGCTTTTTTCTGGGCTTCTGGTTACATATAGTTCAGGGTGTCAGCTTGTGGCTGAGCTAGTACATTAAAGTATTTAATTTCTGAGCTGATATCTGTCAGCTGTATAAAGAAGTTGAGGGGAATGAAAGAGGACTGCCTGATGGCCCCTCTGTCTGTCTGGACCGGGATCTTTGTGCTCCCCAGGCTTTCAGACACAGGACACAGGGCTGGGGAAAATGTTTAAAAAGCTGTTTCTCAAGCCCATTATGAAGCAGTTCCGAGAGCAGCTCCTCCTGTCACACTCGGTGTGTACTATGGTCCGTGGGGAGACCCCAGAAGCTGTGGCAGGTGCCAGTCTAGGGAGTGCATCTAGATAGTAAATGGATATTCTTCACCCAAACTCATTTCTCCCTCTCTCTCTCTCTGCCTACCTCCCCCAGCCCCCCACTCCCCAGTTCTTCATTTTGCATGTATATATATGCAGACATTAAAGGAGCAAGTTCTGTGCCTGCTACGAGAAGTGTAGATTGCATCATGTATTTTGGGATCTGTTTGCTTACATCTTTGTAGGGGATTTTGTGATAGCAATTTGAGATTCAAGTGCTCTATGTGGAGGTTTCTTAATAGCACTAAGAAAGTGTTTGAACTTCTGTTTTAATCATTTATGCATGTTTCTCTGTATGCTGCTTTAAAGATGACAAATGATGTGTAGCTTCTCTGCTGCAGCACTTAGTAAGTAGGAAGAGAGGCTCTGTCCCCATTCCAAAATGTGGAGGTAAATTCTCTCCTGTTCAGCTTTTCAATTAAATGTTTGCATTGACAAATGCATAACTGCTTACAAAATATTTTGAGGATGTGAGGTAAAAAGACAATACAAAACTGATTTACTGAGCTCATTTATATTACTGGGCACAAAAAAACCATGATGCCAATACAGTGTCACGTACGCAGTAAAAGCCAAGTTCCTTTTCAGCCTCCCTTCCTCGTATGCTGACGCAGGAACGCTGCAGCTGCCTGTAAAGGGAGGGGAAGGAGCATTTCTAATGGCAGAGGATATGGACCCTGGTACTGCCAGATTGTACCAGGAAAACTTTCGCAGTCCCAGTAACCAAGCATTGTCAGTGCTGGAGTTTCTGCTGAAGGCACGCATCTGAAAGTTTCTGTAAGGCTTGTGAACCAAAGCCTGACCCTCTGCAGAAGAAGAGTTTTCAAGGCTGAGAACCATCAGAGCAGTACCAAATGTTTGATGAATTGAGTCCGTAATCTTGTAACCAAAAGTCATCCCTCCTCAACTTCAGTGATGGAGGAAAACAGAACTTGGATCCAAACTGCCACAGGGACTGGTATAGCAAAAGTGGAAGAAAAACCTAAAAAAAGCAGGTAGTAATTTTTGGAAAGGTTGTGTGGTTGTGAGAGCTGTGTTTGGGGAGAAGGGGAAGCAGTGTTTGACTTGTGATGCTTTGGGGAGGCCTGAATTGTAGGATGTTGGAAGAGCAACACTCAGCATCTCTTGCCACTTCTGAAAAATTTCTGGTGCTGGTCCTCCTTGGCTGGTTTGCTTACCTGTTTTTAAAGCTATGCAGTGCTGTGTTCAGATGAGAACAGTTGCAGAAGAAGAAATGCTTGTTGCTAAGCATGCTCAGATTTGATACCTAACATTGTTTATATTGCCCCCAAAGCAGACATGCCGTAGTGTTAGGATTCAGTTAGTGTCCTGCCTAGAGATTTTACATGCCAGTTATCTCCTGTCCTGAATCTAGCCCAGAAGTAGAAATAAATTGTAGATAAATTTCCAGGAAAGTGTAAAGGGAGGAAGAAGGCAGGTGTGGAGGATATTTTCTCTTGTCCATGGTTGCTGTCAGCTTTCTCGCCGAACAGTCCAGGAGCTTTGTGAGTTGTCTTGAGAAAAGGGAGCGCTAGGGAGTGGGAGTAGGGCATGCTCTGCAAACACAGCGCCTGCATTTTTGAAGGTGTGTGCTTTGCGATGGGTAATTTGCTCCTTTATTGTCTGCAGAATAACAGCAGTGACAGCATTGACTTTCTCTAATGAACAGCTGCTCAGTGCTAGAATCTATTCCCGGAGGAGGCTCACAGGGATGAATAAGGTTTCATGCTCCTCCTCCGGAGAGGGTGAGAAAGTTCGCAGAACAGAAGATTGTTGCTTGATTGTTGGATATCTCCAAATCTTGAACTGCTGACAGCTGAGAGCTGAAAGTGTCACCATGCAAGTCATGTTTAACCTTCCAGCATTTTTGCCGAGGCAGGGTGTTTATGGAGTTGGGAGAGAGGTGTTAGTTCCCATCCAGGAAGTCATCCTCTTGTCACTGCAAGCAACCGTCACAAATTGGCTGAACAAACCCCATTTTCCTCCTGTTGCACTGCCTGAATTCTTCACTGGTGCTCTGCACTAACAAGAGCAGGGAGGTGGGAGAGGATAGCTGATGAATTACGGATGCTTTAGAGGCAGACCCAAGCTGTAAACTCTTGGAGTTTGAAATCACTCATGTATGTTATATCTCAGGCTATAACTTCAAATAAACATTTTGAGCTTTGTCCCAAGCAGCTCCCTGTGATGCCTCCCTTTATATCCCTGTTCACAGTTTCTCTTTGCTTTGAAACGATACAGATGGGATTTTTAGAGGTCAGGCAGCCAGTGTGCTGAGATCTGGCTGGCATGCTCACTTGCTGTCTCGATGTTCCCTGTGCTCCTCTCCCCACTTCCCTTTGGTTTCATGCTACATTTGATTGTAAGTGATTTGCTGTATTTTTTCTGTGCCTGCCCACCAGCTGGCCTTGGAGCCCAGTTCCAGACACTGAGAGAATGACTGTGAGAGCAATGGTACAGAGAAGTGGAGCACCTGAATTTGGTCTGACTTTTCTGTCTTATGACAGGGAAGTGGAAAAATGCATAAACTGAGAAGTCTGCTATAGTGAGTCATTCATAAACAGTAAAACCTGGGGTAATATTTTCATGTCAAGGCCAGGTTGGATATGGCTTTGAGCAACCTGGGCTAGTGGGAAGGTGTCCCTGCCTGTGGCAAGGGGGTTGGAACGAGGTGGTCTTTAAGGTCCCTTCTAACCCAAAGGATTCTATGATTTTGAAATATTTCTGCAGGTTATCAGTAAATCTTGTCTCTTGGTGTGTGATAGCACCCTTGCCATCTCCCTGTGCAAACACAAGCATGTGCATGGGTTGAACTGTGCAGGAAAAGAGCTGCCTTCTCTAACTCTCTCAGTGCCCAGACGATTTCTCTCAGTCCTAGTGCACTACTCCAGCTCATTCCAGAGCTGCATTTGGCACCCCGCAGTGGTGGGTTTTTTTCAGTAAAAGAGGGTAACATTGATCTGTCTGATTCAGAAGGGCAAAAAGTCCACAAAGGCCATTCACTGACAGTGAGTTTTGATATGAATCCATGTGTTGTACCTTGGGCTGTACAAAGCTTTTGCCTAGAGCAGCTTTGCTACTTGGAGAGACAAAACAAAGTTAGGGGGGAAGAAATCTCAAAGCCCAAGTTTTAAATAGCAGCACTGTGAAAGCTTTTAATACCACAGAAAGGACAGGATGGCACAGGTGCTTTCAGTGACCTGTTTTGTTCAGGCAGTGAAAGATGTCTTGGAAACTGCAGCTCTTTTTTCCTTTGGTTCTAACAATATTCCCTCTTTACCTGAAATTGTCTTAATGGCAGTGGAGACAAAAAACTAACGTTGGTTTTACTTTTTGATATTTGTTGGATACCTCTGTGTGGAGGTTTTCCTTGTTAGCTTAGTACTGTTCTTGGGAACTCTTCAAACCAAACGAAACCCAGTTTGTAGCCGTTAACCTGTGATCCATCCTGTCCAACCAGCCTATTGAGATAGCAAGTGAAAAATGTACTCTAAAGGTGGCTCAGTTCAAAGAAGAGCTTGGCTGGTGGACTTGCTCTGAGAGACCCACAGTGAAATACAAAGCTGGAGAGAAAGGCATTTGTGTGTGCAAGCAGTGGATGGGGCATTCATCCATGCACACACCCAGGAATGTACTGGGAAAGCAAGCAGAACTGTTTGTTTTTGTCATATAATTTCAATAATAATCAGCAACAAACAGATGTGGGGTCTGGGCTAATATCTTTTCCCGGTAGTTTTTCAAGACTGAAACCAGAGTTTTGGCCGAGGGGGAAGGAAGCAGAAATGGATGCTTGAGGTACGGATCCCTGAGGCTGTTACTGCTCTTGGTTGTTAGAGAGACCTTGAGTTTGACTGTCAGGAAGCCCTGATATCAGCTGTCTTGCTGCCTTCCGCACAGTAAGCATGGAGCTGATTAGTAGCTAGTCGTCAGCCTTTTGGGTCGCCAGGCCTGGCTTCTGCTGGCTTGTTGCCTGGCCATCAGTGAGCTCTTTGCTCTTTCCCCTCCAGACCATCCAGGGTGCAGGACCAGCCATGCCAGAGGGAAAGGCAGCACGTGGTGCTGCTGTGGGACTGTTCAGGGTGATGGGGGTGAAGCATTTCGTTGGTCCTTCCCCAGCCAGGAAAAATGTAAGGCCCCAAGGAAAGGTGAAGCTGTAGGCTGCGCCTTTGCAGCAGTGCTTCACCGTGGCTCTGCTAAACCAGGAGGTTGCAGATCTGGGCTGATGGCTCCTGGGGCTGCTTCAGAGCGAGGGTTTGTGCAGCTTGTAAAATCCCTCTCCTAGTGACTGACAGCACTACAAGGCAGCTGTCAAGGGATAGAGTGATATGGGACAAGTGCCTTCACATGAAGCTTCTATAACCTGTCAGGTGCCTTTGCCAGCTAGCACCTGGGGCCATGCACCTGAACGCAGCAGACGAGTGTTTAAGTCAGGCTTGAGGAGCTTTTTCTCTTCCTCTGCCCTAAGCTTGGTAGAGAAAGCTGCTTGGAAATCTGGCAGGGAATATATTGCCATCTGGCTGGTGTTATTTTTTTACTCTAGATTTATTTTTTTCCCCCAGCACTGCAGAGAAGGACAGCTTTATGCACACAGACATGTTTCAGCTGTGTGCTGCCCAGCAGGTATGCCAATGTCAGGTAAAGAAGCTCACTCTCGAGTTGGCTGGCAGTCTGTCCTTGTATACTCTTGCTCCCGGAACCCGGGGTGTAGGCTGCTGCCCTGTTCGTTTTCATCAAAAGCTGCCGTGGCCTCGCAATGGGTCACAGGTCCCCAGAGTATGTGGATGAGGCTCCTGCGCAGGGTGAGCCGGGCCTGAGCCTGTGGTCTGTGGAGATGTGTGACCATGTCCAGCCGTGCTGCCAGCCCCCCAGCAGAGAGCCACTCCTCACCTGGCTCCTTTGCACCTCTTTCCCCAGGTCACTCTTTAAACCAACCTCATCACAACTTGTTGAGTTCTCCACTGTCTTCCCAGCACTGTGGCCTCCCCTGTAATGGCTGCTATAAAAGCCTTTCCCTTTGCTTCTGGTGTTTTCTTACGTGTTTCATTCCAAATCCTGGCTGGAAAGCTCCTTCTCCTTGTTCTTTCTCTGATGTTGCCTTATCCCTCTCTACGGTATGGGGTAGAGAAAGGATAGAGGCCTGGCATTAGCAATGTGCTGAGCAGCCTCGCTCATCCAGCCAGGTCTCGATGGAGTCCTGGCAGTCAGTTGTTTTGCAGGACTAATGATTACTTGTGGGTTTTAGTGCTTTGTTGAACTGGAGCTGGAGTTAAAAGAAGGCTGCCGTTCCAAAGAGCCTTGCGTTTTCGCTGATCCTTCAGCTTACATGCCTGTTGTGGAAGCTCTCATGGCAGTTTTTGCATTAAGCCCATTTTCTATCTCAGTAGTTCTCAAGCCCAGCCTTGGCACCACGGTCAAGAGTGGCCAGGGCTTTGATCTGCTTGTCAGTAAGGCCTCTGAATCTGTAGTCTGATGTAGTTTCTTCTCGTCCCTGTTCTGTCCCCTGAGTTGTCCTGCTGTGGCTGGCCGTGATGGCTGTGAGGCTGAAAACATCTGTGGGCATGAATGATATGAACAGCTACTGCACGTGAGTGTAGCAAAGCCCTGGCCAGCCCACACCGTGCTGTAGGCACAAAAGGGGATTGTATGTGCCTGTACACACCAGGCCCTCGGTGTAGTGTGCTTGTCCCACTGGAAGGAGGATAACTGGCTTGGCTTTTCCTTCATCCCCCATGGCAACTCTTACTGCTGGTGGTTGCCCAGGGCTGGGGTCGCTGTTCAGCGTGGTCCAGCCTTTGCCCCAGGTAGGGGACGGCGGGTGCTCCTTGGTCTCTGCTTCCATCTGCTGGACAAGCTCTGGCTCCTGCTCTCTCCCATTTCCCTCGGTGCCTCAGGGGTTTTGCTGGCTCCTTTTAAATGTGCTCACATAATACTACAGATAGAAATCCCTTTCAAGCGTGTATGGACGGCAAGAAAAATTTAGTGTTGAACCAACTCTCTTTGACAAGGCTACTGTGCTAGAGTAAAAGGCAACGAGCCTGGAGATGGGCTGAGCGCAGGACGTTGTAGCTCTCCTGCCACGCAGGCCCGCTTGTATGCTGAGGCCAAAGCTTCTCTGGTTTATATATGGAAGAAAGTCAAGTGTGAATGGGTGTTGTTTGGATGCCACATGAACACGGCCAGTGTCGGTTAGGCAGGAGGTCCAGCCATTGCAGTGCCATCTCCAAAACTGACCACAGCAGATGCTGGAGGGAAGCACGTCAAAAAACTGGGTAGGGAAGACATGGTCCTTTCCTTGCACATCTCCCTGAGCATCTGACAGTCAGGGATGTGGGAACATCTCGAGCTGGGGGGCTGCAGTGAGACCTTTGTATTTAATAGTCCCAGTAAAAGTGTCCTTCATAAGCTTGTCTGAACCGCTTGGTTTCTGAACTCTGCAGCATCTTGAGACAGGGAGTTTGTACTTTGTGCAAAAAGGTCCTGCTTTTATTTGTTTGAGACCTGCTGACAACAACTTTCTCTGCTAGATCATGGGAGCACCTGCAGCAGGCCTAAGAATTACTTGTACTACGTGACTCCTCTGCAGTTATTTCTCCCTTCATGAGGACAACAACAGAAGTGTCCCTCAAAGTCGGACATATTTGAGAGAGCTGGACGAACAGTGTTGCTGCTGTTGAGGGTCATGAACAGTCTGGTCTGCTCAAGAGCGCTCCAGTTGTTTTCATCTGACAACAGAGATTTGGCTGCTGCAAAGGCATTTCCTTAACCTTTCCTTAACCTCTGCTCAGCAGTGGGCAGACATAGGCAGAAGGTTCATTTCAAGCAAAAAATCCCCATCCCGTTCTCAAGATGTGCAAAGCAGCCTATAGATCTTCCTGTAAACGTTGTTTGATTTACATGTTGACTGATCACCCGTGCGCATACAAGCTAAAGAGTGTTCTCTACTCCAAATTTTAATGACTAATTTAGTCTTTGTGCCTAGATGCAGAGGTTTGACTTCTCTTTGTTGCAGTTTACAGTACGGTGTCTGGATGTTACAGTTTCTTTAACCAAGTTACTAGATTCCTTCTGAGCTGTTACAGTGCCTTGGTAAAGGGTATGTTGTATTGCTGTTGCTTTGTTTGAGGATAGCAGTGCCTTGTTTCAACTAATTAATAAAAATCCATTTAGCCACAGTCAATGAAGATGCTGGGCTGAAAATATTTATTTTCCATGCTGATACTAATTTTTACTAGGGCCAGGATGATTAATATGAAGGGCACCCCTTGGTTCATTTCTTTAGCAAAATTACTGGTGTCATGTAAAAGCAAGACCTGCTCTTCTCCTCCAGCTGGGCACAAGCCATTCATTACCACATGTGAGACTTACCTGGGGAAGCACAGCCGGGGTGTCTGGGCACTATGTTCTGTGTTTTTCCTAGGGAATTTGCAACTTAGAAGGACAGACTTCTCTTTTTATGTTTGACGTTAGGTTCCCAGTCAGCAGGAGGAGATGTCACCATCGTTGCTGCTCCGGAGAACACCACAGTGGTGGCTGGGGAGAGTGTGGTGATGGAGTGCATGGCGGCTGCTGATCCCACACCTTTTGTCTCCTGGATACGACAGGGTGAGCATAAGGAACAGAATTAAGTTTTTGTTGTGAAGAGGAACCTGTGGATACTTTAAAAATCTTTTAAAAAGTGGACAAATGTGTGGGACAGGAAGGGTCCTTGTTACATTGGTACCTAATGACACAAGTGGTGTTACAGTGTAGTGTGTCCTTGCTAAACTGGAATTACTAATTAAATTTAGAAAGGTACAAAGCACACAGTTCACTTTATAGTTGTTTGACCTGTGAAATATATGAAAATCTAGTGCCTGGATGCCTTTTGGTTTAAATTAATCATACTCATTATATGAGCTTGAGCGCAGTGAAGGTCGTGAGATGGGATCAGGTCTGTGCCACTCCTCCAGGGACTCAGGTTAGTGGGGATTCTGTAAGATCTGCCATTGCATTGCAGATCTAACTTTTATTATCTTGCAGGATTATAAAACATTTTAAGATCTGTTAATCCTTGGAGTGGCTGGACGTGTTGCTGGGAGGTTTTTATTCAAAAATGTTACTGTGGTCAGGATGGTAATGGAAGGATTGAGAAAATGCTTAGGTCTTGTCAGAGGTGTACAAATGAGCCAGACTGGCATACATTACCCATGGCTGGTAGCCTAAGTCACGCACAGGACGCTAGTGTCATTTCACTGAGTGTCACGTCCATCAGATGTGTATCAGAGGCTCTGACTGAAGACGTTCTCAGCTCAGGAATCTTGTTTTCTCGCAGAAAAGGCTCTTAGTAATTTTCATAAATCCAGGTCATGATTTAAGACTCCTCTCCTAGTAACCATTTATTGTGGTTGGTCTTCAGCCCAGACTTGTCCACAGGCAGTGATTTTAGTGTATATAAAATATTTCCTCTTCTCCACAAAAAAGGAGCAAAAAAATCTCAGAGGATACAACTTTGCAAATTCAATCAACAAGGATTAAATGTTCTGGCAGAGATGTTTCTTGTTTATCCTGTGCATTTGAAAATTAGAAATACTTAGCTTTCCTATGCTATATCACTTATTCATTGCTTTACTGAGAGCTACTGATGCTCATAGTAGAGTAGATATTATTCATTATCACTATGAAAATTTTGTGAAGGGGGGAAAGGTGGGTGAAACTGTTCCTTGCATGCTTTATTTTAAAACGTTTGCTTGCTCCCTTTCCGCCTCCCAGTGTGGACTCTTCAATTAGAAAAGATGGATTAACAGTGCTAGCAACTCTGTGTTATACAAGCATGTTTCTTTCCAGGACTTCGTTAAGGGGTTACTGGATGATTAGTCATGTAGGTAACACTGAAGATTGTACCTCTAGGTTGCCAGTTTGGCTTTTGCCAGCCTTGGTGGTGTCAGCTAATTGCTACCATCTGGAGTCAGATTTTCAAAGTGCTCCAGTGCAAATGGGTTGCACAGATCTCCTCCTTCTCTGAGTGTGCAGCCACTGAACTGTGAGACCATCTGAAGACCCCCCAAAATGGGGGGGCAGAGGATGGGATCTCGGTGCATTCCCTGCTGATGGTGCTAAGTAGGTGCAGCTGCTCACAGTGGAGGTGGAGAGTTTGCTTCTGTCTCAGAATACAGGCTCAGCTGAATCTGTGAGAGGTAAGGGCCAGGCCAGTGCTGAGTTTTTGCTGTCTGAAAGATGTCTGTGCTTCTGCAGGTGGGGAGGCACAAAGACGGGTGTTGCACAGGTACTGCACAAATTGGCTGGCTCTCCCAATCTGCTAACTTGTGCCAGAGCTGGCCATGGGTTCCTGACCTCCCATCCAAGCCTTTCCTTGGCCAGACTGTGCTTGCCCATACTCTGTCCCCAGGTCTTGGCTTTGCTCCCCCATAGTCATTCAGAGGTACCAACGCTGGGATCCCCATATTTCTCACATCAGAGCAGTGCTGAGAATAAGCAGTGCCCAGCACCACCCTGCCTTGTCTGTGACATGCTGGGGAGCCTAGAGCTATTTGAAGTTGTTAGAAGGATGGCTCAGCTTCTGGCCAGGGAGCTGGAGCCACCATTTTCTCCTTCCCTACTCAGCAGTGTGCTGAGCATCTAGCGAGGAGAATGGGGAGAGGGCAGCTCACAGCCTGTGTCTCTGACCCGAGCACCAGAGCCCCAGGGAGAACCAGGTGTCTTCCTGACAACTTACAGATCTGGAGCCAAGCTGGGGGCAAGCGATGAATCAGGAAGTGCAGGAAATTTGGGTTCAGGTTCAGGACCCAGAGGAGGGAAGAACCAGAACCCCGGAGCTGTTAGTGATTCAGCGCTCTTGCTGACATTTGCATTAAGAAGTGAGGGGAGGAGGCATGTGTGTTCATGCGTGAGGGTCAGCAGGCAGATCCAACATCTTTTCCAAAGTGTGTGTTAGCATAGCTTTCCCTTGAATGTGTTATTCCTAGGGGGTCTCACTGCAGGCACACCCTAGGCATCAGAGACTCATTTTGATCCAAACCAGAATTTTTTCAGTTATTACGGGCTAAACTAAATCTTGGACCAATTTTGGCTTGGGCTGGCTGATGCTCGGTCAAGCACTGAGGAGTTTCCCAGCAGGAATCCTCCTCTGGGCTGGAGTTTGGGATTTGGGGGTCTCTCCACTCCCCAGCTGTGATCCTGGCGCTAGTAGACACGTTCTTTACAAGCCCTCGTAAAGGGCAGCCTGGGGCTCCTTCCAACATTTGTGCACATTTCTTCCTGCAGATGGAAAGCCCGTTTCCACAGATGTGATTGTGCTGGGCCGGACAAATCTCCTCATTCCTTCCAGCCAGCCCCATCACTCAGGGGTGTACGTCTGCCGCGCCAACAAACCCCAAACCAGGCAGTTCGTTACAGCCGCAGCTGAGCTCCGGGTCCTTGGTGAGTAGAGAGCAGGGTAAATGCTCCAGGTAGAAATGCTGACCGAGTAGCTGGCATTACGTGGACCAGCACCCAGGAGATCCCCATGCAGTTGTGTTTGTAGCCCGTGCTGGATAAGATGGGAACCAGGTTAGAGCCAGGAGGGTGGGGACAGCTCTCAGTGGGAGTGTCACCTCTTTAATTTGGGTTTTACTTCCTTGTATTTACTGAACTGTTTTATGCCTTATTCTTGTTCTCCAGGGTTCCCCCATGGATATCTGTATCAGCAATTAAATTTCAGTATCATTGAAGCCAGCAGGGAGAACAGCCTAGGATCAGGGAACACAGCACATGATTGATACAGAATTTATTTTTGCTTTTGGACAGAGTCTAAATTAAGCCTCTAGAGTCTGCCTGGCAAATCCTATCTTGAAGGCAAAGCTGCTACTGAATAAAACATAGCACCGAGTGGGGAGGAGAAGGGATTTGCTTTGCTATCTTTTTCTCCTCCTTCCTGCATTAATTTGTCCTCTCTCCTCACAGCTACACCCAGCATCTCCCAGGCTCCTGAAACCATCTCACGCACTCGAGCCAGCACAGCCCGTTTTGTCTGCAAGGCAGAGGGCGAGCCAGCTCCAACCATTCACTGGCTGAAGAACGGCAAGGCCATCCTTTCCAACGGGCGGGTGAAAGTGCAGAGCAGCGGGAGCCTCGTGGTCAATCAGATCGGGTTGGAGGATGCTGGCTACTATCAGTGCGTGGCTGAGAACAGCTTGGGCATGGCTTGTGCCACTGCCAAGCTCTCTGTGATCGTGCGGGAGGGTTTGCCCAGCGCTCCCAAGAAAGTGTCAGCTGTGTCCCTCTCCAGCACCACAGTCCTTGTGTCCTGGGAGCGGCCAGAATACAACAGCGAGCAGATCATTGGCTTCTCGTTACATTACCAGCGGGCTGTGGGTAGGTGTTACCTGCCTGTGTTGCAGGCGCAAGACACAAGGCACAAGTTGACTTTCTTTCCCAGCGAGTGAGAAGTGTGAGGCAATCCCAATTAGTTTAGCCATTTTCATTGCAGGTAAAAGAATTTTCTCTCAGGACTCAGCATGAGGCTGTGACAGTGCCTGCGGATTAGCTGACATATACTGACTTCTTGACCAGCAGTAGAGAGTCCATGAAGCTGAGTTGTCTGGATTCTAGTGGGACCAGGCACTTCTGGAAATTTATTTCTGTTCTTTACTTTTTCCTCCAACACACTGATTCTATATGCAAAGGGTGTGATTATTAGTGGAGATATTAAACAGCTACATTGTGTGCAGGGGTGATCACTAAATTATTCACAGCCAGAATCTGAAGCGAGTCACTTTGCTCTCTTGGGGTCTCTCTTCCCAAACAGCCAGCAAGCCAGTACTCTTGCTAAATTGTTGCCAGAGCTCCTCTGAAAATTAAGCTGGTAACTTCAGCTGCCTTAGCATCGATTAAGGAGCTTGAGTCGAAGTAGATAGGCTAGCAGTAAGGCATGGAATGTTTCTGCCCAAAGAATTCACATAAGAGATGGGTTTTGTTCAGGTGCTGGGGGAACTGGAGAAGACATGGTGATTTTTAAGATGGATTTACATCGTGAACCTTGGGAGTTAACTGTTGGTTTTTTTGAAGAGTGTCTTGGCAGTTCACTGACCAGCTGATCAGTGTTCCCTTGGCTCTAGGAACAGATAACGTGGAATACCAGTTTGCTGTCAATAATGATACCACTGAGCTGCAAGTGAAGGACCTAGAACCCAATACCAACTACGTCTTCTATGTAGTCGCATATTCTCAGCTCGGAGCCAGCCGGACATCCTCTTCCATCATTGTTCAGACCCTGGAGGACGGTGCGTTGAATTAGATGGGTGCTGGTGCCTAAAATATATTGTTGGTCTGTTTCTTAGTAAGCATTGAATGTGCTATGGAGAGTAGTATCATCTCCTAGAAACCTAAACCTGCTTGCTGCTTCTACGGCAAAGAGCTTTCTACAGAAGCTCTTTTACAAAAAAATACAAACAGCAAACCAACCAAAACCAAAGCACCCTGGTCCGATCATCAGCTTGGGTGATGAAGAGCATGAAAATAACCTAGCTGACACTGGGGCTCATGAGAATCCTGTGAGAACTGCAGTCAGGTCTTCTGGACTTTCACCTAGCTAATGTGATATTGCTCCAAACTTGACCCTGGGCCAGACTTGATTTCAACTCAGAAGACAGACATCTATTACAATTTGTAGGGGTGGGAGCCACCATGAGGTTGGATCCTTTGAGAGGCAGTAGTTTGTGTTGATTTTACCATTTATCACATAGCATTTTGCAAGCAGTAAAGGCAGAGTGCCAGAAGGACAGCTGCCCAACAGGGGAGGACATGTACAGCTTTCAACAGACTGCAGGACAGAGGCAAGAAGCAATGGTTTTGGCAGGCTTCATGCAAGCCCCTGCTATGCTGCGGGGTGCCTTATGTGCTTTTAATACTCCTGACAGTGAACTGTGTGGTCCCACATGTATGTGTCTGAAGCCTGAAAAGCAGAGTTGAAAGCCTGAATGCTGCCTGCAGTACAGAGCTGTGATTCTCGAGGGAGTGGGGATTCCCAGACTGAAGTCTGGATCTGCGAACCATTTCCTTTAGTGTCTCCTTCGTGCTCCACAGTACAGCATAGGCTGATTTGCTGGTCCGTGCTAACCTGCCCAGTTTGC
Organism: Falco biarmicus; assembly: GCF_023638135.1. Classification (NCBI taxonomy): domain Eukaryota; kingdom Metazoa; phylum Chordata; class Aves; order Falconiformes; family Falconidae; genus Falco; species Falco biarmicus. The sequence goes on along the minus strand of NC_079294.1, from coordinate 67,387,642 downwards.
AGCGGGCACAGGGTCCCTAGGGAGCCGGGGGGGGGGGCAGCAGGCTCTGACCAGCTTACTGAAGGTCAGCGGCCCTCCATCTCCCCTCCCCAGACACTCCGTCAATGCTCTGAGCTGCTGGAGAGCTGTGGGGTATTAGTTTCCCCTGGGACAGACAGCCCGTCACCGGTGGCCGTGGCAGGTCCAAACCAGGTAGTGGCCTCCAGCCAACTGAGGGAGCTTACAGGGATATGCCGAGGTCTTTCCCCAGTCTTTGCTGACTTCTTGTTTCTTCTACCCAGTCCCTAGTGCTGCCCCTCAGCTGTCCCTGTCGAGCATGACTCCTGGTGACATCCGTGTGACGTGGCTGCCTCTTCCTCCAGAGCTGAGTAACGGCAAGATAACAAAATACAAGATCGACTACTGCACCCTCAAGGAAGGTGAGGGAAGCACCACTGCGGGGGCGTAGGGTGGTGTCTTCTGCTCCACCAGTGTTAACAGCATGTCATGTTGAGGGGAGGAGGTGCAAGACTGAAAACAGAGGGACAGCTTTTCATCCAAGAGAGAGCAGCCCTCTCTTAGCCTGTCTCTGCTGGTGGCAGTCACAGCAGTGCTGGTGCTGTGCTACTTCACACTACTTCGAGGTGCCTTTTTCTGTGATTGTGGAGGAGCCTGTGTCCCCAGGGGAATGACCTGATGCTTGCATTTACATGCTGCCCCGTGAACGTCTGTATGAGCAAGCCTGTAGTGCCATCTGCACTGTGTGTTTTGAGGGAAGAGCTTTTTGTGGGCTGGGGAAGAAGGGCAAATGCATTTTGTTCCTTTAAAATGGAATCTAACCAAAGTGATCCTTGTGGGGAAAAAAACAAGTATCCTGACCAGGCTGTGTTGCTCTGTTGCTGAGTTTTGTCCAGTTTTATTTATATATAAATAAATATTATTTATTATTATCAATACACTCTAAGAAGCCTTCAGCAGGGATGGTAACGTTTACCTATGCTGAATGTGGCTGTTCCAATTCCACGTGTGCTTGCTTTTGCAAATCCTTCTGGGTATTTGCTCTTAAAACTGTCAAAGCTCTGTGGCTTCTCACTTTCCAGGGTCATGATTCTTACTAAGAGAAGGATGGGGGGTGTGATGAAGTGCTGGACATGTTCACATGTGTTTGATCTGGATTAGTAGTCTACACCGTGACTCCTGGCTCTTGTTCTTCTGCTCTGAGCCTGCATGTGTCTCTGTGGCAGTGTAAAACCTTGGAAATGTTTGCAGTCCAGGGGTCACACTTGGTAATACACTGTTACGTAGCAGGGACAGCACTCCCGGCTGGGTTTACACCTGATGAAGCTGAAAAGCAAGGTCTCTGCATTCACCAAACAGGCAATATGAATCTTCAGCAAGACCAGTTAGTTGTTACAGTGAAAATCCCAGGCCATTCTCAGTTTAAATTTCTTGGTATCTCCCTTATGAACTTGGGTGGGCTGAAGAGGGGGCGATAAAATCTCAATCTGCTGTGGACGAAGGTGTGAATTTTGCAGAAAGCAGGGCTGCTGGGCAGTTCTGGTTCAAGCCAAGGTAAGGATTTAAATACAGCCGTGAGAAGCACTGAAACGTACCATCAGCTGCCATCGTCCATGCCCATGTTCTGCTATCACGTCAGCAGCAGCAAGGTGACAACTACTCTCCAGGCAGATTCAGTGGGGCTGAAGGCAACCTGCAGTTTGAATGTGATGTCAATCAGGATATCAGCTTTGCCCAGTCTTTAGTTATAAATTTTCCTGGTGGCAAAGCCAAGCCAGCCGAGGGTGTGCAGACCACGTGGGGGTATCTGGGCTTTGTGGCTTGTGGCTGCTCAGCTGTGTTTCCTTTGGACTGGGAAAACCATGTTCTCAGTGGTGTCACCTTTTCCAGCAGATCAGGTTACCTCCATTGAAGTGGGTGGAAATGAGACACAAATCACTCTCTACTCGCTCCATCCCAACAAAGTATACAAAGTCCGCATCGCAGCCAGCACCAGTGTGGGCTATGGGGCTCCTTCTGAGTGGACCCAGCATCGGACTCCTGACAGAGACAACCAGACGCATGGTAGGAAGCTGGGTAATGCCTGGGATTTGGGGCAGGGTTTGCAGGACATTGGGGAAGTTGAGGCATGATTGGAGATACTTGCTTTCTTTAGGAAATTATAACCATTAGTTTTGGTTAAGCCAAAGTACCCACCTTTATCTTCCTGTTCAGCAGCCCCTTTACGCCTTGCCGCTTGCTTGGGTAGTGGGTCTTTCCTCCCTCCACATGCAGCTGTGAAAATTCTTAAAGAAAGAAAGAAAGAAACAAAAATCCCAAACCTCGAGTTACAATATTTGGGAGCAGATAGGCAATTCTGCCAAACAAAGCTGAGCCCAGGGCTCTAGCAGTGGTTAAAGACAGTGGTATCTCAGAATACATTGAAAAACTTCCATAGTGGCTTTGTGACATTCTTTTCTTCCTGTATCACCCACCTGGTAAAGTCAACAGTAGAGCATAATGTACCACTCTCCACTGTTAAGACTGGAGACATCCCACTCGCAGGACAGCGTTCCCTCACACCCCTCCCTCACTACCAAGGACAGGGTGGATTCAGTAGAGCAGGGAAGTGGAGACAAGTGGCTGAAATTTTTCTCTTGTCTTCTTCTTCTTCTAGTTCCATTTGCCCCGACAGAATTAAAAGTCCGAGCGAAGATGGAGTCTCTCCTAATAACGTGGCAGCCCCCAGCCAACCATGCCCAGATATCAGGCTACAAGCTTTACTACCGAGAAGTGGGCCCAGAGGAGTCCAGCGATGAAAGCCCTTTGGATGGTGCGGAAGATGAGAGCTGGGACGTAGGACCCATAAAACTAAAGAAGAAAGTGAAGCAGTACGAGCTGACTCGACTAGGTTAGCTGGTTACAACTTTTTAGCAGTTGGTGTAGAAACCCAGGGTCTATCTCTTGTTTTTTGTAGCAGTCCTGGGATGCTTCCAAGAGGCTCAGTTATCTGCTTGGCTGCAGATGCATAGGACCAGGACCACGTGAGCTTTTTCAAGAGTACCCAGAATCATTTCTGGAGTAGCGCTCTTGGGGCTTGTTCTAAGCAGAGTTTAAAACAGAAATTTCTGATGCCAGTGTAACAGGGATTGCATGTTTAGCCAGGGGCTACTAATATACTTAGTGTACGCTAATAAGTGGTTCTGAATTGGTTAGTGGTTTTTATTGTGTCAGTATAAAGAGTGCCTAGATTAAGGTCTCCAGTCAGGACAATGATCTCTTCTTCCCTGTGTATTTCTAAGCAGCTCCATAATTGCATGCTATTTGAAATCTCTCTGTATTAGAATGCAGACATGGGTTAATTCACAGCATGCTGATTTCGGGTCAGTGTACTCCTCCGCCTCCCCCTAAGGGGAAAGGGATAGAAGAGTGAGTGTCCACGGCTGGAGAACAGCTCAGCATCACAGTCAGATCTGCCTGCCTGGCTAACTGTGCTTAGTGTTTCCCATAAGGAGTTCTGTTTCTAACATCTGATCGCACTCATTAGTTGATTTGCCTGTTGATGCAGGATGGAGAGAGAAAAGAGAGTCATGGCAGATGCATCCTTGAAACAGGATTCTGCTTCTTAGAGCTGTTCCATCGCCCACTTCATGCTTCATCCCTGTTACTGCCCAGTGAGCTGAGACTGCAGGGAGAGTGTTTCTCGTGCTGGTTCATCTTACACGTCTAGCATATATATTATGCATGGTATAAAGGTCAGGCTGCAGCACCTGGAAAGACAGTTTATGTCATCACTGAGTAGGTTTCCAGCTATGCTGCAGCCATCCTGCCACTGAGAGGGTGTTAACAGTTATGAGTTTCTCTGAAGAATTTAGGTCTGTAATTATTGCACTGAGGAAACCACATGTGAACATCATCATGCGCTGCTCTAACCACTGGCAAGTCAGTTAGCAGAGGGGCTCAGGAGTGGGCTGAATTGGTTCCAAATGCTCTGGCACGATGATGCTGAGAAGGCTGCTTGTTCTTCTGTAATTGCTTCCTTAAATTTGGGCAATCATCAAGCCCTAATGGTTTCCTTATGATTTGGTGGTTGTGTATCGCCCATCATCATGTCAGGAAGAGAGTCTCGGGTTTCTTCCAGCCGTGGATGTTCTCTTTTCTCCCCCTTGTGCTGTTGAATGTTGTGCTCTTGCACGCGTACAGTAAAGGAAGGGGTCAGGAATCCAGCTGTGCTGAGAAAGGCAGGGGGGTCTGGACATGGAACAAGGAGGAGGAGTGGCTGGTGTTTAGAAGGGTTTACTTTTATGGCAGGGAGCTGCCCTGCACCAGTGCTTACATCTGCATGAGGGGTCTTGCAGGTGGAGTGGGTAGCAGTCTCAGAAAAGGTTAGCGGCCCTGATGTGATCTATGCTGCTGCACGCTGGCTGATGGGGAATCAGCTGGGGGGATTTCCCAGCTCATGGATGTCTGCCTGGGAAGCACAGCAGTAGAAACCTCTCCTAAGATCCCTCTGTAAAACCAACCAACCAAAATACCCAACACTACCTCTTGGGAGTATCTCTTGATGTCAGGGTAAGGTGGCTGCATGTGGTAAACGGTGCTGTCTGGTGGGAGAGTGAGGTCTGCCCGGGGGGTTCCGTGTGAGGTGGGCTGCTGAAGAGGTGTCATAGCTGAAACTACAGGTTGGGTCAAGAGCTTGGAGAGATAAGTATAGAATGTTCTTTGTTCCATAAAACAGAGTATCTCAGTTGGAAGGGACCTGCAGTGATCATCTAGTTTATCTGCTGCTTAAGGGCTGACCAAAGGTTAAAGCAAATTATTAAGGCATTGTCCAAATGCCTCTTAAACGCTGACAGGCATGGAGCATCGAGCACCCCTCTAGGAAGCCTGTTGAAGTGTTGGAAACGGTGTCAGGAGATCCCAGGGTTAGGCACCAGGAGTACAGGGCTGTAGCTCAGACATGGTTGCATACAATATCAGTGCAAACAAGGTCCAGCTTCCCCGCTGGAGGCTACTGATGGCTGCAACACGGTCACTAAAGGCCCCTTGGCTCCACACCTCCACAGTGTCACTGAAGCCAACACTCTGCCTCTTGTCTTGTCTTGGTTTGGGGTGTGGCCTGAGAGACAAAACTCCTGTCGCACTGGCTGTTCCTGCATAGTTCAGTTTTTATTTCCTGGTTTTCCTTGTTGTTTGGTTTTTCCAGGAGCACAGCAGGGCAAGAGGGGAAGTGCTTTCTGGGGAGACTGCTCTTTTGAGGCATGTCTCAGACAGAGGTTGATGGGTGTGCAGAAAGCAGATTTGGAGAGAGCTTCTTGAGCACAGTTGCTCTTTATTCACAGTGATAGTAAATTTATTACACCAGCAAAGACCCTTGCCAACGTTTCCCTCCCCTAGTTTTCTGTAACGCTAGGCTGTGTTTTAGGCTGCAGTAAGGTTCCTTGTGCTAGTTCAACGCAAGATTCTTGTTTTGTTTTCTCTTGCACTCGCTGGTCCTGCTACTGAAATGGTGCCAGCTTTGTCTACCACCTCTTCCCTAGCCTGCAGACTTCCTCATCTTTTGCCTTACCCTGAACATCTGGGTTCTTGATTTTTGCCTTTGATAATGTCTCAGCTCTCTCCATTTGAGCTATCTGAAATAAGAGAATACTTTTCTTCCGTGCTCGTGCTAACCTCTGGAGCAAACCGTGTCTCCTTAGAATGATACTTCTAATGACATGCCTTGTATCTTGTCCAAGAGGTATGTGCTGAAATCCTGTGAGAGAGATGGGCAGCTGTTCAAAGGCACGTAAGAAATTCAGCAATTTCATGAGCCTGCCAAATCAAAAGGAAGCTGTCCTGAATCACCAGGAGGGCTTTTCCCTGAGAAATTTGCATTGATTTCCACGTATGTTCTAGCAGTTAGTCTCTGTAATGGTATGCAACTACCAGGGCCATAACTTACATGAAAAATAAATGATAAGGATCTGATCCTGTCTTCCATGTTCCCATAAAGGAAGATTACATTCCTCTGGGAGTGACTCCCTGGAGATCAGGGTATTTTTCCACTTACAGGAAAATATAGCGTATGGCACCTGGCCAGTATGAACACCTTGAAAAACTGAATGAAACAACATATTTAGCATATTGGATGTATTATGCAGTCATCCAGATTAGTGATTTGAAATGATCTGGACTAGATTATTCTGCTTATATTTAATGTATGATGGAATGCAGTGAAATACATCTGTTTTCATGCTGCTTACTAGCTTCTTGACAGCTTGAGAGCTTTATATCTGCATGTTCTAAGAGCTTGAACATCTGGGCCAGTGTATAAAAATGGAAGCCAAGCCTCTGACTGAGAAATCCAAAATACCCCTATTTTCAGAATGTGAATTGCTTGATCTTATAGTGGAGCTCCCCTAGTTTCACGTGGAAGTGGCTGCTGTATTGATCCTACCCAGGGATGGAGATGGAGGACTTGTCCTTTCCTTCGTTGTCCAACAGGAGCTGCCCACAGCTGCATCACGTCTGTGAGCTCTTCCTCCTCGTTTTGGATCGTATCATCCACTATGAGCTCATGTCCCAGTGAAGCTCAGCCAAATGCTCAGGCAGGAGGCAGAGTGTGTGTGTGCTGGTGAGACTAGACTGTGGGGTTCTTTGTTCCACCGAGCCTGTGGTCCCAGCCATTTGGAAATGGAGTGCCCTTTGGTCTCATCCCCCTTGTGTAGGTTTCAAACATTTTCCTGTGGCTGGAGAGCGTGGAAATGCAGATCAGGCTGTCTTGGAGGCAGACAAAACTCTGTTTGCTTTTGGGATTCTTTTTTTGGGAACAATGTGGCTGAACTTTTTTTATATTCTGAGTGTGAACATGTGTTGTGGAGCAGAGAAAGCCTTTGGTAATTGGTACCATTAGCCTCTGGGACCGTAATCAATGCAGTAATAATAAAATTGGCATCAATAAGAAAGGTTTTATTCTGCTTACGTTGTCTGGCAAAAAGAGAGCAGTGATCTGTCAGAGCAGGGAATGAATGGGCACATCCCAAATTAACAAACTTCATCAATGCGCTGCAGCCAAGGCATCTAAAGACATTCTGGACTGCTCTCATCAAGCTTCTGGCTGGGCTGGCTGCTGAAGGGAGAAGCTGGCCAGTGTCTTATTTGAGAACTTTGTATCTCCCCAGTTGTTTCTTCCATTAAACCTTTCCGTTAAAAAACCCCTCAGATGTTAGTTAATACAGCAGAGGAGTATTTCAGCTGATGAAAGGCCACAGGAAAGAGGGAAGTGAATTTTGAACCAGGGCAGCACTACCTGGAGACAAAGCACCCTGTCCCACAGCTCAGTTTGGATTCAAGTGTGAGGTTCCCTGTAGAGTGCATGGTTGTCTGATGGGAAGAATGTGTAATGAGGGCCCTCAGGTTTCCGGTGTGAGTTTTGTGTGCTCTGTTGCTTTTCTAATTGCAAATCAGGAAACTCTGCTGTGGAAGCAAGATAGTCACCATACAACAAAAACTGCTAGTGACTTAACAGGGCATGTGAGGACTTGCTGGAAGGAAGATCCTCGCAGCAGTGAGGACTTTAGAACGGACTTTAGAAACAGAATGGACTTTAGAAATGGGAGGTGCATTTTGGAGAGGAGAGGATGCCCTCCTTAAGAATAAACAATGCAGTACATCCACTTCCGTGGTGGGGAGTGAGGAGTTACCATGCATAGGTTTCTTTAGTAGTTTGCAAGGGAGAAAGATCAGGAGATTCTGAGATGATGTGCTACAGGCCATGGTGCTGTTAACCCTTGGTGGCTGGGGCAAGTCCATTTGCTGCTGATGCTTTCTGTAAAAAGTGAGGGGAGCAGCTGTGATGATACACACACCAGTTGTGAGGCAGTATGTGAATGTGGAAAGCCTGTAAGTGGAAGGGGGACTCCCTGCTGTATTGGCAAATGCAACTCTGTTCAAGCTGCTTTCTTGGATGGTGAGAAAAGCTGGTCAGATCAAAGAAAACACGTCTAACCGGGGAGGGTTGGTAACAAAAATAACCCCAGACAAACCCTGATTGATTTTTCCAGCTCCTGGGAAACTCTATGAGGTGAAGCTGGTGGCATTCAATAAGCACGAAGATGGTTATGCAGCGGTTTGGAAGGGCAAAACAGAAAAGGCACCTGCAACAGCAGTAGGTGAGGAATGCCCTTCATTTGTTGTCTGTCTCTTCTGCTTGGCATGTGGCTTCAAAGGGAGAGTAGAGGTAAAGTTACAGAAGATGAACTTCAAGGACAATACCAAAACAGGAAAGTCCCAATATAAGGGAACTTCCTTTGACAGTCATTGCAAATTGCATTGGAGGAATTATAGTGGGAAGGAGAGAAAGGAGCAAAATAACTCCCTTCTCATTAGGGTTGTTCTTACACTGGCTGTGGATGGCCTTCACTGTGTTCTCTCTGGCCCTGTTAGTGGCTCAGGAAATGTCAAATCACCTGGGTTTCGTCTCTTACGTTAGGAAGATTTGAGAATGTGAGTTAGCAGCATGCCAGGCTTTTTGCAGTGTTACAAAGAAAGTAAAAGCTTTGAAGATTTAGGCTCCATTCTCAGCTCTGCCAGTCTGTTGTGGGACGGTGAACGTTCTGGGCTCCTCCTTACCCTGGTGCAGGCCTGTCAGGTGGGTAGCTTTGAAGCTGGCCTCCTGTGCTCCACAGCAGCACATGGCCACCTTGGTGCATGCGTCCTCGTTGTGACCTTTCCCGCAGGTGAGGGAAAGCGTGGACTGCACAGGAGGGCTAAGCTGGACATCTGGGCTTACACTGGAGGCCAGCCTATCGGTGCAGGCTTCACAGCCTAGGCCTGTTTCATTCCATGTTTTCTGTTTTCATGATGGCTGTCCCTTGCCTTACTGACATGTATGTCTCCACATGTCTTTTCTCTTTTTGTCTCTCATCATAGATCCTCCTGTGCAGAAGGGTCCTCCGCTGCCTCCAGTCCAAGTCTATGCAGAGTCCAACAGCTCAACTTCCATATGGCTCAGGTGGAAGAAACCTGACTTCACAACAGTCAAAATTGTCAACTACACAGTGCGCTTCAGCCCCTGGGGCCTGAAAAATGCCTCTCTGGTTACATACTACACAAGGTAAAGAGAGATACTGAGCGTTCGCTCGCCATATATCGCTCATGTCAGAAATAAAGACAGGGCAGGAGGAACCTGCATTGAAGTTCCAGCACCGAGCAAAATCCTGGGTGTTTCACATACTGGAAATGTCTGACTTGGTCACAGATACTTTCATAACTGCTCAAGTGTGAAATGTGGCACTGGGAGTTGTCTATGACTTTAATACCAAGACATCATTTACTGGCTGGTCTCTGCATCTTTTCTGCTTTGGTTGCATCTTATATGCTTGTTTTCCTATTAATAACATGGCCAGTCTCAAAACATTCAAGATTTGCCAGATGGTCCTCAAAAGTTTGGTTTAAAAATTGCTAGAGTTTAGGCAGTTACAGTAATTTGGGGATGTATTTAGAATATGGATTCCTATGCAGGTTTTCAGCCTATAGCCAGGCTGCATTTTCAAGCTTTTCTCTGCAAGTACATTAGAAATGGTCCTGGAGGCTAGGAACCTACTTTACTCTGTATCTGGGAGTTGAGGGCTCTTGCATTCACATGACTGCAGGAGATGAAGCTTTTGGTGAAAAGTAAGTACTGTAAGAGTTAGGATAACCTCTTAAAGTGTTCCTGGTAAGGTATCAAGGTGATAGTGAGTGGGAGAACCATCTAGTGTTCATGGCCTTGTGAATGTGTCCTCTTTTGGCAGCTCGGATGAAGACATTCTCATTAGTGGGTTGAAGCCCTACACCAGGTATGAGTTTGCTGTGCAGTCCAATGGTGTTGGCATTGATGGGCCCTTCGGCAGCGTGGTGGAGCGGTTCACGCTTCCTGACCGTGAGTATTTATGGGAATTGATCCTGATTTCTCCTGGCTTTCTCTGAATCTCTGTCAAATCCCACCTAATGTGCCCCTGGGAGATGTGATCTTAGATCACCTCTAAGCCATGATGCCCCTGTGTACATGCTGAGAGCCTCTAAGCATCCTGGTGGCTTTCCCCAAGTCCATTAAAAAAGTGCTGCTTTGTAAACAGATAGGAGTATGTAAAGAGAGTTAAGGCAACAATTGTTGTTACTACTGTGGGGTTGGCTCTGGGTTCAGAGAAATCCTGCTCGTTAGAGAGAGCTGATAATGCATCACTTAAATGCTAGGTCCTCCATGGTGCTGAATGTCACTGTCAGAACAAGAGCGCCTTGCCCAGCCTGGTTTTCCAGTAAGATCTTTGCTTTGTAGCTTCAGATCTGGTGAAGGCTGGGGGGCAGAGATGATAGTGGGAGCGTTTCCCTGGACTGGTTGGCCATGGTGCACAAGTCCTGCCTTGTACTGGGCTCAGCAGCCTCCTTTCTGCGCTCTCTGCAGCTTGGTTGGATGAGGTGTCTGGCCACCCAGGCTGCCCATCGTTTCATGCTTGCAAACATGCGGCACCACTGAGAAGGATCCAGAGAAGGCACAGGGCAGTTGTCATGCCCTGCAAGTTGAACGCTTTCCTCCTCTCTCCTGCTGTTCATGCCAGGTCTTTACTTGTCTCTGCCAGGTCCCTCGACTCCTCCCTCTGACCTGCGGCTGCACCCGCTGAACCCCTACGCTGTCCAGGTGCACTGGTGCCCCCCTGTTGAGCCCAACGGCATCATTGTGGAGTACCTCATCCTGTATAATGCCAACAACACGCAGCCAGATGACATGTGGACCTTGCTGACGCGAGAAGGTGAGTCTCTTTGAGATACTGTAATACCCCATCAGGTCCTCCTCCTCCTCCTGCCTTCTTCCTTGTCTGTGAAACCCTGCTTGATCAGTTCTGCTGCCTGGATTTTTGCCTCATTTGAGCACATACAAATAAACATTCAAGACCCCATGCTGCCAGCTTTCTTGGAGCATATGCTGGGCCTTGCTCCTGGTCAGAGGAGAGTCCAGGGACATGACTGCTGAGAGACATGAAGTCATGCATGTCTAGGGCTTCAGCCATTATCATCCAGAAAATGCAGATACAGGCTGGCAGCCAGTAATTCCTGTGAGAACGTATGCCAGCAACACCACGTGCAGTCTGTATCATTAGCTCTTTAGGCCGCAAGTTCATTAATGCCAGAGGTGCATGAATTGCCTCCTAGAGCTCATGACACAAAATCCCTCACTTTTGAGGGTCCAACAGAATTCCACTGCTTCTTTGCTCCAGCCCCTGAACACTCCTGAAACTGCACATTTTAAACCTCTTTTGACTTGCTTTTGATCAGGAAATATCTTCAGCACTGAAGTGCATGGCCTGGAAAGTGATACCAGATACTTCTTCAAGATGGGAGCAAAGACAGTCGTGGGATCTGGTCCCTATTCAAACGTTAAGGATGTGCACACCCTCCGGGAGAAGCTGTCTGGTAGGAATTTCCCCTTCGTCACAGTACTGGAAGTGAGTTGCGTTGCTGAAGACCGTGGTTTTGTCAGCAGTGGCATTTCTGTTTGCCAAGCTATTACCTGCTGTCACTGCACAGGATGTGAGAGATGACTGTGCGTAGGCCAGTGCAGAGGATCACGGCAGAGTCCTCAGATGTGCAGCTCCAGAACCCATCCCACAGCTAAACTTCTGTCTCCCTTCCCCATCCCAGCTGCTGTGGAAGGGCACATGCAATATGCATCTTGCTGCCTTTCTGTTAGGCCTGCCTAGCGTGAAATTAATGAATGTGCATAGATACCAATTTGCTTTAAGCTGCTCTAAATTGTCACTGCTGGGTAATCTCCCTCCCTTACGTGTATAGAGGCATCACCTGTCGGTTTTAGTGAAGCCAGTGCTCTTCTGAACATAAGATGCTTAGTGCGTTCTTCCTGCTAGCAGCTGAAATGATGTATTTGTCCTTCCCCTGCTAGATGTTCTGGATATCCACTCTGTCACAGGAATCATTGTGGGAGTCTGCCTGGGGCTGCTCTGCATACTCTTCTGCATGTGTGCCAGCTTCCGCAACAGCAAGCAGAGGTAGGTGTCACCTCACCTTTGCAGGAGGTGAAGGAGGCTGATGTGGAAGGAGACAAAATACGTTGTAAGCTTCTTCCCTTTGTTCAGCTGGGCTACTCGGGATGCCATGTATGACATCAGTAAATACAAAGATTGAGTCTTGGGAGTGCTAGATGGCTAAAGAACATAATTAGTATAGGCTTTTCACTGGTTTTGTCAGTAGTTTCTCTTTAATTTGCATTGTTAGACTAATAGGGTGGGGGTTTTTGAGAAAGAAAAAAAAAGAAGAGAGAAAAACCCACTATTTGCTGGATTATTACCTTTTGTCTTTTAGTGTGGGCAGTGTTTTGCTTCTGAGGTTGGACAGCTCTAAGGATATTTGGAAAGGATTCGTTAACTTCCAGTTGGGAAAATGATGAAAGACTTCCTGGTGCCTGACAGGCTGGTTTAAGGAGGGTTGGACTCAGCCCAAAGTCCCCTGCTATCCCCAGGGTCTGAATCCAGCCACAAACATTTGGAAAGACCACGATCAGAAACCAGCTTAGTCGTTGAGAAGAGCTTTGAGCTGGCAGCAGATCTCAGGTTTAGGAACAAGCAGCTTCTGAAGTCTTGTCCTAACTTGGCCACCAAACTTTTCTGTCCCATTGCATCCCTTACCTGTAAAGCAGAGATGACGGGAGGGACACAACTCTCCACAGGCAGGGGTTAGAGAGTACTTGCTCTAGCGCTAGGGCTCGTGTTGTCTGCTGCCCTTGTGAGGCACTGGCAAGGGCTTTCCATCCAGCACCAGGGTTTGTGTGAGCTTTAGGATTAGTGACGGTAATGAAGAGATGCAGCTGGGGAGAGGTTACTGCAGCAAAAGCTGTTACAGTAGGATGTGGGTAGATGATCCCCTTCCTCAGGAGTGTCAGGGCAGGGGCTTGGGCCTGGTCACTTCCACGAGGGCAGGCTGAGTAGCCTGGAGGGGATCACTTTGGCGGTCCATGGCTGTTCGGGACGGAGGAAAGTGAGGCTCATGAGAGATGTCAACTCTTGCTTGTTTTCCCTCAGGGAGGCCCTGCCAGGCCTGGATTCCCAGGCAGCTGGCAACCACACTTACTACCACCGGAGCAGGCAAGGAGTGGCAGCTCCCAGTGCCACCTTGGACTCACATGAGCTGGAGTCCCTCATGTCCCCGCTCCCGGAGGATGCACCCATGCCCCTCGGGGACATCACAGAACTGACGGAAGTTCACAGCCTCATCCACACGAGCCTCCCTGAGGACATCATTCATGGGAAGAGGAAGGTAAGGACCTATGCACGTGGTGACTGGACTCCCCCGCTAGGCAAGAGCCTTTGTTTGGTGTGTGTGAAGCCAGGGTCTGATCCTGTCCTGGCTCTGCAAAGTAGTGGTGGTCTTGGCTGCAGTCTGGTGCTGGGCAACCATGAATTTCCCCCTCTGTAAAACTGACTGGGTCAGTCTTGGCTGTCAAATCTTAAGTTTGGGATCCCCACACCATCTACCACCCCTTTTTATCTCTTGAGACAGTGACCCCTCATCCCCAGGTGACTGGGGATCTCTGCAGCCACCGAACTGACTGCTGCAGAAAGCTGCGCTACTCCTGTTGGCGTGGCACATAGATGCTCTGAGAAGGTGTGATGTCTAGAGTACATGCTTTGCCTCTGGGGGTATTCTTTTGCTTAGAGTAAAAGGAGCTTTGTTGATACATAGTGTGTTACTGGAATACCTGAAGATATACAAGAGGTGAAATTGCGTTTTATTTGTGAACCTTAGTTTTTGAAGTAGTCTTTTCCTGCCCTGCTTGGTTTGCCTGACATTGCATTGTCTTTCATTCCTCTCTGCCCATTTCCTCTCTCAAGCTTGCCTGAAACATTTCATTCCATTAGGGAACCTTTAATTGGCCTAATTTAGTTAATCTGTTTATGTCTCTCTTTGTAGCCCAGGGAGAGCATGTAAAGTAATTAGGAGGTTCAGTAAAACAAATGCATTGTGAGCGCATGGGATTTCACATTCGCATCCACAGACTCGCTCGTGTGTCACTGGAGGGAAGGTGAGTTCAGGATACCTGGCTGGCTGCAAGACCTGTCCTTGCTGCTGGTGGCGGTGCAGGTATAGTCCTTTGGAAACACAACTCTTTGCTGGCTTTAGTAGTCCTGTGATTTGGATCCGTGCTCTTGGTCGTCCCGATGTGCTGTGGCAGTTCCATACTTTGCTGAAGGAGAGGCAGTTTGCAGCCAAGATGCATCTGTGGGTTTTGGTGGAACGTAGCTGCCCGTCTGGATCTAAGCCGAAGAGCGTGAGGAATTTCCTACAAGTCTTCCTGTTAAATAAGGAACAAACGTTTTCAGTGATGGTGACTTACCCTGAGAACAGGTCGGGGTCGGGGGAAGTCTCGTCCCTTGGGAGACCTTTCTGGGAGCAGCATATCCAGATCTCTCTTCCAAAGCAGCAAAGGTTTACACAGAAATTTTAGTGTGTGCAGAGCAGGGCCTGGAGGTGCCAAGGTCTGGCCACTCGGGGCTTAGCCTGAGAGCTTGGGGCCCCCAGTGTCTGTTGCAGAGGCTGGCAACATCCCACAGCAGAGTTATGTTCAGAGATCAGAGCTTTGGGGAGGGGGATGATTCTGGCTGTGGAGTCTCTGCCTCTGTTAATTGGATGGGGAAAGTCCACTAAGAGTTAATTTCACCGAGGGTTTTTGCCAGCGGAATGAAGAGCTTGGTTTTCTGATGGATGTGGATAGGGAAGCAAGAACCACTGAGGGGCAGCCGCACGAAGCCACCCAGAGAGCAGCGTTGTCACCCGAGCCCAGCGGTGAGGGTGACCTGGCCGGTGACGCCCGGAGCAACGGGCTGTTGTTGCTGGGAGCGGGCGCTGGAGGGAGATGTGATCCCGCGCGGGAGCCCCAGCCGGCCCGAGTGCCGCCCTGTGCTCTGGCACGTACAATCACAGGTGAAAAGACTCAGGCCAAAACCATCTTCATGTTGCAGTTGCTAAGAAGCCACGTGTCCAGATGGTGATGTGATTTCACCTGGCTGGATTTGGTTGAGGAGCTGGGCAGGGTCTCGTGAGCGCGGCTGGACTGCTGCACGCATGCTTTGTCCCCAACACGGATGTAAGTGTCAGGTGCAGTTGTGAGTGTGTGCATCTCTTTGCTTGTAGACAAAATGTTACTAGCCAAGGTCTGGGAGTGGGTTGTTGGTTTCTTGGGTTCTCTCGTGTGCTGCAAATAGCTTCTTCCAGCACCCATTTAAGCTAACCTGCCAAAACCCACCCTGGGACCCTGCCTGGAACTGGGTGTTGCTGGGAGGTTTGTACCCTACAGTGACCAGCTGCCTTTGTCGCCTTCTCTTTTCTTCTCTCGTGCTGTGTGTGGTTGGGGGTGTGAAAACCCACAGCAAGGAATGTGGTAGACCTACAGGAAAGAGAAAATTCTTGTGAAAGGAGATTCCTGGTCCAGCCTGGCAAGAGGAAGCTCCACAGGGTGCTCTAGATCAGGTACTATCACTTGCAGTCCTAGTCAGTAAAGAAGAGGAGCGAGAAATCTCTCAAGGATCCCTTTTATTTAACAGCGTGTCACGTCACCACGTTGCTGAGGATGTTGGCTGGGACAGACTCTTAGTCCCATGGTGCTGCCGCTGTTGGACAAGTCTGTAGCTGTGATGCCAAGGAACTGGCAGCTCCAGGCCCGTGTGACTTCCAGTTGCCTGCTTGCCTCTCTGTCCTCAGGTTACACTCTTGAAACCTGTTCTGTGTCAGTTGGGTGGTACTTGCCATTAGCAGTGGCAGTGATAGGTGCTCCCGTGCTTGCAGGCTCGTCACATGCTGGCTTGTTATGTGGCATTTCATGGATTATTCTCAATTGGTTTTATTCCTGTGGCAGTCCAAGGCTCCAGGGG
Source organism: Falco biarmicus (assembly GCF_023638135.1). Lineage (NCBI taxonomy): Eukaryota > Metazoa > Chordata > Aves > Falconiformes > Falconidae > Falco > Falco biarmicus. Next base: position 67,371,764 of record NC_079294.1, on the reverse strand, counting down.
AGATTGGAGGCTCTCTGTTAGGAGATGAGCAGACGCAAAGAAGGGACTGTCCCCGTGCCATAAGCAGTCAGAAGCGAGTCAGTGTCACTTTGCGGAGGTGGGAACTGGAGAACAGTGAGACCGAGGGCAGGAAGTCTCTAATGCAGAGGTTTGAACTGACTCCTGCAAAGAGTCACAGGCAAGGGTCTTGAGAAGTCCTCTTGGTCATTTTCAAGTCAAGATCTCCAGTTCCTTCGAACGTAGGGCCGTGATTCCTCTTGAGCTGTTACAGATAATACTGGGATGCAGGATGGTGCAGGTGGAAGGTGGGACAGTCTTTGTGCTGCTGGAGAGCCCACAGGAGCCAGCTGGCCTCCCTGGGCCTGCTTGCCGGACAGCAAGGTGCAACTGCAGCCGAGCTGTTGGCGTGGGGAGCTCCGTTAGGCAAGAGTACGCTCAGCCATTTAGCAGGCCCTTTCCCTTCCTTTCTGTGTGTTTCCCAGTGGTCACACACAAGGATTTGTAAATACGCTGATAAATGATTTTCCTCTCTGACTCTCTTCCCCTCTCAAGTGACCCCCAGACTGGTGCCCTCGGTAGCCTGCGTTATAAATGACACAGTAATGCACAGACTGTGGTGATGTAGCTCTGTTTCCCCTGACAGATGGACTGAAGATGATAAAATGGCTCTGCTCCAGACATCTCTGTCACTGCTGCTTTTGGGCCAAGCAATTTAGGGAGTGGGGGAGAATGTTAAAAAGCATCTGCTTTCCATGGAAGATTTCAGCTTTTCATTGAATGAAGCCAAACTCAAGCATTTTGTCTTGGAAATGTTTTCCGTTGTGCTTCTTGCAAGCTGGAACCTTCCTTGCCTGCTGCCCTGCTCCTTCCCTGTGGGTCTTCTCCCCACAGGCGCTGTGTTTCCCATGAAGCATCCCTGACTCGGAGAGCAAAAGCTGTAATGCATCAGGGAGCTTGGATCTACCTGGGTTGTTATTTTCGTGTTGAAATTTTTCTGTGTGCAAAAAAAAGTCCCAATGTTTTCTCAAAACTCTTAGCTGAGAGCTGTGCTCCCATTGACAGCTAGCAGAGATTCTCCTCTATCTGGTGGGGGAGAGGTCTGTGTTATGCTGCATCTTGTTTAGAGGCACAGCTGAGGGCAGGGATGCCTGTACATTTGCATGACATGGAGCTTTCCCACTCCCACCGGCTGCTGTGGTGCTGTTCAGCAATGAATCCTTTCTCTCCGCTATGACACCCTTAAAAGCTGCATGCATCTGAAATGTCCCCAGCCTTGTTTTGCACAGGATTTCAAGCTAGTTTGAATAACCATCTTCATAAGACACAACGTTTTAAGATCAACGTTTCCTGTGTGTCCATTCTCAACTTGAATATTTGCATGAAATCGTTACTTGTCACTGAAAAGGTAACATGACCTAGGCACGTTTTTATCAGTCAAAGTTTCTATAAAAAGGCTAAAATGAAAAGGCTTGTTTGCTTTGATAAGGATTTAGCTGTAATGGAAACACCTTTTATTGGAAGATGTTTTTATTAGTTTTCATTCTTGTGTTTGCAGTGAACTGACAAAGGGATTTTTCCCTCTTTAAATTAGTGTTAGACTGACACTCCTGCCTTCGTTATTCTGTTGTAAAACCCAGGAGAATGTTTCCTTCTTTCAGCCATTCACTAGGAGCGCTTGAGTAGAAAGAAATCTTATCGTTTATAACACCAAAAGATACTGGTTAAAAAAGCAGAGAAGCTTTCAAGCACACAAGACCTTCAGGTCTGTGATGAAAACAGACCTAGAGTTAATTGCTGCTGCCTAACCTTAGAGACTAAGCCCCAGGAGGGATATTTTTTTTGCTTTCAAACATAATGTGCTTGAACAACATGTGGGATATAGGCCATGTTGTGTGGCTGATGGTTTTTTTCTGTTTGTTGAAAGTTGCAAACTGGTACAAAACAAGTTTGTTCTTCGTTGCAGCCAATTTCAGCCAGAGCTGAACAGGCTGTTCCCAGAGTCATCAAAACCTATGTAAACATGGCAGATTGACATTTCCGCTAACAGATGGCCCATTGGGGATTGCAGTAGAGCTGCCTGTTTCTTTCCACATTTTTTGGTATTCACAAGATGCCTGCAAGAAGGTTTTCAAGTTTGCTCTGTGTGTGTGTCTGCGTATGATGCTCAGATCTTTGTGATGGCAAATATGCATGTAAGCATCTATAATAGGACACACATTTGTGTGCATGTGTGCATATTTGTGTAGGTTCAACGCTGAAATTTCCAGGCAGTATTTGCTCAGTAACGTATGTTCCTTGGAAAAGGCACAGAAGCCATCAGTCAGCGATGTAGCTGCAGAAAGCCTTTCAGATGGCAGCAGAAGCAAATTGAACACGTTCCTTGAGTACTCACACGTAGCGATATTCCTTATTGTGAGCTGTGTGTGATCGCTTGGTTGATTTCTTGCTATTAAAGTGTAGTTTAATGATTGTCCACTTAGAAAGGGAGCAATTAGGGAGTGTTCCTGGCTCAGAATATATTGCTGATGATTGCAGAGAGAGGAATGGCGAAGGTGCTGCCTCCAGCATTCACTTCGAAATTAGCAAGTGCTTGATATCCACAGCTCTGGGCTTGGACATCACTGTCCTGCACAGTGTCGTCATATAAATGAGACCCTTTACGATCTGTTTTCTTAAGGTTTGATCCAAAGCTCCTATGTCTTGGGGTTGGTGCTGGGGTGTAATGCTGGTCTGCCTCTCGCAAGGTGCTGAGCCCCTTTGGTGCTTGAGTCGGGGTGGACAAGGTGCTTGGGAAAGGCCCAGGCAGCCCTTCAGCGCATGCATGAGCACTTGAATGCGCCTTCTGCCAGCACTGACAGCATGAGGTAGCATTTGCTTCTTGCTAAATAGCTGACTTAGGAATGCCTGGCTCACATACAACATCTGGTCATGTATTTCTACCTAATTTCCAGCCAGATGGACCAAGGCACAAAGAGGTCAAATGACTCACACAAGGTCAGGCTGATGTCAGAAATCTCCTTGCCATCTCGGCTGGACTCATGCTACGCTGACTGTTGTTGGAATAGATCTGGCCTAAGTAGCCGCCACATATGCAGAGCAGAACCCGGGGTTTCTCCTGCCTGACAGTGAGCAGTAGGTGGTTAGAGGGTTTGAACAGATGTGCTGTGTATTCTCACCCTACACGGCCATCATGCTCACACCACCAGGATTCTGCATGCACGTGCACACTCGCAGTTGTGTCAGGTCAGGATTTTCTGTTCACGTCAGCCTTGCTTTGGCCTTTCACTTCTATCCAGGCAACATGTAACATCTGTGGAACAAGCCCAGAGATAACTGGCTCACATGGTCCTTCAACCTGAGCGCACGTGCCTGTGTATTTATGTATATGTATGCAAGTCAGTAGCAGGGCTGAGCTCAGGTATACACAGGACAGCCCAATAAAATCAAAACCTGGAAAGAAAATACTTTTCTGCCTGTGAACTAATAGTCTGAGCTGTTAAATAACTTCAGCTCTTAAAGGCACACATTTCCCATACACAGAGGTGTGCATTCAACAGTTTATTGCAAGGGGAAGCTGAGAGAACCCAGAACAAATTGCATTCAGCCCATATAATTTAATTAGATCTACAAACAAGGTAACACTGGTTGCCCAGGGGATTTAAAGCTGAGCTAAGAATTGCTTGGTGGTCTGTTGAAAAAAAAAAAATAATAAAAAAAATTTAAAAGTAAGCCCTCCAATGTTGTGCCTCTATGTTCATGGGGAATGGCAAAGTTTACCCAACTCCCAGCTTAGAGCAGGAAATCTATCTGCACCGCAGAGCAAGCACTTTAGCATTGTCTTCAGCTCTTACTAGAGTATGTGTGATAGTGCGCACAGGTGAGGGTCTTTCTCCATGCTGCTAAGAGCATTGCTTGTGCCAAAGCAAATATTATAATCATTCAGTGTTTCTCTCCAGATTTCCACCATCTCTGTTCCTTGCCAGCTTTGCAGTATTTTTCAGTAGGCTCATACTGCTCTGGGTTGTTTGCAGCTTTGCAGGGAGGTGATTTCAGTGGGCCTTTAAATGATGTCTTGTGCCATGATATGCCTGTTGGCCTCAAAATTTGAGAATCAGTGGAAAGCTCCGTATGCGACCAGTCGTGAACCATCTGGCAACTTTCATCCACTTGCTCTGCATCAGACCATGTAACAGAGTAATAAAGCCTGTTCCAGTGCGGTGACTGTGTGAGTCCACTGCAGCAAACATTTTTATTTGGATGCCATCAGAAGTGTTCTCTGCATTTAACTTGTCTCTTCTAAACCATGGTATTTTCCCAGCTTGCGCTTTCCTTGTTCAAGCTGTTTCTCTTTTCAGGTTTATGAGGACAAGAATCTCTATCTGTGATAACTGGATATTTTCTCCTCCCAATTTTTTTCTGTAGTCTTCGTGGAATAAGTCAGCCGGCCAGCCCTGGACAAACAGCATAGCCAGATACGAGGACACTATCACAAAAGAGCCTCTCTCTGCTGTGAATGGATCGGTGAAGCTCCCTTCCAGTGCGGGACAGAAGCTTTTGCTACAAGCTCTGGTTTATGATGCTGTGATGGTGGGTGTCTTCAGTGGTTTATTGACTTACATATTCTGATGTGGTTTTTTCCATTTCTGTTCCCCACCTCCCTTTCTCCTTTTTGCAGTACAGGAGAAAATGTTTTCTTCTCTAAGCTGGCCTTAGTTGGCTGATCATGGGCTCTATTTTTTTTGTCCGGGGTATAGGAGTGTATGCCAGTGAGACTGATGGGGTTTGAGGAAGGGTTGTTTGTTTTTTCCAAGCTTCGTTCAAACTGTCCCCTAATCTTCTGTCCTGACTCCAGCCAGCCCTTGAGGGCCTGTGCTGTGGACTTGGTTTTTTGTGGTGGTCAAGTGGGATCAGACAGCTCAGTTGTCAGCAGGGTCGTGGCAGTCCCGGTTCCTGAGGACCCAGAGCCAGGCACCAGCAGTCTGCTTGGAGTCTTTGCTGCGGCCATGCAGCAAGCAGCCTGCCAAATGAGTTAGGAGCTGCAATGCTCAGCACAGTCGTTAAGATCTACAGTGTGCTCGCCTGAAGGAGGGATTGCATTTTTGCCTGTAAAAGGAGTCAAAGATCAAGGGTTGATTTAACTCCTTCTCCAGATCGGGTAGAACAATTTCCACTGCACTTGTCTCTTTATGTGGGTGCATAGATTTGGAGGAAATCCTATTTCTGATACTGCTTCATTGCAATAAATATATACTCCTGTGTTTGGGAGAGTTTGTACAAGGATGCTGATGTCTGTACCACAGTGTCAGCAAAGCAAACTGACGCCTGCTCAGATTGACTGTGTACCAGAAGGTTTCTTTTGGTTATTGTTTTGAAAAGTTCACCCCTCCACCCTCAGCAAATACTTTTAAGTAACCTACCTGTGTTTCCTTCCTAGATAGTGGTGTGAAAATCAATTATACACAGGATGTAATTAACATTGTGGATAGAGTTAAGGCAATGTTTTACAACCCAATTACAGGGCACTGTTTACAGCATAGCTTACCCATCAGAGTTTGTCAACAAAAGGAGAAAAGTGTTAAAATATGTAAATGATGCACAAAGTTGGCTTCAACAGAAAGCACAAATTACATGCGAGATATCACTTCAGTACTTTGAATTGTATTCTTGCTACTAAATCACGCTCAGCACAGAACCTGAGCGCTGATTGCCTAGAGAGCTCTTTGTGAGCTTCCAAAATAATTTGTCTCTTAAATTACTGAATGATCATCTAGCAAAATGACCTGCTTGTTAGCTAGATTTGTGGAGACCTGTAGCCTGAACTCCGCTTAAAACACTGCAGAGGAGGACTGATTATTTTCTTTCTGAATTAAAGTGCTTGAATTTACAGACTTTTGTAAGCTGTGACCAGGGCTCTAACAAACAAACTTTTTTTGATATGTAGCCAAAATTAAACCAGGGTGAAGGGGAACCCTAGTATCTAGTTGTGGGTCTGTATCACAAGCTGTCTCAGAAGCCAGTTCCCTAGACCACTGCCCACTCACCCTGCAGAAACCTGGCCTTTAATATGGAAACAGACTAGTGAGTTTTGAAAACTGTGGTCTTTGACAGAGGCTTGGAGGAGTGGTTGGCCCAGCCTGCCAAGAAACTATGGGCAAATCACTTTACTCCCTTGGGAATTGCTTTTCCAAATATAAAATGGGAATAATGATCCTGAGGTGATTTGAGGTGCTTCTTAAGACTTCAGGTCTGAGAAACATATCAAGATAATGCTTAACAGAGACATGTGTACATCCCATTGCACTCTGTGGGATTAAAAAGAAATATATTTCAGTGCTTGGTTGGGTCACAGCCTCAATTATCTGAATTTCATTTACTTTACCTTCTCTCTCTCTCTCTCTGTCTTTTTTTTTTTTAATTTTTCCCCTGTTTGATAACAGAATGAAGCAAAGAAAAGCCACCTGCCAGCCAACCTTCACCAAGTGGAGGCAGAGGTCATTGTCCATTCTGATTTTTCAGCCTCTGACAGAGACTATGACTCCCAGCTGCACACCCTGGAGAGTGAAGAGACAGAAACCGAGGACCAGGAGCCTGAAGAGCTCCCATCTGGAGAGCTGGCTCTTCTGGGCTCTCCCAGCACCCAGCCGGATGCCAGCCAAGTGTTGGTGGACTGCATAGACAGTTGTGAGGTTCAGGCCCGGGACGAGCTGTTACATACCGACAGAAAGACTAACAGAACAGAGGCCATTTGCATCCATGGGCTCACCAATGGCTTCCACAGGCACGGGGAAAGTCTGGATTCAGTGGAGAGTGGAGATTCGGACTCCATCCAGGAAGGCGGGGGGGATGTGCGGCCAGTCAAGTGCCAATCGATTTCCACAGCCCAGGAGGAGGCCCCCCTCCGTAGTAACTCTGGTTTAACCAGTTCATCCTCAGCATCTGAGAACATGGCATATGTCCACAATCATTAAAGAGTGAACTAATCTGATTTTGATCATGGGAGAGCTGGAAGCACCAGTAAGGGCCTGTCCCTGTGAGGTACTGCATGCCCTCGACTCACTGAGCCCAGCAGGAGCTAAGAAGGTGCAGCATCTCACCAGAACAGGATTCGCGCCTGTCAGCTGTACATATTGCCTTCAAAAAATCAGTCAGTAGATTCGTAAGGGCCCATCTTCTTCCCACTGCAGCTGATGAGTGAAGTAACTTGGTGTTTGTGGGAGCAGGATTGAGCCATCTGCCAAAGTCTGACATGAAACCACGGCTAGAACAGAGCCTTCTGCATTAGACTGGGGTTGTCACTTTGCTGTAGTCCTCGAGGCAACTAGCAAGCCACCTTTTGATGCTGGGAAGAGGCAGGCTACACCGAGTGATTCTTCTCAACTGTCTCTTCACCAGGGAGCGCCTTGGCTCTACCTACTGCCTTGCAGCATTGGGATGAATTTTGTCAGAGGAGTCCCACGAGGGGGTGGAAGCCAACAGAAACAAATTCAGTGAGCTGTAACCACCAGCCTTTTCTGCCCTCCCGTGGTTAAAAGGATTATAAGGCTCTCTTTGTACGCTACCGCAGTAACTATTACTAGCAGGCTGATGTAGTAGCCTTTTATTACACACTCTACGAGTGCCTCTAACAACTTGTACTATATAGAACCTTCTTCAGTGTCTGGGTCATTTCACCAACCTGGACTTTGTTTTATGTAGGTTCTTGTACCTAATATTTTAGGTACACATCTGTCCTTTTAATGTACAACATGTATTTTTATTTCTTTGGAACATCTTTATATTATTTAATTTTATAAAGTGGAATAGTGTGTGGTATAGAGTAGCATTTTTACTACTTCTCTCTTTCTTTGTTTTTTTCCTCCCTAACAACACAACTACCTCATGTCTGTTGGAGAAAAAAAAAGCAGTAGATCTACTCTTCTGTTATAGTCCATTATAAGTTTTAACTTATTCTTATACTGCCTTTTTCTAAAGAATATGTTTGCACTGGTTGTTGAGACCTTTTTTAATGCATAGCGCTGCAGATCTGATGTCTGTCTTGCTTTGTTTCTAAGTATTGCTATAGGACACCTTCCCTACAGCTGGACGGTTGGGTTGTGTTTCTCTGTAGGACTGTGTTTTGCAGGAGCTGGCCAAAGGAGACCGCTTCAGCTGGTGGGACGTTGATCCATCTTTCCTTAACAAGCTTATACTAGCGAAGAGGAAAAAGAACCAACAATTGCAGAAGTAACTTGTGATCCTGGGGACAAAAGAACCAACAATTGCAAAACTTGTAACTTATGATCTTGAGGACATCTGTGGCTTCTTTTTTTTTGTGCCCAAGTGGAGACGTCTCAGGTGATTTTTATTTCCGGAGAGCAGCTCTCAGCCTTTGGTAAGCACTGGACTTGCTGAAGCTTCTGGATGAACAAGTGAAATTTTTCAGTCACTTCTGAGAGTCGTGTCCAAAGTGCTTTTGGGTTTTGGTTTGGTTTTTTTGGCTTTTTTTATAAGAGCAGAGCACCACCAGAGCTTAAAAATTAAAATCAAATCTTTGGTCTCATACCAGTCAGTCTGGTTTGAAAATCATCTGGTGACTCTTCTTTGCTAACACTGTTTGCTCACTGCGGATATGTCTCATCCTGGCCTTCCGGTGTGGGGTGGACTTTTCTCCACCTTTTGTTTAGCCTGTCTCTGCCCTGTTCCAGGCTTGCAGAGTTTGACTGTGAACACTACGGATTGGGCCAGCTCCTTGGGGGAAACAGTGACTGGTAATTCTGTCCATTGGGTGTTTGGTAAATGTTCTGCCTTCCTTGAGGGATTCAGATATCTGGCCATTTGTTTATTCAAAAAATGAAGGAAAAGATGCCCGTCTCCCTCTTCTCATGCTGCAATTCCCCCAAAGCTGTGTGTGGGAGCTATGTGCTGACCAGAGATTCTGTAAAAGACTTCAGACTTTGGTTTTTTTTGTGGTGAAATCTGGACTGAGGTACCACTGCTTGCAGCAAGGAGAACCTTGCTCCACCAGCACTCTATCCCTGCTTCAGTTGTGAGTCGTGTCCCAGTGTGCATGTGTCTGGAGCTGAGCTGGACCAGCCCGTGTCCTTGCAATTCTCCATCAAATCTCCAACGCTGTCAGCTCCAGCTCTTCAGTAGAGGAGTATGTCCAAGCCTCCATGTACCATGTTGGGAAGGATATCGGAGCTCCCACCTTTCCCCATCCAACAACGTCTCTTCCCAGCATGACTCACTGTGCTGGTAAATGGCTGTATTGTCAGTTGTTGCACTTGTTCTGTCATCCAGCTGCTGCTTGGTATCTTGAGGAGTCTCAGAAATGCCGTTGCATGCTCTGAAGCACCTTGACTCTGAAAGGCTGTGGCACAGAGACTGGAAATCAGTGCCAGTGAGCAGGCTAGGCAGGAGTTGGTGGGTGTGTGCTACCAGAGCAAGAAACTAGAAAGGCAAGGAAGCGTAACTGGGCAGAGGAAGTGTGTGAATAATCTCCAGAACTCACTGCCGTAAGACTTTGAAACTAATGACTTAGAAGGGTTAGAGATAAGACACTGAAGTGTTATTGCAGGCAATAAGGGCAATTCACAGTTCTACGGGAGCGGATGCAATTGCAGAGGTATAAACCCTCTGGCTGGGGAGTATTGGGCACTGGCTGTGGAGGGCGTGGGGAGATTTCTGCACCTGGACCACAGTCTGCAGTTACTTTCATGGAAGAGTCCTTGCCCTTCCCCAGTGCCAGAACAGACCCTGTACAAGCCACGTTGCCACTGCTGATGTGCGGAAAGGGAGAAGGACCCTTCTCCAAAAAGCTCATTCCAGAGGAACCCCATGGTGGCTTTCTTTCACCTCCAAACCCAAGTAATCCACCTGCAAGCATGACGGTATGCTGAAGGACTGCTGCTGCTGAGCATCTCAGCTGCTGGAGGGCAACACTGGGCGTTTGGCCAGCAGCGGGTATGGCCAGAGCACGGGAGTTCTCCCAGCTCCCTGTCATGATGCTGTACTTGGGCCAGGTCACGTACCAGGCCTGAGTTTTATATCCAGGGGCCTCTGGGGATGGAGGCTTAGTCCAGTGGCAGATATAGGAGTGTGCCACAGCTTCTGGGGCACTCCTTTGTACATGCACCCTCTGCTATGTCTGTAGCGACTTTAGCAATCATATGGCCTTGGGGTGAGTGTTGCTGATCTCCCTAAAAGCTATCCCTGCCTGTCACTGAAGCCAGCACAAGCAGGCACAGTGTGGCACCTTTCCCCTGGATCACCTTGGGCCGGTAACAAACCCAACAAATTACTTACATGCTCCAAGAGCTTTGGGTGAGATGCAGCAGACTGCAAACAATTCTGCTTATGCATCACAAAAATACTTTGTTTCCTCACACTGAGGCTTATTCCGATCTTGTTACACGCCGCTGAATTTTACCAGAGTGTCAAAATGGCAGCGTTCAGATGTCCAGGTACTGTGGTGGCCCTGGACTGCTGTGCCAGACCTCAGCTACAGAAATCAAGGCAGTTCCCTCGGGGCCAAGAGGTCACCACTGACCAGCAGCCGCAAAGCTGTGCTCTGTACAAGCACGTGTCCACGCAGGGTGCTGCGTGTCCTCGGCTAACTCGGCTGGACCCCAGGTCCCTCCTGTCCTGCACACGCCAGGGACCTTTCTAGTCTCAGCTAGAAATGAATGGAAGAAGACAGATAATACGCATGTTATGTGTAAAGCTGAAACAACCAGTGCATATATTTTTTTATCATGAAATAAGTAGCTTTCTTGCAGACTTCTCACAGACACACAAACTGTTGATACCTTTAATTACCTGTCATACTTAATATATGTTCCTACACATCAGGCTCCTTTCTCCCTTTTCTTCCTTTCAGTAACACTAAAGATTATTGCTGTTCAACTTTCAGCTGGTGTATATTGTTTTACATTGTTAAAATGTCAGGTTTGTCTCACTGGCATAATTTTGTAGTATTAATGTTACTGTTTGGCTACACAACTGTATATTCCCCGTGCTGCTGTGAGAGTCACAATTCTCAGCCTTTTTATTTCTTTTAATTCCTTGTTACATGAAACACATGACTTGGATAAAAATCTCGTTCAACTTTTTGGTGATTTGATTTCGTACTTAACAGACAGAAAAGTTCTGGTTTAAGTAGTTCAAATGAGATCATTTGTAATCTAGGTTTTGAGAATTTTTTACGTTACTAGCAATCCTGAGATCAGCCCATGAAAAACGCTGTGTAAGAAACCAACCATTTTAATAGAGCACTATATATGTTTTTGATCTCATTAGAAATAGATGTTTTGAAGGGATCATCATGTCTTTTCTAATCAATACTTTTGTTAGAAAAGAGGTGTTTAGTCCAGCAGAAATCTGCCATCTAGTTCTGTTATTGTATTCCCTTGCTTGTATTTTAAAATCAAATTTCATTTAATTTTCTACACAGTGCATAAGGATGTGTAACCAGAACTTAATCTCATTTGAAGATTGTGTCTGTGTTTGGTTCTATGCTGTACTTAATTATAACTTACTTTCTTCAGAGACTGTTCTTACTCCACAAATACTCTTTAGTGTTAAATTGTAAGAAGACATTGTCCTTATATTCCTTAATTAATGGGTTATTAATAAAATACTTTAAAAAAAGAGCGGAATTTGTCTCATGCATCAGTGTGTTACAGCTTTTACTCCGAAAGAAAGTTGTCACAGAAGGCTGATCCTGCAGCGGTGCTTGGAGTGGATGGACCCTGGGAAATTTGCTCTTCGGTGCTGGGCTGTACCCTGCCCCTCAAAACATGGAGAGGATGGCTGAAGAGCTCTCTGCCAGGTGAGTTTGCTGGAGCCGAACCTGCAAAGTGTCCCTGCAGGCGGTGTCAGCCTGGCTAGAGCCCTGCCTCACGGTGCAGGGTGGGCCTGCATGTGCATTTCCTAACAGCTCAAATCCAGCCTGGTGCTCATCTGAGTAACTCACTCCTGGACAGATCTGACCCGGCCCCGCGGCTGACGGCCCAGGGCAGCGTGGCGGAGCACCTTGCACCGCAAGGTTGTACCTCACTGGTGGGAAGCAGTGGCAGGAGCAGGACACAGGGTTCATGCTTGTGCCAGTTCAGTGCCTGAGCTCATAACCATGGAGGCTGGGAATGTGGGATGGTGGTGGGTACCTGGTTCCTTAGGGATTCTTCTGGGATTTTAGATGTGGGCAGAGTTTTGGGTTCATGAGGCGTTTCTCAATGCTTGCTTGTTTCTCAGTTTTGAACAGATTCCTGTAAGAAAATCATTATTTCCTGTAAGAAAAAGGAAAAATGTCCAGTTTTGTTGCTTCATCTTGCTGGGGAATTTTTTAATGTGAAAAATAAGCGCAGAAGCATCTAGTAAATGAATGGTGAGACTTCTTTTGGATGGTGCTGGGCTGAACACAGTGGCTTACATCCAGCAAGATTGGCAAGAGGATATCTGGCAGTGCCCAAGGACACACTATTAACCTCCCGTACATCTCCCTTTCTTCCTAGGATGCATTCCCTACTTCAGTAGATAGTTTCCATTATTACTTTATGCTGCTAGGACTATAGAGCCATAAAATCTCATTTTATGTGCATTACAGAGGTAATAAATCTGCACTTGGCATGGTGTTCTCTGATAATGGTTAAAGGGAACTTTGTCAGACTGCCTAACTCTGGTGAGTCTTTCCCCTCATGACAGATAACCCCACAAATGAGGAAGGAAAAAGCATGGCGGGGTGACTGCAAATCCCACTTGCAGCTCTTCGTTTGCAGCATGGGACGCTGGTGGGAGGCTGCCGAGAGGGGACACAGTGGGGTGGCATGGGTGAACAGAGAGGCAGATGGACACAGCAGTTACAGGGAAGCCAGCACCATGGAGAAGTGAAGGTAAGAGTGAGGCGTTTGTGTTTCTTTCTCTTCCCATCCTTTGTTGCCCCAGTACACTACGCTATGATGCAGCTGACAATATTACTACAGCGGGCTTGGGTCTCGTGTGGTCTCTGGTAATTCCGTAAGTTACCAATGCCAGGTGCAGTGTGGTGCACAGCTCAATCCTCTGGAAAACAGCACAGCATGAAGCGATGGACTGCGTGATGAAGCAAGGCAGCCAGGGATGCTCCATAGATGCTCAGCAGACACCAGTGGTGGAAACTGCATCTCATAGGACTCCAGCCTCCTCCCCTCGAGCAAAGCACGGGAGCAGCGGTTACACCAGCACCGTCAGACCTCCAGGTACAGTCGTGTGAGTTTCATCATTCATGCTGGCTCACCACACTCTTTTCCACTGATGGCAAAATTGCTGGATCAGTGGCACAATTGTTTTGAATTAATGGAGAACACACGGCTTCTCTTCAGCCAGGCAGCTAAGTGCCTGGAGGCATCCCCTCAGTGTGGTGGCCCCTGCCACCACAACACCTCTGTCCTTACACAGCCAAAAGTGGATGGAAAAGGGTTTCTGCTGGGGAAAGCAGCTTCCAGGAGCACATCCCGGGGCTGTCCCACCACTGCTGGGATGGCTGTCGGCTCAGTGCCTTCACGTGGGTGCCACGATTTTGGCTCCCCCTCCTTATTGCTCCCTGATCATGAAACAGATGCTAAACCCCTGTGTGTATGTACGTAAGTGAAAAGCTCCCAGGCTGTTAGCAGACAGGGAAACCACAATTACACACAGAATAATAAATGGAGTGAATTCAGACAAGTTAATCTCCCACTTCATCCACTGAAACTACTAACGGTGTCTTGGGGACCTCAGTTCACAGTTAATCGGTATAAATCAGAAGCCCTATTGGAGCTGATGGAAATTCACTGAGCAAGGAGTGAGGTGTGAGTGACACCCTCTGAGGCCAGCCCTCCAGGACAATAACCTTGTGGAGAGGGAGGGCAGATGGACAGACAGACCCTGTCCCCCTCTGCGGGAGGGAGGACGGACGGATGGCAGGGAAAGCGTTTGGAGCCTTGGATCAGGCTGGGTACTGTCCCTCCTGTAACCCCGCTGCTTTTCAAAAGTCTCCAATTTCTGCTCACAGTGTGATAAGCAGATTCCTGCCTCCAGTACAAAGCAACTTTTTTAAGCCCTCATGGTTACAGAGGAGCACATAAAAACATGAGTGCTCTGGATTCCTGTTCTCAGGTGGCCTTAATGCCCAAAACCTGCCTTTTTCTTTAAAAATCTCATGGCTTTTCATATGAGTCCTGTTTTTTGGCAGGACTGCCCACACTTGCAACTTTTGAATGTGACACCAGCTATGTCACCAGTGTAATTTGCAAGTAGCAGGGCTGAACTTGGTGATGCCCTAAACATGGAAGTACCTCCCTTAGCTCCTGAGTCCTGCCACTGCACACGGGAGCAAAAGCACCCAAAATCTGTGTTTTCTGAGGGAAACAAACCCTGTAAAACACATGGCACTTCATTCCCCCCCTTTCCCACAAGCCATCCTTGGTGCTGGCAGCACCCCAGGAGCTGCCACAAGCCCATGATGACTGCGAGTGTTACAGAAGTGCCGGTGGGGCCCCATGGTAGGAGCCAGGGAGACGGCTGGGGAACAGGAGCAGGGTTGGTGCCAGAAGGTCAGGGACAGCACAAAAATTCAGATGTTACCAAAAGGCTGATGGAGCCAGAGCAAATTCTTCCCCAGCTGAAAGCAACCTCATGCAGCTCAGCCCTCCGCTAAATGGGGGAAGCTTTAATGTGGAGCAGATGTAGTGACGTCTTCTTTACTCGTTGGCTAACTAGCATGCTCAGGGTGCACCATCCAGGGGAGCCATGCACTGCTCATCTTTACAAAAGGTTTTTCACCGTATTTGTGGGCACAGTTACAGTGTTTAGTAACCCGGTTCATCAAGCTCTGTTTTTATTCTGAAAAAAGAAATCAGTTAAAATCCATTTCCATTTCTTTTTAGTTGGTTTTTTTTTGGCCAAGCAAACGCCACAAAAGATACTGAGCTGTCCCTGCAGAGATGACTTTTGCTGCTGGTGCTGATAATAGGGGTGGTGTTTGCAGAGAACATGGGCCAAGGGACCGGGCAGGATCAGTTGGAAGGCAGCAAAATAACATGTAGGCAATAGGGCTGAGAGCCGTGTAGGGACACATTATCCTCATTTCATGCTAGGAGGGCGGACAAATTAACTTGAGGGCTGTGGCAGGATTTAGGAGCAGACTCGCCTTTTACTGGGTCCTTCCTCACTGGGGCCTTTCCAGGGGTGAGCTGGTTGATCCAACATTTGTGTGACTGACCCAGGTAAGTCACCTTATGATAGCATTTAAAATTAGGAGCGCTGAGGTGGAACAAGCCAACCTCTTCCTCGTTCCTGTCCCCAGGATGCCTCGTGGCCCCGGCTCTGCGATCCTGCCGCCCTGCTTCCTGGGGACGCTGCTCAGCTCCAGGCACTGCCCGCTGCGGTGGGTGGGCTTGTTCCTCAAAACAGAGCTCAAAAGTGAAACGCTTGGTGGAACCAGTTGGAAGTCGTGCTGTCTCATCAGTGTTTTCCCTTGTTTTAATGCCAGATTTTTGGGTCCCATCCCTAAGGGCAGATAAGAGGCAACTCCCTGGCTTGGGGATGGGACCCCACCTTTGCCCACTGCAGCAGAACCAGATGCCACTGCTGAGACCGGGTTGCTTTGAGCAGTGGCAGATGGGACAGAAATTCTTGGGTAAAGAGCAAGGAAACTGCTTCCCGTGCTCGGGAAGGAAGCGTTGGTGCTGGCTACCATCCCCTGGGCATGGCGGGGGCCGGCCAGGACCGGGCATGGAGGGCTGTCCTGCTCTGGGGCCAACAGCGCTGGGTCTGAGGGAGGCCGTGGCTGGGCCCCAGTGAGGGGAGAGCTGTGAGGGGGCTGCGGGGAGGGGAGACCCGTGAGGCTGCCGAGCAGGCGATGGTGAGGGGAAGCCCCGTGAGGAGGCCATGGTGAGGGGAAGCCCCGTGAGGAGGCGAAGGTGAGCCCTGTGAGGTAGCCCCAGTGAGAGGAGGCCTGTGAAGGCGGCTTGGTGAGTGGAGACCTGTGAGGGGGCTCTGGTGAGAGGCCTCCACTGAGGGGAGACCCAGGAGGCTGCCTTGATGAGGGGAGGCTGGTGAGAGGAGTCCCATGAAGGGGGCCTTTGGAGAGAACCTGGTGAGAGGGCTCCCCTGAGGGGAGACCCAAGGGGCTGCCCCCGTGAGCGCAGACCCGTGAGGGGGCTCCCGTGAGGGGGCGCTGCTGAGCCGGCACTGGTGAGGGGACTCGCCGCGAGGCAGCCCGGGTAAGACGAGCCCCGCGATGGCAGCCCCGCGAAGCGGCCCCGACGAGGGGAAGCCACAGCGAGATGCGCCCCATGAAGGGAGCCTCGTGAAGGGAGAACCATGAGGGGTCTCTGGTGAGAGGGCTCTGCTGAGGGGAGACCCATGAGGCTGCCCCAGGGAGGGGAAGCCCCTTGAAGTAGCCCTGGTGAGAAGAGCCCCATGAAGGGAGCGTACTGAGGGGAGACCTGTGATGGGAGCTTGGTGAGGAGACATCTGTGAGGGGAGACTGGTGAGCAGGTACTGGTGAGGGGAAACCCCATGAGGTAGCCCCAGGGAGAGGAGCCCTGTGAAGGGCCTTTGGTGAGAGGGCCCCACTGAGGGGAGACCTGTGAGGTTGCCCCAGCAAGGGGGGATTGGTGAGGTAGCTCCCGTGAGGGGAGCCCTATGAGGGGACTCTGGTGAGAGGGCTCCGCTGAAGGGAGACCTATGAGGCTGCCCCAGTGAGGGGAGACTGGCAAGCAGGCGCTGGTGAGGGGACGCCCCATGAGGTAGCCCCAGTGAGAGGAGCCCTGTGAAGGGAGCTTGGTGAGGGGGGAGACCAGCGTGAGGGCTCTGCTGAGGGGAGACCCATGAGGCTGCCCCAGAGAGGGGAGACCTGCGAGGGGGTTCTGCTGAGGGGACCCCTGTGATGGGCTCTGGTGAGAGGGCTCTTCTGAGGGGAGACCCATGAGGCTGCCCCAGGGAGGGGAGACTGCTGAGGGGAAGCCCCGTGGTGGAGCCCACCGAGGGGACACCCGTGAGGGGGCTCTGGTGACAGGGCTCCGCTGAGGGGAGACCCGGCAAGGACCGGCGCACCGTCCCCGCGGGTCCGGGCGCGGCGGGCGCTGAGCGGCCCCGCACAGGGACCGCCTCCCTCTCGCTGCCCCCCCTGCCCCGCAGCCCGGCCGGACCCGGCGCGGCGCTGCCGGCGCCCTGGCGGATGCGCAAGATGGCGCAAGGCGCTGCCCGCCCGCCCCCGCCCGCCAGCGGCCCCGCTCCCTCAGCGCCGCCCCCCCGCCCGCCCGGCGCGGCGGCGTGCTCGCGCGGAGGGGAGCAGCGCTGAAATCCGCTTTTTGCCTTCCCCCCCTCCTTGCCTTTTTTTCCTTTCTCCCCCCCACCCTCGCTCCTCGCTACTGGGGGTGGTTCTCGCTTCGCCTCCCTCCTTCCCTCCCTCCTGCGCGGGCTGCTCCCTCCCCGTGGGGCGCAGGGAGGCGAGCCCGCCCGCCCGGGATGCTATGGCTCCGCCGGGCTCCGCGCTGCCCGCCTGCCTGCTGGGGCTGCTGCTGCTCGGCTGCCGCGGAGGTAAGAGCCGGGCTGGGCTCGGGGAGCGGGCAGGGGGAAGGACCTGCCGTCGCCGCGCCCGGCACCGGCGCTGCTCCCGCCGCCCGCGGTCTGTCGGTCCCGTCCGCGGTCCTTCCCGCACTTCGCGTCCCCTCGGCACCCGGTCCCCCGCGTCCCTCCCCAGCCCCGCGGCGGGTCCCCGTCCCCCTTGCTTGTCCGCAGTCGGTCCCAACCCCGTATGACTCCCCGGTCCCTCCCAGCCTCCCGTTCAGCCCGTCCCCGTAGCATCGGGACGCCGTGGAGGCTGAACGGGGCCGAGCAGCTCCGGGGAGGCGGGGGGGGGGGGGGGGCGGGGGAGGGTGGAGGGACCGAGCGCGGGTCCGCCACGCGTGTGTCCGCCAGGGCAGCGGAGGGGTGCGCGGCCGCGGCCGTTCGTGTCGCCCGCCGCGTTAGCATCGCTCTGCGGGAGCGGGGGCTCGTCCCGTCGGGAAGGTGCGCTGCGGTCATGGCTTTTGGCTGCAGGCTTCTGTCTACATCAGCCCCTCTTGACACCTTAATCAGCAGATAGCCCGAAGTGTCCCCCCCAAAGCTGTGTTTTCAGTTGGAAACCCCACTTGCGTGGGGGAGTTGGTGTTTGTGGGGCCTTGGCTCCCACAGCTGGCACTGGGGAGGGACAGGGTGGCTGCTGTGGCAGCGGCGTGGTTGGGTGTCCGTGTCCAGAGAGCAGACCCAAAGTCATCACCCCCGATGTGAGCGGGAGACGGCGGCCGGGCGGACGCGCCGTGGTGTCAGCGAAGGCGCTAGCTACAGAAAAGAGATGTTGGGCTGCAAGTTGCAGGGATGACAGCGAGCTACTTGAAACCTGCAAGTATTGTGCTCTCCTGTAATGCCTGGCTCGGTTCGCACAGCCACAACCGGTAACACCACCCACCGGACCAGGGCCGAACTACAAAAACATCAAAGGGATTTTTCCTCGGACCTACTGTGCACATGCCCTGCTGATAAATTGCAGCGTTTTCCTTCTACTGGTGGTGCTGCTTAAGCTTGAATCTAATCTGAGAAAGATGCTGTTCTGCAGTGAAATACCCATGTGCATCCTGCCCTCACTTCACTCAGCAGCCTTAAAGATAATGAAAAGTAGGAATTGTTTAACAAATGTGCAAGCAACCCAGCATGGTCTGAGGGAAAAAAAGCATGTGTAAGATTAATCAGAGATTAGCTGTCGGGGTGTTTAGGAAACCAGACTGTGGGCTATTCCCATAATAAATCTCGCCACGTGGTTCGTAGCAGCCACGGTGGAGAGGAGAAACCAGAGTAACTTGCAGAAAATACAAATTGTCTGCAAAGTGGATCTAATGAAGCAGGTCTCATTAATCTGTTGGGATTCCTGTGTGCAGTGCCATGAGGATGGTTGAAAATACTTATTTTTGAGGAGAGGAAAAGAAAAGAAGTGAATTTTTGAAATCAAAACTTGAGTAAGTTGAATTTGTGTCTAGTTTATTGCCTGCTGCTGTCCAAATTGCCCTGTGTGTTTGTGTATGCTGCGACTTGGCAGGTCAGTGGCTCCTGACTTTGGGGTGTGTTTTGCTGGCCCCACTAAAGAGTGCTTGGTAGCACTTTAAAAGTTTTCCTGTTCTGAGAGTTACTCGCCCCCCCCCCCCCCCCCCCCCCGTGTTTCTACACTCTAGATATGGTTAACAGTGAGGTAACATGGTTCTGTGCTCTACTGAATTTAATGAACTTTCCTGTGTTGGCGTCAATCAGTGCTGGAGCAGAAAGCCTCGCTGTGGGGATGGATGCTGTGTTGGGAGTGGTGCTGCGCTGTGCGGGACGGGATGCTCTGCTCCCACCTCTGTGATTTTCAAACTTCCCAAAATGCTGGCCTGGTGACGGGGAACCATGCGTTGGGAGCCGCTGGTCAGTGGGCTGGAGTGGCTCAGTAGTGAGACAGTATTTTCTTTCTTTTTTTTTTTTTTTTTTAATTTCCTGGAGCTCTTTGTTCTGGGTGGTGGACAGCTTTTGTCTGTTATTGCTGAGCCCGGCATTCAAAGGCAGGCATAGGATAGGAGAGGCTCCCCGGCTCTGCTCAGTAACAGCCTTGGAATTAAACATCGTCATTTATATTTAAGTAGGCTTAACTTCTAAATTATTGAAGCTATAAGCTTTCACTAATTCCTACTCAGTGTGGCTTTGTTGTTTTTTATAGACAAAAAAAAAAAAGAGATCACTTTCTCCTAAATTGGTGTAATACCCTGTCTTTTTTCTTAATATACATAGAGAGTATCAGGTATCATTTCCCCAGTAACGCTCAGAGATGCTATATGAAATTCAAGCCCATGTTTGGGCTTCGTCTCTCCCAGGAGGTTCAACAGGAGAATCCTGCGACGTGGTTTTCCCATGTGGTGGACATAGCAGGCAGCCCATGAAGTGGGACAGTAGTCTCACAACCATATACTTGTGCATTGTGTTTGGGACCCATGCTGGGTGCGAAGTTCACGCAGGGGTGTGAGCGTGTACCGCCCATGCCCTTGGCCCTCAAACATCTGCTGGGGCCATCATGGTGCCAAAACTAAACTTCTCATTGGAAGTATATAAAAGCTAGCCAAGAGAGCGGCAAATAGGGCTGGTTCCCCACTCCTTTCCTTCCTGCTCAGTCTCAATTTTGACCCATGTACCCTGGTGCTATCAGCCTGGCATGGGCCGGTGTGGAGTGGCTCAGGAGCAGTACTGCCGGCAGAGCACTGCGAAACTGCTCTCATTTTATATGTGCAATGGAGAAAGCCTCTCTCCCTCTTTTCTGTCTGCCTGAACTTTTCCTTCTCTGATTTCCGTGTTTCTGCACACTCCTGTGTCACAGCGTGTGAAGTGCCAAGCAGCAACCTCATGCAGTACCAGCCCCTTGCTTCACAAACTCCTGGGATGCTGCTCCCCCCACACCTTCCCATCCCACTGCCTTGAAATATCTTTCTCCACCACGCTGGGGTGGCTGGACCTGGCTTGCTCGTCTCGCCGCAGCATTAGGATCCAGTGCTGGCTCCGTCAGGAGCAGGATGGGACCCTGGCATGGGGCTGCAGCATGGGGTGCAGAGTGCAGTGGAGCTCATGCAAAGCTGCTGCCAGCGCCCAGCTTTCCCCCCTGGCAAGCAGTGAGCATTTGAGCAGACCATGTGCTTTGTTTTGTAGCTTGCAATAGATCTGGGACAGAAGATGCTTTTTTTCTGTGCTCCCTCCCCACCCCCCCACCTTGGTATTTCATGCTTTGTGCTCCTGGGCTTCTGACCCTGGATATTGTCCTTTTATTTGATCTAAGAAAACAATGCAGGAGCCCCCCCTCTGCAGATTAAGAATTCCCATTTAAATCAACCAAATATCGTTGGGCAGGAACAGGAATAGTCCATTCAAAATTACTTTGAAATCACAACTTATTTAAACTTTACTGGAGCTTTTAGTTTTACAGAGTTTAGAAACTAATAAATTATGTAGCAGGGCTCATGAAAATCTACCCAAGTCCGTTTATCCAAAAGAATATCTAACATTTTGGTTTTGCAAGAAAATAAAAATAATTGTTTACACATGTTCAGGAGTCATTGGCAAGCATATAAAACTGATGGTTAAGGAGGCAAACATGTCAATAATTGCACTTTAAGAGAAGAGAGAGGCAAATAGGGGAGCGTACTGAGAAAAGCACACAGCATAGTGATCTGGCCTTGCTATTATATCAAATGTCACTGTTGTATCGCACCCTCCACTCAAGAGGAGCCCAGTCACTTAACAACCCAGCCCCACTCCTGCGTTGGTAATTTAAAACCAGAGTTTCAGAGCAGAGTCAAGGATTTGCTGCCTTTTTTTTGGGGGGTGGGGTGGGGGGTGTTGGTTTTCTTGTGTGATTGTGTTGATGAAGCTAATGGCAAGTCAGGAGAATTCGGGTTGTGGTGGGTGATTCTGCTGACTTGTAAAGATGCTTTTGCAAAAGGATCTTTGCTGCTGAAACCTGAGAGTATGTGAAAAGGGAGAGAAGAGCTAGTGTTTCGTTAAAATGGCTCTGGTTTTGGAGCAAGCAGGATCGGTGCGGTGCTCAGCTCCTTGAGAGGAGCAAGGCGATGCTTTCCTCCATCCTGAATTTCAGGGTGGGAGGTGATAAGGCAGAGGGGATGGCAGGGTGGAGAGAGTGCTGTGTTTCCTTTGAATCCCCTGGATGCGGTTAAGAATTTCAACGGGTTTAGTGTGCACAGAAACTTCTCTTCCTCCAGAAGGACCTTGTCTTGCCTTTCCTTGCTTGCCATCCAGTTGTGCCTGCCGATACTCAAGCTGAATTTCAAGGTTCTGAGTGACGGGGCTGTGCTGGCTGGTGGTTTTTGGCACTGTGATGCCAGGATGCCCATGGCTCTCTTGGCAGCTTCATACTATCACGCTCCTCCCAGCTGCTCTATCTAGTATCCACAGGCACCATCATCTACTGCGTGGCCAGTCTGTTCCCTGCCAGGTCTGTGCAAAGGACTGGCCATGGGGACAGCCACCTCCCTGATGCTTTCTTGCAGGGTTGGGGGCTGAAACTGGCTACTCCCCTGTTCTGCATTAGAGTAGCCTTGGGGCCTGAAGCCTGGAGGGACCCAAGCTCTGGGCATAGCATTTCCCATCTTGGTTGCTGCCTTTGCTGTCCTCTCATGCGTGGTTGTTTCCTGCTCCATATTTGTATTGCTGATGCCCTCTGCGGTGAGACTGTGATCTGGTCAGGACCACGAAACACGTGGGGAATGCAAATAACAACACATCCTACGCTCAGCTTGCTGCCATGTTCTCAGTATGCCTAGTTGTGGACGGAGCTACTGTGGGCAGTTAACTTAGAAAAGGTCTCTGCCCTTTCTAGCTATACCAACAGGTTTTAGCCTGCCTTCTTTAGAGATGGGGGAGCCTATGAGGACTCAGAGCTTGTCCTGGAAAGGGTCTTTGTGCTGTGAACACTTCCAGCTTCCACGCTGTGTTCAACAAGTGAGCTCCTGGGATTTGCCCAGTCTAGTCTCAAACATCTGAAAATTATTTTGGGCAACTTTTCTGGCTTTTTGGGCTGTGTTTGCCTTCCTTGGCTAAAATCTATGTTCCCACTGAGGCAGCAATGCTGGGTATTTCTGGGCTTTGCATCAGGTGGCTGAGAGGTTGTGTTATCCTCAACAGAGACCTCCTGCAATTGCTTAACGAGTGGATGTCGTTTATACACCCTGATGGAAAAATCACTTTATATAGCCTCTTGTCTGAAAGGAAAGGGAATAAAAATTCTGAGCTAGTAAACTTTACTGTTAGCAAGATGTGGGGCCTGTTACAGCCTATTTGCCTCTTCTTTAAATGTAAATTTTTCTGGATGCCCTGAAGAGCCAATTTGCACATTACTGTAGTGTAATGCTTTTCTCCTTAGGGTCTGGGTCAGCCTCAAGGAGATTTAAGGGGGCACCAGCTGGATTTTTAGGCTACCAATTTCATCAGCCTGAAACCTGTTATGATCTGCTGCAGAACATTGTTCAGGTCCAGATTTCTCTTCCTTCCATATCCTCTCATTTGCAGAAGGATTTACAAAAATAAAACTAAAAAAAACTGAAAAAAAAAAAGAGCCATTTTTTGTAGGGCTGTCCCAAACTGCACCCAGGTTTCTGGTCCTAATACTCATCTGCATCCCACTATAAAAACCTTTGGTCCAGGAGTTGTGGGACTCCAGGGGCATCTTCTTTAGGCGTTATTGAAGCAGGCCAGAGGGGCTATCCTTGCTGGTGGTAAGGCTTACTGGTGGGTCGGTGCTGTGTTGTGCTGGGAACAAACACAGTATATCAGGAGAGGGCAAATTTCTGTTCATGAAAGGCTGTGTGCAGGTGTGTGTCATGCTGTTGGTGTGACAAGAGAGAGGGGAGATGGGGCTGCCTTGATCTCCCTGTCAGTGCTCCTGATGATACTGCACCAGAAATATCAGGGTGGACCTGGCTGCTCCTGCAGTATCTCGCCTTGCCACGAGCTCAGACCAGGCCCTTGACAGGTCATTTCATCTCTCTGATTAATGTTCCCTGTCTAGAATGGGAGTAATAATACAGGCTTCATCTGTCGGGACTGTGTGCTCCCGGGGCAGGGATGGCCCTGCTGGCTGTGGGTCCAGGAGGATGAGCCGTGATGTGGTTGAGGTCCTTTGCGATGGATGTCACTGCTAATTAAAGTGGTGAGATTAGCTGCTGTATTTTTCAGAAGTACAGACAGGAGGGAAAGCCAAAATCGTGTTTCCCAATTGGAAAAGGACAATGCTAGGGTATGAGCAAGTTCTTTTGAAGCTTTGAACATGAATCACAGTGTCAAGTAAAAAATAATTAAACTTATTTTTTTTAAATGTACTTCAAAGTGTCTTTTAAGCTTCCCATTAATTCAAAGTTCTTTCTCTCAGTGCTAAATAAATCTCTTGGTTCAAAAGCACAAGTGCTAATTGGTTTCTTTGAGTATGCCTGTCTGATTGATCAATAGGGGAAGTAGTTTTTGTTAAATATTTGCACATATAGTCACATATTGTATTGCTTAGGGAGATGGTAAATGTTTCTCAAAAGGAGACTTGTAGAATGAGGACTCCAATTCTTGTGGCCTTTATGTCAGAGCTAATAACACTTCCTCCCTCCATCCTTTTGCAGAAAGCAAAGCAATTTTCCCTCACGTGGTCCCCGGTGCAGCCTGCTGGTATTGAGGCAAGCGGGCTGTTCAGCTGCCTGTGTAACACCCCAGCCTCTAACTACAAATTCAAGCTGCTCTGAGCAGAGTTTTACAGTTTCTGCCTCGAGCAGAGGGCGAGCCATGCTGCCTCGCAGTCTGTTTCAGGAGGTACCCAGGACGTTGTGTGGGACAAGCTGGGTTTGGATTTGCAGCCAGCCATTGGAGAGGGCAGGTCTTTCAGACTCCCCGGGTGAACGTGCACAGCCTCAGCAATTTCCTCTGTCTCTCTCAATTAATTACACTTTTACTGTTTCCATGTGTCTTCAGAGTGTCGTTTACTTCCAACTTTGCAGCATCGTTTCTGTGCTAACTCACTGCTGACTACGAGCAGTTATTTATAACGGTGGAGCTGGGTCCTTCTTTTCCACCATTATCTCCTTGCTTTGTGTGTGCTCTCCCTCTGGCCCATCTGAGCTAACCTGTAGAACAAACACCAGGAGCCTTACCCTGCTGTGGAGATTGCTCCGTGAGTGTCCCTGTCACTTTGTCGCTCATTCTGAGCATCCTGGGGAGGCAGGGCTCTGTGTTCAATGTTTGCCTTTGAGACTTGGAGCCCCACAGTTCCAATCTTGGAAAGCCAAATCCCAATGTCCCTGTTTGAAGCCTGATCCTTGAAAACCACTTTTAATGCAAATAATCCCATGGTTACAGCCAAATGGGTAAGGGGGGTTCTTTAGAAGGGGACAGAGAAAGTATAAAGCACCTGGTTTCTACCATGCCTTGCACAGTTCTCAGTGAAGCGGCTGTGCTTTGGCCATGTGGATCTTAGGCTGGGCTGTTTGTGGACTTGTTTCTCATACCTGTTCCTGATGGTTTGCAACACTGGGCAGTGCGGCATCCCGGGGCCCATTCTTTTTTGAGAAAACCCCAAGGAACATGATGTCTTGTAGAAATACAGTATTGAGAGAGGTGTCCTTCTTGGCAAGCCCGCTCTGTGCCCACAGATTAGGCCACGAGGCTGAGGGCTGTAGGGAACAGAGCAGGCTTCAAGGTGACCTTTGGCTGCAGGAATGCCCATGGCCACTTGCTTGGTGCTTTCTGCACGCTGACATGCTGGGCTCAGCTTTCCCTGTACCACCAGTGAGTGCTGCAGTAGTGCGGACACATACAGGTCAGCTTGCCAGCATGGTGTTTGCCAACTGTGCCACCAATGTTTTACCTATTTGTGAGACTCAGACATTTATCCCTGGAAAGACAGAGCCATTGTTTTTTGCAAAGTGGGATACTGAGGCTCTTAGGACCAAAGCTCACTTTTTAAAGGCAATTTAGGATCTGTCTACTTAACAATGGAGACAGGCAATTTTTTTGTGTCTAATGTACCCATGGTGTCAGGGGGAGGTGTAGGGACTTCGGAAAAGCAGCAGAGGGTGTGTCTTTCAGCATCTAAATATCTTGGGAGAAGAGAGGCTTTTGGCTGAGTTTGCATGGAAAGCCCATGTCTGGGTGAAAGAGCTTGCCTTCTCCCAGCTCCCCAGATGGAGTGGGTCTGCTTCTCCATGTGTGTTAGTGGGTCACCTGGCCCTGAAGTCCCAGGAAAGAGGCAGTGGGCTTTCTTCAATGTCATAAAAGCATCCTATGAGAAAAGCGTCTGTTGAGGAGGAATTTGGATGCTTCTGGATGCTGTGCAGGTTACAGACCAGTTGCATGCTGTCCATTGCACAGTGCCACACCTTGAGGCATAGTCCTGATCTCTCCTACAGCCTGAGGAGACCCCAGGACCAGTCAGTGTCTGTCCCCACCCCAGCATGTGTCTGAGGGCACCAGTCCTAATTATGAGTGTCATCACTTCTGCTGCTTGAGCAGCCTGGAGTTCAGATGCAGACCGAATGTTTGTGGAGGTAAACATGATTATCTCCAATCACAGGCCTTAATGATGGTTATTATAATGACAGCTATTGTGGGAAGGGCATGTAATTATGTTGATTCTTCCTTTTATGGTACATATAATAATAAGCTGTTTTATCTAAGAGTAAAGGGAAGCTGGGGGAAGATGGGGCATTTATTTCATTAGGGATTTTTTCTGATTGCCTGTTAGGCTAAATCCTGAAATCTTGTTCAATCTTTCAGGAGGCAGAAGTCCCCCTTGGTTCAGTGTCAGCATGCAAAGGTCCTTATCCTACCTAACTCCCAGGAGCGCCCATGCAGGGAATGAGGCCCCAGCATGGTAGGTGCTGTTGGGACTCTGGCCACTTTGCAGAAAAATGCAGAGCATTCATCTAATTCCTTAATTTTCACAAAAAAAAAAAAATGTAATTGATGGGTTTGTGCTGGCTGTAGTCTAACTTGCTGAGAGGACCCCAGGGCTATCTCATAAAAAAGAAGTCACAGTGAGCAATAGATCACCGAGATGGCTGGAGCTAGCCTGACATTTTAAGACGTAATGGGTTAATAAAGTGTGTGGTTTAGGTGTTTATCATTAAGTAGAGTTTGTCCATTCCTTGCACACACTCATACCTTGACGGTAGTACCTTTGACCTGCCATGCACTACCCCTGCCTTCTTTGTCTGCTCTGTCCATCTGCCTCGGCTCAGGTTGCACTCAATGTTTATCCCCCATAATCCAATTTAAGTTGCCATAGAAAGCAATGGGGATTTACAGAAAGAAAGAAAAAAATCTCACTGGGTTTGCAGAGCAGACTAGACAGACTTTTTTCCCTTCTTTTGCTTTAGGATAACTGCTTCTTCTCATCTCTTTTATTTTTATCGTGCATTAATGATCTACCCTGCGCTCTGTTTTTGAGCCTAGTGTGGTGGGATCCTGTCCTTGATGGGAACTGTATTAGGAACAAGCATTACAAAGCCTGTGCTGTGGCTGGTGTTTGCCAAGAGAAATTGCCCATGTGTGTCCCAATTCTGTGAGCAGCTGTGGCATTGGTCCCCCTGAGTCCATGAAAAAAGGGGAGAAGCTGTATTGCAGGTTTGAGCAGCTGGAACCTCCACCCATTGAGGGCTGTTGCCCAAGAGAACTGCTAGAAAGGTTCACTATGTTTGGATAAAATTGTAGTTTTCCTACTTGGTTGGAATTTCTTCTCCATTGCTGTTCTTTAAATATATATATATATTTGCTTCCATTCCTGCATTTACACCCTTCAGATATTTATATGACTCCTGTTTCTTGGTTGCTTTTTGTATTAGCATGTATTGTGGGCCAATCTTTAAACAATAGCTCTATTTCTGTCATCTTCTGTAGCATCTAATCATGACTGTATGGCATATTATACCTAAAAAGGTGTGCTAGACCAAGTGAAGAATAACATGCCAAAGACACAGTGTTTAAGCATTCTGTTGGCAAAAGTAATAAATTAGGATGTATCTGTGTGATGGAAAGCAAGGGTTTGCCTATTGGTGGTACAAATTCTGCAATAACTTATCTCTTGTGGACATTATTTAGCATAATTGCTTTGCAAGAAACCTTTGGTATTGCTGAGCCAGAACATGGTGCATTTGTATTTTGGTCCTTAAGTTGCTTTTCATTAAGGACTGAGTAGCACCAGCCTTTGCCTGTTACAGTGTGAGAGAGACCAAAGTGATGGAAGGGCATGGTGTTACGTGTGAGAGGCAAACAGCCTCCTGCTCTGCCAAGTGGGAGAGGTGTTGTGAAGATGCTGGTGGCAATATGGTCTGAATCAGGAGCTGCCAATGCCCCTGTTCACCCCCTCCGGCTGTGCTGCAAATGGGTCTAGGGCATGGCTCAGCCCTCTCTCTGCCTAGCTATGTGGGGGAGAGGAGTGCATTTCTTGAACTGATGTAAACTTCTGCTCCTGGAGTGGGAATGGCTGGTGCTCCGTGCTTGTGCAAGTTTGTGTTGCCTATTGCTGCAGCCCTGTGATGGGAGATGAAGAAGGCTGTGTGAAGTGGAGCTGGGGTTTGACAAGCTGTGTGCTTGCCTATCCCCTTCACTGGAGTCTCCAAAGGCAGCCTTGAAGGTCTGTGCCTGTGGTTGCGCTTTTGGAAATTGTGCCCCAAGATTTTGAGAGCAAAGCCCCAGGAGGCAAAGCATGCCAAAGGGTTTCACGTTTCTCCAAAACACTTGCAACCTGTAGCCCTATTGCAGCCCACTCTGTCCAGAATGTTGTCATCAACCCTTGTTTGCTTCTGTAGCAGTTGGCTCTTGCTGCTTCTTGTAGACTCACTGCTGACTCTGTCCTTCTCTCTTCATTTCAGATTTTGGCCATTCCTCTGAGTTGGCATTTGTTGTGGAGCCTAGCGATGACATTGCTGTGCAGGAGCAACCCTTGATCCTCTACTGCCAGGTTGAGGGCATCCAGCCCATAACCATCACGTGGCGGAAGAATGGCGTCATGATCGTGGACAGCGAGAATGCCTTTATGTTGGCCAATGGGTCGCTTTATGTCTCCCACTTCCAGAGGGTCCGAGGAGATGGGTCCTCGGATGAAGGTGAATACGATTGCATGGCGCAAAACCACTATGGGCTGGTGGTGAGCCGGAAGGCGAAGATTCAGGCAGCGAGTAAGTATGGGCATCATCCCACCTGCATCTCGTGGGGCAATCCTGCAAGGGGCATTGGCTTTGCTGGAAAGGAGGAGGACAGTGTGGTGGGATGCTGGGTGTTCAGAGAGGGGGGATTAAAGAGAGGGAAGAGGAAAAAGAACTTGGAGCTGGTGTGAGGATCAGTCTGGCATCTAATCTGTGTAGCTGTCCAGGTGTGAAAAACCAGCTAATCAGCCTTCTCACGGAGAAAACTAAAACCCACCTTCTAGCCGTGAATCCCCTGTCTTGGAGGGGTAAGTTACATTAAAGTCGTGAGGTGAAAGTAGTCTGCAGTTCGTGTATCTCCTATGGTGTGTTTGGAAGTCCCATTGCTGTGCAGCATGGCTGGGCTCTGTTTGGCAGGTAGCGCTTTCCAAACCATAGGCAAAGACTTTCTGAAGGTCATGGTTTCTTTCATTTTGTTATTTAAGGCAGGCAGTGTGGAGGCAGCAAGGTCTTATTTACTACCCCACATGGCAGTGCCTTTGGGGGCAAGGCTAACACCACCAGACAGATTGTCTGATGGGGGAGCCTGGAGAAGGAGGGAGATGAAAATGTCAGTGAGGGAATGAAATTTAAA
Organism: Falco biarmicus; assembly: GCF_023638135.1. Classification (NCBI taxonomy): domain Eukaryota; kingdom Metazoa; phylum Chordata; class Aves; order Falconiformes; family Falconidae; genus Falco; species Falco biarmicus. The sequence goes on along the minus strand of NC_079294.1, from coordinate 67,342,442 downwards.
GGTGCAGGAGGAAGAATTACAGGGCAGGCTGTGACTCCAGCCCTGCACAGTACCTGGCTTAGCCCATTATATTGCTGTGGCCAGAGCAGTTGGTCCTGTTGGGTCTCCTGCCATGCAGGCTGCTGGGCTCCCCCTTGCCGGCTCTGGTTGCTGGTTTGTGTTTGTCCCAGGACTGATGGCAGAGCTCAGGTGTCGTGGCATGGTGTTTCTGTCCCTGTTGTGTTGGTGGCCAGCTTTGCCCACATTTACCCACAGACTGTCTGTGGGCTTTGGGACTGCAGCTGCTAATCATTTTTGCATTCAACCAGAAGTCACTGCTAGGTGTAATTTATATATGAGTGTGAGGAAAGGTGTCTGGTATGGTCCTGAGACTTGGCTGAATGCTGTTTTCTTAAGTAGGTTCTACTGAAGGATTCTCCAACTTGTTTGGGAGATGGCTACCACTCTTCTTTCTGTGCAAGCCACTTATTACTGCTTCGTGTGTGTTTGCAAATTGCACTGTGATTTTTTGGTGCAAAGCAGGAAAAGTCTACAGCAAGGTCTGGGGCCAAGGTCCCCTGGCTGTACTCCCCAAACTGGGGGGGCCTTTTAAAGAGCTGCTGCCCATTCCCCGCAGTGCCAGGGCCAGCTGGTAGCCCACCAAGGGAACACTCCAGCCCTTGTGTATAACAATTCCCGAGTGCATGAAGTGGCCATCTGCAAACCTAGCTTTTCAGTAGTGTAAGAAGTGACATTGTCAAGGAGCCAAGGGCTTTGGGTCTGTGCCAGATTAGCAGCTGGATCTCAAACTTGTCAGTCTTGTGGTGCTAAACCTTGGAGCACTTTTGGTGAACAACTCTGGCATTTATGAGCTGGGAGCTGGCTGATGCACAAGCACAATGTCAGACTTCTCAGACCTGTAAACAGGAGACCTAAGAGCCAGAGGAATTACTTTTGGGATAGTGGATTGTCAATAAACACTGTTATCTTGCTCCTGCATCAATATGTATGTGATGTGCTCTGTGTCCCTGAATAGCATTTCCTTTTGTAGCCATAGTTTCGCCTGAACCAAAATGAAAAAGGGATTGTGTTCAAAATGCTCTGGACTCTATTCTGGCTTCAGGCTTGGTTTCTTGCCAGCCCTGAGAAGAGGTCTGGGTGAGGCCAGCACAAAACAGGGGGCACCTGGCCTCAATGTCACAGGTGCCTGTGGATAATGGGAATAAAACAGGATGTTGTGGGCAAATGTAACCTGCTGCTCAGGGTGAGCTCCCCCACTGTGCCTGAACTGCAGGAGCATGCACTTGCACTTCAGACTTGGCTTAAACCTAGATGAAATCTCCTAAGAATGAACCACAGTTGTACCTTCAAGCCCGCACGTCTCAGGGGTGGTTACACACAAGTAACAGTGATTTTCCTTGCCCAAGTCCCAGTAAGCAAGTCAAACAACGGAGGAGGGTAATTACCCCCATTTTAGAAATGACAGGACCGTTGCATCAAAGAAGTGGGTGCTGGCTGTCTGGAAGGAAAAAAAAAAAACAACCAAAAACAAACCACTGAGTGCTAAACAGTCCTTTGCGGAGCAGAATAAACACTGCCGGTGGGTAAAACCTCATCCCAATGCTGATCTCTTCTTCCCTCAGAGCCTGACATCGGAACACAAAAGCAAAGGAGAAATAAGAACCTCTCACAAACAAAAATCTTGAAAGTTGATCAAGGCCATGCTACTGAGGAATAAAAGGGATCTGACAGACTGGAGCCCCTCGAGAGCTCTGCTGCACTTTTCGCTGTCTTCAAAGGCAGGCTGTTAGTCTCATATCACTGTTACAGACCCTGGCTTTGTATTATTGCTTGGAATATAATCTTCTTGGCTTGGAGGAATGTACATATTTGCATTCAGGAAATGTGGGCTGGATATCATATTTTTATGTTTCAAATTTACTTCAACACTTGGCATTGAGTAAAATTTAACTGGAAGAATATGCTGCTTTCTGCTGCTGCGCGTGCAGCCCCAATGAGCTCAAGGTGCATGCAGTTTCCCCATGGAGCAGGCACTTAAAACCTTCCTCCTAAAAACTGACTTGTTAAAATTTAAAATTTAGGGGAATTTCTGTATGTCATCATTATTAACCAAAGATACTCAGCAGAGGGAATTGGACCTTGGCTGGTTTGTGGATTGGCGGGTCAGGTGCTAAACACATTTAATAATATTTTTGTAGTGTAATCTTCTTTTGACAAGTACAAGTGTGCAAGGAGCCTATGCGTGACTGAGTTGAGTGAAGGCCTTCGGCATTTCCACCCGCTGCCTAACATGCTGGTTGGAATTTTTTCAGTTGCTGTTTCTGCATCTGTTCAAACCCTGGCGTGTTAGTTTAAAAGGTTGTGGAATGCAACATGTTTTTATAACGTGATCAGGTTATTGAATACAGATCTTTTCTTTCTCCTAATGACAGTTTCATAATTTTGCATGACTCTGAGGTGTCTTAATTAAAATCAGTTTTGTAGGCAGAGTGTTCTCTGGAGGCACTGCTTGGCTGAGTCTTCGTGTGTCTCTTTGAGGAGCTGTATTTCCCTCGTGTTTGCCAGAAGCTGATGCACACCTTGGCAGTCTGTGGATGAAGATACCCTCTGCGCAATAGTAATGGCTAGCGTCCATTCCTTTGGAAGGCAAGCTACCCAAAACACAGCTGCCTTTATTCTCACCTCCACCCTTTGCTTGACTTGGCCTTACTTGACTCTGATTGTGTTGTCTCATGGCATTTCTAGCCCTTTTTGCCGATGCTGTAATTTGATGGAGCAGGGTCTACATCATCATAAATCACAGCCCAGCCGGTGGAGTAAGACCCATTGATTATATCACTCAATAACAAGCAGTTACCACTAATTGGAAATCACCATCAAACTGGGTATCGGATCAGGCTCTGCACGCATCCAGCCTGAGAGTAGCAATTTTCCCTGTTTGATCTATTGCTATAAAAAAAATAAAAGGAAAGAGGGGAAGTAAGTCAATTGTGCAACTTAAAGCCAAAGAGGTTTCTTGAAGTTTGGTGAAATGGACCTGCCCAGTATTTAAAGTACTGTGCGACCTGAGAACAGCTCTGGAGAGATCTGAGCTTGTAAAGACACTTTCCTCATCGTGTCTTGTTGCAGAGGGACTGTTGTAGCCAAGCATGGCAGCACACATCCCTGTACTCCTGTACTCTTCTCTTCTCCCTTACCCCCCCCCCTTCCACATCCTGTCCCAAATTCCACTCCTCCATCCCATTGTGCCTGGCTGTCCACGGCACTTACGCTGCTGGCAGGAGGGCAGGATTGATAGCCTGGGCAAGGCATATATTATGTCTCTTCTCTGCATTGATCACTGCAGACAGCAGCAGCAGCTCCTCTCACCCAGCCTGGGGCCAAGCATGCTCTCCCCACGAACATGCTGCTGCAGCCTCCAGGCCAAGGGTCTTAAGGTCATCTGCAAAATATAAAAAGGGGGGAGGTCTGGTGCATATGCATGCTTGCAAGTTGGTTTCCCTGCCAAGTGCTGTGGCTAGAGGGGGAGGTTGGGAATTGTGGGTTTTTTAAAGCAGCAAAGATCTTCCCATCATTTCAGCCCCTCTGCACAGAATATATTCAGGGTTTAACCTGGAGCCCCCTTTCCAGGCTCTGGGGTGGTGGGAAGAGCTGCTGAGCCCAAATAATGGCAGCATTTATAAGAGTGTAGAGACAAGAAGGAAGTCTAAAAGGATTAGGGAGAGACAAAGGGGGCTGATTATTTTATGGGTCACAATACAAGGCATTAGAGTGAGATCACAAAGGGATGTAATTACAAAAGAAGGCCATACTGGGGGGATCAAACCAGGATTAGAGTGGGAAATGTTTTTACACAGTTTTGTTCCACTCATTATGAAGTTAGCATTTTAAATTAAGGTTTAAATAAGGTGGCACCAAAGTTGTCACCAAGGTATTTCCTGGGCAATGCCACTGTTTGGATGCAGATTGTGAGTCTTGGCTCAAAACATCAAGGAGACCTTTAACACATGGGTTTGTTGTTGGTTTTTCTTGTGTGCGTACAGTATCCATATTGTCAGCAGAGCCCTACCTATACAGCTTGTGCTGAGACCAAGTGAACCTGTTTCTGCAGTTGGGAGTGGGATACTTGTGTGATGACATGTTTTAGTGGTGTGAAGCATGAGGTATATGTATGCTTCTAAAGCAAGTGCCCTGGTGTCAGTTTGCAGCTCTGGAGACATGGTCCTGTTATTCCCAGGAACTTTTGGCTAATGGTTGCTTGTGTTTTATTGCAGTTTAACCCCTGGTGTTGCACACCAAGTTTCCTCCTTCGACAAACAAGATTTTTTTCTTTTTTAATTTCAGCTGTGGCTCAGCTTGCATGTAATGCCCTTCCTTCTCAAATGCTGAGCAGAAGGGCTCAGTCTTGTTGCCAGTCACGTTTCTTTGTTGTCTGTGCTGTGAATGCTTACGGTCTTGGTAAGCCCAGAGCAAGTTCTCGGCTTGTAGCAGCGGGTCTCAGAGGGAGAAGGTATCTATGAGGAATTACTACAAAAAAAGGAAAAGAAAAAGAAATTATGTAGAGCGAAAAGACTGTGAGAGGTTTCCAGGGGATGGGTATGATGGGTGAATGGGTTATTTCCCTCCATCAGCTCTTTTGGCTGCCTCTAAGACATGTTGGCTCACATGATGCTGCCTCTCACATCTGTACAGTTGCAGTATTTGGCCCTGTGTGTGCTGCAAAACAAATGTGCAAATATAGGAGTCATCAGGGGGAGATTGGAGAGATTTGACTAGAAATTTTAGTAGATTTGCGGGATTAAAAGAGTATGTCACTTACCACCCACTGCATTTCAGTGTCTGCACATAACAGCCCAGGATTCATCCTGAGACTTGAGCACATTATAAGACCATATTTCTTTTGGCTGCTCATTTCTTAGCAGTGTGATAGTTATTTAAATACCATCTTGCACTTCTTCGCGAGGATTCTAATGTGGATGCACCAACCTTAGCTCTGGCAACGTTATCTCTCATATAGGGGGTTTGCACTGCAGGCAGTAATGTCACTTAGTCATTTCTATAAAGCTCAGGGGAAATATATCAGAAGAATTTCATTAATGGTAGCACTGTTGAGTTATTTGTCTCAATTAACTCTTGGAGCACAGCTGAGGAAGTTCTGACATTTCTGCAGCCCATAAGTGCAGCATGAGGCTACTCCTGAGTTCACTGCCTGCTTTTTTAACACAGGGTGATGCTCTGCCGGTACCAGTGCAGGCAGCTCTGTGGAGACAGCACCATGCCCAGCCTCGTGTGCTTTTATGCTGCTTGTCCCTCTGCCTGCTGCTTTGCTCCAGCCTTTCCTTGAAATGTGGGGCCACCCTACTCTGTTATTTTATTCAGGAGGCCGGGTCTCTGCTACCTGAGTCTTCTGCTTGCAGTCATAATCCCAGGATATCTTTGGTGCTGTCACCTAGAGCAGCTCTTTATCCACTTACACTTGTCTCAGCTTGAGGATTTGTAATGCCACTAGTTATTGAGTTGTTTGGTTTTTTCCAGTGGGCTGGTGATGGCGTGATGGTTATATATGGCTTTCACTCTCATTCTGCCCCACAAGGGTCCCAGCTGGCCATGGTGTGACCAGTAAAATCCCTGTACTAGCTGTGCCTCAGTTTCCCTTCTCTGAACCTGGGGTGGGTTTACTGTCAGTGCCATTGTTTGCACACCCCTGTGAGCACCTTGGTGGGGGCAAGTTGCTGTTTTGTGTTTACTGGGCACTCACATTAGCTGAATATTGTGTTTCATCCGTGCCATCACTTCCCTGCAAGCCTGCCAAGAGGCGAAGGGTGCACGGTGGTGGGGAAAGGCTAGTGCCCAGGTGAGAGAGGGGCTGCTTTTGTACCACTGTTAATTGGCAAGGCTGTGAGTGGGAATTGATTTTCAGGGGCATTTGACCAGAGCAATCAATGCTCTTGATCTAGTGGGTAACCAGTGAGTTAAAGGAAAGCATCACAGCATTTGCCTCGAAGCATTGGACATAGCCATAACTCACAGTTACTGAAAACAGCAAAATATGTAAATAAATAAGAGGGCACAGAAGCTGTAGAGAAATATTCCCAATTTTGTCAGGGACATGTCTTTTGTGCTGACCCCTGCTTACATTAGCCTGCCCGCTATGAGCCTGGGAATTTGGGACCCTACTTCGAATGTTCAGGGCCTTTGGATGCAGTAGTGATATGAGTGAGGGCAGACCTCACAAATCCCTTCTTATGTGTGAGTCCCACATGGGGGCCAAGGCTGCTTTCCCAGGGCTAGCAGGGTGAGACCTGGGAGAGCTGTCAGCTGGAGCCCCCTGACACCAAGGGATGCTGGATCCCAGCTCCATGCACCGCCTCTTCCGCTCTGGTTTTGGCTCTCCCGCCGTCACAGCCCTGTTGCTGGGAAGGGAGTCTGCTCCCACTCCTCCTAGGCACAGCATATGGTTTTCAGAGAGGTTCTTGCTTTAAACCCAATTTTACAGTTGGGTTGACTGAGGCAAAAGGAGGTCAAACGATTCGCCTGAGGTCACTCAATAAGTGGCTCAGATTAAATCTCAACCCACGATGCTGCCCGTTCCCAGCGCTGGCTGTGCTGGCCGGACCAGATGGCCTTCTGAATGCAGCATCAAGATCCTCAGCTTTTTCTCTACCTCATTGTTCTCCATTGTGGGCTTCTGAATGCAGGACCTTGAAAGTGAGAGTCATTTGGATTTGCTGAGTCCAAGTTATTCTGTTTAATGATATGGATTTGCAGGAGAGGGTTTAAACACACTGCTTTGCTACGAAGGTTTGAATTTTGCAAGATTTACCTCTTTGCTTTGGTTTTCTGGTGTTAAAACTCTCTCTGCCTTGACCAGCTACAATTGGTCCCTTAGAGTTTTGGCTGCCCCACTGCTGCCTCACCGGCTGCGGGGCTGCCCTGGCTTTGTATCTGCACAGGTTTGTCCATAGAACTGTCAGGCCCCACTCCCTGCGATAATTCCCTGGGTGATTTTGCTGCAGCTTCTGCACCACTGTGGTCTGTCTGTGCAGTTCGTATCTTCCCCCTTAGCTTGGTCCTGGGATCACACAAGGGGTCAGTGCAGGGTGCTGCTGGACAGACAGTGGCTTGTGTTTGGCGCTGGGAACCTGTAGGCTCTGTGTTAGCTCTGGAAACAGATCGAGATGCTGACATCTCCCTCCTGATCTGGTGTGGTGCCCCATACATTACTCCTGACAGTAGCAGGGACTACACAGTTAAAGAAGTGCATTGGGTATTGTAAGATGACCTGTCTCCCTACTGTCTAACCTAAGGAGCTGCCTGGAAAAGTGCAGCTCCATAACCTCTTTTGGAAAGCAGGTGGGCAAAGCCTCAAGACTTCCAGAGCAGAGACCATCTCCTGGGGCAGGCTGTGGTCCTTGGGGCGGTGGGGAGTTCTGTGCCTGCACATCCCTCTGTGTCCAGCCTCCTGCGGGAGGGCCCACACTCAGGACTGACGCCACTCATGTGCCTCAGTAAGTTGGCACCTCTTGAGCATGTCTTGATTAATGGTGGGTTTTTTGTCAGTCCTAAGAGGCCCCCATTATGTTCCTTTGATGCTGCATTTTGCACTTACCACTGTCGCTGAGCTCAATGACTAATTTTCACAGGTCATAGGAGAGGGACAATGGATCAGGCCACATTTGGAAGAAACAAATGAAATTTTGCTGCAACTGAGAGCACTAATTAAGAGTGAGGATCAGTTTGGGTGTACAAAAGAGATAGTTTTAAGCTGCTGGTGTGTAAATGAGTGGCGGTGTTGCAGTAGCAGAAAAGATTCTGTGTGCGTATACTTCAGCTGCAGCATTGTACTCCACTGCATTTGATCGATCCTCCTGTGCTTATTCATAGAGGAAAAAACAAGTGTTTTCAAACCAAGTGTTTTCTTGCCTGCTGTGCCCAAGAAGGGCAGGGACAGCCAGCCTGCCAGATCAAGTCATGGTTGATCCCCGTGCAATGTTTTTGGTCAGGAGCAGGAGCTTGTGTTTCTTCAGTCACATTGCTTATCTTAGAGCATGGCACAGTGAATTGGCTGGTGGCTTTTGAGCACAGTGCATTGTGTTCCCTGCCCATCTCTACGAGCAGGATGAGGCCCATCCTCATCTCAGGCCACAGTTCACCCTACCAGGGATTATGCTGCTTTGCTGAGACTGCAGAGGAATGCTGTTTTGGAGGAGATGTGAAAGAGGGGATGGGGCAGTGAACTTTCATCAAGGAGGATGTCATGGATGCAGCAGGAGGGACAAGGAAAAGCCAGCAGTGCACAAGCTGGGTTCATGACTTCACTGAGCATTGAAGAAACATGATTCATGTTTGCCCAAGTCCTCACATACAACAAAAAGTCAGAGCTAATGTGTACTTGGGATGAGCTGGTTGCAAATGTCCGAGTCCCTAGGCTGTGTCAGTTAAAATCAGTTTGCAGATTTTTGAGGGTAAAATAACGTCTATTTTTTTGCTTGGATTTTCCTTGGGCAGAAAGGTAGGAGCATCAACTGGAGCATCCTTTTGCCAAGAGGGTTCTCTAGGACCTGTGGGGTTCCCATGAAGCAAAGGCTAAATGGATTTGAATCCAAATAGATTTACGGTACTGAGCAAACCTCCAAAATGATCAGGTGGAAGTGGCAGTCACCCGTTTTCCCTTGTTCCTTGGTGTGGTTTGCCTATTACCATTTTTTTAATCTGCACCTCAGCATCTTCCCCAGAGGGCAGAGAGGTGTTCAGCCTCAGTCCAGGGGTTTGCTGTCGTCCTGAGCATTATGTGGTGGCATTGCCCTGAATGGCCAAGCAGTGCAGTTGCATCCCTTGGGTCCCTAGCGTGTCGGCTCTGTCTAAGGTGAAGGTGCTTGCCAAGGCACTTTGTTTGCTCAGAGCAGTATCCATGTGCAGCTCACCATGGTTTCCCACGGCAATGTGGAAAGGGGTGGGAGGAAAAGTCCTGACTGCATCTTTCATTAGTGATCCTAATGCCTGGTGGGAGAGGAGAGGCAGGCCCCCAAGAGGGTCAGCTCAAACTGTCTCTCAAAAAAAAAGGAGAGGAGGGAGGAGAAAAAGTCTTTGCATGCTGGACTGGCCATTTGAATGACGGCAACAAAATTAATTTATTTTTTTTTTAATGGTGGCCAAAGAGAAGAAAGCTTTCTTGTCCCCTGGGATACCCATGAGTGTTCTAGATCTTCTCAAAGGCTCAGGTTCTGCAGGCACCCAGCAGCTCTAGGTGACAGAGACTGGTCAACATCCTAAATACAGAGTCTGGGTACTAGTCTTAAGGATCCAAACTTGACTGTTTTGGCTGAAGCAGCATGGTGGTTGATGCCTTGGGAGGCCTGGCTCCTCTACTGCTGTCATGTGTGACCCTGGGCAACTCTCCCAATGCCCTTGTATCTCCAGGAATCGGAGATGGAGGCATTGGTGCTCTCCAGCTCCTCTCAGCCCCTTTAGGTTTGGAAGCCTATCACCCACAGACTGCACTGAGCTGGACCAGGGGACACTGACCCCGCTTGAAGCTGTCAGAGCTCATTATCAACACCAGCAGCTTGTTCTCACCACGGTGGTTCTGGGGAGGCCAGTTCCCTTCAGGCGTGCTGCTTGGCACCACTTGCTCTGTGGCTAATAGAGGTTGAGGAGTTGGGGCTTTGCATGGACCTCGTGTCACTGCCAGGTGTTGATTTTGATGAGGCTTGTGGGTCTGGCTTTTCTGAGACCTTTGAGCTTGTACTCAACAATCCGGAAACCAGCCAGAGGGTTCCAGAAGTTCTAGGGGAAGACAGAGGTCCCTACATCAAATATTCATATGCAAAAGTCTCTTAGACAATGAATTTTAAAAGCCAGCGTGGGTATAGGTAGACAGGAGCTGTTTGTGTTTCTGTGCTGGGGAACACGTACAAGCCTTTCTGTTTTAAAGAGTAGTTTGCATACTTTTGAAGCACCTCTGTGATTCATGCTGCCGCATCCCGCCAGGGAAATGGGATTTGTTCTTGTACAGCTCCCTGCCCAAGGGGACCTTGCTTAATTTTTCTTTTGCTAACTAGGTTCCCCCAAGAATGAGAGATTACCTGATCTTCCAAAAGCGTTTCCAGTGTGTGGAGAAGTCTGGATGACTCACAACTTTTAATTAGCTCTCCTGACCGAGGCAAAGATCCCTCCCTTCCTCCCTCCCTCCCTTACAGAGAGGTGGTGATTAGAATTACAATGAAGATAATCCAGACTGTGTGTGTAGGGTTTTCTGTAAGCAGAGAACAAAGCAGGACATCCATCTGGTGAGTGTGAGCCCATAATACCTTTCTGCTCATTTCTCCAGTGCAACAGGAGCTGCTTGGGACGGAAGCAGGCTCATTATTTTGGAAAGGCTTGCTGACACGCAGAGCAGGGCTGGTTTGTAATCTCCAAGGCACTGAAACCACTGCTCAGGAAGGAGCATTGCTTTTATTTTTAAGTCCACCTTTGTGTTTCTCCTTGTTAAAATCTGCAGCGATGAGGGATACCAACCTCTTCTGAGGCTGCCATTAATTAGTGTATGAATGAGTGATGCCCTTAGTTTTAGCAAGGCTAATCAAAGCTGTAAGGGAGTTTTAAAAGGCACTACCCAGCAGCTGAGCTAATCCTGTCCTGTGACAAATAACCCAGCAGCCACGAGGAAATGTATTAGCTGGAGACAACTTCCTTTTCAAGTGATGCTATTTCCCCTCACTTAGAATCTCCGTCTCTGTACTGGACAGAGCTCCTGCCTCAAAACTTTGCCATCACCTTATGTCCTTTCTTTGCAGTGGGAGGCTTGCCTTGTGCTGCGGGGTCTGCTTTCCTATATTGTGCACTGCAGCGGGCAGGAAGAGGCAAAATTTGCAGCAGAGAAATGCGATGTTGGGCCCTGAGGCACGGTGCTACTGCGCATTATGGTCAGCTGGATTTTGCCAGGCTGCTCCAGCACTGCGAGAGGATGGGTGCATTGTAGTGAGGCCACCTCAGTAAGAAAGAAACAACAAAAAGCCGTTGTGGAGGAGCAGCCGGTGCTCCATGCTGCCACTTGCTGCCATGCCAGCAGCGCAGTGCATGCTTCGACTCCTGCCATAGCAACAAGTTCATCCTTAGGCCAGTACAACGGTTGGCTGCAATGTGGCAAGGCAGCCAGGAGCTGGTCCAGCCTCCAGCATCCCCAGAATGACCCAGGGAAGCAGGAGGGATGGGATTAGGTTTCATGCCTGCAAGATGCTATGCCTGCTGCAAAACTCAGACTGTTGGTTTCCTACCCCAAAAGGACAGACCAGCTGCTGGGTGATCCTTCTGGGGTCATGGGCTGGGCAGCATCGGTGTGCAGAGTCATGGTACCTCTTGCCCTCCAACACAAAAAGCTCAGGGAGGAAGGTGGAGAGCCCAGATCCAAGGAAATGTTGCTCAAACACAAGAAATCCATTTCTCTTATTAGTGCTTCAAGCACTAAAAAAATCCCCCCTGCGTATCAGAGCTAGGTGCAGCCTTTGCTTTGAATGAAATGTCTTTTCAAGCCGGGATCCCGGGTATCGAACTTGCTGCTGGCACCTCCTGGCAGCCCTGTGCAAGCCAGGCATGCCAGTGGGATGCAGCTGGTGCAGCTCAAAGGGAAAATATAATCAGCTGTTGAATGGCAGAGATTTGAGACATCAGGCCAAGGCTTCGTATTTTGATTTTGCGGTGCATGCTGTGAAATTTATAGGTGGAATATTTCTAGGGAGCTGCTTTGCTTCCTGTAGGAAAATGGGGGAAAAGTGGAAAATAAATAGTGTGTTATATTGACAGCTTCCAACATTAAAAACCTGATTTGACCTGTCTTTCCTCTTCCAAAATTATAACACTTGTTCTGAATTCTTGATATTAAATAATAAGAAATTATTAGTTCCTTTAGGTCGTCTATTGACTTTTAGCTGTTAGGATAGACTTAAGTCATGTTTCTAGCATTTGTGATTAGTGAAGAAAAAAAAAAAGCTTGAAAATATCTCACTTGATGTAATGAGAGCTAAGGTTGAGAGAACTGCGAAACGCTGAAAGTTGAGGCTTCACGATATTGCCAGACATTGCAAGGTCCTTGATGACATGATGAGAACTGGGAAAGCTGAATAAACTGATGAGCTTCTTCCATTCTGGTCCCTTGTCATGTAAATAGGCTCCAATCTGCATGTCAGATCCCTTGGGTAAGGGAGTGTAATAACATTAAAAGATAAGACAGCAAAAACCCCAAGGAGTGTGTTAGCAATCTTTAAACAGGCAAAAAATATGCTTGGAGGAGTTTGGATCGGGTGAGAGTGCTCCTCGTTACTGCTCTGCTTCTAATGTAAAAAGGTAACTGCCGTGGCTTTAAAGAAAGTACTTTAATGCTACATAAATATAATTGCTTCGATGAAATGTCTTTAGCCTCCTGAGGGAAGTTGTAGTCTGGTAAGCCTTTAGATATGAATGGACGACTCTGTAATTGCTATTGTTTCTGAGACACATTAGGAAGGCCTAATGCTGATCACTTCTGGCATGTTATGGAAGCAGCGTAATGGCAGTCCCACGCAGCGTGCAAGGGAAGAGGGTATTAGTATGCATTTTGCAGGATGAAAAACTGACAAATGCTTCAGGACTGGAAGTTTTTTTTCCTAATTAGATTGTGGGCTTGTAAATTTATTTGATTTTTTTTTTCCTTTTCCTGCTGGTATGCAGAGTGAAGGTATCTAATTCTTTGCAATTTAGGCTTTGGGTAATGAGCTTGAAGGCAACATCTCAGAGGAGTGCAGAATTGATGGGTTAGTACATCAGCTCTGGTTAATGCAGTCTCCTGACTCTGACAGGGTCCAAACCAGCTGGTTCAGAGAAAAAAGCAAGACATGGGTACTGAGAACAAGTATTTTTAAATGTTTTTAATACTGATTAGTAAAACATGGGATATTCTGGTACATGGGTTGTGCTTCCACCTCTGGATTGGGAGCAGCTATGCTTAAAAATCAGAATCCGGTCTCAGAGAGCATTCCTAAGAGATATCTTGGGTTGTCTCGTGGTTTTGGAGACTGTAATCATCCCATTTTCCAGCTTTTCTTCACGGCACAGGGCCCAGAAAGGCTAGCAGACTGCTCTGGCACAGTAAGCAACTAGGCAAGATTGGAAGACCTTACCCCATCCTATCAATTCTGGCTTTGGTGGCATTTTTCCTGAGAACAAGTGAACCCAGGGTCCTGAGATGCGGCAATGTAGCCGGGAGGACTGGCACATCCTTTGGGATATCAATATAATACTTATGCTATCAGCTGGACCCAAACTTACTCCTCATTTTCTACTGGACAGTGTTTTTAAGTGTTGCTCAGTGTTGTTTGACTGCAGTCACGCTCCCTGCCAGAGATTGAGGTGTGTTTGCAAAACCAGGGAGGTTTCCAGACCTGGCTGGAAGAATTAAGGCCAGCACTAGAGCTGTGTATGGCAGGCAGCTGAGATCTCCCATCGCACCGATATTCACTCATTACAAGTTAAACTCTGCATGTGGCTGGATGGTCTGTAGGGGTTAGTCCATCTTCTCTTATTGAAAGTGGCATTACTTCCCAGCTTTGCCATCATTTTCTTTGCTTTTCTATTATCATGCCTTATTTCCATGGCTCCCCTCCCAGAGGTAAACATTACTTAGTCTAAGGGAGACGTATTCCCCATTTGCAGAAACTGGCCTGCTGATCCCTGGGGTGGGAGCCTGGCCAAGCAAAAGCCATGGGATTGCCCATTTTAGCTCTTGCCTTTGTGTGCTGACCTGGACTTTGTCCATGCTGTCAGGTGCATGCACAGCCCGGCTGCTGGGTGTTTCCTCCTTTCCTCAGCAGCTTGTATACTTTGTCATTGGTGCTCAGAGCTGCAGATCTGTTTTATGGCTTTGTTAGCACTGACTTCTGTTTAGGAGTGGTATCAGTTTATGGTTATTTTGTTGCTGGATGCTGCAGGATTATCTGTCACCTAGCAGACAAAAAGGAGATTAATTTCTGCCCTTGGGTTGCATGGGTGTGTCCTCTAAAATGCTGCTCTCCTCTCACCATCCTGTGTGCTTGTTTTCTGATGTTGGTCCCAAAATGTTTGGGAGCTGTTACCCAAAAGGCTGGGAGAGAGGGTCTGGAAAGAGCTCTCCTTCTGGGGACAAAACAGAAGAGATGGGGTTAGGTTCTTTATCATTGTCCCGTCCTTGCATAGCGACCGATGCAAATGTAGTCCTCATCTCTGCTGCACCATTTAGCATCCTATTACAAAACAAAAAGTAATAATTTACTGATGCTTTCCCTTGAATGTTTAGCCTCAAGTGGAAAATCTTGGTCTTACTTGGAATTTATTTTCATTCTGGAGATTTTTACTGCCTTCAAAAACTTCACTTATAAGAGTGGGATTTTATGGCTCTAAACTGTTTGGTTTTAAAGACTGGTTTTTTTCCCTGTGGGCTTTCTTTTAAGGAAAATGAGAGGAGTCATACATATACATTGACATACAGTAGATTGTCCCAAATTAATAACACACTGTTTTTCACGGTGAACACAGTCCTGGCTGCTGTAATTGACTCTCCATCCTGGCATGCTGTTAATTAGGATGAACGCTTATGTGAAAACTCCACGTATGGCCGGTGCCAGCTTTCATAATAAGTTGCCCCAAAAACGTGAGGAATGAGGGGTAGTGAGTCAATGAAAATCCCGACATAAATTGACTTTTTGTGTCCTGGCAGTGCTTGGCTGAAAGCCAATGACAATAAGAGCCCAGCGTGCCAGAATTCACAGGCAAATAACACTTTTCCACTACAGCATCCTTAAGAGACACCCTCCCAGCAGCTGTCCTTCCTTCCTGCCACTCATTCCCTTGTGTCCAAGGAGGCTGTCAAGGCGGTGGGGGAAACGTCTCAGTGTTGTGACGGGGTGCAATGAAAACATGAGTGACAGAGTGACATTTTGACAGCTTGACTTCAGGTTCCTACTGCAAATGTAAATACATTCATTTGAATCCAATTTGCACAACCAGGAGTTTTCAATGGAAAATAAATGGAGGATTGCTTAAAGGTGACTTTTGGGGATTTTATTTTTTATTCTGGGATATTTGTGGACTTCTTTATGGGTTCCCCTGCAAATTTCCATGGTATCGTGGAGGTCAAAGTGATCTCAGTCCCACTTTGCTCCAGTCGTGTGTTTTTCCATCAGATTGCTTTGTTTTCTCCCAGTTTAATGCTAATCCCTGTCTGACTTGAGAGACCGCCAGCAATGTAGTTCATTAAATGTACCTATTGAGCAGCTGATAAAATTGAACTGCAATCCCATCCTCCTCAAATCAAGGACTCTTAAACAGCCAATAGTCCATTTTATCTTTTTCCTAAGGGGTCTAATCTGTTGCTTTTTCTCACTTGGAGGCTTGCTGTATTTTCACTGGAGAAAAGTCAGAATGTCTTGTCAGGTGGGAACAAGAACGTCTGAATCGTGCTTCGAAGCGTGATTTATTTAGACAATCTTGTCACCTTAGGGATTTCTTGTTCCTTGTTAGTGCTCCCTGTAGTAATTCCTCCCTGAGATTTGGGTGAGTAGTGCTGGAAGATGCGAGCTCTGGTTTGCGTTCCTGTCACAGGAGCAATACAGCTGTGTCTCAGTGGAAGGAAGGTGGCATGAAGTGAATCTCTGCACAACAGCATGGGGACCCACCTTGGACGCATACCTCTTGTCCTTCTGGAGTCTGATTGCAGTGCTGCTCTGGCACCTTCCTTCCAGGGTCCCTTTCCTCCTGTTTTTTTCAAAGAGCTGCTTTTGTCTCTTCCTATCTTCCTTGGAGAAGCTGGGTAGCTCTTGATGGCTGCTGTATTTGGGTGAAGCAACTTGAACAAAGAGACTATGGGATGAGGTGGACTGTGGCCAGATACAACAAAAGCACAAGAAACTGAAGCTCATCTGAGGCCAGACCCTTATCCCAGTGTCTGGCACACCAAAGCAGCATGTGATGCCTGCTGACCTGCACAAATGTGGGTCCGCGTGGGCAAACAGACTGGGCTTGGCACCAGTTCTCAAAGGGACTGTTTACTAAGGAGGATTTGAACAACATTAGGAAAAAGGTCTTCATTGAAAGGGTTATAAAGTGTTGGAACAGGCTGGCCAGGGAAGTAAGTGGTGGAGTCACCATCTCTGGAGGTATTTAAAGCACAGGTAGATGTGGCACTTAGGGACATAGTTTAGTGGTGGATTTGGCAGTGCTGGGTTAATGGTTGGACTCGATGATCTTAAAGGTTTTTCCCAACCTAAATGATTATTTGATCTCCCTGGGTGCTGCAGAATTAGGAAGGCACAAGGGGTGTGAACAGAGCTTATAGGAGACCGGCTTTTCATATAGTTGTGTCCTTGGACCAAGCTAGCATAAGTGCAAACTTCTTCCCTCTGGCTGCCTCCTAACTGAGAATCTGTGTTTCTCCCACAGGGAGAAGGACCAGGGGAGCTCATGGCTGTGTTAAATCCAACTTGTCCTTGTGGGGTTGAAAAGAGACTGGAGCTTTCCAATAGTTGTATATACATCATTTATTGTTTGAGTCCTATAGGTTATGTCATAGTCACCTTGTAGCTGATGGTCCTCAAATGACTAGCTGAACCCCCGGGTATTTAAAAAATTTTGAAAACAGATCTGGGTTTTGGAAGGTTTTTTGTTTTTTTCTTTTTTTCTTCCTGAAACCTTTCAGTGCTCCTTGATTCGGAAGTGTTGCAGTCCATGGCAGGAAAGTCTCAAGCAATAAGAAAGAAAGCGCTCCTGTAACGCAGCCAATTTAGCTCATTCACCACCCAGCCTGTCCCCAGCTAATTGGAGTTTATGCACGTCTGTTAGTGTATGGGGGTTTTGACTGTACCATACTTTGTTCCTGGGTCTGTAAACTGGAGTGGATGTTTTCTTGGCTAAGAGGTAGAAATTCTTTAAGCTTAGCTACACATACAGAGATCACACAGACCTTGTAGCTGTAGGTGTTTTGACTTGGACATCTGGCTGCCTTGAGACATGGAGCTGAGAGATGGGCTTCTAGCAAAGGTTTCACATCTGGAGTTTTGTCCCTCTGTTCCTCCAGGTACTTCAGCAGTGTGCGTCACTGTGGGTAGATGGAAGACATCACATAGGATTTCTAAGAAGTGGCAGATTGCTTACTTCTTACACTGAGACCTGTGAACACCCATGATGGATGCTAATTAAGCATCTGCTTCCTTCTCAGTTTTAAGTGAAAGAGTGGTAAGGTAAAGTGACAGTCAGACCTCGTTTATCTTAATGAGAGGGGTCAGGAGTTTAATGGAGTTTTGCTTAGTGAGGGTGTTTCAGCCTACCTTGCATTTGTTTGGAAGGCGTCTCTATGTTTTGAGTTCACAGGGCTTTTTAGGTTGGGTGGTGTGGTTACCTGGGACTTGATGCTGATGTCCTCTGAAGTCTTTCCTAGGGAGAGAGGTTTTAGAAGAAATCCAGGAGACTTTCTAGTATGTCTGCTGTGATTTGGTAAATGATTTGGATAATGGTATAGTGAATTTTGCAGCCAAATTTTCCCTGACTAGTGTGGTACATGGAGCTGTGTTACATACATCTCTGAGATGTGTGCTGTGCTAAGCGACGCTTGCTTCGAAGCTATAGCTTCCTATAGCAATTTAGACATTTAGCCAACATACTTTGCAGATACCAGGAAAAAAATGGGATTGTTTTTACATTCCAGACTCTCACCTTGTACTTACCACTTCTGAGGTTTGTTTGACATAATGCTGACATATTTACAGTGTAGCCTTACTGTATATAGATGGAGTAATCAGCCAGTCACTCAGGGCTACATCAACTAGGCAGAAGTAAAGCTCATTTTACTAGTTCACGTGCAGCACCATGCTGTGTGCATAACCTCATTTCTCAAGCCTGTTTCCTAGGTATTGAACATACGCCCGAGCAACACCTACCCCTTAATGGGACAGACCTCCAGCTGGTCTATATCAGCACAGCTCCAGCAGAGAACAGCCTTCTATCTACAAAGGACTATGCTAAGATTAGCGAGGGAATTCTTGCAGGGCCAGGAAGCAGGTGAATGCTATCACTGTCATTTTTCAGAGGGGCGCAAAGGAATAGGTAGGATGATGCTGAGACAGTCCAGAGCTCTGTTGCAGAGCTGATGTGGAGCGTGAAAGCCTTCAGACTCTTGTTGGGGCTGCACGCCCTGCCCAGAGAGGAATTCAGACCTGCTCTGCTGGAGTCATTCGTGCTCATTCAAAGCCAACATCAAAAGGCTCCATTCTAATTCGATGCTTTTTAACACACAAATGGCAGTAAGGTCATTAATTATTGCACTTAACTAACTTCAGTGATTAAACGCTCTGTGTTTGTGAGTGTCAAGAGCTGGTGAAATCTTTCTAGTGCTGTAAGTGAAGAGCAGGGATTTTGACTGCTGTTAAGTTTGGATGGTGCTGCAAACAGGCAAGAGCTACCTGATCTCCAAAGAGGCACATTTGTGCCAGGGTATAAACTCTGTTTGGCCCAGAATATTTTCATGTCATGATTGATGGCTTGCAAGTGCTCTCTGCTCCTGCTTTGCTGCCCAGGTAGATAGGCAAGATCATGCCTTTTGGAAGAGAGAAGCAGTGGTGTGAGTATTTTGTGCTGTGGGAGCGTGGAACACTTTGTCTCATTTACACAGATGTCTCAGGTCTCCTGCAGATAAACCTCTGTTGGCTTCTTGATTTCTGAGGTGTTCAGTAGCTCTAATGGTGTTACTTTTTCTCCACCAGGTGCAATGCCTTGGGCCTGGAGTAAGGACCGTTCCCTGGGAACGTCCCCCTCCATCCTGGGAGATGTTGGCTTGAGGCAGAGATGCCTTGGCCTGAGCTCTTCCCAAGCTGAGGATTTCTGCCGGCAGTTTATAGCTATTTTTGCAGAACGTGGCTGGTGGGCAGCTAGAGAGCCAGGCGGTTATTTTCCAGCCAGCCAGGTTTTGTCACCTACCCACTACCCATGGGGAGAGAATTTTTCCCCTTCCTCCAGAGTTCAAGACCTCATTGTTCCCAGCACCTGAGGCATGCAAAATCCTCCTTGCGTCCTGAAGGAAGGGTCCAAGGGTAACCACGGCTGATTAGTGAGCCCTGAGCAAAATATGGGGCCAAAAAGCTCATGCACATTACCGTTCAAGGCGAGAAAGTGGACCCTCTGAAGAGGGTACAGCTCTCGGCCTGGACCTCAGTGGCTGCAACAACCTTGCTCCCGTGGGCTGCAGCCACCCCATGGGGCTGCAGTGTTTGCCCCCAGACAGAGCTCATGTTCAGTAGGGCTCTGCAAGAGATGGCATTGGGAGGCTTGAATTGGACCTGGGATAATCACACTCTCCGGTTTGGTTTGTGTTTGGCACGGCAGGGGGGACACGTCCCTTGCTGGACTAATGAGACTCAGCATATGTGACATTTTTATGACTCCTTCCCAAGCTATTTCCTCTAAGTTTTTAGTGTTAAATTGGATTCCTTCCCCCAACCCCCCGGTGTTGTTGGGAAGGCCATCTGCAGACAGAAGAGTGATGCAGAGATAACCCTCCTCCGGGTGGGTCTGTTTTGACTTTATGGCTCTTACATCTTTCCTTTAGGATTTCTCTGACTTTTTGCCAGGCACAGATGCATCTCTTTGGGCATTTCCCATGGTTCTGCATTAAGATCTGCCCAGCCCGGCATGTTGTGGACCCTGCTTGCCCCACAGCCCTCCCAAGGCTTTGTTGCACGAGGTGTTTTGGAGCAGATGTCCCAGATGAGCATTTCCCAAGTTCTCACCCCACTAGAGATATTCTCAAGAGAAACATGCTTCAGTTTTATAATGTAGATGAGCCTCTCTTTTTCTACCCCCTCCCTAGTTTCCAGCCCCAAAAGTAGGCGGTGAATTCTAAGGCTCGAGGGAAGCAACTGCACAAAAGCCTATTACAATCCAGTCACATTGTGCAAGGTGGGGATTTGCAATTTTAAGCAGAGGGAGAGGGAATCGCCATGATAATTACATATAATACCGAAAGCACCTATAAATACATATGTATATTTATATAAAACCTCTCCCAGCGCACACAAGTTCCCTGTCTGGCCAGGGTTGCCAGACCACCCTGTCCTGCACAAACAAATGAGTAAGAAAGTCCGAAATTCCATCCTTGCCTTTCGGGGCTTGTCTGGGGAATTCCTGAGTAATGGAGGTTGAATTGGGTCACAAGGGCAGCGGGGAATAAATCTTCAAAGGTTAGCTCTGGCATGAAGTCTCCTTTTTTAGGCATGTCAGGGATTCTTTTGTTTTGCTTTGTTTTCCAAAGCCCCCCCTGGCCGGGGAACAATACCTCGCTGGGGCCAAGCCTGGCCAGGCACAGCCCCACAGCATTGTCCTGGGGCCGGGGAGGGGGCTTCGGGGAGAAATGACATCTTGAAGAATGGTGCTTCTTCTTATGGACACTTAGTAGATCAGTGTGCATTCAATAAACCATGCAAGGTCCAGGGAAAGAGCCTTTCAGGCATTATGGATTGAAAGTATTAAGGGAGGTGGGGGAAGAGCTGTTGGTGAGTCCTGTTTAAATAAAGCCTGTTAGGCAGGAGCAGTGTGGTGGGAGTGGAAAAAGGGGATGGGTTTTTTTTCTGAAAATTGAATTCAAATGCAGTCTCATGTACTGTTCTGGGTTTTCTCTAAATGAAGTTAGGAAATCATTGCACAGTTTGGTCTGAGTATCTTGGTTAGATGTTCAGTCCAACTGTCTTTGGGTTTGCTGCCTTGGAAGCAAAGGGATCCTGTAGACTGGCTTGGTGGAAAAAACATTTTACATGAGTATTTTCTTTCTTCTCAGTTTTCTGCTCAACCTTGAATTGTGTCCTAAGGCCTCAGCTGTAATAGCCTGTGGGACATCCCTGACCTTCCTGAGTGCATGTTTGATGGTCCCCCGAGCATGAAGACATCTAACTGCTTCTGTGAATGACCAAAACACCTTGATTTTTCCAGTTGTGTGTCTGACATCTTGCAGAGATACTACAAGACACTGCCATGTTTTGAAAATACAATATTTATTCCTATTAATATTTGGAGTACAGTCAAATCTTGAAATTTGTTTGTGCTGGCAACTTCACCCCTACCATTCATACCAAACCCACAGTGCCAGCTGGGGCTAAGTAGCCCCTCCAGGATAACAGCAATATTGTGAGCAGAGAGATGGAAACAACCAAATTTCGTTCACTGCATATGGCTAATATTCACCTGGAGAAATCCAACCCATTTGTAGATATTAGATACAGTAATATGTTCAGTATGTATTTCAATTTACTTGGCTACAAATAGATTTAATTTACCAACTGCAGAGTTTTAGATGGAACTGCCTGTGTTCCTGCCATCTTGTGCTACGTTCTGAATATATTATACGTAAAGTTGTAAATTAATAGGCCTGTTTCTGATTTGTTGCACATATGACATGGACGTGCAACTAAATTAATAGTGAAGTCTTAGTGTTGCAGAGTTTAATTGTATTTGCAGATGAATTAGCATTTAATTCCTCTATCCCTTCTATATTGTGAAGTGCACTGGAAATGTTTTTTTCCCTAAAGACATAGATATTTTGTATTGTTTTGAGGGAAGATCCGTGAGACCTGCTGCATTTCCAGCTTATCTTGGAGCTGCTGTTTGATTTCACAGTGCAACCACTCTACATACAGGTTTGTCTATCAGTTATTGAGTTATAAGTAGCATTTCTGGTCAAGCTATTGCTTTCTGGACATGGTATCACCAGCAGTCCCATAGTGCTAGAAAAGCAACGTGTGTCCCTGGGACATTCCATCCCAGACTGGTTCCTGGCAGACTGCTGCCGTCATGGAGAGCTGGTGAACTTCACATGGGCTGCAAGTGCAGGCTCACAACAATCTGTTGGAAGTGGCTATAGCAGAGAAAAGGCCTCAGCCTTGGGGAAGAAGGAAACGAAGTAGCTGGGAGTTGTGCGAGTGGTTTGAGCTCAGTCCTTCAGTTAGGAGAGACCCAAGTAAAATGTTGCTGATATTTTTTCCTGTGATGGTTGTTCTTGGAAATCATCCCTAATCAGGACCACACATAGCTGTGGGCTAAATATCCTTTAAAACCAGGCTAAGACTGTTACTTGGGTGTTCTTAGGCAGAATGCTTCCTTCCTGAGTTGGGCATGGATCAGGCAGTGCCAGCTGTGTTAATTCACTCTTGTGAGCTAACTCCTAATTGCTGGAGGTGCCATCACATTAGCAAGGCAGGAACATAGACTACTGGAGCCACTCGGCTGATAGATGGTAAAGTAAAATGCAGTCTGATTTTGAACAAAACACACTAAAACAACAGTGAAATGAAAGCAGCTGTGGTTTTGCCTGCTAGTGAAGTTTGGTGGTGCCTAGCTAAATTAGGAGGGCATTTTCCCTTTCTCTCTCTGCTCTGTATTGGTTTTCTAAGGAAACCACACCTTTGTAGCTACTTATCTTGGGAAGTGTTCCAGAGCTCTGTGGTAACAGCTTTGTGCCCTATCCTCTTGAAGATCTGCAAAACTGTTGGGCTTCCTGGAGGAAAATGATACTGGGGCTCAAAGTCCTGCCCCAAATTCTTCTCTAAAGTGTCTTGAACAGGTACAGATGGAGCTGGAAACTCATTGAGAAGATGTGACTGCAGAAGGTGGCATCTACATGCATTCTTGCTAGCACCCTGGTGCTATGGTGTGCCGGGGTCTCCCTTCGTGGCACCACTCCTCCATGTTTGCAGTGGACCTTTGTAGTGTCAAGACTTAATTAACTTGATCTGCTACTGAGAAAATAAAACCAGCAGCTCCCTTCTCTGCTATCCTTCATAGGCCCCAATCAGACTTCCTTGGACGAACGTGCACAGCTTGTCTTTCCAGAGGGCTGTAGTACCTGGCTCCTTGAGGTCTCCAGAAGCGTTAACTTTTCTAGTATCTGGTCCACAAAGTCAACACATGGTGGCATCACTCTCAGCTGTAAATTGTGTAGGTGCTTTACTGCTCTGCTGGATTGAGGGCTCTCCACAATACCTTTGAAAGTTGCCTCCATCCTGGGTGTGTTAGTAGCTTTTTTGAGCAGCAGGGATGCGATAATGGTGTCTTGCTTTATTAGCTCTTCTAAAAATTATTCTGACAAAACTAATGGTTTGCTTTCTCCCTGTATTGTGCTGATTAGCTTTTTACATAGCACTGCACCCTTCCTTTAATATAGAAATAGTTTCCAAGACCATTGCAGTGCAGATCACGTCCTGGGAATAAATACTACTTTTTTCCTGAGCAAATACAAGAAGACTTAGCAAATATGAAGCATCTTTTTTTCCTATTGTCACAAAACTGTGGCATTCCCAAGACTGATTTGTACTTGCTCAAGGATGTGCTTTAACAGGAGCACATTTGTGATATAAAATGGGAAACGTTCTCAACAACTTTTAATTGGAGTTGTTGCTTTTGTTGGGGCTGCACTAATTTCCAGTGGCTTCAAAGATGGCAGGGAGTGAGGAAGGCTGGTGAAATGCTGGCTCCATCCACAGGCAGTGGCACGTTTGCTGTTGCCTCAAAGGGACATGGTGTGATGCCACTGCACCTGGGAAAAACAACACCGATCTGTGCACCGGGGCTGTATGTATAAACTGGAATTTAAATTTGTGTCTGTCACTGCCTAAAAAAGAAATCTGGGCAATGACGAGAGTTTGTAAGGGGAAACCGAGCTATTCCCTCCAGAGCTGCTTTCCTAAGCCATGCCTGGTTGCCAGTAGCTTCCTGTCTGTTGTTAGTTTTTCTTTTCAAATACAATTTAGTTTCTGCAGGCCAGTGGCTTTTAATGATTTCCTTTGAGTCCATGCATCCTCTGGAGCAGCCCTCTTCTCCCTTGACATTTGATGTGGGAATGTGTACATCAGTATTGTTACTTAAACAATACCCTTCAGGCACCAATGCTGGACTCTCAGATAAATCACAGATTAAAATGAGGCAGAATTGCTTGATAAAAAGTCTACAGTGTTCTGGCATGCAGGGAACAAAATGCAGAGACTCCAGGTAATGGGAAATTGTGTGTGTTATCTGAAGACCCATGTAATTAATGAACAAGAAACCTGTTTACTCTGAAAATAAATGGCAGAGTTACTATAATGCTTTTCTGCTTTGAATGCTGAATGAGTATCTCCAGAGGAATAAAAGCCCTACCACTCAAAGTCACATCTCAACCAGAAAGGCAGTTTGGAGACGATGCTGAGAATCAGAACTGTTCTGCTTTTATGAAGAATATGAAACCAGCCTTCCTTCTAATAAACACCTCATTTATTTTCTCTTGGCTCCTAAGCGATCTAGTTTGCAAATCATGGTGCGGATGGAACAATTAGCGGATTTGATTCAGTGCACATGCCATTGCCAAGCAGGAAACAAGCACACTGGGCATGAATAGCATCAATCTTATTTTCAGGCATGTGCAAGTATCTGGCACTTCAGAGAGCTTTGCAAACAGGCTGTACTTCTGTTTTCCCCCTCACTTTCCATCCTGATCAGGCTGCTGCTGCTATATTCATGTATATTACACGGAGCTCCCGGTTTCCCTGTTAAAGCTACTGGAGTGCTGATGGCTTGGTAGGCTTTTACTGTGCTTGGTATTTCACTCTAGCTATTTTCCACACGTGGAAAAATTTGCCCGTGCAGGAGTCAGCATTGCAGCAGGCGCTGGGAAGGGGAGAGCTGTCCCTTTAACCGTGCAGAGCATGTGGCTGTTTTTAGTTAGAGCTCTTTTAGCAAGTTGTCTCAGCGCATCAGGGCCCCACTTTCATCATGCCTGGCTTCTTTTTTTTTTTCCTCTTTGAGTCCTAAAAGTCAAAGGCCACGGGGCGGGGGGGTGGGGTGGGGTGGGGGTGGCAGAAAGCAGTGACCTCTGCATAAGCAGGGGGGACACCAGATGGCCACTCCTCTTCCTCTGAGCCTTTCTCCCCTGGCCCCAGGGCACAGATCTGTGACCTTCGCTTTAACTGAATGCCCAGACTGTGTGACTGGGGCTTTGACATGCTCTTTAATAGGCATACATTATCCCTCTGTTGCTAAAAGCCCAGAAAACTGGGTTCATTTAGATGGAATTTAAGTAAAACTGTTTGGATTGGTCTTGCTGTCCCCTAGCTGCCTCCTGCTAAATTGTTGATCTTAGTGCTAATGAAGTGAAATGCACTCACAGACGGGCTGGGAAGCATTTTATTTTCAAAGCTTTGCAAAACCCAGTGTTTTCTGATGGATGAGGTATGCACTCACGGTGGGAGCCCGCTTATGTGCCCACCCACAGCACAAGCGATGCTCTGGTACTCAGACCACAAAAAGAAAGGCCTTGCCCTTTGCTGCAGGACTGGGCTCAGTTTTGCTCTAAGGTTTGTCTCTTCCAGTTAAAGAAAACTTCTGATGTTAAACAGTGGCAGAACTTGAGCTTGTAGCCTCTCGCAGCGTTTGCAGGCACAAGGGGGAGATGTAATCACTAATACTTCAATAATTCTCAGTTCCAGCCATAGGCATTGGTCTGATTTCCAAGTCTGAGCCAAGCTAGTGCATTGCAATGCGATAGCACCCCATGTACTGAGCACAGTATCGGTGAGAATGGGCAAAAATACTCCTGAGGAGAAGTGCTAGCA
This sequence comes from Falco biarmicus, assembly GCF_023638135.1. NCBI lineage: Eukaryota > Metazoa > Chordata > Aves > Falconiformes > Falconidae > Falco > Falco biarmicus. The sequence goes on along the minus strand of NC_079294.1, from coordinate 67,316,814 downwards.
CTAGACCAACTGAAAATGGAGAAAATACTTTATTCTCTGTGAATTAGAAGTCATCGTGTTTTTCTCCAGTACCCCAGTAACTGAGAAGTTCATCTTGATATTTCTGTCTGGTCCCGTAGGAGGCCAAGCTTTTGTTAAAGCAATTTGCATAACGGTAGCTGTGCTCTTCAGGAATGTCCTCGGGAGAGTCTGGAAATATACTCTTTTCCAGCAGAATGGGAATGCAGAGGTGTGTTTTCCTGCTAATGACTGGCAAACATCTCTGCCGATCAGATGTGGATGGCCTCCAACCTTTGCCATGGCCTCCAACCTCTGCCAGGCAAGCGGATGCTGAGGAGGGGCTTTATTAATGCCTACCATTTCCGAAGGGTTAAGCACATGAAAGTTATTCCAGGAATTTCCTTTCCAGGGCAGACCTAGGGAGGTAGGTATAAGCAAAGGCCAATTCAGCCCTGCTGAAAGCGGTGGATGCAATTCTCTTTGAAGTTCCTGGGAGCTGCACTTCCTCACTGTGTGGCTGAATTGAATCCAGAGATCTTCAACTGTGAATCTGTAGCCACAAAACACCATTCTGTGATATCTGCTGTGGATCACCAGTGGGAAGGGGAGAGCAAAACGACTGCTAGGAATGCTGGTGTGGATGGTACTGGAGGTTTTGGCTGCTTGCAGCTCATGTTCCTGTTTTCAATTAAATTAGAAAGTATTTGTGGGTGAAGTGACCCATTAGTTGGGTAATAACGCTACCTTATCACGCCTGCTTATCAGTATTAGTTATGCACTATAAAACCCATACCAAAGCCCTTGGGGGAATCAATTAAATTGAAGCGGGCAGCTTTGTGTGTGTGTGTGATGGAGCTGTTGTGAGACGTGTGACACATTTGTACACCAAACTGTTGCACGTTTGGGGCAGATGGTATTTCTAAGCTTGCACACCAGCCCTGCCTGTAAGCTGTCAGCATCACACATCTTTGTTGCCTCTACCAATTCCTCACTGAACAGAAGAAACAGGCCATAAATTTGCTGATTATGTGCATTTAGGCAGACTAGCTCCCTTAATGGCCTTTACGATGGCTGCAGCTGCCAGTGATGGAGTTTTTGCATCCCTAGCTTCTAATAGTAGACGGTTGCTTGTTCATGCTGTACATTTCGTTAAATAAATCTGAGCCAGTGGTAACTGATTGCCAATATTAAACTGCAGAGGGAGAGACTAAAAATATTTTCCCTGTCTGCTTGGAAAGCTTGGGAGGGCTTTGTTCAAGTATTGTGGTTTTCGGTTTTTTTAAAGAGGAGGTAGGAAACACTTTAAGAAATAGTCTCGTCTGTCTTTGCTGGTGTCTGAGCTGAGAGGCAGGTAAGGGGAACCTGAATTAATGACATACCAAATAGAGAGCTAGCTCTCATCTGATCCCTCTTTGAAACACTTGCTGATGGGAGCCATCAGTGCCCCATCTGCATCAATAATTAGACCTTATAAAGTATTTAGATGCTGGTGGCACAGGGAGCTGTGGTGGCCGATCGCCTGGAAAGGGCTTGATTTCCAGGTAAAAACTCCCAATGTAGTGATTGAATCTGCTAACATTTCAGCTGGCAAAAAGGAGCCTGTCTTTCAGGGCTGCAGTGCAAGGAAAAACGTGGTGGTTTGCAACATCCATTAGAGCTATCACCCCTGGGGCTGCAAAATGGCCGTTTTCCTCTCATCCAGACAGCGAGGAGCTGCCAGAGGGGACAGTCGAAGCGCAGGGCAGTGTGGGGCTCCTCACCAAGGCCCCTTTGACCCCTCTGCCAGCCCCACCACTGAAGGCAACTCCGTCGCAGCCAGCTGGGACTCTGCTCCGAGCATCCTCTTTCTGCTTTGAACCTGAGGAGCCGTCACACCTTAAGGTCAGGCGAGGGGCCTCCCGTTAGTGGGCAGGGGGAGGTGGAGGGAGCAGGATGTCATTTTGTCGTTAGCTGGGCTTCAAAGGCAGGCAGGCATTGGGGAGGGGGGAGAGGAGCTGCGGGGTCACAGGGGGCTGTGAGCCCCTTGCCCAGCCTCCCTGTGGGCTGGCTCACCTGGTGCACAGCTGCGCAGGGAGGAAGGAGCCCAGGGGAAGTAGAGGGATGGAGGAGGCAGTGTCAGGAAAGCCACATTGTTCATGCCTTTTACTCTGTAGCTTGCCAAATTTGGTGTGCAGGTTGTGGGCTGACAGCATTATCTTTAGTGATGCCGAGATGATGGTATGAAGCACTGCCTGTGCATTAGAGCAGCTGTTAGAAGTGTAGCCCTCTCGGAGCAGTGCTGCCTAAAATGATTTAATGGTGTCCTGCACATTTCTTGGAGACTCTGCAGCATGATTTTGGTGTGCTGGGGGTGCTCATGTTAGAAGCTGGTCAGAATGCTCTGTGCCCTTCTCTTCATATATCCTGTTTTTAATAGCCTTAAGCTTTCCTGAATGAGATGAAACCTCAAAAAAATCAGGAGAATGGGTTAAAAATGACAAGGTTGCCAAAGGAGAAGAAAATCTCCTGCATTTTGGGCTTCTGTGAATTTGACATTTGACAATTTTCACATTCTGTGAATGTGATCCTCCAGATCTTGAGGATACTTTGGGGTACCCTGTCAAGGCTTTTCTCTATAGCCACTGCAGGTGGGTTTATTTATTCCAATCCAAGCTGAGATCCCTGAAAGTGGTGTTGGGGAAAAGTGCCAGCCACTGCAAGGCTGGAGATCAAAACGCATGTGTTGGCAATACTGGGAGGCTTCTGGGATCAGATGCTCTTTGACCTGCCCCTATGAAAGCTGAGGGCCCCAATGCATGTTGGGAGGTGATGGAGGAGCTGGATGATGAGGGGCAGCAGCTCTGGGAGCAGCTGGGCAGCGTGTGGAGCAGCATCCAGTGTAACCCATCCAGAGCCAGCAGAAGCATGGCACAGCTCTGCTTCACAAGCTCCTTCCATCCTGCAGCCCGATCAGGCTTGTGTGCTGGTAATTAGGATGTTTGCTGTCACTTCTATGGGTGCGACAATGCATATTCATCAAATATGTAAATGAACATATTAAGCTATTTGCATAAATGTTCTCAATCCAAGAGGATGATGGAGATGAATTGCGGTGAGAACAGCTCTGTAAATGATTCCCTGATCTAGGGTCCTGCATGCTCTCTGTGGGTGCTCCGGTGATGCAGAGCAGGAACTCGTTTGGGTTAATTAGTGCAAGAAGTCCAGGCATCATTACCTCTGGAGCAGAATTACAGCTGCATTTGCACAGACAGCTCTCAGGTGGCCTTTCCTCCTGGGGGTGGATGGGTTGGAAGGGTGGGCAGGCAGGTGAAGAGTTATCCATGGAAAAAGTAAAGCTTCCTGTGCGCTAAATGTGCCTGAAATCTCTGGTGAACAGTAATGTGCAAAAGTTTGCTCCGGCTTACTCTGAGCAGTGAGCTTCCCAACAAGCCCCTGGCACAGCCGCCATCTCCAACACATCTGGTACTACCAAAAGGAAAATACATAAGACCTGTAACCCTTGCCTGCAGTAGCTTAACAATACCTCTGAGTATTGCTTCAAATACATATAATAAGTCTGAACTAATAAAGTAACGAGTTTATGAGCTTTTTAAAGATTTTACTAGATAAATGGAGGGCCTAATAACATGATTCGATTTCTTAATATAAACAACGTATTTGCAGGGGCCTCTTAAAATATTCCCAACTTTAACTGCAGAAAATCCAGCGTATGATTTATATTTCTGGCTGCTGGAAGCTCTGGCTTTCATTATCTGTATACTCTGCAAATCCAATTATGTAATATCATTGAGATAAGGCATGTAATGTTTCACATCTAATTGTTTTAACATGCAAATTTTTTTCGAAGCCAGCATACTTTAGGGTAAAAGGAAAGCAGGAGCTGTGTTTCACAGGTATAGGTTATGCGGGTGAAATCGGGCACTCTGCAGGCAGTTGGGTGTGTTGTGCTGCAAGGTCTCTGAGAAGCTCTCCAGGAATCACAGAGTGATGCTACGCGGGATGCTGGGGTTTGGGTGAATAAGGTGTCAATTAAATGCAACCAAACAACAGCCCTTGCCTGGATGGGAGAGACCTATGTATGGCAGCAGAATATGCCACTGATCACAGTGACTCATTTTTTTCCCTGTGAGTCCCTTACGATGGGGCTTGATAATCCCTGTGCTTCAGTGTGAATTGGACAGCTTGAGTCTACAGCCTCCTTCCCCTCCCCAGCAAACGGCTGTGAAACCAATGTCTGTGCTGAATGTATCCCTGGCAGATAGACTTTGCCTTGCATGGCTGACAGTCCGGAGCACCTGCTGATGCACTGTATTGGATCCAAATTTCACACTCATTCTCTAGTTGGTTTTCACCTATAGATAGGAAAGGGACTGCAGACCTAAGGAAGATCTGGTACATCTTGCTTATGCGCTTTGCCCCTTCTTTCTGGCCTTGGGTATTATCATCACTGTCTCTGAACATCTTTGGATATGTGTGTGCTCATCCAAGACTGTGTAGACTTACCTTTTGAGCTGGCTGTGTCCTTGTCCTTTCCATGATGGGGTCCCATCTGGCCTGCACACTGAGGTTTCACAGCCAGGGCAGGTGAGAAGGCAGGCAGGGCTAGAAGATACTCAGATCTCCCCTGTTGCATCTCCAGAATGCAACCAAGGAGCACACCCTGACATGGGAAGAGAATCTGGAAAATGGATGTCAACTGGGAGACCCCAGTCTTTGTCTTTGGGAGCAGCACTGACACATTAACACTTGCCCACATTAAGTGGAAGGGCTGGTAGCAGCATGTTGTAAATTAGGGGTCTTCAGTGCAGTCTGCTGATCTTTGGCTTGTGCTTGAGGTGTGCTTGGTTTCTCTGGAAGGGAGTGGAGAGGGGGTGCATCTGGGTTGCTGGCTTTTGATGGCCTTGCTTGTTGACCACAACACAAGAGCACATGAAGATATGGCAAAAACCTAACTTTTTGGGTAAGATTTCTATTGCCCCTGGAGCTGGCTGGGGGAGTGTAAAAGAATCCATTTAAGCAAAATGTTGGGGGTTTTTGGCCCAATCCACTTACGTGCATGAAGTTGTCCTACATGTTGGATGGGAAGTGCAGGCAGAGCTTGCTTCCTCCCTATCAGCTTCTCAGCCTTTGCTTTTCCTTTTGGCCATGCACAATGTCCCTGCTGGGTTTCGGTGCTGTTGTGGTGTCGGTGACACTGTCCAACCAGTGATTTTGGTCCCACTACGTGGCTCCTTTGAGGAAGTTTCCCACTAGCTATCTTACAGCTACTGGGCATTGTGCTCTGGACATGAATAGGTCCCATTCAACCTTGTTTTATTCATCATCAGCAAAGCATGAAATTACAGTGGAAGTGCTAATAGATTTCCTAACAACTTAGTATCTACTTGAGTGAAACAGTTATTTGTTGACTAATTAGTAAGTTAATTGTTTTATACTTTATTGAGGTCAGGTTGCTATTTTAACGTAGAGGGAGGTGATGTGTGCTCTTCTAAACAAGACTGCTTTAATGAGCGGTTATCATCAGCTGGGCTCAAGAAGTATAGGGAAAGGGTGATGGTATCTCCAAAAGGAGCTTTTCCCCAGATGTTTGCCATGTGCCAAGCCAGGATCTGAGGAAACTTGTGGTCCAAGCCAAGTGCAAAATGCACCAGTGTATACATGCATACCCTGCAAATGGCTTGGACCTTTCGGCAGGTGAAGCGTGCCCAGTTGGACCTGCAGGTGGGTATTTGCTTTTGGAGCTCTTAGCAATGTTCAGGCACGAGTGGAAAGTTCTAGCTTGAAGCAGCACTGGGTGAAACGCCTGTTAGGTGTCTTTGTGCTGATCTCTGCAAACCTTTCGGAAGCAGGGAGGAAAGGACTGGCGTTGCTCAGAGCCTTACTTGGAGTTTGCTGCGGAGCATGGGTCTGCCAAGAAGTGCTGAGGGCCTTTTGAAACCTGACCATCTCTCATGACATGGACACCTACCCTGTGCTCTGTTTTCCTGCCCACTCTCAGATTTGGAGCCAGAAGGATGAGCTGTCCCTGAGAGCCAGGACAGATCCTGCTGGGGTGCTCAGCTTTCTCTGAAACCATTAAGAGAGCAGGCTTCTCAGCTCCCAGAGATGCTCACAAGCTTCAGGCATGCTAATTAAAACCATTCCTGACATAAAAAAAGCATTTTGCAGAAAGAAAGGAAAGACCTGCCCTTCCTGGAGTTTATAATTGAATGTATGAGTAACCTGGCCTCGGGTTTCTGGGGCATGAAGTCTGTTCCCTGGCTTTATTATGTGATTTAAAAAATAATAATAAAATTTCCTGCTTTCCTCCTCAGTAGCTTTCTTCCCCCTTTCTTCCCCCTCCTGACCCTGTGCTTGTGTCCAGGAGAGGTTTTCTGGATTTAGAAACAGTCTTAAAAGATATCCATGTGTGGATGGAGGCAGTAGTGGACTGTCAGGGAAGGCTCCTCCAAGGTGGTTAAGCCGTAGCTTTGGATATTTTTTTTCCTCTTCCATGTTCTTCTGTCTGTCCTAATTAGGCCCCTGTGGTTAATTTTTCTGCCTTGGCCAACCCTGTCCATTCTCAGTTAGTGCAGCCCCAGAGCTGTGATGTGAGTTGGTGGGTTTGTGCTTCTTCTCTCTTGTCCTGCTGGGCTTGTGTCCTACATGGGAGCAGGGATCATAGAATCATAGAATGGTTTGGGTTGGAAGGGACCTTAAAGCCCATCCAGTTCCACCCCTCCCACCATGGGCAGGGACACCTTCCACCAGACCAGGTTGCTCCCAGCCCCGTCCAGCCTGGCCTTGGGCACTGCCAGGGATGGGGCAGCCACAGCTGCTCTGGGCAGCCTGTGTCAGTGCCTCGCTGCCCTTACAGTTAAGAATTTCTTCCTAATATCTACCCTAAATCTACCCTCTTCCAGTTTAAAACCATCCCCCCTTGTCCAATCACTACATGCCCTTGTAAAAAGCCCCTCTCCAACTTTCCTGTCGGCCCCGTTAGGTACTGGAAGGTGCTGTAAGGTCTCCCTGGAGCCTTCTCTTCTCCAGGCTGGACACTCCCACCTCTCTCAGCCTGCCTGCATAGGAGAGGGCTCCAGCCCTCTGATCATCTCCGTGGCCTCCTCTGGACTTGCTCCAATAGGACCTTGACCTTGTGCTGGGGACCCCAGAGCTGAACATAGTGCTGCAGGTGGGGTCTCACGTTTATAAAATATTACTCTGTTGGGCAGCATCACCGGGAAGACCATGAGAAAGATTATTGCTTGCAGACAGCCTGTTCTGTGATGAATCTTCCTCCTTGCAGCTGGAAATACAGCGTGGAAATACTGGTATCTGTTTGGGTTATTTGTTGTGTTGATGACCCTATGCTTTTTAGAAAAATTTCTGGTACTTTCTTCTTCAAGGTATCTACAGCCTGCTCTGTGGTCTCAACAGTTTTGCCCATACACTCATACCAGTTTGGCAGTCCTGGAAATGCAGAGCTATGGGGCAAAAGAGCTCTGTTCCTGCTGTCATGCAGTCTGTCCAGTAAGCAGTTTGTCCTGGCAGCACTGCCAGCATGGTGCTGCAGGCTGCACTGAGACCTGTGGTAGTATAGAGGGATGTGCAGGTAGACCTGTCCATCCCATGCCAGATTTGCCTGCTTTTTGACTCTTCCCCTAATGTAAAGTCAAACTGAAAATGGCAGAATGGCTGTGGGGAAATACAAGCTGTTACCAGACCATTGGAAAAAGAAAAATAAAAAAAACATCAAACAAAACAGGACTCAAACCAGCTGACAAAACCCATCTTAGTTGCCTTTATTTTTTTTAGTTGCCTTTATTTTTTTTTCCTGGACTGACCAGGTAGTTTTTAAATCTTAGCTGTGGGACTTTTGCTGTGCCGTCCAATAAAACCTTCTGTGTGCATTGACTGGTAAGCACAATCCCTGCAGCCAGCGAGGGGGGGTATTTTTGCAGCCTGCATCCAAGTGTGACTCCGACATTTCACACTGCCATCTGAGCTAGGATGGGCCATGAACAGAGATTGCACCACTCCTTTCCCTGCTTATCCCAGGCTTCTCATTGGGAAAAGGGCCCTTGCTCAGGGGCTGTCAGGGATGTGAATTATAAAAGTTTTATTAGTGAAGTGGAAAGATGTTTCAAGCATTATTGTTCCTTGGGAAATAGGAGAAGGAAAGACAGATAATGTTTTGCTTCTTTATTAGGTTGGAAATCATCTATAAAGCAGAAGTGTATTTGAAACCAAGCCCCCGTGTTTCTCGTTAATGCCGATCATCCAGCCAGATGGATGGAGAGTTTATATGATGAGGGGCTTTGAAGGGGTCCTGTTGTAGTGGGATGGGTGCTGGAGAGCCCCAGAGGAGCCAGCTGTGAGGCAAGATGACCAGAGCCACCAGCCAGGGCAGTCCTGCACTCAGCCCCTTGCAGTTCCTTGCAGCAATGCAGCCAAGCGCTGATATTCAACTGTGACAATCTGCAGGCTGGAAAAAACTGAGCCTTGGGGGAAACTACCTGCCTGGTGGCTAGATGATAGCTTGTGTGTGCACAAGGGTTGTTGGTCAGACACTGAAGGATAGCAGTGAACCATAAAATGTCCTTTAAATTAGCAAGTACAAGTAAACTATGTGGCTTAAAATACTCTATCATGTTGTACGCCAGGGCTATTAGTCCCCTTCTGTGCTTCTGTCAGGTAGCGTGGCAACCAGCAGTGAAGTTTATCGGATATTAAAACCTGCTTTTGAAATTTCTCCTAAAGCAGAATACTAAATCAACCTCTTCATGGTGGTGTTTTTCCTTTTTTTTCATCTTGTGCTGTTTCCTGCCTGGCAACTTTACCTTTACTTCCATTTCTCTCTCTCATTTTCCATCAGCTCTATCTGTAACCATTTTGTGTTTTATTGAGCATGAATGAATGGTGATGCTTTTTAGATGAGTGATATTTTCATCTGAAGATGCTTGTTTAATATAAGCCTTTGCTCAGCTGTTATCCCAATGGTGCTTTGTGTTTACCAACAGATTATTTCAACTAGCTTGAATTTGGAGGCAAATTAATTGCACGGAGAGGTTTTCTGCTGTTCCCCTACCCCAGCAAAAATTCTGCTTCTCTTCTGATGGGACATTATGGACATGAAAAGTGATTTGAAGGTGAGGTGGTGTGTGCTGCGTAAGAGCTACAGCATTGCTCATGGGGCTGAGTGTAACCTACGCTTACCATATGCTACCACCCTCCCTTTTAGGTAAAACGGGGGTGTTTCTGCCTCCCTGCAAATGATAGCAGCTCTGCAGAGCAGAGACTATAATCACTCAAGCTGCTGCCGTGTGGGTTTCCGTGCATTTGGGAATAAAATTTTCCATCTGTGGGAATAGGTTATGAATCCAAAGTCATTAGAAAGTGTCTGGGTTTAGCCTTTGTGCCGTAAGCAGGAGCTCAGCTGTCAGCAACAGTGATGGATCCCCAAATACCTGCTTGTTGCAAGGCGTTGCTGCCACCCCGAGAGGTTCCATGGCTGTGCAACAGCAACTGTACCTAGGGATACAGAAATGTGCCTCAGTTGTTAAAAATCTGGTTTTTGTTTGGCCCGAGCTTTGTTGCAGCAATTCCCTGGAGGTCTCGGCTGGCTGACTTCACCCTGGGAAGGTATATGGCTATTTTTTGGCACTGGCAATAAGCAGGCTGCTGCTTACAGCTGTGGCAAAGGCATGCAAAGAGTCAGAGAGGGCATTGTTTTCCTCTGTCATGCTGGGGTGCAAGGCAGTGTGTGTGAGACTGGCTGCAGGCAGGCAGCGTTGCTTGCTGCATGGCACATGCCATAGCAAAACCACAGAGGTGAGAGCACTCTGGTGTGCTAAGCTTGTTCTGTGCTTCTTTGATCCTCCCAGGCTCTTCTTGTCTGCATCTGAATGAACCCTGCTGCCTCTGATCCCTGTCTCAGGCCACTGCAGAGCTGGTTTCCCATTAGTTCTCTGAAGCAGGTGATGGAGCAGACAAGCAAAATCCCTTCCTGAAGGCTGACTTTTCTGCTTGTGCCAGGATGGCAGGGACAGATCTTTTTGCATGCTCCAGCCAGAGCCGAGGCCCTTCAGAGAGCTCTGACCTGCATCTTACACAACAGAAATGGCATTGGATACCAATCAGCATAACCAGACATCCCCAGGGTGGCACCTCAGGAGCTTTTGGAGGCACAGGTCTCTGCACTGGCCCCAAAGCCCACTGCTGTATTAGGAGCAGGGGAGGAGGTGGAGTTGCTTGTCCCCTGTGGGCTGGAAATGGGCTCTCTAATACTCATTTCCATGCCTTGGGAGTGTTGTGCATCCTTAATCCCCTATGGCTTCTTCTCTTCTCACTCCTCATGAAACAGCTGGCAAGGGAAGGGGCTGGAAGTTAGACCTCATGACCTTGACAACATAGTCAGCCAACTCTTTGCTACACCAGGACAGCACTGGCACCAGTGCCAGGCTCTGGCACCCTTATTCAGTACCATAGTGCTTAGGGAAATCAGATATTCATGGCAGTAAATGTTCCTTTGGGGCAGTGGGTCCTCTGGGGTCCACCCTACCAAAATCAGCAGTTGCTCCTGGGGAGAGGTACTGCTGTCAAACCTGGCCCTGAGTGCTTATATCAACATCTTCACCCCCTTCTATGTGGATACCCCAGGCACGGTATTTTCCTAGCCAATCTGCTCCATTAAGGCATTATAGGAACATCAGTTAAAGAGGCTGGTTTTGAGAGCAACATATTGGGCAGGTAGCATTAATCTGGGCTGTCCCTACTGCTGCAGAATTTGCATCTGCCACCGTTGTGCATCTCGCAGTCAAGCTGCAAGCACTTGGTGAAAAGGGCTGCACTTCCAGATCCCCTCGCCAACAATTTGTCTTGCAAATGAGTAAGGGTGGCTCATGCCACCCCAGCCCCGCTTAATCTGATGGCTGGGCTGTAACTCTGGGCTAGCACAGGGTTTGTGGCATGGTGCAGCCAGCTCACACCACTCTCCTTGCTGCCATTCACCAGCCAAATTTCTTGCAAGTGGGCCACGCATCTGCATTAATTTAGACAGCTTAATGTGGGGAGCTCGCCAGCTTGATTTCCCCTGTGGTTGTGGGAGTCAGCTGGGGTGCCGGGGCCTCCCATTAGTGGTCCAGCCCAGTGCCAGATGGCGGGTGATGGCTTGCGGAGGCTCTGGAGCTGACGTGCCTCATTGTGCGAGAACACAAAAGCAAGCTGGGATGGATTTTTTTTCCTTCCCCCAACTTCTGCTTTCATTTTCCTTCGGCACTGTCACCCTCACAGTTAATTCCTGGAGTTCTATTTATTTATTTCATTTCATGGTGGGGAGGGCTGTGAAGTTGCTGGTGATGTTTTCCATGTGGATGCTCTTGCCTTGTCCCACACGAGTGTCTTATGGACTTTGCTATTTCCTGTCTTTCATTCCTCACCTGAATGTGCACATGGGGCGTGCAGTCCTGTGTGCATGCACACCCACATGAAATCTCTTCTTGGACAATTTGGTCGCATAAACAAATTATTAGGGTATCATAGTGGGTCTCCTGGGGGCCATTATGTGCCACAAGGTTTTGTTAAGATAGATTTAGTTTCCGTTCTGGGTATTTTTGGGACTCCCAGCAGTTTTTCAGGTCTGTTAAGAGTCTGTGCTACAATTACCTGTTGGTTACTGAGTTTTCATCTCTTTTGTTAGTACCGTAGAGATGCCTGCTTTGAGGTACAGTTGTTTTTTCTGATGAAGATGCACATTTCAAGAGAGATAGGACTGATTCCCTAGGCTGGGGGACAGGAGGGGCTGAACATCCATGCAGAGACCCCCTGAAGATTAGGCTTATGGGGCTTTGGCTCTGATTTCCCTTGTGCTGCAAACACTGGGGCAAAGCTCAGGTTCAGGGCTCAAAGTCAGTAAAAATGCCTCCCCTGCAACCCCACCTTTTAGGCACTGTGTTTGACCTCTGCCTGCTCTCTAAAACCCACATTGCTTTTGCAATGCTGCCATTCCTTGAGAGTTAGCATCGCAAGCAGGCTTCCACACTTGCATGCACATCCCAAACCCATAGCAAACTTTAAAATGAAATTTCATGGTGGTGGGGAGCTTAGGTGGCTAAATGTTGTTAGCCTGAGCATGTAGATGGGGAATGCATCTGGGAAGCGAATGGGGACGGCAGGTGCCATGGGCAGGGATAGGGATGGAGGAGTCCCAGGTGCATGGGGTGAGATTTCCCTCTCCCATGGGTGCACCCAGCCAGCAAAGCCAGGGAGCAGAAGGGATGTGGTCACATCCATCCTCTGCATTGTAGCTGGGCAGGTGCAGGTTTGTATGGCTTTCCTATCACTGAGAGCCTTTGAAGGCAAATATTGGTATTTAAATTTGGATTGTAAGACTGCTTGAGTGTCCAGCCTTTCTTTTATCTCTTCTTTCTTTGACAGGATCTGTGGTGCTGAGCCCTTCTCCAGGCTGGGCATCGGGTGCAGGTTTTCTTTTCAGGATCTCCTCTTGTCTTCTGTCTATGACACTGAATTTTGCTGCCAGGGTTTGTTTGGAAGCATAGGTGGGGAGCAATGGAGGGCATAGGGCCCTCCATTGGCACATTTGCAGAGGGCTTAGCTGATGGTAGCCACAAGCCTGCAGGAGAATCTGTGTCTCCTAGTCAGGGCACCACTGCTCAGGGAGTCTGGCAGCCTGCCCAGCCCAGCCTGCCCAAATGAGTTTCAGGATGCTCAAACACACCACTAAGCACAAACATTTGGGTAAAATATTTGCACATTCCACAGTAGGAATTAACACAGGCTCTTCCCATCTCTTATCCTCCCAAGAAGTAGATAGAGCCCCTCCTTGCAGCCCTGTGAGCTAAGAGCTACCCTGTCCAGGAGCACCCCTCAGGAATTATGCTCTTCAAAGGCTTCCTGAGCCTCCCCACCCTTGCCTCATGTTTCCCAGCACTTCTCATCGTATCCTGTTCCCTTAAACAGTACCGAGGTCTTTGAGACAAGAAGAGGTTACCAATGTTTGTCTAATCTGTGAAAAAAAAAATGCAAAAAATATAAATATCTGAAGTATATATCTGAATACCTTAGTAAAGTGTTCAAAGCTGAAATGTTGCTTTGCTTGACTGCTCGTTTTAAAAATTCTCCATAGAAAAGATGTGGTTATTTCTCCTTGCCAGTCATAGAACATATCCAAAATACTGTATTTGTACACAGTATGGGGACTGGATGATGGCAGATCAGCAGTAGATCGCCCTCCTGTAGGCATGTTATCTTTCTACTATATAGAAACCTACTGTTGTAAACCATCTTCTATGCAGAAAACACCCAGTGAGTGCAGCCCTGCATGAGGTGGGTGTATGTACAATAAACGGCAGAGCCATCTTGACGGCCTCACAGTAAATCGGTGCATCTCTTTCTGTCAGATTTCTTCCTTGACATGATACTCTGAGATGCTTTGGTGCGGTGGTGATTTCACAAGCAGTGCTGTCCCACTGGCCACTGCTGCTCAGCACGTGCCAGTAAGGATGCGCTGAGCCGGGAGTGGCACAGCGGGGCATAGAAGTGTTGTCTCCTTGACACTCTTCTCCTGCAGCCTCTTTTCAATGAGTCCTCAAAGGTAACGAGTTTAATTTGATAAACTGGGCCCGGGGTGAGGTGTCGCTGTGAGTTTGGGAGATAAGCTTCACTGCTTCTTATCAACAAGAAGCCAGTCCTCCCTGGAGAGCTGTGTTTTCTGGAATGCATCTATGCTCCTCGGGTTTGGTAATGGTCTGGTGATAGGAAGGAAAACAAAGACAGTGAGATTTGTGGTTTGTAACTTTGCCATCACTTCCTTCCTCTGTGTGACCATCCTCTACATCCTTATCTTTAACCGTACTCCTGTATCCTCACTTGCATTTGTCTGTCTGCATGCTTTGGGGTAGCAATGTCTCCCAGTCTTATTTAGGGCACTGTGGGGTAGGCAGGGAGGAGAGAGGAGTCGCTGCACGTGCAGAGGTGCTTTCGGGTGGAGTGGCAGCTTCATGTGGACCTAGCGTGAAATGTGAGCTCTCATTTTGTCATGGGGACGGGTGTCTGGAGGCACCCCAGCTCATGGAGTCCAGCCCATGTTACCACCCGTACTGTGTCATACATGCACATACATGCACATGTATGCACGCTACTGTGTATACGCTAACAAGCGATGCTGGGATACAACCCCAAGTACAACCATCTGAGCAGAGGCGCAGGAAGGGAGTTAACACTCCTGGCTCATGCACAGAAATACAATCCCCATCTCCTCTGAGCTCCCAGAGAGGAATCAGTGAAAACATCAAACCACACGTCCTGTACAGTGGGGCTGATACGCTGGAGCTATGAACTTTCTCTTTGAGGTGGTAATAGTTTGGCTAGCAGCCAGGAGCGGCAGCCGCGAACGGAAAGGGGGACTTCCAGAGATAAGCTATTTTCAGCCAACTGGGCTTCTCGCTGCGAAATAAATAGAAAAAGGACGAGCTCTGCGTCTGCGGTCATGTGTCCTGCTTTCGTGGATTTGGCCTATTTTCTGAAGAATGGCTGTAATTCAGCTTGAATTTCCCCTGGATTGCTGCCAGCAAAATAGGAAGCTGTTGCTATTGCCAAGGAGCGAACAGGAATTTATATATGTAGCTCAGCCACAGGGATGAGATGACAGCTAACGGCTTAGCCGCTGCTTGGAGGAAAAGCAGACCTTGGAGGAAGCTGGATTTTCTCAGTATCACAGCAGTTCAGTCCTTTCTACATCTTTGATATTATCACTTTCAGTCTGGATCAGGCAACATTGTGACACAGTATCTGTGCTCACTACCAAGGGATGGAAGCAGAGGAGCGCTCAGCGTTTTGGAAAATCGCCTTCATTTGAGTGAAATTCAGAGTTAAAATGAACAGAAAGGAGCTTTAGAGCAGTCCTTTGTAATGCTAACTCCATGCCTGACTTGCTCTGCATCTCTGCTTGGGTTCTTTGGCCTCTCCTCTCCTCCCCATGTGCACAGACGATGCTGAGTATTTCCCTTGCAATGATGTGAGGCAGCTTCTCTGCGTCAAGCGATGGAAATCCATCCTTTCGCGATTGTTTTTCTATTTGAATAACTCCTTTAGTCAACATGTGCACCATTTCCACTTCTGTTTCATTTCTTTATAATGAAGGGGGCAGTTTATCATGTCAACACAGAGTATGGATGTGGTGAAAGACACACTGTTCTGAAGGATTTAAAGTTAATTTCCTTGAGACAGAGAGACTGTTGTTCAGGTTACTCTCTCTCAAAGGCAGGGCAGCCACCTTTCTCCCGTGTTCTGGCTGCCTTCTGGGGCTACAGGGAGCCTTTACCTTGTGTCTTTACACAGCTCTTCCCCCTGGCTGGACCCTGTGCTTCTGGGAGGTTTGCAAGTCTGTAATGTTTTAGAGTCTGAGGGTACAGCTGGGACTCAAAGCTGCCATCCAGCCTGTGCTGTGTAATGGGACAGGGCAGAGAGGTGCACCTAGGTACTTGGTCATGTCTGACTGCCTGCTCCTTAACGAAAGCCTGAGTCTTTCTCTGTGC
This sequence comes from Falco biarmicus, assembly GCF_023638135.1. NCBI lineage: Eukaryota > Metazoa > Chordata > Aves > Falconiformes > Falconidae > Falco > Falco biarmicus. The sequence continues at coordinate 67,301,281 of NC_079294.1, read as the reverse complement.
TGTGCTTGGGTTTTTGCCAAGTGCTAAAGATTCTTCATTGTATGCACTGGAACACCTTGGGCCACCAGATATGATAAAGATGCAGGGCATCATCTTGGAGGCAGTCCCACCTCCTCCAGGCAGTCATCCAGCTGCTGCCCAAGGGAATAGCACAGTCGGTACAGTGGGCACCATGGCACACAGGCAGAATGGGCTGTAGCTCAGTTTTCTACAAACTTGGTCATTCCAGCCATGCAGGAGCAGCATGAAGGGCACGGCTCAGCAGCACCGAGCACTTGCTGAGCTCCCTTGCCCAGGCAAAACTCCCACTGCGGCAGGGTTGACTCTGCTGCAGCTGAAGGGAGAATGAAGAGTGAATTACCAGCACTGGTGCTGTTTGCTGTCGGCCTGATAAAAATGGCACTTTGCCCAAGTCTTCTATAAATCACAGGTTCCATTCGGAAAGGAGTTTTCTGTGGTAATTAATGAGCCAGTATAAAGACATTAAACGGAGAATGTGTAGTGATAGAAAGGCTTGTCATTCACTGAGCCATCTTCCCCCATGTGAATAACCACGAGGGAACAAAGGCCAAACTCCTTATAGACTGAAGTGCACTATCTCTGATAGCTGGGAATGAAGTAATTCTCTGAAAATAACAAAGGCGCAGTGAAATACATTAGTAAACTAATTACAAGAGAGCTGGTAAAAACAGATGCTGAAAATTTAAAGCTATTATTGGAATGATTGCTAGCAGAAAAATGGGGGCTGACAACAAAAAATTAAAAAATGCGTCTCATTTAAAATTCATTAGCCTCTAAATCAGGACAGCTCCCTGTCTGAAAGCGGGGCTGATGGCATTTCTGTGGGCAGTCATGATGAAAAGCTTCCTTTCCTTCACCTTTCTGGACTCCACCATTGCCTCCAGTAGATGCTGAAATGAACCATGTGCTTGTTGGCAAGCACAGAAAAACAAGGATGGGTGCTGGCTTTGCAGACCAGGAGGTCCGAGCAGGGATGTTTCTACCTAGAGGTGTTGCAAGGGCTGTGGTGGGGCAGGATAACACCTTGTGCTCGGATGGCTCACTGCTCCAAGCTGATAAAAAGCAGGATTGCTCATCTGCTCTCACTATCGGAAGGAGTTGGCTGCAAACAAAGTGCTCCAGGGCCAAAAGCGGCTGTTTGTGAGGTTCCTCTTGTACCATCTCCATCAATATTTGGGAGAGGGATGGAAAACATTGTTATTATGCAACAAATCAAAATGGTAACTATGTAATTTGTCTTAATTGTGTATGTCAGACTAGGAAAAACACGAGGAGCTCCGGATGGGAATCTGGCAGGAAAGACCTGCCTGCTGGCAGCATGCTGCGTGCTTTGCTTTGCCCTCGCCAAGCCAACCTCTCCCAGAGGCTTGTGGGACAGCTTGCCCTTCATTTTCTCATTCTTTCAGGGGTCTGCAGGGGCATTTGAGTGGGATAAATCACAGCTATATTGCAAAGAGCAACCATGTGCTTCAGAGGAAAGCCTGGGAGGCGGTGGGGTCTTGAAGAAGTGATTGCCCAAAGTGGAGTGAGCTGTGTTTGCAACAGGAGGGAGCATCTTCTTGCGATGCTGGAGGGGAATCATGCTTTGGGGCATGGGAGCCTCACGTGATGCTAGGGTTTTGTGAGAAGTCACCCCACAGAAACACAGGAGCTCTTCATGGTGACTTTTACCACTGGGCAGGTGTCACAGTGGCCAGCATTGCCCAGGCAGCATCACCCTTAGTGCCGGAGCACTGTAATGATGACGAATAACCTCCTCTTGCACTGCAGAATTGCTAGCCCCATATGCAGTCCGCCCAAGCAAATTAAGAGTTGTTTATGACATTTAATACTCCTCCTTCCCTCCAGCAGCAGGGTGGCAGGTCCACAGGTTTGGCTTCACAAATGGTCGCCTCAGGATACACTAAATGCTGTCATGAGCCAGAGAGCAATTTCGTCTTGAAAAATTACTGCAATAGCATTCCCTGATAAAGGTCTCTCCCAGCAATGCCTCCCTCTTCACCAGAAACTTCTTCTCTCCCTGAAACCAATTTGAGAGTGCTAAAGGGGCTGTTTATTAGTCAATTCTCCTGCAAAACAAGAGGGTACTGGAAGACAAATAACCACCTTGGGCTGTCTGCTGTGCTGTTCAGTGTAGCAGGTAACACAACGGGATGCTGCTGTGTGCTCTGAACATGGAGGGAAGTGAGAAATTTGGTCCGTGGGATTGCCAAGATGTATCTTTGTAAGTGATTTATAAGGAGCAGCATGGCCTCATGGGTAGAGCATGTCATTGGTACTCAAGGGATGTTGTTGGGTTGTGACCGTGGGTGTCACTTTGTGTCCTCTATGCCTGTCTTTGTAAAATGACTGATATGTTATAGGAAAGGTTTGAGAATACTCAGTCCTAGTTGCTCACTGGGCTTCAGGGAGGGCATTTGTGCTGGTGCACTGGGACTTGCTGTTCCTTATTTCCAGGCTGGGATGATTTCTGACTGCAGCCACATTGCAGGATGCCATGGGTCTGAACAGGGAGTATTTGGGCAGTGCGACTGCCCAAGGGAGAGCATGGCTTTCAGGGGTTTCCTCTGGCATAGACAGCTCCCCTGATGCTCTCTGTCCTCCCAAGTCAAGATAACAAGGGACGGGGTGTTGGGTGTTAGGGATGCTTCCTGACATGCTGTACTGGAACAGTGTGGATGCACTCTCTCTCTAGAGGGATAGCACTTTGTGAGCTTTATAGAAATGGCAAGATTAAGTGTAAAACAGCCCTTAGGGTATATGGCCCTTGTTTATCTTCATCCATGGTGCAGAGACTGCATCTATTCAGACAAAAATCTTTCCCACTCATGGGAGAGTACCCCTGCATCAAAAACTGATGGTGTTGTAGCTATTTTTCCAGTCAGCAAGCTATAATCAACACTATAAATACACTAAATGTTCTTTAGTACAGGGAGACAGGCTTGGAGGCACTTGTGATTGTGCAGGAGGGGCTGGGTGTGCTGGTGACGGGGAGTGCATTCAAAGAAGGCTCAGGAAGAGGAGTGGAGCTGCAGCAAAGGCATTCGAAGGTTTTCCAGGTGCCACGATAAAGTGCCTGCAGGGACAACCCATCCTCCTCCTCCCAGCCCTGTCCTTTGCTCATGCAGGATGAGTAGAGCAACCAGGGACCCATGAGCACATTCCCTCTGACTCCTGGTCTGCATACAGTGTAGATGTGTTCATTACTTTCACAGGATATTTATCATCCCTACACAGAAGCAGCCCCCGCAGGCATCTGTGCTTTTTTCCACTTGCTTCTCAAAGCACCAAAACAAACAGTAAATCACGGGTCGGTAGAGGCCATTGGTGCTGCTTGTTGTGCTGCAGTGGTGGGGGCGACCTGAGCTGGACTTGGCTCAGTCATTTCGCAGGTTATGCAAAAAAATGAGAAGCCATATTCTCAGATCAGGCAGCAATTTGCCTCTTGGTGGACTTGAGTCATGAAGCGGTATATTTTTTTCCCCTCCTCTTGTAAAATATCTGTTGCATGTTCCCTCCCATGGGCAGCTGCTATATCCCACTGCGAGGCATTAGCTCAGTTATCTCCCTTTCATCCCTGTCCCAGGAGCTTAGGGTGGGTGGGGGGAGGAAAAACAGGCCAGGTGGAGACTTTGTTCCTCAACCAGAGAAATCTGTCTGATCGGGCATTTTCTCAGCCTTGTTTAAATTATTTCACTCAGCTTTGATTGTGTCAACAATGGATGGAGGCATAAGGATGCAAAATGCAGAGAGGGCAGAAAGCCTGGACCATCCTTCATCCCTGCTCTGAACAGTTGTACCTGCTCCACAGTGAGAAGCAGCAAAAGAGGAATAAGCATTTGTTTGAAAATATTGCAAGCAAGAAGTGTGCAGGACTGACCCTCTCCCTCTGCACCTGCCCAGCACAGAGCAAGATGGGGCTTCCTCCCTGTCTCATCTCACCATGTATTTTGGTTCCTCTTAAATGAGCTACATTCCTCCAAAGTGCCTTCCTTGCTTCAAACTCTCCCAAGTCTTGTAGCCCATTTTCTTTTGAGATCTGAGGCCCAGCATGGACAATAGAGATTTGGGATTTTCACCCCTATGCAGGGGCAGAGGGGATTTTCCTCTGTTCTGGGAGAGGCATGGCTGGTCTTTAATATTTTCCTCCCTTTCCAAAGCCAAGAGAAAGGCGATTTTTCTTCCCTTTAGATGTGAGCGAAGGCCCCCGCTCCTGCTACTCCTGGAGAATTAAATAGATAAATGGGCGGCGCTGTTGTTCACGCTTCACTATGCACAAAGCAACTTGCATTCAAAATTGGGCTCATGGCAGTTCAGCAACAACCTCGCACAATAGCATCATTAGACACGCAGGGCCAGCTCGCAGGCGCAGAGGCTGCTCTGCAGCTGGAGTAGCCACCAGGCTGTTGTGACATGGGCTTTTTTTAATCTTTAAAAAAACACATCTTTAAAAAAAACTTAGAGAAAGAAGATACAGTGTCTTTTTCTTAAAGACTTGGTAAAGCGCCCCTGTTTGAAAGCAGGGGGAAGAGAGGAGAGGATGGGATTTGTGGTGTCCATACACCCCCCATCTTTTGTGCCAGCTCTTTCTTGTAGGCGAATCCTCCATTTCCAGAGTGTGGAGGGGAGTAAAAAGGGACCTGTGTTTGTGAAGCCTTCACTTTCCGACTTCTTTGAAAATACCCCAGGTTGCTTTCGTAATGGTGAGGGTTTCCTAGACCAGGAGGGAGTGGAACAAGATTGAATCCCTCTGCTTGCTTTGGGGATGGTGGCTTGCAGGGGAGCTTTTGGGAAGTTGCGGTGCCAAGGGGTGTGGGTGCTTAGTAAATCTTCACAGATACCAAAAGCTGGTTCTGCTGGAGCTGTCAGCCTGATTTGAGAGTGGTTTGGGACTGGGTTTAATTGGCATGGTGGTCGTTGTGTTTTAAAAATGACCCTGACTTCTGCTGACTAGAGGGGAAATTCAATTTTTTTAGTAAGTTGGGAAATTTAGTATGAAAATCAGCAGCTGTCACCATCATCAGGATGGAGCCGGTCCTGGAAAGGGTCAGCTCTGCTCATGGCTTGTTCTGTCACGCTGGGCAAACCATTTGCCTCACAGACTTCACCTTCATCCATTGCAATGGAACTAATGAATCCTGCCTTCCTTGGCAGGGGCATCTGGGAGCCCAGGTACTGGCGGCACATCCCTGTTAAACTCTTGTTCCTTGTACTGTGTTAACTTTGAGGCGTATTCACCATGTGTGTCCATTTGGAGTGGTCTGAGTTTAACAGGCTGGTGGCAGAAATGTGTAGAAAGGGTCTTTGCTTGTGGGCTGCTGTTTGTACACTGCCTGGCATCAGTGGCAGTGAGGATGTTCAGCTCTTCCTGAGCATGCTCTAGTGTCAGAGCCAGCCTGGGTATCTTTCCCCTAAAGGAATTTAAAAACAAAAAAGCAATGTGATCGCAAACTAGCTGGGCTTCCCAAATACTCTCCTAACACCATGCTTGGCACTGAACTTTTCAAGTCTTCTTCCTCTTCTTGTGCCTGCAGTTGGTAATAGTGTTTGGGTTTTAATGATTCTAACAGGCCTGGGATTTGCTCTGACATACCAAGTTAATTTTTTCTTTTTCTATATGAAATCTAGGTCAATCTCCAGCTTAGAACTAATGCTGTACTGAACAAAAAGGATTGGCCACTAATAGTTTCAATTTAGTTTTTCATAGAGTAAAGAAAATTTCACTCATTACCTATTTTCATTTTTATTCCATTGGCCTTTCCACAGAGCCTGTTAGGATGGAGACAGTGCTTGTGCTTTGATTAGGAGAGACCCAGCAAATTCATTTGCCAGAATGAATCCTCTGTGAATATGGATGAAAATAAGAGTTGCTGTTCACCTGCGCTGTGTCTGTAGGACATGCCTTTGGGGACTGCATCCCAGTGAGGGTTAGGTGGTGGGAGATCCCAAGCATGGGATTCTTTTTAGGGAGACCCTCACCCGTGATCCAGCCTCATCCTAGTTGAGGTTGTCCGTGAGTACAACATGGGTGAAGGAGAGATGAAGGTTAACTCCTCTGCCTCATGTTTCAGTGTGGCTGTAGACAACTCAGTCTGAATCTAGCCCTGGCCAAAGGGGAGGAGGTTCACTCATGCCTGCAGTGTGTGAGGGCTGCTAGGACCGTTCCCCATCTGCTCTGAGCCCATTTTGTTTTGTCTTTCCCTGCCCTGTGCCGGTCTGTGTGTACCATGGCCAGAATCCAGGTATGATGATAGCAGAAGCACTGAGACACCATGGCTTTGGAGCATCAATATGGAGTAGTGAATGTGTGTGTGATTTAGGTTGATTTTATGGCTGTGCTCACTCTGAGTGTGGATGATACTGCGATACACACAGAGATGGCAGAGGGAAGTTAATGGGAACAGGGTGGCACTCACCCCATCTGATGACAGCAAAAAAGGCTTGGGGAAGCTCCAGTTCCTCCATTGGCACATGGATGCTGCGTTGCTGGATGATGGAGGCAGCGGGCAGATGGATTAGAGGGTGCCTCCCCTCTTAGAAGCTCACAGGTGAATACTGTGATTGCATGTATTTATTTTTTAAATTATTATGGCCATTAGCATAGAAATGAGATGCAGCTTCCTGGCTGCTGGCCAACCCCACCCGGGCTGGTGTGCAGCTCTTCTCTGTAGCAGCTGAAACAATAGTGCCCGGCTGATAACAGGGGTCCTGGCATTTGCTGCTGAAAGGCAAGTGACAAATAGGAGCAAGCATTCTGCTCTATGAGTTTGTTACGGTCATTTGGGATGTATATAAAAATCTCATGTGGGTCACCAGAGATCTAGCCCCTCCAAGCAATGCCCTGTAAAGCAGTTGTGCTCCGATGCCTCTCCTTACACCCAGTGATTTATTTCCAGACTGAAAACAGTATCCCAGGTAGTCACTTGCATTCAAGTTTTGTTGCTGTTTTACAGGAGATGCTACAAAAGCTTTTGTCTCTGTAACTGTAAATAAACTTGTAAATCTGTTTTAAAAATAGCATTTTGTAGCTGGTGCATGAATTTTTAATGCATCTTCTGCAAACCAGCTGGTCTTGGCAAGGGTCACAGTGTTTCCTAGGCATTTAACATAAAACTGTGCTTCAAAGCCACATTATAGGGTCGTTGAAGAGTAATATTTTACTTAACATCCTCATAACTGAATTATTTATAACTTCCCATGTTTTATTCATGATAAATATTAATACTAGTGTCTTTAAGAGTAGAGGTTATTGCTGCAGTTTTACCTATAAGAGGTGATATTATTGAAATAAAGGAATGGCAATGAATTCTGTAGCCAGCAGAGCTAAGTTTGTGCCAGGGCTGTTCTCATTCACACCTCCCTCTTCTTATCAGCCCTGTCAGCCACCGAAAAACCTTAGTGCTGAGCATCTGTACATTTGAAAGGAATTTTCCTCCAGGCATCTGAATCTATGCCTTTTTTTCTTTCTTTCTTTCTTTGCTGTCCCCCCCGTCATCGTATGTCGTCCATCGTTTTCGTCATCTCCCCCACCGCCCTTTATTAAGGAGCTTTGTGTCTTTCTCATTAATTCTTGGATTCGTTTCTTGCTGAGAGTTTGTAAGCTGTGGTTGCAAGATGCTCACCCTAGCCTGGATCTCCAAATGGCAGCCTTGAAATATTATGCAGGCTCCCTCGAGCTCTCCTGCCACGGGCAACCCTGGACCCTCCCATTTTTTGAAGCATCCCTTGCCACCTTGGAAGGGGAGTCACCTGGTGTGGGAGAACCTCTGGCAGCCTTTGGGCTCCTTCCCACATGGCTGAGTACTCTGGGACACAGGCAGTCTTGTTTCAAGGCCAATCCTATATGAATTTGGTAAATTGCCATTCCATCATCGGGCTCCATCCCTTACCAGAGAAGATATTTGCATTAGCTTTCATTTTGGGAAAGGAAAATAGAATTTTGCATGATCTTTTGCCTTGTCTTGGTGCATTCTCATCTGGCTGGAGCATTGCACAGCCACCTCCTGGTCCTGCTCCCATCAGTGCATCCCAGTGTGGGGCTGGCTGCCCATCCCACCCTCACAGCTGCAAAACCTTCCCAGCTTTACAGCCGCACGGGGCTAGGGCTTTGCTCCATGTTACTCGATCAGCTTAACAAATCTGCAGTCAGCGGGTTGAGAGCAGTGGTTGTGGGAGCAGTGTGGGTTAACGCAACACATATTTAATGTATGATTGCTAATGGCCATCTCCCATCTGCCTGAGCCCAACTGGAGTTTGCAGATGAATGATTAAGCTGCCCTGACACATACGCAGCTTGTTCCTTAGCAGAGGTACATTCATTACACTTGATGCATGTAGGAGGGGACGAGGCTGTCTTGCTGGGGAGAGGGGTATTATCGGGCTGGGGTGGCAGAGCAGGGGGCTCTCTTGGAGTTTATTTTGTATGATAATATGAGTGATCTTCCCACAGATGCGGCACTATAAATGAATCATGAGCTGAATAACCACTGGGATGTTTATTAGCTTCGAATATGTTTATTGCAGAGTCAACAGGCAGCACCTTCCAATTAATTAATAGTAATAATTACTGTATTATTTATGTAGCTTTAACAGCATGCCAGAGTTTCCACACAATGGTTACAGCTGTGGCTATGCTGAAACAGGCTGTTCTGTATTTATCCTTTGTGGGCACGCTGAGGTTTGTCATTTGCTGTCGGGTGGTCCCATCCCCAAAAGCTTCTGTTTGCTGAGCTGCTGAGCTCTTGGCAGCTACTCTTTCCACCAGCTGAAGCCTGTTGCTCCACAGTGTGGGGATGTGACCATTCCTTCTGCAGTGCCAGAAGGCAGAGTATGCAATGAGCTGGAGTACCTGCCAAACAGTGATGGAAGTCAAGGGCTGTAAGTTTTACTAGGATATCTGGGAACTCTTTTGGTCAAGATATTTAATGAAAATGAGTTTAGGAGTCAAGCTATGCACATCAAAAGGATATTTACAGCAGATAAGACATTGGCAGCAATAGAAAGGATAGGTATCTCTTTTCTGATGTGAGCTTGGATCCAAAGCCTGCTGAAACTGTTGAGAATGACCTCCCATAGGTGCCAGTGCAGTGCCTGTGTATCTCGCTGCCCCCATAGACCTTGCTGTGGAGCTTGCTAAGTCGATCAGTTCAATGCACAGAAGCAGACATATAGCAAGAATTTGCCACTAGTCCTGTTTCTCCACACCGGAGGTTGGTTAGGCTGCAAACCAGCCTTCTGGTTTTGCATTACAATCCCATTTGCTAACTCTGGGGAATAAGGGTGTTTCTAGGTCATGTGAACTTGTTGGCAGTGGATCTCTCCTTACACGTGTATATTTTTGTCTCTCTTTTTGTCTTCCAGCAATGTCTGACTTCCATATCCACCCTCAGAATGCAGTGGTGGAAGAAGGTGGTGTAGCAAGATTCCAGTGCCAGATCCACGGTTTGCCTGAGCCAGTGATCCTCTGGCAAAAGAACCGCATGCCGGTCAACACAGACAATGAAAGGTAGGACATGTTCAAGCCATGTACTGCTGATCTTCCTTTCTCCAGGTGGAAAAAATTGGCCAGGCTTGCTATTGCCCTCACAGTTATGCTAGGACACAACTAACCTGAGCTGAGGGTCTTGGCCAGCATTTCTTCCATGGAAGACTCGGGCAGTTAATGTTGTGGGTTGTCTGGGCTCCTTCTGGCCAAACACTGTGTAGAAATACTGCATCTCCCAGGAAAGGTAGATAAAGCCCATTAGCTGATTTTGGAGGAAGCAAGGGCTTGCACTGACCTTCTCTAATCAGCCCTGCTCCAGGTTTACTTTCAAGTGTGGAAGAGCCCACCTGGCAATCCTAGCAGAGCCAGGTAGCTTTGGCATCCATCATCCCTCTGTGGCTCCTTTTTGTGCAACTCTTTCTGAGCCAAATCCATGAACTCCTGCAAGTGCTGAATTACACTGTGGCTGCTGGATTTTCCTTTCCAGGTGGACTCCCTTGTGTATGGTGGCAGGGAAGCTCTGCAGAGAGCATCCTGCAGCGCCCTGCGCTGCCATTTCCCATGCAATCCTACTAAAGAGAAAGCCCAGCTGCCCCCCTGCCTCAGCCTAGACCTGGGACGGCATGTCCTCGCTTCCTGTGTTTGACAGGCTGCTCCCTTTGCGTCGGAAACTTTCCTCATCACGGTTTGATCCTCTGAGCAGCAGTGGGGCCTGGCGGAGGACAGGTGGCAGGAAATGCATGCTTCGTGCCGGCAGCCTCTGGTGGTCTCAGCTGTGGCTCAGGAGCTGCACAACTGATGGTGGGAGACAATAGGTCACAGCACACCTCGATCACAAATTGATGTCCGTGCATTGGGAATAGGCAAAACCAGGAAGCTGTAAATATTTCCCTGAAAGCCCCTATTCTTAAAAATGTCAGTTCTGCAGCAGAACATGGTTGACTTCTTTGGAGGCAGGAGAAAACATGAGGGCTGGAACAATGCCTGACCTTTTCAGCATTGTGGCGAACTTACAGTAGAAGGACCCAAGAGGCCCAACTCTGCCATGGAAAACTGCAACTGTCAGGTTTTGTTTTTCCTTGTGTTTTTCATCTGAGCTTTTTTTAGCCCAGCACAAGGTTAATTCATTAAACTTGATCTCCTCTGAAGGCTTCTTACTCGTACAAGTGCTGAACTGGGGATGTGGTGGAGCAGGGCAACTGGTCCAAGGTGGTGTCAGCAGAGATAAGGGGTGCAGAACTGGACCTGATGCCTTGGGTACATCCTGCTGAGATGTTGCAGGACAGGTGAAGTTCCCTTGAAGTCCTTCATGTGTTATTGCTCCTTTCCACTTGAGCCCAGGGTCACAGGTATGGAGATGGTCAGAGATGTGGCAGCGTGACCAGAACTTCTTTTCTTCAAGGCTGAGGAGCCAAGACTTCTGTCCAACTCACACAGACCCAAGCTGCGCTATCCCCACTGCTTCTTTTCTGGGGCACGGAGCTTGCCCAGGCCCTGGAGGATGTGGGCTAGGAGCAGTTTCCCTACATTCAGTGTCCTAAGTTTTTAACAGATTTGGCTTTTTGTGGGAGTAAAGTTACCGGGGAACGTTTTTATTGTCAGCTCATTAGATTGATCTCTGACACCAATGGGCTTGGGTGATGAGGGTTGCTTCTCTAACTGAATTGGATTGCTGCATTAATCATGCTTGGTGCATTTCTGCGTATAAAGTGTATATAAATTTGTATGCTGAGTCTTGCACTTGGAGGCTTTGAAGGCAGAATAATAGCTTTGGAATTGAATCTTCTAATGCTGTGGGCAGATTGTTAACAAAAATGAAGGCTTCTTGTGGTATAATTCATCCAAAACAATGGGCATTTTAAAGTCCCAGGGAGATTGCAATCAACTTCGGGACGTGTAAAACTGATTGCTGTCACACTGCCTCCGACACAGAGCTGCACGTTTGGAGCCCAGCACAGGGAGCAGGTTATAGGCACTTAACCATATGCTGATATGGAAAAAGATATTCTTCATCTTCCAGACGGAAATGGATTATTAACTCATCACAGTGTAATGACTTAGTACCAGTCAATTCAAACACATGGTTGCCAAGCAACCTGTAATGTATGTATACACATGTGTGTATGCATGCATGATTTAAATGTACCTATGTTTTAAATATATAAAATATTTATTGATTTATGTGTGCTCACTCAATATCTATTTTAAACATGCATTTCCATACATTTGAGGTTTTAAGGTCATGTGGATTTGAGTTCTGGACCTGGAGTTAGGAGTGTGGAGCACACACTTTGCCTGACACTTGTCCATGGTCACTGTGCTTCAGCTGATGAGTGATAACTCCCACATCAGCTGTGTTCACATGCAAATGCACTACCAAAGCTTTTCCACAGGTTGAATAGGAAGCATCTACTTTGTAGCCTTCCAGCAAAAGTCATCCTTTCTCAAGGATGCATCAGAAGATAAAGAAAGGGAACGTACCCTCCTATAAAAGAAGACCAGAGGCTCAAGTATCCAAAGAAATAAAGGACTGATGCAGTGATAAGCAGGGGCTCAACCTGCTGGGGGCTGCATCACTGAGGTGGTATTGGCACCTCTGTGCTGGGATGCGGGGAGCCAGCCTGCCTCACCCAGATGGCTGTGCAGCCTGCTTTCAAGTCATGTCCTGCCTTTGTAAGTTTTTGTTTCTGCTTTTCTTTTCCCACAGATACACGCTGCTTCCCAAGGGGGTCCTCCAGATTACGGGACTGAGGGCAGAAGACAGTGGGATTTTTCACTGTGTTGCTACCAATATTGCTAATGTGAAGTTCAGCCGGGAGGCCAGACTCACCGTGTCAGGTTCGTACCAGTAAATGCTGTTGTGACTTGTCTTTCTGTCATCTTCTTCACACTGCTGTTCTGGACCAGGACAGTTTAAGAAAGCTTCAAGCTAAGAGCACCGAGAAGCATTCCTTTGTCCAGCCATAACACTTTTCCTGTTCTGAATTGTTATTAGTTCCTGCCAGATCAGTCTATTTGACAGCAGATGAATCTGTCTGTTTGCCTGTAAATTAGCACCAGCTTCTGGGTAGAGGGAGAATGGTGAGAAAATGAGTTACAGCAGCTTTACATTAAATGAATTATTTTGGAAATGTGAAAGATTCATCATTTCCTTATGAGACCTGCCCACTCTGGAAGTAATTGCAGCACACAGGGTGATCAATTATTTATCTAATGGGGGAATTATTTTCTGTAGGCTGTTAGCATTGCATTGCGACCAAAGTGAGCTAACCTTTCTTTGGAAGATGAGAAGGAGGAGTCCTGAGCACCCCAGGCTGAGTTTTGACTTGGTTCTCCATCCACATTTGAAGACAGTGGCTGAAACAGGTTTTCATCTCTGAAAGCTCCAGCTGAAGAAATGATGGTGCCTTATGGTCTCTTCTCCAAAAAAAGGGGCCAAAGTCATGTATTTGCTGTTTGGTTTCATGCTGCCAGAGGTAGGATGTGATGAAGCTGTAAGGGCAAACTACAGGAACCCACATCCACGCTTTGCATGTGCACAAGTTTGGCCTGTTTGTGAAAGCACACAAAATGGCATGTGGAAGTGATGACATTGGGCACAGTGAAGGAAGGATTAGGGTGCAAATGCACCCACGTTGCCGTAGCTGTGCTGCTCTCCACTGACGTGCCCATTGACCATCCTCTGTTAGTTGTCTGTGTGGGACTCAAGCTGATCTCTTGGAGCCCTTTCGAGCAATAACTCATTAGCCAGTTTCCAAACCTGATGTTAGGTTGTCAACTTCTAGTTAGGCTTTCTTCATTTGTCAGTCTTTTTAATTTAAAATACTTTTGGCTTCAGCAGTCTCTCTTGATGTTTCAGTAGCTGCTCCTAGTATGAAGGAAGTGGGAAGTATTAAGTCAAATCATACAACCCAGCCTGATCAAGCAGCTAGGAGTGAATGACACCTTTGTGCCCTCTTCTTGGAAATGCCTTTTGATAGGCTCAATCTCCTTGTATGAAAACAGGACAACTTGCTTCTCCTGGACTTCAGAGCATCTGTGGGTGACCTTCAGAGAAGATAAGAGTGCCAAAGAAGTAGTTGCCTGCAAATTGTGGCTACATCGTGCTGGTAGGGTGGGCTCTGAGATACAGGGCTCGGTGCAGGTCAGAACCCCCCTGAGATGCTGGATACCCACGGTTGTCCTCTGTGACAACAATGGTGATGCATCTGTGGCTTTCTGGTGGGGGACCATCCCAGATTCCATGTGGAAATGGAGGTTAGAGCTCTAGAGGGAAGAGGCATGGGAAGTCTGCACAGGGCTGGTTAGATGTGTGTTTCTCTGAGCATTTTTTATATGCAGTAAAGGGTCTTTCCCCTGAGCTGTGGTCCTCCCGTCCATCAGATACACATAACTGCTGGTACCCAGTGGCTAGACGCTTGCCAGTGTACACTCATACCTCACAGCCTGCCTTCACCCTCCAAAAGGGCTGCCTGGCCAGTGGTCCTAGGGTAGGAGACTTAACACTTGTACTGAGTGTCATATTAGGCTCTGCTGACTGTAAAAAAGTAGCACGTGTGAAATGGGGTAAGGCTGGGGAAAGAGGGTTGCTGTGTATATTGGCTTTGATGGGGAAAGAAAGCAGGCTAACTGGTTCTGAAAGACCTGGGAGCTTTTGATGCCTGTTACTTATCTGTTTTCTTGATCTATGTGAACAGTAGCCGCATGGAGGGAAAAAAAGAACAGTAAATTATCAACATGGTGAAGTTCTTTGTTTCAATTTACCCGTCTGAGTTATTATTTCTCACAGGGCAGAAAGTGCTAGTTGTTCTCATCTGACCATCCCTTATTTCAGATGGATATTTTCCAGGTTTCCTGTCTGTGAAATATTTGTGGCTTTCTTTTCCTTAAAGCAGTTGGATGATGAATACAGACATCATCCTGTTGATGTGCCTGTTGAAGGGCTTAGACCGTGCTTCAGTGACTGCATGTCAGCAGGGCTGACACAGGACATTTGCATGCTCTCAGCTCATGGAAAACCTATTGCACTGGGTTAAACCCCGGTGAAAAACGTTTATGGTCTGAGGTGTTAGCTAAAAGAACCCAAGTATCTGTTAGACCAGGACGGCAGGTATGTGCTAGCGTGTTAACTCTAGGCTGTGGTGTAGCAGCAGAAGTTATGGTGTGCTGTGGGAGCCTGTGCCACTGCCGCAGGTGGGCAGGAGAGGGAGAGGAGGGTGGCTGCCTGTGGGGGACAAAGGACCCTGCTCGCAGCACTTTCCTTCCTCTCCCTGGCAATGGTGGTGGGGCTGTTGGCAGCGAGCAGCACGGATATGTCTTCCAGTCCTACTGATTGATTATTTTCAAGTGCCTGCTTAGCAGAGATGCTCCCGAGGGGCTGCCTGCCTCTCTGCACTGACACCTTTTCAGTGCAAGCTGTGGCTTTCTCTGCTGCTGTCCTTTTGATCAAGATCTAACTGCCTTTGCCAGCGATGCTCCCGTCACTGCAAGAGTGCCTGTCACGCCTGGCAGTGCCGGGGACCTCCCCATCCTTACTGCGATTGCTGCTGGCAGAGTCCCTGGGGTCCACATGAATCATTAGAGCCTTTTTCCCTTTCAAAATAAATCCCCAACACATTGCCCTGAACCCTGTTGTGCTCCAGCAGCACTCGCCTGCCACGAGCCCCTCATTTTCTCACTTCTTCCTTCCTTCCTGACCCTGAATCAAAGGGATTTTCTGGTTGGAGAAGGAAACCTCTTCCTCGACAGTTGGGCACAATCAGCCCTTTTGCATGGTGCTGGCATCTGACAGCCATATCCCTGCCGTTTCACTGTCCCTTCTGACCCTGGAGCTGGCACTGCCGTGGGTGTTGGGCTCGCAGCAAAGCTGTGGGACCATTACATGGCCTTTGCAAGAGGTGAGCAGCGGTGGAAATACCTCTTCCAGAGCTGGGCAGGATTTGGCCCACGTCAGAGAGCTGAGCCCACAACCGAAAACCCGAATGCCTATTAGTACTCAGAGTATAAATCAATGAGTATGGGGTTTTAAATATTTTATTGTTAAAATAGAGTGTTTTATAAATTCTGCTTTGGTCTCAGCTCCCATTCACTGATATTCTTGGATGACCTTGGACAATTCATTTCATTTCTCTGTGTTTTGAAATACTGAAATCACTATATAATACAATGATAATATCGTATTATTCTAAGCGTGAACATTTAGTATTGTGATTTAGAACAATAAATCTACATGGATTTTAAAGGCACTCTGAAGTACTGAGGGGGAAGGTATTGTTTTTCAGATCTCTTGGGGTTAACCAGCCGGTCATATGAATTTATTGTGCATTCTGGTTCTCATCAAAAAATCTGCATTTTATGGCTTGCAGTGAAATGCATTTAGTGAGAAAGTCAGCTCTTAAGTCGTACTGACACGGTGATTTTTCTTGGATTTTGCCCATTTAGACACAACCTCAGAGTTGCTTTATCCCTCCCCATTTAGCCCCTGTAGGAACAATGAACAAACGAGCCGCTCTGATCTGTGCTTGCCTTTGGACCACTGCAAAATCCCCCTGCTAACACCCTGACTTCAGCCCCTGAGCTGCTGTGAAAGGGTAAGGCTAAAAAGTGCAGGAAGAAAAGATTTTTTTTCTTGGAGAAAAGCCCTTGCAGATAGTTTCCGGTGGATGACTTCTTTTTAACAAGCTTTTTGGATATCAGAAAGTCCATGTACAGGAGTCAGTGTGGGTTGGTCCCTACAACAAAGCCTGGCCCATGGCGAAGCACAGCTCTCCAGTCCTCCCTGTGCCACTCTCCTGCTTGGAGGCAAGCGACCAGTCCAGGTATTTCTCTCTACAGGTGTACAGAGCATTTTTGCCAGCAGCAGCTGTGAGATTGTTGAAATTCCTTAAACACTGCTTTACCTCAGCATTTCTGGAGTATAAACCAGCTCTTGCAAGAAATGGGGAGAAGACTAATGCAGAGGTTGTCAGTGTTCCTGTTTACTGATGGAGAACTGAGAATATCTCCTCTTTTTCCTCCTCTTCTGCTCCCAACAAATGGGACTGAAGGCTGAAAGGACCTTTGGCATGGGGATAAGGCACTTTTTAGGGACTCAGGAGATGCAGGTTTAGCTGTGATATACCTGACACAGGATGATGTTTTTCTCCTGTAGTCTCCTCCTGTCTGGTGAAATGTGGTTTCTTTTGCTTGTCTTGTGCCTGTCTGGTTTGCAGAGTTCTTGTGCCAGGGCTTTATTGTATTATGAGTCTGTGCATCACCTTGTACGATGGGTTTCATTCTTGGTTGCTGCCACTTGGTGCTACTGTAGTGCAAATAAATTATTAGTGATTTCATCGTGAGCAATAATGGTATCACAACACCAGAGTGGACCAGGACGGGAGTGCTGTAAAAGACAGGGAAATGACCACCCTGTAGGTTTTAGTCATCAGAGGAGTTTTCTTGAGTTTCCTTTCAAAAAGATCCTCAGCAGGAGTCAGGGACTGGCACCTCCATCACTCTCTGTGTCCCAGGAGAGGGCTTTTGAAGCAAATGACATGAGCAGCAAGAGAGGATGCTTGCAGAGAGGCAGATTCAGGCATTATGGACTGCATGGATTACTTTATGGCTTGAGATGCTGAAAGATAAAGCAACTCCTTCATTTATTTGCATTCCTGTCTACACGAGCTGTTCTACAGCTTGTGTCCTCCCTGTATACCATGTTTTTCCTGCACATCTACTCTCTGCAGTTCACAGTGAGTTCCTTCTTTATCCTGCCTTATCTGGGTGTTAACAGGGCTGCTTGTGACCGGGTTGGTTGGCTGAGGGATTTTCCCCAGCAATATCATCACACACTTAAAACACGTCAGACAGTGTGATTGTCACACAGACATTGTGCTCCTTTTGTTTCATGTACATCTCAAATTTACTGAGGCTTACACTAGCCACATCATATGCATGAAACTCTCAGTGTTTCCATTAAACAAGAGAGGATCAGGTGCATTTTAATGATGCTGCTGTCCTTGCAGGCTCACACTCCACTGTTTACAAGGACCCCATGATTCTTGTCGGTCCAGAGAACCTCACACTGACAGTGCACCAGACTGCTGTGCTGGAGTGCATCGCAACGGGCAATCCCCGGCCCATCGTCTCCTGGAGCCGCCTAGGTAAGCCCCGGGGTGACCGGTATTTCCTCCTCCATTGCTGTTCTGTGGGAAATAGGTAGGTGCTACTGACTATTTTATGCAACAAGTGATTCACCCTTTCCCTTCCCACTGAAGTTAATTGTAGGCTTGAAGTGCTTTTTATTCTTATGTCTACCCTTTGTTTTTTCTCTCTGCCAAGATCCTGTTTTCACCTGTTAGAGAAGTGGGTTGGTTAAACCTGTAGATGTTTCATGAAAGGTAATAATTTAATCTTTTCTCAAGTGACAGCATCTCCTTCTGCTGCATCAAAACCATCACCACTGTTGGCCTAGAGAAGCAAAATCATGCACAAACACATCTTTCACGTAAAACAGACTTGAAAGAAACTTGCTGCCTGTTCAGGGGTTTTTAAACAAATGTTGAGGGAAAAAAGAGTGTTTTAAGTAGTGTGTCTGAAGCTCTGAAAAAACAAATGCTTGCTGCTGGAGTCCTTGATACTTATTTAATCAGCATGAAAACCAGAGGCACTGTCCGATGGCGTCATACAAGTGAGGAAGAGAAAAGTGCCATGTTTCTCTCCGTCTAAAAGCAAGGGTTATTTTAGGTTCTAACTTTGTGATAGCAGCTCAGAAACTGTTTTGCTCAGAACAACACTTGCATTGCCCTACAGAAATCTATGCTAAGCAAAGAGCTGATGTATTTTGTTTTATCTTCTGGAGCTTATAACTCTGCCTGTGTGCACTGTAAGGCTGGGTTCAGTTAGTATTGCCCAAGCCTTTGTGGTCTGTGAAGTCATGTCATTTTTGGGATGCTAATCTTCCCGAGTGCCCCAAGGTGGCTGTGAAGCACAAACAGGGGTAATCCTGTCTCGTGCTGCTGTGCTGGATGTGGCACTTCACCCCCGTGGCTCTCCAAGAGTCCGGGTCCAGCTCATGGGAAGGGTGACTTCCTGCTCCAGAGATTTCTGCCAGGGGATGAGGACATGTATCCAGTATCAATCACAAAATTTTTCCGTGTTCGCCCTCCTGCTTGCATTCTCTGGTGGCTTTTAAAATCAGCCTGTGTCTGCCACTGACTGTTTTTTTTTTCCTGCGGAGCCATAACCATCAGATTGATGCTGTTTTAAAAATTCCCTAGATACGCTGTATCACTGTTTTGGTTCTCTTGGACACAAGGCGGCTCTATGTTAGCGCTCAACTATAATAAACTACTTTATAATTGCCTTAATTATAAGTGCTTATTACCTTCTTCAAAACGCTTGTCTCTATAGAGCAGTGCAATAATGAAGATGTAATAGCTTTGTGCAATGTTTGTCTGGATGGTCTGAGCTCAGCATTGCCTTCCACCAAAAATAAATACCCTCTCCATGCTGCTTTGCAGCACAGCAGCAGAATTAGAGCTACTGAATGGGAAAGAGATCCTGTTATTTTCCCTCCCCTCCAGCAGGAATGTTTCCTGTCCAAGGCATCACAAGATCTTGTTTAATATTACACTGATCTTGACAGCGATGTGGCACGCAGGCTCTCTGATGAAGTGGTGGATTTGTCATCTCTTTGTAGCCATTTGGAAGCACTTTCATGTCTTGTGTCTATGTGATCAGGAGGAAGGAGAGGGGTTTGTGCTGGACAGGGATGTCCTCCAAGCATCTATTGTCTGTACATGTGGCTTCGTCCCATGTGAAAGTCTTCTTCCTGAAGTTACTCCTACAGAGATGGTTTAGCTTGAATAGCCAGGTTATTTACTCAGCTTAGAAAAACACCACTTCTAATCCACTGCCAGAAATAAAATCCTTGGCCACGAAGTCTTAGAGACATGCAGCTGATTTAGCAATAGGCCTGAATTAAACAAAAAAAAGTCAATTATGTGTGAACATCTTTCTTGCCTGGTCAAAATAAAGAAGAGTGGTGACATGGACATTGTGCCGGGTCTTCGCACAGAGCATGCTGCTGTTTCGAATTGTCTCTCTAAACCCCTTTGCTCACAGTTTTGATGTTGTGGCATTTCTTCTATCAGAAAGAAGCAAAAGAACAATTTTGCTTTCACAGCTTTCTGGTGCAGGGGAAAGCAAGCCATAAACAACATTTGCACTTCTTGCTTTGGCTTTGCTAAAACCTGGTTGGTTTTCAGTGGGAAAGGCAGCTATATTTTGCTTGAAGGAAATAATTCAAATTCTGGGCCAGTTTTTGAGTGTCACACAATCAATTTTGAATTTAATTTCCTTGGGAATATGTTGTAGCCCCTGACCAGAAACAGAATTCCTGTGTCTTACCGTGCATGAAATGTCAACATTCATTAGAGAGCAGGCTCTGAGAGAAATGTAAAATCATTAAGGGTTTGTTCAGGGAAGATAGGGCTTTTCCTTTCAGAGCTACACACTTCAGGCTTGGACCTGTATGTGTGCACAAATGAATATCCTGGGCACTTACTGCAAAGCCTTTTGAATGAATGACGATTTTAATGTATCCTTACCGTTTAACTGACAGGCCACTGAGCTGGCCTCCATAAAAGGTACCACAGCAGAATAATAAACTATTTAGAGAGATACAGAAAAGTGAGGCGAGAAAGAAAAGACAGCGATTATCTGATAGCGTTATACAGAAGTTGTCAGAAAGGGTCACACAATGGGAAGGAAATTACTAAAGAGGGAGCCATTCAAGAAGTAAACTATACAACAATTGTAGGAGCCAATTAATTGGTAACTTATTGGACACAGAAGCTTGCAATAGATGGCTGGCTGGTTGACAGGAGCACCGGTCCCGTAAGTGTTTAGAAATAATAGAGTAAATTTCACCACTTCACATACTGAATAGTCAACTGTTGCAATGTACTCTAAATATGCTAATCCACAGTGCCCAGTGTCCGCCAGAGCAGGAGACCCATGTGTCTAAAAAGTGGAAGGCTACTATGGCACAATACAAAGAATTCACAAAAGACCTAAATGATCAACATTAGAAAGTTGTTACTTTCTTTCTACTTGCTACTTATAAAAGAAAGACGTTCATGTTGTTGCATATTCATATCGCCTGGCATGTTTTAACGGGTCTCCATAATTGGCGCTGATGTGCCAATCACTCGGTTAGCAGGCGGAGAATGGACTCCAGAAAGCATCACATACACCTTGGAAAAATAAATAATGCAGCTCCCAAACTGTAGGCATCTTTCATCCAGACCTCACCCCAGTGGGCAACCTGGAAGCCTCTACTTCCAAAAGCTGGAGCATTTTTTGGGAGCATCTCCCATTTGGAGAATAGTGTCTTCTATTAATCAGTTGTCCATCTGATCTTCACAACCAGCTGAACCTTCCACTTCTGCCCTCATCAGCTGAGGATTGACAGAGAGAATCTGTCAGACATTTCTACCCAGACTGGCTTGCTTTTAGTCCTCAGATTTTCTGCTTTTGACTTTATTAAAAGAAGTAGAAGGTCATGTTAAATGAGCAGCAGTTTCAAGCCTGTGGGAACAGTGTTGGCTTTTGCAGTCTTTCAGATCTTCTCCATGGAGAGATGACTTAGTGATGGCAAGTGATGCTAGGAAGGTGGGTTTTCAGGGTTTGGATGCCTTGATCCAAGCCACTTTTCATGTAAGGGTTAAAATAGATAGCAACCTTTGCAAAGCAGGTGTGAGACATCAGTCCCTCTGCACAGCAGTTCTGCAAAGTGCTGAGCTTTCAGGATGCAAGAAATTTCTTGTGTAAATACTCTGTATTATTTATATGTGTTGTCAGTGTCACTAAGTTGGACTTGATATTAGCTGAAGACCATCTAACTGATCATAGGACGACTCACAGTAGAGTAAAAAGGATGGAGCAGGCCAGGAAAGCAGAGATACTTTTCTAGAAGTTGTTTTCAGCACTCTTTGGAAAGGAGGAGTTGAGTAAGAGGCATATGGAATGATCTGGCATGGTGATCTTTATGGGCTGTTAGAGGTGACCATATTCTCCAAATCAAATGACGGATCCCCCAGGGTTTCTGAGCTTGGAGAGCTTTGCTCTTGAGGGAAATGAAGGATGCTTGGTTGACCCAAGACATTTCTTCAGACTGCCACACCTCTAATAAATAGTTGGAGCTAGAGAGATAACTGAAGACATATTGATGCTGGTATTTGGACTGTGTGGAGTACCTGCTGCAAGCTGGGTCTCTGCACACTTAAATTATGTAGCATGTTATAAATAATACAGTAAAACTACTGACATTCGAGTCACATTTCTGTGGTATTTCTTAAGGCAATGATGTGAGGAAGCATCCAGGTATGGCTGCTTTGCATCTTTCACTGGTCCTGTCCCTCCCTTGAGAGAGAGATTTAATTTTTACACCTATTGTAAATATGGACTTCCAAAAGATCTAATTTAAAAGATGAAATCAAATTCAATTTGAATTTAATTCAGACCCCTACACTTCAGTTCAAATGATGTTTGAAAGGAATGGTTCCTTGTTATTGCTCATTAAATGTGGGACAGGTCATGTTTTACTGTCCTTTTTATGACTGAGCCATTTACTGCTGCAGTGGTTTGGCCAGCTATGTGATCATTTAATCATTTAATGACGTTGTTTTTCTCTCTCCAAAAGACCCAAGCATTTTTCTTTGCAATGCAAATAGTGAAGTGGTCTGGCATTGCCTGCTAATGAAGCAAGGAAACCTTTAAGTTTAAAAAAATACCTGAAAAGTAATACATAAAGAGCATGGCAGGGGATTTGTTTGTGGAGTGCTTTGTAGCTTTCGGTCCATGTTTTGCTGATGTTTCCTAGCAGGATGCTGCCATTAATCTGAAATGGGATCCCTCACTTTTGTGGTTGTCTTGGGTTTGCGTGGCAAGGTTGGGGTTTTTTTTTGGGGGGGGGGGGGGGGGGGAGGCTGCAGGGGTGGCTTCTGTGAGAAGTCGCTAGAAGCTTTCCCTGTGTCTGATGGAGCCAATGCCAGCTGGCTCCAAGATGGACCTGGCACTGGCCAAGGCTGAGCCCATCAGTGATGGTAGCAGCACCTCTGGGATAACATATTTAAGAAGGGGAGAAAAAACGCCTGCACAACGGCATTTGTAGCCAGGAGAGAGGAGTGAGAATAGGAGAGCAACAACTGCAGAACCAGGGTCAGTGCAGATCGAAGGGCAGGAGGTGCTCCAGGCACCAGAGCAGAGATTCCCTGGCAGCCTATGGTGAGGACCATGGTGAGCCAGGCTGTCCCCTTCAGCCTGTGGAGGTAAACGGTGGAGCAGACATCCACTGCAGCCTGTAAGGGACCCCACACCGGAACAGGGGGATGCCTGAAGGAGTCTGTGACCCTGTGGGAAGCTCACACTGGAGCAGGCTCCTGCCGGGACCTGTGGCCCCACGGAGAGAGGAGCCCAGGCTGGAGCAGATTTACTGGTAGGACTCGTGGCCCCATGGGGGACCCATGCTGGAGCAGTCCGTTCCTGAAAGACTGTGCCCCATGGGAGGGACCCATGGTGCAACAGTTCATGAAGAACTACAGCCCATGGGAAGGACTCACATTGGAGCAGTTAGTTGGAGGACTGTCTCCCATGGGAGGGACCCCATGCTGGAGCAGGTGAAGAGTGTGAGGAGCCCTCCCGCTGAGGAGGAAGGAGTGGCAGAGACAATGTGTGATGAGCTGAACCCCCATTCCCTGTCCTCCTGAGCTTCTGCGGTGGAGGCAGACAATTTGGGAGTGAAGTTAAGCCCAGGAAGAAGGGAGGCATGGGGGGAAGGTGTTTTCACGTTTGGTTTTATTTCTTATTATCCTACTCTGATTTGATTGGTAATAAATTAATTTCTTCCCCCCCACCACCTCCCCCAAGTCAAGTCTGTTTTGCCTATGACAGTAACTGCTGAGTAATCCTCCTGTGCTTATCTCAACCCTTGAGCCATTCTCTCCCCGGTCCAGCTGAGGAGGGGAGTGGTAGAGCAGCTTTGGTGGGCACCTGGCATCCAGCCTGGGTAACCCACCACAACGGTCCAGGCTTGCAAGCTGATGAATGTGTGCTGCTTTCAGTAGTGCTGCCAGAGACCCTTGCTCTCCATCCCATCACGTGCCTTTCCATGGGGACTCAGGCACTTGCTGGGCAGCAGGTTGCAAAGTAGCATATCTGGGTTGATGGCTAAGTTGTCCCTCTCCTTGAGTTCGGCTTTGCCTTCATGTTTTCCCAATCTATTCCAGAACCTGTTGGTTATGAATGACCCAAATCCTCATAATGTCTTTACTACGCAAAACATGGTATTACATCTAAAGCATACAGTTGCAAGATAACTTTTAACCAGCCCTGCCTGCCTGTCTGTGTTGAAGCATGACGCCTGCCTGAGGTCAGGCATGAGCCAGGTCTCAGTCAGGGGCCACACTGTTGCCAGCAGAGGCTATGAAGGAAATCCTTGGGGATAACGAGGTGTCTTGGGGTGACTGCAGCAGCTCTGTAGCAACTTGTGTTTCCCTATGTGCTTTCCATGAAGGTTTCCCATTGCTGAATTACACCAGATGCAGCCACTGAAGTCTCCAGCCTGAGTCTCAGGTCCTTCAGTGCTAAACGCCCCTGGAAACTGGTCTGCCCACTGGATGGTGATAAGTCTTCAACTGGGTTGAAGAGCCATGACGTAGCATTTCTCAGGAGGTGGCCCACAAGAGTAGAAACTAGCTAGAGCATCTTGGATCTTTCCCCATGACCCATTGCTTCCTACAGAGCAGTTATGGGGGTTTTTGGCTTCTTCCACTTCCTTAGCAAGATTACTTCCACTTCCTTAGCACAGGCCAATAGAGCTCCCAGGAGAATTTTTTCACCCTAATTTTTCCTTTTACTAGCCACAACTTTGAAGCACAAGACAGAGGCTTTTTTGCTGTTGCAAAGCAGACATGTATGGAGGGTCAGGTGGGGAGATCACCAAGGCTGGGTTTTGGTTCTCTCGTTTCTGTAGGTTCCTTAAACTCCTCTGTGAGCAAAGGTGAGAGAGGAACTGAATTCCTTTTTCCCATCTGATGAAAGTGTGCTCCCTTTAACTGCTCTTCCAGTAAAACTACTCCCCTGCTTCGCCCCTCTGCTCAGACACCCTGACACATGCTAAGACTGATTTAGAGCTGCCTTTGTCAGACAGTGTCTTAAAACACAAACCAATGAAACAATAAAAAGCAATAGCCTGATACTAATGAAACACATTGTAATTAGAGCTGGCTGGGAATTTTCCAATGAAAACAGGCTTTGTTGCAAAAAGGTGAATTCCCTTATACAGAACTATTTCATGTTAAGCACTTCAACTTTGAGGACCATGCGCCGGAGCCTAGGCATGTTTTTTTGGAAACACTGCTGCCCTCCTACCAGCCTGCCTCAGACCCAGCACTCAGGATGGAGGCAGCCCTTTCCAGGTGCCCTTCCAAGCCAGAGCAGCTGAGCAGATCTAACCACCCCACCACCTCAGAGTTTGGCTCCTTGGCCCTGAACTATTGTGTGTTCAAGAGCTAAGGAATTGAAAATCCAGTGTTCACGTAGTTTCTGAAGCCACAAAAATCCATCAAGGTTTGGCAGGCAAAAAAGCATAACTTCTGGCTCAGGAAATCCCCAAGTCGTAAATTGCTGGTGGCTGGGAGAGTACATCAGGGAAGCACTGTTGTAGGTTGGCTGGTCTTCTTCTTCCCAGAGCCCCTCTGCTGGAAACAGGCTGTTGAGCTGGTTGGATCCCTGGTCAGTCTAATGTAAGAACCCAGGCAATGAATCACAGATGCTGATATGATTTAACTTGATTTAACTATTGTGTTGAACAGTGTTCTGGGGTGCTTCATCTTAATCTGAACACGTGGTTGAACGCTTTCACATTTCCTGTGATAGTACCTTGGTTTTTCAAGCAGCACAAAGTGTGGTTTGGGGCAGACATGTAAGTGAGGATCCTGGTTTTCTCCAGAAGGCAGTTCTGCTAAAAGCATCAGCTAAAAACCATTGACTTGGCAAATTCCAGTAACAGGGCATGGCACCACTCCATAAGTATTTAAATTGGACCTCACCAAAGGCTGTGGCCTGAAGAACCTCACACAAAGGTCTAACATGTGACTCAAATCCTTTTCCCTTTCTTTCAGACGGCCGCCCCATTGGCGTGGAGGGGATCCAGGTGCTGGGGACCGGAAATCTCATGATCTCGGACCTCACCGTGCAGCATTCTGGCATCTATGTGTGTGCTGCGAACAAACCTGGCACTCGGGTGCGAAGGACTGCACAGGGAAGGCTCGTTGTACAAGGTGAGCAAAGCCGGGGCTTGCAGAGCAGTGATGCTCTCTGCTCAGTCTCTACACATCCCCTGGGCATTGTGATGGGTTGTGGTGGACAGATGCTGACTTTGCTACTCTGGCAGTATCAGACAGAGCACTTCTTTTCTAGGCATGTGGTTTCCCGTGTGGGTGCATGTCTTCTGTGTCCCATGCAGGTGAATAGCAACCAGATATCATTCAACTGAGGCTGTAGCTGCATGGATTGCAATGGTTTCCCACCCCATCACAGGCATTTATTTGGCTTAACAGATGCCAGTTGTTACTTGTTATCATACTTGTACATCTCAGCAGAAAGCCTGGGCTGAATTAATTAGCCAAATTTGTCTCTCACACCTGCATGGTCATTAGTGATATGGGGATATGGGCACTGTTCTCATATTGGATGCCTCTGAATGACAGATATCACCCCTGCAGTGATATCCAGGGGTAGGTACCACTCACAGAGTATTGGTCTCCAACTGAAATAGCACCAGTAAGTCTAAAACCATTTCCAGAAAGTCAGTGAGACTGTTTTCTATAGCAGTTGACACTTTATCTGAGCCCCTTACCATGACGTGGGTAAACCACCCTTTGAGGGCCATGCCCAAGAGATGCGGGTCGCTCCCCTTCCCCGCAGCAGCTGTCCTGAAATACCACTTGTAAAGGGTGATTTAGCCCAGAGTAGAGATCAGCACTCAACCAAACAAATCCCCTCCACATGCTCCTGTGACCAGTCTCCATGGTGAGGGGAGCCAGGGAAGTATTTCAGAAGGCAAACCCAGCTGGCAGCGTGCTCTGAATGGCAGTAATCTGCCCCTGATTACAAGCACTCACCTCCTCTTCAAACTAGTCCACTTAAAGCATCTCGCACTCTCATCAGTTCATTCATTAACTATTGACTGATGATATCCTGAATCTAAAATTATACACCTCCTGCCAGAGTGAGCTAATTGAACCTTTCATGCTGGTGATGGGGAAAGTGCCCTGCTCTAGCCCTGACGCTCACCTGACAGGTCCTGGGAATCGCTGGTGGTGATCTGGCGTGGCACTGCTTGTGCAGCAGCCGTTGGTCCCTGGGTGCTGGCATCCTTTTTCCCCTTTGCCTTGGGAGCAGCAAGGAGCAATATAGAAAGGGTGCTTATACAGGGCTGCTTATGCCTCCTGAGTCCCAGGGGCTGATCAGATACGAGAGGAGGTGAAAACTCACTGTTTCTTTTGCTGTTGGATTTCTGGGTGAGCAATGCAACAAGGGGGCTTTGCCAGCTGGCTGGGGCTGGGCATACCTATGAGTCTCCTTATTAAGAAACACCAGCCCAGGCATTAAGAACAACTTCACTGTTCTGATACAAACCTTTTAGAGCTGCTGCAGGACAGCTCTGCACATGGTACATGTCGCAGAAGTCTACTAAACCCAAATGCCAAGCTGAGTCCAGAAGGCAGGCAGGCAGAGCCAAAAGAAGTGACTTGGAAAACCTATGAGGTTGTAAAAACACAGCTACTGAATACTGTTGACTGCTTCTGTTAGCAACTGGACGAGAGGGGGGAAAGTAGCACAACTTGTCATTGCTACAGATCGGCGGGTTTTAGTCTCTTTGGAGATTTGAACATCAGCTCCTGAGCAGCTGGTCTAGTGCTGAAGTTCATCTGGGGTAGAATTACTCTGGATTTTCACTCAGGGAACCAAGATGAGGATTTATCCCTAAAATGTAATCACAGGGCCATTGGAGTCCAGCCTTGCTGTGGAAGAGGCATGCTCCTATGTTCAGCATTAACAGAGAAACTGGCAGTGGTTTGGAGAAGTGTGGCCAGTGCGTCCTTGGTATAGCCCTTAGACATGAGCTGTAGTGTCCAGGCCCCCAGCCTGTGTTGCCCATCCATAAAATGCTTCATGTTTTTCAGGGGGCTGTCATTCCCCAGGAAAGCTAATGGCAGACCATGGCTAGGCAGCTGGGCTGATCCCAGGTTTGCTCACCCTCCCTCTGGAAGCAGCTTTTCCTTCCTCTGAATCTCATTTTGCCTGAATTTTCCAGCTGAGAGGTACAAATGATTGCTGTTCAGGTTTGTCTGGGAAGAAAACAGCAATAATGACTGACATGGGAGACTGTGGGTTTTATCTTTGTCAGGATGTCAGCGATGCAAATTACATCCGTAAAGAGAATAAAAGCAAAGAGCGGGCTATCAAAAGCCTGGTTGGAGAGGAAGTTAGCACAGGGTTAGGACAATACAGCATCCTCAAAGCACGCAGGGCCAGGTACTTGCTGCCTTTATGCAGGGACCCTTGAAGTGCCTGGAGGCACAAATTAACTTGCCCCATGTCTTTTGAAGGAGGCATGTTTTATAGGTGGGAAACTGGGGGAGAAAGGGTGGTGTTTCCTGTTTTAAGGCAGGGACTTAGCAAGAGGCTGGGGCTGAGACCACATCCTTCCTCCGGCTGCCAGCAGTGGTCCTCACCCCCACCGCAGCAGCTGCGTGGGCAGAGGTGTCCTGGCACAGGGCTCTGCTCCTGCTCTGGCAGTAATGTCCTTTCCTATTGTAGGCTCTCCTTCAGATCATCTAATGCCATCTTATTATCTTCCTGGGAATTCCTCCTCCCTTCAGAGGAGAAGGCGTCGATCCCCCGCTCCCTCCCTCCCTGCCCTCCCCTGGCCATTTAGGCTCCTTTGATCTCTTTTGTAAGGTTCTCACACAAGAAAGTTTCCATTTTCTCTTCAGATCCCAGCACAGCTATTTGAATATTGCTTTGTGCTGGGCTGCAAATGAAAGTCTCACGGGGCGACTTGTCGAAGGGCCGAATGCATCGCTGGCTGAAACAGAGAGTGTGTGTGCGTGTGGTGCAAAGGAAGAGCAGGCTTCAGTGGCAAGGAAAAAAAATATATCAAAGCGCTTTCTCTCTACCTCCTGTGCAATCTTTTGTGCGTTATTATGTGTTTGGTGTCATAACAAACTGATGGGCTGTGAATGGCCAGATGGTCACCAGTGTTCTCCACTCCACGCTTCATTTCCTCCTGAAAGCTATGCAGAAAAATGAGATCCCATCTCATAAATGAGTGCCCATCTTAAGGACATGTTTTTGAAGGCTCTGCTGACAATGAATGCCTTGTTCGCCTTGCTTTTTGCTGGCAGAACCAGGCAGTGCTCCTCGGTCCACCAGATCCGGCCACCACTGTGCTTCCTGATGTGTCTTCCATCGTTCTTGCTTGCTGGCATTGCAGACCTTGGCTGTGGGGTTGAATTCAGCAGCAGATGTATTGCAGCTGCTGTGTTTTAGGCTCAGCTCTGTGGTACTTGGTTTGTCCTTGAATTTAGCCCTAAATTCATGCTGCAAAACTAGCTTCAGTATGTACTGCATGGGTCAGTGTGCCCCTCCAGAGCATCCTCACAGGAGCACACCAGTAGGTGATGTGGGAACATGTCCCACTGCTGCGGAGCTCCAGCCTGCATCTCACCAGGACAAGAAGTTCGTGATACCCACTGAGGGCTGATGAACAGCCTCCATGACAGCCTCTGGGGCGGTCTCTGCCTGTTTCCCAGGGGACGAAGACATGGGTTCCATCTTTAGCCCTAGCGATCGATCCCACCGGCTCTACAACTTAACTATTTCAGTTACTTACATAAGCATCTGGGCATCCTCTGTAGTCAGTAGAGAGAAGCCAAGTTGGCAGCAATTCTTCATCTTAAATCTCTTGTCATCTGATGCTGTGCTTAACTGACTTCCCCATTGACCTGTCTTCTCCTTTATAACCTTATTGTATGTTCCAGTAGCCTAATTTATGAGTTTTTCTTGTTTCCATGTTATTCTTCCTTCTCTTCACCCCAGCCTCCCTCCCTCATCCTGCCACTCTGGCTACTTGAGAATTAATGATGGCTTCATACTGAGGGGCAAGGAGCAAGGATTCATCTGGCACCGGTGCATCGACTCTCGGTGCTCCCCGCTCCCTAGGACAGCCTTACTCAGTGAGCTCAGGTGATGCAGTAGGCACCATGCTGCAAACGCATGGCAAGGGCATCAAAGCTCCCTGTCATCTTGGGGAACACACTGGTGGTTGGCCACTGCTGAGATGAGATGTCCCTAAAAGGATGAAGCCCTTCCAGGTCTGCCGTTACAACCTGCTGTACAGTGCATCTTCATGCTATCGCAGTTTGTTGAGCACAGTAAAAGCTATTGAAGCACTTCATTAAAGATGCTGGGGGTGGTATTAAGCATTACTGCTTTTTGATACCAATGTCACGCCTTTAAATATTCATTAAAACTGCATGATCCCCTCCCTCCCATTAAGTCCTGATTAATCAATGCTCTGGTTTCTTCATACTCCAGAAGCCAGAGATGGATCCTCCCCGCTCCTCCTTGCCAGGTTTGAATCCTCTGCTCTTAACAGTGATCTTCATTAATATCTTTGTTAAGATCTTCATGGAGGGCTGAAAAGTGCTTCCTCTTGCCACCTGGGATGGCCTTTTGGCATGTAGTACGGAAGGAGAGAGGTGTTCAGGCCACCGTGCTTCTGTGCAGGGTGAGATGAGCACTGACAAGATGCTCTATTAATTATGAGCGATGAGGCGGGTGGAGGGCTGGCAGCAGGCAGGTCTTGGCTGAAGGCAAGGTTTGACTGAAGGCAGGACTTTGCTTCTGTTCCTTTCCCACTAACCCAAGGCCAGAGGTAGCAAACTCTCAGTTCTGTCAAAATCAATTTGAAAGGGCAGGGAGAGGACCTGGGAGGAGGAGAGCAGGCATTCTTCTGTCCAGGAAAGGAGGCATTCGCCCCGAGACCACGCACCAGCAGCTGGCTCAGGACACCCTGCCTGGAGACACTGGTACAAACACTGGGATGGTCCAGGGTAGCAGAGGGGCATCTCCTTGCGGCAGTGTCCATCCCTGTGTTAAGATCCTGGTGGCACCCAGACCATGGTTTTTTTTCTGATGCTGTCAGAAACTGGTGGTGGGGTCAAGGAACCTTTTAACTTGATGGGTTACCACTGCAGCCTGGGCCCCTTTGACACTACAGCTCCATACTGCTGCTCTTTCTGCACCAAAAGGAGTAGGGTGAGACCTGAACGGGACAGAGCAATGCCCAGAGAAAGCCAGGAGGAACAGGACTGGCAGAGGAGCATCCCATGCCTTGCAGCAAGGGATGCCACGAAGCAGGGACATCTCAGCACAGTGGAGGTGGGAGCCGTTTGACAGAGTAGCTGCCTGCTCCCTAGAGAGTTTAAGCAAGTTAAACAGGTGCTGGGGTTTTGGTCTGGTTGTTTAGTGAGACAGCAAAGAGGAGGGACAGCAGAGGGGAGCAGGAACCCGAGGGGCTGTGGTCCTAAATAGCATCACTGGCGCTAAGCCAGCAGCCGCAGCTGCATGTTCGTTACCCCCGAGTCACACGCGACACCGCTCCAATTACTCCCTCTTGACACGGGCTAATAAGGGAGGATAAGGAGAGCCAGCGATTCCAGAAGGGTTACGCCGGATGCTTCATTCCATATTTAAACTTTGTTTCTGCTGGAACAAACAGCGGGCTTGAAATTTCGTGAGGCAGGGGGGGAGCCAGAGGCAAAGAGCCAAGAAGCAGGGTCTTTAATGAAGCTGCAGCGAGGCGCTGGAAGATGGCTGTGCCCTTCCTTGGCATCGTGGGTTTGCACCTGCGAGTATTGCGGGTGCAACTTGTGAGCCCAGATGAAAGCAGGGAGGTGCACAGCCACTTGCAAAATAATTGCTCCTGCAAAACTGCGCCAGCACAAAGCAGGGGGCGGGAGGTTAAGGAAGTCTTGAAAATCAAGTCTCTAATGCTCTCACTGTATGCCACAAAGGACCATTCAGTGCAGGGAAGAGGGGTTTTCCCCCTGTTTATCCATGCTTCCAACTTTTATTGAACCCATCCTGAATTTTGTTTTAATTTCTAAGTCTAGAGCGGGGACAATGTAGGAGGGAAATAACAGGACAAGGGATCGATTGGCACGTGGGGAAGTTTAGCAGGAGGTTCTGGAAATATGTACCCATTAGGTTGCTAAGATCAGGTTCATTAGTAGACCTCAGTGCTGACAGAAGTGGCCTGACAATAAACTCTGCCAGCGGACACCCCCAACTGCTAACATAAGACAGACCTGCCATGCTCCGCTTCCCTTTGATTATTAAAAATGAAAGAGGGGGCTTCTTTGAGGTAGATGGGCTCTTCCATGAATTTCGGTGTCTTTCTGCTTGTAGGACCTACAACATGCCTGCCTTTGCTCTTACACACAGGCACCCTTTGCTGCAGTTTGTCCTTGTTGCAGCAGTAGCAATACTCTTCCCTTGTGTGCACGCAGCTGGGGAAGAGCTTTATGGTGATAAAGATGCAGCAAACCACAAGGGGTTTTTTGGCCATGAACCACAGGGCTTGGCTCTTGCATAGCTGCTCCAACCTGCAGCCTGGCCACCCTTCAACACATTTTGCTGGACCAGTTTGCTCCCTTCTCCCATCCCTGCACCTCTGCTGGTGGCAGAGCCCACCAACTTCATGCTTGGAAAATGCCAGCAAGTGGCACTGAGTGTGTCTCCCTGGATAATCTTGCTTTTGTTGGAAAAATTAAACACTAGCCATCCATTATGTGATGCTAGTCACTAAATTCATTACCCCATGCCTCTTATCTATTTGTCTTCATTGTGGCTGCTGCCAGTTCCACCTGATTTTTGGTTTCAACAGCAATGTGGAATATATTTATCACTTTGTCTTTTGAAGCATAACTGCTTGAATAAACTCACCTACTTGGCAGTGTCTTTCAAGCCCTGCTTTCTGTAGGCTGATAGACTGGTTTATTCTGATAAACGATTTTAAATCTATTCTGAGATGCTGGGAAGGGGGAAATCACTTTCCATTTTAAAATGTTAAAGGTGAAAACACTTGGTTACAAGGTGAGGAGCAGTTACAGACATGGTGGAGTCCTCTGCCAAGCTTGGCAGGATCCCAAGGGTCCCAGGCTGCAGATCTGGGGTAAAAAAAGGCTCCCCAGTCTATTGCTACCGGGAGAGTCTGCAGCAAATCTGATACTTACTGGGGAAAGAACTGCCAGATTGCTCTGTGCACATCCATGCATTTCTTTCCATTTGCAAGCAGTTTGCTAATGCTGTACGGGCCCTCTGGGCAAAGACAGGGCATTGCTGTCATTCTGCCATTGATGAAACAGCAGATCTCCCCAACCACAAATACTATAATTGCCACATGTAGTGGCAGCCTTCCTTCCTCCCCGCTCTTCATACTGTCAATATGTGCTGGTTTTTGCAAGCCTCCATAGCAGAGGGCTTGTTTCTGCTGAAGTAATGGCCCTGCGTGGTGCCATGCACTAAGAAGGGTTACGCACACTTTCCATTTTAGGTGTGTGCAAATGGCCCGTGACTGCCAACCTTCCAGCCTGTTCCCCTAACAGGCAGAATGCATTTTTAAATAACCTTTGTCAGATATGGATTATTTTGCAGCATTGGGGCTGCTTTCAGTGGGAGAACGGGGAGAGGTAAGGGGGCTTAGACCTTGATGCTCTTTGCCTGAACCCTGCAGGACTCTCCTCAGCTCTCCATACTGAGCTGACCTTCAGGTGCCATCTATGAAGCCATGACTGCCAGGATGGGCAACTAAATTGCAACATTGCGTTGATTAGACACACCATCCAGACCATAGTTACCTGCAGCCTGTGCTGTGGGTTGGCTAAGTATCCCATATTCCCAGACAGACGAGGCTTATTGAAGCCCAAGCTACAGGGCTGCTCTTTGTACCAGGATAAAGTGGGGATCATCATGACTTTTCTTACACTCCTTCTTCCTCCTTGCAGCCCCCGCAGAGTTTGTGCAGCATCCCCAGTCCATTTCCAGGCCCGTGGGGACTACTGCCATCTTCACGTGTGTGGCCCAAGGGGAACCACCACCACAGATCACTTGGCTGAGGAATGGGCAGATCCTGGAGACCAGCGACCACATTAAACTGAAGAATAACAACAGGTAAGTCCTCGTGGGCTGGCCACTGGCGCTGCAGTGCGGGGTGGAGGGTACTGTGGGTCACACGGCTGGGTTGTGCCAGTCCCCAGCATCAGTCTGGAGTTACCACACATGGAGGACTGACATTGCCTGCCTGATGGTCCAGGGATAGCTGTCCCCGCAGGTGTAATTCTTGGGCAAAGAGCAAGTTAGCTCACGCAGGCTTCAGCTTTTGTTGGACAGTGTATTTGAGGCAGGTGTGTGCATGGTAGTTAATTTTGGACCAGTCGGTGAAGGCTGGCAGAGAGCAGTGGGGTGTGCAGCACGTCCTGGTGAGTTGTGCAAGCCCTGCTTTTGCCATAGCCCTGTGGTACTGGGCAATGGCTGACATGCTCAGAGCCAAGATGGGTATGAGTGATCCAGAGAGACTGCATGCTGCCTGAACGCCTTGAAAAGGAGTGCTTTAGAGCCAGCTTGGCTTCAGCAGCTGAGGTGGGTTGCTGTCACACATCCCTCGCAGCGATTAAGTGCTCCCTGACCCTGCTTTTGAGAGAGGCTGAATTAAAGGCCACTGTTTTGAACTATCTGGACTCCAGTGGGAAGGAGGGGTGGGAGAGATGTTGGCTTTCTTTCAGCATTAGCAAAGAGCTAATGTGAAGGTAGTGATGTTCAGAAGCAGATCTGTGGATTCAACTTGGGCTTTGATATACTAAAACACTGCTCTGGTCCTACTAGCTGCACTTTGTAGGCTTACATTTTAGCACTTACTGCTTTATTGTACCAGGACATCACCATTAGACTTTGACTGATGATGCAGGAACCCAGCAAAGGTTTCTTTTTTGTCCTGATCATCATCTGGGTGTTTCTGGAAGGACCAAATTTTGTCATTTGGCTGGCAGGGGCCACACTCACTCCGCAGTGGAGGAGTCATGCTTTCACCCCTGAACATTGACCTGCCTGGGTGTGCAAATGCAAATACATTTGAAATAGTATTTGTGTGGAAGCTGACTTCTACTAAACTTCAGCCTTTTATCTCACCAGGGAAGAGTGTTTTCTCTGAGTACTAAATGACTGCATTTTCATGTGGATAGGAATGTTTGCACTGAGGAAATGATATGGTGGGATGCACTTAGTGTGAAAATTACAAGTTGATGACATAGTTTCTATGGAAATAGCATGGAACAATATACTGAAAAATAATAGTGCCTGTGTTGTAAACCTCAGTTATTGGTAGAGATTTGTGCTCTATGATGTCATACAGCTGCTGTCTGTATTAACAAATGTGTCTCATGAATGCAACTACCCAGCCTTGCTGGAGGGTCCAGACCATCCGTTTAGACTGTTGGGAAGTGCTGTGCAGGCACCATGGCTTGTTCCTCAGGGGAGAAGAGTGGGTTTATTTTTCTAAGTTTCTATAATAATACGGCTTTTTGTTTTCATGTTTGAGGCTTTTTTAAAGCTTTTCAATATGAAGGATGGAAGGATGTGTGTTGCAAGAAGGATAAGATGTGAATTGTAAAAAAATCGTGGAGTCAGTGGAAGTTTTCTTTGAGCTGGAAGTTATTAGAGCTTCAGGGAACGTTGTGTGTGCTCATACAGATGCCACTCAGTCCAGGCTCCTGGTCTTCTAGTTCATTGCATGGGTTTCTGAGGAATGTCTGCCCTTACAGTATGAACAGAGCAGAAATGGGAGAAGGGAAATTAGTGCATCCCCTTTTATTGACCAGGAAGTGGAGTCAGAAGTGACCGAAGACTTTACAAGCAGTCATTAAATCCATGATAAACCTCATACTGCATCCAGCTCTGCCTCTTGCCCAAATGTCTTGCCTGTGAAATCATTCCTTGTCACTGTTTGAGGAAAGTCTTTGGTTATGGTCACGTCTCCTTGCCAGGTCCCTGTGCCTTGAGGTGTGCTACACGTGCATGTGAACCGCAACTTGGTGAACATTGCTGTAGTCGTTTTCTTATGGGAATCATTTAATGCAATTTAGCGTCAGTCTTTTTCCACCGTGAGCTAAATGATCAGATTACATTGCATCTGGCACTGGCTGAGGGAGCTCAGCCAGTTATGGGGGCTCAGCTGACACGTGGCATCTTCTCAAGCTATAGTAACACGATTGTAAAGCTGAGCCCTAAGGCCATCATAGTCAACAATGTTGAACTTTTGGCTTCTTTTCGCAGTAGTCTTGGTCTACTCTGACCCCCAACTTCAAGCAAGTGGCCATGCCTTGTGGTTTCCAAAGCTGTCAGTCTGAAAAATGCCCTCGCTGGTAGAGCAGGGCTGGGTGCTCCACGAATTGGAAGAAACAGATCAATGGGTGGGGGTTTTTCTGAGCTTTTTCAAGTTGTCCTTTGTTTCATTCTCATGGGCATGACTAAGTGCTGTAACCCACTTAGTTCCAGGCAGAATCAGTTTGCGATTATGCCCTGGATTTATCAGTCTATTGCACTTGGAAAATATTTGTCCGTGTAAAGATGGATCTTGAATCTACTAGTAATGAAGCTACTAAACTGCACTATGAGCTTTTTAATTAGATTACATGGTTTCCTAGAAAATTCATTTGGATTAAAACTCTGCTTAATATGGCAATAAAGGTCTGAATGCCCCCAAAGGGATTTTTAGAAAAAAAGAGTGAATCATCCCAAATCATATCATGTGCTAATTGATTGCAAAATGCATCATTATGAGCAACTTCATTCTGGTAAACAAACACAGCTAGAAGTGAGGTCCAGACCTGCAGAACATGGTGTGTTTGAGGTGCGGCTCTGCTCCTGCAAGCTTGAGGCACCACTCCGGTGGGCAGTAGTGTGTCTGCACAAACCCACAGGTGATGGGAAGTTCTGTCCATCAAACTATTGCTTCTCAAAGTTGTCAAGGGCCCTTTGGCATCTATGTCACCCCACGCTGTCTCTCGTATGCAGTATCTGCCAAGCCAAGGAGAGCAAACCCTCCAGATCAGGGGACTTCAGAGTCCATCATCGTAGAGATGGGACAGCAGCTTCAGGACTGGATTCACTGCAGATTGGATATGGCTGCTGGTATGACATCAGTCACTTGCTAAGCAACTTCCAGCCTTTCAGCACAGTAAAATAAGCCTCACAGGCTGTGACCGATAAACGTCTCTTCCCTTGTGGTCCCTCAGATGTGAATTCTCATCACCTGATGTGTTGACGGTTTCTGGGCACATTAGCAATTAAAGATCAGCCTTCTGCTGTGCCCTCTCCAGAGGTGGTTGTTATGTTTTGAAAATGCCAGCTGTGTGGGAACAAAATATCCAATCGATGATTAGCAAAAATCAAAAGCAGTTCTGGGATAGCGGATAATTGTTAATGAAAAATGCATGAAGGCTCAGGCGTAGGGAATTGTGGGGTTTTCCATTAAAAGCTGTGAATAAAAATCACTGAAGGAGCTGACGATGGGGCTGCCTTGCCATGGGTTGGGGATGGAGCTGATAGCTGTCAGGGTGATGCTGTACTGAACCGTGCTGTCAGATGGAGAGGCTGATGGAGCCTTTTTGACTTTGGTGAACCTGTTCCAGTGTCCAGCAGCCACAGGGTCTGTCCCTCTCTTGTTGATCAGAGATGCCATTTTGCCCATATTGTTCCTGGTATGATAT
Source organism: Falco biarmicus (assembly GCF_023638135.1). Classification (NCBI taxonomy): domain Eukaryota; kingdom Metazoa; phylum Chordata; class Aves; order Falconiformes; family Falconidae; genus Falco; species Falco biarmicus. The sequence goes on along the minus strand of NC_079294.1, from coordinate 67,263,895 downwards.
GGATTGAGCATGAGAGGTGTAATGGGCATTTCCAGCAAAATTCCCACTCAGCATCACCAGCCCAGCCCGAAAATGAGTGTATCGCTGCAGGAGGAAGGGGCGGTTACTGAGGTAATCCTGGGCTTGTGTAAAATCTTGCTTTCTAGGGTACTGCTTCAAAATTTACAAGGAAGCATGAAATAGTACCCAAATTACTGCTCTGAAAGGTTTATTGCTTTTCTTCCTTTGACCCAATCAGGTTCAGGGGGGTAATTTTCAGCCTAGAAGTATATCACACTGTGGGGTTTATATTGCTGTAATAGCGAGGAACAAAGGCCAATATCTTCAGAGAAGGCAGGCTCTAAATATTGATTTTCCAAGAAGATTTTATTTACAAAATGGTAATTAAGGGACTTTGTTTTTTCCATGGGAAAAAGTCTTCGTTAGAACCTGGCCTCAGGTGGCATTTGCTCTCCTCAGTGACCTTTGCTTATGAACTATCTCCTTTTAAAATTCTTCCTCACTAGTTTGCACTTGTTTTAGTGCTCTGGGAATGACTCACTTCAAGGGCTGTGAATGTTTGAGGTTTGTCAGGAAGAATATTCCTCCATAAATAAACAAACTTCAAGACAACTTTGTTTTTCTTGCACTTTTCATGCTGCTTAATCCTAGTGCAGATACAGAGAGAGATATTCAAGCACAAACATCCAAGCACTTGGGACTAAACAGCCCTTTTGGTACCAAACCCAGGGAAACTAGAGCCTGTCATTCCCAAGGTGGTTTTTTTCTATAAAACCCACGTTAGCTCAGTGCAAAGAGAAGCAGATGGGTTTGTACCTCCCTTCATGGTGCACACACCCAAAATTTTGAATTTGTAGGGATTTGGACACCTTAAGGGAGAACAGACAAGCCTGCCGATAATTTATGCAGTAAGTTTGAAGACTGTTGGTGATTATGGGAAGGGTACCATAGAGCAAATCATATTTCGGTTCCCAGAAGCATGACAAATAAGTACATGGAGGACTGGGATGTGAACCAGCTGCTCCTGATTTAAGAATAATTTATGGGTTTGACTTTGTTTGGAAGACACGTGGAAATGGCCTTTGCAAGGAGAGTCTCTGCATGAGCACCAAAAACCTCACTAAGAAGTGGAGCATCAGCGTGATCCCGCCTTCCCTGCACCAAGCAGGGATCCTGTACTGGGATCACACAGACATATCCCATGAAAGAGATCTACAGCAGCCCAAGAGCAGCTGATGGAAACAGGCATCAGTCTCTCCTTCTCACGTGGCTGCAATTATTATGCTACCAAGTTGCCTGTGTAGTTTTTCTCTCTGTTGCTCCACTGAGCTGCTCTTGAAGTGCATCACCAGTTTGGGGTTTGAAGTGTTTTCTCAGGCTGTTGCATACAGCAAAATACATCTGCAGAGAATGGTCCTTACACAGGAGCCTTCAAGGCAGGACTAAGCCCATTGTGGGGCAGCCTGAAATCAGCCTCCCATGGATTAGGCTGGGTCTTTTTCCTCTCCAACACCCATGCCGCTTGTTGGGAAGAAGGTTTGGGGGACTTTCCATTGATCAGCACATAGCTCTCCCAGCTATCTGCATTAGCAGACCTACCAACATACGTAGGACTATCTATTTCATCTGCCTTCCCTTCCAGCAGCTTTTCCTGAGATGTTTTGTGCTTCTCTGTGGTCCTGCAGATGTAAAGACTTTTCTTCTCGTCCCTGGGACAGGATTCAGTTAAGTCTGCGATTGCACTTTCTGGCTCGTGCAAACAGATTGAGTGGCAGCCGAAGTGTTCACCAGATCATATAATAAGGAGCAGCCAGCTCTGGCTGTTGTCTCCTGCCTGTGCCAGGGTGCGCTTCCCAGCTCTGCAGGGATGGGAGGACACAGCTCCACCTTCCTCACCTGGGAAGACTCAGACCACCTCTGATGTGGACCAGAGCTGAACCAAGGGACCCAGCTACAGACTTCGGTGTTCGGTTGGATTGTGGAGCTGAGCCAACCACCGTTTGTCCCCAGTGTGGTGCCTGAGCAGTGGCCAGTTCCCAGAGGAGCTCAGTACATGTCATGTCAAGACAGTGCAAACCCAGGTGTCATGAAGCCAGCAAAGAAGGATCAGCATTTCAGGATGAAACGGTGCCACTGCTGTGCCTCCTGTAGCAAATGTGATGCTGTTTACATCATCCCATTTGCAGAAAACACACCGTACAGCCAAATCCCTGTCCTGCCGGACTCTATCCTCTCCCAGGGATATGAGAAGGAGCAACATCTCTAAACAGCTTTGCAGGCTGACAGTCTGCCAGCCCTTTCATCTGGCACCAGCAGGGAGGATGAGCTGGTTCCCTACTGCATGGTGCACCCTGCTGGGACCCGCAGCATCCCTCCAGAAACCGCTCCTGGGTCTGTAAGCACAGAATCAAGGTGGGATCCTGGACAGTGGCCTTCAGTACCTGTTAAATATAAACCGGTTTGTATGGAAAGGGTTCCTTCTCCTGCATAGCACGACGCAATGTCACCTAGGAAGCCCTGCGTGATATTTAATTTTTGGAGGTGTAAGAACACACTTATAGAGGGCTGGGGATGATACGCACTGTCGCTCTGGGCTGTTGAGTATCACTCTTCAAGCTTTGCACCTTATTCTCAGCCTGCATGAGCCAACCTCCTGCAAAATACAGGGCATTTCTGTAAAGCCGCCAACAACCAGCACTGGAGGGAAAAATGCTCCTTTCCAGCACAGCACCTGCCAGCAGCCCAGGAGCGGTTCATTTGACACAGCGTGGCACAAGACGACCCATAACAAATGGAGGCAGAGCAGGGCATGGGGACGGGGCATCTGAATGCAGTGCTGGTGGCTTTCTGTAGCTGCCAGCACTTAAAATGCTCTCCCCGCTAGCCACAGCCTGCTCTCTGCATTAATTTCATCACACTCCCTCTTTTGTGCGCCTGTGTGCGCGCGCATGCTGATATCCTTCCAGATGGGCCCCTCTTCTTTGTGCTGTTGAATCGATGAAGAGGCTTCCTTCAGTTCTCAGACTTTTTCAGAGGAGCCTTTGGAAAGCCGATCTCCGGTCACTGGCCCAGACCCTTGACCCGAGCCTGATCAGTCATCCTGATTGCCTATGAACTGGGAAGACAGCTTGGGAATACCATGGCTTTCGAGCAGCGGAGGCTTCTTGCTTCAGCTCAGCCGGGTGTGAATCTGCAGTGGCTCCTCTCCCCACTTCCATCAATGCCTGTCAGGGCATTGTGCAGAGATGTGATGGAGCCCTCGGCTCGCTGAGCGGCTTTGGTGACCAGCAGAAAGCCTTCTGGCATCTCGCCTTGTCTGACGTGCTCACGGCGCTGCCAGTCTGGCACTCGCGGGAAAGTTTTCCAACAGCAGATGTCCCAAAGTGACAGATTTTTTTCCTGTTGACGGGAAGAAATAAAAGGACACTGCATATTTCAGATGGTTGATGCACAGAGACGCTCTGTGCCTCTTCACAGGGCAACTACATATTTTCCTTTTGTTTGAGCTTCCTTAAAAAAAAAGAAAAAGGCAAAAAGCAGCAAAACCTGGGAAAGCTGCACTGCCCCTGCCATGCTGCATCCTCCGCATCCCAGGGTGTGATGTGGTGGGTGAAAGCAGAAAGAATTTGTCAGTAGTTAAGCCAAAAGTGGATGCACAGCAGAGGTATCCACTGGGATGATGCTGCAGTTCATGTTACTCACTGCCAGCTCCTGCCCTCCTGTCACAGCTACCAGTGTGCTTCAGTGCTCACGCCGGGGCTTGCAGGGAGCTCAGCAGCCTCCTCTAGAGCTGTGCCTGTGGGTGTTAGAGGGACTGACGGAGACAGAGAAAACTCTTATTCTCAGGAAGCTGGTGTTTAGATGCCAGGCATTCTGCTGTCAACTTCTCCACACTTGGTTTCTGCTCCTTTAGCAGGTTTATAGGCACAACCAAAAAGCCAGTTGTGTTATTGACCCTGTTGCCTGCGCATCATTCCAGGTAATGCGGTCCCTGGGAAATGGATGGCCAAGGCTCTTATTGCACGGTACATCAAAACACAGCCTTGTAAATCTCAATGAAAATGAACTTTTCAAAACCTGAAGCAAGTTTCCAGCTACCTGCCATGTTCGTTCTGAGGAAATTGATTTTATTTATTTCTTCTGACTTAACTGTGCATGACAGTGTTACCAGCTACCCTGGGGCCTCTGCAGAGAGGCAGCTGGGAAGGCTGAGACACTGCCCAGCTCCAGGTCCCAGCAGCCAAGTTCTGTCCTGCTCCAGGACCACTGGCATCCAGCATGTCATCTGTGTCGCACAAGAGGAGCTTTGCTCACCTCCCAGTCCTCCCAGGAGAAAGATGTTTCTCTCCATGTAAAACAAGTAAATACACTTGGAGGCAGTGGAGCCTAAATACTCCTCATTGTTGCTGGGCTGCTTTGTGCTTGGGAAGCTTAACGCCACTCTCGACTTGTGTGCCAGCCCGGCCTGGCTGCTCCTGGGTGCCCAGATGCACAGTGGCCACATGGAAATAATCCCTGCATTGATGGGGCAGAAGGAAGCACTGCTGCTCCTTCCACACATCTGCTTTGTGCAGAGCTGCAAGTACAGCTTTCAGATGGCGTAATCCTGCCTTCTGCCATCTGTCCTCACAGGAATCAGCCCTTGTTGACACAGTTGAGCCACACATCGGGTCCTTCCTCCTTGTGCCCCCCTCCCTGCTCTGCCTTTCACCTTCCATTTAATCAGATACATTGAGCCCGTGGCTATGAGAGGAGCTTAGGGCTGATTCTCTAAAATCACCATATCAGCTGAAACCATCACATTTGATATTCCATTTACAATGTTTCCAAGGAAACAAAGGCACAGGACATAAATAGATGACTGTTAAACATTTGCTCACTCACCATGGCCCTGATAATTTGCAAGGCAGAAATATGAATGTTAAATCAACAGCAATAATAAATTTTAATATAGGAAGACCAATATTTTGCTGCAATTAGAGGAAGCATTCGTTCTGACATACAGGCAGGTGATGGCAAGTTATTTATCATTTCTACTTTCCATGTACAATTTTTCATTTGCATAAAAGGCAGCTTTGATTATGACTCCCCAAAAGCCGTGAAATGCCCCTCACATCAGCAGGGGTGCTTGGGATTTACTCATGTGCAGTCAAGTCCCATGTCCACCTGGAATTCACCACAGGAGAAGAAAATAATTTATTTCTCCCTAGAAGTAAGCAGCGGATGTGGATTTGGTTAGGTTCAGGTAATTTCATACAGAAAAACAGCAACCAAAAAGCTTGCGTGAACTTTGGTGTAAGCCAACAAGATGATGCTGAAGCTTGAAGGCATCATGATCTCCCAAACGTTCACGCCAAGCCAGAAGCAAAACACAGTTCAAATGAACTGGGAAGAACTGGAGATACAGATGCACAAATAGGGGTTAATCAAGAGTGGGGCATATATAGGTGATGCTGTAAAATGGAAGCGGAGGCAGTGATGAGTTGTGTTTTATCCAGTGCTGGGGGGGTATATCCTGTAGCCTATCTATAGGACTAGTCAATCCCCACAATTTGCAGTAACAAATACAATTACGCTGCTATTTACAGTGGTGTCAAAGCTGTCACCAGGTTTAGGTGGTCCAGTCTGGGCCCCTACTGGACTTTCATTTCTGAAATTTTCCTGAAGGTGCCCTGTTTGTGAGAACAGCCTACGAGCACTAAGGGCGTTGTGAGCATATTTTATCATATCCTGAGCTGCTGCCTGAGGGCTGGTAAAAACATCTCTAATGTCAAAGGCTGCCTTTCCATTTCCAACTTGGAGCTGGGCACAGTGTAGTAAGACTCCCCACCCCATGTCTTGGAAGGGAGACACATTGGTTATTTATTTATGTGGCCTTGTGTCTGCTGGATAGTCACAAATTGAATCGTGTTGTTCCTGGCTCGGTTCTGAGGGAGGGCGCAAGCCCTGGAGAGAGCAGAGCTTTCATGGATGGGTCTCTGTCTGTGAACAAATGTTATAAGGAAAAGCTGTTTTGCATGCTGAATGGCAAGACAGAGCTAAGGTGTTACACAGTTATTTCTGAGTCAATATTTGCTGGTGTTTGAAAGACACTGGGCATTGTAACCCTTAGACTGGCCCTGAACTTGCTCTGGTTGTACATAACCGTTGCTGGAGGGTCATGCAGTGCACAAAGGGCCTTCAGTTCATGTGGCCACATGTACAAGGAGTCTGGTTGTCCCTGTGCCCATCAAGCCACTACACACCCCTCCCGGAGGTGGTGCGGAGATGGGCACTGTGCTCAAGAATGCAGCCGTTTGGGAAGCTGGTACATGGCTGGCTTTCCCCCCTCCTTTGGGAACGTTTTCCACCAGGGTAGCCAGTGCCTGTCTTTAACTTGGAGGCTGAAAATAGCATCTAAGCCTGATGTGGAGGCCCCCAAGAGCAGGTTGGAAGAACCATTCTGGTTGCTGCCCTGGCTGAGCAAGCCTTGATGTGCCAGCATCAAAAATGCGCTCAGAGGTTTTGCAGACAAAACCTGCATCTTGCTTGTAAGCTTTGGCTTTTGGCTCATGGTGATCATGTTTCTGAAAATGCAGAAGCAAGAGCTGAGGCTGTAACCCTGCTGGATAAGTCGGCTAATCCCAATGTTACCCTAAGACTGCTCTAATGTGCTATAATGCAATTAGAGCATCACCAGAGGGCTTTCTGGCTGTGCTTGATTAGACATGGCTTAGCAACTGTGTGCAGTGCCTTGATGGGTCTCACTGGCATGTACTGGAACTAAGCCAGTTAAAGCTGGTTTGGGTGTATGGATGGACTTGCCACAGAGCTATCTCTGTTGTGTGACTGGTATCTTCCTGAATTCAGGGCTTCAGATCCTGTCATTACCCGTCCCACCCTGTGTCCCCAGCTGCCTGTACTTGAACCACAGTCTCTGCAAGCTGAGACAGAGATACTCTGCCCAGTCATGGGATCTGGGGAATGACGCATCCACCTCCTGGGCTTTTCCTTCTCCAAAAGGACCAGCCCACAGCTTCCTGGAAACTTTCTGTGGAAACAGAGACATGTGGGGGGGCATGGCATGGCTGGAGGGGAGGGATGCCCACCACAGAGCACTTGGTGAGATGCTTGTCCCTCTCGTGTCCCCATGCAGCACTCTCTCCATCTATGGGATCAACCAGGCAGATGAAGCCATCTACCAGTGCATCGCTGAGAACAGCGCCGGCTCCACGCAAGCCAGCGCTCGCCTGACAGTCCTGTGGGCAGATGGGCTGCCCGGTCCTCCACAGAGCGTGAAGGCTGAGACAGTCTCTGCAACCACCATCCAGGTGTCTTGGAAAAAGCCTCTGCAGAACACCAAGGAGATCATCGGCTACGTGCTGCACATTCGGAAAGCTGCAGGTACAGTGCTCTACCCACTGCCCAGAGCATCCTCAGCCTTCCCATATTTTAGCAACATGGCCCACTAGGTAAACCAGGTCTGCACTGCAGTAGACAGTGCTTTCACCCGCGTTCTCCATCACCTCCCTGTTTCTGAAAGACAGACATGAGGCAGTAATGCTGCTGTAAATACCAAAAGGGTGGGGAGGGTTAAGCTGCATAGTCAAATCTTGCTGCTCACTTAGGTGCACACAGAAATGTAAGCAGAAAAGGATGTGGGTAGATACTCATCCTCCTTAGTGACCAAAGTTACTACTTGCAACATCTGTTTAGTCTCTTTGGTCTCTGCAAAGCCTAACGTCGCTCTGTTCTCTCTTTCTTTGCACTTCAGATCCTGTAGAGATGGAGTATCAGGAGACTGTTAGCAAGAGCACCTTCCAGCAGCTAGTGACTGATTTAGAGCCCTCGACCAGCTATAGCTTTTATATAAAGGCTTACACCTCCCGGGGTGCCAGCAAAGCCTCAGAAGTCACAGTGGTGAGCACGCTGGGAGAAGGTAAGGAACACTTTGCACTTGGACCATCAGATGCTGAAACCCACTGTGTGTAGCAGCAGCACGAGTCACCCCAATACCCACTCCAGAGCGCTTTGGCACACAGCTTGTGGTGTTGATGCTCCTTGTTCCTGCTCTTGCTCATGCTCTGGGATATTGTGTAAAACTCACTTGTATCATTACATGGGGGTCGACTGATTGACTTAAATGCGGCATTGCCTCTCACAGCTGATGTTGTAGCAGGGGGTGAGTGGAAGTCTGCCTGGTCTCGTGCGTTGAAGCTGCCCTGGGCTTTTCCTAAATTGCTTGCTAAATGCAGATTTCCTGCTCAAGCAGCATCTCAGCATCCTCCAGCAGCCCTGGTACTCACAGCTCTTACTTGATACGTGCCACGCTTTTTTAAATGTGTTTTTTTTCTGCTCTACCCTGGAAAATCACACTGAGCTGTCCTGACCTACAAATCCCTGCCTTGGAGCAGCCTTCCGTTTCAGTTAGAGCAATCTCCAAGGCTTTTCCTCTGACTTGGCCTCCCAGATGTGGCCACCAGTTAGCTTCCCCAGTAAGAAAGTGGGTGCTGTAATGCAGGACCCTTACAGAGACACCAGACAGAAACTAGAGCCCCAGTGTGATCTCTCAGCCAGCATTTTAGGAATGTTTTCCTAGAGGCTCACGTACCTCTCCAGCACCTCTGAATCTTGGCTCATCTCATATATGGAGACAAATTTCTTAGGAGCGTTGCATCAATCTCACGAGCACTCAATAATTACGAATTTGCAGCAGAGAGGACCTTGGGTGTGAGGATGTTATTTAGAATCAAATGGAAGAGTGTGTTGACTTCCAGTTGGGGGATCCAGTTTGCATTCTGTTTTCAGCCCTTGCAGATGTTTACTACAGCATTTAAACAACAACGCCAATAAATCCTCACCCTGCTGGGTTGTTACCCTGCAAATTTATTTTCCTTGGTACTCCACAGGGAATCAGTCATCCCTGGAGTTTGTTTTTCCTTCCAGTTTAGAGACAGAAGGATGGACTAAGGCAAAACTTGAAATGCTTTGACCCAATGCTCTGAGTTCAGCTACTGGAGCTATAAGCCAGCCATGCTTCATGGAGCTGGGTGTTTCTGCAGAAGTCCGGGTCAAGCGAGAGAGGAGTTTTTGTCATTATTGCCTTCAATCACGACAGGAATAGTTAGGTATCTGGTAATGGGATCATAAATTTCCTGGCTGTCTGAAGTTTCAAGGCATCGCTGTCCTGCTCTGCTATCCTTTAAAAAAGGCTTGTCCTGTGTAACAAAGCTTCAGCAGTTAGCTCCGTGTTCAGGATGGAGCTTGTCCATGTTCAGGACAAGCTGGCTTGGTTAAGATCACCCAACCCCAGCTTGTGTTTGCCCTGTAGGAAGATAAGAAGAGATTGAAAACCCCCAGTTCTAGCTTTGCTTCACTTGGTTGCCTGTTGCCTTCTGCTCACAGAGGAGAGAGGGGGTCAGAGAGCCAGGATCCAGTGGCTTTTGTCACCAAATTAAGGTTTCATTGCAGATCTGACTCTTCTCACAGCCAAGCCATTTCACCCTGTGCCTTCCCAAGGTGACTTCCCTGGCCTCGGGGAGCCCCTGGATCTGTGCTAACAGCCTCCAAAAGGGATGGGATTTCCACGACATGCTGTGTCTCGGCGTTTTCATCCTGCCTCAGCGCAACACACGTGAGATGTGCAGAGATGTGTGTGAAGCCCCATGGTGGCAGGACCCCACGTCACCGCACTGACATGTCTAGCCTGGCATGGAAAGGGCACAGGGGGTGAATCTGGCAGTCAGGGACAGCTTGGCGGAGCCAGGGCAGTGTTTGTCAGAGTGGTCAGCAGATATGCTGCCAGCTGGAGACTGGTCTGAGTGACCATGTTATACTGGTATTGTCTGGAGCAGGAATATGGTGAAGGTGCTGAGGAGCAGGGCAGCTTTTGGCTCAGGGAGGTCAGCTTTTCAGGGCTAGGAATATGCTGAGAATGCGCTTGGCTGAAACCTCCAATGCTTTCTAGAAGCACCATGCTCCTTCTTTTGTGCCGGTAATAATTTTGGATGGAAAGTAGAAGGGAAGAGTGTAGAGAAACTACCCAAGTGAACCTTGTCCTCCATAAACCTTTCTCATTAGGAAGGTCCTCCCATCTCCCCCCGTCATTCTCCCTCACGCCATTTCACAAATGCTGTGGTATTTTAAATCTCAAACTCTCTCTGCTTCATTAAGCAGCACACACTCCTTGTTCTTGTCTTTTAATGCTTTTTAGGGTTTTCTCCAGGACTTTTTGACATTTCTCTAGGATGAAGACTGTTCCTTTAGTCATCTTCGGCTAAAGACGCCTTCAAGAAGAAAGTTGAAATGACCTGGGGAAAATTCCAAACAGCACGGAAGAGGAAAACAAGTATCCCAGCCCTTAGCATGAGGGAGATGCCTCACTTATAGTAGATCCATATTATGTCTTATATATACTTCTGTGAAGCACCTATACACTGGTGTGTGTACATATATTTATACACACACAGAGATATACTCCATCTGTATACACTTATTTGTGTAATAACATTATAAACAGCACATGCATTCTGCGAGTGCATACATATAATCAATATTATACATATATATACTCAAAATTTGAATAAATACTATATATTCCATACTTTGAAGGAGAGATATTCTTGTGGTTTTTATTAAATGTAAGGCTCTGCAACCATAAAATAAAGCCAACTCTTCACAAATCAGGATGGCCCACATCAGTGTTTATTTGTCGCTTTCTGTGGCGTTTTCACCGATTTGGAAAATGATGCTTTAAGCAAGGGTCCAACTTCTCAGAGGGGGGATCCAGACAATTCCTAATTTTGCCCTAGAGGGAACTGGAAGAATTAGAAAGAGTGTTTAATTGGAGTGCAAAAACGTGCAGCCTTTGGAAGAACGGTACATTCTGGTATAAATAGAATTTACTGTGTTTTACACCCAGAAGTTGCTATGTACAGCCTTCCCATCAATGACATGCACATCAGAATAAATCCTAGCAAGAAGTACTTCCAGCCATTTTTTTCCCATTGGCAGCACTCAGGCAAGATGGGATCTCATTAACCTGACCCAAGACACCTGGCTCTCAGAGTCTTTCCTTCTGAATCTGTGCCGAGATGCTCACCAGTCAGCAGGGACTTGTTCCTCTCCCCATGCTTATTCGGAGGGTATCGGGCAAAGCCTCTGCAACCTGAAGGAGGGCATCACTTTGGGAAGAGACAGGACTGCCCAGACCCTCGTGCTCACCAGGAGACATGTCTTTCCTTCCCCTTAATCTCACGGAAAAGCTCAAGCTCTCAGTGCCTGGAAAAGGGCAAACCATTGTGCTGTGTGATTTTGCTTTTACTATTAAATTGAGGAAATGCCCTTTTTAGCTCTCGCCAGTCATAGACTGACACGGCCACATTTCATCCGCTTTTCACCATTGCTCACTCAATGGCTGTGCTGAACTCTGCCAAAGGCCAGGTTTGCACTGCTCATCCTTTAGAGACCTGTTGGGGAAAAACAAAGACAAGAAGCAGCATCAGTCTAATGCAAGCCCAGCAATCCTTATATTTGGGAACTTTTCAGCTTGTAGTCATGTGGGCTTGGAAAAACAGCGCTATCTCAAAGTCCAGAGGCTGCTGGAGAAGCAGGGCTGTTCTGCTGGATAATTTTGCTGCAGGGTGTCGCTGAGCTGAGCTGGCTGCCTGGTACAGCAGTGCCCAGAAGCCCTTCTCCCTCCCAGTGCTGGAGCAGAGCCCTGGGCAGGGCAGCCCCTGCAGCGCCTGGTGCTTTGCACCTTTTGAATGGTGCCAAAGGCTGTGGAACTGATGGGAGCATTTGGCCTGGGGGTGTTTTGTGGAAATGAGCTGGAAAAAAGTCATCAGTGAAATGTCCTGCCGAGACACATCTCTGCCTTGGTGTGCTCAGTGTATGAGAAAGGGAGGGAGAGGGGGAGGAAGAGGCTTGGGGTTAGCGTGGTCCTGTGTGCCCCAGCACTGCACAGGGCGCCGGGGCAGGGTTTGGTGCAGAACCACCTTTGGAGAACCCAGGTATCTGCAGCACGAAATTGGCTTTGGTTTGCAAATATTTTTGTCTTTCAGCCTGGGCTGATGGGGCAGGATGGGACCAGGCAGCTTTTTGGGGACCAGGGGAGGGAATGGCTGGTGACACCCTCCACGCTGCAGCACACCCCGAGAATGAGGGCAGGGGTTTGGGGCATTGACTGGAGCAAAAGGCATCCTGGTGGACTTTGAATCAGGCCTTGGTGACACCGGGCAGGAGCAGGGACATCTTCCCAGCTAAACCCCCATGCGCCCCTAAGGCCAGGTAAGTGCCTGCCTACCAAAACAAGCCAGCCACAGCTGTGCAGAGATCTCAGCTATTTAGGGCTGTTAACGAAGATGCCCCGCTTCTCTCCTCAGCCCCCAGCACAGAATCACAAACCTCCCTCCTTAAAGCCAATGGGGAGAGCAAGCTGCCACGCACCCTGCAAGTCAGTGCAGGTACCTAGCATGTTTTTAAGATGGATGTCTCCACCTCCATCCCTTCTGGTTCCTTCCTCCCTGGGGGATTAATCACTCTGAAAGGTCCTCGCTACCCTCAGGGCGAGGGCAACAAAGTGGAGTTTGGGAATGCATTGCCAAAGTCACTGCATTCCTGCCCTGACCCGACAGAGCTGAGCATCAGATTGCAACAACGGAGTGTAAAAGTAGCCTCTTTGCTTGCTGAACTGAGCAGAGAAAACCCTTGGACACTCCTACAGCTCCCTGAAGAAGTTCAAAGCTGTTAAACCAGGATCTGGGCTGATCTGATTTTTCTCAGTATCTCATCTAGCACGTTCTTTGGTGCAGCGACCACAGGGAAAGGCTGCTGGGGAATTTCTCATCATGCAAACTAGAAAAGCACATGCAACCCACTGTCTTTCTCTCTCTGTTTCAGTCCCAGCCATGCCATCCCTCTTTATTAAAGTCATTAACAGCACCGCCGTGCAGGCTACATGGGAGCCCTCCATCAAACTGGGCCAGAATGAAGGCTTCAAGCTTTATTACCGCAAGGTCCACCTCTCCCAGTACACGGGTCCAGTGCTACTGCCCAGCAATGTAACAGCGTACAACATTACCCACCTGGGTGAGTATGGTGGCAGCTTGATCCATGTCCCTTCTCGACCCTGCGAAGGTCTGTTGCGATTAGCATGAGAGAGCTTGGATGTGTTGCACAGCCACTAAATGAGAGGTGCTGCAGCTCTCCCCAGGGTTTTGGGGTGCTTTCCCAGTAACAGGTCTTGCTTGCAGCATCTTGTGTGTATTTGGCAAGATGTGCATTTCCTAAATAGGCATCACTCCGGGAGGTAACGCTAATGATTAACCCTGAAATGCTCTTCTTGTGTCTCCCTCAAAACAGATGCATCAGTGGTGTATGAAGTCAAGCTCCTTGCCTATAACCAGCATGGGGATGGAAATTCAACTGTCCGCTTTGTGTCCTTGAGGGAAACTGTGGAGAGGACAGGTGAGACGGGATGTCAGTCTTGGTGGTGGTTTGTGAAAACCGGTTTGCAGGAAGGTGGCGAGGCTAGACACATCCCCAGACACACACAGCTCTACGCCCCATCTCCCCTTCAGCTACTCATTTAGTTTCAGCAGCACAAATAATGATGAAGCAAACCTCTGCGGGGCTGGGACCTCCTGGTACTGGTAGAGGTGGTTTCTCTGCCACATGGCACCAGCCCTGTTGGCCAGTCCAACCTGATGACTTTTCACTAAGGGTCAAAAGAAAATGTTCCTATAATTGCCAGTTTTGTCCCCTAATCTTGAGCCAGAGGTGAGGCCATGAACATGAACAAACCTGAACAGCTCTGTGCATAGGCTGAGAGCTGCCATCCTTGGGTGAGACTTGATGCACTGAGCATCTCCGCTCTCCTGGATATTTTGACTCTCACTGGCACCAGGAAGGGAGGACACGTGGCTTTGGAAAGGAGAAGGGCTGCAGAGCATGAGCACTGCATTATGTGGCAGAAAAGGAGAAACCTCTAGAGGAAATCTTTAAGTGATCACACCTTTCATATTCATCTGTGTGCAAAAAACATTCTGCTGCTCTTGGATGCCTTTTAAGCCTTCCAGTGGGAATATCTTCAAGAGATAGTTATTACTTCTCAGTCTGTACTGGAGTAACTACTAATCTTGTTGGTATCTGCGTACATGGTGCTTACCATCAGGTATCAGCCTGCTCAGGCATGGTGGCCACCTCTCACCTCCCACCTCATTAATTGCAAAAATTAACATCAGAGTCTTTTTTGTTCATTAGTTGTGTCTAATAACAGCAGCCTGGGTAACAGGGCTGGCTCTCTACAGACCTTCCAGCCCTACGCTTGCTGGGACTGCCTTCCTGGGGTTCCAGGAGCAGGGGAGCTGCTTTGGCAGGCAGTGACCCTCCTGGCCCCCCACCCTGCTCTCCTCTTCCCCACACACAGCTCCCAGCACTACCCAGATTCCAACTTTAGCTCTGGACTTCCCAAAAGCTAGAGGAGTGTAGAGAAATGAAGGCAGGTTAATTAACATTGATAACATACAGCTGTGGGATGGCTTCAGGGGTGGCAGGTTGGCTGACATAGATAGTGTGCAGCTGTGGCTGGTTCCTGCTAAGTAGTTAAATAGCTCTAAGGGGTGTGGAAGAGGCACGCTGGATGAAGAGAGACCCAGAAAAAGTAGAGGGAGAGCACCCCACATGTAGGAGAGGCAAGAAGTAGGGTGGGCTGGCCTGAAGGGGATGAAGAAACAGCACAGGGAGTAGATGAACTGTTGAAACCTTTTAGGGGATTGGTGGCTGTGCTGGGGCATGGCGCAGGAGCTACTTATTGAAGGTAACCTGGTATGGGATGGTAAAAGCCTTGTTACAGCCGGCTAGTTTGGATAGTGCTGTGACAGAGGAGCAATAGGAAAATGGCACCACTGACTCCCCTCTCCCCTTTTCTTCTGGCAGTGCTGAATTCCCCGTGTGACTGCGTGAAGGACAAGCAGAACAATAAAACCTCCACCACTGGCATCATCGTTGGGATCCACATTGGCGTCACGTGCATAATCTTCTGCATCCTCTTCCTCATGTTTGGGTACAGAGGAAGGTGAGGGTTGCTCGTGCCGCTACTCACGTGGGACAGCGGTCCCTAATGCTTTGTGGGTGTCCCTGCAGGGTTCTGACACATCACACAGTGATGACGGACTGTTCCCCATGCACATCTCGGGACACGCATCCCGCAGCATGAGCTTGTGCAGCCTGGCTCCTGTGAACACTGGGCGCTGTTTGTGGCACAGCTCCTGCCTCCCTCCCAGACATGTGGACCCAACGGGCTTCTCCAAATACTCCAGATCGGCTCCAGTCCCCATCGAGAGACCTGGTAGTTCCCAGGAGCGCCACTCTTGCTGCCCTGGCAAGCCTTGACCCTCCCTGTAAAGCAAAAGCCCTTTCATGAGGAGGGGAAGAGACGTGACTTTATAGGAGGGATTTAAGGAGTGAAGGAACATAGCACAGGGATAAGGCAGGCTTGGGGGAAGGAAGCAGGGGGAGGCACCAGCTTTGCTCACCCTCAGGCTCCATCTCTTTTATTTTTCAGGCTGCTGATGTGCAAAAATGTGCAGGAGCAGCTGTCAACCCCGCAGATCCCCAGGAGCCAGCGGGGTGCCACAGGCCTTGTCCTGAACGGCGTGACTCGCAGGGACAGGGATGACCGGGACTTGAATGGAAAGCAGCTGGATATGAACGAGCTGGAGAGATTATTCCCAGCATCCCCATCCCAGGAGCAGCAGGATAAGGGTGTAACGGTAAGTCAAGCGGGATGGGAGCATCCGTGGGAAATGCAGATGTGGCTACATGTCTAAGAGCATCGGTGACCTGCCACTGTCACTGCACTGTCGCCTTCTCTCTCTCCAGTCAGCTCGCAGCTCGCCGGCCCCCCAGGATGACACCCAGATATCCACGCTCCCTCTGGATGAGTTCAGCATCATCGAGGAGCAGCCAGAGCCCCTCCCGAAAAGCCCCCGCAATGGCAGCCCTGCTGCTCTGGCTCCCGACCACGGTTCTGCCAATGAAGGATAAAACTGCCAAGACTTGAACCCTCTTGTAGGAGTTACCAGAAACCAAACCCACGGCTGGTGGTGTCTTTACGAGTTGTCAATCTCAGGTCAATTGAAGATTTCTACAGTCTGATTGTTATTTTTTTGTTTTGCTTTATTTTTTTATATATATATATATATAAATATATATGTATACAGCCTTTTGGAAACTCTGAAGTTTATTGTTCTGACCTCTCTTGGGCCTCTTGGTGTGTTTCTTCTGACAATGGCTTTATCGAGACTGGTCGTGATGGATTTCCCCTGCAGCTGCTAAGTAAAAGACTCCTTGGCAGAGTTTGGCAAACTCTCCTGTCTCTGACAGACTGGGGATACGGTGGAGCGTCCTTCTCTTGGCATCCCAGACTTTTTCCTGATCAGCAGCTTTAGGACTACTTTTTGGATCTATTTTTTATTTCCAGAAGACTGGATTTGGAGAAATCCTAACTTGACTCCAAAAATCGAGGCCCAGGAAGGCTGTCTCTCCGTGGATTTGATGGTTTTGTACACTTTCACTATTTCTCAGGATACTTTTTTGCTGATTAACTCTAAATAATATGAAAAAATGTTAAAAAAAAAAAAAGTGTGTGTGTCAAAGGATGCCTGCCTGAGGGCTACTGAAAGACTTGGACAGACAAGCCGAGTGAACTCAGAACCTACCTCAACCGGAATGAATGTCTTCTGGGAAGCAGAAATACCTGCGTCTTCCTTCGTGTTCAAAAAAACAAGTAACGTAGCACTTGGTCAGTACAAGCTTGGTCCTACCTCAGCAGTCACGCTCTGTACCTGCCACCTTGGTGGTTTTGTTGTCGTCGTTCCCATCTAAAGCACTTCCAAACCTTTGAAAGCAATGTTCTACCTCAAGCATGATAGGAACTGGTGTGAGTGTGTGTGTGTGTGTGTGTGTCCTCTCCTCTCTCCCAATTCCTGCCTCTCCCACCCAGCCCCGCGCGAAGCAAGATGCTTCACTAGTGTTATGAGCTTTACTTTTAGACACGTCACGGGGTTTCAGTGTGATTTTGCGTGGCAGAGATTTGTATCAAGGTTTTTTACTTTAAAGTTTGTTGGGGCCATCACAGACATGGCTGGATGCCCCGTGGCTCGCCGGCACCATTGCTCTTTGGGCACTGTGGTGGCTGCCTTGGTTCATCCTGGGTGTGCTTGGGATGGAGCGGGGTGTGTGGGGTGCTCAGATGCCTGTCAGCATGCCGCTCCCTAGGCCAGGGTGATTGATGGCACATGCCAGCACAGGCAGCTTAACACACCCCTGGGAGGTGAGGACCTGGATGTCACCATCTTGTCCCTTCAAAGCCCATCCTGCCATCAGGAGCACCTACAAGGAAACTGATACAGCACTTCCAAAACCCCTTGAGATGCCACTGAGCTGCTCCCAGCTCCTCCAGAGTATTTCCAGCTAGCAGGAGATCATCCAAAGGATGAGCTGAGCTGAAAAGGGGCTCTCTTCCCTGGGAGAGATGAGCAGAGGAGGGCTCCTGGGTGGTGACACAGAGCAGGCCCCCCACGCCGCAGGACGCTGGGGACTGCTGGCAGCCACCCCTTCCCCACGCCCAGGGTGTGCGAGGAGCTCCTGACACCAAAGAGAGGGTTTGTGCACGCTCCCTGCTCCTCCAGGGGCCAGCTGCCAACCTGCCACCGTGGGGTTCGGGTTGTCCTGGCGTGGTGCAGCCTTGTGAGTTGGTGTGTGACCAGCGTTGTCCATGGGGTGAGCTGGGGCACGCACAGGGGACAGGGATGTCGGCCAGCCAGTGGCAGAGGGCAGCCCTTTCCCTACCACGTGGGTTGGTTGAAACCAGGTGAACGTGGCGGTTTGAACTCTTTGTATAGGTGGTGGTAACTCAAATGTCACCATATTTGCAAGGACAAGTGAAAGGAATTAGGAAAGAAATGAGTTTAAGTTTAAAGAGAGTAATAATTGTGTTTTTTTAAATGGTACCAGTGGGAGAGTTCCTTGTGTCAGAAACATCCCCCATCACCTTCCCAAGTGGGATTGGGATGCTACCAATAATTGTGTAAATAATACGATATACAGGACAATATGGCAAATGTCTCTTCCCCTGTGCTGTGCCCTGGGGCTGGGCTGGGTTCGCTGTGAGCAGGACTCTGTCCTTTGAGACCAAATCATCCAGCTTGGCCCAAGCAGATGCAATGGCTCGATGTTTGTAGCCCTCTGCCATTAAAATTCCTCCTCCTGTAGACATCATGCAGGACAGAAAAAATCTGAAGGGTTAAACTTGCACGTTAAACCCCCAAATAGCCTTTCTCCACCCACCGAAGAGGCTAAATGGGCCGTCAGACCGATTCCTGCTCACATTTACTGTGGGGAGATGCTCCCTCCCGCATGATGGTGGACCTGGAGACAGCTTGGGAAGGGACCATGCTCATGGACAGTGCTGGTGGCACCATGCAAGACCAGTAGCACAGCCCGTCCCATCGTGGGAGCCTGAGGATGCCGGGGCTTGCAGAGGGCAGGAGGGAGAAGGAGATGCCGAACGGCTCAAGTTACAACCTCGTATCACAGAAAACGCAATCTCCTCCTGCCAGCCCACTCCCACTCAGCTTTTTTTAAATTTTCTTTTTGTGTGTGTGTGTGTGTGTAATGCCGACGTTCACATTGAATAAGTACTGTTGCCAAAGTGAACACAGAATTTAGACTAGCTTTCAGCTCAGACTTCCTGGAGCTGTGAACATGCTATTAATTTAATATCATATTATTGTGATATTGTAATAGTAACAAGTATTTGTCACTACTTCCTTTTATTAAAGGGAAATGCTGTGCCATTTGACTAGTTGAAATACGATAGTATGTCAAGAATAGAGCTTTTTCTTTTTTTTTTTTTTCATTATGCAGAAATGTGATGGCTTAAACCAATGCAATTTATGTGTTGGTTTGAGACAGCTGAAGATGGATGTAAATCTTTAAAGAATATTTTTTAGATGTTTAGCTTTTCCTCTTTTTTAGGGTTTCTTTTCCGCTCTTGTCAATCTGTACCACTGGGACCTAATGTAGATGGTTGCAGCAGGTCAGCCCCCAAAGGGATGAGGCTGAAGTCTGGAGATCCAGCAGGAGGACGTTGTCTTCCCTGAATTATCCAAGCCTCCCAAGTCCACAAAACTGGGCAAAAAAACCCTCACAACGGCACACTCTGGCTTTGTGCTGTAGAGTGCCTCTAGCTGTCACTTAGCTGGAGAAGTGACATGTAACAGGCCATCTTGCTGTTCATCAGTGCCTGCGCCGGGCTGGAGGCAAAGCCATGCCGACTGAAAACTTGGGAAAACATCACCCGGAGTATGTCTGGCCATTAATCTGTAAAACAAGAAGGAAAAAAGAACCAAAAAAAGGAGCTTGTGCTTGGTTTCAGCGTGGGGCACAACTTCAAGTCTGTGCTTGGTTCATCCACACTCCTGCTCTGTGCTTGAGGGAAAGCGCTGGAGTTCTGTTCTGTGCTGGGGGCACGGTTGGGCTTGGGTAGACATGTTGGGCTTGGGTAGACATGTTGGGCTTGGGTAGACATGTTGGGCTTGGGTAGACATGTTGTACTTGGGTAGACATGTTGGGCTTGGGTAGACATGTTGTACTTGGGTAGACAGGCCTGCAGGAGCCCATGTGCTGCTGGTGGTTTGGATGCTGTTTTGCAGGTGTCAGAAATGCTCCTCCCAGGTCTCCCACGAGCACATAACCATTCTCATGGCATCAGAGGCTTCTTCAAAGGCTTCGGCCTTTGAAATGAAAATTCAAGCTTCAGCCAGGCTGTTGGGTGAACAGGAGCATTGCTGCGCTGGGAGGGTGTCCCCATGCCGTGGGCAGCATCCCAGGAGGGACACAAACCCTGCTGAGCCTTGAGGCAAAGCTCTGCTGCCATGGTGCAAACCCAGCAGCCACCAACCCCACCGGCCAGGGCCGGGCCGTGCAGGCGTGGGGCTATGCCGTAGCAACGGGGTCCAGGCATCGTTTTATGTACCCAGACCAGATGGCACCAGCCAGACCAGCCCAGGCGGCGTCACTGGTGCCTTGCACCCGTCCTCACCCGCCTGCCAGAGATCAGCTAATGGCACGTGCTCCCTTCACCCTGATAATTCATACACCTCAAACACTGCAGCAACAGCTTGCCAGATTCCCCCCCCCTCCTTTTCTTGATGGGAGGAGTCAGAGAGTTTTATCTGGAGATAAAACGGCTGTGTTGGACCTAGTGCAAGCCGTTGGCAACCGCCCCTGTTTGGGGTAGGAATCTCACCCTCTAGTATTTTTCCAAGCAAATAATTCTAATTCAACTCACTGCCTTTTCTAGGCAGATCCAAAAAAAACCTCTTGCTTTTCTGGCTGTGGTGAGATGAAATTACAGCAAGGAGTAAAGTATCCGAAAGCTGATTTTTACTGTTTTTTTGTTTTGTTTGTAACCCATAATGGGCACAACCTATTCTTGGAGCTCTCAAGTTTACCAGAGATGGCTGCTACCTCAGGGATAGTATCCACATTGTCTTTAGTTGAACAGGGAATAGTTTTATGCTGTGACAGGGTATTTTCACGCTGTTGGATTCAGGTATTTATTTGTCTACCGTATCTTTCTTCTTCCTTGTTTTGTAAAGATGCTGATACATTTAAGTGCTGGACCAGTTTGGGAATTTTAAAACTTCCACCCAAAATTATACCAAGGGACTGTACGTTTTAAGTTGGCAATAAAAAAGAAGAGAAGCTACGACATGTTGTTGCTTCTGGATGGTGAAGGGAAGATTTTTGCTGCCTGTGGGGTTGTTCCTCCAGGATAACCATCCCACAGCATTTCGGGGGTGGGAGGGGGATCGGCACAGTGTCTGAGCCCTCTCTGAGCTGACGGACAGCACTTAAGTCTGGGAAGATCGGTTAAAAAAAAAAGGAAATTAAAAGCTTATGAAAACAAACGGCAGCAACGCAGGGGGAGCTACTTAGTTACTTCATCTGTGCAAACAGCATTTGGAAATCTATCCCTCCCCATGCTGCGCCAGTGAGGGCAGATTAAAGATCCTATCTAGCAACTTGATGCCTGCTCATTTATTTCCCTCATCTGCCAAATTAAAAAAAAGGAAAGGAAAGGGAAGGTGCTTGGGCTGGAGCTGTGGGCAGGGAGACAGTTACGCCCCCAGCCGCAAGTGCTGCTGGTGTGGGGCCACGGCACCAAAACCCACCATAAAACACTGGAAATCAGTGAAACGGCTCCAGGTTTCCTCCGAGAGCACAGCCTGAGCCTCAGCATCGTGTAACAAGAAGGGACGGGGCCGGTGCAAAGCCCAGCACGTCAGGGAAAAGCCTGATTTCACAGGGCTTTGGAGCAGGGTCTTACAAAGGAAAGAGGGATTTTTACTTTGATCGTATTTCCATCATTTAAACTTGCAGTATCTTTACATTTGTAATAAAGTAATAACAAAGACGATGCTAAACCTTTGTCCCAGTCCTCTTTGGGAATCAACCATTAAGAGTAATATTAAAAACCCAAATTGCAAAGCACTTTTCTACTGTTTATTTTCTACCTTTCTTACTTTGAACTGTCTTGATATTTGAAATCCACTGATCCTACGATTGTTAGCTCTGTATAAAAAAAAAAGAAAATAAAACCCAGTTTTTTTGTAGTTTGCTCTGTTTAGATTTTAGCCTGTGGCTACTTGTACAAGAAAAATAAAGCTAGAATAAATGAGCGCAAGCGGTTCAGCCTGAGTGGTGCTTTCTTTGTGCCACAGCACGGGCACAGCTGCAGTGTGGGGATTGTGGAGGGTGGCTCAGGGCATCGCCGCTTCACGCGGGGGGCTGATGAATTTGGCCCCGCTCAAAGAGCAGCTTCCAAAATGCAGTTTTTAAGGGCTGAGGGTGCTGATCCACTCGTAAAGCTCGGGCTAAGCCATCAGCAGAGGTGTGCTTGGTGTTGGGGGCTGCTGGTGGCTCTTTGGCAGCTGTGTAGGAGGCTGAGATGAAGACCTCCAGGGTGAGGGTACGACACCTTGTGCTTGGAGGTGCAAATTAATTTCCAATCAATCTTGGCTCTTTCTCAGCTATTGCTTTTCCCGTTGCCTCAGGCGCTAACAAGCATCACTCTACCTGGTGGCTTTTTGCAGAAACCCCGCATTAAAGCCACGCTCCAGCCTTTTCCAGTTGCAAACTGGTCTGCAATGGCTGAGGCAGGATGGGCATTCCCGGGAGCAGGCAGCGCCGAGCCACAGGAGCATCCACCAACCAGGATGGCACAGGCCTCAGAGTCTCAGGCAGAGAGGTTAAACCCAACGTTCCCACCTCCGTGAGGTGCTGGAAGCTGATGCAGTTGATGCTTTGAGCATCTTAACAGTAACAGAAATGGTTTCAGTGCCCCTAAAAGCTCACCTAAGCATGCAGAGGGGTTTGATGCCAGGTGGGAGATGCAGAGGCAATTAGCTGCTGCTGAAAGTAATTACCTGCCTTGCAAGCGAGGATCAGTGCATGGGACTCCTCTGGAGGAGCTGGCATGTCCCTGGCGTTACCAGCAAAGCCAGGCCCATCCCCAGCAGCCCCAGGACAGGTTGCTTTGGGAAAAAGACCATTTCTCGAGGGGCTGGCCGGAGGAACAGCCCCGTCCTCCCCTCCTGCTGCTGCTCTCGATGCCAGAGGACAGTCAAAGCAAAGGGCTGCGGGGAATAAATGAGTGAGACTGAGCCCAGCAGCACTTTCTGAAGAGGATTTCAATAAGCAGGTGAGTGAAGAGTCACTTCAAACAACTCCCCGAAGCTCTCAAAACTGCTAAAGTGCAGCACGGATTGTCTAAATATATACTTCATAATAAATACAAGCATAAAAACTAATTTTATTTCCCAGTGGCAACACAAGAGGTGAAAAGAAGCTCAGAGCTAGGTCACTTGGGGGATTTGCGTGTAAATTCAGTGGAATATGGTGCTTCAGACAGCAGCTGTGGAGTCAAGGTAGTGTATAAAGCTAGTGGCTTTCATTAAAAAGGACTTTCCCTGCCTTCATGGCAATAAAAAAAAAAAAAAAAAAGGCTTGACAATATTAATCTAAAGTCTTAGAAACTAAGGAAATAAAAAACCCAAAGCAATACACTTAAATCGCTTTGATTTTTGGCTATTGGAAATAGTAGTCGTCCTGAATAACCCCTACCTGAGCATTCAAACCTCATTTTTAATAAAAGAAATCTCCCTTTGACCACATACATTCAGGTTTCTGCTGGAAACATCTCGTACCAACTCTTCAGCTCCAGAAATGCTAAAAAAAATTGAGTATTTTCGGCTCCGAATGTCAGGTTCCTACCTTGGGTATTGCTGGAGAAGATGTTACCGCTAATGTCCTAGTTATAACCCTGCCAACACAGGGAGAATTTATAATATCCTATAAAGCCCTAACTACCTGAAAGGTCATTTTAGTGCTAATACAGCTCGGGCATCTCCGTTTCATTTGCTGACACTTTTACGAAGCCACACATAATTCCAGCATGGCTGCTGTAAAACCTTTATAGCGATGGTCTCTGCCTCAAAAAATATTCTTTAAAAATCAAGAGCTGGAACATCAGCAGCAGGTGCAGGCGGCCCCGAAAGGCTGTGCTCGCTCTCGGTGTGGGTCCCCCAAAACCCAGGCCTCGGCACCCTGACCCACTGCAGCCCTGTTCCGGGGGGGATTTAATCCCCAAACCTGGGTCTCTGGCTCTGTTATTCACGGCACCACCAGAGCCCACCAACGCTTGCTGCTTTAGCTAAATTAAAAGTCTCCTAATTTCATACAAAACTATCAAAGCCTCGTCTTGCCCAGAAAGCCATTTCCTTAGCACTAAAATAGCTAAATTAGTCCTGCTCGGCATCGTAAAGGAGCTTGTCTTGTTTATTGAGCGATAAATATAAAGGTACAGTAACTAAATTCATCAGTCCCTAAACACAGCCGCTGGGAACGGCCATTTCCACCATCCAATCTACAACTGCATGAATATTTCAGAGTCCTCTTTCCCTTGGGTGCTCGCCTTATCTCTGGAGCCTGGATATTATTTTCTGCTTTTCAGCTTTTTGGATGTATTGGAGGAAATGTCATTATTTGGACCTGGGTGGATTACAGTTGACTTTCCTAAGCCAATTTATATTGGCAAGCTGCTGTTTTTAAAAACCCCTATAAATCACTCCTATGAATTTTAATAATATAATGTGGTTTCAAACATGCTCCCTTAATACGTGACACGCTATTACAGCCGGCAATAGCTCCTCGGGTCGCGAACTCCGTTTTACCATCACCTTTGGCGAGCACCGCTGGGAGATGAGCGATGCCTCGGCCCGAATCATGGAAATACCCACCCCTGCCCCAAATAGCTCATTGCAGGGGTTGCGATCTAACGGCGCACAGAAAGCTCACCCTCGCTCATGCTGTTCTGCTGCATTTGATGTTATCTGCCTACCCAAAGCATAAAAGACAGAATTAAGTCTTAATTGCATGAAACCCTCATCTAGGGGCTTACCTGGGGCATTTGAAGCACCGGGGGAAAGGAACGAGGGTGCTGGGATTTGGCCCTGGTCCCCTTGCCTGTGCTGAGCACTTGCAAACTCATCACAGCTGCTCACCCGTCACAGAGGGGTGTCCCTCTGAAGATGGGTCTGAAAGCACCACGCTTCTGGGGACATGCCGGCATGGCTCCCCCCCACAGGCCACCCCAGCCCACCTCCGCCTGCCTGACCCCATCCTCCCACAGGGACCCCGGGCCCCACACCACCCCGTGAGCCCCAAACACTCCTCAAAACAGACCCCGAGACAGCCCCCCTCCCTCTGCAGGGTGTCGGGTACCGGTCATGGCACGGTCACCACTGACAATAATACGTTTGAGGCCGTTTAATTAATTTCTTTATCTGAAACTGTGTTTGGAAGATCAGGAATTTCCTCCCTCCCTGCCAAGACCCTGTTCCCAAGGCAAAGGTGGGATCCAGCACTTGGGGTGAGACCTTATAAGATGCTGCTGCAGAAATCACTGGGATTAGGACTATTTTCTGATATTTTCCTTAATAAAGACATAAGACACGTGTCCAGAGTGCAACCCCAAGCCAGGATTCATGACTCTTAAGTGGTCCAGAAACTCCCTCATGTCAGGAGACGAGGCCAGACCTCCTAATTACCTATTGACTTATTTTGATGAGCTCTATCCTCGTCTTGTGCAAATTATATGAATTTTCTTTCCATCCCCATTGCAACGACTCCACAGCATCTGTAGACCATCAAGGGGTGCCTACATGATGGAGAGTTGTCTCCTGGTCGGAAGAAAAAGGGCTGAGAGGGATGGGGAGTAAAAGCCAGGGCAGATAGGAGACCTTGGGAGACCCTCTTCAAGGAACCAGGTCACGGAGCATCTCCTGCAGTTCCTCGGGAGAAGCCAGTGATGGGGTTCGATGCCTAATGGTGGCACTGGTGATGTTCCCACTGGAGGGGTAACTTTGCTTGTCCACATTGCCCGGTTTTAATAGCACAGGACCAAAATATAATATGCACATCCACAAAAAAAGAGGATCATTAAGGGATGGACTAATTGCAGGCAGGGGAGAAAAATAAGGAGCCTGACTTTGCCTTTAGGCTTCTAAAGGCAGCAAGGGCTTCCCAGCACGGATGCAGCCGGATGGGGACAAAGGGGTGCAGGGATCTCCCCGAACCTTGCTGCCGCTTGCTTGGCTGCAGCCAGCATCACTGAGCCCTGAAGCAATTGCTGGTTTAATGTTCTCAGGAGAAGAAAGAAAAAAAATATATCCAGTTTGCGCAGGGAGCGTACAAGCTTTTCAAAGGCTTTCACTGTGATGATTTACCCTGAAATGTTGTCACGTTCATCATTAATCTATTTTTTCCCCTTTTCTGTAACTTAACCTGCGACAAGCAGACATTGTAAGTGCTTGATTTTCCAAGAATAAATTACAGTTTCATAAATGGTATTTTGCTTCGCTGCTCAATTTGCAAGTGAAATGATGCCAATTGCTTTGTTCACAGGATTTTATCCAGCACGAACAATACCATCCTTGACATTTTTTTTTTTTTAACCCTCAAGTTATTTTTGTATCCTATATAACAGGAATACATGGAAAAGTACACGACAGCCCATATGTTTTTGCATTATTGACTAACCACAAGCAGCTACAAGGGCACATGTGCCTATAAAACCCCACGTACATCGATCTAGAAATGAGACGTCATGCACAGAGCGATCCACTTCTCAAAGAAAAAATAAACCTTTAGCTTAGAAATATTTACACTTGCCGCATGCTGGTTTTGAGAATGCCCCGAGTAACTTTTTACATGCATGGTTTATGATCTGGGTTTGGGAAACCAGCCCCCTCCAGCTGCTTGCAGGGACCCCCAAGTTGCCCCATGCACCCCCCGACTGCCCCATGCACAGCACAGCCCCGACGGAGTCTCCAGCCCACGTCTCCAGCCCCATGGCGTTTTTTGATTGAAAATATTGCGGTTCTCACAGCAGCTTCATTTGGTTGGTTGGGGTTTTTTTCTGCTATCATTATAAAATTATGAGAAAAAGAAAAAAGGCATCTTCCAAGTTATTTACATTTTTCAAATGCAGAGGGATCCTTCCTGTTGGAGATACCAGGCTCTGCCCGGGGACAGCTAGGCCACCGAGGACACTCCAGACGTGGGACCACACAGGTCAGGACGTGCCACCATTAAACCTGGTAAATCCTTTCATCAAAGGAAGGAAAAGAGAAAAAAAGTACCTGCATGTGACATGTTGAATATGACAAGATTTGGTTAACAGCCTCCATCTTCTCCCTGGACTTTTTTAACCTGCACTTTTTGGGGAGACCTTGAAAGAAATTACCTCTTTGGGGAATATTTTGGATGTTATTTGCTGTTCTCTTTTGGTATAAGACAAAAAGTGAATGGAAATGCTTAATTTTTGGAATGGAAACTTTGTATTTGAGGTGCTTGTGCTCACCAGTACGCCAGGATGACTTTATGAAGAGCCTGGATCTTCACCTCCATCCTTTAACCTGAGCCACCTCACCAGAGCTGGCTGGCTCCCAGTTGTCCTGCCGTCAATAAACCATTTAACCTAAAGCACTGAGCTCTGAATCTGCATCACTCGGAGCACTGCGGGTTACAGGGGCAGGGAGAGGCAACACTTAACATTTCCAACAGAGAAACTGAAGCACGTAGACAATATTTATCTTCCCTTGCAGATATGAAAATGTGTTTGTCCACATACCTCCTCCACCCCTCACCCTAGCTCCCTCATCCCCCTGAATGAGACCCAAGGAAAGGTTTTTGCATTTCCCTCTGAAAACGGATGTTTGAAGACAGTCTCAGACCCTTGGGGACTTTGGATTTTGTCCAGCACTGAACAACGACAAATTTCTGACCATAAATGCCATCACAAAACAGAATTGTCACCTTCTGGCCAACCCCAAGAGGCAACACCAAAATCCCAGAGAAATGAAACATTCGCAGGCAGACAACGTGCAAATTGAAAGAAAAGAAAAGCAAGTTTGTGCAATCCTGGCACAACTCCATCCTGCCCAGCTTCGCACACCTGAGTGTGCAGAGACTGATATTATCAGACATCAGAGCATCCACAGCGAAGCCTTTGACCCCAGACCTGCGCAGCGTCCCTGCTTAAGGACATCACCAGATTTTTACTGATGTGCAATGACGAAAACAAGATCAAAATTTAAATTTACAGTTAGTGACGGGGCTACCCACTGCAAGCACCAGGAGGACAGGTCCCTCCTGATGCTGCTTCGCCACGCACAGGGCTGCCGGCCGTGGGCTATGGGCTGCTAAGGGCTACACGGGCCCGGGCTGCTCACGGCTTTAAGCAGCTGCTAATTGATCCGTGCAGTCACTGTAATTTCGGAGCCGGATATGGTGGTAAAGCAGTGGCAGAGCATTAGCTGCTTCAGGAGGAGAAATCCAAATCATGGGTTAATTAATCTTTGGGCAGCCAGCACTGAAAGCCCCACATGACCCCATAACCACTACTGAGAATTTTCCATCCTGCCCAGAAAAAACCCCCGAGGTTTTCTGTGGAAACATGCTGATTTCAGGAACACTTGATGGGAGGGAGGGTGGCTGTTTTGCTCTTTTTATTTATTTCTTTGCATTTTGCCTTCAAACCTAGGCTGAGCCATTGCATGGCTCCCTGACCTTGCCCACGCTGCACTGGACTGTCATGGCAGCCCCCCTAATAAAAAGGTGCCCAATGCAAAGTGCTGGGTATCTTTGCAATTAATTAGACTTAATGACAACCTCCAGCAGCATCAGTGCCTGCAGCCAAGTGTTGCAGGGTGTTGTATGAGCTACCACGAAGAGTTGCATCATGTGTGCAACAGGGACCCACTCCGGTCCTTCTTTCTAGTACGACTCATTTAATTATTCTAATTAAAACATGCGTTGGTAGGTGTATCTCATGGTGAGGGACTGTGTGGGGCTGAGGGGGAGCGGGCTCAGCCCCCAGCTCCTGCCCAGGGCCATGGGCTCCCAGTGTGAGCCCGAGGAGGAAGAGGAGAATGAGCAATGGAACAAGAGGACCAAAGTCCAGGGACAGTGCTGGGAAGTGACAAGCTGTAGGAAGATGACACTATTTTGTAACAACCTCCTAACCTTCGTTAATACTGCTGTCACAGCACGGATGTACTGTGTTAATTAAAATGAACGGTACATGATGGAGTGCGGAAGAGAGGTGCAATAATTCCATTATTTCTCCATCCTTGCACATCCCTGGGCTTCATCCTTGAGGAACGGGGCAAGGGATGCAGGAGATCAGGGCACCGGCACCCATCCTGCCAGGACCGGGGGTCTCCGAGCAGCCACAGGCCCACCAGCCCGCTGCCTCCTGTGCCGAAAGCAAGAAGGATACTCGGGGCTCCACAGCTGCTGATCCCCTCTGGACCCGCACTGCTGCTACAGCAAATCCCACGCGGGTCCATGGGCCACATCCACACAGGACACACCAAGGGCAAGGAGGCCCCTGGGGCCAGGAAAAGCACCCAGCGAAGAGACTGACCCTCCTCTCCCACAATTAGCAGCCACAAGCAACAGACAGGTACCAACCGATGGCAAATTAAGGGTTTTGCTCAAATGCCTCATCTGCAGAGGCTGTTCCTCCCCCCTCCCACACCTTTCCCTGCCTCCGTCCAACAGCATTCCCAAAAGACTAAACACCTTTGGTTTCCATGGTAGCCTGATTTTCAATGAGCATCCTTCAAGTCCTAACCAGAAAGAAAGTGTTTCATTAATGCATACAGGACACACTGGCATCTCCCCGGGGCGACAGTATCCTTCCCCCCAAAACTAGCACCTTCTGCCCGTGTTTTTGTTATTTCAGCAGGCTGACGGGAGCCAGCAGCCCTCACTCCCACTGGAGCTGTGGGAAGGAGCTGGCCAGGCGCTGCCACTCACCGCTGAGGATGGAGTTTGCTTGTGGCCAGGAGAGGGAATTGGGCTGCTTTTTCTTGGAGATTAAATAAATAAAGTGCTGTTGAGCGCCAGGAGGAGGCACATGGAGGCTTCCCTCCAGAGCGGCTGCCTCTCCTCCAGCCCATTGGGCAGGGGACAGTGAGACCTCCCCAGCTGTGTCCTCCCAAGCTGTCCCGGATACAAATCAGATACAAATCACCTCGTTTTAATTTGCCTGTTACCATCCGGGCTCTGCTTTCTAACACATTCAATGCATTGACATGGCTCTCCCATTTAACACAAGCCCAGCAGTTCGCACACTCGTGGTTTGCCATTTCTTTTGAGTGTAACCCCATCCAGTGGCTTTGCTGGGCAGAGGGTGTCTGGAGCTGGGAAAAAGGGAATAAATGATCCCACAGATTTGAAGCACAGCACTTCAGTCCTGCAGGATTTCATCAGAAAGTGTCCATCAAAGAGTCAAAGCACGCTCCCTACCAGCCCAGGGGTGTCTGGGGCAGGGCAAAGCTATGTGTGTTTGCTATGTGATCTCCAAATAAAGTAACTATTAAGCAGAAGAATGGATATTTTTTTGCAGGGGATGCCTGGGGGAGGATGCAGAGGACACCCCAATATTTTGGTAGCCTGAGACCCTTCAAAGATTTTTTAAAAGACTCCAGGTCACGGCGCAGCCTTGGCCCCAGCCTCTCCCAGGCCGGGGGATAATTGCCGTCCAGCCGTGACGTACCCTTTCACTGACCCCGCTGAGGTCCCAGCCACCCTCCAGGATTTGGCAAGGACAGATATATGGCTGGAACTCAGGGGGCTCCTAAAAGCAGGTCACACCAAAACAATAAAGCTTTGTTGGAGGCAAAGAGGGAATGAAGCCGCAGTCAGCCCCAAACACCGCCGCAGGATTTACTGCCTGCAGATGGGCTGGCGGTTGCAGATGATGCACCGAGCATCACCCCGGGGCAGCCCAGGGAATGGGGAGGCCACGAAAGTCTCCCCACAGCCAGGAAAACACGGTTTGGTTTTCTGCTTGCATGTGCAGCAACATCTTTAGCTGCAGCAGAGGCTCCTCTCCAGAGACCAGGATTTGGGAGGTCTCAGGTGGGGAAGGAATGGGTCCAACACTCGGCTGAGGTTCCCTGCCTGGACTCATTCTCCATCCTGCTGAGATGCCTAAATCTGGAGCTACCAGAGCTGAGCTGAGCCCCAGAGCAGGGTCTGGGCCCCCGTGGAGGTTTGCTCTCCCTCGCCACGTCACCCAACCATGAGGTGAGTCTGGCCGCGTGGATCCAAGTGTCTCAAGGGGACCTGGACCTCAGTCCACCACTGAAAGAAAACAGGGATGCTGCCATGCCAGAAGCACGTGTTTATCAGACATATTTATCCCAGAGATTAAGAAGGAGCCACAGGGACAGGATAAAGAGCTTGTCCATGCGCCAAGGGATAGGTCAAAGAGCATCAAAGGTAAACGCAGATAAAGCTGCTGCATAGGATACGGTTGAGATGAAAGGTATTATTTTTTACAAGATCACCTAATGCAAGTTAATTTTAGCATACAATGACTGCCCACTTTAGCGGCTCCTTCTCCACTTTCCTGCTGTTGAGAGGACACACAGTTCTTCACTAAGTCTCAAAAGCTTCAAACACAAAAAAAATAGCCCAAATACATTTTCACTTGCCCAGTGCCAATAATGCCATCTGCACTGCATGTGGCTTTGTAATAAAGAAAAGCATATTTTCCTAATCCTTCTGCAAAAACAGTGGGGTTTTCACAGCCAAATTTCAGACCAGCCTTGCTCCACCAGCCCAGATACAGCACAGGGTAGCCTACAAGCGCTTGCAGCAAAACCTCTGGCTCTTGCACAAGGCAGCTCTCTCTGAGGACAGAAAAACCATTAGAGCTCCCAAGAACACACTGGAAGCCAGTAACATCATTAAATGAATATTCATAAATTATTTTGCTACATAAACAATATTAATATTACACCTTCCACCTTCAAAAGCCCATCGCAGGCATGGATTCATTAAGACCCCAGACTTCCAGAAAAGATCGCTTGCAGACTTTCAGTTACATTTAAACTCGGTGACTTTATTAAACACTAGCAATATATTTATTTTAATAGAGTACAAAGCCTGGATTTGGCCACCCTAAAACACCACTCGGAGCGCCAAATCTCTGAATAACCCGATCAAACAAAGCTAATGTGTGCAATATATCTTGGGTGAGTAATATACAGCCACATTTCCTGCTCCATTTACCCAGTTTTAACTACACCTGACCTACTCTTATCCTAATAGAAAACGGCTGCTCTTCTCATTGCCCCGTCCTCCACACATGTTTTTCTGATAATGGCCAAACCTAAATCACTTCCCTTTTTCCTAAGTGCTGGGCACCAGCTGTCTTGTGACATTTAACTACAACAAGTCCTTTTGCAGGACCTCCAGGTTAGTTCCTGGGGCTCTGGACCTCTGTCCCTGTGTCCTGTCTCCATCCTGCATCTGGGCATGAGGATCTAAGGCATTAGGCTCAGTGCTGGGTCCTGCACTTGGGTCACACCAACCCCACGCAGCGCCACAGGCGTGGGGAAGAGCGGCTGGAAAGCTGCCTGGTGGAAAAGGACCTGGGGGTGCTGGTCGATAGCCGGCTGAACACGAGCCAGCAGGGTGCCCAGGTGGCCAAGACGGCCAAGGGCATCCTGGCTTGTATCCAAAGCAGTGTGGCCCGCAAGACCAGGGCAGTGACCGTCCCCCTGTACTCGGCACTGGTGAGGCTGCACCTCGAATCCTGTGTTCAGTTTTGGGTCCCTCACTGCAAGAGGGACATTGAAATGCTGAGGCGTGCCCAGAGAAGGGCAATGAGGCCGGTGAAGGGTCTGGAAGCAGCTGAGGGAACTGGGGGTGTTTAGTCTGGAGAGGAGGAGACTCAGGGGAGACCTTATCGCTCCCTACAACTACCTGACAGGGGCTGTAGGCAGGGGGGGGTCAGTCTCTTCTCCCAGGTAACAAGTGACAGAACAAGAAGAAATGGCCTCAGGTTGCACCAGGAGACGTTTAGATTGGATGTTAGGAAAAAATTATTCACTGGAACAGGCTGCCCAGGGAGGTGGTGGAGTCACCATCCCTGGAGGTATTTAAAAAGACACATAGATGTGGCACTTGGGGACATGGTTTAGTGGTAAGCTTGGCAGTGCTGGGTTAATGGTTGCACTCGATGATCTTAAAGGTCTTTTCCAACCGAAAAGCTTCTATGATCCCAGCCCCACAGGATTTCCTCGCTCAGCCTCACCCAGGAGGTATGTGGAGGAAAACCTG
Organism: Falco biarmicus; assembly: GCF_023638135.1. Taxonomy (NCBI): domain Eukaryota; kingdom Metazoa; phylum Chordata; class Aves; order Falconiformes; family Falconidae; genus Falco; species Falco biarmicus. The sequence continues at coordinate 67,231,144 of NC_079294.1, read as the reverse complement.
GGAAATGCCTGCCGCTGGCTTTGCAAGCCAACATCTCGCTGTATCAGTGAGGACGATGCGAACACACACGATGCATCAGTTTGCACTGGGGTGAAATGTTCCCCCACACCTGTATCACCTTGCAGAGCAGGTTCAGTTTTGGTAGGGAAAAAATCTGCTTCCAACAGTGTTTTCGCATCCATGGAGCTTATTTCATAGAGATCCATCAAGGTGGATTAAAGCTTCCTGAGGAGCATGTTTAAATGGCCAATTTGACCAGAAAATGTGCTCGATTCAGAAGCACTAGCTGCATTTCTCCAGTGCTGAGAAATCACAGCTATATTTCATTATTGTTACTAATTGCTATAAGGTATTATGGGGAGGCGATGGCACAGGCGGAAAGAAATATATACCATTTACAGTATATTGACCCTGGAGAAAATTTTCCAAGCTTGCTTAGGGGTGCAGAAATCGGTGCTTGGTGCAAATAAATGAGCAAAAGCATTTTCTGAAAGAATTAACGCATGGCACAAGCAAATTGCAGCAATTGTCTCTCTCCTTTCTAAGTGCTGAATTGCCTCTATAATTCCCCATCATTTAGCTGCATAAATCTTGCACAAATAAACCAGCAATTTGCATATGCACAGAAAAGAAATTATAGAAACACAAGGAAAGAAGTTATATTTTTCCTTCTCAAGCTGGAAATAAATATGCATTGCTTACTGCCTAAGCTGTGTTTGGCCCAGCTTGGAAATAAAAATTTAGAAAACCCTTTAATTTTCAATAATAAATACATATCAGAGGATGAAAAAAATAATTTGTAGCATATGGAAGCTCATAGTTTCTGGGTTGTTGCATCATGAAATGTGATGGCTGCGGCGGCAGTTGTGCGTGCAGGCAGAGGATGCAGCGTTACGGGTGGTGCCGATGCCCTTCGTGACCGTGGCCAAGGCAGGCAGCTCGCCAGTGGGGTAGCACAGCCCCACGGCTGATGGGAAGAGCAATGCTGTGGGCGTGAGCACAGACACCTCCAGTGTGGTTTGATCCAGCCCTTACTGAAATAAATGGAGAGGCTGTTGGGGAAACCAACGTCTCTTGAAGGCAACAGCCCTTTACAATTCACCTCGATTTTCAGTCCATGAAATACCTATTCGCCACAGTTTCTATAGAGGTCTTCACTACTACAGAAAGCCCAGAGTCAGGCTCAGAAGTAATTAAATTATATCTCTAAATTACTAAGCCATAACGCACTGGCTGACCTTAGACCCCACGGGTGGATAGAAGGCAGCAGTGGGCAGCAGGTGGTAGGAGTGACTCTGGCAGTCTGACTGTTCGTCGCGGTGGAGGAGCTTCCCAGAGGAGCAAAATAGCTGTTTCCGATTAACTGCCCGTGTGACTGATCTCATTCTGGAATAAGGGGGTGTTATTCCAAAACACCATAATCCTCTTCCAAATGACTTAATCGCATTTGGAATAATGTGCTTTTCTTCCAAAACATTCATATAGGGAAAAAATTGGGGGTGAAAAAAATCAATCAGAAACAGCCCTTTGGAGTAACATTTCATGCAGAAGAGCTCTCAGTGGGGACACGCAATACTGTGCTGGTTTACAAAGACTGAATCAATTACTATTTGCAGTAATTCCTGCAGGCTCGGACAGCAGTGTGACCCAGAAGCACGTGGCATCTCCTCCTTCCTTGCTTTGTCTGCAAAGCTATGGAGCTCCAAAGCAATCCTGCTACGGATATTTTTTAGCACTTGTGCTTCAAGCACCCAGCCATGTTCCTTGTGGTCCCTACAGACCATATAATGTGGCACGTCTCCACGCCCCGTGGCTGGAGTGTTGCTGCAAATCTGTTGCTCAGGGCTGTGTCAGTCAGGCCAATTCGAAAGCTAAAGGAAGGTGACGTTTTAGCCTTAGAGGTGAAATTAATTATGCTTCTATAAAGTAAAAAAATCTTTGGAAGTGGAGAGAAAGGAAAAATTAAATTTAAACCAGTAGATCTTTACCAAAGCTGCTCGTTAGCAGTTTCAGTTGGTATAACACCACTGATGTTGCTTGCAGAATAAATGCCCCTGGTTTGGAAATCTATTTGATTTGGAAGGGCCTTGCTGGAGCGACATTCACTGCCCTGCTCAGACTGTGGTGGTAACAGGTTTGGCCGGAGCTGCAGGAGCTGCGCTGCAGACAAAAGGGCCATCTAAGCTCCATGGCACTGGTGGAAAATTGGAGGAAGACTTTATTTCATCAAGGGGTCCTCCTGTGTCATCTGCTGCACCAGGTCCCCTTGATGTCACCACCACGGACCAAAGAGGTGTTTCATTTAACCCTCTCCCCAAAATCCAATTGCCAGCTGTGGCGGTGCCACCCAAGAAGACCCAGACTGTGTCCCCAGGAGAAGGTGCCCTCAACACCCACTGGCTCCCCCCCCGCAGCCCATCCCTGGCTTGCCTTTGCATTTCCCATGCTGCCAGGGCAGGAAGAGCCTCGCGTCAGGGAGGAACAAACAGCGACCTGGGATGAAAGCACAAGCTCTCACATCTTTCATCCATTAACTAATCATTCCTCCTGCACGACACACGCGCCAATTCGTCATACATGATCAATACTTTCCTTGAGGCCCCAGGATGATGAACATCTCTGCTGGTAGTCAAAGGACCTTGAGAGAACAGGGGCAGCTCCCCCAGGCACAGGTCAAAGAGCCAAGACTGAAGCACTGTGTAAGATGATCTGTGGTCCCAAGATCTCTCCACAAGGCACAGAGAAATACTTTTGGCTAGAAAGCTTCTCCAGCAACATGAGGGAAGATTTGAGATCATCCAGAGGCTGGAAGCTGATGCTGGATCAAGAGGACCTGGATTTTGTGTGCCAGGCTGGAGCAAAAGGCTGTGACAGCCGCCTGCAAAAGGGCAACATGGTTTCCCACCCCATGCTCTTGCTCTGGGCTTAGGGTCATCTCACGGCATCGCTTTGGGTGCAGAGATGGAGTAAGAGACTGTGATGTCCACCCTCGTGTGCTCATAAAGACCATGAGCCCCACAGGCTCCTGCACGGGTGCAGTCCCATGCCCAGCCTAAGGTCATAAAATGAGTCTGTGGCAGGGTAAGGACCAGCTTTCAGCCTCTCCAAATCACTATGTTTGTGTTCATTTCAGCAACCCAGCAGGACCCAGGGGCTGCCCTCCTCCTGCATAAGGAATTTCTGTCTTCAGCCACAGCTCTCTCCCTTGCCCATTTCCAGCAATGTCAGCAGGAAAATAAAACCCGGTCCCCCTTCATATGCAATGCAATGCAAACAAGGCTCAGCACTGCGGGCTGCACGTGGACTAGGATGCACAGGGTTTACTTTTCTCAGAAGCGGGGAAAAAGAAAGATAGCTAAAGCAGCATCTCCACCTTCAGACTGAAACCCAACCCTTTAGGACAGATGTTTGTCCTGCAGAGCTCCAAGTTTTGCCCCAAAAATGATAATTAAAAGAAATGTTGAGAACCAGGAAAGCTCCTACAGTAGTTGCCTGTGTGATTTAGGTTAAAAATAATTGCTGTCAAGACTTATCTGCCTGACATAAGTAATTAGATAACAGAGTACTTATAAGCTGTCATTTCCTATGAGCATATTTTAACATGGCCTTTATAATTTGACCTTTATATCTGCAGCGACTTCATCCACTCCCTGCTCCTGTGATGGATTTATTTTTGAAGATTGGACGCTTGCTTGCCAGTCCTCAGGCAAAGATGCTGCACAGGAGACATATTACAGACCCAGCAGTTTCTGCAGCAAGGAGAGATCCTTCTCCCAGCTGCTCGTGGCTCTGCTGGTGACAGATGTGACAGACCCAGACCCTGCTGCAGCTCCACCAAAATTAATCTACAGTTTGCACCAAGAGAAATTACTGATGGGCTCGCAAAAAGGTTGGGCAGTGTAGAACTGGTGGGACATGGCAACATGGCACTGGAAGTGAATGGGTCTTATGGAATGAGATACATGAATACATCTCCTATATTCATACTGTCCCCCAAAAAGTATTCATACTTTTCCCCAAAAAACTGGAGAAACCTGAAGATCCCTTCTTGCACATCTCAAAGAGCAGATGTGCTTCCTGACTTACGGGGGATGCACCTCCCTGCCTCCCAACACCTGGAGGAGGCCGAAAGCAGAATGTCGAGAAGGAAAAGGACCCGAGAGATTTAGATCACCGTCACTATTTTCAGACATGAAAACAGCTACAGGGAAACACTGAAGCCCATGTACAACAAACCCTACAGATGCGCAGCAGGGACTGGAGTCCTTCATGGCTGAACAGCTCTGAGTAAATAAAAAATCAAATATCTAAGACAACATAGAAAACTTTCCTTCCTTTTTTATGAATTCCAGACTTGCGTAGGCTCCCTCTTCCCATAGACATCCCTTGAGAAGCAATTTGACTTTGCTGGAGTTGTCAGATTTCTAAAATAAGAAATTTCATTTTTACACCTCACTCAATATTTTTTATCAAATCTTCCTTCTTTTTAAAAAACATTTTCAAACCCCCCTCATGACTGATGGATTTTTTTCTTTTATTGTCGTAACTTCCTTAATGACATAAACCCCTAAATTTGAAGAGTAAGCAGGGATTTCTAAAAGGATAGGGTTTGTATTTACTGCAGTGGTGTCTAGGAGGCTGCTGCTAGACAATATTTCCTTGCATCTTAAAAATCTACATGTCAGCCACGAGGCATGAACCTCTACAGGAAACCAGCCAATGCATTGCCATTTTCAGATCTGGTACTGAAAAATACATTCTCTGTTTATTTGTTGTACCACTTAAAGAGAGTCACAGAAAGACTAAAACAAGCCCCCCACAATTAAAGAACAAACCACACGAGAAAACCCACACTGCCACCACGCAAAGGGCTCCAAGGCTTTCATGTCTGAGGTGTAGTAATGCAAAATATTGTTATAAATAATAAACTCCAACTTAGGCAGGATACAAAACTGCTCTTCAAGGAAATGTGGATCCTAATAACCTTTTCTGGTTCCCTGGAGCCTGACCTCCACCGTGTATTATTAAGCTTCCTCTCTGCAAGGCTCCTCTTTAATCCCAGGCATAGGAAGACCTGGGTCTCTTTAAAGACAGAGGTGGTTTTTATCTGAGTTAGGGATGTTTGTTATTGATTTTATTTATTCATGGGAAATCAGCAGCGCTGTGTTACCGCAATTTGCTGTGAGAAAGAAAAGGCAATGGATTAACAACTCAAGAGCAAGAAGGCCACCAAGCAGCCATCAATGCAGCGACTGTTTTTCCTCACAAAGTTGTCAAACAAAGGTGACAACATTTACACATGCAATTTTTGAGGGCCGATGCTGCTGCACCCAGGCACGTGACAAGCACCAAGCAGTCTCGTCCTAGCTGCGCTCAGCATCTCCACAGGGTCTCAGTTAAATGTGCTTTGCATCAGGCTCCTCTGACTCCCACCAAGATTCACCTCCCAGCTTGGCCACTGAGATGCTTTTCAGGGGGTTTGCCACGGCACCCCTGGGTCCCTCTCTTGCTCTGTACCCAACGAGGCAAGGCTAAGGATTTCAGTGCTCCTGTCTGGGAGCTGGGGCATGTGGCTGGGGTGGCAGCAAATATTCCCTCTAGAGCCCCTTTGCCAAAGCAGAGCTTCCCAGGGTCATTTAAAGGGCCTGAAACATTAGGCCCTACAGTGGCTTTAACATTTTCAAAGCCATTATGCATCTCCAAGGATGGAAATCTCTATTTTATGAAACATGAAAGCTTTAGAGAGCTCTGTCCCTCCTCTCACACAGATCAAGTGAGACACTGGGGCCAGATTATCCTGGGAGAAGGATACATAGAGGCTGTCTTCTTTGGGGGATCAGGCTGGAAATTCTGGAAGCTGCCAGCCAGGTACACTTTCTGCTGAGATTCCACAAATTATGAAGCAGAACAATAAAGCTGAACCTCACCTTGGCTGGCAATGATGGGAGCTCTCCTGCCCAGCTCCTCTAGCACTCCACACTTAAGGGGTATGTGGAAAACCCAATGGGGCAATTCATCCCTTGACACAGACAGGACAGGTCTTTGATTGAAAAGATGCTGTATCACCCACGCAAACCAGCCTCTCCGCCAAGTGCTGCCTTCCTGCCACATCCTGACCAAGCCCACCGTATATTTGCGTGGTTGCTGGCTGGTAGCTCAAGGTGGGTTTGATGAGCTGAGAAAGACCATCAGTCCCATATAAAAGCTGGGGCTGCGTTAGATCTTCATTTGCTTTCAGAGGAAACAGCTGCTGCAAAACGGAGCTGTTTCCCATCAGGTAGACAAAGCTAAGGGTCTCTTCCGAGTTCGCCAGGAGTTTGTTTCATCTGCGAGTTTGTCTCTTTTCAGGGGAGGCAGAATAGCTCTTAATAGGATTTCAGGACCAGTTTATCTATCAAGGACAAAATCCCACAATGAGACAACATCACGGAGAGATTATCCTGTGTTCTCAGAAGAAGAGCTCACAAGATTATCCCAAAATGCTGCTTGTTTATGTTGAGCTAATGACAGATAATTGGTAACCCCCTTTGCATAGCTGGGTGACCCAGTGAGCGCTCAGAAAGTAGAAAAGCAGCAACATTTCCAAAGGGAAGGAATCCAAGGTCTGATATGGACTTGATCTGAAAGCAAAACTTCTGGAAAGGATCAGGGCAAGGCCATGAATTTATGAAGTAGTTGTTCGGCTGACTCTAATTTTTAAAGCATTATTATCCTTTTAGCGGGGCTGTCGGGTAGATGGAAGCCAGAGCTGGCGTGATGAAGAGCAGCTGAATAGCAATTCGCAGCAATTCCTGCCTTCCACATTTCTTTTTTGCAGAGTGGCAAGCCAAATTGCTTGTAAACAGCTTACTGCAGCCCAAAATGCTGCAAAAGGGAAATTTCTGGGCTCGTGGTGTCAGGAATGAAGAGGAGGAATGAAAAAGGAAGAGAAACACTAATGACAAGTCCTGAGATCCACTGATGTTTGAAAGCCCAAAGCTAGACAGGAACATTCAAATCTTCAAATCCTTGGAGATTCCTGCTAGATTGACCCAAACAGGGCAAAACCAAAGAGCCATTTCTGCAGATTTAAATGCACTCCATGTGCCCTTGCAGCAAATCCTCACCTTGCTCACAACACTGTGATCTGCATTTCTCCTGCACTACGTACGTGCAAAAGCATCTCTGCCAGATGCTGCATCTCTCTAACCTGCCAGGCGCTCATATGCCACCTTCCAAGTAATGCAATCAAAACAATCCAGCTAAAAGCATTTCATCTGGCCTAGACTGACATGAATTGTTTCTAATAAAACTAAAGCTCTGTGGGACAACTAATGGGTGCTTATTAGTACAGGCAATGGACTATTCAATCAACCATATAGGGAAAGTAATGGGGATTGATGGCCAAAATACAAGATGAGGACTTATCTCTTTAAATAAATAGCTGATGGGCTGGTGATTGAATTAATCTTAGGTTTCTATGGAGAAAGTTTATACCTAGCTAATAAAGAGAAAAACAAAATGTGTGGAAAGTAGCATCAATGGGTCCCTGGAGGTTTTAATATCATTGCTTTTGCAGCCATGGCAGCAGGTGGGTTTCCAGAGATGCCCATCTTTCCAACCAGCACTGGTTTGTGAGAGGGTTGGCAGGTGGTGTAACCCAGACATTGCAAGAAAGCAGCTGGAAAACCTCTCCTAACTATTTTAGGACTCTGACTGTTCTTTTCGTTTTCACTTGCAACTGTCCTGGGAGTCACTACCACAACTTTTGCATGGGAATCATGAGCAGAAGGCTCTGGAGACTCGCTGGCACGCAGCGTGCTGCAAGGGCAGCCTGGGGAAGGCAAGCTTTAACTTTGCTTCATTTCAGAAGTCAAAGTCTGATATGTGCAGTCTGGGAGTGGGGCAATATGCCCTTCGCAGGCAGCACTTCTAACTTGCTTTCTGTGCTGCAGTGGTTTGCACAAGACTTCAGACCTTGGTCGATTCCCTTCAACTCAGATATCTCACATCTAACGTGGACCAGTCCCTGAGCACAACGGAGGCTGCAGAGCACACCAGGAACATTCTGCAAGCTTCTCTATTGATTTACTCTTCTCTGAGCATCACTATCATCTTCCTCTGGGGAGAGGGTTCAGGTCTGGATGAACCTTTGCACTCACTCAGCATGGCCCTTTTTTTTAACCACCTTGCAGACAATCTTACCTTTCCCTGCTTCATCTCCTCCTTTTAGCAAAAGCTTCCCAAGATTTTTCCAAAACCCAAGAATTTTCTACCTTTGTCCTCAAGCTCATGGAAAAATGGAGTGATTTGCAGAGTTGAAGGAAGGGCACATGCACCTCCAGGGCTCCCAAGTCATTCTTCCCTGCAGCAAACTATTCCTTGATCTCCACCCTCCCATTTCCTTCCCTTTGAAAGGCCTCCGGCCGGATCACAGATGGCAATTCCTATGTGACAGATCCTAATGTCATTATTGATGACAGACCAGATGTCCAGGAAGGCATATTGCTCCTTTGAATCCAAAATTCATCAAGAGCCTCACCTTTGTAGTTTAGGGTGAGTGTAAAGATATCTTCATGGGAAGGGGAGGGTGGGACACATTTTTTTTCCCCTCTTGCCTTATTTTTTTCTTTTCCTTTGAGGAGGGGGAGAGCTTCACACAGCATGGCTGGGAGCAACTGAACCCAACACCAAACGGGTCCTGTTCTGAACCAGCAGCATCATTTAAATGCTACAAAAATCTCTCCTGAACTTTACAAGGACGTGGGAAAAGATGCGCTTTATGCGATAAGATATGTATGAGCCTCGAGCCGTTACAGCATGCTGCCCCTGCTCATTGCTACATCTTAGGTACCTAATTCCTAGTCAAGAAGAAGAAATAATTCCTATTTTGGGTTACAGAACAATCTTGACTCCTAATGTATCAGTCTGTCTCCCAGTACTTGACAATACCTGACTGCTCTCAGTTGGATGTAAATCAGATCTAATACTCACTTGCAGACATTGATTATGCCAGTGCAAAGCTGCTCAGAGAGAGACTCAACCTACATAATCACCCAGCATCTTCTTTCTTCTTTAAATCACACATATGCAGTTGTTGTGAAGGTGCAGGCTACTGACCTGGCTCATTTTGTCTTTGCCTGTCAGCTAAATACAGCATATTTTTCCTATAGATTAAGTGCCATATAGCTCTCCTGCTATAGGGCATGGCAGTCAGATAAAAAGGAAACTACATGGGATCAGCCATAAGTGGGAGATACGGTACAGACCGCAGCTAGTTAGCACCAGATAAAAAAAAACCACAGGTGACTTGTTTCCACTAACATTTTAAAGTGAGAGCTCTCACGCTCGTTATCTCTCTTGGAGACAGGGAAAAAAAATCCCAACAGCCTTTGTGGCAGTGAAGACAAAGCTTTGCTCGGTGGGAGATGTCCTATATGGCATAATGTATGCCGGGAGCAATCCTCTTGTTTTATGGGCCCGGTTAGTGTGAAGTGCAAAACAGGCTTGGGGCTGAAGCTGCATTATTCATAGGGGAGCTTATATATTTCAGTGTGAGGCTGAGGTAGGGAACAACATAACAATAGCGTACATCCCCTTTCTTCCCCTAAAATCATTGTTTGTGTTCAAGGCAGCAAGTGGGGAATATTCTTTTCCTTTAAATGTAGTGCCATGCACTGACAGATCCCAGGGAAAAGCAGGATTACAGCCAGGCAAACCCAACAGTCCCTCAAGAGGGAGAGGGAATCGCCTCATCACCTCCCAGCTCCCAAGGAAATATCAGTCCTGTCTTCAGAAAAGGAACAACTCAGCACCTGGCATCTATTTTCAGAGGCAAGTCATCAGTTCTGTTGTGCTTGAAGAGGACAAATCAGCAGGTGGGCACACAGACAAGGAAAGTTTCTTGCAGTTTTTCCCCTCTGAAGCAGCAGACTTATTTCCACGCCACTCTCCAGTAACACTCCAGTGTATGACTGACTTGATGGCAGGCAACGGCCAGTTTGCAGCAGGGCAGTGGGAAGCTGCCTTACAACCCTAAGCTGCAATATCTGGGGCAATGCGGCCAGCGCAGCCAAGGGAAGAGGCAGGTGAGCAGGCAGAGCTGCCTGCCCCAGCCCTGCCCGCCGGGCCCAGCCGCCTGGTCCCTCTGTGCAGATGCACTGCTGCCATCAGCCGGCAACTGGAAACCAGCACAGGGCACGATCCGCTCCCTGGAACAGGGAGAGCTAAAACAGGCACAACACATGCCGCTTACGCCAAACCCTCCTTTTGCTGTTTTCACTCCACAGAGGCATCCTTCGGCACAAAAAAGGGCAACGCAGCAGATGGGATGCTCAGACGCAGAGGAAGGCTGGACCTCTCCAAGCAAAACTTGCCTTTAAGTGCTACTTTATCCTCTCCAACACCATGGAGCCAAGCATCGCAGAAGCTTAGGTCAGGCCTCTCTGGGTCCCAGGCTGGTTATTTTGGAGCTCAGCAGAAGTGGGATTCCTCAGGCAGCTCCCTACATACTGTTCATGCGGTGCTGAAATTGCACACCCCATTCGATACACAGAGCACACAGTCCTGAGAAGCAAGAAGGCTCATCCATCATCACCAGTTCATGAATCTTTCTTTCAGACTTTTTTTGAGTCATTCACATTCTGATCTCCAGTTCCCCTCCTCTGCCACTTCCTGACAAGGCCCCCAGGACCCCGCTGCCCCCAGGAGCTGGTGGCACTGAGTTGCCTCTTGCACAGGTTGTGCCAAGTGAAATTGTGTCTGTGCAGCGGTTCCCTGACCTCCTGCTGGGCACATTGCCGCCAATCTCACAGCTCATTGCCTGCCCTCACCTCTAAAGCAAAAGGTGTCGTAGCCTTCCTGCAATACACATCTGTCATACCCTGGTTTGAATCATGAAAAAATGTATAAAAGAAGATGACAGGTGGTTTAAAAGGGAAGGAAAAACTGACTGCAAAAATGCTATGGGCAGAGCCTTAATGTTCCCCAAGTTAGAGCGCAGTCATTTCTAGGTAGCGGTGTGTGACTGGCTCCATCTCCAAATCCCACTCTGTCCCTGAAGGGGCTCTGGGCACATTCAGGTGGGAGGTGCAGAGGGGAGGACTGGGAGCTTCAGCCCATCTGCCCACTGTGCCAGCCCACTGCCCAGCGCAGGCTGGCACCTCCAGATGATGGTGCTCCCTGTGCTGACTGGCCGGCAGACGAGCACATGTCCCACCACTGACTGCACTGAGACCTTCAGCTCCGAATGGAGGCAGTCCAGACTGCCCTTCTGGGCTCAAGCCCCCATTTCTTAGGTGTGCGGTCCCCTAGCAGACAGCCTGGGTCTTGTGATTTCTCCCTGCAGCTCTAGTCTGGTGTTGAGAGTCTCGTGCAGAGCAAGGTTTGGCCGAACTTCAGATAACCAGTTATTTTAAATAACATGAGTTCAGCCAGAGCAACGTGAGATTCCAGACCTTTCTCACTTCTGTTTCCCTTCCTGCAAAACACCCCACAAAGATAATCTTGGCAGATATCTCTTGTATGAGATAAAGCAGAACCAGCTCCCCAGAGCTGACACAGCTGAAGTGCAATAAAACCCCCATTTCTGCTCTTTTGGGAACTGTCAGAAAGAAACTCAAGTGACTTCCCCAGTAGTGAGAAACCACAAGTTTTTCAGTTCTCATGTTTAATTTCTGTTTCTCTCATGTTCCTTCTCAGCTCAGATCGAGGTTCGTATCCAGAAATTCAGATTTCATAGCCAGAAAACCTTATGATAGTCCACTGTAAGTGCTTGCTGTGAGCTCAGTTTATTTGTGACCCGTTATATGAGCTATGTCTCCTAACCGGAGTCACTTGCATTCAGCCACTTCCAAAACAAAGCTGTACTTTCCTTTGGAATCAGGCCTCTGAAGTAGGGGACACACAGGGCCTCAAATATTTCTGAGATAACAGCTCTTTCTGATTTGTGTCAGGGTCATTGAAAAACAATACTTGGATAAAAATACCCTGGGGTGGTCTGCAACCCCCTGTTTGGGGCGCTGGGCAGCATCACACTTAGAGGACAGGCAGGGTGGCCGTGAGCCCCCTTTCCAACCCCCAGCCCTGGAGCTGCAAAGCTGTGTTTCCCATATGGGCACCTGCAGCACGCAGGGTCTCCTGGGCATAGACAAGTCCTTGCCACGTCTCTTTGCCTCGGTTGCAAGCAGGAGCAGGTGAAGGAACAGCATTTAGAGTTGTCCCCATGTTGCCAAGAGTAGGCTGGAGGGGCAAGTTAGGCTGTCTCTGGCCAATGAAGCAGTCAGAACAGCACTTTACCAGGAGACATTGCTGCCTCCAGGACAATTGTTGCACATCCACAGGTCCCTTCCCACAGGATTGATACAACTACTGGAAGACCTTTTGTTTAGATTGCCTGCTAAGTAGCAGGCACAGCTCATCTTGCATTTCTGAAAGACGGAGAACACACTACAGTGCAGGGCTGGGCACGAACTGCACGTGTCCCATCCCAGAGCACTCAGCTTCCTCCAGCAAGAGCATTCCCAAAAGCCACATTGTGATGCAGCCCCTGTGCTGCCCTGGGTATGCCAATACTGGCCAGCTAGCTACCAGATCATATTATTTATCTCCTTGGAAAAGTTGCAAAGCCCTCATTTGCGAACAAGAGAAGAAGCAATAGGTTCCTCCTTTGCTGCAGGGGTTTGGTGGTGGGTGACAGCAGCTGGGCAGCCCTGCAGACCCGCATTCTCCCTGTGCTCAGCACACAGGTGCAGCGCAGACATCAAGGTGCTGCCATCCCCAACTCCAGCCAAAGCTGACCCAGAGGCTTGCTCCTGACCTGGCTTGGATTGAAGCTTGTGACCTAGAGGTGAACTGCTCTACATCCCATATCCAGTCTCCCACTGAGTTTATTTTCTAGTGTGGCAGATCAAAGACTGCCGTAAGGAGCAAATCTATCAAAGGCTCAGCACCCTAAGATAGATCCAGCTTGCTTTCATGTTTACTTTTAACAAGCATATTCCTTCCTATTGTTCAGCAATTGCTTTAAAATGGATAATTACCAGATTTCCCTATTAATGGAAAAAAATCAGGCAATCCTAAATCTTAAAACTTGCTACTATCTGTGCACTGCATGTATCATATTAGGGAAAAAACTGTATGGAGCAAAGTTACTACACAGTGACCATGTCTCGGCTCAGCAGCTGGTTTTAATTTCAGCAGAAGATCCCCTCTGCTTCCCAGCAATGCCACCAGCCCTGCTCTTCCCACTTCTCTGTAAGCACTGCAAAGCTCCAGCATCAGCCTAACACATCACACTTGCTTTAGTGGAGTTGTTCCTGAATTCCACTTGAATAATTGAAAAGGGCTTTTCTGTCTGCTTGATCATAGATAGACACAAGCCATCAGAAACCTCTGGGAAATCTAGTAAGAATTAATTGACAGCACTTTGTATCCTCCAACATGTTTGGAAGTGAAAACTTCCTTCACTTCCCCTATATAGTGACCTGCACAAAGCTGAACATGGACTCAAATGACTGATGGACATGCCACTTTTCAAGTCCTGATACCTTCCTTGCTGCACAAAGAGCAATAGAATAAGGCAACATGGGCCAAAAGGTAAGACTCAGTCCTGTGGTTAAAGCAGCACTGGCACTCAGGAAATCTGGGGTGAGATTCTGGCCCTTTCCCCCAGAATGGGTTGGAATCAACCATAGCCTTGAGGACTAATCTGAGTTTTGTTACAGCCTATGAATGGCTCTGGGTAAATTGCTTAACCAACCTCATTTCCCACTCCCTATGCTAGCTCGGATACTCGTGCCCGTTTTTCTGGGTTGTTGCATGAATTATTTGGTATTTGGGAAGCTCTTACATCCATGTAACTGGCATGTAACAAATAAATGCGCTCCTGCTTTTGGATTAGAACTCCAACAATTCAGAGCTGAGCACATTTTGTTTTGATTTTCTTATGACTATATGAATTCACTGAGACAAGTGACAGAGAAATATGATTCATCGTATTCATATGACTTATTTCCAGAGCAGTTCTTACTTTTATCTGAGCAATTGGAAAAATGTTAAAGGCAAGACTATTTTAGCCACCTGACTTAAGAAGGTTGCTTTATTCCACATTTCTGTTTTCAATAAATATCTCACGACAAAAACATCCCCTGCAGCATATATACGCAAAGGACAAAAAGGCGTTAAATCCTAAGGGGGGGTGGCAGGAAGAGATAAATAGTTTACTTCTATTATCTTTACCATATGTTCTATTCCAACTGGATACACATAAACAGCATGTAATCTTCAAGCTCAGCTTTAGACTCTTTGAAGTGACCTGACCATACTACTGATTTATTTCAAACTAACCTTTCTCTTTGAACCCTAGGTCAAGGTTAATTCTATAATAAAACATACCTTATACAGCTGGCTTTTCCAGTAGGGCTAGCAAGTAACGAAGCCCTCAGTCACAAGCATTTGTTTCACTGAGTGTAGTATTGTATTTCTATTTTCCCTTCCCTGTATTAATTTCCTTCACAGACCCTAGTTAAGGGGGGAAAAAAAATCTCTTTTCCGGTCCATGAGATCAATTTTAAATACACTGGAATTAAATGAAGACATTTAAGCCACATTTCTTTGCTGAAATGCATTCACTAACACCATAAACTATTTTTATTACAGTCTATGTTAAATAGTCAGATCTTCAATTTCATAAGAAGTCGTATAGCTACGTTATTCAAACTCCTCCACCAGCAATGACCCTTTCAGAACCTTTTACAAAACCATCTTTGTATCAAATCGTAGCAAACCACCAAGGACAGCTTTTCTATCTAGGAAAATAAAATTGGAAAAAAGAAATACATTTGAAGGGCACTTCTCAAAAAAACAAGAGAGCTCTTTCTAAGTGCCCCCAGCCAGTCTTGCCTGCCTGTAGGTATCACAGAGTAGAAGCACTCCAAGCAGGAGTGCAAAAGTGTGCAAACTAGTTTGGCACTGTGGGATGCAGTCGTTAAGAGACCCTGAGGTGCACAACATATTGTTCAAAGACTGCTCATCGGGTCATTTTTAAGAGGACTGGAAAGCTGCTTTTGAATCTCAGCCTCCAGCCCACGGCACATACTCACAGCACTTAATTAAAAAGCAGCAATGCACAAGCTAAAACAGCAGCTGTTACATATTTCTTCTGGCTCCAAAGCCTTGCCAACATGGTGCCTGTTAGAGCTGTAGGGAGAGGGATGAGATGAGAACTTCTGGGTTTGGGGCTTCCACAAGGCACAGGCTGGAAGACCTTATCTGCTGTAGCTAACACCAGGGGGGAATTGTGCTTCCCCTCCAAATGAATGATGACTTTATCCTGGCTTATCCTCACACATTTTGCAGGACTGAGTCTACAGAGGGTTGGTGTTCAGCATCGCCAGCACAGAAAGGTGCAGCTCCCTTAAAACCGTCACCAAAAGCCCTCAGTACTTCATCTCTGGCTCAGGGGCCGCTTTGTAAAACAGGGCTTTAGTCTAGTGTCAGATGAGTTTGACCAGAGAGCACTCTCAGTCAGCCCTGATACAGCAAACTTGTTAGCTCATCAATATCTGTCATTGCCTAACGCAGCTGAGCTTGCCATAATGGGAGCACCATCCATTTGAAATCCCAACGGTAGGCATCAGTTTTGGATCAATGCTTTTAGAATCTCCATTAACTATTATGATGCCAGCGATGTTTTAGACCTATTTTGGGTTAATTTCTTTATGCCAGGACAAGTCCACAAATGGTCCTCACTTCACTTGGAGAGACAGACTCTCCTACAGTAATATAAAAAGTGGCAGCACAGTGAGCCCAGCATCTCCAGGACTGACATGGTTCCAAGGAAACCCGTTTCCCTCCAGCTCTCCTGTCACATTTCACCATGCTGTCTTTCTCTTTTAGCTTCTCCTCAGAGAGTATTGCCTGTCCCCACTCCGTAAATCACATGCCAGGAAGCCCCACTCCCCACAGCGGAGCCCGCAGCTGGCAGTGCCGTACACGTCCTGCCCATACTCTGCCACAAAATCACAGCACCAGGCATGCTGTGAGAGAAACGATACAGCATGCTGCCTGTTACCTAACAGTCCTGAACAGGAGACCAACACACCTTTTGCTACACAAATTGTCTTTGCCCGTCCCAGGGACATCAGAGGTAATACTCTTCCTCTCTTTACCACAGTAAGTGGTACTTTAAATGAGGGCACTGAAATTAGAGCAATTCAGAAGCTCAACATAGCAATGTAAAATTCCACCCAAATGCATTGAAAGAGATATCTCTACCATTTTCTAATATTGTTCTTTAACAGATGCCAAAAATTATTACATCTAATGATTTATTAGTGAATGAAATCAGCCAATTAGCCAAGGACTGATTTTCAAAGGGATCGCACAGAACAATTTAATATAATGCAAGATAATAAACATGTCCTGAGCTGAATCACTGAATGATGTTGCTAACAGCCTGTCAGAGATATCAGATATTTACAGCTGAACAAGGCACCACATCAGATAAAGTAAAATACATCCTCTCAAGGATACAGAAATATGGAAAGGAATCTCTCCGGCTGCATTTCAAGTCTGGGTAATTTCCATAACTCCTGAGAAAAAGCTTTGTGTGATGTTAGACCTCTTCTTAAAAGTCACCCATCTATGCTGCTGGCATGCAGGAGACCCTCTGGACCACATGCAGCATGGCTCTTACCTGGTCTAAGAAAGCCAACAGCACAAAACACAGTGGGGAATTGGAACGTGCTGGTTGTGACGCTCAGACAAATCTATCAGTATGCGAAGTTCCACAAAGAACTGACAAATCTAGATTTCAAGGTTTCATCCAAAACCTGCACAATAATAAAACACTACCAATATGTCAAAAAGGACCTCCCAGGCTGGATTACATTTTAAAGATAAAAACATGTATAGGTACCTAGTAAATTGGGTTACATAAACCAAAGGTACCTTCAAAATAGTTTTGTCTACATGTTGCCATTAAATCTGTCAGACCCAAGCAAGTGCTAGAATTGATGGCTTCATATTGCAGGCTTGTTCATGCAGCTGTTATTGAAAGATGCTTTTCTGATAAAACAGCAAGGAAACAAACCTACAACTCAATTTGATTTATGAACGTCATTGTGAAATCATTTTCAATTTCATGTAACTGCACAGCCTGGGATCTATCTGGTTCTATCCAGAATTAAAAAACCTCTTCATACTCCCAAGCCATTCAAGTGGGTGAATACGAATATGAACTCTGCACTTGGGAATGAAGTTCACATTTTGTTTGCTTTGGTACCAGTTTGCTCTTAGTATTTAATAAGGCTAGTGCTCCTGTTTGCTTAAGTAATGCTGCAGATTGCATCCCCAGCAGCATCTAGACATCCAGTTGCGAGATAAGAGCCCAGTAACAGGTATCCACAAGTGACCTTAACATTTTTCTGACCATCTGCAACAGTCTACATGTGCGGCACCCGCATCAGTTACTCCATGGATACGTGCAATATCCCCCCAAACGAAGAAACCAAGAAAGGTGTTAGAAGACATCTAGTATGGCTATACATTTCCAAAACTGATCAGTCTAAGTAACTTGCACTTAGGAGACCAAGAGAGCTTGAGTTGAAGAGACCTCCACCCTGCCAATGGTGACATCTAACACATCTTGGAACTTGAGAGAGGCTTCAGAGCACTAATGCTGTGCAAGTATTGCAGAGATGAAGACTGAGCTCATTCTCAGGCAACATAGTGAATGCAACATGGTGAAACCACTGGTAAGAGGCTCAACTAAAAAGTAAACTCTCCCTTAGTTCTGCAACACCAGCCTGTGAGAGATGACTGAAACAAACCTGGATGCATTCTTCAAGGCTACCAGCTTGGATGATAAAGGGAACTGCTAAAGAGTAACGGCACCTACATGCTTTTGACTTGCTATCGCGTAAGTCTGTTATAGTCAGAGCTACACAAAACCAGATTTTACACAAAAAGTAGGTGCCCTGAATGACTGTTTTGGCTAATCAGCATTGCTGTTTCACATGAATGCAATGACCAAGCCATGAGTTTGCATCTGCCATGCCCCAGCAGCTGAGGGGGCACAAGCCGTCTAACAGGACCACAGGGCAACTCACATTCCAGCACATTGCCACCGTCCTCGGCGCCGCTGTCCCCTGCCTCGGGGTCACATACGTTGTGGGCATGAAGAGCTGGGCTCCCCTTCCATGTTCTCCCTGCCTCATGGTTCCTGTTCTCCTGCTGAGGGGATGGCGCCATTTCCCTCCCCTGGACCCCTAATCTCCAGGTCTGCACCTGAGGGGGAAGGCACCATTTCCCCCCTGTACCCCTCTCCAGGTCTCCACCTGAGGGCAAGGCGCCATTTCCCCACTGTACCCCCCTCCCGGTTTCCACCCGAGGAGAAGGCGCCATTCTCCCCCAGCCTCCCACGTCCCCGAGGACCGGGCACCGCCGCTCGGCCCCGCCGTGCCGGGCAGGAGCGCGGCGGAGCAGAACGGCGCGGGGCGGGCGGAGGCGGCCGCCCGGCGGCGGGGCGGAGCGGCGGGGCCAGGCCGCGGCCCCGCCGGCGAGGCGGAAGGGACGACGCTGCCCGGGCGGCAGCTCTCGCCTTCTCAGAGCGGCCGCCGCTCGGCAGGCCCCGCCGGGCATGCCATCGCCCGGCCCCGGCGAGGCGGCCGCCCGCCTTAGGGAGACGGCGGGGAGGGACCCGCTGGCCGCCGACCTGCGGTGCAGCCTTTTCGCCGCCGCGCTGCAGAGCTACAAGCGCGACTCGGCGCTCAGGCCCTTCCCGGGCCGCTACGCGGGCGCCGACAGCAAGGACTTCGAGGGGCTGGTGAGTGCCGCTGCCCCGGCCCGGCGCGCACAGCCGAACCGGGAACACGCCGCTCTGGCTCCGGCGTGCCACAGCAGCCTGGCGAGAGGGCTAGTGAGCGGGGCGAGCGCAGGCCCAGCGCGCCCGGGCCGCGCCGCGGGGTCGGCAGGCGAGGCCGCCCGCTGAGGGGAGGGCAGCGGCCCCTCGGCGCAGCCGGTAAAGCAGGGCGGGTTGTATATCCAGTCCGCGAACCCGGGGTTTAAAGTACATGTGGGATTCAGACCTGACAAACCCCTGCTCAGAAACTTACAGATCCCGCGTTGGGGATGTGAAGCGTTGGAAATGCCTGCCTGATGTGAAACTCAAATTTTGAAGGGTTTGTACTTTACACGGCCTCTGTGTCTATTCCACTGCAGATACTGCACTGTGGTGGCCTGTTTTCCTTCAGAGATTTGATTATTCTTCTATGTACCTTACAGATATTATTGGTAAATAGAACTATTTTATAAGCGGTCTGGTATTTACTTTTAGAACAAGTGACAAACTTTCCTGCAAACCAGTTACAAACATTTATATTTTAGAACAGAAACTGATTTTCAGTTTACAACCTCTCAGGGTGAAATATTGTTTTGTTTTCACTAGAGGTCTCTGTTTAATCATAATGAAAAGAAGGACCTTGTACTAAATGCCTGTCTTGTTAGCTTGCAGATACCCATGCTCTGCCAAGCCTGAAAGAACTTCTGGAGTCTGTTCCAGACACAGAGAAGAGGACCTGGGATTTGTTTAGTTGGATTTTATCATCTAAGGTCTTCATGATACATAGTACTAAGAAACAGGAGGTGAGCTTTGAATTCTGAAAATCTTGATTAGAGTTTGACTTTTAAGTCAAACTTGCACTTCAGAGAGTATTTTCTCCTGCAAGAAGTTAGCTGGTTATCGTAAGAGCTTGACAGTTCAACGTGAATGCTTTTTTTCCCTGTATATAGAGAGGGTTGTTTGTTTTGGGTTTTAAATAAAATTTTCAGGAACACTGGCGGGAAGAAATAGTTATCACTGCCAGTAGTTGATGATGGGCAGCCCCTGTAATTGGTTACCTCCATTAATATAGCATGTACTTGCATGTTCTGGACCACAATAGTGCAACCTGGGTGTTGTGGAGCTAGGATGTGCTTCTCACCAAGAAAGACAACTTTGTACTTTTGCATACCACCCCAAAAATGGAAAGATTGAGAGCCACTGAGCTACTTCTGTAATAGGGATCAAAATAGTTGTAGAGATTAGTATCAAGATGAAAACAACTTCTGTTTTCACTTTTTTATCTCTTCTAAGATCAGCTGATGGATATATTGTCTTAGTGGCCAAAGTAGAATTGTGGTATTGTCCTTACATCATCAATTAATTCATTATCACAGTTCAGGGGTGGTATTTTTCCAGAAAGAATTAGGATTTAGCTTTGATAGCAAGAAACTGAGAATTTTTACTGTCCATTTACTCCTTCTGAATTGTGACAGTGTTGATTTCTAATGCAGAAAGCATAATCAAAATACATAAAGCAATATGAGAGACTAAGGGGCAGTAAGCAGGATTTCCAGTGGCTAATCTAACCCCATAAACTGACACATATTCCTTCCTGATTTTAAGTACGAGAAGATCCAAGAACTCACAGGGATGTCTGGGGCTGCGGTTCCTGCTCCGGACTACCTCTTTGAGATCGTGTATTGCGATCAGATGAATACCAAGTTTGCTGAGACCAAGGGAGAGCGGGACCTCATCTATGCCTTCCATGGGAGTCGCCTCGAAAACTTCCATTCCATACTGCACAACGGCCTGCACTGCCATTTGAACAGGGTGAGGCTCCTGGTATTGGCACCATCTTGTTCACTTGCAGCTAGTGACACTTTTTAAAAATAGGCCCAAATTCCTGTAGGGGTATGAAATGTGCCGATGATCTTATACTGCTGTTCTGACTTGTAGGCCTTTGTGGACGGTTATGTTGGATTTTCTAGTGCAGCCTGAGGGTAAAAACTGGAAGTGGCATGAAACCCTTTTCTCCAGTGTGACGAATTACAGCTATCCTTTGCTTCTTTGTAAGGAAGTGTAATGCCTCTGAAACTACTGGCCTGTCTGACAAGCACCTGTGCGCAGAGGAGGAAGATAGTGGACGTCCTGCTGAGATTCTTTCTGCCTGGCCTCAAGCTTAGATCAACTAAGTTTTAGGTGCTGCTTGCAAATGGAGCCTTCTTTAAATAGCCTGGTTAAGAGAGAGACATCCTGTAGGCTTGCATCTCTTCCAATTTCAATGGAAAAACAGGTGGAACTCCTGGCTTTGTGTGTCATCTGTAAAGCAGTTTTGACACAGCAGCAGCTTAACCATCCAGTCAACTTGAACTATGTTTTTCCATGTTCTTTACGAGGAACAGCTTATCGGGTACAGTGGACTTTCTGGATTAATAATTTTAGCCAGTGTGGCAAATCCTCTGATTCAGAGTTATTAAAAGTTACATTTGAAAGGAATTCACAATTGGAAAGTACTTCTTTTCTAGTAAAGCATGGATTTAAATGGAAGTAAAGCCTTGCCTTGTTTGTGGAGGTTGGATTTGAATGATGGCAGTCTTAAATCAGTGAAATGCCTCTAACAGCAGTGCAGTCATGTTGATATAAAATACTTAGGCTGGCAAACTAAATCCAAATCCGGGAAGGCATGAATCTGTCCACACCAAAGGCTGTGCCAAGCAGCTAATTTGAGGGATGGGAGAGGGCAGCTGCCCCACCCCAAGGAAGCTGTGCCAGGACAAAAACAGTGTGTGGACCAGGACCAACACAGGTCAGAAAAGCCTTTCATAGTTTACCTTCAGAAACAGAACTGCCAGTCTGAAAGTAAAGAACACTTGTATGTTGTTTATAGTTTGTTCTACAGGATTTTAAGATACATTTCTCTGTTTCAGACGTCCTTGTTTGGTGAAGGTACCTATCTTACCAGTGACCTGAGCCTGGCTCTCCTTTATAGCCCTCATGGTCTTGGTTGGCAGCGAAGTGCATTGGGCTCTATCCTTAGCTGTGTAGCTGTTTGTGAGATCATTGACCACCCAGATGTAAAGTGTCAGGTGAAAAAGAAAGGTGAGACTACTGCAATAATAATTACTACAGGCAGTTCATCTTCTACTTAGCACTTCTCATATTTGTACATATATGCTATTGTATAAGCAGTGCAGTGTATGGAGTGTGGATACCCTTCGGTAGAAACTGGTGGCAGTCTCCTTTTCTGATTGACCCCTCAACAAATTGTCTGTGAAGCTTCTCTCAAAATAGTCTATTTCAGAGGTAGAAAATATTTTGGTGGCATCAAGGCCATGTTGGATAGGCCTTTGAGCAACCTGGTGTAATGGAAGCTGTCCCTGCCCGTGACAGAACAGGTCGTTCCAACCCAAACCATTCTATGATTTGTTTTTTCTGGTTTCAGTAGTATGATCAAGTCGTGATCCATAATGCCTGATTGTTTCACCTGTGAGGGTGGAACAGAAGCATCACAAATGTATCAATAACAAGCTTTACTAGATGTCTAGGAAGCCTCTGCTCGGATTGTCCTTCTTTGACTGCTTCCTTCTGGCAGGGCTCAGTCAGTCCGTTGATGTTGTTTTTCTTTCCCTGTTAATATTAGCAGCTCCTGAAGCACTGCTGTGGGACACCAGCCTCCTTATCATCCTGGTCTGGGCCATAATGCCATCCATACCAAGGATGACTGGGAGTGGTATAGCCTCAAGCAAACTTTTCAGTCTATTCTTGGATGCTAAGGGATTCAGGGGAATACCAAGACTAGGTCTTTGGTTATCTTATTTCCACTCTTGGGGAGGGGTAGGGGGGGTGGGGTGAGGTGTTGGTTGTTTGCTTTTTTACAGTTACTTGAAGTTGTGCCTCTTTTCTTGCTTTTCTGTTTCCCCAAAGACCTCTTCTTTTCTTTTCCCGTTCAGATTCAGAAGAAATAGACAGAAAAAGAGCAAGAGTGAAAAACAGTGAAGGGGGTGATGTACCGCAGAAATACTTCGTTGTCACAAACAATCAGCTTTTACGAGTTAAATACTTGCTAGTATATTCACAGAAACAGCACAGGAGGTAAGAGTTCAGCTATCTAGAGCTATGAGCATGCTATAACAGCCAGATGAACACATCGCGTATTTGAAAAACAACAGAAAACAAGCAGGAAAGATACACTGAACTGCCAGAATTTGGTTTTAGCCAGTTTCCTGTGGAAATAAGGCTTACACCATCACGTTGCCTCTGTCTCACTCTTGCACATTCCCAGGCTCAGCTAAATGTGCTTTTTCACCAGACCTGTAAGCACTTACTGTCTTTGAGAGCTCTAGTAATCTGTGGCAGGAAACAAAGAGTAAAACTAGGGCAGTTTTAACTCTGCACTTATCTAACCCAAGTGGCAGCATTCACCCAGCTAATCAACACGTGCGTACAGGCCAGGCACTTATGGCTCCAAACCACAGAGAAAGGTGTGAAATGGGGAGAAAGCACAGGCTCAGCACAGAGACTTAGGGAAAAGGGATGGGGAATCAAGCTTTGGTAGTTACAGTAATCGCGGAACAACTTTCTGTTTTTAATAGATTAGCTTAACCGTTTAAAATAACAAAACCTAAGATACTCTTTGCCAAGGTGTTAGTGCGTCTCTGACAGAATACCTACACTTTTCCTTTTTCAGGCCTCCTAGTCAGTCTTCCTGGATTTATACCCACCGTTTTGCCGTAATGATGATGCTGTACCTACTGCTGCTAATAGTGATAGGGGCCAGCAACTCGCCAACCTTCGTCTACTACTGGCACAGAATGTTCAACTCGGAGAGATGAATTGCCCAAGGTGATAAACTGTTATTTTCACCACGTGCCTTAATAATAGCCAATCTGCAATGCACTGCATCCGTTCCAGAGCTCTGGAAATAAAGGTGTCTGGAGCTTTCCAATATATTATCCTCATGACATCTTTCCATTTATTCTTATTTCTGTGTTCCTGTGATTCATGAGGATGCCCAGTACAGGTGAAAAGGATCACAACGGTGCAGCTTAGCATGAACCAATTGTTAAGGATCCATGGGAAAAAGTTACTTAAAGTTAATGAAAACTAAGCGTGGAAACACTGAGCTGTAACTATTCTCTGCCAAACTGAGGTATGTTTGCATGAGTTGGAAAAGAGGATTTTTCTGTATGTCAGGCAAAGCAACCTGCAGGGGAGTCTTACTAGTTTGGTTTCAGAAACTGAATTTAGCGATGTTTAGCATGTATCAGTGCAGATGAGATCACTTTTAAACATTTAAAACTAACTTTGACTTTGGCCAGGAATTTTTATATTTGAGCATAATGGTTGTAAGAAAACAACAAGAAATAAAACATTCACCAAAATGGAAGAAGTTAAATGGTTTTAGTATGTTTCCACCCCCTGTAAAACATTATCGTGGTTTAACCCCAGCCAGCAACTAAGCACAAATCCAAAACATAGCCCCATACTAGCTACTGTGAATAAAATTACCTCTATTCCAGCCAAAACCGGCACAAACATCTGCAAGGCTTGTGCTCTCAGTCATGATCTATCTTGTCCTTGGTTAGTGTGCAGGTCAGAAAAACTGAAGCCTTTCAACACCAGTACTGAATAAGGATCATTCCTATCAAACAGCCTTCCGCTTGTCTTTTCTGCGCCAAGAAGAGGGAGGGTGAAGGGTTCCACTTACACTGCCACCTGACAGGCTTTGGGGGCTTGGGACTGCCTGGATTTTGGGATCTGGTTCAACATTTTTGCCTGTATTGAATTGTTTTCAGCCTTCCTTTACGAAGAAATGGACTAACTAGCAGTAACATGCCAACTATTTCCTGAGGCATTTGTAAGAAATTGAGTAAAATGGCAGCAGAGCTGGTAGGGTTGTACTTGTATGTCTGTGAACATCTGTAGTACAGGTAACTTCCTGTAGACTTCACTTAAACCTCCACGTGACAACTTGTACACGATACTGTATGTTCGCAGGACTGTCCACGCTACGTTCTCACAGAGAGGTTGAGTCTTCTATGGTCAGAATTACAGCAGTTCAGCTGTTTGCAAAGCGCATCGGCTTAATGCTGGTGTGCAAAAACCTCAGTATCTCTCAGATCCATCTTTTCTGACCTTGAAGAAGGGCATTTTGGGGATTGCTTTGAAAACACACATACAGGTATGTGCAAGTTAATCGTGTGATGTAAACAGGGCAACCTTCTCCCTCTCCTGTCCAAGTCCTCTGTGTTTGCTGTTGTTACAAAGCAACCTACAACTACCTGAAACTGAAAAAGGAGCAAAGGACTGTCCTCTGACTAGGGACTGGGCGCGAGAAAAACCTGATGAAGAGCCCAGGGATTCTAGGCAAAGAAAAGCTAGACATGTGCCACAGTTCAAGTTTCAAGCAGTCTAGCTTTCAGTAGTAGACTTGATAAGCGCAGGTTTTTATTGCACAGCGAACCCGAATCACAAAAAAAAAAAATCTCATCACATATTTCCAGCAAATGAGTCCATGATTACTACTTTACTCATTAAATATTTCAAAGAAAAGCTCTTCTTTATCTGATGTTGTTCTGGTACCTAATTGCCAGAAATAATGACCTGATAATCAGGTTTTCTAACTCGAGGCTGAGAACAAGTTCATTTACAGCAACCCCTCTTCTTGGTGGATGGAGCTAGAAGCATTTATTCCAGTTAATTTTGCTGCCAGAACAAATTTATTTATTCACCATACAGCTTGCAAAACAAGAACATTATAATCCAATTCCCCATTGCCTTTTACAGTCCGTTAATAATGCTCACTGTTAAAGCACATTGCATTGCCTCAGCCCAGGAAATGTGCTAATTATAGTGTTGATTTGCAATTAAAATATACATAAACTAACAATTTATTGCACAACAGATTCAACTACTTTGTAGTGGTTTACTCCTTGATATTTCAATGCAGAAATTCGGGGTTTGAGACACGCATGGGGTTCCTGGAAATACTTGCCTATTTTTGGTCCACCTCAGCATGTTCTATATATAATGTTGTGCCACATATATGTCAGTCTAGGGCAGATAACGTGCCAGGCAGAAAACCCGGAGTATTTGATGCTATCTAAAGGTTACCGTGTTGTTAAAAGGCTTGTACATCTGCAAACGAAACACCTTTTGGAACAGACGGGCTATGGGAGGCCCTTTGGAAAGGGAGAAGGTTAGGCAGCAGTTGTGGGACGGCTAGATGCTTGTACTGCAGGGAAAGGCACAAACCTGGGAATTCACAAGTCAGACAAAAGGAACAGATGGGGAGGAGCACAGCAGGGTTTTGAGGCTCTCTTCTCAGGCTTGCTTTGCATAGGAAAGTTTCTGAAGAGTAAGCAAAAGGAATGAGTGCACAGCAGCCGTTCAGCACTATCTCCTAATGCCTGTCTGGCCTTTGATTTGGCTTTAAGCCAGTCAGCTGAGATCTCTTCCCAAGCGTGGGGCAATCGCATCCGTGTAGGGAGCTAGTTCCCAAGCTGATCTTCTGCACCAGCTGCTCCATACTATATCCCCAAAGAGAAAACTATTGCAAGGGCTCTCATGGCAGACACACACAGCCCAGCACTGCAATTAAATCAGCAGGTATCAAAGGAAAAAAAACAGCTTTTTCTGCTTTGAACAGTTTGAATAGACCCAGAAGAAAGAGGTAGCTGCAGGTAGGGGCTGAGTCCTGATGGACATGTCTCGAGTGCCTCTCGGAGGGCTCATAGCCCCATCCCTCATGCTCCTAGGCCTGCAGGGGTGCTGAGCCCGGCCTCCTCAGTGCTTCAGCTCCACATCTGCTGAGCGAGGCAACTCGTGTCTTCAAAGGCAGTGGGAAAATAAATACATTTAAGGTGCCCAGATTCTACCTTAGCAGGCCAGCAAAATACTTAATATCCTACTCCCACGCTTGTTTTCTGTGCTCCCTGCTGATTTCAGCATGTGTTGCCCAACGTGGTGAGATGCAGTCAGCTGAATTAATGAGAGTATTGTGCCGAGTATCTAACAATATTATGAATTAACCCAAGGTTCGCATTAACCTCTTAAGCCACTTGCGTGGCTCTTTGAACATGCACAGTACTATAAAAATGCTAATGGGGAATGAATCAGAATTTTCTCCCGAACAAAGGACTGCTGTGTCTGAAGCAGGCAGCCCAGGGTGAGGTCGAGGAGTTGTAAAATATAGAGCTACCTGTGCTTATTAATATGTTCATTACATTACTGTGGTGAATATTAAGGAACTGTAACTGAGTCAGACAAGTCTGATCCTGGTGTGACTGCAAGGAAAAGCATGGCAGCTAGTGTTTTCCAGGGGAAACAGGAATATTTTGGGGAAGTGGGAGAATTTTCCTCCCATATGGGGAAATATATATCTACAAAAAAATAATTAAATCTATCTACTTATAATCTATGTATTCAGAGATCTCAGGAACCAGCTGAGGAGGAAGGCAGGTGCTGTTGGAGACCCAGGCTTTGAGGCAAGGTAGGGAGAGGGAACTACTGCAGAAAGCAAGACCACCCCTGGGTTGGGGAGCAGCAAGGCTCTGTGTTTCATGCTCCTGATGAGTGATGCAAAAATTTTTTGCTTTCTAAAATACAAACAGATTTAAGAAACACAGAATCAGAAATTCAGAGATGTTCAAACCAGGCCTGGGCTTTGGTCCGCCTCTGGCAGGACCCAGACCTGGGTCAATCCCCAGTGACTCAGAAAATACCCGCCCTGGCTCCCCTGGGGAGGTGCTGCTCGCCCCCCCTTCCTGCATACGTTGGGCACACGGCTTGGCAGCATGTTCTTCTAGTGACATTTTCCTTCCATCGTGAAAGCTGTCACTTTGGGCACCTTGCCCACGCTCTGGGCTTCCCAAAATGCCAGCCTCGAGCACCAGCAGCAGGAGGGAAGGTACCTAGAGGCAGGCAGAAAGAGCAGCGCTGAGAGTGCCTGCGGGCATCCTGAGGGATGTGCCGTGCTTCCCCCAAGGACCAAGGTACATATCCTTGCCAGCATCTCAGTTTTCCTACTCTTCACCTAAAGCCAAAGCTGCTTCTGTCCTCTCACTGTACCTGTGGGGTGTAAAGGTGGTGGGTCCCTCCCACAAGGGAAAAAGTACTTCTTGCTCCTCAGAGAAGGTCTCCGAGCTCTCCCGTTGCTGTGTGAGGAAGGACAAATGGCCTTAAGCGTACAAGCAATGCCAGACCTGTTCTCTCTCACTCAGCAGAAAGCAGATGAAGACTGTTTTCAGGAGATTAAAGACACTTTCCTGCTTCTTTGAGGCTTGCCAGAAAACCAACACACCTTCAAGGTCTGCCCCCCATTAGCGATCATCAGTAATACAAACAGAGAAACCAAATGAGAGTCTGATGAATAAATTAGCTTCTCCTACCACAAGTCATTCCCATCACCTCACAAGAAACTCTTTTACACAGGTCAAGCCAAGCCAGCCTGGCAGCAGCAAGCCCTGCTGCCATTAGCATTGCGTAATTAACCTTGAGCAGAACAAGCCCAGGAAAGCCAAACGGTGATTACGCATCTCATTGGAGCTTGGATGCTTCCTAAAGGACTCATGCTAATCCCCACTAGCCTGCCTGGGCTCCTGCAGCTCTAATTGAATTTTTTTCTCCTTGGTCAGCGTGTTTAGCATAAATGATAGCTAGCTTGGGGAAAGGCATGTGCTCAATACCTGCCTACAGCTCTGCATCACCCTGAGCACCACGGCTTCCCATACCGTCATCATCCAGCCTCAGCCAACCTGCAAGGACTGCTCTCCCACCCCTCTAATTTGTTAGCTGGGGCACTGGGAGACCAGTGCAGATCCCTTCTGACCAGCAGGGATCCATTCCCTCTTAAAGACAGGGTTGAGAACGCCCCCTTGGCGACCAAAGGAAATTTGCTTGCTTGGGAGGAGACATCTCCCAGCTTCCCTACACATGCAACCACAGCAAGTCAAGATTTGTTTTTAAAACACAGCTCTTTCATCCTGATAAAGTCCAGATGCTCATTCAAAGCTGCAGTAGCCACAGAAATGCCCAGGGAGCCACCTCCTGCCAAGTCCACGCTCCTGAGCTGCCCAAAGATTTCACAAAACCAAAAAAACCCCACAACGCACCTGGCTCAAAACTAGATTTCTCTTCAAAAGCAAAAAACACATTTCATAACAATCAGCAGAGAACAAACAAAGAAACAGTTCACTATTTCTAGTCACACAGAAAGGAACAACACAGTTGAATAAACCCATCTCTTCAACCCACACCCAGAGAAGAGGCTTCCATCTTTACAAGCAACTTGTAACACACTAGTGAAAAGCAAAAAAAAAAAAAAAAAAAAAAAAAAATTCATTCATCACAGCTCAGCTGATCCCTCCCACAGCCTCCCTTACCTCCACAGCGCAGCCAAAGACCACCGGCACCCTGCTGGCATTTATGAGTGCTGATGGGCCCCATCTACCTACAGGTGCTTCCCATCACCTTCCTCATTGGGACACCTCAGGCATCTCCTGTGGGGTGGCTGCACCCATCCTGCTGGGGACAGAGATGAGGTGCTGCTGTCGGGTCAAGCCCTTAGGGCAAAGCACATATGGGGAGCCCAGGACATGGTCTGCAACCTGCCAGCTCGTACCCTAGGACATGGGGCAGGGGCAGGCAGGGGGGGCTGGGCAGTGTTGGGTCTGGTTTTCACTCTCTGCTTACACCAAGTAGTCTCCTGGTCAGCCCTGCGTCCCAGAGAGCTACTGTGTAAGGATGTGTCCGTACCACCCCCTGCATGCCAGAACAATGCAGCAAGGACTCTCTTTCCTTATGGCTGTCTCCAGAAGGGAGAAGAAACCCCATTCCATCCCCATCCGATCCCATCCCGCTGTGGTTCTTTGAACCCCTCTTGCCTGAGCCCCTCCATCCCTGCAGCACTTCCTCCCTCCCCACCATGCCCATGGGGACTAATGCCCCTGCATCAGTCACTCCCCAAAGATTTAGATCCTCCCCAAGGCTTGACGCAGCTGTGGGAGGACCGAACAGGCTCTGTGCCTGGAGATCCAAAACTTCCAGAGAGCTTTTCCTAGAGTGGCTGGAGAAAAGGGAGTAAAAGCTTCTGATGGCACCTTTGCAGCTTCTCAGGGTGACACCACTTAGCAGCTCCGCACCCAGGTGTAGGTGCAAAGGGCCATCCCAGATGGACATGGCCCTGGACCACAGAGGAGACGGCATGTCTCCTCCAAAGGGTTGATGCTGGAAGTGTGGCAGATGCTTGATTCCAGAATCAGGGCTAGAGCATGCACAGGGCACAAAAAGGACAGCTTCCTTGTTGTCACAGGGCTGCAAGAACGGAAGAGTGACCGTGAATACCACCAGATGTTTTTCACCCTGAGTTCAGGCAGGAGATGCATTCCCAGTTTCTGGCCAGAGACCCTCACCCACCAAAGCTGAGTGGCAAACTTCCTCATGACAGTCTCCAGAATGATCCTATGGGACAAAAGCAGCCCCCAAAGCTGTGTCTCCCGTGTCCTTGTGGATACATCTCTTCAGCAGATTGTGTTAACAGTCGTCCCATTGGAGCCCCCTGATGCCACCCCACCATTTACAGCACCATCTTTTATGTTCTTCTCTGAGACTGAGACAGGTTTGTGTCTCTTGTGCCTGGTAATGGCTGTTTCAACGCCCCTGAGACACAACTGCACGTCCTCCCGAAAGGAGGGGGTGTACAGTCCATAAATGACAGGGTCGGTGCAGGTGTGCAGCAGGCCAAAGAGAAAGAAGCTGTGGTTGACATATTCCGGCATCTTCTGGATCATGGCTGGCTGGAACCAGTACCACAAGCCCAGGAGGTAGTATGGGGTCCAGCAAATGATGAAGGTGGCAACAATGACTATGGTCATCTTGAGAGTCTTCATGCGTGCCTTGGAAATGTGGTCATTTTGACTTCTTACCAAACCTGCCAGGGAGAGTCAGAAGAATAGCTGGAAATGGGTGAAAAAGTGGAGAACATAACCATCCATGACTGTGCTTCTGCCAGAGAGGGGAGACCATCTCGTGTGGGTCCATGACCCACAGTAAGCAGAAGACAGCAAGGAGGGGGGGGTCAAGAAGTTTGTGTGAATATTCTTAGTTGGATTACCCTTCAAAGGGTGTTGGGACAGACCCAACAACACTCCAAGCTGGAGCAGGTTCTATCATAGAGCCATGGTGGACACTGAAGGGCTGGGACCTGCTTACCTTTATTGTTCTTTAGCTGCTTACTGATCTCCCAAATGATCCGGATGTAGCAAACGATCATGACGCTCAGGGGGGTGATGTAGAGGGTGGTGAAGGTGAACATGTTGTAGGCGGTTTCCTCCCAGTGTGCTCGGAAGCTCCCATGAGTGACGCACTGGGTGAAGTTCCCTCCTGGGATCGTGTGCAAGTGGAAGAGGAAAAGCTGAAAAGGAGAACCAAATGATAACTCAGAGAGGGTTTGGAAGAGGGTACCATGTCCTGCAGATGCTCCTGGCTGTGCATGGAGAGCACTTCTCTGCCGCTATTGGACTGGGAGAGGTGCTCTGGGCACCTAATTCACGGCTATGGCCAGGAGCAGGGGGATGTGACAGCTGCAAACCCCTTTTTTCTGGCCATACCGAATGTTATTTTGATCAGGAACTGCTCAGATTTTTCTTGGTCTGCTCCAACATGTTTTGCAGGGGTGCAGTGATGTATATTTTAGGAGAAGATAACCATGTGCATGAGGAATAAAAAACAGCAGACTCGATTTTTACCCAGCCCTTAGCATAACACCCCGATGGTGTTGGTGCTATAAGGAAGGTGCAGAGCAGTGCTGAGCACCCAACGCAGCGACCACACCGCTTTGCTCAGCAAAGCCAATCTGATGGTGGGGAAGCCTGTGGATGGGGATGAATTCGTTGGGGCTTCCAGGATGGGGAAGCCCTTCTCCAAAACCACCCCAGCCTGGGCAAACCACACAGGGAGGGCGCTGAGCCCTACCTGAGGTAAAGCCAGGAGCACGCTGCCGGCCCAGGCGGTGCGGAGCAGCAACCCGTTGCGGCGGCGAGCATGGGAGAAGGGATGGAGGATGGCCGCGTGTCGGTCCAGGCTGATGACCACCAGCACCAGGGCAGCTGCATACATGGCAAAGAGCTTGAGGAAGTTGAGGAGCTTGCAGGAGGTATCTCCTCCGTACCACTGCACCGTCACATTCCACACTGCATCCAGAGGCATCACTGTTAACGTCACCAGCAGGTCAGCCAGTGCCAGGCTGAGGATCAGCGGCCGCACGTGGGATTTCCTCCTCTTCCTCAGCAGGCTGCCAAGCACCGCCACGTTGCTGCCCACCGCCAGCAAGAAGAAGATGGCCGTGAAGATCACGCGGACCCTCGCTGCTTGCGTGAACCGGGGCTCAACCCAGTGCTCAGGGCAGCCAGAGACTGAGATGTTGGTATCCCTCTCCACGGCAGGGCAGCGGGGAGCTGTGGGGAGCTGCTCGTCACTCATCCCCTGCCAAAAAGTGAACCCCCTCTTAGCGGCTGTGTAGTGTGCTACAGCTTCAATATAAGGAGGAAAGGGGGGGATAGTGGGATCTATACTGGAGGCACTGGCAGCAACCTGCCAGCCCCACCCTGTCCCTGCCTGTCCACTCTGTGTTGCCCGTTTTGCCAAGCCACCACAGCTCCCGGTTGTAGTGACACTGCCTAGCTGCCCTCCTTGGCTTACCCCTGCTGTAGCTATAGCGATTGCTCACATAGACATATATTTTTAGCTCTTTGCTAGGTGGTTGAGCAGCTGGGAAGTGGGAGAGGTGGCCAGGACCACAGGATGAGCTGCTGCCCACCAGTGCCTGGCTGGGAATGGGTCACACTGGAGCTGGCTGAGCCTGTACCAAGGCAGCTGTGCTCGGTTCAAGGACTCATCCTTCCAAAGGGGCTTTGCAAACAAAGCTAAGCTTTTTAGAAACCCCATGGTGCTTCCCATTAGAGTGTTAAACCTTAATGGTCCGCCTCCATCTCCAGCGCCGGATCTGGGGCCATACGTGAGAGCACCTTGGGGTGGCCAGAAGGGGAGAACGGGGATCCCACGCTGCCTGAGGACTGACAGCAGTTCTCAGGAGAGGATCATGGTGGTATTTAGGAGCCTTGCTGGGACCCAGGCAGCACCAGCTCAACACCTCTATCCCTTTGCCTTCAGGAGGCAAAGCAGGAAAGAGGAGGAGGTGAAGACGGGAACACACCCACGTGCAGGGTGACTAGGGGGTCATGAGCAGCGTGGTGGTCCCACATGGCTTGATTTAATTGCCCTTTTTGCCAGAGCACAACCAGCTTGGGGACAACTCACATTTCAAGGGCAAATACTTCCAACTCCTGGGGACATGAGCTGTTTACCAGTCCCAGCAGCAGGCAGGGAATGTCTTCTACCATTTCAAGCACTTCTGGTTTGCTGATACCAAAATAAAGCTTTCCCCACCTTTGCACAAAGAATATGAGCAGCTGAGATCAAATCTGCCTCCCCGGCTCTGCAGGATGGAAATGCTGACACCTTGCAGCAAGCTGTCCTCCTCCAGCCCCGCCACCTGCACCCCAAGCCCCTGAGAGCAAGCCCTCTTGCTGCCTTTGCCCTCTCCCTCCCCAAAGACCAACCCAGCAAGCAAGTAGCAAAAAGAAAAAGCAGTCAAAAAGTACCAAGCTTCTTGCTGACTGTCTGAAAGAAACAAGGGGAAACCCATGTCCAGGTCTCGATTTGTCCCTGGTGAGAACGTACCTGGCATACGTATGCCCTGATGCTGAGAGAAGATGCTCCTTGTCTTTCCCCACGGGTCTCCCACCACGGCGGTGACAAGTCAGGATGCTCCAGCGCGTCTTTGCATCACATCCCTGCAACAAACCCCTTGAAGCAGCAAAATTTCCCCTTGCCGGTGGCCGAGCTGGGAGTACGCTGTTTTTAGCACAGGCAGCAGGAGATGGCAACGCTGATGCAAACATCCCCTGCACTGGCAAACCAGGAGCGGGGCACGCGAAGGTGGGCGCCCACAGGCAGCTAGCCTAAGGCAGCTGCCAGTGTTTCACCCCCAGGTCGGGGCTGGCACCCCTTGCCCTTGCGGGCGTAACGAGCTGCCCGCTTTCAGGCTTAATGAGCAGGCAGCGGGGATGATGACAAAGCCACCGTATTGCAAGGAATGGCCAAAATTCAAGATGTTGTCGCCAAATGTGGCCCCATCAGGGCTAAGTGCCAACATTCCCTGCATCCGTTTTCTATAAATACAGAAAAATGAGTTAATTATCTCTGGAGTTAGTGATGAACATCCCGTTGCTCAGACAACCAGAAAACTCTCAGCACACACAGACACACGCCCCAGCGATGCTCCTGGACCACACAGGTCCGTGGGAGCATCACAAATGAACACAGGTACGTGCCTGGACTGGAAATGCTGTCAGGAGGGAATTAATAAAGAGAAACAGGTTATGTTGCTATTTTAATGAATATACATTTTTTTCTGCACTCTATCAGTTCCTGCCTTGTTCTTTTTGTATTTCTTTCAGCATAACGCAGTGAGAACTTGATGTGTGGTGTGAAACCCTGGGAAAGACAAAGAGCTCACAGGAGCCTAAAAAATATGATGTGCAATGCGAGGGCAAGGAGGGAAACCAAGGACACTCTGCTCCTCTGGCCTGCAAAAGTAAAAGAGCTGTGGGGATGCCAGAGGGCCAGCCCCAAGCCCTGCTGGGGCCGCACAGGCAAACATGCTCCCGGGGACATCCCGGGGACTGTAATTACAGACCTTCACACCTCCTGGTCTATTAAATTAAGAAGTACCCAGTGTACAGCCAGACGGCAGGACCCAGGCTGGTGGCAGTGGCTCTGCATTATTCCCTGAAAGAAGGAAGTTCACCTCCTGGGATAGGAAGTTTTCCATCATTAAACCTATTCCCACTTATTTTCGGGAGGAAATGCCTGAGCTCTGAGGAGGGGTTGCACCATATCTGAGGCTGGAGTGCTCCCTGCCACAAGCAACAAAGGACTTCTCCCCTTTGTGGGTTTAAAAGTCAAATTCTGTGGTGGAGAGACCAGCTCCTGAGACCCAGGAGACGCTGTAGGCGCTGGACATCAGCCCTTGAGGCATCACCATCCGAGTTCCCTAAACCCTTCGTCACTTCTGCATTTAACCACCAAACGGGATCAGGCTGGAGATTCTGCTCAGGGCCACAGAGGGCAATTTATGCACTCAAAGTGCTTTACACTCGAGGGGAAAGAGACAAGCAGACCCAGCGGCGGCACTGCCAGCGGGCAGTGTGGGAGGGCAGGCACCCAGCGAGCACCAGCCACCCCTGCCCCATGGGAGGGGACTGTCCCCATCACCTTACCTGGCAGGGCCATCACCCACCAGCGCCGCAGGAATGAGCCTAGTCCCTGGAGGGAAAAAGCACAAAACCCACCAAGAAGTTGGGTGAAAGCCTGTTTATTGCAGCAGCCACATCCTTCTGGTGCTGGACTCCTGCTTAAAGCTGAGATTGACTTGGCCCCACATGCTCATCCTTATTTTTCCTTTCATTTAGTTCTTTGCACCTGCACGAAAGCAATTAAATAGCGAGTCAGGAATGTATTCCCTGTTTGTCCTCCTTCCTGGCTGGCTGCCTTTTTGTCTAGAAATGTCCTCTCCATCCACGACTGTATGATGCAAGAGAGGGACAGGATTTTTCTTGGGAATCGTAAGTCTTGCTCATGCCGCAACAAAGCCTTTGGTCCCCATTCAGAGAGGATTTTTTTAGCATGCCATCACACAGAAATGTCCTGGGCATGTATTAGCAATAAGTCTTATTTTAAGGGTGGGGTCCCTTATTAATATGGCTATTTTTCTCTGGCGTTTGCACAGTAACCCCCTTGTGTTTTCTTTTTTTTTTGGCTCATCTCCTCAAAGGTCAGCTTGGATGTTGTCTGCTCAGCAGCCTTCAGCTGAGTCTCTGAACACTGGTTTAACAATCAGAGGTTTCTGGTCCCCAGGATTAGGAAACAGTGCTGGCAGGCAGGGCTTGTTTCCATACACCCCGGCTCAGCTTTTTCCGAAATCCCCTCCTTTTGGGATGCTGCCCCAGTACATCCCCAGAGCTGCAGCCCAGCGCTGGGTCACGGGGAGCCAGAGCTTCTCCAGGCATCCCCAAATAGAACTTTCCTCCCTGAAGCCATACGGATCATTCTGGGATGCTGGAGAAAACAAAAATCAGAAAGCCACACCAGGTAATACGGCCCTAGTGGCAATTTTTGCATGAGCAGACCTCAAACAAAAATGCAAGTGCTGTGTTTTTCCATTGGACACCCCACATAAATCGGGATCTCATGCAGGCAAAGCAGCACAGGATATAATTTCCATTAACCTCATGCAAATAAGGGGCAGGGAACCTGCTGCTGTTCAACCTAATAAATCATCGTTGGCATCTTATCTATGCAAAAGAGAGAAAAATCACCTCTGAGGGAAACTCCTGCTGCTGGGCGTTATGGGGGGGTAACAATTGCTCTCCTTCAAGCAGAGCTATCCCATGGCAGCACCCATCACCTGCACCCTCACCCCAGGCAGGTGCTTCTGCTGGGGTGGCTGTTCAAAAATCGCCCTTTGCTCAGAAAAACCTCATGTTTTCAGAGTTTTTAATGCTGATTTTTTTTTTCTCTCTCCAATTCTTCTTCTCCTCCAAACCTTGAATTGTCTTAGGAGCAGCTCGTCCAAGGAAATTTTTGTCTCATACTGGACTCGAAACAGAAAGTCTAGTCAGGGACATCTGACATGCAATGTTTTTGTGAGTAAATACCAGCGTCCATGAAGTCATTTCCCGGGGTTAGAAATGAGCTCACCTCTGGAATGGCTTCTCTGGAATGGCTTCTCTTCTTACCCAAAGTTCACAAGTCAAGCAGTTGTGAAGCTCCCAGTTTTCACCCTTATTAAAAACCAGCACTGGGGCTGCGTGTGGTGCTGTGCTGCCTCCAGCTGTACGCTACGGATGGGTCTGTAGCAGGGCACCACCCTGCACTCCCCGAAACCTTTGCAACAAAAGGCAGAGGACCAAAGCTCAGTGGTTACTGGGGATAAACCAGCATCTCATTCTGCCTGCTCACCCGGCCCTGGCCGCTCTGCCGAGCCTGCCAAGAGGGACAATAATTGCCATCCCTCATGGGGATAATCTGGGTCATCCCATCCCCCTCCTAAAAGCCCTTGTTTAAAACAGAGGGAGGGATCTCTTCTGCCCACAGGCTCAGTGTCTTGCTAAACTGTGTCTTTGGAGCATTTCTTGGTGAAATAGCATGCTGTTTCTGATTTGGTGTCGTATATCGAAGCCTCACTGGAGACCTTACCAGTAAAAGCCCTTCTCCAGGGGGTATCATGGCATTGGACAGCAGCACTGAGAAAAACATGCTCTTGATGCTCAAATCTGCTGCCATTCCCATCTTTTAACACCCTGGCTGGTGCTCCTGGTGTTGCTGAGCCCAGCACTTCACACTGGACATCCAAGTCATGGACCCAGCCAGAATGGCGTACAGGACAAGGACTCTGCTGGCAGGGGAGCCCAGATATCCAGAGTATCATTCCCAGAGGTTCCCCAGATTTACGTCTTCCCATATGGAGCAGCATCGCTCAGTGTTTTTCCTCAGTCTTCCACCAGGACCAGAGCAAAACTCCCTTTCCCCATCCCTAAACTAGACAAGAGAGAAGAGTGAGCTTATCACCCTAGACCAAACCCTGAGGTCAAGCTCCAGAAAGCATGGTGGGCTTTGGTGCTGAGCCCTATCCGCTCACCACAGCACAATAAAACCTGGATGCGTGCATGCACTGCCGCTCCACCCACAGGTCCTCTTTCCCACAGCAGCAGCATTGCTTCCTTGCCCAGACAGGAACCTGAGACAGGGGCATTGCTTTGGGAAGTCTCAGCCAGCACCCCAGTCCCGTGATGCTCCTGTCCCCAGTAAACCAGGAAAATCACCCATGGGATCGATGGAGGGGCCGTGGGTCCCCTTCGGCTCCAGCACGCACTGACCCAGCCAGGGCTTTCTCTGCCCTAACTGGGTATTTTTCTTGAGCTGGAAGAAGTTATGAAATCCCAGTGTTTTCATTGTGACTAACGCATGGAAATGAACAATTTTGCCCTTGTTTTTGGATGGGTTTTAGTTGCTGTCCTTGTCTTTGCCTTCCGTGCCCTCTTTCATCCTCCAGCTTTTTTACTCCCTGTGGGACCTGACCATCGTGTTGCTCCAAACATCAAACACCCTCCTCTCTCCATGCTCCTGAACTGGATTGCAT
This sequence comes from Falco biarmicus, assembly GCF_023638135.1. Classification (NCBI taxonomy): domain Eukaryota; kingdom Metazoa; phylum Chordata; class Aves; order Falconiformes; family Falconidae; genus Falco; species Falco biarmicus. The sequence continues at coordinate 67,193,081 of NC_079294.1, read as the reverse complement.
GTCCCAAGGCCGTTATTTCAGCACTCCTTTTGGATGCTCCTTCCCAAACACGGGCCAGGTTCAAGGGTTGGTTTTCCCCATTTCACTGGGGGAGAGGTGAGATGTGGGGAAAGCTGAAAGCCCCACCGGACCCTCAGCAGCTTTACTGGCAGCTTGCAGGACTGAGAAGAAGGGAAAACCTCCCCTGGCACCTCTTTCCCCCACGCTTCATATCTCCAAGCAGTTTTCAAGGCTTAAAAACACCGCTGGGTGAACTTTATGTGGGGACGTGACTGCTTTTAGGAAGGGATCAGTGGTTCAGTGAGGAGAGATGCCATTAATACTGAATTAAGTGAGATGGAGGAATATAGTTTCTGCTCCCCCACCCTATTTTTCCCCTCCTGCAAGAAACCTACTCTGAGCCAAGCCCTAGGACTGCGAGATCCTGATATCCCTTGGGATGAGCATCAGTGCTGACATCTCCTTCTAGCCGGATTTGGCCTCCCGGGGAGGTGTTTCTAGGAGGCAGTGCTCAAAGTGATGCTGGAAGCGTTGCGCTGTTTCTCTCAGGAAGGGCTTTTGTCCCATGCTGACTTCCCAGCCTGCTCCCGGCAGTTTTCCTCTCAGCTGGTCCAAGGTGCTCACACCAGGAGGCTACCAGCCCTTCCCTTCGGCAGCGCTTGGACCTCACCAAACACCTCTGCCTGCTGTGCCAGCAAATGCACTTACCCTGCAGCGAAAGCTGATACGGCCACAACTGCCCAGGGGGAATCCCAGCAGTGCTGGAATTAGCTCGGCAGAGACTGGCTTTTCCAAACATGCCCTGGGCACGATGTATGAAGTCATGAGATGTTTTACAGCTCTGGTTGCCCCCATGACCACAGGTGCTCTGGGAAGGGGAGGCATTTCCATGCCCTCCTTTGCCAGTGCGGCTGCTGGCAAACTCTTTCAGAGCTGAAACTCAGAAGTGGATCGGCACTGATTATCCCAGCCCAGGCTCAGCTCCACATTGCTCAGTGCAATAATTAACCTGAAATAAATTCACCCATGGTTCAACGAGTGCTCACCACCTGCCCAGCTCCATCGCATGCACAGTTTCTGTCCACCCCAAGTAGAGGCTCATCAGCACACCAAAAAAGCACCTTTTAACCTGATGCTCCACCTCCATCGCCATCACCATTGCCTCTGGTCCAGCTTACACAGCCTGCACCTCTCCCATGCCCTGCCAGCGCGATCCCTGCAGAGCAGGAGAGACACAAACCAGATATGCTGGAAGACCCAAACCCTCCCCTGCACACTGACAGGTCATGCAGGATTTTGCTGGTTTTTAGGAAAAACTGGCTGCTGCTTTGCTGGTGTAAATCAGCTGCAAACCTGCCCACTTCGACCTGGTTTATAGCAAGAAAATCACACAGGAAAAGGCACAGATGAGACCAGGGACTGCCATCGCATGGGTGGGAGGCTGCCCTCCCCACCAGCACGGGTGCACAGCCTGGAGTACATCCAAGCCCGAAGCTAATGCCCGTAAATAAGAGCAATAAATTAAGGATTTCTTCAGAAGTGATTAATTGCCCAGAGAAACATGTGCTTTGACACAGGATGGTCTTTGTCCACCAAAGCCTGTCCAAAGCTAAAGCAAACAGCCGCCAGGCTGTGGGTTGGAGCTCTGCTCCTGCTCTTCCTCTGCAGTTTGTATGTCCTCATTGAGGCGCAGACCTGGTGCGGACCTGGCTGCATTCCCATCGTGCCTGTTCGCATCCTGTGACTGCATTCCCATCACCAACCCGAGTTGTGCAATAGTGCAGGCCCTGCCACAAGCCCACATCTGCTGGCAGGATGTTCCCAGCAAACGTTAGTGTCGTAGTGGCACGTGGCACTGTGATGCTGCCCTGCGAGTGTCCCTGAGGAGTTAATGCTCCAGGTGCAGTGGAGGGAGAGGCTGGGACGTGCATTACTTATGGAGGGCTTGAAAATAATGGCCTTCTCCATCTCGCAGAGAGTTCCTAAATGAGCCAGACTACTTATCTTAATTTCGCCAGCTCAGCAGCGTAATTAAAAAGGGATTCACTATTCAGACACTTCTGGTGCTCTCATAGCATCTCACATCCCTGCTCTTCCAAGCTGTGATGGGGAAGGAGAGATGGCAGGGATGGACATAGCATCCAAGAGGGAAACCCCAGCAGGATCCTTGAGCAGTCAGGGATATGACAGAGACCAGCAAACCCCTCAACAGGCGGTGTGGGTCTGGAAACGGGGCTCTATGTGTGCAGCAGGGATGCAGGTAACAGTCCCTGGGCACTCAGATTACAGCTGTGCCCTGCAAAAGCACTAAAAAAGCCCTTTTCCTTGAAGATGTGACCACAGAGTAGGGGACACTCCCCGTTTTTCATGCTGGAGGTGTGTTTGTGTGTGTCACTTGTGTTATGCTGATGCCAGCAGACATTTGGGGGCTCACCCCATGACCAGACCCCACTAGCAGCTCGGCCACAGCTGATTGCTCGCCCCAACTCCTGGCTCTTGCAGTGCTTCAGAAAAAGCTTTCTCGACCTCCAGAGCTAAAATCAGTCTTTCCCTGGCTCTTGGCTTTCATGGCATCCCCCCTCTGCAGTGCTTTTTGCATCTGTTTCATAAATGATGCACGTGGAGCTGAGCACTGCTGAGCCACAGTCGAGGCTTTAGCCCCTAAGCAAATCCTTCCAGGGGGGAAAGGTCCTTTTACTCTTTTTCTCCCGGCCACAGCCTGTAAATCCTCATCTGCACAATAAAAACAAACTCCAGTAGTTCATTTTTTGGGCTCTTTTCCAAAGCTTTTAGGCAGCTGGAGTGTGATTTTGTGCTGATGAAGCGGTGGAGAAGGGCTTAAGTGAAACAATATTGCGGTGGCTGCAAGGTTTGCTGGTGGTTCAGAGCTCAGAGTGAACCCCGGGGACCCGCTACATCTCCAAGTTCTCCTACAAACCATGGAAATCACCAGTCCAGCTCCTGGGATAGCAAAACAGGATTTAAAAAACAACATTAGCCACCCCTGGAGCATGGCTGGAGAAGTGCTGGGAGCCAAGTGCTTAATGAAATCCCAGCTCCCAGCTCACCCTCCTAAACCACGCAAGCTTCCCCAAAGTGTTTGGGATGGAACAAAGTCATCAATCAGTTATTTTAACTCCCAGCTCCGTAAACAGAAGCAAGCCCAGAAACACGCAGCAGGGGAAAATAACCGTCAGCTCCCTTTGGTGGAGCGAAGAGGGTGCGGGGAGGGAGGACGGGGGCAGCTGGCGGGTAATGGAGCACGGCCTTGGTCCCAAAGGGCATTTCATGGGCCCACAGGGTATTCCGTGCACCCCACAGCCTGTAAATCTTATGTGCAGACCTGAGAGCAGCCCCACCATCCCTGCTGCCCTCCCGGCATCACCAGCTTTTGGTGACGGTGACTCTGCCAATGCCGTATTGGAAAGGGTGGGTGGGAGGCACAAATAGCCGGGATGAGCATCACTAGCTGATTTTCCTCTGGGTTTATTAGAGGGACACAAGAAGAACAACAGAGACAAGCACGAATGAGCATGGAGAGGGAGATGCTGTTGCACCATCCACTGTCACACTTCTCTGACACTGCCCCAGCCTCGGCACTGGTGGCCCAGGAAGCACTAAGCATGGCAGTGTTCACATAAATACATTACAACTTTGTAATTACGCATGGGTGATGAAACCTTGCAAAAAAAATCCATGCGAGTCAGGCAGGGTCCAAATGTTAATCTGGGAGGGGTTCTGAGGGGCTGATGCTTTGGTTGGGAAGCACCAGGTGAACCCACAGGTGATGGCCAGAAAGGTAAAAGCAGTTTGGTCTAGGATGCATCCTTCCCCATTGGCCACAGGTGCTACAGCCCTGCAGAGCAACCACCCCCAGCACAGAGCAGCACCCCGCTTGTCCCCTCTCCAGGCACTGTCCACCTCGGGTGGATGGAAAGTGGCGAGCATCTCCCAGAGCTGTGGTGCAGCTGGTGGTGTTCAGCGCTAAAAACATCTGGGGCTCTGCTCACACTGCTCCATCCGACATCAGCCACATGCCGGAGCTACAGCAAGGGATGGCCAAGCCAAGAGAGATTGCGCAACCGGACTTTTCTAGAGACTTGGTTTTTGCATGAACTCACATGTCCCAGACCCACTCCTGAAGCTGCACAAGTGTCTCCTGAGCCTGTCTTGTAGGAGCCATGCTGGAGAGGAGACACCCACACCAAGAAGCAGACACCTGTGCCAAGGAGGATGCAAAATTCCATGCAGAAACACCTGCAGCTGCCCCGGGCTAGAGCTAGCACTTTGTTTCCATAACCTAAAGAACGCTTTTTTCCTTTTGCAGAACAGTATGTTTCCTTACCCCGCAGTGCAGCCCCTGGAAATCAATGCCAGGTCGGGCCAAGCGGCTGGTTGGACCGGAGCCACCTGCTGAGGAATCGGTGCTGTGCTAGGGATGGGCTGGCTGTGGCGGGACATAGGTGCCATCCAAGGGAAGATGAATTCCTTGTTCTCAGTCTCGGCACCTTTCCCACATCTTGTCCTCATCACAGCGGGGAAACGCAGCTGAGCTCCATGTTTATCTCGCAGGTCTGGGGCCTCCAGCTCACCAGGCGCTACTTCCCCACCGGATAAACATTCTACCACTTTCTGGCACATTTCAGGTGTTTTTTCCTTTTTGCTTGTAAACACAAACAGGAGCCGGTGCAGTCCACTACCAATTATTTTTTATGTGACACCTTGATCTATGTTCCTCTTGCACCGCTCCCTCTGGCAGCTGGGCCGGCAAGGATTACTAAGAGGCAGCCTAGGACACCGCTGGCACACCCCGCACACCACTGGCTGCGCCAGCACCCATCCCCAGCCTTCAGGGATGCTCCCACCACGTAAAGCACACGCTTTCGCACCAGACCCCTGCAGCAAACCAGCAGCATGACCCCACAGCGCTGGGGCTGCGTGCGTGGGTGATACTCACTTGGACATGGCCACACGCTCTTTGCAATGCCCGGGATCCTTGAGCCAGGACCAGCTGCCATGAGTTAGATGGGAAAACATGATTGCAGAGGAAGGAAGGATCTGAGGGGGCTGAAGCCAGCCCAGGGCAGTGGGGAGCTCTCATTGGGGTCATTGCTAGGTCTCCCCATGGCTCAAGTGAGATGCAGTCACATTTATTTGCAAGGACGGTCCTGACTCTGCAGCTCTGTGCTACCCCAGGGTGTCCAAACCACCAATCCATCTGACTTTGTCCCACATCCTTGCATCCTCATTTGGTCCCTGCCAGAGCCAACGTGGGGGCAGAGGTGAGCAGGCAGCATGGGCAGGCAGCAGTGGGGAACGCCTGCAAGACATGGGAGGCCCATGGGCAGCACCGGCTGGGCACTGTGTGTGTCCCAGACCAGGCAAGAGCCAAAAAAGCATCCCCAAAACTCATTGCACCATGTACCTGGCTGCTGTATCTCCATCTTCAATGCTCAGTGGCATCTCTTTTGGATCCAGACCCAGGGTGAACCCCTAACACCGACAGTGCTGTGCCAGGCTGTGGTGCCCACACCGTACTCTGCCCCAGTGCCAACAGCACCCTGCCATGCCATGGCATCGCCGCCAGCCCCAGCAGTTGCTGTTTCGCTGAGGGTTTGTGTTTACCATCACCTTATTAAGGGATTATTCAGCCTGTGGTTTCCTTGCTCGTCCGATCTGTTTTTGCTCGGCAGCCGGTGGCTCGCTGCCATCCCCTAAGCTACACGCGGGGCTATATAAGCAACCTCACTGCCTTGGCTGCGGGGAGGCTCGCACACAGCCCAGCTCGGCAGCAGCGCAGGGAAGGTTTCGGTAAGCTGCAACTTTCTCTCTTCTTCCCAACTGGCTGCAAATCCCTTAACCCACAGCTGACAAACCCTCGCCTTGTCCCTAGACCGCAGCTCAGCTGGGGGCTCTGAGGCAAGAGGGCAAGACTCTTAATTGGGGGTTTTATGGCTTTTGTAGGTAAGAGAAAAAAAAAACCAAACCCAACCCCGCTAAGTTTTTCTCCTTCATCGCAGCTAGCGGTTAGGCAATTTTGTTATGTTATTAAGGCAGCATAATTAAGCGTGGCTGTGATTGAGGGTGAGGTGGAAATTAATTGATGAGCAGATGAAGGCACAGAGGCTGTGGGCTGGAAAACATCAATGGGGACACAGTTCCTGGTGTTCTACTTCTCCCTTCCACAGCCCAGCTAATGGATTTGGGGCAGGGTTATGGGGACAGCTGGAGCGGGGGCTTCGAGGGGGGGATGGTGCCTTGCTCACGCAGGGCTGTTTGATCTCCCGCGGCTCTGTCCCACGCCAGAGAGGGGACACAGGCAATGCGAGCGCTCCCTGCTGCCAGGATCCAGCTGCTTGAACCCCCCCTTTCTTAGCATCGTGTGTCCCGGGGACGGGACAGTATCCTGTCCCAAACCCAGCACTGAACAAGTCACAGCCAGTTCCCAAAATAGCTGTCCAGTGGGAAACAGGCTTTCAGCCTGGATTAATTTTTCCTGGTTATTGTCTGGCCGCGAGTTCACGACCGCGCCGTAAGCCCACAAACCACCGCTCATGTGTTGCTTGTTATTTTTGCTTGACTGGGATTTGCTGAGCCATAATCAAAGTATTTCCTAGTCCCACATTCCCCAGCCTTGGATGGTTAATACCGCTTACAAATAACAGGGTGTTCTCACTGCCGGCTGCTCTTTGTCAGCCTCATTTTATGGGTAAACTGAGGCACTGAAAGGCTGAGCCAACATTTCCCCCCCCCCCAAGTTCATTAATTTTAAGTGCATAAAATAAAGCACCTGGAATTCCAGCTGGTGTCGCTCAGGATAACACCAGCTCCATGGGTACCTTTAGAAACTAAATACCCAAATGCTTGATGCCATTGGGCTAAGGGACTCAACCCAAAATCTGAAGTCGCTGAGCTGAGGAAGAGCAACACAAAGCCTCAGTCCCTCATCTCTGCGTGCAGAAAAAGGAAAACATTTAGCTTCTTGCTCGCATTTGCAGCAAAGGCTTGGCTTGTGGATGGGGTTTTCTGCTTTTGGAGGTGCCCAGGAGCCTTCCCCTTCCCCACGCTCCTGGGATGTTCTAGGATAAGATGCCATCCTTGAACTAAGCCCAGTTTGCAGGTGGGGGGTGGAGGCGTGGAGATGTCCCTGCTCATGTGGGGGGCAGAGGGGGGTGCTGGGGGGCCCATGGAGCCGCCTGGGCTGTGAGAGCATCCCTGCAGAAGTATTTAAGCTGTTAAAAGGCACTTTCAGGAGATGCGATCACAAAGCAGCACTCTGCAGAATAGATTTAGTCTCAGATATGACGACAAGAAGCAGAGGGGATGGGAGCACAGACATGGAGCCCCTGCTGCTCCCCCCTCAGGGGCTAAGTGGGGGCTTTCTGCGGGGAGTGAGGGGGCAGGGGGTACAAGCAGCCCCACGGCGTGTTTTGGACTGGTTCAACATGGGAGAAGCTTTCTGAAAGCAGCAAGACCCCGGGTAAGCCTCGACATGGGTCTCTGCAGGTCTGGAGAACGTGTGGGACAGCTGCGGATACTCCAGAAAGCCCCTGGTCACCCTCTGGAGACAACGATGGTCACTGCAAAAGGATGGATCATCCTCCTCCTCCTGGGGGCAACATCTGTTTTAGGTGAAAGTTAAATGTTTCTATTCCCATCACGGTGCTGTCCTCTACCCGCAAGCCCGCCAGTGTGAAGGCATGTCTGTCGGCGGCCGCTGAGCCAGCAGACATCGATGGCTGGGCACTGCTCTGGGTCAGCGTGGCATTTGCCCGGCTGGCACCCATCCTGTCCCCGGAGCAAGGGCAAAGCCTGTCTGTGAGTCAGCCAGGCTCTGGCTGACAAGGAATGAGCCACCCTGCCCATCGGCTGTGCTGGCACCATCCCTGCCTGCCACCCCTGAGACCCCCTGGCGTCCAGCCTGCACCCCAGCTCCCATCCCAGCTCCCCTCTGCTCCGAGCACACCCACCCTAGCCAGTGCCTTATCCATCGCCCAAGTGCAAAACCATCCCAGCCTCTGAGCTGAGCCCTCGGGAAGCAGCAGCAACATGGCTCTTCTCCAGGACAAGATGCTTGGGAGCAGCAGGGTCTGCCCACTGCTGCTCTGGTGGGTCACGCACACCAAAGTGCCGAGCGATAAGCAGCCTGCCCCTTTGCTCCGGCAGGTCTCACAGAGAAAACATGTTCACAGACTCTTTGGATTTGTTTTCCAAGGCTATAGAGGAATTTTGCCCTGAAGTGCTCTGGCCAGACGCCCAGGGATAAGAACAGGGAGAGTCAGTTTGTCCCTGAGGAGGTGCCCAGAAGCCCTGCTGAGCCCCTGGGAGCTCAGCACAGGTGAGAGCTGGTGCTGGGCAGCATCAGGCTTAGCTCCCCAGTTTAAATGGGACTGGTTCCAGCAAGCACCCCAGGAATCAGCCACGACCACTAGCTGCCCTTGGGCACGCAGGCAGCAAGCGAGTGCAGAAATCAGTCCATGTCCCATAGTGACAACCAACTTCACCCACCTTGGGTTAATTTCTCCCCGTGCAGGGAGAGATGGGATATATTTTATATCTCCAGCTATAGAAACACTATTTGATCTGAGCTGCTCCAACACAGAAAGCACAAAGAAGTTTTTCTTGGGTGACAACGGAAATGGCAAATCTGCATCATACCTGAGCCACAGTGATACTGTGGGATATCTCCATCACTCCCTTTGTTTGGCATCTCCAGCACTGCAGCCCACAGGAGCCCTAACTGGCAGCTCTCCCAAAGGAAAATCTGAAAAAGTGAGCCTAAGGATGCCCAATCCCTTGAATCTAATTAATCTAATTTAATCTCCAATTTATTGACCCTTAGGTCAAAGGCTTCTGAAACCAGCCCTTGCCAGGATCCAGATAGGACAGAAAACCTTCAGCCCGCTGGTAATGCTCAGCTTGGAGAGTAAGTTATTTCCCAGCTTGAGTGGCTTTCCCTTGCTGGGACAAGGGGTGTTTGCATGTGTATTATTTTTTTCAGTCTTAATTGACAACCAAACAATATTATTTGAGTAGATGAGGACATTCAGGCAATGGAATAAATGTTAATCATTCACAACCTCCTGTAGGGTTTTGGCTATTGCTGACACATGCTGTTGGCTCCTCTCCTGGAAAAGTGAAGGTCAAGTGTGTGACCACAGCCCCAACTCCCACCAGAGGCACGCACGGGCTGGGAGGGTGAGGAGAGCCCAGGGATGGGCAAGCACATGCTCCGACCTGCCTTTCACCTGCCCAGCCTGCCCTCATACCCGGGACAGTTTGCAACACCATTGCTTTAAAATTAAAGCTCACGGGGTGTTCATTACCTGTAGAACTCACTCTGCTCGTTAACCGCCGGGAGAAACGTCGGCCCCTCAAGCTTTACTGCCCAGGGCTCAGGATTTAAATTCCAGTAGGCACTGAAAGGGATGGAGGTGCCGATGCCATAACCAAGGGATTAGGGGATTTTCCCAGCCTTCCATCCTGCTCCCAGCAGCTCTCTTAGCCGCTGTGGAGGATCAAAGCACCGAAAACACACTCAGAGAGAAGTCCCCTCCACCTGCTGACAGGTATTTTTAGGAAAACTACCAGGAAAATTGTTTTCCCCTCAAAGTGATGGTACAAGGCAGTGATACTGAGGCTGGGGCTCATAGAACAGGGCTGACTCCTACTACTCTAGAAAGCAAAATCTCGAGGTTTTGACCAGTGCAACTGGAAAATAAAGCATCTGCCCTTCACAGCAGTGAGCTATAAAACTGTTTTTGCCTGTAGGAGAGGGTGTGCCAGACCTGGTGGGGTTGAACAGCTGGGCTTGCTGGAGCCAGGCCACCGGGAGGGGATGGTGCTCAGCCAGGGAGAAGGCAAACCCTGCCCAAACCATCCCGCGCGTTCTCTGCCCGCAGGTACGAGGAGCAGCTCTCGCCGGCGAGACCCGATCTTCACCTACGCCAGACGCAGTACGTTCCTGCCGCTGGTGCTGCGGGGTAGCCCTGTCCCTCCCCACATTCCTGACAGCACTCAACCCCTCAGCTTATCCCTCATCCTCTGCTTTCTGATTTTTCTGCTGTCAAGGTGCTACCCAGAGCCATATAATGCTATTTTCCTCCACAGGACTCTCCTTCTCCTTTCTTATCATCACTGCAGATTAAAGCAGCCGATCCCAAACAAGGTTACGATCTTACCGAGACCCCACTTTAATCTGCTGCATGTTAAATTTTTGCTTGGGGCAAGTACAGACAGGTATTTATCCATGCACCACCTGGGAGGGGACCACATCCCCAAGCTCACCTCCTCCTGCATCCCCCAAATTGCTAAACCAGGTCTATGGATGTGCCACTTGGGATGCAGATTAAAACAGATTAAAAACTCACCCATTAAGCCAAGAGCTCACTCCAAACCAGACATGACGCACCCGTGGCTGCTCTCATTTAAATTGTGTTTTCCAGCCACCTGCTTTTGTAAGCCAGGGGTTGGTTTTCGCCCATCACTATTGGATCAGTCCAGCTGCGTGCCTGTCTGCCTTTCTAGGAAAAAACACAACCTGGTTTATTACAAATTGGGTGGAAGAGTACGTGTGGGAGATGACACAGCACACGTCTCCAAGAAACCTCATTTTTGGCAATTTTAGTCACAAGTGCATCCTCATAAACATTATTAGAATGTTGTCATTTAAAAACAAACCCAAACCACAGGCTTCGAGTGGCTGTCATCCATCCAAAGCAGCTTAAAACAATAGTATCTAGTAGCCCAGTTAAAGAAATTCCTTTAAAAATCTAATCCAATATTAAACTCTCGTGTGTTTTACAAATCAGCAGGCCCCTAACATGCTCAGCCTGCTTGGTAGCGTCTTAGGCTTCTGTTTTACACACAGTAAAACTGGTGCTCATGATAGGACACATGCTCCCCCTATAAAGAACATATGTTGAAGTATGGTTAAAGACAGTCAACACAATCATGCCAACAACTTTACCCTTTTCTTTTGGTGTTGGTTTTTTTTTTTCAGTTTAACAACATTTGAAACACAGGCAAGCATTGCCCCTCAGACAGCATTTAAATGACAATGTGTGTTTGATTTCCCTTAAGCCACTGTTATTCAACACTAAGCAAGAGCTGCATGCACTTTGCTCCTCTCAGGTTTATCTTAATCATCCTGAATTTGGTAGCCTGCGGAGAATGAAGTCAGAAGCCTTCACATACCTTCTTGTGCTTTATTTTCCAGCTCCCTAAGCACTGAGTTTGCTTAATCCATGGGGTGCGTAACACCCAAACGCGTAGTCTGAGCTATACAGAAGTTGCTAAGAAAACAACTGCCTGTTTTCAGGCAGCTGTATGTGTAATGTGCGTCTCATTAACACACCACTGATGTTATTCAAGGTCCACCGGTGCAAGATTCAAAAAGGTTTTTGTCTCCATGGTCGAAATGGAGCGAGTGTTCAGCAAAGTGTGGCCAAACCGGTGTGCAGAAGCGTACCAGATCCTGCCTAGCTGAGCGCGTCTGGGGTGTGCACTGTAATGAAGCAACTGAGGAGGGACGGCTCTGCATTGGACATGTTTGCTCAGGTGCTCCTATAACTTCACTTATGGGCGGGGAATAATGTCCTACCTCACCACTGCATAGGTGTTATACCCCCTTCGTGATCATTTTACCATCTTTCTCTCCCTTGCCAGAATTTTGTGATGCCTGTGCCTTTCCCAGCAGGGCTGTGAAGTACTGAGGGAGCAGAGCGTGGGGAGTTTATAGCCAAACAGCAAGATAAGAGGGGTGTCCAGATATGGGGGATCATCAGGGACCCATAAAGATCCTGGTGATACAAGAAAAATCTCATTAGTCTTGTTATCACAGCAGCTCTCAAAGTGGAAGCAGCAAGTGCAGGCAGCTGTCTCCATGCAATCTGCTGGAAGGAGAAGAGTTGGGAATATTGAATTGCCACTGCCCCTGATGAAGGGGCTTGTTACTGATTGTATTATTCTTATAATCCCCTTTTAAACAAATAATTCTGAAAAGAGTTGATGTTTTCCCCAGGAACGCTGTTTCAGGTTTTCCCTGATTTCTTCCAGTTATTTCCAGCTTTAAAGAAATTATCAGAGAGCTGCTGTACCGGGATACTCTGTGATTGTAAAAGGAATGACCTGATTAATCCTGTTATTTAGGATTAATTGCTATAGGTAATGAACATGTTTCAGAGTCACTGTTTGGGAGACCATTTGTTAAACCCATCGAGTAGTGCTCATTTTGCAATTAGCCTGTGTCCTGCCCAAGCCAGGATACCATTGAATAAGGGAGACAGTTTTTAAGATATGCCAAAGTCATGACTTTGGGGCGTGAGTTGGTAATAGAAACCTACAAAGTTTAAGGCATTTGGATTTGTGATTTTGCCAGGGTTGAGCTAAGAGCTTACATGCTGATCTGGATTCAAATTTCCCCAAAATTCAGCCCTTTGGGGAAGGTAAATAACAGTTCCTAGCTGTAATTATATCCACGTGGCTGCTTTCTACTAATTGTCAGGTTCAAAATTACATCGTCTCTGTGTTTCTAATGCACAGCTGTTGATAATCAGTAAAAATATGTTTTGGATACAATTTATTCCTTATGCAGTATCTGCCTTATTGCATCTAAATTAAAAGCAGACATGAGACTGTGCCATGAGTGTTAAGGGACTTGGGGCTGCTTTCTGACATGCCTGCCTCTCCTCCAGCGTGCAACATCACCTGCCTCATGGGCCGTGTCAATGCCGACTGTGATGCCTGCATGTGTGAGGATGCAACCCTGCATGGGAAGGTCTCTCTTGAGGATGGGTCACCTGCTGCAGATGCCCGAGTCTACCTGCAAGCCAAGAAACTCAAGCTGTTGACAATGGCTGATAACAGGGGCATGTTTAGGATCCCAGGGGTTTGTCCCGATGGCAAAACCACCCTGAAAATAAAGAAAGCCAAATATGCAACAGCAACTGTCACTGTGCCTGAGAGCAACAGAAGAAACCTGGCGATCCAAGTGCAGCTGCAACGATCAGGTAGCCCCAAAAAGGGGAGGAATGTAAAGGCTTTACAAAGTAACCAGAAATAAACCATGATTTTAGGAGAGTAAGAGTAACAAGGCCTTTTCCTTCTCCCACAGGCAAACCCTACATTTTCAGGAGCCCCGAGGACAAAGCCAGAAGAGTGGGACAGAGTGTGTCACTCTGCTGTGATGCCTCCGGGACCCCGGTCCCTGACCGCTACCTCTGGTAAGGAACTCAAGTCTGATCAGGCAGAAGCATCAGCTGTCCCACAGATTCAATTTTTATCTCCTTACCATCTCCATAAAGGTGGGAGATTTTTAGCTATAAAACAGCTAAATATGCCGAGAACAGATTGCTGCAAATTATGGTTTCCTCGAGATGTGCCGAGCTGGCATTTCTCACAGGTGCGGTAACATCACCTGCCAAGGAATTTACTGGAAAAACATACAAATAAGAGCGTGACAAACCTCAGCAGTCACAACTAGCAGCTCTGCCTGCCTGCCAGCTGCCCAGCAGCCACATCTCAGTACTTCCAGGGGAAGAGGAATAATTTGTAGGTGATGCTACACAGGCAGACTACAAATGGGGAAACTGAGGCAAGAGGTCTGGCACAATCCACACAGCCGGGTGCAGGATCAGACCATTGCTCTGCTCCAGCCAGGCGGTCAGCTCTGTCCGCTTAACTGCCTGCCTGTTCCTGGCAGGTACCACAACGGCTCACTGTTGGATCCTTCTTTATACAAATACAAAAACAACCTGATTCTGAAGAACCTGAACAGAGACCAGTCAGGAGAGTATTTCTGCAAGGCCAGCAGCGCCGGGGGGTCAGCGAAGTCCCAACCCGCCAAGCTTGCTGTTATAGGTAAGAAAACGTGCACGATGCTCTCCGAGTGGCTGGGGAGGTGGCAGTGTGCAGAAAACAGAAATTGTGATACATATGGGAAGTCACAGGAAAAAGTATTTGGGGTTGATTTCATGCATCCGTTAGCATCTATGAGTTAGCAGAGCTGCTTTTGAACCAGATGCTCTCTACAAGCTCTGGACTGCAGGTGACTTGCCAAGCTCAATCTGCTGGTTTCAGCAGATTTCTCCCTGTACTTGCTGCCTGACGTGAATATTTCTGTTTGTATAGCTGGGGTTTTTTTAAACCTTGGGACAAATTTTAGTCTATCCATAGCCAAAAAGCCAGGCAGCTGCAGAACATCTAGCTGAGGGTGGGTTGGATGGCAGTGGTGGGTAAGCAGGAGCTGGGATGCTCCTGCAAACAGCACTGCTCTTCATCAGGTACCTCAAGTTCAACCTGAGCACCTGCCTCACCGAAATGGAGGCTGGATTAATTCAGCCAACCCAAATCCTGCAAAACATCTGGTTTATGGCTACAAAACCCTCACTGTTATTGGAAGCAATGTTTAGCTCTCAGGGTTTCAGACCACATAGCGATGACTGTACAATTATTTCATGCTGCTCATTAAGAAATCCTACTCAACAGGAAGACAAGAGGCAGCCTGCAACTCCCAACCCCAAAGCCACCCCATCCGACTTCCTCACGACTGCTTCCAAAAAGCAACAAACTCTTTCTACTACGACGTGGGCAAGTGCCCAGCAAAGACCTGCGCTGGGAAGCTGGATAAAGGACTTCGATGTAAGGACAATGTTGCCTACTGCTGTGGGGTGTCCAAGATGGAAACCAGAGACATCTCCTGCAACGGGTACACGCTCCCCACTAAAGTCGTCGTAGAATGTGGCTGCAAGAAATGCACTGAGACCAAAATAATGGTTCGAGGCAGAGCCACAGCAGCAGATAATGGTGAACCCCTGAGGTTTGGCCACATCTACTTGGGGAACAAGAGAGTGAGTATGACTGGATACAAGGGAACCTTCTCTATCCATGTCCCAGCAGACACAGAAAGACTAGTTTTAACTTTTGTCGATCGGCTGCAGAAGTTTGTGAACACAACAAAAGTTCTGCCTTTCAAGGAAAACGGAGGCGCTGTGTTTCATGAGATCAAGCTACTAAGAAAGCAAGCCCCTGTTACGCTGGAATCCACTGAAACCAACGTGATTTCTTTGGGAGAAATGGAAGAAGAGGATCCAATTGCTGAATTAGAAATTCCTTCCAATGCATTTTATAGGAAAAATGGAGAAGCCTACAGAGGCAAAGTGAAAGCCAGTGTGACATTTCTGGACCCAAGAAAAGTCTCAATGGCTGCTGTGACACAAAGTGACCTGAACTTTGTAGATGAGGAAGGGGACATATTTCCACTCCGCACATACGGCATGTTTTCCGTGGACTTCACTGATGAACAGGGCACAGAGTCTCTTAATGCCGAACAGGTGAAGGTTCATTTGGATGCTGCTCAGGTCAAGATGCCAGAGCACCTGCAAGAGATGAAACTTTGGTCCCTGAACCCAGAGACAGGATTATGGGAGGAAGAAGGGGACTTCAACCTTGAAAAAAGCAGACGGCGCAAAAGGGAAGAGAGAACTTTTTTGGTTGGGAATATGGAGATTAAAGAAAGGCGGCTTTTTAACCTGGACGTCCCAGAGAGCAGACGGTGCTACGTCAAAGTTCGAGCCTACAGAAGCGAGAGATTTCTGCAAAGCGAGCAGATCCAAGGGGTTGTGATTTCCATTATAAACACAGAGCCAGAACCAGGGTTCTCCTCCAACCCCAGAGCATGGGGCCGTTTCGACAGTGTGGTCACTGGTCCAAACGGCGCCTGCGTGCCTGCCTTCTGCGATGAGCAAAACCCCAGGGCCTACGCAGCTTATATCTTGGCAAGCCTGGGGGGTGAAGAGCTCGAAGCTGTGTCCTCTGCTCCCAAACTCAACCCTAACGCTGTTGGGGTCCCACAGCCATATCTCAACAAGCTCAACTACAGGAGAACAGACCACGAGGACCCCAAAACTAAGAAAACTGCATTCAGCATTAACATGGCCAAGCCAAGCCCTAACTCCCCAGAAGAAAACAATGGCCCTATTTATGCCTATGAAAACCTTAGAGAATGCGAGGAAGCCCCACACAGCGCTGCTCACTTCAGGTTTTACAGGATAGAGGGAGACCGGTATGACTATAATACTGTTCCCTTCAGTGAAGATGACCTCATGAGCTGGACTGATGACTACCTGGCATGGTGGCCCAAGCCCATGGAATTTAGGGCCTGCTACATTAAAGTAAAAATAAACGGACCCCAAGAGGTGAATATAAGATCTCGTAACATGGGTGGGACACACCCGCGTACCATTGGCAAGCTCTACGGCATCAGGGACGTCCGCAGCATTCGTGACCCTGGGCAGCCAGATGTGTCAGCAGCCTGCCTGGAGTTCAAGTGCAGCGGCATGCTCTTTGACCAAGACCGTGTGGATCGCACACTTGTGAAAGTGGTCCCACAAGGCAGCTGCCGCCGAGACAGCGTCAACAGCATGCTTCACGAGTACCTGGTGAACCACCTCCCCATGGCTACGAACAACGACTCCAGCGAGTACACAATGCTGGCTCCTCTCGACCCACTGGGACACAACTACGGCATCTACACTGTCACCGACCAAGACCCAAGGATTGCCAAGGAAATTGCCCTGGGCAGGTGTTTTGACGGCACATCTGATGGCACCTCCAGAACCATGAAAAGCAACATCGGCGTTGGATTGACTTTCACCTGTTCAGAGAGGAGTGCAGCAGAGCAAAGCATCTTCCAGTCTCAGAGGAACTCAGGCCAGCAGTCCATACTGGTTCTGCCAGGGGAGAGCCCTGCGTACCGAAGGCAGCCGGCAAGCCGCCGAACCACCCAAGGCAGGATCCCAACAAGAGGTCAACGTTCTCCCACATACTAGAGCTGTATAGAAGTCTCAGTAAAGTCAATCACACTCGATTAAATGTAATTTGAAAGTAACACCTACCAGCCAATAACCTAACTCAAAGCCAGTAGGTGTCATTATTTTTGAGACATAATTAAGGTGCCTTTTTTTTTTTTCTCCCCCCAGCAGAAAGGAAAGACATAATGCAAAAATTGGGGGCCAGTAGCATAGGGAGTTCATGTCTTATTAAATGCATCCATAAAAAAAAAAATCTTCTTTCTGCCTGACATTAAACAGCTTCACATGATAGCCTAAAGGGAAGACTAAACACATGATTCAATTAAGTCATGTACATAAACCATTCTTCTGTTCTGCATCTGCAGACTTTGCCAGCCCAAGTACCTGTACAGTAGTAACATGAAAAGAAATAAACCTATTTCTTCATATGGAATTCAACTGCAAGGTTTTGTACTTGAAATGTAAGTATTTTATTTATTTCTAGCTTGGTTTAGAATGACTGTATTCAAGCTAAACTACCGGCAGCTGCATTTCTAAGAACTCACATGCTCAATAGGACAGAGAAGCCATGTGGATTTGTAGGCTTCACGTGGATAAAACTACAGTCTTCTCTTGCTTCTTGCATTATTTGACAAGAAAATCCATGCTCTATGATAGGGTAGGTCAATTTAAAAAGTAATTTTGTAACTTTGACAATGCTGCATTGCTTTTTTGTTTGAAATGCCCAAGTAAATAAACCACATGTAGAGCTGGCCAAAGAACAATCTGCAAAATTCCACCTTTCTGTTCATAAACAGGTCACAGCTTTATCAATCTTGGGTATGGGTGAGGGGTTTGGCAGGTAGCTGGTGCTTCCCCAGGCCCAGGGCTTGGCCATGGTATGCTGCAGTCAGGGAATCTGTCCCCACCTTGAGATGTGGAGAGTCAGCAACAGCGCTGGGAGAAGCAGAGCAGCAGGTCTGGGCAAGGAATGAACTAAGGAGGCAGCAGCAGGGCTCCCAGAGTGGAAGAAGATGGGCAGGAAAAAAGGGCTGGGAACATGTGCTTTAAGAATGATAGGAAACCAGGCAACGCAGAGCCCTGCAGACAGGGAGAAGATAGGTTTCCCATCACATTCAGCAACAACGAGCAGGACACTACTGGGCAAGCAGGTGCTCTTAGCTGAAGGTACATACGGCCACCAAAGGGGTCAAACAGACAGTGATCCATCCCCAAGCGAAATACTAAGTTGCCCTATCAAACCCCCACTACTTCTACAGTGGAATCATGGGCCTCACCAGCACAGAAGACATCCTGTGTTTACACTGAAACACTGGCAATAAATTTTCAGGGTGCAGGCAAGTCAGTAAGCCTCCAACACTGAAATTTCCATCAAAAGAGATCACAAAAAGTTGGGCAGTGCTACTTGATGAAAACTGGAATTGAAACACGTGCTCAAGCATGGATTTCCCTCTCCTATCCAATCCACTCCGATGGGTATGAAGCCAATTCTAGCTCTATGCTGTCTTACCTACAGCCCATCAAGGGCAGGGGGAATCTTTCAACAGCATTTCACAAGCTTCAGAACAGGTTTCTCAGGTCTGACACAGAGCATCCCAGGCGTTAAATGCAGAGCTGTGCAGGACTGAGTGCCTATGCAGCCTGAACTATGCTTAAAAAAAAAAAGAGAAAAACCCCACCTTAATAATCCATGTTTTTATGCAAAATGACAGTTATCAAAGAGAAGCAGAAAAGGAAGAGCTGTGGAATACCCTGGCACATCCTCTTCATACCAATGAATTTAGACTCTGTGTTTTCTTTTGTGTTTAGTCTGCTGCAAGGGCTTGGCGCGAGCTGGGGCCAAGGCAGCCAGTGGGGAGCATTAGCTTGGACCTTCCCACAGAGCTCTTGGCTTGTGCTGCAGACTCACAGAGAAATGTCTCTTCCCTCTGCTCCCCTCCCCCTCTGCAGACAGAGAGCCAAATCCTGAACTTAGTTTTATCACTTTGAGGGTGAAGTAACACAAATGACTTCTACAGACCAACCCAGGAGATACATGGATGAAAGCAAGCTCAGGATCTGATCCCTGTGCTGCATGTGGGCTCGCCAAACACAAGGAAGAGCACTATGCTCTGCTTTGGCGAGAAATGTCTGTTTAACAGCAATGAAATGGGTGCAGCCCTACAGCCTGAAACAGCAAGATGCTCTCCAAGTTTCCCCAAACTGTCCCCCACTGCAGCTTAACTCCGACTTGGAGGAACAAACTAATCTCTGCACGCACCGAGTCCCTGAGCTCTCAGAGGAGGCTGCTGGCAGACTACATTGGATACAGAGCAAGACAGAGAGGTTTCAATCATGGGTGCTTAATCACTATCAACAGAAAACAACCTTGGCCCAACAACCACCACTCACTTCTTCTCACTGCTAACACTTCCTCATTACTGATGAGCCACCATGCCAAATACATTAAGGAAGTTTAAAGAGGAGAAAAGCTACAGCAGGCCCTGGCATCCACCACTCAAAGTGTTCTGTTATAGTTCAATGTCAGTTCTGACTTCTCCAGCTTGCATCTATGGTCAGTGTATGGCAATGTCCTTTCTGCAACCTGAAACCTAACCCACACTCCCACATATTAGAGAGCATCAGCTGGAGGAATGCAGGAAGGCTTCGACTCAGCTCCTCCCTTAGCCTTTGGACCACCAACCTTGAGAAGCAGGCTGAAGTGGGAGACCTGGCTCCTAAACATCATCAGGTTTGCAGCTAATGGCAAAGCATCTTCCATTAAGGTCACTTAGTTTCCAACCCGCAGATAAATCTGGTGACCTATCCCTCCTCCTGCTTTTAAGAAAGGGAAAATATTGCTTCCCAGAAGCTATGAGGCCGTCAGCGGTTAGGATAAACAAAAGGAGATTCTTGTCTAGTCTCAACCTTCAAATTATTCAGGGATTTTGCAATCAACTTTTTAAAGAGACTCAAGTACTCCTGTGATTAGTCACTTATACTTTTTGTTTATTTGTAATTTATTCAGCATAGAACAGGAATTAAGAGGTTTCCTAGGAAGCAGGGGGAGTAGCAAGGTTTCAGATCATGAAACAGATGCATCTAACTATGAGCCATCAGCATCCTAAGAAATATCACTCCCTCTAACGTTTATTTGAAATCCAAGATTAAATCACCCCTATCTAACACCAGAGCCCTTCTGGTGCCCAAACGTTTTGCAGTTCTACCAGTAATTTGGCTCCAGTGATCTTAAACTGAGCCATAGTGGATGCTGGGTCTATGAATACCTCTGCTACCTTCCCTCTTGTCCAAGAGGAGGACAAATGTTTTATTTTGCTACTATAACTTTCCAATTGCTAGGGTGGCTGTACTTGACCTCAGCAGTGGTACTGGGCATTGAATCACCATGTCCATGTTCCAGAGTGAACCCTCACATGCTATTCTACGCCTCATCAGTGAATGCCCCATTTTTGTTTTGTCTGTTCTGCAAAAATAATCAGATTTTCATTACCTACCAAGTTAAATCCCTACAGAGCTAGGTGAAAGCAAAGTTTCCAAAGAGACATTTTGGCTAACAGCTGCCTGGGGAACACCAATTCCCTTTAAAGCTTCTCCACCATGCCAAAAATAGCATGCTGAATATTTCCTCCATAAAAGAAAAAAAATTATCTTGCCCTCCTTTCCTCCATGAAACAACTGGGGTAAAGTCGTGCATATTCAGACCTAGGACATTAACTGTTAAGCAACAAAGAACTGCCTAATCTTTGATAACCTCTTCCCTAGAAAACAATTTCAAGAAGCCTTAAAGCAAACTCTGCACAGACCAAAAGATTAAGTTACAAGTATAGGTATCCTGGTTACAATATGGTTTAGACATTATTTGGTATTAAACAACTAACTGAAGACGTTCTGCACCAGATGTTCCACGCCGACCTTGGTTTTCCCCTGAAAGAGATGCAGCCAGCACCATCTACAGGCTTCCTCAGCACAAGCCACCTTAAATCCCCCCAAAGACGCAGGGAAACTCTGCCCTGTTGCTTTATCGTTTTGTCTGAACTGAACCTACCACCTGCCAGCAACAACTAACAGCAACAGATCTCACACAAGGCGTCATCTAAAGCTGTCAGCAAAAGACGTACAAATTGCCCTTCAGGTTCTCTCTGATGCTAACATCTAACACAGACACTGCTGGCTGGAAGCTGGTATTCCAACCAGCAGCATTAATGCCACCCAGCAATAACATCGCTTTGCTCTGTGTTGTTTTGGAGATGCAAAGGATGGGGATACAGCTCTTTTCTATCAACTTTATAAGGTCAGAGCAGGTTCAATAAAGCAAAGGAGTTAAAGAACTTTCAAGGAATTTTCCTCAAGTCATTCCTAGAACAAAGCAGTTGATTTACCAGTCTGGTCATCTAAAAACTTTTAACCTTACATTGCCTGGACTTCTGATACTGTATTCTTTCTGTGGGAGTCACACCTCACTGTTCATTTTGCTCAGGTCATAATGAACCACAATGCATTTTCCAGTGCCTGGGGACCTGGTACATCAGAAAAGTTGGCTCTGTCCATGCTAACAGATAACTAAAATGCTTCGCTTCTCCCAAGTCTAAAATTCTTTACCATTTGTGCTTAAAATTATCTATAAATTGCAGTGGTGGGGTTTTTCATATACTCATTTCTCTGCTGATTCAGCTTTGGATACAATCCATGCCTGAGGCCAGACCCCTATCATGCAGCTGATTAGTGTCAAAAACCTCACTGTCTATGGGGAAGGGGCTGTAGAGAAAGTTTTTATCCTCAGCAAACACTGAATATTTGAATTACAGTGATGCCTATGAGTGTTCTTTACAAGTAACTGATGAAAAATTCCCTGAAGCTCCAGAAGGGAAAACACAAGGCAAACAGCCATGCAGCTCAGACCAGTGATGTAACAAACCCCAGAAAACCCCCAAACCCACCCACCAGCCCCACAAACACACAAAACACCTACTCACCCACCCTCCTTTCTATTGGCATAAGGTGATAACTAACCTTTCACACACTGCTCTAAACACAGGAAAAGCAAAACGACTTCACAGCCTTTACTTGCAAGTAGTAGGTGGGAGCAAAACACAAAAGTACATCATTTTCTTGGAAACAAACTTGCCAGTTTTATAACTTCTGCAGCACAAATTGCACCCTTGAGTCTGTGGGCAGAGACAAAAAAAACATTCTCCACAGAAGCTTGACTTCCAGCTTGCTTTTGTTTCCAGTTTTTGACTCTGATTCATAGGCTTGGATTTCTTGGAGGATCGTGTTCTGGAAAACCAGTCAGAAGCAGATTAACAGTTGGACCCACAGCAATTAATACTTCAATTTATTTACTTTTTTTGCATTAATTTAATTATTTGCATTAACTAATGCAAAAAATCTGCTTTAACAGATGCTTTTTCAGAAGCATTTTAATCCGTTTGGCAACACATTTTTCTAGATTTTTTTGCTTGCTTTCATTCAGTGAGTCACACTTAAACACATCAAGTTCCTGTCACCTTGATTTAAGTCCCATGAATTCAACACCTGACTTGAGCTTTAAGTTCCAGGCATGACTGCTGGAAAAGACAGGAAAGCACTGAAAAGTCTGAAGAGCCAATAGGACATGTGGAAGAGGATGTGCTGGCATTGACGAGCATGAGAAAAACAACCATTGTAACACCAAGCCTACGGAACTCCTGCGATTTTTTTTCCTTTTGAGGCTTCCAAGATTGCTGTAAACGTGAACCTAACAGAACAGTGCTACCCCCCCAACAACCCACCCCAAGTCTGAATAACCATCGGTTCTGCTTTTACATCAGTAATATTCAGAAAAAGCAGGAATAAGCTGAGCAAGTAACATTACAGCAGCTCCTAAGATGCAGCTGGTCTTTGTTTTATTGCTATCCTCACAGTGCTACATTACTTTCAAGACAAGAAAAAAAAAAAAGTCAACAGTTTGGGGATTCTTCACATTAAATGCTCCTTCTTACGTATGCCGTTAACCAAAGGCAGGTTGAAGAAAAGCTTGGATTCAGTTTACGGCTCCTCATCAGGCAAAAATCTCTCTCATCAGACAGAAAGTACAACAGCAGAACATAGAATGGCATACAAATATTAAGTGGAATATACTCTAGGATACGAAAACAAAAAAGGAGAAGGAAGAGATGGCAATTGACATGATTAAACAGAAAAGGTAAGACACTGATCAGAAAAGCTAAAGCTATCAAAGAAAAATATCTACTGAACAAGGTGAATGACAAGTTCGTAGATTAGAAACAGTAAGACTAAAACAAGTCACTTGCATTGAAAAGCAAACGTACACAGCAAATTTTTCTTTTCTGAATTTAAAAGGAAACAGTTACAATTTGAGTTAAGATGGACAAAAAATATTGCAATGCACCCATATCGATTAGTTGTCCATGGCTCACCCCTCATGGTGTGTTATGGGTCAAAGGTTCTCCCGCTTGTCTCAGCTACGTTGGACACCAATTGTAGTTGGGAGTCCAACTCAGTCAGCCTCACACGGGGCACCAAATGTTGCAGCACAAACAAACTAGTAGGCTGCAACAAAGTTTTTATTCGGTCAGGTTCTACTGTCCATGCTGTGCTGTTTCTCCTTCCTCCAGAGGTCAGACCACACCACCCCTCCTCCACCCAACCACCTCTCCCACACTCCTCAGGGCTATTTAACTACTTAGCAGGAATGGGCTACAGCTGCACATCGTCCATGGCAATCAACCCACTGCCTTCGAGGCAAGGCCACAGCTGCATGTTATCAATGCTAATGAACCCACTGCCTTCACTCCTCTACAGGAAACAAAATCATGTGCTCACATCACACACAGGTACCTAAAAACCATCAGCTACCATTCATGGATGACATTAAACAGTGCTTACTGCATAGAGTATTTTCAGAGTCAACAGGCCCAAACAAATACCATGATGGTCCTAAAACAACTGGATGAGAACTCAGATTAGAACAGATTATAAATATTCTGTCTGTTCCATTTCTAAATTGAAAATTTATTGAAACCGAATTTCAGCACACTGGAAGTATACACCTGCAGACTGAGACTACACAAAGGGAGTAAGCTGGAAGACAGGTAATTAAGCAGTTGGCAATGACTGCACAAGTCAATCAGATGGGAAATCAACCTGCTCAGAAAAACCCACCTAGCAAACAACCCGACAAAGGCATATACCAGCTGCACACAGCTCCACATATGTATTATAGAAAGATGTGGCATCAAATTCCAGTGAGAAATAAGGGATGTCCTGTGTTAAATGTAGTTGACTAAGAAAACTATCATGGACAGGAAAAGATACTCTAGATGTTCCCAGCAAAGGCTTAAGTTACTCATCTCAACATGGGGATACAAAGCTAGTTGAAGGGTCCACAAGAAAATCAAACTAGACAATCTAAGAGTCTCAGTGAACACTAAACTCTGAATTACGGAGAAGCATAGGATTTTAATATTTCCAGATTAAAGTAACCGTGTACAACTTATGCTTGAAGAAAATTATACCAGAAGTCCTCAAAAAGAAATTGAAAGCATTGTATAAAAAACATTTATATTTTTATATACTCAACAGTAGAAACAAGGATTTATTAACCGTCTTCAGTGTTCAGAGATTCTCTTCCTTGATGGGGAAAAAGAAATGAGTATCATCAGGAACCCATGATGAAAACACGCAGATGACAGTAACATCAAACACTTTGGGAGGAAACCCCTTAACTCAGTTGAATGTTGTAACACTGTAACATTCAGGTGGGCACTGAAATATTTTATATTACTATTAACTTACAGACATCTTCCACATTTTATAATACAACTATTGTTTTATATCCTGTGCAAATATTTTCCTTTTTTTCAGAGTCTTTTTTGCTGTGCTAAGTTTGAGTGTTTGAAATCTGCATTCCTGATGAATTGTTCTTGACTGCCGCTGGAACCACGAGTGCAAATATCCATTGTAGAAGTCAAGTGCTGTAAGCTGCTTCCTTAATATGACTCTTTTGAATCCAACCCAGCCTTCCTAAAAATAAAACCAAGAAAATGGCAGTAAGCTTCTTCCATGTTTTAAAATTATCTTTAGCTCTCAGTTTGGCTTAAAGAACACATTTTATTTAATGTCATTATGTTTACAAGTCAAATTCTCTCTTGCAAGCCTGTTAGTGGAAGCAGAGTTCTTCAAGTATCAAATGAGAAAGCTGATTCTAATCTAAACTAGTTCAGTGAATAAAAATGGACAACTAAGACAAAAGTTATGTAACACGCAAATACTAAAAACCTCATCTTTAGGGTACTGAATATAAAAGAAGTGGAAAAAACCTACCTTGCAACGAGCTATCAGCGTTTGGGACTCTTTATGGTATAGTAATGAACCAGGAACAACAGCTCCGTGATCATTTAACATTTGATCTAAAAGCAAAGCAAGATTGTCCTGCATTTTTATGCCAACAAGTACAAAAAAGTTTGAAACACTTAGGTCTCTCTGAACATGATAATCATCTTGAGTCACTATTTTGCTCAACACTATTTTATTGTATTCTGTGGTTTATTGTACCCAAATGAGCAGGGGAGAAGGAGAACAGTCACTCTCTGGCACTGCTCCCTATCTGATCCATAAACAGTCATTAAGCTTGATTGGGCTCTAGCAAACCACTCAGCCCACAAGGCTCTCAGACTCACAGACTACTATACAAAACGGTTTAAGCCACAGTACACAGGGACAGCTTCCCTCATGAGAGATCCCCAGACAATGGCATTAGAAGAGGATCTCCTAACTAATTAGAGGATTAAAATCCTCCAGTCTCAGGATTCACAACACAATACCTGCTGCTTGCTCAACATCATCACAAAGCAAGAATGTTCTTAAAACCCATTTTATGCTCATCTTTGGGCACAGAAACTTGCTGCACTCTGAGCACATACAAGGCTGACTGACTTCAGAAAGCAGTACTTAAAGCTATTTTTTAGTACAATATGGTACAATCTCCAAGTCAATGTTTGAAAAGACAGGAAAACTTAACAGATTAAATTAAAATACCAGAAAACCCAGGAATATTATCCACTTCCTCAAAATCCAGAAGTTTAACAGTAGTACCCTTCCAGAGTGTCTGCAAAGGAAACTGGAAACAGAAGCAGATGACACATTAAGAATTATCACAATTTCCACAAAACTGCCTAGGCTGTGGGGCTTTTTATACAAGATATCTGTCATAATAACATTAGGGGGAAAATTTAGGTCAATGTCCAGATAAGAGACTTTATTTTATCTACTTTTCCTTGTTATCCTCATCTCACTGACAAGCAAACCACTAGCATACACAAAGTGACTACCTACAATAGCTGTTTACTGTCGCCGTTCACACTGTTTACTGTCATGCAAAGATGTCATTATAGTGTTCTGAGGAAACAATACAAAACTATTGAGCAGATTTCACACTTGGGATCAAGTTCATGAAAATTCTCCTCCACACTAATTCTGCCTCTAATGCTGAACTGTGCTGGGATTTTAAAACACATGCTAGGTTTCAGAAGCTGAAATAATTAGTTTTAGTTACTAGTTAAAACCCACCAAACCCAGACATGCCAGAGGACAGAAAAGGGTTTAAAAAAAATCCACTGTCTTACCATACTTCCTATTGCACGATGCAGCTGAATTATCTGTGCAGCTGTTTGCTCTTCCCAATTTATACAACTCTTAGCTATAGATATTTTAGGAGCTAGGAGGGGAAAAGAAGAAATTAAAAAACTTTGTATTTTGTTTTGCACCTTTTTGTAAACAAATAGCTGTACTATTTTATACTATTTTAAACTGGTTTATTCTGACCAATGGCAGGATTACTGTCTAACCATACGTACCTTAAACTGGAGAAGATTTTGCAAAAAAACTCAATTACTTATACCTTATTCTCAGTTGTCCTCTTATTTACCCACTGCACTATGAACTGATAACACATATTTACAAGCACAGCTGTAACACTTTTGTCTGCATTACAACCATGAAGAATAACTCATTCAGATTTTGCAGTATCACTAGTGATTTTGATATTGTACAGGCAACTGGGAGAAAACTCATTAATGTAGTAAGCCTGAAGATTTCTGAAACATTTTTCCCCTCTGTACGAGTTTTTTAAGCCAGAGAAGGCAGTGAAGAGACCATACTGAGGAAGGTATCTAAAGAATATATAACCCAACACAGTAGGAAGAAACTTACTTTTCCAGCTGCTATAATAAAAAAAAATTTAAAAGTTGCATTAAGTATGATGTGTACCTACCAAATGTTACTCCTTCTTTCGGTTGCTCTTTTTTATTTTTTAAACTTTCAGGCAAGTTTTTCAAAACTGCTAACAGCTGCAAAATTAAATTTTGTACAGAATATTAGCAAAGCTAAGTAGAATATTTTTATTAACAGTAAATATAAGACATACAAATACAGTACTTAATTCTTCATCAGTGAAACTTTCTTGTGAGTTTTTAGAAAACTCGGTCAGTATATTAAGACGACTTGCATCATACACACAAACACACTAAAGGCATCCTACCTGCTGAATCACAATTAAAAAAGCCAACTGTTTTTTTTATGGATGATCTCCCCTCTGATATTATTCCCTTTAATGAAAGAAGAAACACGCACTGTTTCCATACAAAGCACTTGAGTTCTTCACTGAATAGAAACTGAACGGCAACACACAGGACCAACACTGACAGCTTATCACACACCACACAGTTTTCCTCTCAAGAAGGCAAAGTGCTCACAAACATTAAGTTTCAGATCACTACCTTCTGAACAGTTGCAGTCAACTCAAAACAAGATAAAAAAGAATTCTGTTCACATATGTTAAAAGGTACTAATCAGAAGTGACACTAGCTTGCATGACTTTACCATATTTGCACCCATCTTTGATAACATCACTTCTAGCTCCTTTGCAGTACAGCGGGGAGGAACCGCAAACTCTTCTTGCTTAATAATTGGACCTATATCAAACCTATCAGGCAGAAAACATACAAGCTT
This sequence comes from Falco biarmicus, assembly GCF_023638135.1. Taxonomy (NCBI): domain Eukaryota; kingdom Metazoa; phylum Chordata; class Aves; order Falconiformes; family Falconidae; genus Falco; species Falco biarmicus. The sequence continues at coordinate 67,165,260 of NC_079294.1, read as the reverse complement.
ACTAGGGAAGCTATAACAACCAGCAGTTCAAACATCTACATTCAATAAGTCAATTCAGTTACTATTTACCCTTTCCTCCTCTAAAACTTTATTTTTCACACATTATCAAAATAACGTTTGGTTCACAAGACAATACAGAGAAAAGAGTATCAGATATATCCTGGTAAGCAAGATTTACCTCAGCAAGCTGAGACTGATTAGAAAGCAGAATTTACATTTCAGAAGCATAAGACCTCAGTAGAAACAACCTAAAGAATTCAGAAGGAACTTGTTTTGCACTTTCCTGAGATCTATTATCAGACAAGCATCTAAGAAAAGATAACTATATGTGTTTTCCCAAGCCTTTTAAGCCAGAGTTTATGCTGAAACCAAAACATTTAATATCTCTCCCATCTCTAGATAGGCAACTGCTTGTCCTCTGCTTCACTTACAGGAGGTTACAGGTGACTCTGAAGTCTGAAAACCAGATCTTTTCTGTGACATCATACCAAGCCTATACATCCAGCTGTGTGACTGTTTGTTCTCTGTCTGCCCCCTGTGATAATACTAAGAATTAGAGAACAAGCCTAGAGTCTAGAGTACAAATTATGCACTCCCTAAAATACTGTATTTGTGGCGAGTCTCATACGGTCAGATGAAAGTTTCTAAGATGTTTCAAATTTTAATATTAAACACACATTTTAAAAAAAAAAAGTTATTACATAGAATGATTTACATGATTTAAGCGGTGATGATTTTAAGTCCTGAGAGGCAAGAGAAGCAGTATATTGTTTTGGGAAGCACATCTAACCTACCTCTTTGGTCTTATTTCCATAATTGTCACCCCAGCCACTTTATCACCATGAAGCACTGTGTGGACTATTGGTGCAGGACCACGCCATCGTGGCAGACAGCTGGGATGGACATTCAGCACGCCACTGAATTGAATATTTTAAAGTTAGAATAGGAACAGTACCTGAAGAGGAACCCATATGTAAACAGGTGTGCAACATTTATTACACTGAAACTACTTTAAGAATTAAATTCTCAGATCTTCTGAAGTATTACTGGTTTAAATATACATTTAAAGGAAAATTCACATTATATAACCTTCAGTTTCTCAGTAAACACAGAAAGGGAGATGAGGGGAATAAAGGTATACATATTGTGCTGAACATTTGCACAGATCTACATCAGCGTGTTAAAGAACAACAGTGAACCACACAAAAGAAGCAGGCTCAGGCTAAGCAGATGAACCCAAGAAGAAGCTGATCTCGCCTGCTACAAGTCATAGGTGCCGACTCAAAACCATAGTCTAGCTTTGCTTACAAAGCAGCAACAGACATTCGGTCAACTCACTTACTACGGGAACTGCAGAATAAGGTCCTCACTTAGGAGACGTCCAAATGATGCTACCACACCTACATCAAACTGCCCCACAGGTCCTGTGTGTGGCCATTCATGAACAGGCAGCTGGAGCTCCCGGGCACAGTTCCTCACAGGCAGGTCCCCAGGCAAGTGGGAGGGTAGGGTCACCACCTCCAGCCTGGAGACGAGTGAGTCCTTGCTGGGCTCCCTAGGGTGGACAAGGCATTGAAGGCCTCACACAGGCAGACCAAGAGAGAGACAAAGACTGGGTCACCTCCACATCTTGCTGTGCCCTTCCACAGCACCTGCCCCTCCAACGGCTATCCCCTACGTGGTCCCCAGTCTCCCCGCACTGACCCTAGCCTCCCAACCCTGCCAGCCCCAGCCCCCTCACCACCAAAGGCTTCCTCCTTTCAATCCAAGCCCCCTTACGAACCCCCATGGTCCCTGCCCCTCCTCCAAGGCCTGACCCCCTGTGATACCTCTCCATTGACCCACTCACGACGCCACGGTCCCTGACCCACCCTAAGGTCCCTTCCACCCCCTCTCCCCTACCAACCTCTGCCCAACCTACAGTCCCTGCCCCTCCAACCCCAGCTCATCCCCCAGCGGCCCCTGAACCCCACCACCTCTCCCACCCCCCGATGCCCAGCCCTCCCTCACCGTCCCCCGCCCCTCCCTCCACAGGACAGCCCCTGCCGCCCCCCCTCAGTCTCCAACCCCCCGCCCCTCAACCACAGCCACGGCCTCCTCCCCGCAGGCCACGACCCGCTCGGCCCGTCGCCCCGCCAGCAGGCGGTACCTGGCCGCCTCCAGGGCTCGCAGGGTGGTGACGGCGAAGCGGTCGGTACCGAAGAAGAGCACCCGCCATGGCGGTGCGGCCGCCTGCCCCGCCGCCCCGCGCACCGCCTTCAGCCCCTGACGCCAGGCGCGCAGCAGCCGGCCCCGCATAGCGGCACTTCCGGCGCCGGGCGATGACGCACCCGGGCGCGCGGAGCCCGCTGCGAGCCGGGCGGGGCGGCCTCTGGGGCTGAGGCGGCGCCGCCATCTTGGGGCGGGGCGGCGCGGAGCCCCGCGCAGGCGGGGAGCGGCGGGGGCCTCAGGGGCCGCGAGTTGTGCTTCCCGGGGCCGAGGCGGTGGCACCGCGCCCGGGGAAAGGGGAGCGGAGCCGAGCCAGGCCTCTGCCTCTGCCTCAGGCCCGGGCTGGGCTGCACGCCCCGAGCGCGGCCTCCGGCCTGTGGCTTCTGGCTCTCCGCAACGTCGGTGCTGCCCGAGCGAGCGTCTCCTGTGGCGGGGGACCCATAACCCTGGCCCTCATGACCGTAAACTGGCTGCTTTGCGCAAAGATAACGCGGAAAAACGTCAGGGTCAGAAAGGGGTGTTGACACCGCAGCCTCTGATGTTCTGCTGGCTCCAGTGCAGCGCTTGAAAAGCTAATTTCTGTGGCTGCCTCTGTGGACAGCTTTGTTCTAACAGTGATTATAATATAAAGAATGTTTTCTTGTAAACTATGGGGTCAGAATAACCACTTAAAAACCAGTCGTCTCGCATAACGTAAGAATGAAAATACTTTATCACTGTCCTACAAACATTCTCTTCCCCCGTGGTTTAGTTGTGTAGTGTTTCATTTAATGTAAATTGCATACACAAATTCCCTATACATCTAAATCACAGTATATCCTGCAGTCTTTGGCACTAGGAATTTCAAAAACATGGAATGTGAGGATCTGGAAACATTTCATAGATGCCAGTGAAAATATGTAAATTACTTGGATGATAGAATTTATGCCAGACAGCCACACGAGGAAAGGATCGCTAAGGAAAGTGAAAATTTGTGCTGCGCTAAGCGGCACTGCATGTTCATTCCCTTTTTCACTTCTGTATTGACCATAAGGCTTTCTTCTCTCAGGTATGGAAGATGCCTCCACCTCTAGTGGTAGAAACAAAGAAAAACTAATGAGAAAGTGCTGTTACAGGTTAAATAAAAATGAGTAAGGCCATCCTAACTGAGGTGCTTATATTCCTGCATCCTGGAAAGAGGAGGATACCCTACCAAATACTGAGGTAATTTCCTAGCTGAGAATCAGTACATAAAAATCAATTGCTCCAGAAAACTTGGTTCTCTGTTACTCAGGGATCCTCATGAAAATCCTCAATTTAGTCGCATGCAGAATACTTCAATTCCAGCTGCTTCATTTCAGGGCGCATAGATGAAAGGATACGGTAAACATACAAAAAGATAAAGAGAGTAACAAGGATGATGGAAAAACTTCTGTTTGAGAAGAGATTAAAGGAACCAGTGTAGTTTGTCTTGGAAAGTGGACACGGGGAAAAGAGGAGGCGAGCAGTCTCTCTTATTATAAATAGTATGGAGCTGGTAAACAGGGAACAATTAGTTGTTGTACAATAACTAAGAAATTACAGGCACTTATGGGTATTAGGCCCCCCAAAAGAGGAAGCAGTATTCCACGCAGCATGTAACCACTTATCTCAGATGCTGAAAAATAGTCATGTTTTCCAGAAGCAGACAACGCAATTGATGGAAGGCAGGCTGGAAGGAGATGTCCTGTGTTGTGCTGGCAAATACCAGCTCTCTGAGGTCTTGGGTGAAACCCTGGATTTATCACCAGCAATTCAGAAAGGCCAGGGACATACTATGCGTGTCTGGATAGCCCAAATGCTGCCTGAAAGCTGGGAATTTGAAGTCTGCATCCAGCTGCTGCTCGGTGTTAATTTCCAGGTATCAGATCCCAGCACGGGAGGCACTGAACGTGTCAGTGGTATATCATATCGGCACTGCGTGCGGAGCTTCACCTGCTGCTCATCAGGGGACTTAAACCCTGGAAACGGATTCTTAGTTCTGGCAGTCATTAAGGCTCCTGGAAATACTGGAAGTCCATACTGAGTTTTTGCCATCCTTACTCATGAAGTAATTAATGCTTCATTTGCAGTGAGTTTATGAAGTGGACTTAAATTCACTCCAGTATACTTGCTCACAAGTAATTAATCCTCGGCTCTGATACAACTGTGCAGTTCAAACAGATTACAGCTATTATTTAGTATCATGTCTTGGACACAGTGTACATTAATTTTAACTGAAGATTTATTACAATATAAATTTTTCCAGCAGAATGAAATCAACAATGATTGTTTCAGAACAAAAAAAAGCAAAAAGAAGCTCACAAATCTTGCTTTCCTGCTGCATTTGAACTCTGCTTTTGTACGTGGGGGGAAAAAAACCAACAACCCTGAATGTTTAGTTATTCTGTAACCAGGCATTTCAGGTCAAAGACACAGAAGGGATCAAAAAAGATAAGCACAATTAAAACACCAAGGTCGGACAAGTTCTTCTTAAGAGTAGTGAGGACAAATCTGAGGAGGAAGCAGAACACAAATCAATGTCATATCTCCACTTTGCTTCCTAGCCAAAGACACTGAAAGTGTCTCCAAGAAGTAAAAAGATATCTCCCATTAAAGGCTGCCAGTGTCGTCAAGGGAAATGTGAACTAAAACACAGCAATTGCTGGAGAGACAGCTCCTGAATGTGTTCGCAGCCCTCTAGAGAAGGAGAGGATTACTGGGCAGAAGGGCCAACTGTAACCAGCAGGAAACTGGTTTTATTTCCATGTACATCATGCTAAGTCCTGAAGGCATCTGAGCCACCTACCTGCATCTGGACACTATTTTTGGGGGGTTATTGGGGGTGAAATAGGAGCCACTGTGCTGGTGCCCTAAGGCTTGTCCCTGACTCACACTGCTCCACCCCAGGGAGGCAAGTGGAAGTAGCCCATCACTGCACCACTGGCTGTGGGACACTGGACTTGCAAGGGCTGCATGAGGGGTTTGGGGGTCTCCCATACAGGAGGAGCTGTTGGACACCTCTTCCTCAAACAGCCCAAAGGCAGGGCAGGAGCCAGATGGGCACTGCAGAGCTGCAGAGGTTCCCGTGACGTCCCAGGGGCTATAGTCACTCTGTCTCCTCTGATCAGGTTTCCCCACCTGGTTTCAGAGGCTTCAGTTTAGGGAATTGTGGGTTACGCTGTTATGCCCAGCTTCTGCACAGCAGCTGGGGAAATTTATATGTATTTTCTTAATTAAAATATAGATACGTAATTCAAGCTATATAGGAAATTGGGATTAAAAAGGACCTTCTGTGGCTTTGCACTCACCCTCCTCCTGTCACAGTCACCTCTTAACCATGGCTAATATGTCCTTCCCTCTACTCAGAGACTGCACTACAGGAGCCAGGCATTTCCTTTGCATCTTTCTCAAAGGCAGTGAGCCAGAGGATTTGGTTGTGTAAGCTGCGAGACTGCTTGCTGGCCTGTCACTGAAACCCCTTCCCTGGCAATGGAAGGGTCACAAGGACACTGAAGAAAAGCGTTCCCTAGTGTGATGACACTTTTCAAATGATCCAACTCGAAATGAGGAGGAAAGACAGCCCAATTTACAGCATGGTGTGATGTCCTGGCTTGACCTGCCTCCCCCAGCAGAGAGGAGCTCTTGTTGCCTGGAGGATGTGTTTCTGAGCGTGAGCTCCCATCCCCTTGCTGCCAGGCTAACGCTCAACAGTGAAACATCTCTGTTTGGCGAGTGTGCGTGTCTGCTGGGTGAAATATCACAGGGGCAGCCAGAGGAAGCTCTGAATCAGCTGTGAGATGGGATTCAAAGGATCAATTGCACTGGAAGCACCTTGGCTTCAATGCCAAAGATGCTTTATTTCAAGCTGGAAAACACCAACAACAGAAAGAACATAAGATTACTGCGCTCATCTCCAATTAAGTCTAAGCTAAGCAGTGCTAGCTATGTGCTCCAAACCCATCACTGAGAAGTATCTCACTTGCTTTGCAGTACGCAGCTCCATCCATGGATCAGCTAGTTCAGGGAGGAGGAATTCTTTCCAAATGTGGCTGGCACAAAAAGGCAGCACATCAGTCTTGTGACACTGCAAAGCCTCTTAGCAGTCTATTCACTTGGCCAGCTGTTGTCAGTACCTGTAAAAAAGGGATGGCAGAATCTCTGATGAGTGCTTTGTGCTTTGCCTGCAAAGTCAATTGCTCTTGTGAGGTGCTCTCAGAGCCTTAGAATAACAATTAAAAAAAAAAAGGCGGGGGGCTAATATTTGCTTTATCAGTACATGCTTCCTTTTTGCAACAAGGAGCGAGCCAGGCAGAGTGAACGTTATCGTTTATGTTAATCCCAGAGTAACTTATTACTGTCATTCTGTTTGGTGTGCTCTGTTAATACTGATTGTGCCAATAGCTTGAGCAAATAAGCGGGACGTTCCTACAGCTCATACTTTGCAGAAAGGTCATTCACCTCATACCGTAATCGACCCACTAAGGAGGTGTGTTTTTTTCAGGGGCTGGAGTGAACTTCACCTGTTGGACTAGCATTCACACATGACTCAGGAGCAGAATGAATCACAGCTCATAGCATACCAAAATAGGAGGAAAGGCAACTTTGTCACCATAGTAAGGGGCTGACGAGAGCTCGGAGGAGATGTCTTCAGACAGCAGGGCTTGAAGAAATGTAGCTTCCTCTGCTGGGAACTGCATGTTTCTGGTGAGTTAGCGGAGATTAACGGACATTCCTGCTGCGCTAGCTGGTGGGTTAATTTATAGCTATCTGTAAAGAAAGGCTTATTTATTTATTTCCGTTAGAAAGCTGGAATTCTGGGAAATTTTAAGTGAAGGCTATGTCATTTGTTTAAGGAGAGAGTGAATGGCAAGTAAGAAGCAGGCTGGGGTAACTCCTGCATGTAAACAGTCTGGAAAGCAATCAAAGGAAAAGATTTAATACAACTCAGATTTGTTCATTAACTTTTAACTTTACAAAGGTTAAAAAATAGTACAGACTGCTTTTGTACTTTAGTATTTTAAATATTAATTGTTTTTCTTGTGTTCCTCAATTGAACTGAGTCCTTAATGTACCTGTATAAACCAATCCATCCATTTGTATCTTCATGGTGTGCCATTGTGTATCTTCTGTCAATCTCAAAGACTGGGCATCCCACTTCTGTAATGTATTTGGAATAACTGACACATTTCAACTCAATCAGTTAAGGTAACCACCAGAGACAGAGTCTGGATGACAAGAGGACACTATTTTACAAAGACTGGATGTTGTAGGTGCATCGTCCCGTATTGTGTAGTGAATATGGAGTAGGCAGTCCAGAGGGACATTATCATTTTAACAGAAGCTGTACTTGATGGTCTTCCCAGAAAACTTTTTTCCCCATCTTTACTTGTATCAATACAGTATCTCAAGACTTCTCATTTGCAGAGTGAGGGCAACATCTGGCTTAGTAAGCAACTGTGAGTATTAGACCTGATAAAAACCAACATACAGGGCACATGGTGGTTTCACAGCACCACGTGCTGTGCCCTGGCTGGAAAGAGTCCACATGCTGCTGGGGACGTGTGTGCTCCCACACAGGACAGGCCCCTTGCTGGGTTATGCCAACTTGGAGCACCGATCCCTCAGCTCTGCCTTGTGTGTGTGATGGGTCTCAGATCTCCAAGGGCTTCCATAGTGAGGAAGGATTTTACCATTTAAGTGCCATGATCAATATGTCGAGCAAAAAGCAATCACTTGCCATTTTTCTATATTTTCTTGAGATTTCATTGGATGCCACCAACGATCACAGATCCTGGTTTTGAACAGGAGGATTTGAGACAGCACTGGTGAGTGACTCTTTGTTTCTGAAGTACATGCAGCATACAAGTTGTGCAGCTTTTGATATGAATATCCCATTTGCAAAAAGAAAGAAATGAAAATTTTTTTCAGATGAAAATAACACTGGTAAAATGTTTCCTTTGAAGATGCTGGCCTCCTTTCCATACAAGCATAAAATGCATGAGCTTTCTCTCATTTGAGCTTCCCATGTTGTACCCAAGCAGGGAAGCAACCTCAGAAGGGTCTTAGGTGTCTTCAGAGGGTAGGAGACCAAAGTCTAAGAGTTGTCAAAGGCCTGGATCTAAGGGCTGACCCCCATCCAACAGCAGCCAGAGTGACTGCTGAGATGTGTGGCTGGGAGAGCAACAGAGAAGACATCACCCACACTCTCTCAGCTTGTTTGGTGGAGCAGCGCTCACCCATGCTGGGATGTGGGCAGTGGGGCAGAGCAGCTGTGTGGGGGAAGCTGGAGGAGATGTCTTTAAAAATCTTTTAGGCTGGAAGATCCAAACTCTCCAGAGCATGTTCAGCCCAACTGTGGGACTCAGTGTTTCCTTACTGGGGAAACTGGTGGTACAGGCAGTGTTCTGGACCTGCTCAGGCTCTCTACTGGGGTAGATACACTGGCCTAAGAACACTGTTTTGTAGCTTTGATGAATGAAACTTCCAAACCAGTTTGATGTAGATGTAGAAGATCTTTAAAATAACGGGAGTTTCCCTTAAACTCTTTTACCTAAATTTCCTGTTAATGCATGGTAAATATCCACTCTGCTACTGTATTTTACCTGAGAAGATCCAGCTTCCCGCATCTGGGGGAGATTTGGTGGTCACTGCTTTATAAAGTAGTGAAGTACTTCTAGCAGCTTTCTAGCACCCCTGCTGTGCATGGCAGCTTTGGTGTGGACACCAGGAGGTGGCCCACAAGTTATGAAACACCTTAGGAGAAAATCAGCAACATGCATGTCAAATATTCCTGTTTGAGCAAATGATTAGACAGAAGCCTTGCACAGCAAGATTTAACACATTCACTTCTTATTAGGGTGTAGCAGACTTATAACTTGATTTCATCGGCACCAAGACTTTATTTCCTCCTTTCTGAGGAGTGATCCATGTGAATAAGCTAAAGGTTACCTGGTCGGTAAGGTAATTGGCATACCCAACTGCAGGGAGTAGCTTTAGCCATATTTTCTGAAGTACAGAGCCAAAGTGGATCATGTATTTGAGAGTCTCATCCTCAAAGAACTGCTAACAAGTGGTTTTCTGGCAGCAGGGAGCAAGCCTGAATGCCTAGTTGGCTATAAAATGTGAACTTTGAATTATGAAGACATTGAGAAGGGGGGGGGGGGGGGGGGGAAGCGGAAATAGTAGCAATCATTAGGTCTATAACCAGTAGGACAAGTGCTTCCCAGAGGAGTCAGCAGCAGCATTGTTGACACAACCGGCATGTTGGAACGTGCTTGTGAGTGAATTCCAGCGAACAGTTTCAGACAGTGTCAGGCGATGCTACCAAGGCAGGTAAAAGTTGAGAGTATCAGTCATAAAAGTCTTAAGTCCTCACATAATAAGTAATGGCCTGTGGGGCCAGCATGTCTGAGGGACACAGACGTTGTGTCATTCACCTGCGAGTGGGTGACGATTCAGGTGAGGCCGGTGAGCAGAGGCAGAGCAGTGGGCTGGGGAGAGCCACCTAACCATCTCAAAGTAACTCACAGTGGACAGATGGGAACCTTCTGCTTAGGTCAGGTCCCTCCAAAGGAGGCTGAAGAACTGAATTGGACAAACAGCCATAAAAGCCAGATTGATGCCACTGACAAATAAGAGACTAAAGGTCAAGGAGGAGCTTTCTGCTTCCCTGAGGGGTGGGAGATACCTTTGCCTCAACGACAAGCTGGCTTTTCCTCCTGTTTGGGCTGAGCCCTTCATCATCTCCACACCCTTATTCTGCCATACAAGGATTGGTAGCAGGTAGTCACAGAGTATGTATTCCTTAAGGACTGTGGTGGGGGAGCAAGGAGGGAAGCAGCAAGGTTAGTTGGGGAGAGGCTGGCTTGCAGCAGCTAGGCTCACATCTGCACGGGGTCACCTAGGCAAGGCTTCCAGCCCCAGGCAGCAGACCCTGTGCCAGACCCACTCTGCTGTCACCTCAGTGGCTCCCAGGATGTCTGCACCCTGTCCTGGCAGCTCAGACTCATGTTCACAGAAGAAAACAGATGCCACAGCTGCAGCGGTACATCAGGTCCCCTCTCTGAGTACAAAGCTGGAGCAGAGAAGGGAATTGAGTTGTTTAAAAGATCATCGCTTCCACTTGTGGTTTTGCCTCCATTCAGCTGCTGTAGACACCAGAGCAGAAACGTGCTGGCCTGCTGTCTCCAGTCCCTCTCAGTAATAACTCGTGTAACTTTCAGTGCTCCTAGTGATAAAACCAGTGGCACTGTGCTAGCAAAGGATGCTTTGAGGTTATCCCTTACCTCTCATCTCTCTTTTCCAGGCACTTGTGCACTGAAGAAATACTGGTGAAGACGTGATCCATCCCAGCTGCACATACAAATATGAAGTTCTTCTGGATAATCTCATTTTTGCTGCTGCAAGGTAGAGTCTTGGCTTAGAGGATAATGGTGTTGGTGAAGCAGGTCACACATGCTGAGTCTGTGCCTCTTCACAGGCTCTGACCCACACCAGGCTCAGCAGGGGATACAGCAAGACATTGTCTGCAAGGCAGGTTCATGGGAGCTAGATGTGCAAGAGTTTCCATCATTGTTGTATGACCTTATGAACACCTCACTGGCTGAGGGAAAACACATACAGATAGCATTATGGCAAAGACATGCATTCAAGACCTAAACTTTTTGGGAATATGGTTTCTTCCTCTCCTGGGACCCATTTTCCTCAGTATATAGCACTCTCAACCATGGGGAAAGTTTCACCCTAAGACTGTGCTTCCAGCACTGTTGCCATCTTTTTGACACCAAGGAAGACACCTGACTTATGGGGATTTGGGTTTTTTTAAACCCAATATCAATGTCTGTTGGGCCTCTCCACACCAATGCTGTGCACAGGGATGTTTCAGCTGACGCTTTAAGGTTAGACAACCAAACTAGAAATACCTGAGCCCCAAAACCTTCCCCTGTGGTTCCCCAGAAACAGAGACATTGGAGACAGTGTCTAGTTTCATCCAGCTGGAGCAGGACATCAGCATGTCTGTTCCCAGAGGGAAAGCAGAAGCCAGCAGTGAGGCCCACCAAAGGGTCTGAGCCTTTGCCTCTTCGAACAAACCAGGAGAGCAGCCTCCCACCTCCCGTGAACAGCAGGAAGGGGCTAAGCGTGGGTCAGGCTGTGTGGCGCTGTGAGCTGACAGCTGCCAGCCCACCAAGGGACCTAGCAGAGCTCAAGTCTAGGAGAGGAGCTCACCATCTTTTTCTGGGGAACAGATACAGATACAGCTTCAGCCGGAGCTCAGCACCAGTTGCAAGGATGGTCTAGCTGGGCTTCCCAGAACCCACCCAAAAGGATGTGCTTGAGCCATGTTTGCTGAGAGGTGTGGGTTAGGGAAAGCTACAAGCCCAGCAGCCCTGGCAAAGAGCAGCTGGACTGCAGGCAGTTTGCCTCTTGAATGCCTTTTGCCCTGCGTTGATTTCCCAGTGCCAGAACTCAGTGTCATTCCCATCTGCCCTATACACTTGGTATGCATATATGTCCCATCCTTAGGGGGTGACCATCTCATATGCTCGTTTCTTTGCAGGCACTGAAGCTTTTCTGATGAAAAATGCTAACGTCAAGCTGTGTTTACAAGCCAGCCCGATGAATGGGAATGTATTGCTGGAGGACTGTAATCCAGAGTCAGATTTCCAGGACTGGTCTTGGCAAGGCGATTCTTTGATGAATCATGGCACGCAGAGCTGCCTCTCTGTGGTTGGGGCTGACAGAGTGCAGACAAGTTTCTGCGACAGCGCAGACTACATGAGCTGGGACTGCTCGAATTCGCTGCTCTCTCCTGTGGGCAGCAGCCAGGGCTACCTGGTGGCAAAGAGGAAAGGAGTCACTCTCAACAATGTGAGAGGCCTTAAGGCCCAATGGCAAGATGTTGCAGACAGGAGCGTGTGTGAGGAGAAACCAGGTAAATGCTACGCACCCTGGGACCAGTGGTACATGCACACACACCGCTGGGGAATGCAGAAAGGCACAGTCAGTGCCCTGGGGTCTTTCCAGCCCTGGGTGCCCCACCATAACGGCATCTGCAGTGTGAGGCAGAAATGCTTTCCACTTCTCAGTGCATGAGATAAGGCTGTGCCCTCACGGCTGCATTCTGCCTGCTTGGAGAGATGTGCTGGGCAGCCCTGGAGCCGAGGAGAAGGCCATTTCTAGCCTGAAGTATTGCAGCGAGTGACCATTTGATCTTTCTGCTCTTTTCCTCCACAGCCAAGGCAGAGCAAGACAGCTACTTCTTTGCAGCCCTTGCCAGCACACACATGTATGACCACACAGCAGGGAATGTGACTCTTGCACTGGGTATAGATCAAGAAGAGCTGGAGGAGCTGCTCTGGTTCTTCCGCAGAGAAGACCGTAAGTCCTGTTGATGTTCCTGGGTTGAGAGTTGAAATAGAGGTATGCGGTCCTTGGCTGTTAACCCTCCTGCCTAATGGACATGATGGAGGGAATTACCCAAGGAGGTGATTTACCCCAGATACATAAACCCTCAGTCTTGCCTCCAGAAGAAGCAGGCCACAGGTGAAGGCAGGCACGAGGCTTTGCTGAGATAGCATCTCCTCTCAGAGAGGGATTCAGCCTCTTTCCAGGCATAGCCTGCCAAGAGAGCAAAGGTCTGGGATGACCAGTGATTTTGGCAGGGTGGAGGGAGAAGATTGATATGAGCAGGTCAGTGCCACGATGATCAACTTCAAAGCCACAAAAATCAAGGACAGAGCATCGGCTGCCCTCTGTGCTGCGCACCCCAGCTGGTGTTCGAAGGCAAAGTCTACCTGCCTGGGTGTGGCAGCAGTGAGAAGGGCTGCAGAGACGGGGAGGGGGACCTTTCTAGCAGTTCTCATGGTGGGATGCTGCAGCTCTCAGCCTTGTTCCCACCCTCGGGCACAGCCGCTCACAGCTCTCGGGCAAGGTTGAAAAGCCATGCGTGGCAGCTGGCGTCAGCGTGAGCCATACAGAGCCCAAGGCAGGGGGCTGTGAGCAGCAGAAAGCAGTTGTGCAAGTCGCCTGCCCAGGGAGGGAGGGTCGCCTGAGGTTATCCCAAAAAATGTGACATGGGTGCTCTGCTCTGAGTGTGGAGCTGGATACCAGTGCCTCTGCCCTTATCCTGTGGCCCAGCCACAGCACTCTGAGCTTGGGCATCCTCAGAAAACACCTGGCTGGGTTCTGCAGGTCACACTGCTCTGCGCATGCTAACGCTGCCTCTTTGCTTTCCCCCAGCATCAACGTGGAATTACTCCATCCTCGCGCTTTCCTTTGTGGCCATGATTTTGGGTCTTGTCCTTCTGGCCATTAACATTGTGCGAAACAGGTGAGACGGGAAAATTTGGGGGTCGTTTGGTGCGTGATGGTGTGCTGAACACCCCACCCCACCCCCACCCCCACCCCCAGCCCAAGCAGACAGACGTGGGTTTGGCAGGGCAGGGCAGCATGCTGAGATGTAGAGCAGGACAAGCCCTGAGTGATGGGGAAAAGAGCAAAGACAAACTCCCTTTGAACAATGCTTCGTTGTAAAACCTTGCCTGACTCCCTGCTGTCCCCATGTGTTGCCACTTCTCTGGGCCGTGGATCCTCACCAGTAGAGTATCTGCAACAGCTCTGCCCAGCCCGACAGGGCTGTTGGGAGGGAAGTGACATTAAATGTGCAGTGTGAGATGCTCTCCAGTAAGTACAGGGGCTCTGGAGGACAACTCCCCAGCCTTTCCCTGTTTGCCTTCCCACGATATTCCCCTGGGCTGTGCTGCTGCACAACAACCCTGCGGCTGAGGAGCAACTCGCGGTTTTCTACAGCATGAAAACTTACATCTGGGTCAGAGCTTTCATCTTAAAATGAGAGAAAGAGCTAAGGTTATCAGTCTCTGCCATGCTGTCATTTTAGCAATGGCTTGCTGGGTGTTCCAGCCTCGCGTTGGGCGCTGTGTGTTCTCCGAGGGCAAACCCCACAGCTGCGTGTACCCAGACGCTTCAGATCACTTACACGACAGTGCAGCTGGCAGGGTTTGCACGTAAGCAGCTCACGTGTTCCCAGGGCCAAGGTGTGAGGAGGTGGATGTAACCATCGCCAGGGGTAGGAACTTGCCCCCAGGGGTGGGCCGGGCTTGCTGCTTCATGCTGCATTTCCTTTCCATGCCTTCCCTGCAGAAAAAGGAAGAGAATGTATAGAGAAGCAGTGCAAACTGCGCAGCAGGCGGAGCTGGAGGCCAAGCAAGCCCTGATGCCTGTGCAGGAATACAGCCCCGCCGAGCCGCAAAAGCAGGAGCCAGTGCCTCAGGAGCAGAGATCAGGAGAAGTGATGGTCCAGTGGAAGGACGGGACCGTCACATCTCTGTACACAGAGAGGTCTGAGGATGCCATATAACAGCAGCTGAAGTCAAACCATTTAGGCCCTAAGGAACATATCAGGATGTCTCTATTCATAGTGATGGAGGTTTAAAAACACAGTTTAGCCTGGCGAAACGAGAGAAAAAGAAGGAAGCAGCAGAGCTGCACCAGTAGGAGTAGCTCTGGACTCGAGGCAAACCTGTGCCTCCCCCGTTTCAGCTCCTGGGTGGCTGGTCTTTACCCACAGCTCCTGGCTACCTCCAGCCTTCTCTCCTGTGCTAGCTTCACTCCCTCCCTCGGATGCCACCTGCCTCTGCCGCAACCAGGTGGGAGACCAGCCGGGTGGGAGGTGGGAAGTGGGAGGCTCACGCTGCGGTCAGCCAGAGAATGCGCCCTCATGTCCCATCAAGAAAACAGCCACACTGAAGCGGAGGCACTTTTGTTCTTTGCAGAAATTGTCTTTATTAAAATACTTTCCAAAGTGGTTGATCGAAATCCCACATTGAATATCTCTCTATGAGTAAGGTCATATATATATATATTTATATATATGTACAAATATACACGTGGATATTTTACTCTGCAGAGTAACTGCAACTCCAGGGAGAAGTAGAACATTTAACCTGATAGAGCAAATGAAACCACACACACAGCCCTTGGCGCTGGCTTGGGCACAGGTAGAGCCTGCCCTGCTTTGGGATTCACTTCACACCCTTCCCTGGGCACACGTAGAAGGCATGAAATAATTAAAGATCTTTTTGGAAATACAACAGTCTTTTGAACAAAGGCTTTTCAGAGTGTGTCCTTGTCAGTGGAGCCTCCTTCCTAACAAAGCCTTTGAAAAGGAACGCTATAGTGTAAAAAGGTGATTAAAAACCCAGCTATTTTGGTACGACTTACTTTGATGCATGGAAATTGGTTTCAGGACACCTGAGGCCTTTAGTTGGCTGAAACAATGTCTGCACCTTTCTTGTTCAGATTAAAGAAAGATAAGAATTCCTCTCACTCACTGCTCAGTCAGGGGAACTGGGAGACAAACGAGATGGGTGCCTCCGTGCTTGATTAGTTCCCCCTTCCTGGGCTCCCATTGCTGTGCTCCAGGCACCCAACCCTCATCCTCCCGGTGGTGCCCACAGCTCTGGCTGCTCCAGGAACTGCCCAAATCCGCCCAGAAATCTGGGCTCGCCCCCGATGCCAGTGGCAGGACAGGCTGCAAACACCACGGCAGCGCTCGGCCAGGGCGGGTGAGAACCAGGGTGGGGGCAGGCAGAGTGGTGCCACAGCCAATTTCAGGCTCTCGGCACCAAGCCTGCTTGCCAAACTGCCACCGCAGGCTTTGCCCTGGCACAGAGACCGGGGCCGCTCTCCACCAGCAGCTGCTGCAGTGCCCGTGAGTCTGTCATGGACGGTCTCAGCCCTTACAGAACCAAGAGGATGGGGGTCTCTCACCACCCCCTCCACAGCCCGCAGGGACGTGTCCTAAAATATCTTGAAGCCTTTCAGCAAGGTGAGCGTGGGAGCTTTCCTCTTGCTCTGAGCCCGTGAGGACTTGACAGTGACCAGCTTGGCCTGGGCCACCGAGGGGATCTCCTTGTAGTTGACGGTGGAGAGAGTGTTGAAGGTGCAGCTGGCCAGGCTGTGGCGGGTGGGCAGGACCACTGGCGTGGCCACCGACGGACAGGGACGCTCCTCAGTGATGAATAGTGGCTGGACAGGCAAGCTCCACTCTGCCTGGCGCCGCACCTCCCGCACGGCTTCGTGGAAGACATGCTGCACACCTACGAAGTCCTGGCATGCCGACACCTCGTAGAAGAGGCACCCAAACCTGCTTGCCAGGGACATCCCTTCGGCTGCGGGCACCTGCCTGGCGAGAGCGGAGGGGATGGGTGCAGCATCCCTTGGGGCGCTTGCAACCACCCGAAAAGGGGAGCGAGGGGTGCAGGCGGCGGGCAACAGGCCCTGCATCCCATGCCTGCTTCCCAGGGAGCACCGCGGCAGCACCAGCTCATCCCTCCTACTGCGACAAGCGGAAGATGTGGGTCCAAAATAGTTTTGCCTTTCCCAAAATCCTGGAGCAACAGACTATGCGGGTTGCTGGGGGATCATGCAACCTCCGTGCCAGAGACGTGTGCCAGGGATTCAGGGGGCTGCATGCGATGGCAGCACACTGGGAAGCGGGGAGAAGAGGCGGCAGGTCCTGGCCGTGGGGAGGGGGAAGCCTCTGTGCTGGGAGCACAGGGGGGTTCAGCAACACACGTGACTCAAGGACCTGTGGGAGCAACACTCAGCACGGCCCCAGAGTGGCACAAAAGGCCAGAAAAACATACCGAGGACATCCAGTCCTGGCAGCAGTGACGGAGCGAGAAAGGGCTCCAGGGAGCGGGCACGTCCAGAGGGGAGCAAGGAGCTGGAGCAGGCTCAAGCCCTGCCCGGGGACAGTGACGCTGCCTTACCACGCAGCCGAAAAACATCCCGCTGAAAATACCAGTGGGCTCAAAATAAGCACATCATCCCCCAGGCAGGAGAGCAGGAACCTTGGAGATGTGGGAGGACATGGCAAATACCAATGGGGGCAGAAATAACCACAAAAAAATTTAGATTTAGGTTTTGCATCCCAGCTAGAGGGATGCGGGGGGAGGTGTCTGTGAGCTCTCCCCCACCGGGAAAAGACAGCCTTGCCGCACGCCTGGTACCTGTACTGCTCCATGTCCAGCTTGTTGCCCAACAGGAGCACAGGGCAGCGGCGCTGGCAGCCCCTCGCGTGCAGGGCGAGGACATCCAGGTAGTGCTGGCAGCCCTCAAAGCTCTTCCTATCGTCGATGCTGTAGACGACGAGGAAGGCGCTGGCCCAGCGCAGGTAGCGCTCACAGTTCCCCGGGCCGTCCTGGGGGCGAGAGGAGCAGCTGAGCTGTGATCCAGCCGCGGTCCAGCCGGGTCACACCGGGTGTTTGGCACCAGCTGTGCCCCGGTGCCTCACCTGGTCGGCAGTGTCCATCACCTTCAGCAGCACGGGCTGCTGGTCCACCAGCTCCTCTGAGGCGTAGGTGTCCTCTGCAAGGAGAAGAGTGGTTGTGAGGAAGGGCTGGGGCGTCCCACCTACGCCAAAGCCAAGCAAAGCCCTGGTTGCTTGGGACACCATGGAAAAATCTCAGCCCCTGGTGAGGAGCATCTTCCACCAATGCCTCCACCTCGCTCCTTCCTCCAACAATGCTATTTGGGGGGACTGGCACTGCCGCTGCTGGGTAAGCCCAGCTAGGCGCAGTCATTTCCCCTCGCATGCCGCAAGTGTGGGCTCCCGCGGGACAAGGAGGGAGGGAAGGAGCCCGACGTGGCCGCCACTGCGCCCAGGGCTCAGCCCTTATCTACATGCCACGGCCCAGCGAGATAAAGCGATGAACCAGGGGTGCTTCCCAATAAATCAGGCAAAAGCAGCACCCCTTTCTTTTGGCAGGAGGCAGGCAGGGAGAGCCGCCGAGCCATTCCCCTGGGAGAAAGATGCCGTCTCCCACCCGGGTCCTAACAGATGCGTTTCGGAAAGGTTTTGACATGGGAAGATAAAACCACATTCCCAAAAAAGATCTGAGGAGGAAAGGATTTATCCTTCTTTCTTAAGAGTCAGTGAGTTATTAGAGGCTGGAGTCAGTTCCTGGACAAGGTCCATATCTCCCTAATGTCCCTGATAAATCATTCATGGCTCTTCCCTGCACACTGGAGTCAGGCCTAGGAAAATAGTTATTAATTACTTAAACGAGTGGAAAAAATAAATGCCCAGAACTGCTTGCTGCAAAGCACAGCCCCCAGTGCTGCCTGCCCTGCGGCCCCCGCTCGCTGCCCCAGCCCCTCCCCTGCCTGATGCCCCCAGGAGTGAGTAGGAGGCATGAGATGCTGCCCAAGGACCCCCAGTAATTCAACTTTTAGTTTCTTTGTGGTGATGTGAGGAGCCGATGCCGCCCCGTGGGACATGCCCACAGAGAGAGCACTGTTTTCACCTCTGTTTTTACAGGCGGGTTTGGGTTGAATCCAGCCCTTCCCTTGTTTTTCATGTAATTTTGGGTTGGGTTTTTTTCCCCCTTAAATGCCATATTCGTGGGAAATGTGGGAGCAGGGGTGCTCCATGGGAGCTTGTGGGGGACAACTGGGGGCAAACACCAGTTTTGGAGAAAGCGACTTACCTAAGTTCGGGTCATATTCGCTTATGAACCTCTTGGTTAGAAACTTCACGGTCAGAGCTGCAGGAGGTGAAAGAAGCGGGTGAGGCGGGTGTCCCCCCCAGCACCGGCACCCAGCACCCCCCAGTGCCCGGCCATCCCCGTGGCGGCAGGGCACCCGTCTCACCTGACTTGCCAGCCCCTCGGCACCCCAGGATGGCCACATTACACTCGGCGAGGGGGCTCTGGGGCAGCCGCTCACCACCGGCTCGGGGTTTGCCAAACATCGACGACATCCTCCGACCTGCGGGAGAGAGCCGGGGGGGACGTGGGGCACCCACTGCCATGCCGGATGGGGACCTCCTCACCGCCCCTCACCGCCTGGCTCGTGGGCTGCCCCAGCCCAGGGGAAGGGGAGACTCAGCACCACTGGGGGGGGGGGGGGGATCCGTTCTCCTCCATGTGCGTCCTGGAGCCAGGGCAGCCAGCATCACCATCCCACGCCGGCAGCCAGCACCCCGCTCAAGCAAAGGCAGGGACACACACACGCACACGCCACACGCACCCCAGCCCCCTGCCCACCCTTGGCAGCCCAGAGAGATGAGAAATGCAGCCTCCCACCTTGGCACCCGCTGACGGAGAAGCTGCCGCGCTCGCCGGGGTGCGCAGGGGCCGCGGCCGGGGCCGGGGGAGCAGCAGCCCCTGCGCTGCTGGGGCGGCCGCTGAATGAGGCAGGCGGAGGCGAGCGGCAAGGGCTGCTCGGGCCCCAGCCAAACTCCTTGTAAGGAAAGCTGCCGCGCAGGGCTGGCCACGCTGCCCCCGCCACCCCAAGGGTGGTCCCCCCGCCACGGCCCACGCCAGCCCCCCGAGCTCCTGGGGCTTGGGGCACGGACCCCCAGCCCCAAAACCCACCACGCCTCCGCTTTTGTGGCCACCTCACCGTGTCCCTAGCCCCTTGCCACGTCCCCAGCAAGCAAAAGCCTGCTCCTGCTGCCCTGGCTGAGGCCGCCGCACTCATTCTACCTCCCGCAGGCAGGAGCGGTGCCCAGGAACGATGCTGCCTGCACAGCCACCCTGCCCGCTGCTTGCCCGGCTCCCTCGGGCACATTTAAGCACAGACACCTTCTGCTGCTGGCAGAGGCTCTGCAGGGTGAAAAAAACCCACAACCTTTTTCCTCCCCAAAGGCACAATCCCGAGGGGGAAAGGGGAGCCCGGGGAGTACTCACCGCTGCCCGCACCAAGCCATCAGCTGGCACCCAGCGGGCTCCCAGCTCGAGTAGGTGGCGGAGGCTGAAGTCAGCGTTGTCATAGCAATCACAGCCATTTGGGATGGGGCTCAGCACCCAGGACAGCAGGATACGGCCCCTGGGCTGGCCCTGAGGAGTTTCTATGGGGGCCCATAGCCGGGGCTGGGGGGTGAAGGCTGCTCCGTGGCCAGGCAGGGCTGCTGCGCCATTGGGATTATTGCCCGTTAATGCAGGCAGGATATTTTTAAACCCTCCCAAAATAGTCTGGGAGTGTGTAAGTCCCTGCAAGCCCCAGGGGTGGGAAGGATGGGGATCACTCCCCCGTGGGAAGCAGAGCCCCTCTGACAGGATCCCTGGCCCCCAGACCCCCTTTGGACACAGGTCAAGGATGCTTAAAAGCAATCGGAGCTAAATGGGGTATTTTAAGTGAGGTACCCGTAAAGATCAATACAGTGACACAAGCGCAAAGCTCTCACCTTCTCCCCTAAATGGATTTTGTGGGGAACCCACTGGAGCCACAATCCCGGAGCAATGGCTCTGCTGTCATCCAGTGCCCTGGGAACTCCCAGCTGCTGGGATGAGAAGCTACGGAGGGAGGAAAAAATATAGCTTCAACAGGGTGGGCTGCTCGGGTGAAATTCTGCATCAAAACTAAACACCAGCTGCAGGTGGCAACAGGGAGACTCAGGGAGCAGCCCCCCGGGTAAGTCCCTGTTGCTGGCCCTCCTTGGCATCCCTGCGGCAGAGGCAAAATGGGATTTCTTGCCAGAAAAAGCTGTGAATAGCACACCAACAAGTGATGTGCCCCAAGTAACACTTCACCATCAACCTCTACATGAGTCACAGGGGACTCGTTTCTGCCTGAAGCCAGGCGTTACAGGGTGTGGGGCGAGCTCTGTGGCCAGAGGGGACTTCTTTGGTGAGAAGGGGTCGCTGCACTTTGCTTTCCTCACCACGAGATCCCCAGATGAAGGACAGGCTGGTTTATGGCTCCTTGTGCGCAGGACGGATGTTGCCTGGGTTGCTCGATGGTTCCCTGGGGAGGGTCGCAAAGGAACAGCCCCTAAAAGATCTCTCCTTGCCTGTGGTCAGGGGCCAGCAAAGCCCCTTTCCCACGGCTGTACCAGATGGCACCGAGATTTGCTGATGTCAGTTACCTCCCTGTGACCATAAAACTCACTTTTTAAGGGGGGGGGGGGGGGGGGGGGGGGGGGGGAAGTGTCAACATGCTCTTCCCAGCCTTGTAAACGTGTTGCCCTTCCTGGGGTGGGGACTGTCCCTTTAGGGCATGGCAAGAAGGATGTCTGAGAGCAGGGAGAGCAAAACCCGTCTCCCCCTAGGGTGGCTGGGCATCCTCCATGGGGTGAGTCGTGATAGATCCAGGCACCTCCACCATGACCTGTGCCGGGTGGTGACGCCAGAGCCCTGCCTGTGTTTCGCGTGGGCAGCCGAGCGCGGCGGATGCCTTTGAAAGGCCCCTGTCACGAGCTCGGCTATCTTTAGCCGAAGGTATTTATATTCCAAGGCAGTGGCGTGGCGGCCACCGGGCAGCGCAGCAACGGCATCGAAGCGTGGAGGAGGCAGGAGGGGGCTGCGCCAGGGCACGGCACAGAGGAGCATCGCTGAGCCCCTGGGCGAGGATGACCCCAGAGGAGGAAGGCTCCCCAGCAGGGCCCCCGGAGCGGGTGCGTATCCGGGTGGAGGAGCAGTCGTTCTGGGTGGAGAAGACCTTGCTGGTGGAGAGCAGCGAGTACTTCCGTGCCCTCTTCCGCTCAGGCATGAGGGAGAGCACGCAGGAGGAGATCGGGCTGGGGGAGCTGAGCGCGGCTGGGTTCCTCGCCATGCTGCGGGTGCTGGCGGGTGAGAGGCCCATCCTCAGCAGTGAGGAGACCTTCCAGGCAGTCGAGTGTGCTGCCTTCCTGCAGGTGAAGCTCTTGGCCAAGTACTTGATCCACTCCATCAACTCCGACAACTGCATCCTGCTGTACCAAGCCGCCGCCATATTTGGCCTCCTGGACCTCTTCCACTGCGCGGCGCTCTACATCAGGGACAGCTACGCTGAGCTGGAGGAGTACCTGGACTGCCTCTCCACTGACCTGCTGGCCTACGTGGAAGCCCTCCTACCCAGCACCTTTGTGGCAGTAGGAGCCCACACACCCACCTTTGAGTTCTTGGAGGACCTCTCCAGGACCATCTGCTACCTGGACGAGGAGACCAACACATGGAGGACGCTCTCCTGCCTTCCGCTGAGTGCCAGCACATTCCTAGCCGGCATGACGACCATGGATAATAAGATCTACATCGTGGGTGGCGTCTATGGGGCCAGCAAGCAGGTGGTGGAGAGCAGCTTCTGCTACGACGCCGACACCAACACCTGGAGCGAGTTCCCCAGCCCTCACCAGCTGCGCTACGATGTCAGGCTGGTGGGCCACGAGGGCTACCTCTATGCTATTGGCGGGGAGTACGAGAAGATCTCGCTGAAGTCCGTGGAGCGGTATGACGTGGCCTCCGGCACCTGGACATTCGTCTCTGACCTGCCACAGCCGAGCGCGGCAGCACCCTGTGCCCAAGCCATGGGCCAGATCTTCGTTTGCTTGTGGAAGCCGCTGGATACCACTGTCATCTATGAGTATGAGACCCAGCAAGACACGTGGCTTCCCGTCACTGAGCTCAAGCGGCACCAGAGCTACGGGCACTGCATGGTGGCCCACCGCGACAACCTCTACATCATGCGCAATGGCCCCTCGGATGACTTCTTGCGTTGCGTCATCGATTGCTTCAACCTGACATCACGGCAGTGGACCGCGCTGCCCGGGCAGTTCCTGAACAGCAAAGGAGCCCTTTTCACTGCTGTCATCAGAGGAGACACCGTCTACACTGTCAACAAGATGCTGACGCTCCTCTACTCTGTGGAAGAGGAGACCTGGAGGTTCAAGAAGGAGCGGGCAGGTTTCCCACGCAGCGGCTCCCTGCAGACCTTCCTCCTGCGGCTGCCGAGACGCAATCACGACATCGCGATGTAGGTGGCCCTCCATCCCACATCAGGATGCTCTCCGTGCATGTGGCCTCATCTCTGCACCTGCTGCTCCCCCGGGCAACTCTCCTCCTCCACAGAGCCGTGCTCAGGTCCAGGGATACATGATGTTGGACCTTGGAGGCGGCACTAGATGCTGCCAGAGGGAAAGGGGCTGGAGGCAGCTGCTGCCTGCCTGTGCCTGCACTGCAGGCTGTGTGCAGAATCCTACGAGACGTGGGCTCACAAGCCAACTACATGCAGGGCTTCATGGCTTCTGCAGAGGACAGATACCAGAGAGATGCAAACACAGGTTTTATTTTATTTATTCTGACTGCACTCTGAAGATGTGCAGCATCCCACCTCCTCGCTGCTCCGACGGGAAATCATTCACTATATCCTGGAATTAAAAGGAAAGCTATAAACCCTCCCTGTGTTTTTCATTACTCTTGGGTTTGGGGTTTTTTCACACACACACACACACCCCCCGCTTCTGAAGGAAAATACCTCCTAATGGGGATCCACGTCAAGGCTTGCTCCTACCCACTGAATGCTTTTTCAGCTGTGGCTCCGTTTCAGAGCCGTACGTGGGAGCGCGGTTCTCACGCAGCCCCGCTCTCCCCGGGGAGACCTCCACAGCTCCCGGCCACAGCGGGGTCCTGGGAGGAGGAGGGGAGGTGTGGGGGTGAAGGAAAGCATCTCCTGAGCATCAGGTGCTTAATGCACTGAGGGGTTTCTGGGGCCTGGGAACCACCTGTCACCCCCCAAGAGCATCAGCCAGCTGTCGCCTCCTCCAGGCTTGTCTGCCAAGCCCCAGCACAGCCCCAACGGGGGTGGCAAGTGCTGGCCATCAGTGGTGGCTCATTTGAGCCAGGACAGAGTCTTCTGAGGACGCGGCAAACTTGGAAATACAGGGGGTGCAAAAAGGGAAGGAAAGAGCATCACCATGGCATGGCGGCACCGGGCTTGCAGAGGTCTTCTGTCAGCAGAGCTCCACAGCCAGGCGAGAGTTCCCGCCAGATACCAGTGGCTGGGTTTGAAGGCTGCTAGCCCTCAACACCAGCTCTGGGGGTGGCTGGAGGACACAGAGCTCCCTTTTGCGACCACAGGTGCTGGGAGATCTGCAGGGACCAGGGCAGCAGCAAACCCAGCCCATGGCTAAGCTGGGTTCCCATCCGTGGGGCAGGCGTGGGGCTGCCCGTGCCGTCCTGGCTGAGATGGAGCGGAAGGGAATACCAGCTGGGATGCCTCAAATACCTCCACTGCTGACCCTTGCCAAGTTCTCAGCATTTTCAAAACAGTTCCCGCATTTGAGAAAAAGCCCACACAACACAACCAACAAACCAAAACAAACAAGAAAACCCCAGCTCGCCTCCATGTCCAGATTGAGAGCCGCTTGATGCACCTTGTCCCCACGTGCCCTCTGCCACTGGGCCAGACCACCACCCGCTGTCACCGCTGGCGTGGGCTCGGCAGCCGGTGGAGGTGGTGGCGGCATGGGGGAGGCAGGGGACATTGGTGGGTCTCACCCAGCTCTACACCACGCTGCAGCGTCAGCTGAGCGGTGTTACTACCCTCGGGCAGACCATTAGCAGAAAGACCATCAAGTCAAACCCTTGTTCCCTTCCTAGACGAAGCCAATTAACATTTCACGTTGTCTTCTCCTAACTGAAAGCAGCACATGGAAGCACACTGCTTTAAAGCCATTTTAAGCTGAAAAAACAGCTTAAACCACCATTAAAATAAAGTTAAAATAATTCTGTTACTAAAATATTTATGATGGGCTCCTGTGGCTAACCTGGGACAGCTGAACCTGGCAGGCTCTCCCCTTCCCTCCAGCCCCAACACCACCAAGCAATGCAACCTCTCCCCACACCTTCACCTGCTGTTTTCTGACAGTTCAGGGGTTTACAAAGATATTTGCCAACAAAATGCGAAAGGTTTTAAGATTTCAAGTGCAGCACCTGCGGGGGAGGGCAGGTCTTGGCAGGCACCGTTGGGTATGGCATGGATGCTCCCGAGAGAGGAGTGAGTTGTTGCATCCATCAATCCAGAAAGTAACACAAGACAATTTCAGGCGCACAGAGAGGAAAAAAGATAACAGTTCTTACCCCTGCAAACAGGGAGAAAAAACGATGAGCCAGGATCAAGCATCTCTCTTAACAAGAGTGAGAGGCTGCTCAGCCTTTGCACGGTGAGTGGGCACGCTGCTGCCAACGTGCCTCGCTCCACCAGAATTTAGCCCTCAGCATTACACATTACTGGCACCAGCACAGCACCGTTATCTTCCCCTTTCAATCTTCACGGTGTTTACCCCGCCAAAGATTACAGTTTGAGGCAAAGCGACCTATCTAATCACAGTTTAACCTTTTGCAAGTTTCTTTTTTAAGGTGACATCATCTTGGCAAGGATGTACGTAATGAAAAGCTGTCTGTAGAATGGACTTGCCTTATAAGGGCCGTAACAAAAATAAAAGCTTGTATAACCAAGGGAAAGCTGGAGGAAAAACAAGGCTGGAAGCTCCAGGAAGAGCCTGTGAGCTCCCCACAAATTATCTCCCTTGGCCATACAAGGTGCCACGTTTTCCTTTTCAATGCCATTAAAGACGAGCAGGTGTAAAACATCCTCGGGTATGGATGGGTCAAGTCCCCCAAAACCTGGATGCCACGTTTCCTTGCTGCACGCAGGCAAGGATGAAGGCAGCCGTGGTGGGCTGTACCCTCCCGCTGGTGTCTGGCACCTACCTAGAGATGCGGGGAGCGGGGACACGGTGTTTTAGCTCGATGGCAGTACGTTGGGCTGGAAGATCGTTTAGAAGGATACAATGGAAAAATGGTACTAATGCAACTAATTAACTATTTTCTCTGCTAGGTTGTGCAAGTTGGCATTTTCACACGAAAAGACACAAATACGTTTCCTAACCACCCCTCCAACCATTGTCACTCAAGGAAATTACATTTATATCTAATTCACAGGAAAAAAAATACACTTTCATGTGAAAACACTGCCCACTGCTCCACTACCAAGCCAGGAGACACGTCCCGTAAGGTGATCTGAATCTCCCATTCTCCATTCTTCAGTTACATACAAAAATTCCCCCAGGTACCCAGATTTTCCTGATCCTGACACTTGTGCTTAACGTCACGTGGAGCCACTGTCTCCGCAGTTTAGGGAAGCATCCCCTGAGTTCTCCCGTGGGCAGAGCACGAGGATGGCCGAGCCATCCCCCATCTCTCTGTTCTGATTTCATTGAACTCCCCGAGCACAAACCCTTGCATAAGCCATTTTTCATTGCACTGAATAAACTTCATGGATTTCTAGAGCGAGGGCAGCCTGTTTTCTCTCCTCACCCTCACTAAATTGTGTATTTTTCCCAAGTTTCTGGTTTAAAAGGAGAAGCTAATGTGATTGGACTGGATTTCAATTGCAATATTCAACCAAGTCAACTGAGACTCATCCTGAGCAAGGATCAACAAATGTTTCTGCAGAGGCCTTCAGTTTTCAAGAAAACAATCTCTTCTGTTGATTCATACAATCTTTTAAGAATCCACACTTGATTGTAATTGAAAACACGATACCCGTCACCCCAGGTGGAGGGAGAAAACTGCAGTTTGGGTTTTGCAAAATCTAAGCCAAAGGTGGTTTGGATTTTATGACATCCAATCTAGACAACTACCATGATCAAGGGTGGAGATGGGGGCGGGGTGGAGGGGGAGGGGAGAGAAACACTCCCGCTATAAAGCCTTTGCCCCAGTACAGTGACAAACACGCTTACGATGGATGTCCATAAACCGAGATGAGACACCAAGCCCATGCCGTGAAGGTTTGTGCCCGGTGAGCCATGCTGCCTGGCGTGGGGGTGGAGCAGAAGGGTGAGCGTGTGCGGACCCACCCGAGTCCTTCGGTGGTCCGGTCTGGCAAGGGGAAGCGGCGACGGGTGGCCAGCACGCTGGTCACTGCGCTTTCATCACAAGCTCTTCCAGCGCCTTCTCCCTCTGATTCCCACAAAGCAAAAGAACTTCTTTGATTTCATTTTGCTGGAAACCCATGTCGTTAAACTGAGCTAACAGACGCAAGAATTCAGCTGCCTGGAGGAAGAAGGAAGAGAAGAGAGCGATGTTATCATGGGGTGTTAAGGATGGATTTAGTGTAGAGTTGCAGCAGGAACAGCGCTGGGTGATGAGGTTGCAGCCAGACGACCTGGCCGGGTTGTATTACCGCTGAAGGGCATTCCAACAGCGGACCGAGAGCGCACATACCGCTGCTAGCATTTAAAAGTGTGCTTTTACATCAACTTTTTAAATAAGAAATATTGAATAAAGTCAGCCTCTAGCTGCACGTATTCCTTATAAAGTTTAATATAAATTCCATGCAAGTGTTTGTCTGCATTAGAAAGAGACCAGGGAAAGGCAGCGAGGACAAGCTGGAATTAATTTGTCCTGCTTCCCCCCTTGCTCAGGCTGGGCCCCAGCACCACGACATCTCCCAGAGCCGTGTCCTCAGTAAAAAACACCCTGCCTGCCACCGAGACCCAGGCGCTCTCCCGCTGCCCCAGCCCCAGTGTGTGGTGAGCTGGAAATCCTACGTGCCGGCAGCATCACGTCAAACACCACCCGCCTAAATTTCAAGCATTTCTACCCCCGCAGGCTCTTCATTACCCCCAGGAGGAGACTGGTGATGGAGACCAATGCCTGGCGCGCCACCATGGATGGCTCTTTTCTCCCTGGGGGGTGAATGTGAAGGGAGAGCCAGGAGGGAGGTAGTGAGCATCGGGGAGGGGGGGGCTTCCCGCGCAGGGGCTGAGCGAGCATCGCGTTTGCACGGCAGAGTGAGAGGATGGATAGAGAAGAGCGAGGGAGCAGGTGTCCCTCCCGGGGGGTCCTTTTGGTGACGCTGTCCCCAGGGTCTGCTGTGAGTGCGGGCTCACAGCAATGGGTCTGACGTGCCAGGAGGCTGGGCGAGGGGCAGCGGAGGCGGAGGGGAGCGTGCAGCCCGCTGGAAAAGCCAGCCCAGAGGATGCAGCACAACGGGCCGAGCTGTGCCACCCCGCTCTAACCTTCTTCTCAGAGTACTGGAACATTTCCATGGCCTCCTCCACCTGCCCTTCCTCGTAGCCCTGCTTCAGCAGCCGGTCACAGGCACTCAGGTAGCTCAGGAACTGCAGATGACAACCAGGGTTAATCCAGCCTCACAGACACAGGGAGCGAGCGCGTTCAGGAGCCCACCTTGCCACCTCCCAGGGACACACTCATGGGGAAGACCTGGGCCACCACTGTGGCGTTGGTTCCTGTTCGATGCTCAGCCAGGGCAGTCTGTCAGCAGGACTCCCACCGGGAGAAAACAACATCTTGGTCCCCCCCACTCTCCCAAAGTAGGAATGGAAACAAGGTGGAGGGAGGATGAGGAGGCAAATCAAGCATCTGAACCACGCGAGATACAGAGCAATGGCCTCCAGGCTGTGGGGTGCAGCAGAGCCTGTCCTGGTGAGATGCCTACCCTCAGCCAACCCGGCGTCCCTTAGATGTGCCGGGGTTCAGGCACCCGTGGGTTTGCCCCAGGGTCCAAGCACAAAACCCACCCCAGGGGAGACCCGTGTGCTGTCATTACTGAAAGTAAACAGTTATTTTTGGCTTTCCTCGTTGTTCTTGGAGCGCTGACAGCACTATTCCCAGTCGTATCTTTTAAATACCAGAAGAATCATTCACTGTCCAAAAACATATGGGACAGACAATAATAAATGAGCTATACAATAGCAGGGGGAATAAAAACATCCCACGGCTCCCCCTGAAGTGGTGCCGTCTTCATCCAAGGAGCAGCTGATTCATATCTCCCCAGATCCACCAGCGCTCAGACCTCCACCCTCCCCAGCACTGCCGTAGCCAAGGAGAAGGATTCAGTAAAAGACCGTAAAACTTGAAAAAGCTACAAAAGTCCCCCAGACAGTCAGTTGATCTAGTTCGGCTAAAGAGCAGAGCAAGGATTTTAAGACCTGTCAGCCTTAAGGACTGGCTTATTAACTCAAAAACGAGACAGTAACTTGTCATTGGCATTTGTAACCTGGTTTTTTTTCCCCTCACTCCCTCACTAACTGACCCCCCATCACTGCTGTGTTTTCTTGCCCTCTCGCAGCCGGGACAGCTGCTCGCCGTGCTCACAGACAGTCCTGGCAGCCTGCTCAAGCCCAGCATGAAATCGGTGCCATTGCCAAATCAATGATTTTTATCATTAAAAAAACAATACATACGTTTATATCTATATCCGCAAGACTAAACAGAATCAGGTTTTTCAGTCCTATGATCTCCTAACCTCCTGGGTCCAGCACTGGCCCCACTGGGGAGGAGGAGGAGGTGCCACTGCCCTCTTGAAGCTCCTTCTCCCCTTGTAGCTCCCAAGGAGGCTCCTTATAACACTTAAACATGAAGTTCCTCCAGCACAGGCACCCCTGGGAGAGCTCGGCTTTATCCATGACACAGCCAAACCAATAACCTTGTCACAAACTGCTCATGTGGGAAGAGACCTCCAGGCTCTGGTAGATCAGTAACCTGCCCATTTATCTCTTCTCTCATTTGCTGCTATTTGATACTATGTGCAGCAACGCAGCTTTTCACAGCAAAGACAAGCACGTGCAGTGACAGAAGGAAGTCCCTCCTCTGGCGGGTTTTACCCTGACGCCCACTGGAAAGGCCCATTCCCATGCAGTCCCTGCTTCAGGTGTTCCAACAACTGGCTGCTTAAGAAGAGCAAAGCCTTACCACCAACCACTTCACCGACCCAGCTGCACCATGAACTATAAGCTGATAGTGTGGAAAAAACCACAAGCAAACACCACCGAAGACCCGAACGCTGATTTCATTGTGGAGGAACCAAGTAAACATCTCCCCAGTCCTGCAGCGGGGTTCAAGCCAAGGATGGGCAAAGCTGCTGGGCACAACGGCTCAGGTGCTAGCCTCCACGGACAGAGGCTCTCCGGGGGGACAGGGAGACCCCAGCCAGCACTGCAGCAGACAGCCCTGCTCAACTCACTGCTGCAAATGCCACCACTGAGAACACAACTTCTACAAGCGTTGGAGAGGCTTGAGGAGCCACCATCGGTGGGGATGACTGATGCAGCCTGTTCCAGTGCTTGACCACCCTTTCAGTGAAGAAATTTTTCCTAACATCCAAACCAAACCTCCCCTGGGGCGACTTGAGGCCATTTCTTCTTGTCCTGTCACTTGTTATCTGGGACAAGAGTCCGACCCCCCCACTCTACGACCTCCTTTCAGGCAGCCAGCTTTTTACCCAGCGCAGAGCACACCCATCCGAGCCACGAGCAGCTGGTCTCTCCAGCAGAATGCTGTGGGAGACGGTGTCAAAGGCTTTACTAGGGTCCAAGTAGACACCATCTACAGCCCTTCCCTCATCCACTAAGAAGGTCATCTTTCACAGGAGATCAGGTACATCAAGCAGGACCTGCCTTTCATAAACCCATGCTGGCTGGGCCTGATCCCCCAGCTGTCCTGCACGAGATGTGTGATGGTGCTCAGGGGGATCTGCTCTGTAACTTTCCCTGGCACTGAGGTCGGGCTGACAGGCCTGTAGGTCCCTGGATCCTCCTTCCAGCCCTTCTTGTAGATGGGCATCACGTTGGCTCGCCTTGTCTTCTGGGACCTCCCCAGTTAGCCAGGACTGCTGATAAACGATGGAGAGTGGCTTGGCAAGCTCCTCCACCAGCTCCCTCCGCACCCTCGGGTGGATCCCGTCTGGCCCCATAGACTTGTGCACGTCTAAGTGGCGCAGCAGGTCAACCGTCCCCTCCTAGGCTGTGGGGGCTCCATTCTGCTCCTCCTTGTCCCTGTCTTCCAGCTCAGGATGCCGAGTGCCCAGAGGGAAGCTGGTCTTGCTATTAAAGACTGAGGCAAAGAAAGCATTAAGCCTTTTCCTCATCCTTTGTGGCAATGCTCCCCGCCGCATCTTATTGGATTATCCTTGGCCCTCCTTTTGTTTCTACTGAATTTGTAAAAACATTTTTTATTATCTTTTACGGCAGTGGCCAGCCTGAGTTCCAGCTGGGCTTTCATCTCTCTGATCTTCGCCCTGCCTAACCTCCTAACATCCTTACAGCCCTCCAGAGCTGCCTGCCTCTTCTTCCGAAGGTGGCACACTCTTCCTTTCCCCCCCACCCCCCACCCCCAGCCAAAGCTCTCTGTTCAGCCAGGCCAGTCTTCTCCCCCACCAGCTCATCTTTTGGCACATGGGGACGGCCTCCTCCTGTGCCTTTAACTTGAGTTGAAATGTATTTTC
Source organism: Falco biarmicus (assembly GCF_023638135.1). Lineage (NCBI taxonomy): Eukaryota > Metazoa > Chordata > Aves > Falconiformes > Falconidae > Falco > Falco biarmicus. The sequence continues at coordinate 67,134,021 of NC_079294.1, read as the reverse complement.
CAGGAAGGTTTAGCCTAATCTGGTAGTTTTGTACTTGTAAGAGATGCACATACAAAAGAGGGCTAGGCTTTATGTTTTATCTTGGCTGAACTGGGCATAGGTGGGAAAGATGGAAACTGCTGGTGAAGAAAGCACAGGATATAAGGCAGACCTTGTCTTTTGCTGCATTAACCTCTTCTCCAGGGGAATGGGAGTCCCGGTGTTTATACAGAAGGGAGCAGGCTGTACCATTCCCATCCTCAAGAAGATGTGCTGCTTCTCGATACTGAAGCCAGTAGCTGCTACAAGGCACCCTTGCGCGGCTTTGTGCAACGAACGTGGGCTGGGCTCTGTTCATCTCCCTCCGCCCGGATGAAGCCCTTACGAAGAATGCAAAGCCTCCCTTCCCACCCCGGCCTGAAACACCAGCGAGGGGATGGGGGGGCTGCTCCAGCCGGGGGCGACTCGGGAGGGAGCCAGAAGCTGCAGGATGACTCAGCTGCAGAGCAGCTTCGTGCACCGACCAGCCGGGTAAGAGCTGGCCCACGCAGCACAGGCAGCTCCCCGGGGGGGGATCGGGAAGGGGACTGGCCCCCGGCAGTGGCTGCTCCGTGCCGTGCTGCTCACACCTCTGCCCTGCTCCCTGGCATGACAGCCCAGGGGACATCCCTCTTGCTCAGCTGCGATAGAGCCCCTTCTCTCTCTGCAAGAGCTGCTGGGATAATTTAGCCCTATTGAACGCTCCACTGGGATGGGCAGGTCCAGCGCCGAGCCAGGGGGTCGGAGCCAGCAGCATCCCTCACCGCACAGGTGCTCTGAGCCCACCTGGACCACGGAAAGTTTGTCTGGACAAGCAGAGGCGCTGGGAATTGGGATGCAGCACAGCAGGCTGCGACGTACTCTGACGCCAGGGGTAGGAAGGGGTTGTACGTTCATTATTTTGAATAAATTCCAGGTTACTATAGAGGGTTCCTCAGGAAAAGAGCTCTGGGACCCAGCCGCAATGCTTGCAGGGAGTCCCTGGTTGCTCCAGTGCAGGGAAACTTGTGTTTTGGAGAGAGCCCAGACAAATCTCCAAGGTATTTATACAGTCCCGCTCTGACAGGATGAGCCATGGCAATAATCACATGAATCTAACAGCTGGGAAAAAATTATGTGCAAAAAGTTTCCATATACAGGGGCAAAAATTGTACTTCAAAAGGACACCACACTCCAAACAACAGATTGATCAGATAACATTACCCGGCCGTTATTACTTGCTGAAAAGCTGAGGGCGACTCAGTGCTATTTTATTACAGCAGAAGTACAAACGCGTGATCTCATGGAAAACCCTGTCAGCTGAGGTCTGATTCCAAAGTGGGAAACCCAAGAGAAAAGAAAAAAGCCATGAGAAGTCCACCCCAAGCAAGGCAGCCATGCCTTTCTCCACAAAAATCACGTTTATCTTTACCAAAAGCTTTCCGCCCGATGCCGCACCAGCTCCACCAACCTGACTTAAGCTTTGCCTTCCAGTCTTCTGGAGGGTGAGGATGGCTTTGTGGGTGGGATAGCCCAAGGCTATAACAGGCTCGATGAGGTCCCGCTCCTCTTGGCTCAGAGCCAAGAGCAGGTCAGCCGCCGAATCCCTCTGGGATCTGTGGGAACTGAGAGGTTGCGCAGGCACGGAGGCCGGGGGGAGGCAGGCGTAGGGGCTGAGGGACTGCAAGAGAAAAACAGCAGATGGTCTTCTTGGTCCAGCTCATAAAATTATGTCAAACAATGCAGACTGAAGCAAAGCTTTCAAATGCCAGCAGTTACCTTGCTCTCTCCAGAAGCAGAAAATTCCCATACATAGAACAAACTCCCCTGGGCATCAGGGGAGACTGGACTTAATCAAATCCAGGCTCAGCTATGGACACAGATCAAACAGCAGTAGGGAGGGTTCATGAAGCAAAGTAAGCAAACCCAGCCTCCTTTCCCCGGGAATCCTGGTCATCTCTCCAGCAACAAATACCATGCTTGTCCTTGAGCGGCCAAGCAAGAGGCAAGGCGATGCAGCAGCCCAGGCAGGAGGATGCTCCCCTGATGCCTCATTTATGCCAGATATATTTAGGCTTCTGTTACAAAGCCATCTCCAGAAATGACCTTGCACATGCACGCTCTTGCCTGGGGTTGAAGCTTTAGCATTCAGCACGATGCATGTGGAACAGCAGCCGAGAAGGGTAGGCAATGTACAAATACACAAGGGCATCTGATCTTTCCTTAATTACCCTATGTCTAATGCAACTACATATAAATAACCTGGCCTTCCATGTGTCCAATGGTTTCAGTTGCAGGTTTTGAGTAATTCATCTCCTAAATCTCTCAAGTAGGTGGATAAGACGTGATTTCTTAAAAAACATGGCGTAATTCAGATTTAAATTGACAAAGCAATATTTACTCCATCATTTCACATCACTGTCTCTGTCACTAAATGATCTGTATTTCTAGTAGGACTACGAAGTCCAAAGTTTCCTAAAGAAGACATGATGGCTGTAAGCGGGGCATTTCCCTATTAACCCTGTTTATATCTGTTAGAGGGGCAAAAATGGAGAACGGAGAAGGAAGAGGGGAAAAAAACTTATTTCTTTTTTTTTTAGTGTTTCAATTGAAAATCAAGACACCTTGCTTGTTGGGAAAAATAAACGTGCTCCCAGAAAGCTTGCCTTTAAACTCTAGCAAAAAACCCCCCACCTTCCTTCACTTCACTCATCAGCAATTCCTCACGGATTCAGTGTTCCCAAAGCCCCGTTTCGGTTCCATTTTGGACCACAGCAAACGGGACCAATTCAATGCCCTCCACCTCCCTCCTGTCTCAGCAACAAGCAAAGGGCCACCAGAAGGAAAAACGCCTCACCGGCACCGTGGGCTTATGCCGTTTGATTGGGGGGATTGGGGCAGCTGGAGGAGCTGGCACCAAGGTCCCCAGCCGGGACACATCTGGGGCTGGCCCATACTTGACGCTGCGGCTGGTGCGGGGGCGCCGGGGCAGCGGCCGGGACACCGGGACCCCCCTGCTCTCCGTGGTGGTTCTGTTCAAAGGATGCACCAAAGCAGCCAGCTTCCTCCTGGCAGCTTCCAGCTCGTTCTTCATGTTGTTAAATATCACCATGGATCTTCTCTGCTTGCTCGGGTCCGGGCTGGCTGGCTTGTGGCCACCATTCTCCAGCGAGGGCTCCAGCAAGCTGGGCGATGTCTTTGGTCGGGGCTGGTGAAAACCAGGACGCAGAGCCACACCTCTCTCAGTGCTTCGCCTCCTGGGAAGCTTTTCATCCTTGTCGTTGTCTTCCCAGGAGGTTGAGGAATACTCATCATCCTCAGAGTACTCGTCCTCCTCCGAGTGCCAGCTCTCGCTCTCGGGCAAGGCACCTCTGCCCGCGGTGTGCCCGTAGCTGCTGTGGGCAGAGCTCAGGCTGATGCTGCGCCGCACCGCCCCGTCCCGTGCTCGCCCCCCGCAGCTGTCGGCAGGATCCACCAGCAGCAGCCAGCACGGCGGAGCTGTGGGGATGACTTCGGAGGTGACCTGATGCCGGGAGGTTTGCTGCTGAGAAGCCACCTCTACCCAGTAAAGCACTTTTCTTTCCAGTGAGAAGTCATGCTGCAGAAGAGTGAAAAGCAGGTGGTGAGGGCATCTGAACCCAGACCGTGCAGCACAGAGCAAACCACGTGCTTCACGAGGGCACCTTAAGGGCTGCATCCCTCCCATGTTGGCCCCTACTTCCCTGAGCACAGGGCTGGCTGCGGGCACTGAGGCTGTAGGACTGAGCAGTGCCAGCCTCATCCCTATAAGGAATCCCCAGATTTATACTTGAAAGAAAAATCTATCTATGAATTTATTCCTATTCTGAGCTGCATCTACGATTCTTTTGACAGGTGTTTAATGCTCAGAGGTGGTTTTGTGTCACTTCGGCTGCTGTGGAAGGGAAGAGGGTGCAGACAGGAGATGTGGGCATCCTGGTTTCAGGCAGCTGCATCGGCACTGCATCCCAGAGCGGAATCTGAAGTTTGTCCTCCTATCCCAGAAAGACCCAACCCTCCTGCTTGGATGGGATTTAAAAAAAAAAAAAACCAACACCAAACCAACCCCTTCCTCCCACCCACCACAAATCATCCTCACCTCCTCCCACTCCTGCTGCAAACCAGCCAATTAAAAGGAGATCAGTTAGGAGAGGTTTCCCATCCCATTTTCACAAGAAAAGGAAACCACCACTGACATCCCTTTGGGCACCGCCGAGAAGTGAATCCCTGCGTGGATGCAAGCGGAGGCGACTCACCATGGTGCTCATGAGGATGTCGGTGCAGTCGGGGAGCTCGATAGCCGGGGCAGTGATTAAAGTGTTTTCTGCCGCTGAGTCTCCACTGAGGCTTATGGCTGCCCGGAAGGGAACTTCATCCAGGTAGCTCATTGCTGCTGCCTGATTTCTTGCTGCTAGAGGAAGGGATGAAAGTAAAAGGCAGGACTAGCACTATGTAAACTGGGTGGAAGAAGAGAAAGGTGAGCTGTTTCAAGTGATGCCGGTAAAAGGAAAGCAACCCTTAGAGATGCGGCCAGCCGAGTAAAAACCACTGTGTGTAATGTCCAGACTTGCAAAATCTTAATTACTGGTACCGGGAAGATTTGTCTGAAGTAACTTTTGCTATTCTGAGCATGAGCCAGAAGAACCTGACCAAGCTTACAGCTTTATTGGGAGAGATCCCGAGTGCTTTTCTCCTCCATTTCCACCTCCATGCGTGCCCCGCTGTTTGCCATTCCTCCTCGCTGCCCATCGCATACTCCCTTTCCTAAGCTGGGGACAGACCGAGCACTTTTTCCTGTTACAGAGGCAGAAACCATGGCCAAGGGGGACACCTCCCAGGCCTCCTCTCCCTCTGTGACCCGAGAGCACTCGTGCTTGCGGAGCTCATCACACAGCCACGTGCTGCTAAGCTGTCACACGGAGCAGCCCGGGGAAGCTGGGGTGAGGGCATCCCCTCCAGCGCCGCAGCAGCTTACCGAGCACCAGACAAGGAGGCTGGTGCGTCAGGAAAGCTTCAGTGTCAGAGGGATGTCAAACGAGCCATTTTAAGGCCAGGCTGGCTTTTAAGAGTTATTCGTTTTAAGCACGGTGATGCTTTTAGATTAGGAATAGCAGAAGAGGGAAAAACTTCTGATGAACTGGGAATGGTGGCATGGAAAACATTACTGCAACTTACTATGCTTTTTTATTAGTATTATATTAATAGTAATATTAAATTGTAGTATTATTAAATGTAACATTATATAAACATTACAATTACTACGCTTACTGCATAGCCATCAGCTCTGTATAAATGTCTCAACTTGCTGCACGAACCTCGAGTCCCCAGCTTCCTAGCGTTGACAGCATGTGAAATAATTTCCTTTATGTACTGTCAGCTGGGAAGAGCTGATGGTCAGTCTTCTACTGAGTTCTGGTACCTGCAGCCTGTGCCTGTTCCTCCCAAAATCCTCAACAGTCACCCTCGAGACAAACAGTAAATAAAATACTCTGTGTGACATGCTTAAAAGTTTTTACCAATTTATTTTTTTCTCTAAAAAGAAATTATTTCTACGTCAATGAAGATAAATGCTCCACAAAAAGAAAACAAGCAGATGAATGTACACAAGGCAGAAAAAGCTGCCTGTTTAATGCAAAAATGAGGATCTATAATGGGAAACAGCATTCAAGGTAGTTTATGTTAGCTTCCAGACCACAAAGAAAGAGCAACACACACAATAGCTTGGCACAGCTCAGTTGGTCTTATCAGAACTACAAAAGAGTTGTCACTCGCCTGTTTACGCCAGGAGCCTTTAATAGCCAGGGCTGTGGCGCAGGCAGAGCCCCTAACCAGCTTTGCAGCTCCCACATATGCATTGCTGCTAGCACGCAACTCAAACAACGTGTCCAGAGCCTGCACGGCACCAGGCCATCTGCTCCCCAGCCTAAGAGGGCTTAGCATATGTTACAATCCACGTCAGCACTGACAAAGACAACGCGTGAAAACATCTGTAAGCGAAGCTACCCTCCCCCACTTTCTCCAACTGCTCCACGTGGCCCTGCAACACCTGCCTGCAAGAGGGACAGACCCTCTTTGCAGCTTATGCTGTAAAGCAGCTCTTCCCAAAAGCCACGCGGTACAAAGGTGCAAAGGGACAGAGTATCTCACCATCCGTCACCTAGAACAGCTTTACTGGGGTTTAAATGCTACTTCAAGGGATAGAGATGGGTAGTGAATGTGTCCAAAGCCACGATGAAGAAAATACGGAGAGATTACCGTAGTATATCTCACTGTATTTCACTGCATTAAATACCGTGCTCTAAGAAAGGCTCCCACAAGTGTTAATTCCTAAAACCACTATTTCGAAAAAAAGCAGCACATTGGGGTGAGAAGCGATGATAACGAAAACGCTACTAAAGAATAAAAGAGGGTCAGTTGTAAACACCAGCTTACTCCAGAAAGCAACTCCACCAGGAGTTCTAACCTCATGTGCTTCGTGCCAGGCCTGCTGCTTTCACATCAAAGATATAGGCTGGCAAAAGAACAAATTAATATCAGGAAGCAAATGTGCCTTAAAAGCATGAAAAACCTGAACTGCACTGGGACCAGGGAAGGAACAGGATGCAAGCAAGTCTCAGAAACTCACAGCCAACGCCTCTCTTCTTCTGGGCTAGAATAATTCTTTAAAACTTAAAAATAATAGGAAATACTAAACCAAATTTGAATCTTAAATCTGAATACACCTTTTTTTTTTTTTTTTAAGAATACCCTATCTCCATGTATTTTACGAGTTAAGATTTTAAACATTCCTCTTCCACCTGTGGCTTCAACATCTTCCTCACTAAAAACATAAAAAATTTTAATGCAGATGTCAGGACAAGAGCAAATATGTAGAACAAACCACAGAAAGCTTGAGGGGTTGAAAATCCCCTGGCATTTTCAAGTCCTATTTTTATTAAAAATATGAAGTTATCCTTACCGTCAGACGAAATCATGGAGCTCTTCTTGCAGGGCTGGGAGAACAGGGTTGCTTCTACGCTGCCTGCTCATCTACTGCTCCATTCTTCAAATTCTTGCAGCGTCAGACAAGCATCTGGCTTTGACAGTTTTAAGATTATCATAGCCTAAGCGGCTAGCCTGTCCTGTCAGATGTGCTGATGGGATAAGGAGCCTAACTCTTTAAGCAGAGCATCCTTCGGTCACTAAGCTTCCTGAACCGAAAGCATTTTTCTGCAATTGTTTCTATCCTAACTGAACTTCCGCTTTTTCTTCAGGTGTAACTCCCCAGGATCTGACCTAGCCGTAGGTCTTGGAGTAACGAGATGTAGAGGTGACAGTAGGGGTGGGAAGACATACGGACATGAAAATCAGAACCCTTTCCTCCAGAGGACTTCACAGCAATCTGTAGGGTGCTACAGGTAAGCAATACACAAGTGAGCAAGAACTGCAAACTTCTGCACCCAGATTAATTCTAACTCTATCAAAAATTACTAGTTCATGCACTCTTGCTAACAGAAACAAATGCAAAGCTTCAGCCAAGAAACTATTAACGTTACACAAGGCCCAAGTGTTTAATTTAGGCAATTATACACATTGCCTCCTCCACGAATTACACAACGTTGTGATGTGAAGAGGTAAGGAATCGGCGAGATTAAATCCATTCCTGGACGTTAGGGCTAAGCAAGAATAACGACCGCAGCTCTGGAAACACACCATGACAATCTGCATAGACCACCCCAAGCCCCAAACCCATATGGCCCATCACTGTTTCAAGCAAACTGTCCAGAACATGGAAGGTTTTGAAATCAGATGCCTCTGTCAGCTTGTAGGAGGGAGAAGTTCCTTGACGTAAACCTTTTCCCAGCAATTCTCTCCACACTAGAGTTGTATTTGGTGCCAAGTACTGAAACAAATCTCTCCCTTGAAGTAAAAATGCTTCAAACAACAAAAAAACCCATCAATTTTTCTCAATTTATTCTGTATAAAAACAACTTACAAAATAGAGCTGGGTTTTTAAATCAAGTATTATGTACATGACCTGTCCCTGTACAAAAATAGCTATATAGGCAAAAACAATTACAGTAGGTTAGACTTCAGATTTTATTGTTTTTTTTTCCACCAGGCTTATTCATCAAACTCATACATATTCACACGGCTGTCTGACCTATTTCACCACAACTGGGAATTTTTTCCATGTTGTGGTACCAGTTTCAGTCCACAAAAGTAAAACATCAACAGCTGCTTTAATCAACCTTGAAAAATCCTGTGTTGTTTGTACTCCAGAATTTGTTTAAACTTGTAATAGGTTTGTATCTATACAGAAAAATGCAGGAACTATTTTGACAGTGATGCCTGACATGCTTCATTTAAAAACATGTTTACTAATGATCTCTTTTTTTCTTTTTATACCTCTTTATTTCTGGAGATTTCATCATCTGGATTTAGGCTTATAAAGATAAAAGCCACTAAAAATAGGATGTTCATATTGGCACAAATACCCTTGGTCAGTAATGTTTCTTTATTAAGATTGAGATCAGTTAACAAAAACTCGCAGCGGGATTGTAATTCCATACCACAATAGGCCTAGCAGCTTTGGGCTTGCTCAGGTACTTCCCTGCAGAGTCAGATGGCAAAAGCAATTCTTACGCTTTTCTTCAAGACATTCCAGTACCTGGCTACCGAAACAGAGGATGAGGCTCTTTGGACCCTCTAATATCTACACAAGCAATTATAATGAAATATTCCTCCAATGTTAAAATAATTTATTACTAAATCATCTGACCGCAGTGGCCCACGTGTCATTTGTGGGGAGACTCGGAAGAACCCATCCTGGAGGGATGCAGCTTCCTTCAGGGTGATCAGCTGGCACCAAGTACCGATCCCATCCATGCCTTTAACAGAGAGAGCGTTGTTTGAGAGGACAGCCGGTATGAGTTTGAAGATTTATTACATACCCACACAGGTATTTTTCTATACCCATCAATACACAAAACACTGTAAATTGTACTCTGAAACTTGTTTTTCAAAACACAAATGTGAAAATTCTAAGTACTATTCTATTAAATGGCATGGTTATGCATGGAAGTGCACTCTGCCTCACACGGGCACCTGTTTGGATACAACTCTACCAAGCGAGAAGCTTGATCCCTAACCAAAACAGAACAGGACAATTCACTGCGTAACCATATTTGGAAGTTTACGAACCAAAAGGGGCCACACATTTACAATCTCAATAAACAATACTCATCATCTTTGATAATAAAATAAAGACTCTGGGTTTACCTGATGTGGATTAGAGCTGCTACAGAATGCTCAGCTTGTAAGTAATACTCTCTGAAGGGTTGCAATAGATGGGCTAGAGGAAATTCATCTGTTAAATCAAACACAGAAATCGTTCAATAAATCAGAAAGACCTTTGATTCTACTAAGTCTTAGGAGCCCCAAATTTGCCAACTCATTTGCCACTCCCCAGCTATAACTGGAAATCACTTCCCTATGTAATACAGTAAGGACTGTTGCCATGTTTCGCTTGTCTCCTCATCCTTACCGGAGCTGTCAGAGGCAAGTCAAGACTAGCAAAACTTTTCCCACCTCCATCCTCTAAACAAGGGGAACATATGAACACTGAATCGTTACAGGCTACCTGAGTCACACCTACCAAAATCACCAGACTAAAGCATCTGTTGGGTGCTGGAAGTCTTCAATCTATTCTGTCTATTCTCACTTCAGCTTAATCTACAACCTCTTCTTGCAGAACACTATGAAATCAGCTTGAGATATACTGTAGTCTACGCTGAAGAGCTGAACAGTTCTTCTTACATCACATGTGCTACAGCACACTACTTTTATCCCATCTTTTCCTCAGACCATAAATTACTGTGCTGGATGGTTTCTTTCTCAACTATTTTATGCCCACATTTTAAACCCAGTGTCTATGAAATGGTGATGTGGTATGGAAAAATACTGTTAAATACGGCATGCAGAATTTACCTGGATCCCCAAACAGCTTGGAATCAATTTCAAGTTTCTGCTGCAGTAGTTTTTCCCTTTCCTTCTTCTGTTTCTTCTCCATTTCTCTCTTCCTTTCCTCCTCCTGTTCTCCCTCCAACATAACCCTTAATGCTCTCTCCTCAGCTTCATACAGCTCTGTGCGATTTTTGAGCAATGTTTTGAGACTCTCCACCTGATTTTCAAATGCTTCGTCTGCTGAGGGGGGTGGACAAACACCTAAACAGAAAGAAAATTAATTTTAAATTTTCAAATTCAGAAGGGGCCCTGTTATCAGACTTGACAGCAGAGCTGGCAAAATCTCAGAGGAACGTGAGCTTAACCTTGCCAAAGACTACCTTACTGGAATAATTCTTCTATCAAGAAAGCGCCTGGAAATATAGGAACAAAACCACTGTCTTTAGCATTGCATAGCTATTCTTGCATAACAGTGTAACTAAAATCACTACTAAAGAAACAGCTGTTTCAAGCTGCACCCTGCTAGTCTGCACACCGAACAAATATCATCTTATTTCCTGTGCACGCAATTAAAAGTTTGATAAAAATCTCATAATTAACCTTTCCTGCCAGCAGCCTCTTTTCTCAGTTTCCGAAGCTTTTCTAATGCACGCAGAATGTCCACCATCCTCTTTGTGTCTGCTTGTTTCTTCCGCACTTCAGATAAGACACTGTCTGCAGCAGCCTTAAGTTCTCGTTCCTATGAAAGAAAGAAAAAGACCAGACATGATGTGTGAAATATCCCATGCAGACAAGAATGAAACTGTACTTTAAAAAGATTAGCGAAGCACTGGGGATCAGAATAACTTCCTAGTAACACAGCCATAGCAAGTTAAGTCAACCATCCAACCACACCTTTTTATGAAGAAGCTAGAATAGGATGGCCTTCAGGAAACAAAATTTCCAACTCATAGATTTGGGCCAAATGGCTAAAGCCTGATAACCACAAAAAGTTAGGAAAAACATTAACAATAAACATAAACCGTCCTACAGCTCAGCAATTAAAGACCATTAACATGCCACAGGTTGAACACAAACACTTCCCCAACAGCTGCTCTGTACCACCCTGGCAGCAGACCAAGCACCACCAGCACAGCAGCTCTTCAGCCAACACAAAGGTGTTGCAGCACTTCCCAGAAAGCCTAACTTGGGGTGGGGGTTGTGGGTTTTCTTTTGCTTTGGAGCCATTTTACTTTCTGGTGAGGCTGAAAAGCTTGTGAACCACGAGCTTTACAAGGATGAAGCCAGCTGGCAGCTTGGGAGCCGAGAGGAAGCCCTCCTCACGCAACCAGGAGTTCAGAAACATTAAAACCAAAATTGTTGAGGCCTCAGACACCAGCGTGGCACAACTGTGATGCCCACCAAGGCTTTTAAGGAAGAAGCAGGGCTGCCTGCTTTCGCAGCTGCATGTCTCCAAGCCAGCTGAAGCCGTGCAGCACCCAGGTGGCACCTACTGAACCAAAACCCAAAACACCCGGGTGGCACCTACTGAACCAGGGAGCAGCTATTGAACCAGGGGACCAAAGCACCCGGGTGGCACCTACGGAGCCAGGCAGCACCTACTGAACCTGGGGCCAAAGCACCCAGGTGGCACCCAGTGAACCAGGGGACCAAAGCACCCGGGTGGCACCTACTGAACCTGCCGGGTGGCACCTACCGCACCAGGTGGCAACTAGTGAACCAGGGGACCAAAGCACCCAGGTGGCACCTACCGCACCAAGGGGCCAAAGCCAGGCGCCGGCCGGGCTGAGCCCGCCGCGGGCCCGGTACCGCAGGCCTCCCCGGCCCCGCCGCGCTGCCCCGCCGGGCGGGCCTCCCCGGAGGAGGCAGGATCAGGCCGTACCCGGTTCTTCTCCTCCACCTCCTGGATGCACTTGGCCCGCCACTGGTCGATCTTGGCCTCCCGCTCGGCGGCCCGGGCCGCCTCCGCCTCCTTGGCCGCCTGGGCTTCCTGCTTCCTGCGCTGCAGGCGCTGCCGCCTCTTCCTCGCCCTCTCGGCCTTCCTCCGCAGCGCCTCGCGGTAGCCGGGCTCCCGCAGGGGCCGCACGACGTCCCGCAGCTCCCGCCGCACCGCCTCCGCCTCCTCCCGCGCCTGGGCCCAGCCCGCTTCGTCCCCCTCGGCCTCCCGCCGCCGCAGGGCCCGGCAGAGCGCGGCCAGCCGCGCCACCCGCCCCAGCGCCTCCACCGCCAGCTGCCGGGCGCTGCTGGGGCTGGCGGCGGGCGGCGGCGGCGGCGGGGGGAAGGCCCGGCGCCGGCCCAGGAACTGCGACAGCCACAGCTCGTCCTGCTGCCGCTGCGCCGCCGCCGCCTCCTCCTCAGCCGCCGGCCGCGGCGGGAACGGTGGCGCCGCGGGGAAGTAGGGGCCGCCGCCCGGCGGGAAGCGCGGCCCCGCGTCGCCCTCGGGCCCGGCCGGCGGCGGCGGCAGCAGGAGGAAGGGCGGCGGCGCCGCTGCCGGCCCCGCGAAGGGCCCCGGGCGGGCGGCGGGGCCGGGGAAGGGCGCGGCGGGCGGCGGGAAGGGCCCGGCCGGCGGCGGGAATGCCCGGAATGGCGGCGGCAAGCGCCCGGCGAAGTGCGGCGGCTGCGCCATGCTGCCGCCTCGGGGGCCGCCGCGCCGCAGCGCCCCCGCGCGGCCGGGAGGAGCCGCCACCCGCCCCGCCCCGCCGGGGGCGGCCCGCACAGGGGGGCGGGGGCAGCGCCTCGCAGGGGCCCGCAGCGCCGGGTCCTTTCGTACAGACCCACCCTTCAAAACAAACAAAAAAAACCCTCCTAAAGCGCCAAACTTTAAACTTTCTGGGGATGACGACAACTCTCCGCTGCTTGAATATTCGCTTTGTTTTATTCAAACGCCAGAGGTGAAGTACAAACTGTAGTTACACAGCATTTTGTTTCCTTAAAAACATTCTGGATTACATAATTCCAAACAACTTTCAAAACCAAGTTGTTGAACAGTTTTCACCTAAAATGGTTTGTTGTTTTCTTTTTTTTTTTTAATCCATTTAAAAAAGGATGTGAATTAAAGGACTCAATTAAAAGCAGTTATATTTTTTTTTCCCACTCTACAAAGAGGAAAAGTGAGGATGCAGTTACAGATAGTTCACCACAGATTCCCACTGTGAGGGGACCAAGCTTCTCCCAAGAATATCCTCAACTCCAAACCGCAGCTTTGTCTGAACCATTAGTGGGTCATTTAACCCGGAAAAACCCTGAAATCCTAAGGGAAGTATCTGTTGCACCTGGCTGCAGCTGCATGTCACACTGCTAGGTAAGATCACAAGTATTACATAAAATTTACATGACAGAAAATTAACAGCAAAACCAAGGTCAACACATCTGCAAGTATCCTTTCCTGTCCTAACACACCCACTAGACCAAAAAGAATGACCGAAGTTTTATTTAAATAGCATGAATTAATAGTTTAGAAAAAAGGCTTGGTAAAACTGAAGTCCACGTATCACCAAAGGACAAAACGTTGTAAGCAACATAATTCCTAAAACGAAAATCAAAGACATACAGGTCCTTTAGTGTTTTTACAAAGACTTTCCTAAAGGATTGAATTAATTTCGGTGTAGAACAAAAGAGGGAGGATTGCTTTGCTGTGCGACTAAAAAAAAAAAGAAAAAAAAATCAAGACACCCACAAGACGCAATACTAGCATTTGAGCGTATAACTTAAAAAGCACTGTCATGTGAACAATCACTACCGATTACATCAAAAATATTATACATGTACTTCTTTCATCTCTTAACATTATAAGATAGGTTGGGCAAATACCTGGCACCAAAAAATTGATGCATGATAGTTCCAATATGTTAAACAAGATGTACTATATTAGAACATTAATATTTAAAAATTTCTGTCTCCTTCTCATCCAAATTCAGATGGCTTACCACTTCCCAGAAACCTTGTTTACCCCTCTGGAAAAATTAGCAAATTACTGACTTCACCGTCTTTCACAGTATTCAAGGTGACTAAAACTTAGTCCTAATGGAAGGGTGAAGGAAAGGATATTATTTGATATTGCATTCAAATTACTGTAACAAACTCGTGTCGCATTTCAGCAAAATCTCCCAGTAGTGCCATAAAGTGTGTCCCAGTTTTTCCAAAATCCTGTTGCAAGGGCTTCCTCCCCCACCAATGTAACAAAGTCACTCCAACACCCATCGGGTTTCAAACACCAGCAGGTACCTAACACTGACCTGAACGCACCCCCCCGTCAGCCGTATGAGGAGCTAATGGTTTATTCACCCTCTACTAATTATTAATCTTGATTTCCCATTTGTAGAGTAACATTATTGTAAAATCTAACTATTGGCAGCACCTGCACTGCTGTTTTAGGTTCTAGAAAGAGCAATCCAGGTGCTGCTGTATTTGCTATACATTTTAATTGAACAAGTGTAATATACATTTCATATTTGAACATTATGCTATCCAAGTCCACACAATGCCCATCAAATAAGTCTATGTGATGTTGCAATAAAATACATGATCTGATTTATCTAATAAAGTTCCTCATCATGTATCGTATCCACAATAGATCCAATGCCTTTAGTATCAGACTGAAGCCAGAGACAATCGTAAGGAAATAACCAAGTGCGCTTTATGCGGGCAAGCATTCTGACAGTATTTAATGGTTTGCAGCATCTGCTTGTCGAGGCCAGCCTTCTTCCTCAACGCCAGAGTCGTATTCTTCTTCAGACGAATCTTTAGTGGGAGCCCTATAATTAAAACGAACTGATCAGATACTTCAGAAATTGAGGAAGGAGACAGTTTCCATAGCTTCTGGTAAACATGCCACCTGCAAAGTGCCCCCAACCACAAGTGTCCTGACAAGCATCCATCTGCTAAATGAGTTTCTGATCTGAAAATGGCACTATGCCAATTTACCTTACAACCAGTATGGAGTCTCATTACTGAAAATCAAAAGGCTATTGAATTCAGTTAAGTCATAAATTTACTGATTAAATCAAACATTTCCAGCAAACATGAATGCTGGTGCTCTACAAAATCACTTAAGGCAGCCATGCGTGTAAGCTAATACTTTCCAGTGCAACCACCCCCTCTGAGACGCAAGGTGTGCTGAGCCAAGCTTCGGCACAGACACAGATGAATGCAAAGCATGTACCTCAGCGGAGGAAGTCACTCAAAAGTAAGTTGTCAGGCGTAGAAACCAAGCCAGAGTTACTAAGTTTCAGACCTGTGTTTTCAGACCTGACCCATTCCCTCTCAACTCCATCTTTTGTTCACTCTAATTAATTATTATTTTTTTTAAATCCAGATTTATCCAGTGCTTTCAGCATTTCACCACTTCATTACCATAATACAACCTTTACAACATTAATTAACATGAGTTCAGCAAATCAATAGATGTGCCTTTGTGGCTCTCCTCTGCTGCAAGAGCAACAGAGAGGAAAACTGCAGCAGCCCGGAGCTTGCATAAAAAAAAGCCACCTCACAGTGGTAGGAGGAGGAAAGAAAGAGTTCCATTTCAGAAATTTCAGTACAGTCACAATTAAACTTCAGGTTTTTACTGTTAACTTATGATGCTTATAATTTATTTCTATTTCTACAGGTATACACACACACAGAAAAGGCTTAAAAGTACCATCGTATCGTTTTATTTTACAATTTCTATTAAAAACTGAAGCAATACAAACCCAAAGTCTCTAGGACAGAACAGGCACTAATTCAGCTGTGTACAGTATACAGAGAATCAGATCCTTTCTAGGTTGTGTGCATGGTTTTGTGTTTACATGCTCCTTCCTACAGCAAACATCAGAATACCTGTCTAGCCACATTACTAGTCTGTTCTGATACTTCCGTTACGGTTTTACCTAATGTATCCTGGCTCTTTTTTGCCTTCTACAACATCTTTGTCAACTTCCACGCACACAATGTCAGAATTGGGCACTTCAAACATGGGCTCCAGCAACAGCTTTTCCTGAAAGAAAGCAAGATGGAAAAAGTATTTCTGTATGCCTTCTTCTACGTAACAACATGGTCAGCAAGCGATTTTCAGAGCTAGAGAGTTTTCTTGGAAGAACTCTGAATACACTAAGTTTTAAAAAGAGACTTAGTGTACCCATAAAAGACCCAGAATTAAGTGAGGTTTTGACTGAAAATTGTCTCTGTTAGGTCCATACACACAAACATACATAGCTTCATTTACTCAGTGAGACTTAATTTACTCACCATTATAGATCGAAGACCTCTTGCACCAGTTTTTCTGTCCAGGGCCAGTCTGGCTATAGCCTTCAATGCATCTTCAGTTACATTTAATTCACACTACATAAAGAAAAATGGTAAGCTTAGTTCATCATTTCATTTGTAACTCAACATTGTCTTGAGTGCGACAGTGCGTGCGTTGCTGAAAATAACTAACAGTAATATTTACCTGTTACAGACCAGAACATTTAACATTTAAGCTGCATATACAAACCTTCAGCTAGACTTTGTTTGTGACTAACATTACCAGTAGGGACTACGGCCCTTTACCTACAAGTACTATAAATACCTCTGCAGTACATGAAGTGGCTCTTGATGCCTATTAGGCAAGGTCACACATGTTCATTTGAACACTAACATGAAGAATGGTCCAACTATTTCCAGATTACTTGCCCCACAAGGACAAGCACCCAATCTAAACCAGTCAGGTTTTAACGAATTAGCTTACTACTTTTTCAGAGCGGGGAGGTGCACATGTAGGGACAAGAAGTGATTCCAATTGATATTTTAGATTGCTTTATAAACAAAAAATATTGAAGAGCTGTCGAATAAAAATTCAAACCTTATCCATGCTGAATAGTGCCTGGTATTGAGGAACCACAGCATTTCGTGGCTCAGTGAGAATCCGTACAAGGGTTTTCTCATCTAGGCTGTGCAGAGGAACCACAACAGGCAAGCGTCCCACAAACTCAGGAATCATGCCAAACTCAATGAGATCTCTGGCTTCCACATGACGCAGCAAGCGATCTTTTTCTTCAATATCTTCATGTGGATCAGACTCTCCACTTATATTAGCAAGATCAGCTGCTGCTGCAGCCCTTCTGCCTTTTCCCATGTTAGATGGTGTCCCAAATCCTAGGTACTGCAAAACAAACATGTTGTACTTACAGAACTTTACTAAAGTTTTCTTTATGCAACTAAATCACATTCCACGTGCATTAAAAAAACGGAAGCAACCGATTATGTCATTACATACTCACTCAAGCTCAAGAAGTTACCAATACTAAAATTAGACCCCTTGCACACAATCAGTTTCTTATAACATTTAATTCCCTCAGTAAAGTATCAACACCTCAGCCTAAGAGCAAGTTTTTTTCTTAAAAAAGGTTAGTAGTAACATGTCCCACCACGTTTACAAATACCAGTGATGCTGAAAAGGGCTGTTCAGAAGTGAAGCAAATGCATGCAAGTGTGCTTACATGAAAAGCTACATGAATTACCATGAACGGTTATTTGGATTTCAGTCACTCTCATTAAAGACAGCGTGCACATTTTGTCAGAAAGCTGCAGCCAGAATTCTGTCCCCAGACATTAACACAAAAAATAGTGAACTGCATGACTAGGTATTTTAAGATAATGATAGCTCAAACTATCTGAGCATCAACAGCAAGAGCCTCTTTCTACTAACATCCAAAGGTTTTCTCAGTTTCGTACTTGGTACACTCCAACTGAAAGAAATCCTATTACAACTGCTAGAACTGTTTCACACACTCCCTTTTTAAGAAACATTGGACATGACAATTTAAAGCGTTTACCACTCTAGTACAGACAGCAAGTTCTCTACCAACAGTTTTCAACCTTTTTCACCCCCTATTTTTTTCCTGTTTGCATATGCTAAGAATGTCTCTGTGGAAGACCACAGCAAGCTACTTAAGCCTACTAACAACAGGCTTGTTCTTTGCTACCTTTCTTAGGCTTGACCTCAAGCTCCCAGGTAACAGATGGAAACCCACTGCTCTACAAACAGTGGGAGTATAAATATAGCAAGACCTTGAGAAGTCAGTACTGCGAACAGTAATTAAGATAATTTTTCAGTTCAAACACAGCCTGATGCACTCACTTTTTCATTTTTCCTCCTGCTGATAATTCTGTCAAGACCATTAAAAGCACCAGAAGCTACAAAGAGGATGTTTGTTGTGTCAACCTGCACCGTTTCTCCACGTAGTTTACGAGAATTCTTTTCTGGAACATTTACTATTGTGCCTTCTAGTAATTTTAACAAGCCCTAAGGAAGAAAGAAGAAAGAAGAAATATAAAATTCTAATGTGTAGCATCATATAAGGCAGCACACCATACTGTGGTTACTTTCACAGATGTACTTACATTTTTTGCTCCCTTATGCCTTTACAGTAACAGTAAGCGTTTAAAGGAATCTGTTCTCCATGTAAGACAATTCCACTCAGGGACAGACAAGTCTTCCTTTAAAGTGACTCCCATGAACATCATGAGCTGCGCTTACTAACAAGTTACTTCAAGTTTTGTCAAAACAGAAAAAGTTATCTATTTTTGCCTATGTTATGCAAGTTGCTATGTGAATGCTATGAAGATGTTTTTCAATTAAAACATTTCTGTGAAGCAGTCTTGAGTTACTTTTGAGATTTTTAGAGTTTTTTTGAATGAAAAAAGTAAAAAGGAAAGATGAGGGTTTCAAAGGTTAATAATTAAGGAACTGAAGAACTATGACTCTATAAACTCCCATGATATTTGACACATAGTAGGATGATACATAGACTTGACCAGCTGTTCACTTATGAAGTAAAATTACTCCACAAAAAATACCTACTTGTTGAACACCTTCTCCTCCGACATCCCGTAACTGATGAATACCAGGCACACTGCCAATCTTATCTACTTCATCCAGAAAAACAATTCCTGCAGTTACAGCAAATGGATTTAAGGAAGACTCCACTTTTCAAAGAGAAGCAAGAACTTACACACAGGGAAGAACATAATTTAATACAGCAGCAGTCTTTTCTACCTCCATACTATGAATTGCAAAAATGTATGCAATCCTGTCCAACTATGGACAAGCGTAAAAAAACTACAAGATATGCTTCAAGCTTTTTTCAGGTTTATTATTTCTGATTTAGTGAGTTAAAGTTTCAAGTACATGCAACAGGAATATATATTACAGAAGTACTGGTGGTCTCAAAGTTTAGAGCACTTAGGCGAGATGAACACAGTCTATGAATGAACTTCAGAAAACATACTGTAAAAGTTTACCTTGCTGAGCTTTTTCTACATTATAGTTGGCATCTTGCAGGAGTTTTGCAATGACAGATTCGATGTCTTCACCAACATAGCCAGCTTGAGTCAAGGTAGTACAATCACAGATAGCAAAAGGTACATCTAGGCATTTAGCTAGAGTCTGAGCCAGCAAGGTTTTACCTGATAAAATAAAAACCATATGTTACAACTACCATACATTTCTCTAGAGCACACAAACCAAAATATTTACCATAGGATCATTATTACTGTTAGTAGACTTTTTGAATGATGCCAGCATGTTCATATATTCATATCAGAACATTTTTCAAGGGAGCTAGTGTTCATCAACAGTGTTTTTTACATTGGCAAGCTCTATTTCTGAATTAGACTAACAGTACACATTTGAGGCAGCTTGAAATGCATACAGTATCACAAATAAGATGTCACACAATATAAAAAACAGAATACATGTACTTGCATAGATTAAACATTAAATAAATCAGTAGACCTTTGCAGACACTCAGGGTGCAGTGCAAAGTCCAGTGCTCCTGCTTTGAAGTTGGGGAGAAACAGAATTAAAAAATTCTTCAGTGAATGTTCTCCCAAATAGTCTACAAAATGCTGTCTTCAGCACAAACACTTCCACTTCTTATGAACATACAAATATAATTTCTCTTTTATCTCCCCTGCAACTGATCTGTCCCAGGCGCTAACCAACACTTTCTAACTGCATCTTCTCAGCTTGCCATCTAACATCTAACTAACATGTAACAGAAACTTTAAATGTATTTTATTTTAGCTTAGTGGAAGTTGCATCTTTTAATCAGCCAGTAAATATAAGTATAAAAAACCCCACCCAAACAAAACAAAAAAACCCCACACATGACTAGATCCGCTTTCTTTTCAAGGTCATTTAGCTCAGCTTATTACCATGGCATGAAAGCACAAAACCCCCAGCTTTTTATACACCAGACTGGAATATTCACAAAAGAGGAAAATGACTTGTTAATAATCAATTCTAAGAAAAATCTGACACCTATAAAAACACACAGCTATATACCTGATCCAGTTGGTCCAAGCAGCAAAATATTACTTTTTTCAAGTTTTATGTCATCATTGGGCGAATCTAGTACCTCTCCTCCCCGTTTTTCCTGAGGTATCTGCTGGTTCATTTGTTGCTGCATCGATGCTCCTAAAGCATTACCGTGTGGACTGATTCCAGCAATCTGCAGTAGTTCTGAAGAGAATAACAGTACTGTTTGAGCGCTCACAAGGTCTGTCATTACCTTACATGCACAATAAAAGCTTGGTTCTTCTGTTTTGTTCTGCAAATCTATAATTCTATCTGTAGAGAAGTTTACAGATAGGACTGCAACAGCAATATGGCACAATTAGTACCAAAACATGAGTTCCAACTATTTTTGCACAAGCCTATATTTATATTTACAAAAATAGTTTCCAATGGTACAGTGGATTATCTAAAAATATTCCTCTATATTAAAAACTAGAGACATTTTTAGTTTTTACAAATTATAAAAAATTACAGTTAAAATGAGTTATTTTTTAACACAAGAAATAAACCCAAACTGTTGCTCTCTATGATGAAAAAGTACAAGAATTGGCATACTGTAACAACTACAAAAGCAATGCACAGCTCTAGTCTCAAGAGTTAAAGACTTGCCTCAGGTTGTTACAGGTTTTGTCTCTACACATGGATACAGACATTCAGTTGGATTTTCTTTTTTCAGAGCACTTTTTTAATTTCAGAGCAATTTTTTAATTGGCTTGCAGGGTAGAATTTTGAAGATCAAGAAAATTGGTTTCAAGAACAATAACCGTGATTCCAAATGACCTACACTAGACTAAGGAATAAGTTCACAGACTAAAGAAGTTCAATAGCCAGTGAGAGCACCAGTGGACTGAAAATAAACATAACTGACATCACCCAGACAAAAAGCAGCAACATTCTGAATTTCAAGGTGACAGCGCATATTAAGAGTGCAAATACCCTGCAGAAAACAGTTGCATAACTTCCTTTATTTTTTACCTCACATCATATTCTGTATGTCATTACTAATATCATCGCACCTCAGATCTAAGTAAAGAAAAAATAAAATCTACATTTCATTTGGTTTACTGAGAATAATTCTAAGGACAGATGATTATTTAACTTCATAAAAGATTGTATTTTACAATTTACCTGCTTTCCACCTAGAACTAGATAAAAAGAGTCAAATCATAGCCACCTCTGTTAAAAAGCATACTCAATGCCTTCAATTAAACTTACTTGCAGAAGAAAAGCAAAGAGAAGTTTACCCAGCATTTCAAAACTAGCAGTCACTAAAGACTATTCTATGTTAACATCAAAAGAGTAAATATTGCAGAGGAGGACATGAGGAGAGAGTTCACTTACTTGTAAATCTGTACTCATCCTCCCGTCTTCTGATTTCTAATTCTAAGAGAGAGGATGAAAACAGTAATAAAATATAGGTTTATAAAAAGTTTATAAATTCTCCACCTCTTGCCCTCTTCTGAATATCTCATCACTGTGTACGAATGTACTTCTAACAAGACACTCCCACATGAATTAGTTTTTATTGCTGCCAAAATTAATCCAAACCCCAGCTTCCACGCTTTTAAAATGACAGCAAGCTTTCTACAACTGAAAACTGTCACAATTATTACCTCTGATTAGATTTTAATTTTAAAACCACTTCTAGAAGGGGGAAAAATGCAAAAATATAATTTTGGTTTGAAAAGGCTGCCTTAAACTCTCACGTTTATATCCAAGTGTTATAATGTAGGATTTCACATATTTCAAAGTACTATCTGTCATAAGCATTTACTGCCAGTCTCTCTGGATGTGCACCATTTTATCTTTCTGTGGAGGGTCGGGAACTTTCCAGTGCCAAGTACACAACTGCTCTCTACCATTGCCAGGCCAGTGCTACTAGTGTTTTCCCCTCAGTTAAAATACTTCTTTACGTAAATTCACAAAAGGAAGATTTCTTTTCTGTTTGCCTAGCATACTATTTTTTGCAAGACCAAACAAAACACCTTAAAAAAAAAAAATCAAGGTACACTTTGAATCAGAAACAGTAACTGAATCCTACTTCTAAAAATAAATTAGATCAACATAGCTACACACTTAGTAGCAAAAGTACTGCCAAGAGTAACTCCATCTACACCTGCTAGATATGGAACAATACTATGAATACTATGGTCACCAACAGATGCTGCCAACAGCAGCAAGTAAGGTTAGAAAGCTAATTATTCATCAAATTACCTATGCAAAATATTGTCTTAGTTGTTGCTTGCAGATTAAGCAGCAGATTTACCATTAAGCTGTAAATGAGACTAGAAAGAAAAATTTAGGAGACTCACTTTATAAAGTTAAATATCTAATAATGTGTCAGTAAAACCACTAAACTTTTAATACCCATGGCACTATAAACCTTCTGGATTACTATTTAAATAGATCACAGAAGTTCACGTACAGTGAAAATTAAATTTGATAGAAATTCTTTTACATATACAGAACATCTACCATCAAGGTAAAACCTTTGTCAGGTTTGTTAAGTTAGGGCCATGAAATGATGGGTTCTGTTTGACCAGAAAAAGTACAAAACATCATACAAACCTCTTGGTGTTAGAGAAGTCTGCTTTTCAACTTCTGCTTGCTGTCTCAGGTTAGCTGGGATGTTATTGTAGATCCTCTTGTAATGATTGTACACAGCAACTGAAAGCACCTTCTTGGCAAAACACTGACCAACAACGTATTTGTCGAGGTAGTTATAAATCTGAAAGGTAACTCCATCTTAGTAACACTTCTAAATCATCTTGCAGCAGAAAAGAAAAAATAGTGTACTGTGCCAAAGATGGACTTTGGTCTAAACCAACCATTACAGAACTAAGAAACAGAAGCCCTGCATCTAAAATACAAAATACATTGCTGTTGATGAGTTTACTTAAAACCACGGTGCTTACACAATCATGCTGTGTCTGTCAGTTCTCCCCTAAGAATATTTAAATCCATTGTCATTTTCACCCAAATTTGTAAGAGGAACAGAAATTTCAAGTATACTTAAATTTCTTAAAAGAGGCCTAACCAGGAGCCACGTGCAGCTTCAGAAACCATTACAGTGCACTAGAAACTGAGAAACACAACAAGCTCCTGCATTATTCGAGAGAGGGAAACCAAATGATTTAAGATGGGTCATTGCCACAAGCTGACCAGCCACAGTTCTCACCCACAAACAGGCCAAATAAAAGGTTCTGCAGCTACAGAAGGAAGCTGCTAACGTAAGGGTGCAGAATACGAGGCCATTGCAGGAAATGGAAGATACTATGGACGGTGAGGGTTGAGGTTAGCAGGGCCACAAGGAGAAAATGAAGGTACTGGACTTCAGTCACAAGACAAAGGCAGAGGAAAACAAGCCCAGCTGCTTTTACCGAATCTACTTGTTCCTTTTATCAGAGTCCTGCTGGGTCATATAGCTCTCAAAGGTTTAATCTTGAGCTAATCTTCTTTATTGCTTGTTGCTGTGTCAAAGTGAACTGTTACACACCTGATGCAGATTAAGAAGTAAAGCATTTCACCAGGCTGTAACAGAAGGAAACACTGGGATGAAATTAAGAACCATACCTTTTTCGGTGGAGGTGGTGGCTTCTGCTGGAATGCCAATTTCACTGCTTCTGCTGCTGACTCAGGCTCTTTAATGATGCTCTTTTTTGTGTCTGCCTCTGACAGTACAACAAAAAAATGGTGACACTTTTCGCACTTCACAAAACGGGTGGAAGCTACAGAAAAGTAAAACAAAACAGTAAGAGGAACTGCTTAGCATTCATTCAACTGCCCCATTTGTCATACAAAGGGCAAGCACCTGTAAGACAGCACAGTCACCTCTTTGTTTACACACTTCCCCTTCCTTTACCTTAGAAGATTTAAAACAAATTATTGGACTATGAAATTTGACACAGAGGGAATACAACTTGCCCAAAAAGTCACAATGCAGGGCAGCAACCAAACAAGGGATTAAAAAGTAAAAATCTATTTCATACTTCTTCAATAGCACTACACTCAGAAGAGGAAACTTTGCATCTCAGAGCGATGTAAAATTAACGAGGGCTTTAACTACACAGTAACAGTTCCTAACTCAAACTAGCAGGCAAAAACGTAATTGTGGTTAGGGACCAACTACTCTAAAGTACAGGAAGCAATCTACACCGTCAATCTCAAAGACGGCATGCAGCAGACTCAGGAAAGGACAGCTGTGGCAGCTCCCAGTCTCTGCATCCCACTGGCTGTGGAACACTATGGAGCATGGTTCAGTCACCTAAGCCCAGGACACAGAGCACAGTGGGGTCACACAAAGGGCTCATCCCAACAAGAGGCAGCTGTGGTATGCAACAGATGATCGGGACTTTGATGTTTTGCAAGATCTTTTGCTTATTTATTTTTACTGCCAGGAGCAGAACAAATTTCTTTCAAATTCCAAAAGCCAAACACTTCTACCACTGACTTTGTGAACTGTATCTCAAGAAATCATGTTCTCTGCAAAGATTGGCTTCAAAAGCCTGCGAACTAGAACTTGCACTACCTTTTTTCCTCCCTTTGGAAAAGCAAAGTTGAAATAAACAAAAATAGACAGTAAAGAATAAATTTGTAATTATTGTAATCAAAAATAGATCTTTTCTGACCATACTACTATGCTATTAAATGCAAATCATGTGCAACAGGACTGATTTAAAGTAAATAAATTAGTAAATGTATTCAATTAAAAGTAAACGTAGCAAAACCACCACATGAAAAGCTTCAACATCAAAACTTCTGAAATCATAAGAAGTTTTTAGAAAACAGCTTGAACCAGCTCATTTTAATAACAGCCTCTAGCAATAAACAAGCTGCTTATTTATAACTTGTTATTGCCTCCCATAGATCTAACATCAGCAAAAGAGGAGCAGGTGTGGTTTTTTGTTTGTTTTTTTTTGTTGGGTTTTGTTGTTTGGGGTTTTTTTTAATACTAAGCATACCTTATGACTGGATAAGTAAGACCAGCAAATTATTTTAAGAATGTAGCACATAACACTGTGACCATCACAGCTTTATTAACTCTACTCCAAAGAAAATTCATATAAATACTAGGAAGTTCTCCTGGGTTATCTGCCTGATGGGACAAGATGAAGAACCACTTGCAAGCACCCACTGCTCCTACATAACTATCATTTAGCAACAATTTTGTAGGGAAAATTGTCGGGAAACCCCCCAAACTTTCTCCCAGTGCTCACTCAAAACACCTCTGATACTCTTGATGACTGCAGTGCCATGAGGTGGTTGTCCTTCCTTATACAATGCTAACAGTCAGCTTAATTAGGATGAAAGCGCCACAAGAATACTTGCCCCCTTTTTAGGTCCACCGGAACGGTTAAAAAAAATAGAAAATAAAATAGCAGGCTGTAAGAATACTATTGTGCATCTTCAAAACATCATTCACCAAAAACAAAATATTGTTTAGAGTACACTTTTTATCAATTACTCCAGGCAGCACAGAGGAAGGTTATTAGAGATCTTCCCAATTTTCAGCAAGACCAGTAAGGTCAATGGTTACAGAGAAACTCTGATGTACAGGGTGCCTGGGGGAGCAGACTTAGTTATCAAAACACAGCTGTAAAACTGGCCAGTTTCTGTATCTACACAGCAATCTGGGAAAAAGTATCAATGTAAGTTTAACAGAACAAAGAGAACTGAGAAGGTTGCTCTGAAATGCAAGGAAACCAATTTCGAGTACTTCTATCTCCCTAAAACTCAAAATTGCAAGCAACTTTGCTATTCTCAAATACTGGCATGTTTTCACAAGTTCTTTTAGCAAACACATGAAAGCACAGCAAAGAGCTTCCTGTCAAACCACTTCACTGTCATTAAGATGTCTGCAAATATTTACAGTATACTAAAATTCAAGTCAAGTGTTGGTTTTTGATTCAGGCAACGTTACCACGGAGGCTGCATTTCAAAGAGATTTCTAAATACCATACAAGCTGACCTTATCAAAGAGAAAGGCCGCATTTCCAAAATACATACAGGAAGCAAAAACAATCAGAGGATTAATCTCAAAAACACTTGTAGGGTTGAGATGCTATAAGGTAAAAACACATCAGGAAAGCAAGCAGGGAAGCTTCTTGCCTATTAAGTAGGTACAATAGCAGGGAAGTCTTGCTTTGGAGGATGGGAGCTAACCTGACGGCATCAGGTGGAGACAGTAAAAGCAGCGCCTAGGTAAGGCTTCTTATGCCAATCAGCTTTACAGCTATTGGATTTCACCCTATATCTGAGGCTCACATCTTATTTCACTGATCACAAAACTCTTCTTACAGAGTCTCACAACCAAAACCAATACAGGAACTGCTGAGAAAGTGTGTCAAAGCAAAATTCCTTTTGGTTTGCATCATCTTCTGCCTTAATTGTTAATTACTGGAAAAAGCATTGCCAAGCAAATCCTTGTGCAAGATTTGCAGATACAAAGTGAAGCCCCATTAAAAACAAACTCCACCAGACAACCAGCCTGTCACACTACAACTCGATAGCAATTAATTTATTAATAAATGTGGCTTTTAGTTAGGATTTTGTTTCCCTACTTCTTACAAAATGACTGAAAAACCTAATATTTAAAGACTGAAACAAATGCTAATTGCGTATTTTCCTTTTGCTTTAAGTATTGACTTAAGGCTCTGCAGTTTGGTAATTCAAACCAGAATTGAGCAAATTCATCATTTTTCCTGACTAAGCAACATGAAACGCTTATCTGACAAATCAAGTTACAGTATGTTTAACACAACCTGCAACCCACTCATTTCGGGCAGAACAGGACAGATTTCTTTTTTCCTATTAGTTTTTGGTTTGTTTGTTGTTACACTGCTGCTTCTACTCCGGGGCAACGCCTTAGTGGTATTTCCAGATAAAAGCACAAACTCCAGTAACAAGAGGAGCAAACGGGGAAGGGAGAGTTTCAAAATGTCTGTGTCTACTCATGAACCATCTGATAAGAACGAAAATGAGGTTAAAAATCCTTCCACTATTTTCAACCACATCTAGTCCAAGGAGAGACTGATACACTGAACACCACATAGGGTTGTACTTCTAGTTACATCAACTAGCGCCAGCTTTTGCAGAAAAGTTTGAAACTATAGGCAAAAAGCAAACAACAAAAAAAAGCTTATTATTTCTGGAAAAAAATAGCAGCTGAGGACTTATCCTTTTATCTAACATAAATAAATATGTTAGTATAGAATTGTCTTGTGATTCATGACGTTTGATCATTTTTATTAAATAGTATTTTATATAAGTAGCAGCAAATAATAGCACATCCGCTCATTATTTTCACCAACTGTGATACTAACAACTGTTGAACAAGTTTACGCTGACCTTGTCTTAAGCTTCTTAGTGTACAAGTCTGATTATAACTTGATACTTCCTCCTCAAGACCCACCAGCTAACAATGGGTATTTGCTTTCTGGCAACTATTTTCTAAGCTGGCCTCATTAGCACTCAAACAAGGAGCAATGTCCTCAAGTCTGATTGAACCTAAAGCAGAACCGGTATGAATTTGGACTGCACTTCAAAAAAAGCAGCTGTTGCTGCTGAACACCAGGTACCTGACACATTTTGGATTTTCTAGTTGGACTTTACAACCTCCTACCTGGATAAAACTGCATACTCACAGTTGCAGTCTGAATTCCACGGCCATACTTTGCTCCACCACACATCACAGGAAATTACACAAACATATCCACAGAGACAATACATGATCAAGCCAACGTGGCCCAACCACACATAGCAAATTTTTTGACATTGTATAATTAGGTAGGCTAAAACTTAGCTATCAGGACTACATTAGATCACAAATACAGTCACATCTGTGGCTATTTAAAAAAGAAAGTATCATTACAACTTACACACAAAAGTCTCCACATGTGTGCACAAGTCACCACACTTCGGGCAGCGCAGCTGGTTCCCTCCTTTCCCAGAGCTTCCAGAACTTGACTTTTTACCACCTCCCTCACCGACAGACTTCTAAAAAAGATTTCCAGACAATTAGCCCCAAACAATGGAGCTGTTAACATCAGGCATTTAGCAGTGTGTTTATGGAATCCACTAATGTGAATACCGCAACAGCTGAATGACAAAATAACTATTGTCAGGATTTTTTTAAAGACTTCAAAAACTTAGAAAAACAGGATATAAACACTTTGAAATGTACACACATCTGCATTTCCCAGGTCTGCCAATTTTGGACACCCATCTATGTTAGAACCGCTTGACTGACACTAGAATGATAACAAGCTAAACTACAGCAAGAACGTTTTAATAGTATATTTCCATGTAATTTATACTAACCCCAGAGAAAAAAACAAGTCATACTTATAGAGAGAGTAATTTCATTATCGCAACTGTGTTGATTCTAAGGATTTCTGAAGCCACAACTCTTCTCACGTCCTTGACAGATGTAGCTATGCTGGCAGATGGCTGTAGGGTACATATGGCCTATAAAACAAGCATCTCAGAAATTGCTTGGAATACTTATGGTTTTTTACTTCTACAGCAGAATTCCCTGACAGACACGTACTTATCTTTCCCTGTGTTACCCTGCTTAGTGGTGTTCAAGGTTAAAAAATTTTAAATCTATATCCATTCTATGCCTTCATACTTTGGTTATTAATGAAAGCTACTATATTTGAGTAAACAGCAAAGATCTCTCTTCCCTTTTCTAAGGCAGTCACCCATTTTTTTTAAACCTTGCTTACCACCTCAGTTCTCCTTGAAACCTTCTCAAGAAAAAAGACTATTAAAAAAAGGTTTATCTTTCTTATTTTTAAAAAAAGTTTAATCTGAACCTTCAGAACACACCTGTGTCACCCAGACAGTTCCTCAGATGTCACAATATGCCATTGTAAGGCGACATTACTGCCTGTGAACTCTCAGAATATTATTTGCTGACTAAAGAGCAGTTTTATTCTCAGGTAATCATTTATCTGAAGAAGCTGTTTATTAACTATAACTATAGAGAAAGACTAGGATGAAAATAGACTACAATATTAACAATAATAAAGCTAGCCTCCTCACAAACTTGTCTTGTTTAGTATAAACAAATCAATGCTGAAAAAAGAATTTCAAGATGTACTTACTTTAAAAAGCCTACTTTGGAGTAGCAGACTTTTGAAGAATAGTTCTGATTACTACTTTTTCCTGAGATATTGAAACCTGTTGTGGATTTGCAACATTCTACGAAATTTTCAAGTGTCCCTTTACACTAGGCAAAAAGATTCATAAAACTGGGAAAAGTGTTATGGGGCGCTTACGAAGTTTGTCTGCTAACAAATTACATTTTTCTTCACCATCACTTGTAGCAATTTGAAGGATCAGAAACGTCAAGTTAGAAAAAATTTCAGGAATATTCTAAGGAAATAATCTACTAAAAAAATTAAAGAAACATTTTATATAAACTATTGAAAAACCTAATGCATGAGATTACCTTGCTTCCATCGCCAGAAGCATCCTTGCTTGCACCATCCTTTGAAGCAAAATACGCTGGTGTTTCTGAGAAGTTTCTAAGAGGAATTCGTCTTAGGGAACGCGTTTCAAAAGTCCCAAGTTTTCCTAAAACAGGGATGCGTGTACGACCACAAGTAATACCTAAAAAAAAACCCAAACACACATGAAAATTAAACATCAAAAATACTCTAGTTCTAATACAAGTGCCACCAAACCCCAGAATTTATTTACCTTAAATGGAGATCAAAGGCTTCCACAACAGAAATCAACATCCAAATTTCAGTTATCCAAAATAAATTCTCTTTACCACCTTAATGTTCATCACATTAAAAGCTGCCTGGATTGTCCAAAAATGACCCAAAAGTAATTTCAGGTCCTCTAACATCAGATAACTGAGAGTCCCATTGTGTCATGAAATAGGGAACATCCCAGTTATGAAATCAATCCTCAGAATTATAAATACGATCAACATCCAGAATTTATTGTGAAATAATTCAACCCCTGAAGTCAGAAAGAGACCTTTGAAATGTCCCCTTATTATGCAAAAATTACCAAAAAAGTGCCTCAGACTCACAGACTGCACGTCTGGATCTGGCTTTCACTCATGAACTCTACTAAAAACTAGTTTCCAGGAATTGAGGTACCACTTCACAGAAAAGGTTGTCCTGAGGAAAACTGAAAGGTAGTGTTATATTTGGCACATGCTGACAGACACACACAAGCAAAAATTCACTGTAATTTTAACTTTGTTGAAATAGCTTATTGCCAACATGAAAAAAAACACCTCATTGAGAAACTAAACAGCCTTTTCCTCCTCTTGCAACAGCGGGCAGGATTACATTTCATGACTAGGTATGATGTGAATCAACAAATACTGTGCTTGAGATTTCAACATCTCAGCACAGACAAGAGCTTGGAATCTATCTCTCATCTCAAGTGGCAAAATTCTCACTTGCTCTCTGGTTTGGCAAGAACTCTGTGCCTTACTTGACAAAAGAGCTATATAGCAACAATGACAACTACAAAATTGCTGACAATACATGGTTTCACTATTAGAGAGAATCCTAGAGAAATGCAAAAAAATCTTCTAAAAAAATAATAAGAACAGTATGAATGGCAAGAGGAGTACAGAGTACAGTTAATCTGCTCTGAAACAGGTAATAATGACAACCAAGAGCTGGAATCTTAGTTGAAAGAGGACACTTAAGAAAATTCACCTTGCTACTATAACGGAAAAATAGAAAAATAAAGAAAAGCATTATGAACAAGCTTAAATTTATCAGCAAAACCCTCACAGGCTTCTGCAAAGCCACAACCAAGATGACAGTGTCAAATAAGATTTGAAGTTGTTTTATTAACTTATACGCTGCTTAAGATTCCTGAACTTGAGGATCGTTTGCAGTTATTTTTAACAACTAAAAATGTAATCTTTTTAAAAATCTGTAATACAGAAACTAAGTGTTTTACCACTAAGCACTGCACATGGACTAAAGATGACTGATTTTGATCCACCGTACTCCTGTGACACAGAAAATATTGAAAACTGTATTGGATAAACTATGAAACTATATACAGCATCAAGTACTGAGCTAGTAAGTGCCACATTACTGACTGTGCCCATCTACTGATCAGAAACACCGCAGCTGTGGGGCTTCACCTCCAGCATTTGACAGGATGCTGGCAGCAGATCCATAGCCAGCAGCATTACACCCACACTGTAATGCCTTTGTTGCTGTTAAATTCACTTTCACAAAAGTCTTAGCTGGCCAGCCTTTGGGGAGCATTGCTACACATGCTGAACTCTAAAGGGTATAGATGGGCTAAACCAGAAAAAAAACCCCAAACATATTACTGCTACAACACCTTGTGGCTAAACACAAAATGCTTTGTCCCTGTGCTTATCATGAGGTCCGAGTGATTATTTTTAATAAAATACAGTTGTACAGTTAGAGAATAAAGTAGTAAGAAAGTTATCACAACTACTTTCTTGCATAAATAAGCCCAGAGGCAGATTTTCAGGAGAAATCAACAGTCCAGCCCAATGTCCGGCAACTTCCAGATACTGATAAATGTTCAAATATGCAACAGCTGGCTAGCACAGCAGTATTCACTCACACACGTAGCTGGCAGTCAGAGCTGGGGTTTTTTTTTGAAACAGC
This sequence comes from Falco biarmicus, assembly GCF_023638135.1. Lineage (NCBI taxonomy): Eukaryota > Metazoa > Chordata > Aves > Falconiformes > Falconidae > Falco > Falco biarmicus. The sequence continues at coordinate 67,102,107 of NC_079294.1, read as the reverse complement.
AAATTGGCATCTATCCAAGGCATTCAGATTAGTGTGTTAAGAAATACTGGGAGGCTCCTTCACACCTTATTAACCTTTAGTTGATACTTGAGGAAAGAAATCATGACTTTTGGGCCGAGCCTCAAATATCCTGGAAGAATCTATTGCCTTATAGAATCTAATCTATAAGGAAGTGACAGGGAGACTGACAGAAGTCTCCTCCTTGTCCCACACAACGCTTGACGGACTAGATTGATCCACGTACTCTGAATACTCTCACATTTGTACCAACCAGCAACAACAAACAAAGTACCTGGCAGAAGACGTAATCTGTTACAACAACAAAAATGCACCAAGGTTATTCTTTTTTAGAAGAACTTCTGTGGAAAGCTGATGCATAAATGATCTTATTACTCTGTATCTGTGTTTTAGTCTTATTTGTTCTTTTATATACCTTTTAGATTTTAGTTCTGACCAAAAAAAAGAAAAATAAAAAAGATAATTCTTAAGTCAACCCAGAATGTTACTTGCTTTAAAGTTTATTGTTTCTCCAGTTTACATGAGGCCAGACAGGCTGGAGTTGAAAGTACTGGTTTAAACCTTTCATCGCAGATGACATCATGAAATGCAGATGTAAATGTAAAGTCAACTGCAATGAGTTAACTCACCTCTTGAAGGCAATAAATCACCTTGGACTCATCAGGCTATTACTGAGGGCACAATCATTCAAAATCTTGTTGCAAACGTGGCAACAGCAGAGATTTTCAGCACAATTTGGGGGTGATCATCTGCCTTTCACCAAAAGCAGCACATGGTATTGTCAACTCTCACCACCCACACCACCATGAAAAGGACAAAAGTAGTAAAAAAGTAGCAGCTTTCCTCCATTTCAACTTCCAGTAAGTTGTCTGTGCAGTCTCATACTTCAACCAAGCTGGAAATAATTACTTTTTGCTAACTGAGGGCAAGTCCTTTATAAGACATAATTCGAGTTCAGGCTGCAGAACAGGCAGGCTTTTAATCAGTCAGTTAATGAAGCTCATTTGCTAGCACTGCAGGGTAACACACACTAGGCAAATGCTGCCGAAAATCACGTCCGTTGAAATTAACTCTCTATGTACGTCTCCCAGGAGATATTTCAATGCCGGGTAGTTTCCCAGAACTTCGCACCACCTAACGCTGCCCTTAACTCTGACACAACACCGGCCGCCCCCTCACACCACCCAGGGTGACACTAGCAAAAGGTAAGTAGCCCACAAAAAGGCGGCAAGGCCGAGACACGCACCCACTGCCTAGTCGCAGCCCTTATCGCAGCGCCGCAGACCGGGCTGGCCCAGGCCGGCTGCCGCTGGGCGCCGGAGGGCTCCTCTCCCTCCCCCTGCCCCGGGGGGGGGCTGCTCCCGCTGACCCCGCTCCGGCGCGCCACGGCGGAGCGCTGCCAGCCCGCGGCGGCCACAGGGAACGGCGCTCCCCCTCAGAGAAGCGGAAGGGGCCGCGGCGCTCGGGCCCCCACGGAGGGCCCAGCCCCGCCGGCGGGCAGCGCCCGGTCGGGCGTCGGTGGGCGGACGGGACGGCGTTACCTCTCCGCGCAGAGGGCAGCGTGGAGCCCAGGAGGCGGGCGGCGGCGGCACAGCTGTGGCAGGCGGACATGGTGCGGCCGCGGGCCCAGCCCGCTTCCCCCGCCGCCGACTAGGCCTCGCTGGCGGCGGTATTGCGCGCCCCACCCGCGCCGTAAACAGCCCCCCCCCCCTCCCCGCGCCGCCTCAGTGACGGCAGCACGCTGCCACCTGCCGTCACCGCGCACAGCCCCGCCCGGCGGGCATCATGGGAGGCGTAGTCCTGGGGCGGGGCCGGCGCGCTGCATCACGGGAAATGGGGGGGTGGGGCCGCGCGGGGCGGCGGGCCCCGCGGGACCTGCAGCATTTGCCCCCCACACAGCTCATCTCGGGCGATTCCTGCCGCCTCCTTCTGCTTCCTTCACACGACACCAGATAAATATGTCCCTTGGATCCTAGAAATAATTTTGACAAAAAGGCTTTCGTGAAAAAAAAAAAAACAACAAAAACCAGCTGAAAAAACTTTAGGCAAAAGGAAGCAACTTTGGGAGTGAGATGCAAATGATAGTGCCTGTCACGGGGTCAGCTCCAGGCAGGGAGCAACACTGTGTACGTAAATCTATACAAAGGTATTCTTTACACATACCTCTGACAATTAGCTATAGGTCCCTTTCTTTCAACTCACCTTCAGCTCCTACTAGTCACACACCAATTAAATGAAGCTAATTGATCCCAACTGGTTTTTAGAGGAACTCAGTGAGAGGAATATATCACCTGTCGCTTTCCTTAATTAACCTGAGCTGCCCTACAGCAAATACCATTAGACCATGCCAGCAGCAGTTAACACACACCATGCTGCTCAGCTGCAAGCAGCGAGAATATCCAACATCAGTTTTAGTTTTTGCAAAACTATGGATGGAGTTTAACCCTTGTAAAATACAGGTTTAACACCACCACCTACAGCCAGACAGATGCCAGTCTGATTTTTAACCGGCATTAAATCCACCTCCGTGTTTCCTTTCAGGAGCTTTTTGAGGGAGTTAGGCAGGAAGAGCAGGTTGGGCTCAGGGACACACCGACACACGTCAACAGAAGCTGTTTGCCCTGCGATCGCACCTTATGAAAGCACAGAAGGAACAGCAGCAGTGTCTCCAGCGAGTACCGGTTGCATGCTGCTGCGCATCCACAGAATGTCTGGACCACTCATGGCAACAGGCAGTGCTCTCAGCTTCCTTGTAAACCTGGTGTACTGAAAATACACCAGTAAAATACTACTTATGAAATAACTATTTGAACAAACAATTTTCTCAGCTCAGAGCTTTACCTGCAAATGTTTCTTCGTGTATGAAAGGCAGGTAGTGCCATTACACCTTCTAACTCACCTCACCTAACTCAGCTTTTAGCACAGCCTTGAAATGGGCTTTTTAAAAATAAACTTTGCTTGAACAGATGCAGCCAATGAAAAGACCCTGATATTGTATTAGACAAGCAAGTGCTGCACAACAGCCAAGTCAAGGGAGCTGGATAAAGCCTAGAATATTAAAAGTAAGACCCCGATCTGAACACAGCTGTTTCACTCACCGGTGCTTTCACTGAAATCACTCAGGATTTCTCAACATACATCAAAAAAATTATGCTCTCTCCTACTGGATGGCAGTGGCAGGTAACAGTGACACCTGCACCAAGTAGAGCGGCAGCAGAGAGCGAAACTAAGCACCACCGGGGAGCTGCTGTGCCTTTTTTTCTAGGTTAAAACCCAATTCTGTGAGGAACCAGCCGAGCAGCAGATCAACAACAACCATCACCTCAGACGCTGCCGCCCCAGACTTGTTAATGGCGGCCGCGGGCCCGCGCCGACCAATCAGCGCCCCGCTGCGGGGGCACGTGATCTCCGCCTCGGTAGCGATGGCGCCGGACACGCACACTTCCGCCTCGGTAGCAATGGCGGCCGCGCGCCTTGCGCCCCGCCCGCGCTCCTCCCCTCCGTCACGTGGCCGGCGCGGGCACAGCACCCGGAAGCAGCGGGCGGCGGCGGGCGCCCCCGCTTGGGTGCAGCGGGGCAGGAGGAGGCGAGCGGCGGCCCTGCGTCCCCGGGCCCTGCCGAGCCGGTGAGGGCTGAGCAGCGAGCGGGGAAGGCGGGGGGGTGGAGGGGTGTCACCGCTGTGGAGACAGGCCTGCCCCCTCTTCTCAGAGCCCCCGACCGGGGAGGGGGCTCGGGGGACCTGAGGGACCGGATGGGCCCAGAGGAGACCGGGGGGGTCTCTCAGGCTCCGGGACAGCATTGCCCCTGGGCGAGGCTGTGCCTGAGTTGTCGGGGAGGGTGTGAGGAGCCGTCGGGCCGGGGGAGGGGGTTTTCACGGCCCCTAAGGGGCCCTGGCCTGGAGGAGGTCTTGGGGCTCGGCCCCGCAGGGAGCCCAAAGCCCAGCCCTGGGCGTTCGTCTTCCCGGGGGAGGCTTCGGGGAAGAGGCTGCCTCAGCCTGTGCTGTGGGGCAGAAAACCAGGGCCGGGGGTGCAGGGTGGGCTTTGGCCTCCTCCTCCCTGCGAGGTTGGGGGTGGCACTGTGGCTGAGGAGGAGGGATGGAGCAGGGGCTAGGGTCGGCGGGCGGCTGCGTCAGGGACGGTGGGAACAGCACTGGGGGAGAGGAGAGGGTGCTGCTGCCAGCATCCCAGTTATCCATAACTTCCCCATTGCCTGTGTTTGGTGGTCACGAAGCACATGTAGCCTTACGTCTCCGCTGCATCTCCTGGGGTTTGCCCGCAGCCCCCGTCAGCTGCATCTCCTGGGGTTTGCCCGCAGCCCCCGTCAGCTCTCGGTGTGGGTGTTGCTGATTCAGGTCCCTTGGCCCGTGGGAGTGGGCGCTGTGTGGGCAGCGCAGGGGGGGTGGCTGCGCAGGGCCCCGGCTCAGGCAGACACAGCAGCGGGGAGAGGAGTCACCGCTTGTCTGATCCACTCTGGGGATTCCTCTCTAGCAGCAGGATCAAAGTCTTTCTAAATCCATAGCGAGTGGAATATGTCATTAGTGTAGTGGGGATAACTCATAGGGAGAATATTATCAAGTGCTCTGAACACATCCGTAGGTGATTTGTCCTAGGGGAATTGTTTTTAAGGGGTTAGGGTTCTTTGTGTTCTTTGGCTTTATGAAAAATTAAACTCGGGTCTTCAGAGGCTGGATCAGGAACAGTGTCATTTCTTTGTTTGTGATTTGAGTTACCTTTGATGGCTGGTTTCCTATTTTGAGTTAATAGTTCAGCTTTTCTGTGTCCAGAAGAGCACATAGTTGTTGATGACATTAATATTTGTGTGTGCAAATTCAGTGCCGCATTTCTGTACCAGGGGAAACAAATTTTAGTAGTAGGACGCTGACTTCAGCAAAAACTTCTATAATCAAAGAAAGGCTGTTTACTCTTGCTTTAAAAGAGAGGCAGTTCTTAGGAGTGGTGGTCACAGATGGACCTTTGCAGGAAAGGAGCTGGAGGAAATCAGCCTAGGGTCTTGGTGGCCAACGGTTTGCTTCCACAAGTGGTAGCAGGTGAACTGAGAACCTCAAAATCTAGGTTTCAGATGGACTCTTAACGCACTCTGGTGCGAGCTGAGGTATGCTGACAGGACAAAGTTCATCTGCATGATACCCTTTCCTTACTTATTCTAACAATAGACGGCTTTGTGCTCCCAAGTGATGTGCCAGCCCACAAAAATTGAGTGCACCCTCAGCAAGTTTGCCAGCAATGCCAAGCTTGAAAGGTGGGCCTCTGCAAACCTCATACCTGGGTCAGGGCAATCCCAAGCACAAGTGCAGGTTGGGCAGAAAATGGATTGAGAGCAGCCCTGAGGAGAAAAACTGGGGGGTGTCGGTTGATGAGAAGCTAAACGTGACCTGGCAATATGTGCTTGCAGCCCAGAAAGCCAACCATATCCTAGGCTGCATCAAAAGCAGTGTGGCCAGCCAGTCAAAGGGGGTGCTTCTCCCCTTGTTCTCTGCTCTCCTGAGACCCCACCTGCAGCCCTGTGTCCAGCTCTTGGAGCCCCCAACATAAGGACATGGACCTGTTGGAGCGAGTCCAGAGGAGGCCACGGAGATGATCAGAGGGCTGGAGCCCCTCTCCTGTGCAGACAGGCGGAGAGAGTTGGGAGTGTCCAGCCTGGAGAAGAGAAGGCTCTGGGGAGATCTTCCAGCACCTTCCAGCACTTAACGGGGCCAACAGGAAAGCTGGAGAGGGACGTTTTACGAGGGCTTGTAGTGATAGGACAAGGGAGAATCACTTTAAACTGGAAGAGAGTAGACTTAGGTTAGGTATTAGGAAGAAATTCTTCATTGTGAGGCACAGGCTGCCCAGAGCAGCTGTGGCTGCCCCATCCCTGGCAGTGTCCAAGGCCAGGTTGGATGAGGCTGGGAGCAACCTGGGCTGGTGGAAGGTGTCCCAGCCCATGGCAGGGGGTGGAACTGGGTGGTCTTTAAGGTCCCTTCCAACCCAAACCATTCTGTGATTCTATGAAAAGTAGCTGAATGAATTAGACTGAGGTGGCAGAAAAAAGAAAGGTAATAACGGTAGGAAGAAATTGCTGACCCTTTATGGCAGCCAGAATTATTAGCAAAAAATCTTCTCCTGTGTCTCTGTGTTTGTGCAGTGCCTGGCATAGCGAGGCCCTGACCATGACTTGAGTTTCTTGGCCCTACTATAATATCGTACTCCAAAAGAACATATCATTTTAAGGCATTTGCTGTAATTTATTTATGCCATTAATTTGTCACACCCTCGTTTACTGAATAGCACTTTGAAAACTATTGATGTGTGGTTATGGAAAGGAATTAATAGTCTGCACTGCTGTTTCTTTTCTCTAATGCCCAGCTGTCCCTCTTTAGTCTGGTAACGAATCTTTGTACCTGCTCTGCTTTGCAGGTTCTTGGGAGTAGGTATTTTTTACCTGCTGCCAGGCTATGACAAAGAGCAGAATAGTTGATGCAAGCACTGAAACAAAGCAACACAAAATTGAAATAATGGCCACGCAGCTGAATTTCCTACCTCAGACCCTTGTTGGACATGAGAGGTGTATCATGGGCTTTGTGGAAGATGTGTGTTGTCTTGCAGTTTAGAAAGTACTTTCCCTTTTGAAGTTCATTTCTGTACTTGTAAAATGGCAAATGAAGACTGAAAGATAAGGAAATTGTAACTGTTCGTCCAGCTGGAACCCAATAAGCTAGTTAAGCCTGCACACCAGCAGCTTTCTTGCAAGGAGAAATTAATTGGGCTGACTCACAGAACATACCAAGGTCTTATTTTATGAAGAATTAAGAGACAAAACCTATTGATCTGTACTTGGCAACTGTTAAGTAACAAGAGCAAAAGTTGCTTTGTTTTATTATGCTCAGTGCTGTGTGTGAATGCATGCAGATAATCTCTTGAGGCACTTGGCTTTCAGGGTAAAGCTATTGAGTTTGCAAGCTTCAAAACTGTTTGATACCATCTGTTGTATAAATGGAAGCTTTAAAAAAGTTAATTCTAGAAGTTACCTAAGTGTTTATTACTAATTAATGGAGTATTATAAGACACGCAGGACATTCTGACTTCAGAGTGAATTAGTGGTATTCCTGTGTGGACCCAACTCAAAATCAATTTGTTCTGTATTAATCGGTGTGCTTCAAAGATACCTTTGTTGGTAACTCCTGACAAGTCAGCTTCTGTGTGGATAGAATTAGAACTTCAGGACTCTTCTGTAAATTAAGCTTCAGATCAGCTGATGTTCCCCGTGCACAGGGAAGATGTGATCTTGTTTTTTTCTTTCCATCTTCTAGAGATGGAAGAACATGGTCTGAATACTTAGGCAGTTGGTTCATGAAATAATGTGAGTCTATTGTGTGAACTGCTGAGTGAATGGGATAAATATTTATTAGATATAAATTTGGAGTGCTTTATAAATTAAGAACAAATCAAAAACATGCTTTGAGTATTAAAGCCACTTACAGCCTGCAACACAATTGTCTTTTCTTACAACTGTTACACGGGAATACTGTTACAAAAGTGTCATCATTTCATAATGAGGCTGGTACAGTAAGGCAGTCAGGTGACTGCCTCTCAGGAGAATAATTAAATGGTTTGTGATGAAAACTGAGGATAAGTAAACTTGGTGTGAGTCAGAGGTAGTACGATAACTGATAAGAGCAAACTTGCCCTGGAAATGCTTTATGTAAACACCATAGCTTTTGAATGCTGCCCACAGTAAAGCTACTGTATTGCTTTCTAACTTTGTCTCTCTTTTTCAGGCTGACCTAGACTGAGTTTTTTCTAAACATCATGGGAGAGATTAAAGTCTCTCCTGACTATAACTGGTTCAGAAGCACAGTTCCTCTTAAAAAGGTACGTACAGCTGTGATGGTCTTGTGGGTAGAATGTCTCCCCTTGCTTTGTAGTGGGGAAGGCTGAGCTGTTTGGTTAATGCAGAACAGTTGTGGCTTGTGCGAGTGACCTGGCTTATCTCCTGAACTGTTATCCCACATATCATATGAATGCATGAAAGCACACTCTTAATTTTCACATGCTGAGGTCACTTCTGCGTGTGGTGGGGAGCTGAGGCTCACAGTTGTGAGCCATGGCAGCGGTACCTGGCATCCTGATGCCAGCCACGCCTGAGGAGGAGACTTGGAGGAGGTGGCATGTGCTGGGGACCTCGTGCATGGCCTCTCATGGAGCTGCCTGTGCGCGCTGCACCACACCAAGGTGGGCAGCTGACCCAGCTGCCAGGCAGCCGTGCTGCCGGAGCCACCTCTGCCGTTCCTACCATCGTCCTCAGGTTGAAGCGGAGTATCTGAAGGCAGCTGCTTGGCAGTCAGGCTGCACACAGGCTTCCTGCAAGTGGACAGATGTCTTAACGATGGTGGGGAAAAATAAATGCTTTCTTCCACTGAGTGTCCTTTGGAAGTCCTCTGCTTAATCACATTGTCCAACCACTTTCTCCTCAGACTTGGATTTCTCCACTTCCTTTTGCTGAACCACAGGAGAGTGTTTGAGGTATGCAGTGCCCCGATGTCTGCTCCCTATATGTTGAGCGACAGAGGGCATGAAATTACTTCAACCTGTTGTAACACTTCACTTGACATTTAACATGAGGGTTTTTTTAAAAAAGTGCTTTGAATTACTGTGTTCCCAAAAAAATAAGTCTGGTGAATTCTAAAATCAGTAATTTTACTTAAGAAAACTGTGCAATGAAATTCTAGACCAGTTAAGAGCCCTCCCTTAGTACATCACTCCTGACCTGCACCAGCTCTCATGTATAGCTCTTGCAGATAAAGCCTGCTGGGGCTATGGTTGCGGACTAACCTGCAGCAGCAGCCCAGGCTCCCGCCAGCCTGAAGGACGGTCTTGCCTTTACACCCCAGCCCGCTGCTCCTGCAAGCGTGGTGGCTGCTCATGTGACCGCGCAAGCTGAGCGGGGTCAGTGACCTGCCTAGCTTGAAGGTGTTTTATAGTTTGGTTTTGGGTTAAACTGACTTCCAGTTGGTTCAGCTCCCTAACCTGGATGGCTGTGTGGGCTGCAGGAACACGGGGATGGTGCTGGCAGCAAAGGCAAGAGCAGCATTACCTCCTTCAATAGCAAGTTGCTTGCAGTTGGGCCACTTGAAAGGGACTGTGTCCCCAAACCTAAGGAACGATGTTTATATGTGCCCAGCACTATTTCCACTGAGTGGTGTGTAACTTTCTCGAAGAAACTACCTTTATGGAAGAACTGTAGGATTTTCCATTCAGGGTTTCTCGTTCATTTTTGCCAGTTTGCATCTTCTGTAAGTAAGAAAGATCCATTGCTGTTGGCTATGTCTAGGCTCTGGCTGTCCAGCTGCTCTTTGTTTCTGGCCAGTACCAGATCTGCTGGATCTGTTTGTGCCATGCTTTTGCCTTCAGGCAGTGCCTCACTGGGTCAGCAAAGCCGGGGGACAGTATTTCAGCGGAATGACGCATAGGTGCTTTTAGGCGCTGCTTTGTGGGATGCGGTACAGTAGATGAAAGGGGCTGGAGGCTGTAACCACAGGACACGTTGCTGCTGCCTGGGGACTGTGTGACGCTGCAGCTCGCTGCCAAGGGGCAGTGCCTTCAGCTGCTGCTGACTACTCAGTATTTCATAAATGGGGACGTGTAAACTGAAGCTGCTGTTGACCTGGTGACCTTCAGACTAGGGAATACCTTACCCTTTTGAGTGGTTCAGTCTACTCAAAAGTAAAATGATGCCACAGTGATGAATGTGGGGTATGAAGAAGGTAGAAAGAAACAAAGTAGCCCTGGTTTCTGGAGCGAGAAGAAAAAAAAAAAAAAGTCCTATTTGAAGATGTAATCTCTGAAGCTGTAGTTAGGAAAACAATTGCTTGCATTATTGCCCAGAAGTATAGGCAAAGCATGTGCAGTGCTGAGGAAGGAATGACCAACCATCATTACTGCTGGTAAGCACACATCACTGCTGTCAGATCTACTTAAGGAAGTCTTTTGTTTGAAAATGGGCTGAGATGTTCCTCCTGACAGGAGCAGGAAACTCACAGCTCCATTACCCTTCCGGCTCTTCTCAGATACAGGAAGTACAGCACAGAAAATAACATTTTTAATGTGAGTCTTTAGCCTTGCCTGTGAGCCTGCAATTGCATACACTGCTTGCTGTCTTAGATAACCCCTTCCTAAAAGTCTTCAGCAAGGGACACTCTGGCTCTGCTAGGACAGGGGAAAGTTCTGCCCGTTTTTTAGTGCAGTGCAGATTTTACCCTTTATGTAAACTGTAGGTGATAATGATCGATTGACCAGAACAAGAAAAAGGCTGGTGACCTACCAAACCAGCAGTTAGCCACACTGCTATCTGCCTACGTGGTGCTTAGCCTTGTTCGGGAGCTGGAGTTAAACTATCCAGTATGTGGCTGGGAGTCAAATAGAACAATTGTTTAAACCCATTGATTCATTGTCTGGGCTTGAGGAACGTTATCTCTGAGCCTCAGCTCTCTTGACGTGAACTAACTTTGGTTTTGTGACTTCAAGGAGCATGGTTCACCTTTGGAAATACTCCTAAAGGGAAACTTTGTAGTAGCCACCAACCACCACCCTGAACGGATCCTGGATCCGACATTACTGGTGGAATAACAGCTGAGAGCGGCGAGGCCTGGAGCTCTGGAGTTGTGTGACAAGGGTTTTGGGGGGAGATGGGAGGCTTTTGTACAAGGTTTATTTTTAAATGGTTTCAGTGGTCTGGAAGCTCTGGTATGCAGTTTTATTTTTTTTTTTATAGATACTTTACAAAACAGCAGTATCATGTGATCGCTCACATGCCCCCAGAGCCTGAAATACTGGCTTTATTACAAGCAGATTTGTTAGTCAAGCAAATCTGATTTGTGGTATGCTATTCTTCTCCGATTCCCTGAGAAGCTTAACTGCTGTGATGAAGCAAATTGTGCTTGTATATTGCTGTTCAAAAAGCTACACAATTTTGATACAGAGGAGATGAATTCCTGCTGTGTGACGCAGGCTTTCCCCAGAGGTTTGTGCTTGTTGATCTGGTACAAGCTGCACGCTTTTGCTGGGTTGTGGAGCACTGAAAGAGCACCTTAAATATATAAAACAGTTTGCTGGTAGAAAAGGCTCTGTAAAAGCAAGTCAGGCTCCAGCACTGCAGAAAGGATGACCGTTGCCTAATTCCTATACTTTTACATATACTCACTGTGGTAGGACTTCTAACTTCTGCCCAAGATGGGCAGTGTATGAGGAACTGCTCACTAAGGATGGCAGCTTGCATGTGGATAATGTGCTTCAGCCAGCCACATGTCCTAGGCACTACAAATGCTCCCGAGATGCTGCCAGCTGATGGAAGCGTTTTGGTTTTTTTTCCAGGTCAGCTTTGCAGTGCTGCTTGGGGAGTTGTGTGCATCTCTGTTTCTGGCAGCTGGCTTTAACTGTTTCAGATCAATAATTTGTGGTGTTAGCTGCTTAATTCACTAGGCTTGCACGTATCCAGACGTGTAACATCTTTTGTCCAGTGAATGTAAATATCCATGGTTGTTTAAAAAACTGCTCCCAGGGGCAGCCCTGTGTCTTCCAGCCTACAGCTGCTGCTGTCCATACCTTGAACTGACCTCCTGGGTCTCTCCTGGGCCATGGCACCGTGTTTGTTATCCAGCTTATGTCAGGACACACAAAGCATTTGGTCTGACAGTGCGTGGCTGCGGTTCTGCTCCAGCTGTATCCACACAAACACTGTAACTCCAGTTAGTAGACAGCCTGAGAGAGGAAAGCTATTGTGAAGAAGAGTAAAAGATGGTCTTGTTCAAAGGGGTCTTGAGTATTATGGTGTTTGCTAGATGATAAAGTGTTGTGTAGAAGCAATCCTGGAAGGTGGCTGAAGAATCTAATTTGTCTTGTGTGTTTCTTCTCCCCCGATGCCTGTCATTTCAGATAATAGTAGATGATGATGATAGTAAAGTCTGGTCACTGTATGATGCAGGACCTAGGAGTATTCGGTGCCCGCTCATATTTCTCCCTCCTGTAAGTGGAACTGCAGATGTGTTTTTCCAGCAAATTTTGGCGCTGACTGGATGGGGCTACAGAGTTATTGCTGTGAGTATTCTCTGTCTTGTGTCAAAGTTAGTATTACTTGTGCTTGTTGCTGTCATCAGAGGTTGGATAATGAAGATGAACAACTTAGTTTTGACTAAGGGAATCCATCAAAAACTTGGTGCTAGTTGTACTGTGGAATATGTAGCATTGCAGGTCCAGGCTGAAATCTGCGGTATGTTTATGGCAGCATTTACCCAAAGCCTTTGTGTGTGGACATTATTAATTACTCAGTCTGCTTTTTTCCCTTGTGTGCCCTGAGTGCCAGTCATTCTTGCCTCCAGCTGTATCTTTATTAGCCATGAGGCAAATGTGAGTTAGTTCAGGGTTTCCATGTTTTCCTTAGGGTTGGTGGATAACCTGGTTCTTAGCCTGCATCGCTGCAAGTGCTAAGTCACTCTGCAAAATCCTAACAGCGTGCTCTTGTCTGGCTTCTCAGCTCCTGAGCTGAACTGAGATTATTGAGCTGTACAGTATTTCTGCTAAACAGTACGGCTTTAGGAATGCTGCTGTATCTCTTGCAGCAGTTAACGATCTCTGTACCTGCCAACTCTACGTGCTACAAAATTGCTGAAAAATCCTCCCAGCCTCTCCTGCCACTGATTAGAGTGAAGCAATGCTGTACTTTCCCCTACAAGTTTGCTTTCCAGTACTTTGAGTTGTGTATTTTTGTGCAAGCGAGGGGGAGGTGTTTGCACCCTGGGGAGTTAGGGACCTTGCTGAAGAGCTTGAGCCTCATGACACAGGAGAGGCAGGTTGCTACCTTGAAACCTTTCATGTGAGAATTGGTATGGCTTTCAAGCAGACAGCTGATGGGTACTGCTCCGAGGCTGGCTTTTTCTAACTTTGTATTATTTTAGTTGCAGTATCCAGTGTACTGGGATCACCTTGAGTTCTGTGATGGATTCAGAAAACTGTTAGACCACCTTCAGCTGGATAAAGTGAGTGCTCAGAGATGGGGAAATGGATGTATAGTTGCAATAAAAACCTGGTGTTTGAAGAGTCATTTAAAAGAAAGGGTATAAAATATGACACAAACATAGCCTATAAATAAAGGAGGCTGTGTTGCAATTTTACATTTGAAACTAGTTTATTTTTGAAGGTGAATACCCTTGAAAATTGTCATACTTGGCCTAAATTCAACTGCTATTCTAGGCCTATTAAATTGCATTGGTTAACTTCAGTTTTTCATGAGATCTCATGGAAGTTTTCCTTCCTAATTCGTGTAGTACAGAATACCACAATAAAGTATCTTGGATTGGAAAGCTGTTGAAGACAAAGTGAAATGTTTGATTTTTTTTATTTTCTTAAGCTTGATGAGCACACAGAAACATGAACTGTGATCTGGAAACACTTCCCTTTTTCAGTATTTATCACATTTATATCATGCAAAAAATCAGAAGCTGAACAGAAGAGTGAATCTTTGAAAAAAATGGCTTATGACAACAGTGGAATTTGGATGACTGATTTTTGTAATGAAACATCGTGCTTAGAGTTCACATCTCATAAGTGTAACATGATTCTTTTTCCTTTAATTAGGTTCACCTTTTTGGAGCTTCTCTGGGAGGCTTTCTAGCTCAAAAATTTGCTGAATACACACACAAATCTCCCAGAGTTCAATCTCTGATCCTGTGTAATTCCTTTAGTGACACTTCTATCTTCAATCAGACATGGACAGCAAACAGGTGAGGGAGACTGAGACAAGCCTGCAGATTCATGGCATTAGTTTTTTTGCAGTGAAATGTCACGCTGACCTGGTTTGATGTGCATCTAACCTGTTTCCAGCCTGGGGGAGGGAGGTGCGGGGTGGAATGCTTGTGACTTTTAAAGCCATGCCGCAAGGAGAATGGAAGTTTTTTAGAGTGATGAAAGTGTTATTCACCTTGTTTAAAATACATTTTTGCAATGTAAGATTAACTGCTTCCCAGAACATTTTGAGTACCTAGCTGCCAGGTTTTCCATCTCAGTGCTCTCAAAGCTTCTTCAGGTTTTCATTTGAAGTTAAAGCACAAAGTCTGTGCAAGGAAAGGGAGTGCTTACAACAGAACATGTTAATATTGGAGTCCTGGATGCTTGAAGATTGTTACATCTTGTTTCTGTTTCAGCTTTTGGCTGATGCCTGCTTTTATGCTGAAAAAAATTGTCCTTGGGAATTTTGCATCTGGTCCTCTAGATCCTGAAATGGCTGATGGGATTGATTTCATGGTGGACAGGGTAGGTAGCTGTGTACGCTAACGGCTGTGGTGTCAGTCTCTGTGAAAGATTTACTTAGCAGGAGGTTGTAGGTGTTTCTGCTGCTTTCTTCATTTACTTTCCCGGAAGGGAGGAGTGAGGAATAAATTTTTAGCAGGTATTGACTGTCACAGCTCCAGCAGTTTCACTGATGCTGTGACTGTCTACCTTACAGTTCTGTTTATGTAAATCTGGAGTTAAACTGAGGTGGAAGAGAAGAAAGTGCTGGGATGCATCTGTAGGTTCTGGGGGCAGGAGCAACTAATGGAACATGTTTTAAGCATTTGTCTCATGCAGAGTAATGCTAAATTGGAACTGTAATCTTCATCTGAAGTGCAGTCATGTTTTCCTTTAACTTCTCTTTGGCTGTATTGTTAATATTGCATTAACTTCCTGCAGTGAAATATGTTGCTAATCAGTGTTTCTCTCTACTGAAAGCTGGAGAGTCTAGGCCAGAGCGAGCTTGCTTCAAGGCTTACTCTCAACTGCCAGAACTCCTATGTAGAACCTCATAAAATTCGAGACATCCCTGTAACCATTATGGATGTAAGTTAATCTCCATGTAATCCTTTTTTTTTTTTTTTTTAACAGTTTCTCCCCTTGACCTGGATATCCACCTGGATATCCAGATGGGGCCTAGATATTCTGTTAGCAACTTGCTAACTATTTGTGGCATGTAACTTCATATTTAGATAAGCCACCTACTGACTGAGCAACACCGTGACTCTTCTGTGTTAAATTATGAATTAGATATTCTGTGCAATAACAGAGTCATATGTTTATGTATCACAGCGTTAGCATTCTAGCTGTCAGTGCCTAACACAGAATCATGGAACGGTTTGGGTTGGAAGAGACCTTAAAGATCCTTTCATTCCAACCCCCCTGCCCTGGGCAGGGACACCATCCACTACACCAGGTTGCTTGTTTTCTGTTTCTTCAACACTGCTCCAGAGAAGCTGAGAATTGCTTCTAGGAGCAGCACGTATCCAGTCTGATTTAATAAGCAAAATCTGAGATTCAGAGCTAACTCCTGTGACTTGTTATGCAGGTATTTGACCAAAGCGCACTTTCTACTGAAGCAAAAGAAGAAATGTATAAGCTCTATCCTAATGCCAGAAGAGCTCATCTCAAAACCGGAGGCAACTTCCCCTATCTCTGCAGGAGTGCTGAGGTCAACCTATATATTCAAGTGAGTCTCTGCACTCAAACCCAATCGACCAATGCATTCAGCCAGAACAGCTGTAGGAAGCACCTTTTCTGTGCTTACTTTTATTTTTTAGCTTGCCTGAGCTCTGTTTGCTCCGGCTTGCAGATAGCTGACACAGGGAGGGCAAGGCTGGGAGCAGCCACGTTCACGGAGGGCTGGCTTTGGGGGTTTGGCTGTTGCCTGTTTCCTCTGTCCTCTCTCTGAACATCTTGTACTCCAGAGCCATGATTTCATCCTCTCAAAAATTATTCTGAAAGAATGCTTCTCTTTTACCAAAACCTTGTGCTTCTGCACCTGTTTCAGTGTTATTTTCCATGTGCAACAGATCCATTTACTGCAGTTCCACGGTACCCGGTATGCAGCCATCGATCCCTCCATGGTCAGCGCAGAAGAGCTGGAAGTCCAAAAGATCCGTCTTCACACCAGCAATGAGCAAGAAGAGCAGTAGGTTTTGGGTGCCGGTGAAAATGAGGAGTTGGTTTGGTGGTCTTCCTGTGTACAATCAACTGTTCCTACTCTGCCTTTTTCCTTGTGTTAACCGATTATCACTGTGTGATTCCAACAGGATCAATAGTCAGTGAACTACCCACGGACAGTAACCTCTGGAAGTGTGACAGGATAGGTCTGTTTAATTTTTAGTCTTTGAATTCAAGGAGGCTTCGTTTGAAGATTACAGTTTTAAAAACAAAGACATTTTTGCTACCAAAGTCGTCACTGTCATGTTCTTAAGCAGAACAATATTTCTTTTTATATTTTTCACTCAGCTGTATATATTGCCACATGCAGATTGTGTACTTATAAGCTGACATATATTTTTGTTGAATATTTGGTTTAAAAGGTGTTTAAGTGACAACATTGCCGCCACTCACTTGCTTCGTATGTTGTGTTGTTAGTTAATTTCTATTTGAAATAAAGCATTTGAATTTTTAACTTTCTTGCTGTTTAAAAATGGTTTTCAATAAAACTTCAATTTCAGCAGGTGTCTCCTGTTTTGACTACGAGAGAAGAGCAGTGTAGCTTACTGCAGTCCTGGTTTGCCTCTACAAGCACCTCAAGAAATTAAGAAAACCACCACCTTCTGCTTGAATTCCCCCCAAGCTTTAATCACTAGGTTGCACTGGTTTAGCTCTAAGTAAGAATTATGTAGTATTTTTTTAATAAAGAATAAGGCACAACTTGCAAATTTAAGGGTAAAATCTGATTTTATTGAAATACAGACGTTATTTTCCCCTTGAAACACTGTAAGAAATAAATATGAAGTATTACACAATGAATTGGTATTTAAGAAAGCTGTATGTCTTTGTCAGAGGCTGTGTAGATAACCAATGACAACTCTTACACTTTTCAAGCTGTAACCTAAGGGATTAAAGAAGTTACTTTTATGCAGTACTTCTATGCTAATCTACACTTCTATATATATAAACGGTATGTGTTAATGTTCTTCTCTGAAACTTCTTTGTGAAGAGTTGAAACATTAAAGATCACAAACCCTTAAGGTTCCAAAAGGACCAAGCAGTAGCCTTGACTTTTCTTAAATTCCTACCCTAACAAGGACGTTATGAACACATCTAAGATAGAATTGATAGATGCCCCCCCAAAAAGGTAAGTAAATAACATTCCTGAAAACAAAGGCTTTCCCCTTGACAACTTAAAAAAATAACAATTAAAAATTTATATACAAAAATGTGATGTAAACAAGTTACAGTAAAATAGTGTAGTATTTCCTGATACAGTATGCCAAGTGAGGCTCGCTCACTGAAGTCTTATTACAGTACCTGCACTGTATGCAACAGCTGATTAAAAATCTCCCTTCTGTGTAAAGAGGCATTTTAGACTGTCAGCCTTTGCTGACACCCTTGCCATTTCAGACCAAGAAGGCGGCAGCAGCCATGCCAGCTCTTTATGCTGATCAGGAGCAGAGTGGGTGTTTCTCCTGTAGCTCCAAGACAAGCCAGGGCTGCAGCAGCTGAAGGAACCTCTGGTGTCCTGCTGTTACATGGCTGTGCACTTCCGTGGAGATGCAGAATCTGCATTTGCTTTTTTCCGAATGCTTTCTGTAAACAAGAGAATGTTCTGCTGCACATAAAGTATAAAGCTGTGGCAGGATGTGTTAATTGATCAAAATAAAAGGGAAAAAAAAATGATGTATAATAGTGGCAAGGGGGCGGGGTGGCTTCTAGCCTGTGTGAACTGAATTCAGTTTTCCTCTGTGTATGTTGTATAACCACAGAATTCAGGTAGTGCTCAGTGTGTATTATTTGGAGGAAGACAAAAGGTATTACCTGCTAAATCTCTTCTTCCAATCCCTACAAGGCCTTCGTACAATCCCTTGATTGGGTTTTCTCCTGCTGCGATCACACCATGGAGCCAAATAAGCAACATTCTGTGGCCATGTTCCCTGTAGCTTTTAGTGCCTGGCAAGATGAAACCACAAATGTAATCCTGCACACAGCACGCAGCCCTGACCAGAGCAGATTTCTGAATCAGTGGGTTTGGACAGCCCTCCCTCCCCTTTGGATTTTACTAGGAGGTTCTGAAATACAGTTCAGCTTAATTCCTGGTTGTGGTGTGATTGCTAGATTCATGTGAAGCTTAATGGAGTGGCTATGAATGAGCTTGGGCCTGTCAGACAACCTTTCATGGCAATACAGAATTTCTGCCTTCAGAGCACAGCTTAGCCCCTTGCTCGCATCGTGCAAACTACAGGAGTCCTTACAGTAACCGAAACAGCGGTCATCTGTTCCTGAAACTCAGAACCTGATTCTGCTAACATATCTCTTAAATTCTGAATGGGACTTCCCTGACTTCTTGGTTCAGATCCTTAAAAGAAAAAATAAAGCCAGCAAATTTCTCCTGTCCTACAGAACAAGAACTGTGGCAAGAACTCGAAGGTCTGGCAAGTGCCTCAGAAGTGAGCAATGAACCACTAATCCCCATGCTTTTGTGCTTTACTCCTAGACTCCAGTGTGTAAATAACTCCACTAAAACCAGGATTTTTAACCTAATCTTTTGGTTGTTTCAAAAAAGTCAGCTGCTTTTCTTCATGCCTTAGTATTACTACAGACTTGCCTCCTAGAAACACAGTTGAACTGAAGGAAGGGAAATAACCTGGGCAGTGGTTTATACCTGTCCATTGTTGCTCAATAGCCCTAATGTGGGCATCCGTGAATTTCCAGTAATGTGCCAGTTTCTTCCATTCACCAGGTCTGAGGTACTTAGTAGCTAATCTCCACATTACTGAGCGAATGTGCTGTGTTTCCAGCCTGTGATCTTGCTTAAAGGTCAAGTGCTTTGCCACCCAGGAGTCAGAGTCGCTGTTCAGATTGTCCTGCAAAGCCAGAACGGGGTGGGGGGTTCAGCTGGGATGCTGCAGATGTACCTGTCATACTGCAGCCTCCCAGGTCCTCAGCTCTGCAGGTGGCTGTGAGTTCCTTCTGCCACAGCACAAATTTTTTATTCTCTTGTTTCACTCTCTTCTAATCATGCATGTTAACGCATCCTGTTAATAGCAGCTTTGCTGTGGAAGCCCATGCAGATCTCCATTTGCATTTCTACAGTGCCTTTTATCTGAGGCTTGTATGCAGAATCATTTAATTAAATCTCCTTGGTCCCCTGCAACACAGTCGCAGCTGCTCAGCCCCCTTTAAGTGCCAGACTGCAAAGAGACTAAATGACTTTCCCCAGGGCTGTGTGGGAAGCCCATTGCAAGGGCCTGATATACATAGCATTAATCCTGAAGCTGCACCTGAGCCACAGGCGTATGCCTGCCTTTCCTTTTTTTTCCTTCTTTGCTGACTTCCTACAGCACTGCCTTTCCTTCTTTTTCCTTCTTTGCTGACTTCCTACAGCACTGCCTTTCCTGGTATGGGAGGATGCCCAAAGTCTTACCAAGAGGCAAGGGATGTGGTGTTTGGCTGTACTTTCAGCACACCCTCTGCTCAGATTGGTTTGGGCACAGGCTTGGTGTAGGCAGGGTTTCAGGTGGGGGACCGGGGCTGAGCAGCTGCACACGGGACGTGGGACCAGAGAGACTGCTGGGCCACGCTGGGAAACACAGGAGGAACTGCCCCAGCTGCGGGGCTCTTTGAGAGGGAAGTCAAGTTGTATGCCTCCACCAACAACTGATCTCTCGGCTTGCAAGAGGTGTCTCCCTTCCACTGTTGAAAAACTCCTCATGTCCCATTCGGTGACCTCAGGCCAAGCATTTTCCTGCTCAGTGCTTCAGTTTCTCCTTCTGGGAAAAGGAACAAATGCTACCCCACTCCCTTCTACAGGGCTTTGGGAACAGCTGCCAAAGCATCTTTGAAAACCCCAGTTGCCTTCAGCACAGCCTGGGGTTTTTAACAACAAGGCTGTTTTGAATGACGAAAGCCTTAAGTAGATGTTGTTGGCAGATGAGGACTTTGTTTTGTAAGGTGATGAAAGTAGAGGTCAGGCCACCACAGGGTGTCCTGTATTTCTTTTCCTTTTGACAGCTGGTAATGTGGAGCCTCAATGAAGAGGGTAAAGCTACACCTGCCCTGCAAAGCACAGGGGATGGTGGTGTAAGCTGCTCACCTTTTCCCATTTGTAAAACCTATCGGCTTTGATAATCATGTCCACCAAGTTGATGTGATTGCCTCGGGCAGCGACATCCAGAGATGTTTTCCCTTGCTGAAATTAGAAGGGGAAAAATGAGCTTGCATGCTTAGGGGGCACAATCTCCATGCCCACCCAGCAGTCTGTAGTAGCAGGCAGGATGGCCTATTGAGCAACGCACCCAGCCGGGATGAAGGACCCCTGTTCTCTACCTGTAAAGACATGGATGTGAGCTAGCTTTGAGCTACTGCATGCAGGGCATGGGAAGTAATTTTCTAGGCTGTGCAGCATCTCCCCTGTCGCCACAGGGGACCTGCCTGTTTGGCAGGAGCAGTTGGGAAAGCATCCTGCAACCCACAGTGGATGGCAGGGTGCTTTCAGGCTGCACAGCGGGTTTGCTGACACCAAACTGAAGTGATTTATACAACCTCATTAATTTTATAGGCTCCCCATATGTATGATTAGAAACGGTCTCCTAGAAGCACAGGCTGACGGGACTATGAAAATGTAATTACACTCCTTACATGAACATGATTTTGGACTGGTTGGGGTCGGGGGGGATTTGTATTTATATCTACAAGCATATAGCAGAAAGCAACGAGATTTGAAAGTTGCGTGAAGGAAAGCGAGCCAGCCCAGCCACGAGGCATGACAGTGAGAACGGTTCTAGCCTCAGATGTGAGCAGAAACCTAATTTCCCACAGCAAAGTGTGAATGTGTTCCCTGCACTGTCTCACTGCGGTTCCACAGACTGCTGGAAGGTGGCAAACGTTCACTGCAGCTGAAGGCCGTCCCAGCCAGGTGGCTTCAAGTCTCTATGTGCTTTAACCCGCTGTGAATAGCTGGCATTATCTTAATCTCTGCCCAAGCCCCCCTCAGCATTTTCTGGGCACGTGCCATCCTTGCAGGCTGCACAAAGCTTGCCTGATTCCTCTAGAATTCTTTTTGTTGGTTTAATTAAAGGGTCGAAGGCCTGGACACTGGTGTCAGATCAATACTATTCAGGTACTTTTAACCTATTAAAACATCTGTGCTGTAATTCTTGAGGTATATTTTTTATCATTATTAGGGATGTTTGATATTAACGTGCACGATAGCACGAGTAGAAGGAACTAGAACAACTCTGAGAAAAAAAAGTTTGCTCACTCTGTGAACTGTTTTCTACCTTCCTAAGAACCAATCACTTCTTTCTGGGAAAATACATCAAAATAACCTACTAAGCAGTGTTTCAAGGCTTTATCCCTGGAAATATCCAGATTTTAATATTACTAGCATCCCTTGAAAATGATGAAAAACAGTGACAAAGACCATCTATATTTTCCCTCTGTACCTCCACAGAACCTATTCAACCCATGGAGACATTCACCTTGTCTGTTAGCTTCAGATTAACTCCTGCGACAAGAATCATCTCGGCAATGTCCTGCCTGCCATGCTCCGCAGCGATGTGGAGTGAGGTCTGCTGCCTCTACAGAAGGAGGGTGAAAGGACTAAATTTCAGAGAAGAAAAAGTGTGAGGCTGGAAGGACAGGACAGAACAATACCAGGAGGAAGCACTGTAAGAACGCTGTCATCTCTGCCCTCCTTTCCCTCTATCACTTTTCAAACTGAGGGCCAAACACCCTCCTACCTCAAACTGGAGTTGGGTTCCTGAGACTGAGCAGAACTGATCTGTCCCTGTCCCAACACCAGCACTAGGAAGCCTCCTTGACAACATTTCAGTCCAAAGAAGGAACTTCTTCAGTTCCATAAAGCTCCCTAGGGTCATTTATAAGACTATACTATTTCCTGTTATTTAAACAATATCTGCAGGCAGACAGTTTGGCAAAGGGAGGAAAGGACCTGTGCCAATTCTTTGTTCCCGGGACACAGGGCTGGGTTAATGTGTATGCACTGTAAACTGTATGTACCTTGGGACTGTTTAACGGAAACAACTAAAATCAAACAAAAAATGTGGCAATTTTATGGTGTCATCAGGAAAGAACATCACTACAAGAATGAACATTAAATAAAGCATCACAAACAAGCTACAACAAAGTCCCTCATTCACAAAACTACGATTTGGTGAGACAACCAGCTACCTCCAGGCTTGCCTCCTATTCTCATCCCCCCAAACACTTAGCAGAATATCTTCTGGCCTGAAAATTCTGCCACCTGCTTCCAGCAGGGAGGAAAGAATCTGACTATGCAACGTCACTGTGCACAGGTCCCAGGGGAATGACACAGCCCATGTGTTGAAAGCCATCAAGCTATTACCTCACTGCAGCGATCCAGAATCATTTCACAGGTTTCATGTTTCCTAAGTTGCGCTTCCAGGTTTTCTCCATTTTAAAGCACTCCTCTTTAATCCTGTCCCCAAGGTGATCAAATCCCCCATGAAACTGGTTCACATTTCAAAGACAAAGAATAGGAACCGCAGTCTTACATTATCTGGAATGTCAAGGTCACACTCTGCATCAATGAAGAGCTTCACCATTGCTGGGAAGTTGTGCAGTACTGCAATGTGTGTCGCTGATGCGTTTTGCTGTGGAAAGTAGACCCTGTGCTTAGGAAGAGCTTATCTCAGGGCACTGAAAGGACCATGCTGTGCCCAGCATGCCTTACTCTAAGGCAGCTGCCAGCCTGGACTGGGGGCAGACTGGGGATGCTGCCCCATAAGCACAAGCCCCGTAGCAGCACTGGTCCTTTCGGAGTTGCTTTATGCTCTTGAGCAGCTTTATAAACTGGCTTTGCCTTTCGTAAGTGATGAGAGCATTGAGCAGGACTTACATGATTAACAGCATCTGTGTGGATTCCTGCATCCATGAGGATCCTTGCTATCTCCTCATAGCCATGCAGGGCTGCGTAGTGGAGGCAGTTCATCTTCTTCTGAGAAGCATGTCAGAAGAGACGGGTATTAGTCAGGGCTTCTTCTCAGAGGCTGCGGTGTTACAAACTATCAACAGAGATCTCCCCGCCTCCCCCATACCCCCATACTGACAAATTCATACAGAATGTCCCCACAGCCAAACCAGTTCCAGGGAGCTTCACCCATCTCTTTGTATAAAGTCATGTGTGCTTTCCTGTGGACTCCCTGCACTATTTTTGAAGTGCTGGGCTCCACATGGCCTCACCCGATCACGGGTGCCCTCCCTGGGAGACCACGGGCCTGGGCAAAAGTCCACAAAGTAGTGTTTGGAAATGGAGCCACTTCCATGGAGCTAACCTGGGTTTGGGCATTGACATCAGCACCTGTTTCCAAGAGCAGCTTCACACAGTCACTGTGACCTCCCTCAGCAGCCAGGTGCAGAGCTGTAAGTCCTTCCTGGACAAAACAAAAAAGGAGACAAGCAGCATTTCTGTAGACGAGGCCAAGAAGAGGAGCAGAATGAGCAAGCCTCTACCCCATCTTCTGAATCCACGACATGTTAAAATACCAATTCTGAGGGCCAGGGATCTCCAATCGATTGTTAGGAAAATAAAGGACACTATTACCTGCCACCAACATTAGAGTACTGCTCTGTCCTTATGCCACTGGAAACAGCTGGCCTGTGGGCCACAAGACAGACACCGCGTCTACCATCTTTCCTCCCCTTCAGCCCATCAGCAAACAGAAAAGAATTTCACGTGGACAATGAAGACAAACTGTTTTCCTGGAGTAGCCCAGAGACAGCCATAGGCAGAACTGGAAACCCATGGCCCTCAACCACTGGTTCTCCTTTCTAAGAGCTACAGCTCATTTCTTTACAAGAAAACAGAAACAAGCAGAATCCCGAAGTGATTTAATCTGGTTTTATTATTGCTCTTTGCACAAAAGGGAAGACAAATGCTACCAGTTACCAGAGAAGGTGGTTTCCCCTTTCTTTCAGATCCTAATCACAATCAAATACACTTTTCAAAGACAGTAACTAAATAAGACTAAAAAAAATTGCTGATAAACTTAATTGGGAGTGTGCCCTGAAATAAATAACAGTGCTCCTAAACCAATATTTGCTATCTAAATCATTAACTGTGTACCAGCCACATAATTTTCCAAAGCAGGTCTGGCAAAGAGAGATCTCAAACAGAAGGTCCATATGTTCAGTGACTAAGTCAATACTATAAAGCATAGTGAAGTTTAGTTTAAAACACACTCAATAACCATTTAGGCACTTGAATTTACAAGGGTCAGGGAGAAAAAGGGAGATTAAATGGAGTGATACGGTAGGTCAGCAGATAGAGCAGGAAGAAAAGGCAATATTTTAGAATGCAATATCAGTCCAAGAAGCGTGCTGCCTTTCACTGATACTCTGCAAGTGTGACCTGCAGTTACACACGTACACTTCAGATAAAATCAGCTATCTTCTAGACCTCTCCTGTCGATACTGACTATTCAGCCTGATGACTGTGGCAGGAGATTATTTCTAGGGAGGGAAAGGGCGAAACTGACACAGTTTTTATTTCATTTAAGTGTACTTACTAAGTTCTTTCCATCAAGGTCCACTCCAATGTCTACAATCTTCTGCAGTACAGAGAGGTGTCCATTTTTAGCAGCTAAATGCAATGCTGTGTTTTCTTCCTGAAGGTAAACAACACTTCATACATGTATGTACCACAAGACTGAGTGTTCATACACCACAACCTTGCACAGAGTATATCCAGGGTGGCTGAAAAGGGGGGTTGTAACCAGTAACAAGAGTCTGAAACAGTTTTCTAATAGCTGCAGCAGGGAGGGAGGAAACCCAGCTACCTTAAACTGGAGCATGGTCCACTAGGCTTGCTGTGTATGCTGTCTGACAAGTCCTGGAGAGAAATCCAACATGGAGTGAGGTGCAAATGGCTTGCAATTGGATAGGGAAGAAAAGCCCTGACATACCACAACCATAGTCACAACTGCTGAGAACTTGCATGCATGAGCCTCTTCTGGTATCCTGTTCCCTGACTTTCACAGCCCCTAATTCTTGGACTTCACCTCCCTTGCATGTGGTTTTATGCCTGTACCTTGTCTTTGGCACTGTGAGAACAACCCAGTCGAATCAGGAACTCTACCACCTCCAGCCGCCCATACTCTGCAGCCAGGTGAAACGCTGTCCTGTCCATCTTCGCAAGAAAAAAAAAAGAATTATAGTCCAAGAAAAGCTCAGAAAACACAAGATTAGATCACCTTCTGCAAGCAGTACAATAATGCCTTGGGCAATAACCCAGTCCACAGGGGGGGGAAAGTGCTGCACTTCAAAAATAGTTACCTTTCATTCTGTTGTTAACTTTTATACTGCTTTACATTTGGGATGACCCTAACAAAACAAGGTCAAGAGAACTACCCACTGGGGCTAACAGCTCCAGGCACTTTGGTCTCACCAAACACTGGAAAAGAGATCTTTTCAGTATTTATTTCATATATATAGGGGATAATAAGTAGTTTACTAAAAGCAACTACGGATAAAAAAATGGAATTACTATCTGAGATCCCAGTTATTGAGTGAGTCAGAACTCCCTTGGGGGAAAGGCAGATCTCTTGTTACTTTATTTAACTCCCAAGCATCAGAGTGGGGACCACTCTTGGAACCATAAAGGCCATGGAGTCAAAAAAAATGTGCGCTAGCTCCTGTGTGTTCTTATGCTGTCTTCAGGAACAGATCAGCCAATGCTGGAACATGCTGGGAGAGGGTTAGCTTTGGTTATTACTTACCCACAATACCCTCTGAAGCATCAGCTGCAAGAGAGGAGGACACTGAAATTCCTGAATTTATTCTATAAAAGGCTACATTGCGAAGCCCTGGCTGCCAAAGCTTTACCAGAGCCAGAACCCCCATCGACCCTAAGCCCCCCTCTTCAGGAGGGCTTCCAGGAGTAGCATCTGATTCTGAGTCTCTTCCCAAGACAAAGGGCAACATTCCTGCTAAGCTTGGCAGAGGAAGGTCAGACCTGACGAAACAAAGCAGTGAAGAGCCTTCCTACCTTGTCTGTCTTATCCACACACATGTCCTCCAGGTCCTCCATGATGAACTCCATCACCTGGATGTGTCCCCTCTGAGCCGCACAGTGGAGCATGTTCCTGCCATTCTGGAGAGGAGATAAAGGACTGCTCATTTAACAAGTCCAAGATCACGGGACAGTCTGTTTTAACAATGTGATCCTGTTAGCAAAGAACCATTCCATGCCTTCCTGTGCCTCTAGGGCTAAACTAGCCTGTGCTGCACACAGCACGTTACGACTGAAGTATTAATGTTCCTTTTCCCAACCAAGGTCTATTTTAAAATACACGAACTGCTGATTCACTAAACCCATTTCCCATTTCTGTAACACCTGCCACAACAACACTGCACAAATATGAGCTAAGCAAGCTGTGTACATCTCTATAGCTACAATTATTACATGTGTAGGAATAAGGCAGAAGTGCAAATCTTAGTTCACAGGTAAGCCTCTCTCTCTCCCCACACCATCACTGGCTAGAGGCACGTGACAGACCCAAACAGGGAGACTGCCTCACCCTATTGACACAGTTAATCTTGGCCCCAGCACTGACGAGGATCTGCAGGACGTGGAGGTGACCGAACCAGGCAGACAAGAGAAGTGCATTCATTCCAAACTGGGTGGAAAAGAAGAGAGATACTTACAGCTAAACTGCAGCCACCACCATCCCCACCCACCCTGGAGGCAAGCTGTTCCTTTAGCTTCATGAAGTTTCCCAAACATTTTTGTTTCTTTCTGGGGTTTTTTTAGCCCCTTTCTCCAATTACTATTATTCCTGCCACAGATGGTTGCAGCAGCTGAGCAGAGACCTGCCTCTTGACTGCCACTTCCTAGTCAATGGTGTGTATTAGCCTGGTTGTTATGGGGGAAAGAGAACTTGCTGGCTGTCCCTGTCTTCTCACAAGCCCCAATAACAGGACCAGAAGCAGCCAAACATCCCCGTGCTATACAGGAAACCTCACAGATTCTACCAGCCTGCTTCCTGGTCACTGTGCATGCAAGGAAAAGGCCAAAAGACAGAGCACTGACACCTCTGAAAACAAGGCTTGCTCCAGAAAGGCACTGCACCTGCCTCAGCAGGGAGGCCACAGCTTCTCAAGCACTGCAATGCCTTGTGCCACCCACCCAGGGCTAAGGTGAAGTCTGTAACTGCTGGCCCAGCGCCCAGCCCCCAGCGCTCCCCCAACACATTTGCAGGACATGCAAGGGAGAGTCGCCTTTGTACACTGTCTTCGTCATCCACTGGGAAATCGTGATCCAGGAGCAGTCGCACAGCATCCACGTGGCCTGCTCCTGCGGCCCAGTGCAGGGCAGTCCGGTCTATCTGGAAGGGGAGGAAGGAGAGAGGGAAGGCTGATGTATGCAGAGCGCATGTGTATCTCCCAGTCTTCATGAAGGCCAAAATCTCCTTTGCCATCCATGGAGCCAGAATTTCTCACACTGTACAGGGTTTTCTTCGGACACAGCCATCTGTCTCTTTGCTGTCTTCTCAGGTAGACGGGTGCTAGTCACCTTCTACTCAGAAACTGCAGTTCTGGACTATAGCAACAGCACAGGAATTAAAAACATCGCTGACCGTCAATGGACAGATTGAAACAGCAGGGATGGGTGCAATCCCCTATTTCCAGGAACCTACTGGTCAACAAGGGGGAACCTGCACCAGGAACTAAGTTACACCCACAGCCTTGGCGTAAAGAGATAGCAAAACCAAAGCCTTTCATTGGAGCTGTATCTGACACACAGGTTGCAAGGGGAGGCATAAATTACCACCCTCTCTCAGCACTTGCAACTTTCCAGTCTGACCAGGATGACAGCGCCGTGGGTTTCAGTGTATTGTGAAACTCATCAGTTGCCACAGGCCCTATTTAGCACTGGGCAGTGTATTTTAAAGCTTTGACCAATTGAGTAGCTAATGAGAAGAGTAGCATTAAGGAGCTGCAGTTCTGAAACATGCCCTCAGCACTTCCTGCAGCTTGGAGGTAGAAAACCCCAGGACTTACATTGTTTTTTGCTTTGATGTCGACCCCTCTCCTGATGAGCTCCTCCATCCTGGCTGTGTCATTACGCTTTGCCGCATCATGGAACTCCTTCTCTGAATGAAGCACTGCAACAGAGACACAAGAGCAGGCATTAACAGTGCTGGCAAGGAGCATGGAGCAGCATGCCCGAACAAATCTCCCCTGCATCTCACCGGCCCCAGTGGCTTCAAGGAAGGATGACTGCAGAAAGATTCTTTCAGCAAGAATTCCAGCCGAACAAACATTGGCATGTTTGCTGGGTTTGTCCTCTCCCATTATCTCCCCTTCCTTGAGTACCCGGTGTGACACCAGTGCTCTTCCAGTCCTACCAGCTTTTCTTCTAACTCAGTGTCCTCTGCATGGCCTTGTTCCAGCTGCAAAACCTTTTGATCCATTAGGTCCATGTTCACTGGGCATCCTCTGAGGTACAGAGCTGGTGTGAGGTCTCAGGCAGAAGACACTGACTCTTTTCTCCACCCCTCCACTTACATCCCACTGCTCTACAAGGAGGCCTTTACACATGGTCCTGCTGTCCCCCTCCAGGTAACATGAATCAGTCAAGCAGCACAAAACTGCTAGCCTGGCCTGTGATTAGTGTTGCATCTCTTAATAGACCGTTGCAGTTCTGCACATAATTTACCACAACCAGCAGTATTTGTCCTGCACAGTTAGGCATAATTTAAGAGCGTTTACTCTCCATGTTGGGCCTTGCCCCAGCAATCTTCTCCTTGATCAAACAAACCTTCCTGCCAAGAAACGAGAGCAAGGCTGTGACTCTGGGCCTGCTGCATCCTGACAGGGAGGCTCTGGAGGCTTTTGGCAAGCCTGGTGTCAGTCTTTGCTGGACTTAGTCTCTGTCCTAATGCTTTTTGGGGAAATCTTTTGAGAAGTGCTTGTGTCAGACCCTCACCCTGTTACATCCCACTGGAGAGCTGGCTCAGAGGTTCTGCTCTCTTTCGCATTTCTGCAGATCTCAGGCTGCAGTTTGAGGGTAGCAGGGGCTCAACGCACCTGCAGTTTGTCTCAACATATTGGCTAGACACTAACCACAGGCCACACAAGAGGCATCAAAACATATTATTGTTCCCATTCCACCACACTGAGGAGATAAACAGGAGACTTGCTGTCTAAATAGCACTACCACATTTGTCTCTGGAGGGCACAGAAGAAAGGCACCACTACTGTGGGCTCTTCAGGCAGCAGAGGTATAACCTCATCCTCCAGTTTCTGTTCCTCTTACCTTCAAACAAAAAATTTTAGCTCAAGAAAAACACGAATAACACAAACCTTAATACCAGACAAGGGAATTTAAGAGTGTCGGACCTACTGCTACAATTAAGGCAGTAGGATTTGGACACTGATTTCTGCAGGAACAGGATTTTCTACACTGTATATTGAGATCCTGTTCTCATCTGGTCAGGTGTGTTAACAGGGCTGCATTTTTACACCACAAGGACCCTTCATTTGAGGGGAAATATCTGGAGAACTTGGGAAAATCTGTAGAGTTTATGTTAATTAATTAATAGTTAATTAACAACACTGATGGCTTATCTCCGTTCAGTGGAGTAAATCCTCCGTTTCAGTTAAGCAAATGTTGCTGCACCTGCTCTCCAGGTGACAGCAATGTGTTCTTACATTTTACGATGGCACAAAGCATCATTGCCAACAGATGTCAAACTGCCCCTTGACTTATTTACTCTTTCCTCTACCTGTGAAGATGCAACAATCAACCTGGCATCACTAAGGCTGCAGAAGTCTCAATTTATTTCTTTTCAGCAACACATAGGAAACAATTTGACAGCCTGAGTTTCCTATTTATTGTCCACACAGGCGAAGTAATGTAATGTAAATGTACGTGCACCCCCCATCATAGCACGCACCCTTCCAACAGCTGCATTCCCATAGATATTTAGCAGTTTTCTTTCTCCTTCAGGCTCAGGTTCTGGGGTATTTCATACCTGATGGTACTGAATATGCATTCAGTTATCCCAAACAGCGTGGAGCACAATTTAAATGATTTACCCTCAGTTCAATGCACCAGCTCACAGACAGTTTATTATGCAAGAGGTTTAAAAAAAAAAAAGCAGCGAAGGAGATGAAAGGACCGCAAAGGAAGGCGCTGGCATGTCCGCTGGGCGCTACCTGAGGCTGCAGGACACCAAGCCAGCCCAGGGCGGCCGGGGACCGCTCCGTGAGGGGGGCAGAACGGCGCGGGGGTGGGGGGTACCGGGGTTACATGCAGCACCTTAGGCATGCAGGATGCTTTGGGCAAAAGCAGTGGCGATTGCCGCGTAGGTTACGCAGCTGCGTTCTTTCTGAACGGATTTTTACAGGTTGTGTTATTCCTAAAAGCACCGCGGCCCTGCCGCACAGCCCCCCGCCGGCACGGGCCCGGGGAGGCCGGCGCCCCCTGCCGCCACACAGCCCCCCCCGAGCGCGCAGCGCCTCCCGCCCCGCCGGGCAGCCCCCCTCGCCCCCACTCACGGCTGTCGTCCTCCGGCGCCACGCCGGCCTCCATGCTGCCGCCCGCCGCCGCCTCGGGGCGGGCTGACGGGCGCGGCCCCGCCGCTTCACGGGCGGGCTGGCTGCTGCGCCGTAGGGCGCCTCTCGAACTGTCATTTAAAGGAAAATAAAATAAAATAAATGCTCTTTCCGACGAGCACGGTGCTTTCCGGCCGTTTTGGGGTGACTTGAGGGGCGAACATCCAGCTGGCGCCATTTCAGTCAGGGGATCGCACGGCTGTTACCTGGGCCGGTGCCCCCCTTTACCACAGCGTGGCTGGGACAAGTGCTCGTACTCCGGGGCTGTGAGTGGTTTAATTCTGTTCCCAGACCGATTTGGGAGGAGAGGGGTTGCTGCTCCGTGGGAAATTGGGGGTGGGATGGTGGTTTTTTTCCCTGAAAGCAGGGTTTTGGTGTTCCCAGGGGATGAGGTGCTCACATCCGCCACACTGCCGGGGTGCAGCAGCAGGTGCGGGAGGGGGTTAAGAGCGCTCATCACTCAGAGTTTTAGTTAATTCTTCTGTCCCAGAATCTGGCTCTGGTTTTGTCTTTTCGTTTCCATTTTGATAGTATGAGGAGAAAGGAATCAGGCAGTGGGCTGAGCTGAGGTTGGGAGAATCAGATCTGTTTTGGTGAGGTCTGAGGTAGGCAGAAAAAAAGGGTCCAAAACGGCCTAAACAATTACAAAACTGGGTGCTTGGTCCTGTCAAGTGTTGTCCATCTCCAGGCCAGAGAGATGATGCTGCCTTTTGATGAAGGACCAGGTCATGGATCTCCTGGCAGCAAACCTTTCCTGCAGCTACACGGGGGCCACCCCTCCAGCCATTTCAGTTCAGCCCATGCAAGGTTGCTGCCATGGGTCTGGCTGCCGCAACGTTCCCCCCGTATCTTAATTTGTCAGGGTTAGTGTGACACATGAGTGTTCCTTGCTCCTTGCATTTTCTTGCCTTTGCCATGTTTGCTTGCACTCAGTCTTGCCATGGATACGGGGTGATAATTGAGTGACACCTCGGGTTGATTGACTCGGTGCTGTTTGTTGGCCTTCAAATGCATAGGAAGGCGCCGCGAGGAGAAGGGAATAACCTGTTCTGCAAACCCAGGATGGGCAGCGTTGGGAGGCATGAGCTTAACTCATGGCAGGCAGGACGTTGGTTCCTCCTGAGTACAGCTTCCCAGCAGCCAAGACAGCAAAGGGGACCAGACTGCAGAGAGGGAGGTTTCTTTGCTGCTGGTCTCAGGACAGGAGAGGTGACATCAGGTCTGTATTCCCTCCCTGTTCCATGCTGGCCTACAGACTTGGTCCTTGTCACGGGCTGTCTCCCCTCCTGAGCAGGACTCCGCGGAGGAGCCTCCCGCAGCCCCCAGCCGCGCCGTGCCGGGGCTTGGCAGCGAGCGCACACCGATCCCGGCGACCACTTGAGGGTGCCCGTGCTGTTCCCCTGCCACGCTGTGCTGCGGCGAGCAACGAACTCCAGGGTGCAGACGGGCCTGTTCTCTGGGCTCAGGCCAGTTTTGGGGGTCACCCCTGTCCTGGGACCCTTGTGCGGGTCTGTGCTGCTCCGGCGAGACAGCGCGGGGTGTGTGCCTGTGGTGGGAGATGCGGGGAGGCTGGCAGCGTGCCGGGGGGATGCAGGGATGCAGAGACCTGAAGGAGCTGAGGGTCTCCTTTAGAAACAGCCTTCTGT
Source organism: Falco biarmicus (assembly GCF_023638135.1). Lineage (NCBI taxonomy): Eukaryota > Metazoa > Chordata > Aves > Falconiformes > Falconidae > Falco > Falco biarmicus. Next base: position 67,069,850 of record NC_079294.1, on the reverse strand, counting down.
GGGCACAGAGCTGTCTTCAGGGCAGGGAACAGCAGGGCTGAGCTGGTGGTTTCCATCTTATTGAAGCCCACCACCGAGGGCCTCGGGTAGCCAAGCGTGGCGCTGATGCAGCTGACCTGCTCTGGGCCCGCAAGCGGGGCTTGGCGTGCCTGGCTGGGAAATAGGCCTTAGGCCCTTGAGCGAACACAGATTGGGGGGGGTGGGGGGGGTGGGGGGGGATCTGTGGCTAGCTGCTGGTCTCAGAGCTTTGGATTTGTGTTTTGTTTTCCTTTTATTCAAATCTAATTAAAAATAGACAGTGTCCTTGGTAGGAAAAGCAAACATAAGGTCTGTCTGGATAAAGAGGGAGACCTTTTGTATAATAGCCCAGCGGGTACAGCATCCTCCCCAAGGAAGGGGGAAAGGTAGGTTTGATCCTCCGTTCTGCCGGAGGGGAGATGCAAGCCCTGGTCTCCTCAAGACCCCAGAGAGTACCATAAACAGCAGGCTGTGAGCATGTCTGATGCGGAGAGTTTTTCTTGCTCTTTGCTGTTATTTTAAATAATTAATGATCTGATGGAGCAGGGAGTGGAGAAGGCAGGTGTCCCATCTCCCTGGAGAGCAGTCTGTGCACCCGATGAGACAGAGTCTTGCTCTCTCTTGATGAATATTTAAGTGTCTTTAGACAAATTGGAATGTTGCCAGCAGGAATGACTGAGAAGGGTTCAGCCCTTCCCACTGGGTATCCTAGTGCCTGGGGGTTGGGGAAACAGCCTTTAATAGGGCAGAGAATAATCCCTGCTTGTACCGGTGTACCATGCATCCCAGCCTTGGGTGGGACCTCTGGCTCTTGCTAGTCTTTTGTTATGCTGGATGGAAAGCTGGCTGGATTTAACCTGCCACTGTTAATGTCATTGTCTGCACTTCCAGAGCTTGAATCAGCCAGGACTGATCACCTACGGCTCTTACGCTGCTTAATGCTGACCTCAGAAGAGAAGTAGCACAGATGCACTGAAAGTTTGCATCTGTTTGTAGGCTTGGGTGTTTCCAGCAGGCAGCAAAAAAGCAATGTAGGCAATTCCTGCTGTCCTTACTAAATAAGTATGTGTTCAGGGTTGGAAGGGATGAGGACTTTCTGCTGATACTAAGTACAGAATGCTGCAAGGATTTATTAATGACACCGAACACTTGCCTAGCGATCTATTTGTTAGCTAACAGACCTAAAAGTGCTTTTGGATTTTTCCACTAATGTTGTAGCATAACGAATGACAGAGGGAGGTGGTAATTTGAGCTTTTTTTGCAATATATTCCAGATATTGACTCCATCTTTAGAAAGGTATTAAAAGTCTTTGACTTTATTTCACTTGAATGATAATTTTATCTAAGCCAGCTACATGCTCTTTCTTGCTTAGGAGTGAAGGCTCTCTGAGACGCAGTATTTTGTGCTCTTACCTTGCATGCACAATTTTTATGTGTTAGTTTAGGATAATCGTTATTTTCGATCTCCATTCAAAAATCATGAGTCAAGCTGCTCAAATCCATGCCATTTTAAAAGGTGTCTCTGCTTTCTGGTTTAGTTGTGTACACTGTGATTTTAAAGTCAGTCAGATTTGCAGCTAGCCATGTAATACAGCCCACAAACCAGTATGTGTTTATGCAGAAACAGTTGCTTACCTAAAGGTTTAGAAAATTGGACTTCAATTCATAATCTTCCCTTGAAGCAAAACTGGAAGGAGACTCCTCCTGCCTGCAGCTGCCTGTAGTCCAGGAAGCCAAGCCTCTGCTTCCCTGGAGCTGCCCACAGTGGGGGAGCCTGGCTCCGGAAACAGCCTCCAGCCCTGGAGGATTGTCTTTTCTGGCATATGCTGCCACAGTCAGGAAATTGAATATTGCATGGGAGAGGGGATGACCACGTCCCTCTTTCAGTGCTGATGGACTGTTTTTACATGACTGGGTGTCAAACAGCACAATGTGCTGAGTAGCAACCATGAGATCTGTGTGGCAGCATGTAAACCAGATCCTTTGGGCACTGTGGTACACGGCTTCCATTGATGCCACGAGGAACTGTATGTTTGTGCTGCTTTATGTCCCTGCTGTGGGTACGAAAGGGACTAACCACACCAGTTCTGTGTCCTGATTTGCAAACTGCACTTTCAGATATGTCCCATTAGAATGGAATACACATTACAACTCTGGCTATATGGCTTCATGTGTGGCTCCATCTTATTTATTTTTTGTCTGGGCTACGCTTTTAGTTGCCCTGTAGACTAGGTTATTTTTGGTGCTTTCTTTGATAACTCTGTTGCTGTGACATGCTGCGGAGCCAAAACTCCTGTGGGAACATCCCAGAAGTGCACACAAACATCAGTCCTGTAGCTTCTAACAGTCAACATATGAAGCTTTCAAAAACCCTGGACACCTAACAGGACTCCACAACCCACTCTGGAATCCTGAGAAGGGATCCAGCACTTTCCTCAAAGGCTATATTCATCTCCTTGCAAGGCTTCCACAGAGGAACAGCTTGTTAGAGGGACCTGTGGAGCTTGGAAGCTTTGCCAATAATAATTCAGGCCCAATTCTGAAGTCAAATATTTAGTTAAACAGAGACTGTCTGATGACTGCATTAAACACAGACGCATCTGAGTGAGCTTGATACTTCAGGTTTTTGTCAGTGTCCATTTCACGAGCTTGTAATTCCATTTTTCCTGTCTTCCCAGACTCTGCTCATCCTGTGCAGTGTTGTAAGACAACACAGAATGAGGTATTTTGGCAGAGCTGTTGTTCCTAGCTCAGGAAGCAGCCTGTATCACAAAGTCATGTTCTCTGTTTTAGGCTTAGGGATGATCCTGTATTATGGGATTGGGAGAAAATGACACTTTAGAGAAATTGAAGGTTTTCTTTCTTTGTTTGTAAGGAAATGTCTCAAGGAAGCCACGAAATGTCAGAGAGGGTTGGTGAGTGAGTCTTGCCTGGCAAGATGCTGCTGCATGAGGTTGACAAATATGATTCAGTCCATGTTAACAGCAACTGGAAGTTTCAACTGGTGATTTTGGACTTCCCTTTCCTGTCACTCTTACTTCCCAAAGCTGATAGGCCTTTAAATCCCTTGAAAAGATGAATGAGCTTAAGCTTCTATGTAGCTTGGAAAGTGAAGCTTACCTGCAATTAGCACTGTGGCCAAGTTTGTTCCTGATGATGAGGTCACTCCTATTGATGCCTGACCAGAAGCATTGAGCTTACTGACACGAGTTTGCTACATCTTCGAATGGAGTATGTTCTCCTTCCAGCTGTGGAGAACTGGGCTGACATCTATCCTGCCGGACTACATGAGAAGCAAAAAAATAACTGCCCAGTATCATTTGTACCTGAATGATATCTTAAAAAATACTGGGGGGGGATATTTGTTATTTCTCTGATGCTTTGCTGAAGGAGGTTTAGAGGAGCCCATTGTGTTCAAAGTCTCTTAATGCCCGAGTCCCAGCTTTTACCAGTAGCAGGGAGGTTACTGGCACGACAACCTCTGTCTCACAGTGATGATCAGGTTACAGTGGTCATTCTGGCCTTGCTTTGAACTGTATGCCTTACTGGAAGACTGGAGGCCAGTCTTTCAAAATCAGGAACATAAGACTAGTATGCTCTTAAAACACCTTTTATGTGAACAAAAGCAAGTGTAGCAGGGAAGGGTCTAAAGGGTCTTGAATATGAGAAGAGAAATACTGTGATGGAGCTGGGTTCCTGAGCCTTCCTGGTCTGAATGTGATGAGGAGCTGAGCAAGTGTTTGTTTGCGGGAAGTGGGAACTGCTGCATCCTATAAACCAAGTAATAATCGTACACTAAGCCTAATCCCCTTGCTGACATGCCTGCAGGCAATGTTTTTATTCTCACTTTCCTGCATGTGTAAAAAGAGGGAGGATCCTCTGGTTCCTGGGCCTCTGAGGACTCTCTGACTCCTAAAGGCAATCTCTTCCCTGCTTTTTTCAGGACTAAAGTGTAGCTGAAATGTAGGATCTTACAACCATAAACCTGCAGTGCTGAAACCCATTGCCAGAAGCACAGCCCTGAGCTGCACTTATGCCATGCTGTAGGACTTCATGCAAAATTTGAAGCATAAAAAAAAAAATCTTGGTTCTGAGCATTTAATAAAAGCAAAGTGGAAGCAAAGGGTCACTAAACTGTGATGCCATTGCTCCCTTCTTCTCTGATCCCGTGGTAAACCACGGAGCGCAACAGGAGCAGGAAAGCTTACTGTTAGGAGACAGCAGTGCAGCTTTGGAAGCATTTCATCTCTCTCAGTAATTTTCTTCCAGAGCCTGAAACATCTGTCTCTGCCTCCAGCCACATGCAAGTGCACCGAAAGAGTTTTGTTCCAAGCCTAATGAGTAATTTCGTGGTCTCGGAATTGGGAGATGGGGGAGGGGGCTGGGACAGCAGCCGGAGTCATGTGCTGTACAAGGAGCTCTGCTGATGTCAAATCGCAGCCTGATGACTTTTATTGCAGCCCACCAGGCTTCCCTTTAAAATCTGCTGCTAAAGTTGCTGGTGATCAGTGCAGGAACAGCTCCTACACAGGCTGCTGCGTTCCAGGGGCTTCCTCATTTCTGGACACAACAAGCAACATGGAAAATAATGACATCAGTGGAGAGGAGGTGGGGGAGCACAGCTGGGCTTCAGCTCTGCTCTGTTTCTGGAGAGAGCATGTGTGAATGCAGCAAGTGTTTTGCTTGTCCTGCTTCTGGCTTCAGTGCAATGTACTTGTAGAAGGAGGGACAAGGGAACAAACAACCCTGGACAGATGTGTAATCACATTGCTTGAGCATCTAGCAGATGATGCTGTGATGGGGTGATGCACACGGTCTGAGAGCAAATATAGAACAAGTTGATTCAAATGGTAGCTGGTCTCAGCAGCGTTTAAAAAGCACAAACTCTAGCTTTCTCTTTCAGAAAGATGGGGTTATCTGTAAAGAGAGAGAACCTATACAGAGCACAGGGAACAGAAGGTAGATCTCGTCATACATTTATCATGTTTCCACCACAGGATCATTGGGACAGGCTTGCAGATCCCAGGCTCTGGAGCATAATTCCATGGACTCACCATATTGTGTTTATCTAGGGCAGAAGAATCCACAGAGCTCTTCCTCCACCTGCCAAGGTTCTCCTGGTCTGAAGAGGAAGTTTATATTCTCTTGCTGTGACTCAGCTATGGAGCCTGACTCACTTTCATGCTGTTACTCATGGAAAGGGAAAACCAAATGGCAACCAGTCTGTGCCTGTAGACACCTGTAATTCTCCAGCTTTCTGCTGTTAACCTGTGAATGAGTTTCTGTTTATAGACAGTAACACACTTATTCTGCTGAAGCTTTTAATACTTCTCTCTACAGAGAAAGACTGATGGGAAAATAAAGTTTTCTACTCCTAAAGCTAAGAGGAAATGTTCTGAATTTCCATACTGCTTGTGGAATTCCCAAAATGGGACTATTTCAAGCAGACGCTTCACAGGGGTAGCAATGGGCTGGAACCAGGTGGAGTGACCATCAGGCAGGGCTGGGGACAGCTGCAGAGTTACTGCAGCTCCTGAGCTGACCTCTGTGGTCTGGAGGGAGTTGCTGGTGGTCTGTCTCTTAAAGGTGCACAGCGCTAGGAAATCCTGCTTCTAGTGACGATGGTTTGTTGGTGACCAGAAATCTGACTTACCAGCAATCTGGACTTCTGTCCCATGCCTTGACTCCCCACTGTGATACAAGGACTGTAGCTGCTTGGGGTTCTGTAGGCTGTCAGTCCTTAGAGGAAGGGATGGTGTTTTACTTTGTGTAAGCCTTTGTTGCACTGCCAGCTCAGGAGTCTCTGCTCACTTGGGAGCTGGCTGTGCCTCACTCATGCGTATTTTGACTGCTCATCCAGTAAACACTGGGTCCTGGTTCCTTCTCTTGCAGCATGATGGGTGGGTTACTCTGTGTTTGAGACTGCACAAGCATGAGTCAGATTTGAAAACCTCACCCAAGATCTGCATAGAGAGGCTTTAGCTGTGAGGTGGGAACTGGTGCCTGCCACTACAGCTGGGCCAAACCCAGCCTTTCCCATTTCAGCCTCATTCCATGTAAAAACCACAGTGCAGCCCTTCCTGCACGGCACAGGAGAGCACCGTGAAAAGCTCCAAGTGGGTGGGCTGTCCAGAGGACAAGGAGGTATCTTGGACCTGGAGCAGGGGTTGAGTTAAGGCGGTTTCCTCTGGGTTATGAGAAGCTGAGGTCCAAGTCACTGGGCTAAGTCTTCCAGAGGAGGCTTGGCCTGAAGCCTGGCTCTCCCTTCTCAGCAGCCTGCTGCTGGGTGAGAGGCCACCCTACAGTTCTGCTCTCTCATTTTTCTCCTTGATCCCACCTAAAGAGCTTTGATCAGAGTTGTTCCATGGCCTTGCAAATGAAAAGCTGGGGCTTTGGTTATTTTCTGGTGGAAAAATATTTAATTGGAAAAATTCCTGCATGGCCTTGGTATGCTTTGAGCTGGCATCCTGCCTGCCCCTCTCTGAAAATGTTGCTGATTTTTGAGTGCAAGCGCTTCTTGTGCAGCTGGTTTCTTTGGTTGCAATCCCTCACTTAGGTTTCATTTTACCTTGAGCAGATGGTAGGAGCTGGCCTCTCGTTACATGGCACTGAAGTGACCTTCTGGGGCTGCCTGCATGTCCTGCTGCCCTTCATGGGAGAGCATCGCTGAGAAAGGCCGGAGTTCCCGTAGCATTTAAGGAGCAGACACTGCCCTGCTGCTTCTAGCTGTCTGCTGCTAATACTCACCACAACCCCCAGCTCTGGCAGCCGTGTTTGCAAAAAGCTCTGCGGGCAGTGGAAGCAAGCTGGTTTCATCATGACAATGTAGTTATCCTTTTAAGGGAAAATTCCCTCCGGGAGCCAACCCTCAATTACCTCCTGCTCCAGTGCCTTCTTGCTGGAGATGGCTTGTAACACAGCTCAGTTACAGCCACAGTAACTCAGTCAAGAGCCTAGCCACTCTGAAAACAAATAATAATTAAACTCTGTTGGCCTCCGTTGTTTGCTGAATCTAGAAATTGGGGTCAAAACCCAAAGAGCTGGCTCCTGTCATCAGTGCCTTTGTGCCGAACCCATCTGTGGACATTACATCTTCAAACCCAGACGCTATTTCCATGGTATTAGTGGCATTGTATGCAGATACTGTGTTCTTCTCTAAAGAAGTTCATTGCAATATTTGGGAGCAGTGGGTAGTACAAGGCTAGTGATAATTAGCCGATGCAAGTGTCTACCTAAATGCCAGGAAACTGGGGTAGGCAGTGACTGCTTTTCAACTTGCGGTTACTCGCTGTGGTGAATAGGAGGGGTCCTCCGAGGGCCCTGATGTGGAGGCCAAAAAATTCCTTCTGTTCTGCTGACATGTCTCATAGTCCACAGGGGCGATGTCTAATCAGGACGGGGCTGCTGCAGAGGTTGCCCTCTGATTCTATTGCAATGAGCAGAGCAGGAGCATGCAGAGCTGTAGAGAACAGCCTGTGCTCTTTCTATTCTATAGGAATGGTGGCTTTGGCTGCAAGCCCCCAAATTTACATCTCTTGTGTTTAGTGCGGATAATATCATAATTCCAAACGAGCTGCTTACCAGAAGAACATGACACTCTTGAATGCAAGCCTGTCACAGGAATGAGACCAGAGTCCTTCCAGAAGTTCTAGGGACTGCTTCCTTTGACATCTGTAAGTTTACTGTGATTGTCTGAGAAAATGGCATTTTCTCTCTGAGCAATGACAGACTTATTTAAAAAACACAACCCTGTACCTGTGCAGCTACTGTTGTCTTAAGCCAAAACAAATAGACCACCACAGCCCATGGCCTGACTGGATCACCTGAGAATGAAACTGCTCCTTGGAGGAGCAGAGGAGCCAGACTGGATTCATCTGTGACCCATTTTGAAAGAAATGAACAAGAATCCTATTCTGTCTGCCTAGGTCAGACTGAAAGAGCTTTCCCATTTATCAACATTCCCAACGGTTTGAATTCTCTTCCCCTATCTAGAGCAAGGGGAAAAAAATAATTAAAACTTCTGTAAGCAGACAGGAAGCAATCACATGAGTTCCATCAAAATATGTAATTTCATACTTTTAAAAACTTAGGGTAAATTTAAAAATGTAAATTAAATGAAGTGTTGAAATTGTGTTTTCATGCTACAGAGAAAAACTGTCCCTTTTTGAAATGTCAACTTTTCAAAGCTTTCTTCTTACTTTTTTTAAACAGGGGCACTTTTCCACATCTGTAGTCTTCTGTTAACTGTTTTGGGTTGCTTTTTTGCCCTGAAAATGTTTTGCCAGAAAATTTCTCACCAGCGATTCCCATGAGGCCCTGATTCCACCCTTGGAAGTGGGTGGTTTTGAACTCGCCAGCCGAAGTGTGACTAAGCTGAGAGCAATCCTGTCATTTGAATACATAACTATTGCTGGAACTGATGACCTTTCAGAAGTTCATTAGTTCTTGGCAGTCAAAAACACACGGAATTTATTTGCCTTGTTCAGTAAATTCAACCCGTGCTCTTGAAAATTCAGCGTTGCTCCAGAGAAAGAGCTGATCAGAGGCTCTGTTGCTTGGACAGGAATGTTATCCACACGCTGGGGACTGGCACTGGAGAACATAGGTCCAAGCCTGTATCTCGTGTGATATCCCGTATGACATCTGGCCATGTTTTTTGCTTTGAGCTTCATTTCCCCTTCACCACTGTTTCTTGCAAAGATGTACAATACGTGAAGAACGGGGCGGTGCTTTGCTGTCATGGTGATGTGGTATAAACAAATGCGGGGTATTTTGCCAGTATTTCAAAATTGCCTTCTTGTTGCGAATGAAATAGCAGAGGAACTTGCAGCTTTGTTTGCACAGATCCTCACCCAGTTAGTCATGCTGGCTTGCATACCCATTGGACTTTTGGAGATTTTCTAGTGTTTTATCAATTTCAGTGATAAATATCCCAGCATGCAGTAATGTGCTACATAACTTTAATCTAAAACTGATTAGCATTTCTCCTTTAAGAAGGATTTCTTTCTGTGCAAGGTAGGTTTCTCCAGAAGAAACAATAATTTTCCTCCAAAACTACTTGAGTTTTTTTGGGTGGGAGGGAAAAATATTAATATAGTTAAAAACTTCACCGAGCATCTGAAACTATTTAGAGACCAAGAGGGAATTAAATGTTTCAGTAAGGGGTAAGGGAAAGCCAGTAACCAGCTTTCAAATATCCTTATTTCTGGATATGACCCTACTGTGTAGTTCTGAGGGAAAGGAGAGTTTGGATCTGTTTGTGTTGCCTGTATGTCACATCCTTATCCATGAACAGGAGATAGTACTTAGCATTGCCTCCCCATGTCTTGCCCTCTTCCTACCACTGACCTCTTCTCCAGTACACACTCTTACCATCTCTGCTCCAGATGGCTTTGTCTTTTCCCCCAGAACATCTCCAGAATACTTCAAGTTCTCATTTCTTATTTTAAATGAACAATATGGTAGATTTAACACCTATCTGTAGTAGTTGCACAGTATGTCTTATCCACTTACGGGCTGGAAATAATTCTTTAACTGTCATATTGCCCAAAGAAGGCAGGATTTGGAGGTCTGTTCCTATCACTGCTAAGGGTTAAAAAAGTTGTCAAAGGACAAATTCTCAAAATTGTCTTTTTGGTTTGTTTGCTGTTTTTAGGAGCACTTCATCTGGTTACCTAAATGTTCAGGTCATCTAATGTTTGCTGCAAAATGTCACTACTGCAGCAATTAAAAATAAAAGTATCTGCTTCTTTCTTCATGGTGAGAAGCTCCACTGTCCCTCCTGGCTGCACTACAAGGCGGAATTCATTCCTGGTCACAAACCACCTTAAGGTACCGGAAGATGCTATAAAAGAACTGTCAATAGCGTTGTTGGTCAAAAAAATTGAGGTAGTTCTAGCTTGGGTTCCCAGCATTTTGATCCATTCATTCATTTAGCTTGAGCAAATAATTTTAAAATTAATTTCCTGACTTTGAAAACTGATCACATTCCAAAGCATAAACTTATCTCCCATGGGGATGTAGAAACTTATCATGAATCCAATGGGGGCAAAAGGTAAGGAGGTTTTTCTTGGCAGCGGCACAACTAAAACTTATGGACAGCTTCTACCAACATAGTGCTGAGTTTTCCAGGAATCACTTGTTCTGGCAGAGAAGGGACATGAGATGGGAAGGTGAGGAGAGACAAGAACTGAAATCTGAAGCTGGAGAAGAGAAGAGAATAAAGCTGGGGAGGGCAGGCCAAGCTGAGGAGGTGTGAGCAGGGTCACAGGGGACATCTAGAGCACCACGTTTATCATCTCACAGTGCCTCAGTGAGAGGGAAAACAGGGTTAAAGACCTGAATAGCCTGTGGTGTTTATTAGCCCCTGAGTCTGGTTGTTGAGGCTTCTGTCAGTGTCCTGCAGAAACCATATGGCTGAGAAGGACCTCAGGCAACGGTTTCATCCACCTTTCCATGCAAAGAGGGTGAGATGTACCCACCTTCCCTGCATACTGCTCTTAAGAAATCCCAGTGGTGGAGATCCCATTCTAGAATACATCCACCCTGGGCCTGGAAGTTTCCTAAATAGAGGTCTTTAATCCTTTTTTGCTGCAAGTTAAGCCAACTTTGGTTTTTTCCCTTTATCCAGTCAATGTGATAAGCTGTTGACAGCCATCCCTCCTGTAATAACTTCGTCCAAACGGCATTTTGCAATATTCCACCATTTTCTTTTTTTTCTATAGATGTGAATACACGTGCTTTACGTCACCTTCAGTAATGATGCACTAAGGTAGGATTCCTTCACCATGTCCTCATATATTGTGTTTTACAACCTCTGAACTGCTAGGCTGGTCTAGCTCAGGCAGAAGGGACTAACACTGAAAGCAGGAGATGCGAGGACTAAGCCTCCAGCTGCTCTCTGAAGTGAAGCTGGTGGGACTGGGTCTCTGATACCCAGGAGCGGATGGGAAATACGTGGCTTAAAGTACCTTGCATTGATCGCAGGCAGCAGGACTGCTGCTGAGAATGAAATTGTTAATGGTTTGTAACATCACATTGGTGGCTGTCACAGGAATACTGTGGGTTGCTTAGCCATGAGGTAAGGTGCTAGAAGAACATGGTGACTTAAGTTTCCTGGAATAAATTAAGCACTGGCTTTCTGAACTATGTGAACTTGCATATCATAAAAAAACGGGGATCTCCATTCTCTAAACATGGTGGATATCTTCTGTGCCTGCAAATTGTCTCTTTAAACTGGAAAGGGCAAGTCTTGGAGAGCTTCACTGTTGATGACTCATATTTTAGATAAAAACCCACATTTTTTAATAGCAAGAATAATTAGTCATCTGAGTAGAGCAGCCAATGCTGTAGTAAATTTTTTGGCACCCTGGGACTGGAAGAGCTCTTTCTGCTCTTTTTCATTTGCAAATTATTGAGTCCTGTGCAATCACTGGACGGAACCTAAGACCTGCATTTTTTATTTCAGTTTACATGATAACATAGTCTCTTTGAACCAGTAACCCATGACTATCCATTGGATTAAAAGGAATTAGACAAATGTTTCATATGCCAATATTATGTATGTTTTCTTTTGCATTTTTTTAGATCATGTTTTATGTGGTGCTAGACACTTGCCTTCCTTACCAACAACAATTTAAGGCCAGAATGCGATGTGTTGTCTGTTTTCTTAGTGTGAGAGGAAGAGGGTGCCTTTCTTTACAGTGTATCTATAGAAATAAACCCTGTGTCTTGGAGGTTCCTTTGAGGTACAGCCCCCTTCCCAGCAAGGGGTTAGAGGAGTTGCTAAGCACGTTTTTTTTAGACAAATGAAGCCAAACTTGTGCAATAGGATGGCGTGTATATTGCACTCTTTTCCCTGCTTCCTTGTAACTTTTGAACCTACTGACCAGTTCCTGCCCAGTTGTCACAAAAGGGAAGCAGTCACTATGGTACGAATCTTCCTGTAGCTTACTGGCATCTGGGCAGAGGAATGAGGCTCTGGTGTTGCTTACCACCACAAGGATGACTGCTGAGTTAGCTCAACATTTTGTAGACACCAGAGAGTCCACATGAAGATGTTAAGGGCTGCCCAGACAGCACTGCTGGAGACTGCACTTGGTGAGGTCTCCAGCAATGAGGATGCTGCCCACTGCTTTCCAGAAGCAGCAGGAGCATATCCTGGCCTCGGCCGTGCTTTCTGGCCAAGGCAGCCAAGCTGGCAGGCAGGGATGACTCAGGAACTGCACTGTGTGCAGCAGCAGCTCCAGCTCTGTGCCAGCCGCAGCCCCCAGCACTTCTCCTTCCTCCAGACTTGCGGTTAGCACAGCATCTAGCTCACCCCAGCCTGACCACAGCCTGTACAGCATGCCCTTCTCCAGGGTAAAGCCTCCATGTACTGCTGCTGGTGGATCTTCTTTGCTCCTGTTTAGGACAAATGGCTCTTAAACAGCTGATATTTAAAAGGGGGGTTTTATTGCCAAATCTCAAAGCTCTTTACAAGCAGGAGACAAAGTGCTGCCTTTCCACGGGCTGCAGCAGTTGCTTTTCAGATAGCCATCCACATTTGCTTGCTTGCAAACTCACTTCCTTCCTGTCACAGACATGTAACCTGGCGGCACAGCCCAAAACACAGACTCAAGCCCCAGCGCTTCATGCCCAGAGGGTTTTCAGGCACAAGAAAACCAGCCTTAGTGCAGCCAGAAATTAGATGTAAGTTTAAATGTTAAGTTTAAAAGAAGATTAAAAAAAAAGTGCACGGTAGCAGGGCATACCCCGAAGATGGGACTTAATGTATAAGGTCAGAGCAGACCAGGATCCTGTCTCTGACTCTGCCCAGCACTGCCATTTTCAGAGGATGATGTAAAAACACCCCAGGAGGCAGCTGCAGGAGAACCCACTCCCCAGCCCTAGGCACAGCCTGGCTTATGACCAGAATGAGAAGAAAAGTGGGAAAACTGCAGAAGGAACATGATGGTTTTTTTTCCTGCAAGGTCCAGGTGCATCAGGTTTACAGCTGGGCTAGACATTTTACGATGAAACTACTAACCCTATTAGAAAAAATAGTTAAAACCAAAGAGTGTCTAACATAGCATTTTCAGCAGTAGAGTTACTGGGTGCTATGGAGATTCCACTTAAGTTATACTTATTTACAAGACATAATACAAATCTAGTAAGTTCTGTTAGTACAGCAAATACAGTAATTAGCTGTAGCTTGTAAAATGATTTAACTTGTCCATTTCTTAACAGATACAGGGTGTTTTACCTGTTAAGATTCCTACTGATGGGTATTCAGTAACATGTCAGACATTTATTCATTAGAATATTCAGTATAATATAAAAATATACAGTAAATATAAGCACATCCTGTAGGTTTGGCTGTAACAGATAGGGATGTCTGGGTATTTTCATCAGCGCTTTGTCAGACAAGTATCCACAGAACATACTGCCACAACAAAACACCTGTGAGAGCAAAAGCCTTTGTATATAAATTAGGGGACTGAGCTATCCCATAAGCTGTTTTCATTTTCCTGGGTTTTCAGTTCCAGGCTTTGATTTGCCCATCCTGGAGTTTAGGAATGGCTTCAGCTTTGGGATGTGAACCTGGACCCAGAGTTTGCCCTGGTTATATTCCTGTGAGTGTGAACTGTTTTTTCCCCCATCTAATTCATCTCTCGTTAAAGAACTGCATCTTGCAAAAGCCTCCCTGCTCTCTGTAGCTGATGTCCCTTGACTTCCAGTGCACACCAGGTTCTGACAGCTCACATTCATACCACACAGTGTTCGGTAAACAAAAGTGCACATGCAGAAAAATACATTTAGATAGCAGATAGGCACTGATTATTGTCTGTGTTATTAGCCCTTGTCCTAAGTATGTCTGGAAAGGTGAATAAGACCCATGGTTCACATTGAATCTACAGCAGCAAATGACACAGATCCAGAGTTTGCTCCAGGCTGCGTGCCTGGGAGTGGGCTTAGGACGTAGGAAACTTTTTGTCTCAAAGCAGAGCTTTCTGGCACCTGAGCCCTGAGTGTTTTGACTGTGTAGAACTTTCCACGTGAGAGAATAACAAGTGAATTCCCATGCAATGTCTATGGCTGTCTTGAGAGGGGGACAGACCACTAAAACCAAGGCTGGTTTAATCAAAAGAGGCAGAAACACCAGTTCTAGTCGCTACCTGTCTTGCTGGCTCTGGGCGGTGAAAGCCAGGATATCTGGAAGCCCAAAACCAACATTTCTGTGCTTAGACCTGAAGTGCCCACTGCCCAGCCTCAGAAGAGGCTTAGATGGAACTTTACTGAGCTGCTGCTATGGAGGGTATTGGCAGCCTGCTGCAGCCTTGTGGAACCTGGGAAATTATAAAAGAAAGAACAGAAGAAAAAGAAATGGGTGAGCTAAGAGGGCAGGGCCAGCAAATAAGAGACGAGATCTTAGGTAGCATGTCACTCCTTAAAACCAGACTGGGAAGATCACCCTTTTCCATGCTTCCAGAGTCTGGCTCAAGCAAAGGAGAAGCCCTTCAGGCTGTCACACGATTGTCATCAAGAGCAACTGTAGAGATTAGGGGAGGGGACCCAGCCCAGGTGAGGGCCTAATACAGCAGTGATGCAAAGACATGATTTTATCACAGCTGTAATCACGAAAGACCACGGGAGCTGTGGTTGCTTTCAGTGGGTGGGCAGGGAAGTTGTGGGAATTGTGCCGGAGCCTTCTGCAATGCCTTCCTCAGACCCTTCTGTAGCGATGCATTTTTATTTTAATGTACTTAAGCCACTGGGACCAGCCCCAAAGTTGTGCGTGCAAAAAGCCTTTCCCTCCATGTACTCCAATTACTGATGTCTGTGCCAAACCGTGGCTTTCAGGCTAGCCAGGACACAGCAGGTAGAGACATGTTAAATAGGAAGAGGGATGTCACCCAGACCTGCTGCCTGATGCATGCTCTTGTCAGTTAACATCCCAAGACAACACAGAGAGTGAGCCTACAGCTAAAGGAACACACATCCCAGCTTCCTAATGACAGCTCTCCTAAGAAGCTCCTGGGGCTCTCCTGGACACAAGTTCTCCAAATGCCTGGCTAATTGTTCCCTACAATGATGAGGGGATTCAGAGTTACCAGATAGGCATGATCCTCAATAACAAATGTGTTCCGTCGCCAGAAGACACTCCTTCGAAGGCCAAGTGTAACCTCTTTGCCTCAGTTCCCTATTAATGAAACAGGAACAATTAATACTCGCCTAGCAATGATGCATTGAGACTTGTGTTCACTTACACAGTGCTTAGCACACCTGAAGCTCTGCAGAGCCAGACTCAGTGCTTCATACAGCTGCTCCAGGTCTGAGGACACGACTTGTAGCCACGAACTGGCCAGTTTTTGTTTGCCTCTGTGCGAGGTCACTTTTTAATCGTGGATGTGGTTTTATGAGTATCTTTGGAGAAGATTAAACCATTTATCTTTACATTCCCAGATGTACACTGGGCCAGGTGGTCAGGGAAACCTTGCCAGCAAGTGAACAAACACTGACTACATTTATCCTTAAGTGATGTAACTGGGAAAACCAGATAAGTGCCAGTGTAATTTGGTATCTGCTTCTCTGTAAATACAAATAGACAGAGGCTTTTGCTAGAATAGCCATTCTGCTCCTTTCAAAAATCTGGCTTGGTTTGACTACTAGTAATTTTTAAGGCCTGATTCATGGAAAGGACTTTGGATATAGTCCTTAAAGAGCATTCACATTTCTGAAACTGTTCAATGTCCTGTAACTTTCTGCTGTGCTAAGAGGATTAGAACTGAACTGGTATGTACAACATGAAGAGAAAAAGATGCTATAACTGAAAGCTCATTTCTGTCCCATAAACGTGGTGTGTGCACAGCAAAACACCACCTTTTACACACTGGCCTAGCAATGGTACAAATCATAAATGGCAAATGTTTAGCTTTGATTTTGAGAAAGAAGTCTCTTCGAAACGTATGTCAGGGAGCACTTCTTCTATAAAGAGTCACTAGATCCTTTTGCTTTTCTTTCTGTTTCTGTGTTGCTTCTTTTTTCAGTTCTCCGAGACCTTTAATTTCTTGCAAAACTTGTGTAGCTTGCCGAAGTTGTTCTACTGCCTCATTGAGCAATGTCTCTGCCATCACTGGGGGTCCATTCCCCTCCTGGGCCTGTTCCAACCCTTCACGCAAAACCTTCTGCAGAAGTTTTTCTGCCTTTTCCCTTTCATTAGCAACTTTCTCCTCCATTTTAGCTAAGCATTGATGGGAACCCTTGGGGAAACCTTGGCTTGGAAGTGCTCTCTGTGTATTTTTGGAATCAGACAGCAAGTCTCCCAGAGAAGAACTGCGAGGTTTGAGACCTGAAGTGCTTTCTGCACACTCTTTCTCCTCCACAGTTGCTTTTACACTGTCGTGGTCTGTTTCTGTAGCTAAGGAAGTCTGTATCTCTTCTGCTGAAGTCTGCTGTTCCTTCTTGGCAGAGGTTCTCCCATTTCCTTCTTCAGCTTCAGCTGTTGGGGATGTGAACTCTGCTACCTCGCTGGTTGCAATCCCATTCACTGGGGGCTTGGACCTGTCAGACTCCAGGTCTTCCCAGCCCCCAGCTTCCAAATCACCATGGCTGGAGTTCACTGTGGCTAGCATTTTTTCTGATAGAACCTTAGGAGGAACCAGAGGCTTTGTAACATCTGCAGCAGCAATCTCGGCAACGTTGTCTTTGCTGCTATCTCCTGATGATTTCAAGTCTTCTGTGTTTTTAGGCTCAAGGACTGGTTGGTCCCAAGCTACTTTTAGCTTGTCTGGAAGAGGAATTGGTGCTTTTGCTATGCCCCTGTTGCTGACCTCGATGAGGTTCTCTCTGTTCTCCTCACTTGGTGCTTGGGATCCTTCCATATTCTCCTCTGGGTTTACAGAGTCCTCTTCCCTGGCATTTACACTGTCCTTTGATGCTATGCCTTCCTTAAGCTTCTTATCTGGAGGCAACGGAGGAGACAGAGGTTTTTTATGTTCCTGGTCAGGAACATTGTTCCCTGCATCTTGGTCTTCTTTTGTGCCAGTGGGTTTTATGGGTGGCATAGGTGGCTTTGGAGTTTCTTTCTGGGGTGGTGCATTGTCACTTTCACTGATGGTGGAATCCAAGTTTGGCGGTCCGTTGTCCACTATATCCAGATCTAGTCGCAGGATACCATCTGATGTAGACTTGGCAGCCTGAAATAGAAGAGAGAACTTTTTCAGTATCTACCCCATCATCAATCCTGTGCTCCATCATTTAAGTGCAAGACCCTCACAACCAGCACAGCAAGCAAGGGCTTGCCGCTTCACACATCCACCCCATATATACTTAAGAACTGTCAACACTGCAAGAAGAACCTGACTGATAACAAAAGCGGTGCTCTTAAGAGCAGTTTTTTCTATAGCTCAAGAGCAATCTATGGAGCTTGTGCTTCTTCCATGCAGCATCGCCCTGTGCTACCCTCTAACATTCGTAGCCAGCTCTACCTCCGTTATTCTGGTAAATGAAACCCAATGTGATCTGCTGTGCTAAAATTTAATGAGCTATGATAATCATCAGTCCCAAACATCTCACCCAACAAAGAAGAAAGTTGGGTGAAGTCATGTACATTGCAGCAAATCTTATAGTGCATAGTGAAGCACTTTGATCCCCCTGCACAGTCCTGCTTTTCCCCCAGACCAGTACATTCTGTGAATGTCACGGGCATTTTGCTGTTATTTTCTGACTGACAGTGCAGCAACTTGCATGAGAATATTGTGCAAAAGCCAGTAACCATAAGCAGTCAAGAATTAGGACAAAAGGACAGAACTTATTTTACTACTTCCTTCAGAAGAACGTCTCAAAGCCTGTTCCACAATAACCTTAATTCTTGGTTTTCCTGTCGGTGCTAAGTGGTCAGCTCTGCTATATTTTAATTCTTTATCCTGTGGTAGCTGAATCCCTCTACCCCCTTCATTTACAACACGCCTACCCAAAGCACACCTCCTTTCTGCTTTTGGGACTGTCATAGTTTTACTTGAACATATAAACCAAGTTGATCTTTGGACTGCTTGGCCATGGATACTATTGCAATATTTCTGCTTGCTTCCTCTAACTTGATGTCATCCCTGTCTTACTGGGACCAAGCCTCAGCTGGTTAAACCTCCTTCAAGCCACAGGCTGTGTGGAAACCACTCTAGTAGGGTTTTTTTTCCTAAAAAGGATGGACTTCGTAAAGACATTGCAGTGTGCAAGCTCAGTGCCCCAGAGGGAGAAACAGGGTGACAGTTCCTGTGTGAACCCAAAACCACATGAAGGCGTAGCTGCAGCCAGGGCCAGACTTATGCAGTGCAGAGTTTAGTTAAGAATCTCTCTTTGCCTTTCCAGGCCATCAGAGAGACAGAGGCAAGCTGCATCCTGGCAGCTTGGCCCTGACCCGTCCTCACCTGGCCGGCTTTGATACTGGAAATCATTGTTCATCCCATTTCCTTCATGATACTGCAGCCAGCAGCCACGACACACATATTTCTGCAGGCTCTATCCACTCCCTTTCCCCTCATTCCTGCTTCTGAACTTGTAAGCCAGTTTCCCCTGAATTTGGCTGAAGGTGAGAGGTCTTACAGGTATTAACCTCAGAGGTATCTCGTGAACACAGTGAGCTGAGCAGGGGAGAGAGATCTTTTTAGTGCCTAGGGAAGGGCTTCCTGCCTTACCGAACCCATATTAGGCAACAGAAAATCCACACTTCAGTGCTGCTGTGACTTTTGTCATGTTTTCTCCTGCGGTTTTCTGGAGGAGTGGATGGGAATCTATGATTCATTCCCATGCATTTCTCTAGAAGAGACACTCTCCCTCCATTTCCATGCAAAGTAAAAAGTCTCGGGGCATCTCATTTTCTGCACGAGGGTCATCTGAGTGCCATGCAGACACATAAGTCAGAGTCTTAGAAGTCTGAAGAAAGGAGGTTTGATTTAAAAACCCTGGCTGAGATTAATGCTCTGCTGAAATATCAATCTGTCTGTGGAAACTTTTTCATAAATCACAGGAATCACACATTAGTAAGAACATATCCCATGGAAATGAACTGCAGGTTTATTTTGTGCTGGTTTTTCTTTCTTTTTTTTTTTAAGTCACAGATCCAGAAAGTCAGTTAAGAGTAGACAGGCTAGTCCATAAAACTGCCTGGGAGAATAATGTATTCTGTTTCAGACCTAAGGAAGGGCTTGTAAGCTTGAAAGCTTGTCTGCTTTTTTCAGTTAGCTTAATAAAAAATACAGCTTCTCCCCACAAACCATGCAGTTCTTATACCTTTAGACCACTGTGGCTACAAAATCATCAATTCTTAGAAGATAAATATAGGAGCTTCGTCTCTTCTGATTAAAGTGAAACTATAATGGCTCTCACCAGATGGTGAAGCAGCTCATGAGTTATGGAAAGCTAAATATATTGTAATGTGTTGCAGCAGCTACAGTTCTATGGGAACCTGGAGCTTCATTAGGTGCTGGTGCAGTCTTTCCCAGAGGAAGCTGTTTCCCTTGTCAGCTTTCTCTGGGCTGTCTGTACCTGGGATTTTCCCTGGGGCTTTGTACCGAAGTGGATGGAGCAGCTCTTGTGATCCCAGCTGGGGAGATGGCTCACCCCAGGGGCATGCACTTACCTCCTTCAGGTGACTTCTCGTGGGTGGCCTTCGTCCGTGGGTCATTTTCACCCTGTCCCGAGTTACATGGTCCAAGGAAAGGCTCTCATCTACTTTCACCTTTAAAAAGGAGAAGAGGAGGGAAAGAAAAAAGGAAAAGGGCCATTAACTTCTTAAGATATGTCTATAAAATTCTCAGTCACACATGAAGGGATGCAGCATTTGGATGAATATTTCACAACTACAGTCTTTGCCTCAGACTTCAGTTGCAGTCCGCCTGCAAAGCTCTGCATGTACGTGAGGGATATTAAGGTATCTGTCCTGTACAGAGCTCTGTTCATCTAACAGACATCCCAAAGCAACGCACCCAGCCTTCAGAAGTTTGTGATGGCTAACCTCCCCTCTACCTAAGGGGCAGGGAAGGAAGGACACAAGGCAGCTTTGTTGTCCTTGCTGCAGCCTGGGCTTGGACCAGCTCCTGCATGTGGCAGAGCACAGCGCTGAAACTGCTGTTGCTATCTTACGAGGTGAAAGCTCATTAATAACCGTGACCTGACTGTGAACTGTATCAGCAGTGCGTTGTTACAGACCTTTCCTTCTACAGCTCTAATGACTGCAGGATGCTGAAGAGAAGGTGTGAGCAGTGACCTGGATTAATTGCAACTCTAGCTGAATTAACAAATTTATTTCCTGGAATCAGATGAGAAATCCACTGCCTCCTGCATGTGGGGAGAGAAGTCCCAGCCCCCTGGCAAGGTATTTCTCTGTGCCGGCTCTGTGACTGCCCACCCACCCATGCCATGATGGCTGAGGGCTGGAGCCTGCTCCACACAGAGGGGCAGCACTGGGGATGGTGGAAACATCAGTGCGTCCTTGGTTTGCTGACCTTTGTACCACAAGTTTGTACAGTAGGAAAGCTGGCAAAGGTGAAATAGGGATTTAAAGGAGAAAATGGGTCCCAGTCTCTGGCTGATATGGCAGAGTGGGTTTACAGCTCTTTCAGCAGAGAACAGCTAATCCAAGCCAGCTGAGGGCTTGACCCATTAGCTTGTGCCTGGCCTGTGCAGAAATGCTTTAAATCTGAGGTTTGATCCTTACTGGAATGAATGAGAATTAGAGGCTGGCTCCCTTTGAGAGCCCAGGTCCTCATAAGGAGGATAACCCCAGGCCACAGGCCAGGGAGGTGACCTGAGATCCCACCTTGCTGTGCTGCCAAGGGGGTGTGCAGAGTTCACTGCCCACCAGACGGCCACGTGCTGTGCCACTCCAGGCAGCTCCGACCCCGAGCGGGATTGCTCCAGCAAGGGCTGAGCTGCACTGCATTACAGGACGTCACATCTCCCACCCGCTGAAACATGAGAGCAGACCTGGCTGCTAAGCTCTCTGCTGCTGTGTTTTATCATCTCAGGCTGCTGCTGGTCCCAGCTGGTCCCTTTAATCCCACGTGCTGCTTCCCACTTGGTCCAAGGGCCTGAGGAACCGCTACGTCCCACTACCAGCAAAACCTTGACACTGAGTGCCATTTGCTTAAGCAAAAAAAGGAGCATGTTCCAGCCTCTCCTCCTGCTTTTGCCCCCTTCTGAATAAAAGCAAAGCCCAAGCTCTCAGAGTTCACGTCTCCAGCACCGTATCTGCAGCGCTTAGGCCTTTTCTCAAAAATTTTACTCATTGCTTTCATTTCCTTTGTTAAAGATCTTGCTGTTTGCTTCGTCCCCTTGTTACCCTGACCATTTCTTCCTGTGTCATTCCTGTGATGGTGGTTTTGTGCACTTCCTTTCAGTTACTGAAACAACAACAGAACAGACGTTGCTCCTTTGGTTTAGTCCAGGGCTGATTTACAAGCTAACAGGGAGCAGGTCAAGGTTAGTCAGGCTCTAGAATGTGCAATTTTCATCCTTCTGTCTGTGCAGCAGAGTGGGAGGAGAATCTGGGAGTGCAGGTGTGCTGGGGCCAGCTGAGCGGCAGGCATGTTTGGCTGGGGCCATGATGTAACTTTCCACCAGACTTCTCTCCAGACTGCAAGCGGAATAGCTGGTGGACTGAGTCACTTCAGATTTTTCCAGTCTTGAAGGCTGGGCCATGTCCTAACCAAATACCTTCATCTCCTTCAGGCTGCTTGGTGCTGAGGATCACGGCAGTGTGGGCAAGACTAGTCTCCGGGCTGCAGCTCCAGTTTTACACGACTCAGCGCTGCAGCTGCTTCTCTGCACCAGCCGCTTCCACCAGGAGAGGAGAACTCCCATGCATGTGCTGATCCCAAACCCACTGAAGTCACCAGACCATCTCCCACTGACTCTGGTGAGGTCTTGCGACCCATGGGACTCTGGATGAGATGTTAGCTCTTAGCAGCACAGACCACCCCTCTGGCACACCATCTACTCAACCAGCTGCCTGGGCCTCCCTGCATCTAATCCCGGCCAGGAGAAAGGGAAAGGCAGTGAGATGTAGGAGGGTGCAAATGGCTCTCTACGTGTTCTGCTTTCTTGAGCTGGGAACTGAAGTGGTTTAAAGCTCCCAGCCTTCAGGGGAGCAACCTGGCCTGCTTTGCACACCATCCTTCTCTTTCTTTTGACCACGGCTGGCATGCGGGAAGGACAGGGAGCATGGGCGCTCGGGCAAGTGCTGCTTTTAGCTAAAAAAGCAGCGGATGAGAACTGACAGAGAAATACAGGAGTTTGAACACTTTTTCTCTTACCTCATCAAATATTTTGTTTTTGCCTCTATTGATCCCTTCATTAAGAGCTTTTATCCATGATTCCTTTTCTTCCAAAGTTGGAGCTTGAAATTTGATATCATGAACCTGCAAGAACAGAGAGTCAATTTTTGCCTAAGCATTCCTGTCAGGACCAGAGAGGTAGCTCTGCTCTCTGGATATCACTTCAGTTTTTATATAACATCCAGTTCCAGCCTGTGTTTAAACTACAGATTCCTTTGTGCTTTGCCAAGTACTTCATAGCTCTCATGAACAGGATTTTGTTATGCTGAACAGTTTGTTGCTGTAGTTTTATTTTTGCAACTAGCAACTAAAGTAGTTAGAAAGTAAGAGTTTCGTCCTTCTGCAAAACATTTGGAATAGCTCTTAGAGCAGCGGTGAGTTGCACAGCAAACAGTGACACTGACTATAAGGAGTCAGACTGAAAGTCCAAGTAATTTTGTGCTGGTTCGGATGCAATGAAGGACTTCATCGCCAACTTCCCCCCAGGCTGCAAGCAATGGGAGGGCTGCGGGCAGCAGGTTCTGCCTGCTTCCCTCTTTCTGTGGCTCTGCAGAACAGAACTGATACGGGAATCTGGGACTCTGGCCTTGGTGGCACTAAACCCAATTCAGCTGAGCACGGATATGATGAGGCATAAGGGCAAAGTCAGTGAAAAAATTAACCATATCTTCTGTTTGCAAATGAAGAAATACAGCAGTGGACACTAGACATACACTCTCTGGGGTTTGAACAGCTGTACTAAGAAGAAGGGAAGAGTTGGCCATAAAAGAGGGAGTTGGCAAGAAGCATGGGACACAAATAAGGAGGGAGTGGTGGGACTGCATGGCCTGTCCTCCAGCCAGCCAGCTCTCTCCTTCTGCCAGGGAAGTCCCGTGGCTTTGCTCAGTGTTTTGAACCTCTTCTTGTACGCAGCAGGAGCAATAGGTAGGGTGTTATTTATTTCACTGCTGTGTTCTCTGAGCGCCTCGCTATTATTATGTAGCTTTTCCCCAACGTACACTTCAGGTGAGAGCAGTATCATCTTCACATTACAGGTGGCTCTATGGCAGACTGGCTTGGATCCAAATAGCTCCTTGAAGTGCCCTAATCCGCACTGCACAGGCACACAGAAATACTCTTCTGCTAAAGAACATTATTAAAGTTGAAAAATCAAGCCCTTAAAAATTAGACAATCCCAACGTTGCCGGGGCAGTCCTAACTCAGCCTGCTATGCATGTTCCTGCTAGTACCTTCCTTAACGACACAAGCAGCACTCCTTACAGAGCCATCCCATTGTGTGTTTTATCCTCGTGGGTCAGTATGTCCTACTGATTGCACTCTGCTCAAGCCCTGCCCTGAAAACAGAATTACCGATTCCCCCAATAATCTTTTCTTTGCTGCTTATCACTACAATATCTGGGGGCTTCACAAATTACTTTTCAGAGCAACTGCAATTATCCACTTCTTCTCACAGGTGGGGAAGTGAACTACATTCACAACACATACTAGTGGAGTCTCGTTTGGAATAGTTTTTGGGGGTTGTTAAATGTTAAGTATCTTATAGGTATTCTGCACCTTCCCGTTGCCTTCAAGAGCTTACAACTGTGTTGTGGTCCCAGCCTTTTTGTAAATGAGGCCGCACATTCTGAAATCACAGCAGTGTCTATATGAAACTAGGGCTATATAAAACGAGGGTGACAAAGCTAATGGTGACTGACAGTCGAATGCTCTTAGCAGCTCCCTGTTTTGTTGATGGCACAACAAAGCAGCAACTGTTCTGAGTCTCAGCAGCTTCTGAAGGTACCACCAGAAATTCTGCAGAACTAAAGCCTGATCTCCTTACACTCACTCCTGTTGTTTAGCTAGAAACCAACGGCCCTTCCCTTCTACATTTATTCTTTGCTTCAGTGCCATGGTTTTACATGTGCACATCACAGCAACCAAGTGCCAGACCCTCACAGCCAGCATGGCAAGCAGGCAGTTAAGCAGCAGTTTGGGGAAAGATTATTTATTCAATTAGTTTGCACATAAGGTGATGGGACCACATGTCTTCCTGAGAGCTCAGAGAAGAGGTTAGGGCCTGAACCACAGCCCTCTGGAAAAAGAGCCCTTTGTCTGGGGTGCAGAAGGGCCACGCTAACCAGGGAACCTAAGGGAAGGCAAGGCTCCAAAACAGAGTGACAGCCAGATTTTGTTTTAGTCCAAGCAGGCCTGGTTTTGTGTGTGCTTAAAACTTTCTTTTTGTTTGGAAACGATTTTGCCCCAAAGCTTTGTGATTATAAAAGCTTATGAGAAAGCTCTACTTGTGAGCAGCTGAGCTGCTGCACTGCCTGGCAAAGACCTGGCAGCCTGCACCAGGGTTTAGAAATCTCCGTACATGTTGTTCAAGGGAAGGATTCCTGCCTCACTTCAAGCTTCCTCTTCCAATACCACTTTCTGTGCCTCATTCTCAGGCCCCAAATAAAGCCTCCAAGACTGTGACTAAGCGCTGGTGTCAGCAACCCTGCGGCAGTGCAGAGCGAAGCCTTGGGGGGATGGTTTGTCATTAATGAGAAGCCGAGATGTCCCTCTGGCATGCAACCCTCTGCCGCACAGTGTATCACTGACCTACCGCTGCAACCACCAAAGGCAGACTCAACGGATGGTGAGGGAAAGGGACTTGTGGAAAGATGCTCCCAAGGCAGCAGCAGAAACAGCCCTCCAGCTCCCCAAAGGGCTGGCTGAGCTCTATACACTAATCTGAAACCCCCAGGTTGGCTATAAACAAGAAACAAATTCATTTATCTTGTCCGTATTTTTACTCAATCGAGTATTCACAGATATCAGAGGACGCACCTGAAGATGGATACTCCCCACAAAACATTAAGCAGGGTCTGTTCTCCGGCAACAGTTTAAGGTAGAGAGTCAGTGACACCAATATAAGAAGGCAGCAGACTGGGTAACGCATTTGCTCTCCTCCTGCTAAGCCAGCTGAGACTGAGTCACACCATAAACAATAGGCTGGTGTGCCAGGAAAAGCTGTCATGGCTAAACTTAATGTGATAGTGACCATTGTAAGCCGTGAATACAGACTACGCAATTTACTGTCAGTTAACTCAGAGCACAGCACGGCCAGTCAGCTCCTGCTGAATCACTGGCTGGATGTCGTGCAACAAGAGGCACACACACGGGTCACTGTCCATGACGGCAGCGAGCATGGTCTCCCTGATTGCTCCGTGTCTTCTCGGAGACATCAGTCTCTTCAAGCAGTGACAGTCTTATAGCTATGCTGACCCTGCTTTCCAGGAAAGAGAAGTGTTTCTGGGGTCAGTCTGTTGTACCTGCACTAAATGCTTGAAGAGACAACCTCTGGAGAACTGTATAGGTGCAGTTTAAGACCTTTACCAACACCAGCTCTTTGCTGAGCAGTTCTGCTAGATGCTGCTGATCTGCAGCAGGGGTGGGCAACGGAAACCTGTGTTTGCTGCTTAGCTGTTTTAGTGCAAAGCCTTGCGTCAGCTCCAGTTCAGTGGGGCTGGGCTAAACTGGACTGTGAACTGCTGGTTTAGGTGTGGGAATGTGTTCTCTTCTGCTGACTTTTGGTTACAGGGTGGTCACCTCCAGAAGAAGCCAGAACAGAGCTGGGTCAGTAACATCTTAAACTACCAAAGTCCATCTACCAGACGTGAGGCCATCTCCTGCCACCTTCTACATGACTTTGTCAGGTCAGATCATAGAGGGAAAAGTGGAAGCCAAGGGACTGGCACTTAGGCAATTCTTGTGGTTTTCTGCAGCTGAACCAAGAGCTACCTCATCCCTGGGGATAAGGCAGCTTCTCTGCCAAATTGGCAGACCCCAGGAGCAAACTCTTCCATGCACAGGGCAAACATGCCTCACAGCTATCTACTGCAGCTTCCAGGCTGGGCCCCCGATGAAGGCAGCTGCAGGTACCTCCAAAGTCAACGAAGGGAAAAACAAGCATTCGAAGTCTCCACCCCTGACTGCAGGTGCAGCGTTCGTGCCTGGCCATGCTAGGAAAGGATGTGCGGGGAGCTGCAGTGCTGGCTCATAGACTCCTTCCCTTGCTACCACCCTCTTTCTTCCCATTCTTAAGACTTCCCTGCAGCTGAAGGCTTTCAGACCTCCTGAATACCAGACCTGTGCCAATCTCTGTAGTCTCCAGGCAGTTTACCCCAAGCACCATTTACACTGCTTTTTGCATCGTGAGTACATTTGAAAGTCCCCCGGCCAAGGCTGCTGCCCTTTCTTACTAGCTCAGCTCACTGCATCCAACAGTTTTCATTTAATTGCTGTGGGTGGAACAGAGCATTTGAGATTTCTAAGCAGAGCAGGTCTTTTGCACACTGCCAGCTTCCTTTGCTGAAGAATCAAAGTTCAGGGGGCAGTGGTTTCTTTCAGTTCCATACCAGTGCAGGCGTGTGACACGCTCATATTGTCATAGCTTAATAAAAATGTCATCCTTGTGAACAGGGCAAGCAGAATCTGGCGTACATCCATCAAAGACCACTGTCTAGTAAGGCAACTTACTTATTCGGGTGTAACTTTAGCTGCAGAGTAGTTTTAACTGACTGATTCATCTCCTCTCCTTTTGAAGAATATCCCATCCAAGATTTAAACTGGGATTCCCCTACAGCTAAGCTGGACTCCCTGTATTCAAGTGGGAAACTCTTATTTGTGCACTGAAACAGAAATGGCCTTTCCCAGCTTGTTTGTAAGCCCCACAGACTCACTGGATTTCTGCATTCCTCAGTGTTGTGCTCAGGAGAGGGGGCAAAAAAACCCTAGCAAGATCTGGCAGGGTTTGGCGAGCCAGCTTACAGGGTGATTTTAAATTGTGGATGGCAGCAAGCCTCCCAAATGGAAAATGTTTAGCTGATATATATCGCCACAGCTGCAATTTCAAAACAGAAGAAGGACAGTTGTGTACATTGGCCTCCTAATTGAAGCCTGTTCTAACATCTGCCAAAGTATGTTGTGTGTCAACACCCTCACCAGATTCCCAGCCAAAAGGAGGGTGGGCGGGGAGCTACAAACAGGGAACTTTTCATTTATTGAAGCCCTTCCTTTCACCAAAAGAGCCTTATAGAAAGTAGCCTCTATCTAGGTCTCCATTTAATCAGTGGCATGAAAAATGGGAACTGTAAACTTGCCAGCATGCCAAAAGGATGAAGTTACCCTTTCAGGGCACAGTTTGGGCATATCTTTCTCCTAGCAAGAAATGAAAGGTTTAGGAACAGGTCTCACACCCTGTGTTGATTCATGCAGAAGTGCAGAGACATATACAGCTATTACACACTTCTCTCTAAGTAACATACTGGCAGATAATAATAATTCCTACTGTGCCACACATCTCTGAGCAAACAGACTTTTATTTGCCTCCCTGGGAATAGGTGCGCACTTGGTAGTTATTAAGCCACCCTCTAGAAAACACACTAAGTCTGCCAGAGTTAGCCACTTTTGATCTAAAATTGACATTATTTCTGATTAATCAAGCTACAAAACAACCACTAAACCTCCACTTGGACTGGAGAGACTCCCTGCTCTGGGATCTGGCGCTGAGCAGGAGCTCACTAGCCCAGGGTGCAAATTTCCAGGCCACCATCACTTTGGTGCATGGTGCTTAACAGTGTTTTTCTCCCCATTACAGACTGCGCCTACTTGCAAAATGAACATCATCCACCTTCTCTCTCCACCCCCACGCTAGTCCATGTGAGTGTTTTGGGGCAGGACAGTCCTTGTTCTGTTGTTTTGAATGAAGTTTAGCACAATGATGCTCTGAACTCAGCTGGGGTCTTATTATATGAATAAACACTAAGTGACTGGAGTGAAAGAATAAGCAACAATGACAACAAGGACCAAACAATCTCCATTTATTTAAACAAAATGGAGACGGGGGAATGCAGGCAAGTTGGTATTTTTGCCAGTTCACATTCTTATGGAAATGAGTATGTTTTGTCCTGCACAACCTCTCAGATTTGCATGGGGAGATGTAGGAAGATCTCTCAGGTCAATAAAATCACATTGAAATTAGAAGTAAGTCAAAGCGTCATGCCTCAAAGCAACAAGAGAAGCATCCCAGCCCATAAAGATGCTGGAATGGATAGCATATAAGTAGGAACTAAGGAGAACTTTCAAATATGCATAGTGACGATGAACATAAGGTGAGCATGTCCTTGCACACAGTGTTCAGATGGATGTATAGCTCCTTCGCAGTGCCAGCCTGGTGGTGAGGTTCTGGATCTAACCAGATGCTGCGCAGGAAGCTAAAGATGCAGTTACACGAATCCTGCAAAATAAATCTTTTCTCCTAGGAACTATTTTACTGCAAGTAACTTTGCGCTGGACTTTCTCAGATCAGTGGTTCCACCTCCAGGAACTATCTCAGTACATGGATCAGGATCATTGATTTCACTGGAATCTGGGCAAAGCTGCAGCATGTGCAGCTGGGAGAGGGATACTTCCTTGCCCAGAGCACATGGGGGAACCACCGGGAATGGTTATTCTCCACTGCTCAGGGAGTACTGGAAGAAAGAAAATGACAAGGCAGGAAAAATATCAAGAAGACAAAGTTGAGTCGCAGGAAGACGCCTTCCCCACAACAAGAAGAAAATCTACAAGACAGTAGTGTTCCTCCTTACACACTGCAGGCCATCTGCAGCTATAGGCCATTTCTCCCAGCTGCCAAATAGCTGCATCTCAGAGCCTTTCATCTGCTCCGGGCACAGTTGCCTGGGAACTCATTTTGGAGTTAGCAGACTTGAGGGTGATGAGAAAGGCAATCCTACCTTCTTACCCGGGGAGCGGATTAAAATGAAACGGTTTTTCTTTTTTAGTAGCGCACGCAGTTCTTGGCACTTGTCATAACTCTCCAGTTCCACTGTTTCTATGCACTTCTGTTCATCCTGCAGAGAGGGAATGAAACATTATTATGAATAGGAGGCGCTGAAATCAATCATATACTATCAATCTCTGCATGCATTCCCCTTGCATCTGTCTAAAAGCTCTTCTGCCTATAACCTGCATGCAGACAGCAAGCCCCCATAAATCAGGCTGGCATCTCACTAAGAAAATCTTTAAACTACAGGCCGATTTGTGGCTAGTGGTCCACAGTGGCTGAGAAAATAACACCCTGTGGACAGTAACACCAGCTTCTGCCACCTCTCTTGGCCTCATCCAGGGATCTGCAGCCAGAAGCAACACTATCTCCTTCTAAAAAAGGATGCAGGAGACATTATTCTGCTTTTTCACAGGGAAGACAACACAAGCATCATGATGGTCCAAGCAGCCCCCCAGGAAGCCTGAGGCACAGCGGAGACAAGAGGGGAGCCCTGCTGCCATGCTGAGCTGGGGCAGGCTGGTCCTCACAACAAAAGGGCCAGCAGGAGCCACAAGCGACTAGGACACACTCCTCTTGCAGCCAAGCTCTGAGCTGTCAAAATGCTTAGGATTGGAAATACAGTGCTGTATAGCCAGCAAAGCTGTCGGGGCCAGCATCTCAGTAGGGAATACTTGTCTCTGCTGTATCTCCACTGACGACTGCCGGCCGCGATCTTGGCTCATTTCTCCCAGTAACATAACTAAAATTCCACACGTGGTGCGTGGCTGAGTTCAGCTGTGGAGCACCATCCCTAACAGGAACCGCAGCGTAACGCTGGGCAGATGATACTCTTCAAGTCTCGATAGCCCAGAAGAGACCAAAGCTCCCTTTTGCTAAGCATTACACAAGTAAGCAGTGAGAATCGCAAAACAGTTCTTGCCGGTGAAGTGCTACAGCCAGCACGCCTCGTGAACCTCCCTGCTACCATCCTGAATTAAAACCGCTGGCTATGGCCATCCCCAGCTCAGGCTCCGCTCCCAAGGCACTCCTTGTACCGGTATGAGTTTGTATTTAGCAATTCCTATGGAGGAGACGGGGTGTGGGATGAGGAAACAAGTTGCAGCCAGGAAGCTGCTGCGTGGCTGGAGGCAGGGAAAGGAGAGTTCAGAGGGAAGTGGGCTGCGGGAATTTCCTCCCTTCACCACTTGACGTTTTAGTCGCTGTGCAGAGCTCAGGCCCTGTTTAGCTTTTTTAACTCTCCTATCTGGGAATGGGGGCCCAGCAGAGCCGATGCCAGTATGCAGAGCAAGTTCTGAGCCACTGAGGGATGTCTGGATCTAATTTAGGTTTATTATTTTAATGACATTACTGTTTATTTCATTTAACACCGAGTAGACGAACGTGACCAGAGAACTGGGAAAATGTATACTAGGAGGAAATTAATCCTGCTCAAACCTAAAACCTAGCAGATAAAATCCTGCTGACGTTACTGAGCCCTTTGAAGGCGCAAGGCTCCTGCTGCAATCCTGGTATTGCAATGTCACTGCAAAAGGACAGGGATGGAAATAATAACCCCTCAGCGGCCAACAAATGACAGAGAAGGGTGAGGTCAGGAATATATGCCTTGGGGATGAGTGATCTCATCCTGGCCTTTGGTGGACGACCGCCCACGTTACAGCACTGCCGCACAGCCGGCCGGTGCGCTTACCCGCTCCAACGTGAAAGTTTGCTGAGCTAAGGACGTAGGAGGCTTGGCAGCACTCTGATCAGAGACCAGCACGAAGACCCCTGCCCACCCTCCCTGCTCTCGAGGGCAGCTCTGTCCCCAGCAGAGCCCAGTGGCTCCATGTCACCCTCCTTGTCCATGCCATCCTTCCTGCCTCTTGGAGGGGAACCTTCCCTCTGATCCCCAGCCGTCCTCCACTTCCTAAGAACAGTGGAGCACCGCGCTGGGGGACGAGAAGGACCTGGCAGGCTGGAGAGCTGTGGGTTTGCCATGACATCGCCTCTTGCCTTCTGGCTGCCCCTCTCCCACCTGGAGAAGCCTTGGGGACTATGGCCTGGCCTGGGAACAAGGACAGCAAGGATGGGGACATGGAGGACACTGCCTGCCCAGGGGCACTGGCTTGACTGAGCAAGCTATGGCTCCTTCATCTCAGAGACACAAACTCCTCAAGTAAGTTATCCTCTTCAGGGAGGGTGGGGAAGAAAACAGTCAGAGAAATAAGAAACTCCATGTCTGAGGCAAAGCAAAAAGCATCTGAGTTCAGGGAGCACGAGAACAGGGGTTTTGTCTCTGTTTTACCCTTGGCAAGCGGCCATCCCCTGTGAGCCTACCTGAGTCACAAAGAGATCCTTTATGTTTGTCCTGCACCACTAAGACAAAGACTGAAAGACCTGATCCTTCTGCAACATCTCCAGGTCCCTTAAACCTCCTGGGATGTGGCGGATACTCAGCACCACACAGAGACAATGTGGCTTCCAGAGTCCTGCCCTGACACAGGGTGTCAGACACATGTTCTGGACTAGCTCCTGCTCCATGTGGTCTCTGGTGTCCCAAAGAAGTTTGGAGACACAAAGGTTGAG
Organism: Falco biarmicus; assembly: GCF_023638135.1. Classification (NCBI taxonomy): domain Eukaryota; kingdom Metazoa; phylum Chordata; class Aves; order Falconiformes; family Falconidae; genus Falco; species Falco biarmicus. The sequence goes on along the minus strand of NC_079294.1, from coordinate 67,038,137 downwards.
TTCTCACTCAGTGGTTACACCTCCCTGCAACACACAGCTTGCAGGGTCATCCCACGGTGCTGCACTTGATCAAGACAAGGAATTCCCTTCAGGCCACTTTTCTCTTTTCCTCTACAGATTTTAGGGCATGTTTTTTAAATTGCTTTTGGGCTTGCTGGAAGGGGCAATCAATAAGATGCTACAAATCCTGTTACAGAAACCACTACATTTATGGTTTAGTGCAGAAAACCAATTCCATTAGCTATTCATGGAGCAGATGCTGCAACTTAAACATGTATGTGTCTGTAAGCTTGGCCCTTAAGAAGAAAATTACTGAACACCTAAACATATTAATGCTTGTGCTTAACCAAAGAATCACACTTGGCAAATGATTTCCTTAACAAAAAGCTGTTAAAAAGGGGGGGAAACGACTCACTGAAATTTTTATTTATATGAAGGTATAATTTCTAGCAAAGACCTATTCACTGACACATTCATGGGCTGTGACCCTCTATTCAGTGTACAATGTCTAGACTGCCTGAAATAATAATTTACTTGGCTAGCTGAGGATCTCAAAGCATTTTAATAAATCACTTCAGGGTTTATGCTGCTACCACTTTACCAGGGGCAAAATACAGATGTTAACTGCATGACTGTTAAATGCGGAGTGGATCCTTTGGTCTCTGGAAGACTTTGTCTAGAAGGTTTTTTTCCCCTATCAAATAATACACTTAAACACCCCCCAAACAACAAAAAACCAACTCTAACCACTAGCTGCACTGCTTAGAGGGAAAAAAACACCAGACTCAAGACTGATGCTCTCTAATCCACGGAGTGATGAAATTGCTCTGTGTAGTCTCTCCGCATAGGATTGCCTGGTTTTCAGCTGCTCTCTAGTTTTGCAAGGCTTAATTTTTATTCTGACAAGAATATGCAGAGACAAGACAAGAAACCCCGTTAGAAGATAACCTGCTTGGTTCTGTGTGGGCCTGCACACAACCTGCCTTCCCTGAGATTTCTGAGTAGTTTCTCGGGATCTGAGCACCTCAGAGCTGTACATATTTGCGTCAGTGCCTGCTTTTCTGACATTTGGGTATGTGATATCATACAAACATCTTACTTAACCGAGTCTTCATTTATGTGAGGGTACGGATGTAGGGTGCTGTAGATGGAGGCACAGCAGATAACAAGAAATCCACCTCCCTTCGTTTCATAGTTGCTGAAAGAAACCTGAAGCCCGGTGGGGTGACTTTCACCCCCCATCTGCTCCAGGTAACACAACAGCCATCTGCAATTTGCCTTAGGAGGTAGCTCTGCTTTAAACCAAACCCAAAGCCTGACTAACAGATGCAATATGGGAAGCACACTCCCAGAGCAAGTCTGGAGCACATTCCAGGAGGTTGTTATTGATGATGATAAATACAGAATTTGTGTTCTGCTCTGTCTGTACTTTCCAGTGACACAGTACAACCTCATTGCCTGCGTCTTGTGTTGGCCACCCTCTCTGCTCTTGTTTTGCACACACAAAGCCCAGCTACGAGTACAGCCAGCCTCCTGCAATTGTATAAACAACTGTGCCTGCATATGAAACAACTGCTAAAGGCAATATTAGCATCTCTTCGGAAGGGCTCAAACATGAGGGACTGATAAAAGCACAATTCGCCCAAGTCACTAGCTCAGTTCCTGGAAATCTGATGGGCTCAGAGCTGAAATATTCAGCCTCTAAACCTGCCCTCCCACATGGAAGCTGACCTCCCTCCCATTTAACCCATTTAGGTCTAACTTAGGATACATATGGAAAGATGCTTCTACTTCTGTTCCCCGAGGCTTTATCTCCTTTCTTTTTCCAGGGCTCCAATTCAGCAAGTACTGAACAATCCTATTTTGAAATGTTTCAGCCTGAGGATGGTCAGGGACGCTGCGTCTGTCTCCAGGGTCACACAAATTGGGTACGTGGAAAAGGTCCAGTGGGGAAAGTGGCAGCTTGAGCTCCAGAAATAAGAGCTGTAGCACAACGGACCACAGACTCTCTCTTGACATCGGCCCCTCCCATCTCAAAAACTTCGTTCTGCAATTGTAAAATGGAGACAGCAACACTGCCCTAACTCACGTTAGAGGAAGATAAATACAGTAATAAACATGAACTGCCTCAATTCTGTGGCAACAGGACCCCTCCTGAGTGCAGAAAATTGCCATTTCCTTTAGTTCCCCTGTAGTAAGTCTGCACAATCACACACTATCCTATTGTGCTACCAGATAATTTTGGAGCAATTTCCTCTCCTAAGACATTTGACTTCACTGTAAGCCAGTTTAATAGCCTATAGATATTAACATGATCCCTTATTTACAATAATGAGACCTTGTAGCTACTGTAGCTTACAGATGCAATTTATTACAGGATGTTACCACAATCCGCAGGCTACCAGAAAACATTATGCCTGGTTGTTACAAATGCCATTTTCCTTGTTGAGATAATAAAATAACCCTTTATATGATTGGGATTTTTCCTTCTTCTGAATGTCTGTGAAAATTAATCTCACTTTAAAAGCTTTCTTTTCCCTTGCGGTAATGAGAGCCTCCATATATCTTGTTTTTAAAGGCATGCCCTTTAAAAAAACCTACGTCATGGTTATAGATTTTGAATCTGCGAGTTCCTGAAGCTTCAGCTGGAGTCAACAGGTGTCTGGGGCACTGAGAAGCAATCTGCGGAGTCTGTGGTTTGCAGGACCAGGCTGCATCGCTCTGTGTAAGAGAAACCCCCGCCACTTTGCCTGCCTTCCAAGCTGCTCATCACCTGATGCTGACTTCTCATTTCATTATTCTTGCACCCTTTGTGAATTTCAGAACTAAGAACAAATGCCTCCAGAAAGCTTTGGGATTTGGGAAGAGCAGGAGAGTTCAGTGTATGGAAGGAGGTAATACCCTTTAACCTAAACTGTTCATAACATATCTATTAGGCAACAGTATGTTTTTAAAAAAAGAGAACCAAACTCATTGTCAGTCCTGCTGTTCCTGAAACCATGGCAGCAGTGCAACTGCTGAAACATTTCCCCATTCTTCTTCCCTTGACACGCTAGACATGAAGCTTTACGTGATTTTGGTTTTATATCATTCTGACACCCACGAATGACCAAGATCCCTTCGGGTCAGCCACCGCACAGGCACATGGTCCTTGCGCAGACCATGCGGTAGGAAATGCTCCTCCATCCTGATGCGCACACAACACCATATACCAGCAAGACTCAAGACTTACCCACCCCTAATCTCAAACCTCTCTTGGTTGTAGTTTGTGTTCTGCGCTGTAATTCCTAACTTTTGGGGCACACTCTGCTCTTGCAGAAGCTCCTTCCAGCCCAGGAACTGAGAGCCTGACTCGGGAAAGAGCCACCTTTGCAGCCCAGCAGGAACCAGCCCTGCGCTTCTAACTCTTCTTGCACGAAGATGCAAGATTTAGCTTGGTTCTTTTTCCTCATTTGATCGGAAACAGCTCTTAATGAGGCCATGAACTTAAGGCATGCAGTTTATCTAGGGAAGTCCGGGACAAGGCTCCCAGGGGTCCTTCGCTCAGTACTGGCTCAAGTAAAAGATGAGCCAAATCCAGACTGTGTCCCTGCTTAAGGAGGACAGCAAGCACTCACAACCTTACCCTGAGTCCATCAGTGGCTAAACAAAACCCTGAAGAGTCTGGCTAGCAACAATCCGAGCTGCTTGAGGGGTGCCAAACAGCTGCAGGGTTGCCTGCCGTTCCCTTGAGTGGCAGGTGGGAAGTCAGCCTGCTACAATCCACTTTTATCCTTTAAACGCCAAAACCGCATAGCACATATCCTGCTTCCGCCCAAAGGTTTACTCCGTTCGCCTTCTCACAGGATGTCCTGCCCCCATTTTTTTTCCTTTGGCAATGGCACTGTCAAAATATTTACTGGCTAAAATATTTATGATATATAATATACTCTAAAATGCAGCTGTTGTCTTTTTTTTTTTATAGCATTTACCCTTCCTGAAAATAACTGGAGAAACCTTTTTCAAAGGAATGGGCTGGAGGAAAGAGTGAAAAACGCAGGAACGTGTGTCACCAAGGGCCTGATCCTGCCCCTCATTCAAGGCCGTTAGTTGTGACCATACCTCATCCTCATAGACCACGAGCTGTGTTTTCCGTAGCTGGATGTAACGATCCTTCCACAATCCCAGGAGTCCCCCACTGCTTTTCTTAATCCAGCCGTACTTCTCTGCAGTTGGAGCAGACTTTGGTTTCTCTGAGACCTCCTCCTTTGTATCCTGCAAAGACAGAAGGGAGAAGAAATTGCATCAAAAGCACTTCCAATCCATTTAATGAAATTTGGCAGAGAGCCTGCCCAGAGAAGACCTCAGCACCCACCAAACGTGGTCCCTCCCCACCACATCACAAGCAAAAAGACTGGCATCTTCCAGAGGAACACTCAACCAGCTCCCACAGGACCAGGGAGTAGGCATGGACCCTGGCCACCCCTGGGGACATTATTGGGATGACAGCAAGTCCACCTTGCTCCTCTATTTCCCCAGTGGCTCTGCTGCCCTCTCTGTGGAGGTACTCCCTGCTCACTTGTGCACCAAATAGGCTTTGAAAATGAGCACCCTTCTCTCCGCTTTGCTCCTCCAGCTCTCTGATGAAACCCAGGGGGATGGATCCTGCTGGCATCACTAGCAACACTCATACTTTAGCCTACGGCCACTTGTACAAGTTTCTTCTCTAGGTCTCTACATTTGATCATTGCCCCCAAACCAACTTCCATGGGCAAATCCACAGCATGAGGACCAGGACTTCATCACATCCATACTAAAATGTTCCTGGCAGGCTCCTGCATGGTTTATAGACAGGGGGAAGGAGTGGCAGAGAAGGCAGCACCAAGAATGGGTTAGGGGTTTTTTGTCCTGCCTTTAGCTCCTTGCTGTTTGTCACAGCCTGCTCTTGCCTGCCTGCAGCAGCACAGGGAGACCCAGCATCCTGCACTGGGAGGCTGCTGGCTTTCCAGGCCTGGTAAACACCAGGAGATGCATAACTTCTCTGCTTTGAAGAAACCATCAGGAATATCCAGCATCAATATTCTCAACAAACAGAGACAGGAGTGGGGGCACTTAGGCTTATTAGCTGACTGCCTTCACCTACAGACTCAGTTAAAGATGAGTCTTCCTCCTCTCCAGCGCACTGGAAGAGCCTCTGCAATAGCAGGATCCCTGTTTCCCCTCCCTTGCAGTTCCTGGCTGCTCCCAACACCCTGTGGACCAAATAAGCCTCTTTCCCTGGAGCAAGGCAAAGAGAATCCCTCGCTGAGCCAAATCCCCTTACACAAACATCTCACCAACCTTGTGACTTTTAAGGGGAGGCCAACCCCAAATCCTGCAGCCCCTTCCCAGGACCCGCCCTGTACCCCCCCGACTCAGTTTCCTCCATGTCATCATCTGTTAACAGCGTCAATCCTCCTGCAGAAAGCCAGCACATTTGCACAAAAAGAGGACACGTGTCAAAAGCAGAGCCCCAGCCATCCCCAAATGGCCCTCACTAGCTGCTGAATGAAACCTTTTCTTGTAGGAAAACTAAACAAAACAAACCGGAGCGGCTGGAGCTCAGACATCATGTTTCATAACATAAGGAAATCCAATGTGCATGGAAAGGAGGCAGAGCTGGACGCTCCTATGGCCAGGACAGAGCGAGTGTGTATGGACAAGCTCAAAAAATTCAGAGGAGAGTCTTGCTAACAAATATGTTTTGCTGCACTAGACTCCCAGCCAACACGCCCTTGGATAGCAGCTGCCATCAGGGTAAGCTGTTACTCTAAAGAAGGAGCTCACACCCATAAAAAAGACAAAAACCAGATTAAATACCCCTTGCGTCCACATTTATTCTGATCCGTGCTAAGGTGGGGAATAGTCTTGGCTTTGGTAGGTAGCCTCAGGTGCAGACTGGGAACAAGAAACTCAAATAAACCTCGTACCACCTAGAAGAAAATCAGGCGGAAACCTGTAACATCTTTGGTGCTCTTTGTAGAAGTTATTTTAATTGTACTGAGCCGTGTTTGAAACAGCCACAATACAGGATGACAGAGCATGAAAAAGTTTGCCGGGAAACAAGGGGGACTGCATGGTTTTTTTTTAAACTTGACTTTTTAGGTTGCCAGGAAGTTGTATTCAGTTGCGATCTGCGACTTCAGCAAACATCAATTGCTGCACAAATATAGACCTGCTGGTTTCCTGATTGAGCACCCTTTTGATGTCATTTTTAGATAATTGGGCACAAACTTTAACCTCCCTCATAGCTGTTTTGCATGGATGTAGCTGTACGAAGGGTTTATTTGAGTGGCAACAGCTGCCAAAACGGTTTTACTCCTTTAAGGTTTTATTTGCTTTGCAGATGAATTTTTGCTGTTCTTTTTCCCCACCTGAGAGAAAGGCTCTCTGAAATGGCAAATCTGTCTATCCATGGCTTCTCCCAGTGCTCTGCAGAGTGAAAACTACCTTGTCTCCTGTGGTTTTAAAATAAAAGTACTCCCTGTGAAGACACAGCACTTAACATCTACCTCTGAAAAAACAACCTGTCCCAGTAACTGTTTTTGTCGGAGCTGGGGCTCATGCCTGCGCTTCTGTGCAAAGCAGAGCTGCAAAGCTAGGGCAGAGCTCGGCTGGCAGCCTGCGCTGCCAGCTCAGCTGCCTGCTCCCCGTGGGCTCGCCAGTCTTCTGAGGACACTGCCTCCCCTCCATGGCATCGCACGGTGGCCCTGCAGCTCACCCCCTCCCCGGGCCACTCGGGAGGTTGGAGTCACCCGCCTGAAGGGAGCCATGGGGTTCCTTCCACATGAGACAGGACTTTCCAGCTGTTTCGGCACCTGGGAGCATCCATAGAGAGGATCCGTGACTGCAAGCCCCCGCCTGCCCCAGCTGAGCGGCCCAGGAGAGGGTAGGCGAGATGAGATGGTCTCAGCAGATGACAGCAGCAAAAGGCTGTGCCCCCCTGCGCTGTGCAGGAGTCACCTGAGCCTGAGCTGCCCGGTGCCTCCACCGGTCCCTGCTGCATGATAGACGTGACGGGTGCAATCCTGTGCTCTGCAGGTGCCAGGGGCTGCTGAGCTGCCTGGGCTCAGGGGCAGCAGCTTCCCCCTCACACCCACACAGCACACTGCAAGGTTGGGGTGCAGCTGCTGTAACCCCTCACATGCAGGTTAAGGGTGTAAAAACCCACATGATGCAACTTGACTGTTTGTTCCTGTGAAAGCAAGAAGAGTCTCAGAGATGGCGGCTGACATTTCTGTGGGTTATTTTTATGCCCCCCTTGCTCCTAATCGGCAAGGAAAGGTTGGTCAGGGAAGGACACCGAGAGCAGGGCTTTGTGTCCATCCTGCGCTCTCCGCCTGCTGCTCCACAACTAAAATGGAGCACCGCACAAAGAGGTGACTTGCTGTTGTTAACTCAGCTATATATGGGTATTCCTTCTGCAAGACATACTAAGACATCCTTCCCAGGATGTTCCCGGGCTGCAATCGTTCCTGACGCTGGTGTAAATCCATGAGAAGAAACCCCCGACAGCAGCCAAGCAAACCAGTGTAAATGAAGGAAGAACTGAGTTATCCCAATGCTGACTCACGCCAAAGGCATCACTCCCAAAACCAAGCCATACGAGCCCTTTTTGCAATTTATAGCACAGTGGCATTAGAAGTGAAACATGAGTTTCACTCTTCCAGCCTGGTTTAGACTCACATTTCACAGCTCAGCAGAGATTCCAAATCAGAGGGGCAGGATGGCTTTTTATTTAATCATTAGGCAGTTATTTCTCACCTCCCCTGCCCTGCAACTTAAGGGCCCACAAACCCACATACTTTTCACGTCTTCCAACCAAAAAAACCCCAACCAACAGTTGAATTGCAGTGGTGCTTTTAAAAATCACATTTTGTGCACAGTTGTTGCAGTCTCACCCAGTTGCAGCAAATTCATTTAAAGCAAGCAACTCATTTATCACACCCTCCTCTCTAGCATGGCACTGATGAACACCTCCCAGGAGACAACCTGCATCTCCAGAACTCCACTCTTCTTCTCCCTTTCCATGTTATCTTCCAAGCCCGGCTGTTAGCACTTCCACTTCTCCCTGACCCACAGGAGCAAAACCATCTTACTGGAAATAAACTGCTCAGATCCACGTGAAACTTGGGGAACTGTCAGATGCCTCCTCCCACAAGCAATCACTGGAGGATTCATTTATTGTTAACGAAGAGCAGCCGGTAAGCCAGGCGGTCAATGCTGGGGTGGGTGCGAAGCCCCTTTGGCCAGTGGCTACCAGCTGGAAGCAGTTTCTCTGTTGTAGATTAATTTCATGGATGCCAGCGGATAATAACAACTCTCAGTCACTAGCAACTTGGGCTGCTTTGTCATCTCCCTGCTGTTTTAAAAGAGCTCTCATTCTTGCCACAGAATGTTGGGAGCTGAACTAAGGGAGCGTAGGGGGGAGAGACAAGCCACAGCTACCGGTGTTGCATGTACTAGAGCCTGAAGTTCTCCGGCAGCCTGCCCTGCCGGGAGATTTCTTTGTGCGTGAGCAGCAAAACCTCATTTATGGAAAGGAAGCAGGAATAATTGCGTGGCCAGATGAGGGGAGAAAATGACCTGTCTGACTTGCTAACAAATTTGTGGCATCTTAATCCATCCGCAGAGGGATGGACTGCTGGGGTGCGATCCCATGGACGTGAAAACCTACACGTGCAGGAGAAGCACTACTGCTCTTCTCCCAGTCAAACCCGTCCCAGGCACGGACGGAGGAGGAGGACAGACTGGGGGAAGGCTGCTAGGTATGTGGACATGGCCAAGCTTGCGGGCTGACCGAGGCCCAGCTCCAGTACGGAAGTACAACACCCCAACGGGAGTCAGCAGAAGGTGGCCTGAGCAAGCGTGGCACCCGAACAAGCCCGACTCTGCCAGCGCTCGTCCTCCGGCACCGCCAGCACTTGCCCGACAGCCTGCCCCGGCCGGCTGGGAAATGGAAGCCGCGGCAGCTCCGGGGATGCTCTGCACCAGCCGCTGCCGAGCCCCAACGCACCCGAGCGGGCGCAGACGGCAACGGGGGTTGCTCGGGGAAAGGGACCCCCCGCCCCCGGGGCTCCGGCGCTGCCCCCCGCGCTGCCCCCGCCGCCGCGCCCGGGCAGAGCGCGGCCGGGGTGTCCCAGAGCCGCCGGAGACGCCAGAAAAGCCCCCAGTGGCCGGGGCGCTCCCCCGGGCCGCTTCCCGGCCGGCAGCGAGGGGCTGCGCCCCCCCCAGCCCCGTCCCGCCCGGCGGCTCCGGCTCAGCCCCGGCCCGGGGCACCCCCGCTCCCGGCCGGACTCACTTGCTCCATGGCGGGCCGGGGCCGGTCGCTCCTCGCCGCCCGCTCAGGGGCTCCGCCGCCCCGCTGCAGCGCTCGGCCCCGGGCGGGCGGGCATGCCGAGCCGGGCCGTGCCGGGCCCCGCGGCTCTCGCCTCCGCACCAACTTCTCGGGGAGCAGCAGCAGCAGCAGCGCCGGGTTTCCGGCGGCTTCGGCGCTGCGAGGAGGCGGGGATGCCCCCGGCCCCGGCCCCGCCGCCTGGCCCGGCCCCCCCGCCTGGCCCGGCCCCGGCCCCCCCCGCCGCGGGCGTGGGACTGGGAGCCCCCGGGACGGGCTGGGGCAACGGCGGCGGGACTGAGCCCAGGGGAGGGGGGAGCGTGAGATGAACAGGGTCCCTGGGGCGAGGCGGTGGCTGCAGGGTGGGGCAGGGTCCCCGACGGTGGCGCGGGGTACCCAGGGTGAGGCAAGGTCCCTGGGGTGAGACAAGGAGTCTGGGGTGGGACAGGGTACCTGCGGGTGGGACGGGGTCTCTGGGATGGCACAAGGAGCTTGGGGTAGGACAGCGGTCCTGGAGTGGGGCAAGGAACTTGGGGTGCGACACCGAACTTGGGGTGGGAGAGGTCCCCAGGGGCAGGCAGGGTCCCCAGGGATCAGGCCAGACCCCTTGTGGTAGGACAGTGTCCCCTAAATCAGAGGGTCCCCAGGGTCAGGCGGGATCCCTGGGGTCAGACAAGGTCCATAGTGGGACAGTGGCCCTGGGGCTGAGGTCAGGTAGGGTTCTCAGCGCAGCAGGACAGGGCGCGGGGTGCAGAGAGGTGAAGGATGCCATCCTGGTGCTCTGGGCATCCCGAGGCCGGTGTGGAGCAGCGCCCGGGGCCCAGCTCGTGCGGCAGCGGGGATCCCTCGGCTGCAGCGGCGGCTCCTGGCAGCCGGCTGGTCTCAGGGCAGCGGGTTTTGGCAGAGCGGTGATGTGGTTCGTTAGCCCAAGGGAAACAGCTGGGGAATGGTCTTTGGTGGCAGAACTGGTTAACGCAACTAGTCACGCTCTGAGCTATTGTTCTCCACTGGTATTCAGCTTTGCAGACTTCTGCTTCTATTTCAGGCCTGCTGGAGGGCTCATGTACCCAACAGCCTGCCTGTTTTTTCTTCTAATTATTTCAGTCAGTCTAAAAAAAGATTATCACCTCCCTCGGCAAACCTTGCCTCCATTGTTCTCAGCAAAGAAGATAAGAAGGAAAGGAGAAGAAAAGTCTCAACACCCATTACCACCAGGTTACATGTTCTTCTGCATGGGTATGGCAATTACTGGGAGGAAAACCAGGAGACAGCTCCTGCTAGCCAGGGGTAGAAGAGATACAGAAGCATCCATCAGGGCTGGCTGACCTGTCCTGCAGGGCCAGGGGTTAATGGAGGAGCTGGGAATCACCCTGGGACTCGCCAGGATTTGAAATGAGAAATCCTGGTGCTGTCAAGGCGCGTTGACAGGGAAATGATTGCCATGTCAGCAGAAAGACATCCCCCATGGGGAGGGGGGGGAAAGCTGCTAATAGATGCGCCTGTGATGAATCTGGGTTTTGACAAGAGGCTGAGGTGCTGAATGCACTCAGAAAAGCAAAGGGAGGATGGATGGGGTCTGACTGGCCAGCACTGGTATGAGTGGGGAGAGGAAAGCAGGATGGGGGGGAATGCATCATGCCTGTCCATCACTGTCGGGGCATTGCTCAGGCACCACACTCACCCTCCCTCTCCTCTCGCCCACAGGGGTTTGGGGTAGGACCCCCCTGTTTGCTCCACTTGCACAGAGCTGCAAGAGCAGCAGGGGCTGAGCCAAGACCGGAGCTCCGAAGAGCAACTACGCACAAATAATTATTAATGATAATTAGTAAGTACACACTGATGGCATCTTCTTCGTACCAGCTCTGCTCCAGGTTTGGCAAAGGCTCTGGTCTCGCCGAGATGATCCCCTTGTTGTGTAAACATTTTCTGTGGCCTCCCCTGCTCCTCCTCTGTGGCCGAGAGCCAAATTGGGCAAAAAAAATGCTGCTACAAGCACCAGCGATGGCATGGAGGGGCCTGGCCAGAGGCTGAGGGGTTGTGAGCATCCTTCAGATTTCTCCTTTACCTGGCACAACAGGCACCTCTGAAAGATTTGACCAGAAAATCGTGGCTGGCCATCGTCATTCAGGGCTGTTGCCCAGCCAGGGTTAGCTCTCTGTTGCCTAACACCAGGTGAGAGCTGGTTTAAAAACATGTTTTCATTGTTTCATTTTCTGAGCCACTATAATGGAGCTTCAGGTGAGGAGTGGGAGCATCCCAGCTTACCCACAGCCTTCTTCAGTGGGGATGTGAGAGCAAGGCAGGGTGTGGCAGCGCCAAGCTTGGCTCCGGGATGGTGCCAGCCATCACAAAATGAACTCTTGCAAAAAGCCTTTTAGCCAGGCTTTTAAAATGACCAAAAAAGCCCCCAGAGCACTAGAAATGTTGTTCAGTATTCTGTTTCCTGGCAGGGCTGGGGGAGGTGAGGGGAAAACTCTGGCTTTACAGATAAGGTGTGGGCTGTGGTTCCGATTCTTGTGGAAAATTTTAATCAGTGAAAAAGTAAAGAATATTTTTAGCATGCCATCAATGTGCATGTGAGGACATGTGTGCCGTAAGAGCGTGCAATGCAGAGGTCGCATCCTTGTGATTATCAGATGTCCTCACCCTTGCAGGTAGACCCAGAAAGAGGCACTGTCACCCTGCGGCAGGAATACAGGAGCAGCTGCTGTGGGGGGACCTGTTGCCTGCAAGAGGATGCTCATTGCACGAGAACATGTAGGCTGGTGCAAAAATGCTGTGGGGCGAGGCAGGGGCATGCATCTGCGGTCGGGGTCAGACTGCCCCTTTGGGATGGGACGTGCTGCCAGACCGTTGTCGTCTACAGTGAAGAGGGGGTGCAGTGCTGCTCCAGCAAAGTGAAATGGAGTCAGAAGTGACACCGAGGAGGCTGGGCTGTTGAGTCACAAAACTGAGGAAGCTTGTCTGCAAGGGGACCCGAGTCCTCCTGCTCTGTGCCTTGATGGCCATGTTTGGGGTCTTGCAAAACTTGGGGAGCGGGATGCAGAGAAGGATGGCCGTGCCGGGGGTCGGGAGCTCCAGCCACAGAGACACAGCTGCCTTGAAGCTGCTTGGGGCTGAGTCGGGACCAGGATGGGTGGGGAGTCCCCCGTGTCCTCCCAAATGTGGGCAAACCCGTCTCTCCAGCCACAGGCATCACATGAGAGAGCTGTGGTTGCCCTTATGTCTACCTGCCATCCTTTCCCTGCTCCAGGCAGGGAGCTCCGGCTCCTGCATCCTGCCTGAGGTACCTCGTGACCAGGTCAGCCACCCACCTCAAATGGCAATAACCCATCTCCAGGGCGCCATGAAGGTAAGTTCATTAGCACTTGGCTTTGTTAAATGCTTTGAGTAGGGCTGGAAAGGCAGAGGCTCATTATCACAATTGCCCTGTTACCTGCCCAGCAGCAGGGAGGAAGAGGTGGACACGCCAGCGATGCTGGGAGCAGTGCTGGGCTTGGGGCAGCCACAGGACCCCTGCCCTCAGCTGGAGGAGACATCCTCAGCCCCTTCGTGTGCACGGGAAATTAACGTGGATGTTCTTAACCTGTTTGGTTCAGGCTAAAATAAAAGAGGCCCAGAGAAAGCGCTGGGTCTGAATGGATGCCCAAGGGTAGGGCAATTCAGGCTCTTGATGCCAAGTAAAGCCCATGGCACCTTCTCCTCATGGCTGCAGTGTGTTTGTAGGGATAAACCACTTGTCAGGTGGACTGCCATCCTTGAAACTGCCTGTGCTAGAAGGGAAAGGTGGAGGTGGCCCTATCCTCGGGTGATGCACAGGGAATTAGCAGCAGCAAAGGCTGGAGGAGATGGGAGACCACAGATATGGGGCTAGCATGGAAGAAGGGCTCTCGTCACCTCCCCACTTGCTTTCTGGGCTTAAATCTTTTGTTTTATGGACAAGCCACTTGAAAGGATGTTTCCAGCCACGCTCCCTGCTGCAGTGGGGCAGTTGGAGTTAGCACACCTCGTCTGGGGTTTAGCCAGTAGATCCTGACCTTGCAAGGTCCTGGTTTTACCTGTTTTCCTCTTGGCTGATATCAGTCTGAGCTTCTGCCCAAATCAAACCCAGGCTTTCCTGCCGCTCATGTTCTGTGTTTTAGTTGTGTGCTTGGAAGGAAAGACCCAGCTATCTGCCCCAGCCATCAGCCTGTGAGCGCTTGCAAGAACTCATGTGCTGTCCTTGCTGATCTTGCTGGTTTTGTAAGGAGCAGCAGTCCTTGCTGCAGAGGATGTCTGGATGTGCCACCACAGGCCAGCAACCTCAGCCTGGGCTCACAGGGGGGGACAAAGCAGATCCAAAACTGGGTGAGGAGCTCACTTGCTGGGGCAAAATGGGGGAGATGGATGGTTTCAATTATTTTAAAACCGGCAGTGAGTTGAAGGAACATGGCCAAGCCCTGTGGCACAATAGCAAGTGGGCAATGAGCAGTGCCACTTTGTGCTTTCTCCTTCATTTCTGTTTTAACCTGCCATTAGCAGTAAGCCCTGCCAAAAGGCAGCGGGTGCGGGCTGTAAGAGGTGCCTGATGACACCTGAACATTGCTGCTGGTGTCCAGGTGGCGGCCACAGTCCATGCACGGGCAGGATGGGTGGGAAGGGGTGAAGCACCTGGTGGACAAGGGCTCAGGGCGGCTCTCCTGCTCCATTGCTGCATGGGGTGAAGGGGAGCAGTGTGGGGCTGGAATAGGAGGCGGTTTGTATGGGCTATCCCAGCCCATGTTGCTTATAATCCCCAGGTCTTCCAAAGCCAGGGGTGTGCCCCATGTCCTGCAGGCTAAACCACATCCCTGTGTAAATGGGCTTGGAGCAGGTTCCTGCGGCCCTCATCGCATCACCCCGTGCCTGGGGCAGTCGCCTCTGGACTTTCCCAACAGCTCTGCGCGTTCCTGGCCTCCACTGGTGTCTCTGGCAGTGGCCAAATACACCAGAAATAACCTCTGCTCTCGGCTGCTCTGGCAGGAAGGTGGGTTATAAACACACTGACAGTTTGTTAGTGTTAGCGCTTGCCGGGCTTTCAAGCTGGGCTGAGTTTGGGGTGGGGGGGTGGCTTCCTGCACCTCAGCCCTGGTCTCCCACTGGCTCCCCACTCTGTCTAGGCAGGGGGACTCCCCAGAACACCTCTGCTCTGTGCACGTTGCTTTGAGGTGGTGAGGCTACAGCCCCAGAGGTGCTGGAGGGGCTTTTCTAGGTAACTTTAGGCAGCATCTCTCTGTGCATCTCAGCCACCAGCTTTCCTCCGTGCAATGCATGAAGTCGGTGGGGTCCTTCTGAAGCTGCTGGGAGATAAATATATATAAAAATATATTTAAATATATATATGTAGATGTGATAATACCCTCAGAATCTGATTTTGCTTGCTATGGCAGGAAGCAAACCCTCAGAGAAGTGTAATCTAGCAACAGTGGCACTAATGACCCCACGCAATACTGGGCTGGGCATGCTCTTGCGCTCTGGGCCATCTCTACCTGCCACCCTGCCTAATTTCTGGGACCAAATCCTGCTCCTGGTTGTGCCCAGCACCACCTCTAAGGCTGGCAGATGCCCTCTGTACATGCTGGCAGGGAGTAGCTGGGGACACGCCAACCATCCCTGAGCATGCAGGGACCTGCAGGTTTTGAATACCGATGATTTGCACAGCAAGTGACCATGGAGTTTGTCTAAAATCATGTGCTAAGTCATTTGGATGAGCACGAGGGGAACGCAGGGAAGCAGCAGAAGGGGTTATGTTTAAATCAATATTACATTCAAATCAATATTCTGATTTATGCTCCTGTCCTAACAATGCCACCTTCCTTTGCCCCCTGATTTGAGGGCACAGACCCCAGTGGCTGAGTCTGAGCCACCGTTTCTGTTGTGAACATGGATTTTGGCAGATGTGCTGCAGGATTTGGGCTGAGTTGTCCTGGGGGACGAGGAGGGGAGGAAGAAAAAAAGAAGCAACAACCTGACCATGACTGTGGTCTGTGCACCAATCAAGCTGGTAAGACCAGTGACACCTGAAATTGGGTGTAAAAAGGAGTCTTGTCAGTTGCTCCTCACTGCTCACCTTTTTTTGGGGTTGCAGGATGCTCTTTGCTGGCCTTGCTTCTTGCTCCCACCTTTCTCAGCACCTCTTGGGCCCAAGGCTTAGTCCTGGCTCCTTAGTTCCCGGCCCTGGTCATTTGGGTGCAGCCTGGACCCTGTGCTGGGATCTTCAGCTCCAGGATGCAGCATTGGCCAGCCCCAGGCCACCTCCCTACCTTATCCTTCTGCAGGGTCCTCCATCCCTGGTCCCTGCCTCCATCCCTGGTCCCTGCTTCTTGTCCTCAGCCCACCTCAGTCTGAACCACCACAGTCTCACCAGCAGCCATGGGGTCCTGCTCCTCTGCCCCGTGCCCAGAAAGAAACCTCATGGCTGAAATGCGCTGACCTCCTGCTGCTGCTTTTTAGGGAGTTGCCAAAAATCCTGTTTCCTGGTGAGCTGACTGTGGGCTTCCAGTACCTCACCCTGCTTGAACGGAGCTGGGTGAGTGGTGGAGCATGTCAAGGTACCTGCGGTGGTAGAGTGGCTTCAGGTGAGCAGTGTCGGTTGCTGAATCCAGCCCTGGCTGGTGCTTTCAACAGGTTTTTTGCTCCACAGGGCTGGGGCTGCTCAGTCTGGCTGGACCCATGCGGTCACAGCTGTTGGTGCTGTATTTTCTTAGATCCTCATCTAAGGAAAGGAAAATCCCCTTTCCTGATGCATGCGGTTTGGGCGTGAGAGACCAAGGCAGGAGAGAAGATGCTGGCTGGTACCTCTGGGGGGAAACACCAGGAAGGAGGAAGAGTTGTTTAAGCTGAAAGACAATGTTGGCACCAGAACAAATGGGACTAAAACAGGACAGGAATAAATGGAGACTGGAAATGAGGAGGGCTCTAATCCTCTGCAGATGCTGCCACGGCTTCTCAGGAGGCGCAGTGGGGATGGGAAAGCTTTGGGCAGTTTGATCCCAGGGTGCTGGACTGGACCAAGCTCACGGACCTGACGGGTCCGTGTCCCCTCATGGCACAGGAGGGAGCTGGTGCCTCTAAGCCCTCTGCAGCGGGTGGGGAGGGAGCAGAGCTGCTGCCCTGGAGCTGGAGACATGCTTTCCGTGGCTAATGTGAGGTTTTGAGGCTGGAGCTGGACCACTGGGTCTAAGCCAAACTCAGTCTGAGGCTTGCCCCACAACTCTGGGGGATCAACCCACAAAGTGGGCAACTCTCCGTAGCCTTCTGGTCTCTCTTACTCCTTCCCCAGGGGACTCGATACATCCAATATCTGCCAAGAAACCTGCTCATCTCCAAAACCTCCATGCCGTGGAGGGCTGTGGTGCTCCCAGCACGTGCCCAGCTGCAGTTTCCCTGTGTACGCTTGCACCTCACCCTGTGTGCAGGCTTTAGAGCTGTGAAATGTGTGGAAATGCTCTATTTGTGTAAATTTATGTTTGAGATTGTTCTCACATAGGATAGATTTTGGGGTCACTGGAAAGGCACATAGTCAGGCAGAGGGACCATGTGACTCCCTGTGGAGTCGGCTGAGGCCAACGATGCAAAAATCCTGCATGCTGGAAGTGAAATACAGGAATACAGAGGCCCTTCTGCCGGTACCATCTAAATGCAGTTGTTTAAGCTACTGCATGTCACAAAATAACCCAAAGGAAATCTCTGCGGCAAAAAGTGTTTTCACATAAGCGACTCGAAGCCTCAATGGCCCTTGGCTACCAATGCTGCCTTCAGCACTCTTGCAAAAATATGAAAGCAAGTAAATGTTTTAGTTTTTGAGTGCAAATAGTTTGTGGTCATTGAATTTTTTTTCTCATTCTATGGTTATATGTCATCTGAGCAGCAGCATCCCAGCTCTGGGTTTTGGATGTTTAATTATAGCTGGACTGATAAGTTGGTGTGTTGGCTCTGAGGTGGGAGTGAGCTCAGGCAGTCGTGCCCCAGGTCCTAGAAATTTGGAGTAATAAATCAGGGCAGATGCATCTCAAAGGCAGCAGCAGATCCAGGGCAATGCTCCAACTTCCCAGAGGCAGCTTGAGGGATGTCCGGCTGCTGCCCAGTTGATGGTGATGATGTTAGTGCATGAATTTAGTTGGAAATTGATGCTGGCACATGAATTTGGCAGAGATGCAGTTGGTTATTTGTGGCTGGATTTGCAGGAAGCATCATGGGAAGCTCATTTGGCTCAGGTTTGGTTTTGCCAAAAA
The DNA here is from genome assembly GCF_023638135.1 of Falco biarmicus. Taxonomy (NCBI): domain Eukaryota; kingdom Metazoa; phylum Chordata; class Aves; order Falconiformes; family Falconidae; genus Falco; species Falco biarmicus. The sequence goes on along the minus strand of NC_079294.1, from coordinate 67,020,533 downwards.
AAACCCCAACCCAAAACTCAAGAGTGACAAGAAGCCCTGAAGGCACCTACAGCCTCTGGAGCCCAGCAAGGTAAAAACTGTCTGGAGTGCTGTCAGGCACCCCCCATTCAGTCTAACTGTACCGCAAAATACTGTGTCTGAGACATAGGAGCAAACCCGAAGTGTTCCTTTCGTTTGCTTTAGGTAGCAGAGGGAAACTGATATCTGCATGGAATGGCCTGGGAAAGCCACACGCTGCAGGTTGAAAAAAGGGATTTTTCATTTTGTGGCAGAAATATAAGGGGGGGGGAGGGAAGAGAGAAAAAAAATCAATTCAGATTAAACTGAAACAATGTGATTTATAATTCTCCAAGTGTTCTGGTTTTAGATCACCCCAGAATAGTCAGTTTGACAAGAAATGCAAAGTTCATGTTTGTAGATCAATTAGTCCCTTCCTAAAACTTTAAAAAACCCCAAAACATTTCCAAATATGAGGTCAAACCCCACCATTCTTGACAAAGATTCAAGAACAAAAGCTGGGTATTTCTGATGTGTTTTGTTTTAGGAACCCCAGAAGAAATGTTTTGACATTTCCAAACCAGCTTCTTTTTTAACTTCCAAATATTTCCAAAATTTGCCTGAAATCAGTAAATAGCTTTGAAAACTACAGTGAGCAGGCAACCCATATCCTGCTGCTGGGGAAAGGCTGTGGTGTGGGAGCCCAGCATTCCCAGTGAGTGCATGGAGAGGCAACCTGCAGGTTTATTATCCAGGGAAATGTGGGATGTGGGTGCAATTTGCCTGTCCATGCCTTGTCAGGGCCACCTCCAGGTTTCCCTGAGGGTGCCGATGGCCAAGAGCATCCTTGGTCCCTGCTGCCAGTGCTTGGGTCCCTGCAGGAGAAGGCTGTGAAAGTCCTCTGGCTCCTGGATCCAGGCTTCAGGGTGATGCCCTCCCTGAAGATGCCTCGCTCAGAGGCGGCAGACACCAGCTGAGCCTTGGGGTGAGCAGGGAGGGGGTGAGATTTACGGCTGTGCTCTGGTTTTGGTGGTGACTTGGGAGGTAGGATTGGATCAAGTGGATTCCAGGGAGATTTACAGCGAGTAAACCCGTTCATGTGAAGAGCTTATCGCCTTGGCCTGTTGTACCTGAGACAGGTTTCGGAAATATTGCCCGTGGCTGAGCAGCAGAGACGAAGCGGGGAGTATGAAACCTTCTCCTGGGATGGGATTTTCCTCCTGCCAAGTGTTCATCCCTCCTTAACCCTGCGGCAAGGCAGCACAGGGACCACGAGTGCTTTGCATCCCTCTCCCAGTGCTGCTGCCACCTCCCAGCCTTTCCAGCCAGGCTGGGAGCTTGGCAGCCGGTTGCCTGGCTTGCAGCCGTGCCGGTGTCCCACCTTAGTGACAATCCAGCGCAGGCACATGGATGAAACAAGCTGTGTGCCTGGGAGAAGGTCTGGCCAAGAAGCACCGGTGGGAAATGTTTCCTTTTCAAAACTGCAAAATGTAATTAATGCCAGTAATAAATGTGGAAACTCGTTAGCTCTGCGGCTGGGCTGGGCTCTCCCTAGTCTCCTCCGAGTGAGACCCAGCGGGGTGAAACAAGCCCATTCCCTGCCTTCGTCCCTTGGTTGTGAGGGTGAGGAGGGCAGCATGGCAGGCAGGATCTCCTCAAAGGGTCCCAATGCCATCAAATACAAACCAAATCCCCTCCACCTTCCTCCAGGGAAGCACCTCAGCCCCAGGAGGTACCGGTGAGGCAACACCAAAGGGTCCATGTCTGCCCCAATCAGTCCCAAAATGCCCACCAAGCCCACGATGCAGGGAGCTGAAGGATTGGGCCCACGGGAGCCATCAGCTGGCTCCAGCTGTTTGTCAGGGAAAAGGCTGCGATGTTCTTGCATGCGACTCCTCCAGGCTACGAACTTTGCGAAAGAGTTTCTGCTCTATGTAGAATTGGGCTATTTTATTTTTTCCCCCTTTTCAGGGGTTTATGGACATTTGCATCCTTCCAAGGTACAGGCTTAGGGGCACCAGCTTGGTAAGTCAAGTGACATTTGCTAATGCCTTTCTGCAGCCTGGAAGAGGCTTTTGCTGTCCAAAAGAAAGGATTATTTACCCTTTTTTATTGTGTTTCTCCCTGGGACCCCTTTGGGTGTATGAATCCCTCCCAGTGCTGTTTGGGGCTGATCTCTGCATGGCACCAACTGATGCAAAACCTGAGCAGCATCCCCCTCCGGCAAGGCTCTTTGGGAGGGCAAATGGTACCATTCAGCAGGACAAAACACCAAAAATTCAAATACTTTCAGACTCTCCTGGCTGCCAGTGGGACCTGGGTGCTGCAGCATCTGTCAACGCTTGGCTGAGCCCAACTGGGTGCCTGGTGCTCACCCCAAACCGGTCCTTGGCAGGGATGTGCTGGGGGTGCATTTACGTGCAGGGGCAGGTTGGACTGGTGGCCAAGGAAGTTAAAAAACAAGGAAAAAAACCAAGGAAAAAAAGTTAAGACTCCCCTGGACTGTGCTTGGTGCCCCTCCTTGGCCACACTGGCTTAAGTGGGTGCAGAGGGCAATTCTGCCCCAGCTTAGGGCATTTATGAGCCTGAGAGGGGCAAGGAGAGGAGCTCAGACTTTCCAACAGGCACAGCCTTTGCAATAATGCCTGTCTCGGCAGCCTGATGTGCTGCCAAGTCACTTGCTGCCTTCAGCATCCCCCGCCATGCCTCTGACCACATCCCCGCCACACTGCCTCCAGCATCCCTGCCATGCCACTGCCCACATCCCTGTCAAGCTGGGTCCAACATCCCTGCCACGCTACCTCCGACATCCCTCAGGCTGTGTCCAGCATCCCTGTCAGGCTGTGTCCAGCATCCCTGCCACGCTACCTCCAACAATCCTGCCGCGCCGCCTCCCGCATCCCGCGCCTCCTCCCTCCCCGGCAGCCTTTCCCTTCACCCCCTTCCAGCCCAGCCCCCCAGCCCCCTGCACCCCAGCCCCCCCCGCTCCCCATGCAGCCGAAGCCCGGCCCTTCCTCCCCGCCGCCCCCCGGCGGGGCGCAGCGGCGCCGCGGGCCGCCATCCCCACCTAGCGCCGGCCCGGCGCACAGCCGCCTCGCACGGGGGGCTCAGCCCCCGCTGCCCGGGCTCGGGGGGGGCCCGTGGCACGTCCTCGACGCCCCCCGGCCGCAGCCCGACACCCGCGGCACGGCCCTGCGGGGGATTTTCCTGCCCTGGTCCCCAGGGATGCTCCGGGGGTGAGTGAAGGGCGTGAGGGAAAGTGGTGATGCAGCCCCCACGCTCCCCAGAGGATGGGCAAAGACAGGGGCCACCACGGGACCTCACGTTCCCTGGGGCTGTTTTCCTCTTCGTGCCCCATCCCGCAGCTCCGGAAAAAGGGATGCCCCCCCTCCAGCACCGGGAGCCCAGGTGGGGACAAAGGACAGTGCCACATCCAGACCCCAGTCACCGAAGTTGTCTCAGCATCCAGGCTGGACCCCCTTGGGCATCCCTCAGGGGATGCTTCTGCACATCACCCGTTTGGGGTCCTTATCAGTGGCATTTTCCAAGAAATGTCCCCATGGACCCCACGTGTCTCAGTGCCTGGAGAGCGTCACCTCCCTCAGGCCCCCAGCCCCACTAAGCACCCGCTGTAGATGTCTAGGGCAGAGTATGAGGCCAGGAAAAGCCTTCGGCGGTGCCCCCCTGTACCAAGTCCCCCCTTGCCCCACTCCAGGCCACCAGGGCCCCCCAGAGCCTCAATATCTTCTAATTTTCCTTCCATTCCTTCACCCTGTTGCTCCCCAGAGCCACGTACACCTTCGCTCCTGCCAGGTCCCTGTGGCCAAGGGCTGTTTGCTCTGCCCAGGCACTGCACAAAGCCCACCCGCTTGGGCTCCTGGGCCTCCTGGAGGCACCTACTCCTCCCCTGGGATGAGGTGGTGAGCAATCATCCCCTGCTTGCCTGCACCAGGCTCCCTGGGCTTGCAACATCCCCCATCCAGAATAATTCTGGTTAGACGGAGCCTCTTCAGGTCACCACAGCCAGTCCTTGGGGGGAAGTGTCTCTTTGCACTGAAATTTCCCAAAACTCGGTTCTTTCTTGTTTTTTCTTATCTTCTCCCTGGCTCTGCCACTCCCAGGCTGTTGCATGGGCACTTTCCTTGGCTCCCTTGAGTGCTGTGGCTTTGCTGTCCCAGCTCCATGGGAGGGATGTAGGGTTTCCTGGGGCTTCCCTGTGGCTCAGGGGATGCTCGGCAGGGGGTGCCCTGCAGTGAGGGATGCTCCTGCTTACCCACGGGCTGCTGTGGGGCATCACAGCCAGCCGTGCCCCTCTGCCCGGTGCTGGCCACTGCAGCATGATCTGCCACTTGCAGTGACAAACTGGGCTGGGAGCAGGTTGATGGGCATGGGTCATGTCCCACTGGGCTTGAAAAACCTCCTCCTTATCCTGGTGGCAGCAGAAAATTCAGAACTTGGTGGAGACACCAAAACAAAAGCAACTGCAAGGAAAGACCTTTTTGATTGATGTTTCAAGGGGTGTGTGTGAGGGTTTTATTTGTGTTAATTCACTTTGAATACCAATTACTGCTGTGGCAGCACATCTTGGGTAGAGATGCAATGTGCCCTCTCCAAATGGAGCTGGAAAGCTGGAAACGTGCTCAGAAATCTGTGAAGACTATGGGAAAGACAGGCTGCAGCATGGGAGAGGGGGCAAAAGGAAAGGAAGGTTGAAGGCTGTGTGGCCTCTTCCGTATTTCCCAATGAAACAAGGAAAAAAACCAACACTGCCCCTATTTTGTCTTGGAAAACCCCTTGCAGCTCAGCCCTGAAAGCGGGATTCAGCAGCCCGATGTAACCCAAACATTTCCTCTGCTGCCTTGAAGAAAATGTTGGAACAGAGCAGAGCTTAAAGCCTGCTGAACAGGCCCATTTATCTGGGAACTGAAAGAAAATATTGGGATAATATTTGGAAAAGCCTGTGAATGGGCATGGCCCAGCATGTGCCAGGCAGCCGCAACCTGCTGAGCCAGCAGGGGGGAGAAGCCACCCTCTGCGTGTGGCTAATTTTCTCCTTTTCTCTCATTTCCTTCCCATTTCTTTCCTGGCTCCAAAAGGTTTGGCCATGCCTGGGTGGGTCCTTGGGACAGGCTTCCCCCGGGAGAGTGGCAATGCTGAAAGAAAAAGGGATTTTTCATGGGCAAGGTGGGCAGAAACCTGCCCTGTCTGAGCATCCGGGGGTGGGGGGGGCAGCTCTGGAGAAGGTGTTTCTTTCCCCTGGTTAACTGTACAGACTGATCTGCAGGACCCGCTTAATCAGATACCACTTAAAACCAGGTTGATTTCTGCCTAATTGGTCAGTAATAAGCATCTAATTGCCAAAGCTGCAACTAAACTGCAGCCTCCCCTTCCCGGGGCCATTAGCAGCATCTATTTTAACACTCAGAGCTTGGCTGGGATTCAATAAATGTTTTTGGGGTTTTTTTTCCCCCATTTAAAAACCCTAACATGGGTTCAAAATTCAGTTGGACATCTTGTTTATGGTTGAAGTATAATTATGTTTGATGAGGACTAATAAGCAGCTTTCAAAATGAGACCAGGTTAGCATCTCTCCTGCTGTCTCCCGCAGGGAAGCCAATATTCCCCACTAGCGGCTGATACTGATTTTTATGAGACTAATCCAGACACGTCCAGGGCTCCATAAAACCCTGCTTTGCTCAGACTGTTTTATTTTAAGGGTCTTTTTCCACCTGGGATGAGTTTTTACTGCTGTGGAGTTTTGTTCCCTGCAGGATTTTCCCCCGCTGTGAGTGTCGGGGTGCCTTTGCATGATGCAAAGGGCGATTTTCTGAGAACAGGCTTTTTTACACCCAATTTTCCAGCCTCATTGGGAAAGAAAACAAACATCTGAGGTTTTTTGCACATGCAAAAGGGAAACTTTCAATTCTCAGCCCCAAACTGACCCCAAGACTTGGACCCTTGGTCTTGGCCCAAAGCCCGGCTGCAGGCTGAAGCAGATGCTGCCGGCAGCATCCCTCCCCAGCACGGATGGTGGGTGATGGTGGTGGGATGATGGTGCAACTGGTGTCGAGGCTGGCTCTGCTTTAACACCAGCGCCTGCCTAGGTGGAGCTGCTTCTCTTCAGCATCTCGTCCAGCCAAGAAGACTCGGGATGTGGTCTGATCGCTGAAATACTGCCTGCCTGCAGCTGCTGGGCACAGCTCAGGCAAAAGAAAACCCACCCAAGCTGTGGGTTTGTGTTTGTTTTCCACGCTTCCCCTTTGAAATACCATGCCAAAGGTACGCTCTCATGGAGATTAGGCTTTGGCAAGTCTTGTTATGCTGCCGAAACCTCCAGGAACACCCTTGGTGAGCCCCAAGCACGCCCTGCCACTGGGGTGGGGAGTGAGTCCTGGCCCCAGCTTGCCAGGGGATAATGGGGACACAGTGAGGCTAAATTAGGGGACACCCCCTCCTCTGCTAAAACCTGTCCCTTCCCAAGGCAGAGGCAGCAGAGCCCTGCCACAGCCCCGTGGGGATTCACCCACCCACCACTCCCGCAGCATCTCTGGCAAACCCCGAGGCTGCTGCCTGCCGGGCTCTGAGCCCCCACATTCCCACCTGGGTTAAAATGCTCCCAAAAACTGAGGTGGTGAAGGAGAAAACCCCTCCTGCACCCGCCTGGCCTGGCCTGGCCCTGCCAGACATGGCTCTGGGGGTTGGTAGAGGAGGGTTTAATAGCCACCAGCCGAAAGCTGGCGGGGAAACACCTCCAACTGGGAGTGCTCGGTGCTTGGGCAGCTCTCCTGTGGGCTTTTTTTCCCAAGGCATTTTTCAGGAATTAAAGACCTGCAAGTAAAAAGCCAAAGCCCTGAGCCTGGCGAGGGTGCAGCCACTCTGCAGTCAGGGCAGACTCAGCCGCTGACTCCGGGCTGACCATGTTACAGCCCTAAATAGCTGCTTTTTGGGGACAGGTGGGTCACAGCAAACTTTATTTTTCTGGAAACAGCAAGCACATTGTGCAGGGCAGGCTTTCCAAGGATGCTCCCCACGCCCTTTTCAGGAAATACCACACAGCTCTCCATGCCATGCCAATTTTTTTTTTTTTTTAATTGGCATAAATGATAGCCTCCACAAGGACACACCGTGTTTTCCCTGGGCTGTTGGATTTTATTTTGAAATCGCTGCTGGTTTGATCTTTGCATCTCTCCACCCTCAGACTCGGCTCTCTCCCCAAGTGTTTCTGTTCCTGGTGCTTGCTTTGGTGCAATGGGGTTTGCTGGGGAGCAAAAATGCAGTGGGGAGGTCTCACCCTGTGCTGGTCACAGCCAGGTCTTTGGGGACATCATCCGACCTGGCGATGAAGCAAAAGAGCTGCATTCAATTTGACAAAGCCATCAGAGTGAGCAGGCAGCGGCCATCCCTGCCTGGTGACCCCCACACCTCTGAGAGTCCGATTTTTGAGTCCAGTTTCATTCCTGGAGCTGCCATCCTAAAAGCGATGCCTGTGCTTCCTTTGGGGGGGACCCGAAATACCCTCCCCCCACCGGGTGACGATGTGGCCCTGCTGCGGCACTGGTGTAACCGGCTTTTCCAAGACCTTCTGTTCCAGGGGTGGGGTTGGGTTGGCCTGGGTTTATTACCAGCTCCCGTTGTCCTGATGTGCTTCCCTGGTGTGGTGCTCTCGGATGAAGCGGGATGACGGAGGGGACCGGCAGAGGAGGAGGAAAGATTCCTGCCCCACGTGTGGGCCATGTCATGTGGGACGGGTGCCACCAGGATGCACCCTCGGGGTCCCCTCCTTCTCCCAGCACCTTCTCCTTGGGAATAAGCCCTCTCACACCCCCAGTATCCTAAAACACAGTGGGTGGGAGCCAGGACAGCCACAGTGCTGCTCCACAGGGATGCAGCAGGAACTGAAGCATCTCCTCATCCCACCACTCCTCGCTTGGGCATTTCTTCCTTGCCCTAATGTCCAAAACAACAATAAACCCAAAAACTATTTGAGATGGGTGAAAAAGTCTGGGTTTGTTCCCTTTTAATTCAAGACCAAGCACACAGGCAATTTTGTCTTAACTTATTGATTTTCCACCCCCCATGAATGTCTGCGCTGGGCCCAGCAGGCCCTGGAGCGCCCTTTCACTGCTGAGCTTCAATTGTTTCTAAACTTCCAGATCCATCTTTTGGATATTTTTACAGTCCTGAGTCCACAGTGGGCCCTTTCTTTTTATTTTTTATTACTAGCATTTTTACCAGGATGACATTTTGACTAGTCTGGGAAATCTTCTTGCCTGCTATACCAGCTCCTGACAATCAAGATTTAATCTTTCTGGAGAGGAAAAATGCATTGGATAGAAACAAATAAATAAATCCAGATTTCTCTGAAATTGCAGAAAAGCGGAGCAGGAGGAGCCTGCGGGCGATCTCCAACCCAGCCTGGGGCAGCACAGCAACTGCGCAAGCCCTGACCTCCGTTGGACAGATGTTGGTCTGATTACAGCTAAAACCTCTGGCACTGGGGATGCTCCTCTCTGTACCCCCGCTGTATTGTTGCAGTCGGGTGGCTTCTCTGATCTCCAATTTAAATCCATTTTGCTGCTGCCTTTGGTGTTTAGAAGAGATGCTGGATGGTAGAAGACCATTAGCACATCCCTTCTCGGTCATCCCCTTGGTTTTGAGCTCTTTCACCCTGGCAGGAGCCCTTTTTCTTCTGTAATTCTCCCCATTTCTCACTGAGAACTGCCAGGGTTCAGAGAGTTCTAAGGTGGGTGTTTCAGACACTTTGACACGGTTTCCCCGTGCCTGGGTTGTTGTGGCCAGGGCTGGGCACTGGCACGGAGCTGCCACTCGTCCCCCACCTCCCTGCACCTTCCTCCACCACATCCCCTCCTTCCTCTCCATCACAGCTGACGTCACTTCTTTGGTTTAAAAACAGTCTAATCCCGATTTAGGAAGGAAAGGAGAAAAGCAGACACAGTATTTTTCCATCGAGCACAAATCTCCTGGGAATTCACCCAGGGGTTTCCCAGCTGTGGCTGCTGAGGGGTGGCAGCAGCGGTGACATTGCCGGAGCCCGTGTGCTGCCCTGACACGTCAGCCGTGGGGATGCTGCTCCATGGTGACTCCAAATCTTATTTTCCGCTGGCAAGCTCCACGGGCAGCTCACTTGCATGCAGGATTTTACCATTAATACAATCAAAACTAAACTATCCAGTTGCTAGTGAGTCTGGGGTTATCGTAACACCTAAAAGGACAAGCAGATAAAAAAAAGAGATTGTTTGAGAGGCATGAAAATAAATGCAAAAATACCAATTTCACCCTCAGATTTACAGGAGCAGTGTCAGCAGCCAAGACCCCCGTGCTTTGCCATCGTTGCTGCATGTGCTGGGAGCAAGCTGGGGTGGCTGCAGGAGGATGCTGGAGGCATCCGGCTGCCAGACTGGTTTCAAGGCTGGTGTTAATGAACTGGTGTTAATGGGCTAGTGTTAATGGGCACCCTGATGGCGAGAGGCCGGGTTAGGCAGCGCTGGAGTGGTGCAGGGGCTGGAGCCAGAGCCAGGCGGGGTTTTTCCACATGGGCTTTAACTGGAGAGTGAAGAGTCAAGCTGCAGAGTAACTCCCTGCTGCAGACAAGATCATGAACCGCATCACTTTAATTATGCCAGTGCAAATTTCACTCATTTGGTTAAGCCTGGGAGCTACTGAAAGCTATTTCCAGGTGTGCTGGTTTAATTACCCCATGCCTTTTATTAACCGTCGCACGCAACCGCGTGGCCGGGGTTTGCCAGGCTCTCCGGCCGGGGCAGGTTTGCAGCCACCAGCATTGCAACGGCCCCGCTCATGCCTCTGCATGTCCCTGGGACACGCACACAGGCTCTGCGTGGGTCAGATAAATGGGTTTTAACCTGATTTTTACTGTAATCTCTGTGTTGACAGGCCCTCATCACGCAAAGGATAAAACTCCAGCTCCCATGGCCAGGGCTCTGTGGGGTGTCACCGGGCAGCTCTCACCGGCCACGCTGGGGGTCCGGCTGGACAAAGCTCCCCAGCCGGGTGGCCACCCTGTCCCGGCACCCCCATGAGCACCTCTGGGCTGTGTGTGTTTGCAAAACGGCTTTTGTTTGCTTAACTTCTTGCACTTCAGCATGCAGAGGCAGAGCTCCTGCTGCCCCGCTCCCTCTGTGTGCCCTGTGGCCGCAAGCAGGGACAGGGTGATGGTCCCGCTGCCCAGGGCGGGCAGCCCAGCGCCAACCCTGCCATCCCACCCCTGCAAAAAATAGCAGCTTTTGGGTGCTTTATTTGCACTTTCCTTTTCTGAACTTGCCTTAAAAAGATGCAGAAGGGCTCGGTTTTCAAAGAAATGGCATTTAAATGACGTTCTTCCCTGCTCATCCAGCTCTTAGCTGTAATCTTACTGCTGTACAAAGCAATGAGCGTGCGTGGTACGTGGTGGGATTTTAACTGTAATTCATGAGCAGATATAAAACTGCCAAGATTATTATAAATTTTATTCAGCAGAGTTTGAATGTTACTGGTTCAGCAGCGCCTCTTTCGATGCTGTCTTTGCGGCAGCTTCTGTTTAACCTCTTGGCTCACAAAATTTATTGCATCGCCAGAGTCTCACAGTAATTCTCCAGATTTTCAAATGATCTCAAGAAAAGAGTTAAATCAGAGCTTCTGCCTTAGTCTGTGTTCATTGCAAAGCATGTGGGGCCAAAGTCTGGTTTTCCTGACACCCCTGGTAAATCCCGTGGGCTTGGACAGGATAATTGCCATCCAGGACATAAGGGGATAACGCTGAATTTCAAAATCATGCCAGTGGGAGAGGGGGCAGGAGCGGCGTGGGGACCGGGGGCACCAAAATGCAGGTCCCAGCATTGCAGCCAGCGCTCAGGCAAGGCTCTTACCCTGCCTGCTCCTGCAGGCTGAGCTGGGCACCACTGGCCCCCAGGCAGGGTACAAAATTTCACTGGTACCAGTAGCTACCGCCTGGGCTGACACATAGGGAGTTGCAGCCGATGGCCTCGGCGTGGAAGGTTTGGGATGCACCGTGCTGCTGCGTTGTGGTGCCCATGGGGCCATCGGAGTGGAATGCAGAGTGCTCCCAGGCATGGATTCAGCCCGGTGCTCCTGAGATTTGCCCATTTTTCATCTCCTAACATAGAGGCAATGGAGTTTTGCATCCCCCCCCCCCGGCAACCCATTTCCCATCTTCACTGTCTTTGCCATCAGAAAGCTTTTCCCACCATCCAGCCCTAAACTCTCTCTGCCACCACTGGAGCCCATTCCCCCTTCTTTGCTCCCCATGGTGATATTTCTTCCCCCTTTGCAGCCCCTGCCGACAGCGGACAGCCCCCACAGACCTTCCCCAGTGAGGTGGATGTTGCGAGATGGAAGGAATGGGATTTGTTTCATCTATTCTCACCTTTCCTCTGGCTCTGCCCCGCTGCATCTCTCTTGAAGTGCATTGCACACACAGCACGCACAGCACCTGCCAGCCCTGCTCATCCGTCTCACGCACCTTAACCAATGGGAAACTCAAGGGAAAGCCCATAAACCAGATGGGAAGTGAGGACTGGATTCGCAGTGTGCTTGTACTAATGGAAACCATCCTTCACTGCTTGATCAGAAGAAATGGCCATGCACAAATCCATCACTTCTGCCCAGGCAGCACATGGGGCAGCCCCGTGAGGATGCATGGGATGATAAGCCCTAACGAGGGCATGTGGCTTGTGTCCCCACATGCCGTGGCTGATACCCACAGTGATTTCCATGAGCAACAGCTTATGGTGGGCTCAGAGAGTCACCAAACTCCCCTTTGCCTGTGGCAGCAAATTGTCCCATCCCCTGTGCCAGCGCAACGCACTCTGCACACAGAAACCCTCCAAATCCCCATTTCACTGATATTCCTAATTGCACAGGATGAGCCTGCTGCTGGCATGGGGGTTCCCCCTGCCTCTGCCCCTCTCTGTGTATTTGCTGCCTGAGAATGGGCCAGATCCAGCCCAGCGCGGGAGCTGCCGGAGGATTTTGGCCCTGTCTGATGCAGAACAGGCTCCCCATAAATTTCCCTTGGTTTAATCTTGCTGCTGAGCTGGGGGGACATTCCTGTTAACTCAGGCTGTCACCAGCTCGCCTGCTCGCTGGCAGGGCTGGTACAAACCGATGGCGATGAGACTGATTTTCGCCTCCGGCTCTGGTGATGGGGTGATGGGATGTACAATGAGCTCGGTATGCCTCTCCACCCACTCCGTGCTCCCTCCCTGCTGCTGGCATTGCTTTCTGATGCTCCCTTGCCCGGGGGCTGCACTGAGGTGGGTTTTGCAAAGCTGTTTGGAGCATAGGAAGGTGTTTGCATTCAGACGGGCAGGGCTGAGGGCAGCTGCATGGGCATCTTTTAAGTGCTTTTGTTGGCAGCCAGGGGTTGTGCCCCAAATACCTCTCAGATCTGTTCAGGGCCTGGAAAATAGACAACACTCACTCTGGGAATCACAGCTGCTCCAAGGACATCCCGGCCAGAGCCCGTGGTTGCAGCCGCAGCGCCTGGCACGGCTCAGCTCATCGCTGGGGCTGCAGGGCTGCGCGGGGGCACTGCTGAAGGTCTGATGTGATGTGAGTGAAGCTCTGACAGGATGCAAGCGACACTCTGATGTGATGTGAGTGAAGATGCGGTGCGATGCGAGTGAAACACAGCCTCATTTTGGGCAGTTGTCGGCTTTCTGCTGGCCTCTGCCTGCACTGGCAGGGCCGGCTGTGGAACAGAGCATCATTGACCCGCTCCTGAGCCCATCCTTTGTATGCATTGCCACCTTCTCCCTAACAAAGCCTATATTCTAAGATCCCATGAGCTTTCTGCTGTCCCTGAATGGCGTCTGTGGGAGGCAAAGACAATACTCCGGCCCTTTTGCCCCTGCCCACGCCTCTCCATGGTGTCCCTCAGGCCCACCACTGCCAGGCTTGCCTGGGGAGCCCTGCCCCCAAATCCTCCCCATCAGCCCTTCCCCTCTGAGCCCATGAGGAGCTGGCTGCCTCGGGGTGCTGGAGGAGTGCCTAGGGGGCTGGGGGCGGGGGAGGGGGGGGGGGCTGTGCTGGGGAGATGCCCAGGGGATATAGAGAACAGTGCTGGATGCTAGGGGGAGGTGCAGTGGGAAATGCCCGGGGGGGATAGTGCAGAGGGATGGGGGTGGGGGGAGGCCAGGAGGGATGTGGAGGGGAAGCAGGTAGGATGCCCAGGGGTCAGTGCCAGGAGGTTGCAGAGGGCTGGGGAGGGGTAGAATCAGGTTGGCTGCCCAGGGGGGTCCAGGGGGCTACCTGGGGAGTGGAGGCAGGGCATGCATGAAGGGTGGGCTGAGGAGATGCAGAGGACATGTGGGGGGTCTGTATGGGGGGTGCATGAGGTTACCTGGGGAGCCAAGCTGGGAGGATGCATGAGGGGCTGCCTAGGGGGATGCAGGGGGGATGCCCGGGGGGATGCAGGGGCACAAAGGACAATGCAGGGGGGTTGCAGGGGGGTGTCCGGGGAGCAGCAGCAGGACACAATGGGAGGATTCAGGGGGGTACAAGGGGTTGTCCAGGGACATGCAGGGGGATGCAGAGGGGGTTCTGGGGAGCAGCACCGGGATGTGCAGGGGGGATGCAGGCAGATGCAGGGAGATTTCCGGGGACCTGCACGGCGGCATGCACGGGGAGGGGCGGGGGGACAGGAGGTTGTCCGAGAAGATGCAGGGGGGGATGCAGGGGGGTACAGGAGGTTGTCCGCAGGGATGCAGCGGGGTACACGAGGTGGCCGGGGGGGGATGCAGGGGGAGGCCGTGGGGCTGCCCAGGGACGTGCAAGGAGTTGTGCGGGGAGCGGCGCCGAGGCACGCAGGGGGCTGCAGGGGTGTGCGGGGGGGGGGTCGGGGGAGCAGCACCGGCGCGCAGGGGGGCCGGCGCTGGGGCCGGGGGGATGCCGGGCGGCCGGCAGCGGAGCCGGGGCACTGCCCGGGAGCCTGCCCGTCCTACGGGCGCCCGTTTTCCCGGCGCTGCCGCCCGGCCGGGCCCTCCCCGCCGCCTCCGCCAGCCCCCCCGCCCCCCCCCCCCCCCCCCCGGAGCATCCCCCCGCCCCCGCCGGGCTCCGGGGCCGCTTTAAAAGGCGCAGCTCCCCGCTCCGCCCAGCTCGGCACCGCGGAGCGCACCATGCCCGCCGCAGCCGGCCCCGGCCCGGGGAGCGCGGCCGCCCCGCCGCCCGCCCGCCTCTGCCTGCTGGCCCTGGCGCTGCCGCTGGCGCTGGGGCGCGGGGCCGCGGCCGAGCCCGCCCGCACCGTCTACACCAACCACTGGGCCGTGCGGGTGCGGGGGGGGCCCGCCGAGGCCGCCCGCCTCGCCGCTGCCTACGGGTACATCAGCCTGGGGCAGGTAAGGGGCGGCGGGGGCGGGCAGGTGCTGGGGAGCGGGGGCTGCGGGGGGTCCCGGGAGCGGGGAGGCGGCGGGGGGGGTCCCGGGAGCAGGAGCCTGCATGGAATCCCGGGGCGCTGCCGGCGGTCCTGGGACCGGAGAGGCGCCGGGGTTCCCGGGAGCAGGAGCCTGCCGGGGTCCCGGGGAGCTGCCGGGAGTCCCGGGACCGGGGAGGCGCTGGGGTTCCGGAGGAGCTGCCGGGGGTCCCGGGAGCGGGAGCCGGGCCCCGGAGCGCCCGGGACGGGGCCGATGCGGCGGCGCCCCCCGCGGGTACCCTGCCCGCAGCCCGCTCCCGCACCGGCGGCGCGTTGCACAAGTTCCTCCCACCCCGGAAAGTTCCATCTGTGGATTTAACAAACTTTGGACTCTCTGGCCCGGCTTTATCGGAGATTTTGGGAACACGAAGAACTTTTGCTTTCAGTCCCCCGCAGCACGTGGGTGGCTCCAAGGCCACTTTTGTCCCGGCGGCTCCTTTTCCTCTCCATTACTTCGCCCGCTCTGCAGAGCCAGGTGTGGGCTGGTGTCCTCCAGCTCTCGCCTCCCGCACCACCCGGCTGCTCCGCACCGCTCCGCCTGGGCGGCACTGCAGGTTCCTTTCCTGCCCAAGGTGTCTCCTGGGCTATAAATTATAACCTTGCTTTATATCACAACCCTGCTTTTAAGTATAATTAAAGTCACGGGGTGCTGCGTAAGCAAATTTTCAGGGGGGGTGGGTGCTGATCAGGGACACTGGCTTCTGCACTGGTGTCTGTGACCTCCTGTGGGGGATAACCCCTCGTGTCCCACCCTCTGTCTCCTACCTGCTGTGCTTGGCCCTTGTCCCACCAAGGAGAAAATCACATTATTCAAATGCCTCTATCACAGGGCTGGGCGAATGTGGTTGTGCAACCCAAAGGGCTTTTCAGTGCTTATCCCTGTTCAGCCAGAGAATATCTTGATTGAGCTTCCCACTCTCCCGATTTGCATCAGCCTAACGTCAGCTCCTCGGTCAGGGTTTTGCTGTGTCCTTTCCCCACTGTTACATCTGCTCCCTCCTGGCATCCTGGCTTTCCTGAGCTTGTCCCCCGTGGCCCTTGGGCACAATGTGGCCCCGCTGGAGCATCCATCCCTTCCCCCCGCCCCCCCCCCCCCCCGCCAGGCCTTTCCCGGGGCAGCCCGGCTGGAGACCAAGGGAAATATTTCTGTGGTTGCATCAGGGTGTTCCTGGCTCCCGCCTTTCCCGCGGATACTGGGAGCTCGTGCACCACTGGGGCTTCCCCAGCTGTTCTCAACACCCTGCCTTCAGCTCTCCAGCTCCCATGAGCCCCTTGGGCTTTTCCCACAGGAGCTTTTCCAGGGCTAAACTCTGAGGAACCACTTTCCCTGTGTGTGTGCACTTGTGGATGATGTTTGCTGCATTGTGCTCTGGGTTCATGGTGTGCCGAGCCCCGTGGGGGCCTGCGTGCCCTCAGCTTCCCCTGCCGCATCCTCTGCTTGTGGAGCTGCCAGGGACAGCGCTGTCCCTGGTGAGATGTGCCCTCCCAGGGGGCCTGATCCTGTGCAAAACCTGTTGGAAAACCCTGCCAAGGGCATGTCACCCTGCCCTGGGGAGATGTTTGGGTGGAGGCAAGTGCTAGAGTCCAACACGATGAGGGAGGAGGAGAGGGGACGGGTCACGGTGTGGCTCGGCTGGGTGCAAGGGAGGCTCAGCCCTGCACTGGTGGCTTGTGACTTCTTTTCCTCCAAGATGCAATTCCAGGGACTGTTGACATGCTCCTGGCTGGGAAGAGCATCACTGGGATTTGCAGCTTGTGTGTCTGCCCCATACCCAAGCTGTCCCCAAGTGTTCCTGTGCCCAACCCATGCACCAAGACACTCTTAAGTCCTTCTGGGTCATGGCAGTGCGACATTTCCCCAAGGGAATCATTTGTGTCAACTTTTATTTAAGTGAAGCAAACAATTAAACAAAAGGAAAAGCTTTTACACCCCCAGACGCCTGCTTGTTCCTCCCTGCTGGTCTTTGTTTGCTGTGCTGAGCTGGGGCGAGCTGGGACAGGCCCTGGCCGAGGGCTGTGTGGTCCTGGTGCCCTGGGCAGTGCCTTCCCCACTGTCCTGGGGGTGGTGATGAGTCTGTTCCTATCCCAGTAGCAGGATTTACACGAATTTTCCCCTGTGTGGTGTCCAACACTAAGTTTTGGGAAGGCTTGCACCTCCTCAGCAGTCTCACCTGCAGTGCAGGAGGCAGACAGGATTCATTTTGGGCTGGAATTGGAGCTTTCCTGGATTCCAAGGGATGCCGGAGGAATGGTGCCCTCGCAGCCCTGGGCTCAGTCCTTACTGGGCTGAATCCCACTGTGATTATTGAATGATGTTCCCAAAGGCAGGAGCTCAGTGGCTGGAGCCCTCGTCCCCAGTGGGTACGGGTGGTGTCCCCAGGAGGGGAGCAGTCATGGCCTCCCTGACTGGCTCCATCCTGGAGGGCACCAGTGCTGATGCAGCTGTGCTTTGCAGGAATGGGGTGGTGTGGGTGAGATGCTGGAGGACTTTGCTATGATGGGGAGCGAAGGAACAGGCTCAGCAATGCTCTGACTGGCTCTAGTGCTGCCCTCTGTAGCGTCCGGCTCCCCAAAATCTCTCCTTTGCCATGTCTCTAGCTGCAAGTGATCCTGAACCTGCTCAAAATACTAATGGCTGTTAATGAGGCAGGGCAGGCACTGTCTTTGGCATTGGGGGAGCTGGGTGATGCTGCAGGAGCATCTCCTGGGTGCCTCTCCCTGCCCCAGTGCCACCTGTGGAGGGCTTACAGGTGGTACCAGGATTTGGGGGAAAAGGGAAATGGAAAATTCAGGATTGGGAGGTGGTCACACTTCTTGCAGTCTTAATACTGTTAATAACAGTGTTTATAGAGTAATCCCTGTTGGCAAGCATCGCTGGTTCAACCCCCCAGTTAACTCTGAGGCTAAATCAGGCTGCTCAGAGCCTCAGCTGGGTGAGATTTGAAGCTCTCCAAGGATGGAGATCCCACCACCTCCACAGGTCTGTGTGTGACCACCCTACCCAAAGAATTACTCTCTTTATACCCAAATAGGATTTCTCCCCTTGCAACTTGCCTCATCGTTTTCCAGTGCATCTCCATCTCCCCCTAACCACCCAAGTACCGCAGGGGCTACAAATAGCTCCTTCAGCTTCAAGCTCTTCCCCATTTGGACAGATGACATTGGCAAACATGATTTTCTGGAAGTGGAGCCATCGACACCCTCAGCATAGTGAGGATGGCTTTGCAGGGTGCGAAACGTGTTCACGTTGCTTCTGGCTTGCTCCACCTGCAGCCCAGCTGAGCAGGGCAACACAGCCAGGGCTTCCTCTGCCTCAGTTAGAGAGGGGGAAGAAAACCTCCTCGTTTTTGTTGAGGTACATATTCAAATTGCCTTGAAATCTCAAATTTCTCCTGGAACTTCAGCCCAAAACTGTGAATCAATTGGGGAAAATTAGAATTGACTCTTGTGGAAATGAGAACCTCCTGTGCACATTCTTGGCAGAAGTTAGATGTCTGAAAAATCAAGGTTGATCTTTGTAAATGCAGTTGGGGAGGGAACAAGCTTGTCTGGAGCTGCTCAGCATGGTCTCCTGGGCTGCGGTGGGTGGGCTTTGTAACCGCAGTTGGTGGCAACCTGGACTAGCTCCTCTGTGGTGGAGCTGGGACTTTTCAGCACGAGCCACTGGCTGCTCAGAGGCTGAGGGGTGTGATTGCTCAGCTGGCCAGGAAAAGTCAGCCCTTGGTAAAGTCCTGCTACTTGCCTCTTGGGTGCTCCACTGGGTTCTCCGGCATCCCCATCACTGTGGCCGTGGGGTTGTGGTCTTGCTGGTGCTGGATGCAAGAGAAAACCCAGCTCTCCTGGGCGTCTCTGGTACTCCCATCCCCAGGGGTGGCATTGCAGAGCCCTCACTGAGCTGACTGACCTCAAGGAGGAAAACAAATGCTTTTCCTTTAAAAAATCATATGGCATTTTAAAATTTTTCTCCTTAGAATACCTTAGGTGGAAAGGGGCCTCTGGAGGTCGCAGGGTCCCACCTCTGCCCCGAGTAGGGCTGGCTTTTGAGTTAGCCCCAACAAGAGAAGGTTTTTCTTACTTTTTTTCCTTCCATAAGTCCCAGGAGGATAAAGAACCTGGGGCACAGGGTGCTTTTCCTGCTGCTCTGGCCACATATCCCCAGAGCCTGGGATGGGGTCATCACCGTCCCCATCCTCTTACCGATTTGCATCGCATGGTAAGTTTGTATTTATTTCTGAAAAGCCCCGTGCCCATGCCGATGGGGAACAGCTTCTTCAGCTGATGCTTGTTTACAGAGTGTGATCCTGTTATGATGAGTGCCGGAGGGACCGGACATGAGAATAAACTCATTATTATAAACCTGCAAACTGCAGGCTGAGCCGGGGGTGCAGAGCTGAACCACCCGGGCTGCCGGATTGGGATTTCCAGGCAGAGCGAGCAAGAAGCAGGGTAGCATTGCACAAGTTTTCCCTAAAATATAGGGAAGTTGGAGCAACCTCCTTCCCCTTCCTAAGTATAAGTGGATTTGAGGAATGGATTTTAAAAGCCAAATGCATATTGCAATGATCAACCACTTTGCATGTAGATGTTAAAGGAAAATGCCTAGCTATGCTGTAATGCAAAGAAAAAGGCAGGGAGGGGGGGAGTTTTAAATGAACTTGAGTGGAAACAAATTATGAAAATCACACTAACAGCAGTAAAGTCAATGAAACGACATTATGGCATAAAAGGCAGAGCAAAGCTAATTAAATATTTAATGCTTGTAAGAGGTAGTGGCACATCTCAAGGTACTAAATGTGATAAAGATGTTAGTAGTTGTCATCATCTGCCTCAGTATCTGGTTTGGACAAACCTGTTTGCTCCCCACAGTCCCAGTCTGGCCTCAGGGATGTCACCCCGGCTCTTGGGTAGCAGAGGGGGGCTCGTAGCGTGGCTCAGCCCTGGTCCTGGGAGCCAGGTGTAGGGACTGCTGCTAGCTCCCTGCAGCATCCAGCTCCTGGCCATGGGACAGGGTTTCCTGGGAAAGAAAACAAACCTCAGGGAAAAGGGAATTTATAGAAGAGACTCGGCTTGTAGTGAAATTGTGTGACCTGGGAGCTGCGTGTCAGTGAGTGCAGCTTTTGGGTCATTCCCATCCCTACGGCTGTGACTCCCTGTGGGATGCTCATCATGTGGTGCCTGACTGAGATAGCCTGGCTCCTTGTGTACCCCCAGGACTTTATCCATGTTTTTGGGATGGAAAAAGAGGAGTTGCAGCATCTCCAGCTGCCGGGATGAGAGGGCTGGAAGCAGTGCAGCCACCCTGGGGCTTGGCAGGGTGGTGTGGCTGGCATGGTGTATTGATGCAAATGTGGGATGTTTCAGCGCTGTGCAAGAAAAAAACAGGGCAAAAACTTGTAAAAGAGGAGCGTGGGGCTTCCAGAGCTGGAGAGAGCCAGTGGGGCTGCCTTTCCCAGTCGCCTTTGCTCCTGGGCTGCACTTACTGCTGGAGAGGGGCTCTAGGCTGGGGCATGTGTTATACATCCCTTGGAGGGGGTGGTTGGTTTGCTTGGAGAGTTGTGGGTTTTTTTTATTTTTGTTTCCTCCTGCTGCCATCCCTGACTCCAGGCTAAGCACACTGCTGTCCTGTCCTTCCCAGGAGCATCCCAGGGCTAGCAGGAATTGCATTCACTTCTCTTTACGGGGCTGTTCTTGCTGCTGGGGCGAAGCTGGAGAGTCGGGTGGGGAAAGGCAGCATGATGAGGCACAGCTCCCCCGGCTCCGCCACAGCTGCTGAGCTCATTTTTAGCTCATTATTTCTGCTTGGAAGCTGATGGAAGGCAGTTTGCAAAGATGCGTTTAATGGGTGAAAATTCATAAAAATGTTTTCCGGGCTCTGTTGTGCTGGTGCAGCATCCAGCCACCAGCGCTGTTTGCCACGGTGGTGGCACGGGGGTTACTGCCAGCATCCCACATCCCTTCCCTGAACCCTGGCTGTGCCAGGGAGCTTTGTATGAGCAAGGGATTGCGGTGTGGGGCACAGCTGCATTGGTGCACAAAGGGGATGCTGCCAGCACTGAAATGAGGGGCACCACAGGAAAACCTCATTTTATTTTATTTTTTTACAAAACCCTTCTCTTTTTGCAGATCGGGAGCTTGGAAAACTACTATCACTTTCACCACAGCAAGACGTTTAAGCGTTCGACGCTGAGCAGCCGGGGACCACACAACTTCCTCCGCATGGACCCCAAGGTACGGGGCCGGGCAGCCTGGGGTCCCCCTGCCTCTGTGGGTGCTGGCAGGATGGGGGTCCCCACTTCCCCCTGGAGGAGTCTGTTGGCTTGGTCTGGGTCAAGCGTGAGCCCAGGCATCTTGTGATGACATGTTATCCTTGAACCACAGCCCTGTGCATGCACGGGGTGACTCATTGGACATGGGTATGTCGATTGGTGATGAAAAATACTTAAAGTGACTAAATGCTAACATCTGCCTGAAAGGCGGGAGGAAGAAAAAGGGGGAAAAGCCTTCCAGGACAGAAAGGCTGTTGCATGCTTGGGGTGTTGATCCAGTTGCCACAACACTTGCTGCCTCAATGGTTGCTATGTGTGAAATCCTTGGCAATAGCTCTGCATTGCTTTTTCCTAGAGCAAGCATCCAAAGGGATTTTCAGCGCAGCTGAATTGACAAAAGTAATGGGGAGGTGGGGGGGAGAAGGCAAGGAGGGACAGGCGGGACTTGGGTGAGCTGGGCTTGGGGTGGCGGGGAAGGGCTGTGGCTCTGCCTCCACTTTCCTCCTCCCTCAGCTCCACTGGGTGCTAGAGTCCTGTGAGATATTACTTCTGCAGAGCGGGGAAGGGTTGATGTGTGGGGAGGGTCTGTATTTTGTGGGGAGGGGGACATAAACTCAGGAAAATCCATCGCGGTGAAGATACCTGTGCTGCAGCGAGGTGCTGGTGCTTGCACTGATCCCCGGCCACGCTTGGGATGCTCTTTCCCAAGACATTTCCAACTCACCCAGCACAACATGTACCATCTGCATCTCTCCAGACCCACGCAGCGCCCTGCTTTCCCCAGCCAGCCGACTTTCCGGAGAGATTTGCTGTTAAATATTTAGACAGGGTCTGTAGCACATTTCTGAGGAGGCACACGTGTGGCTGCCTTGCCAGCAGGGGAAACCTCAGCAAGGAGAGCGTCAGTGCCCTGGAAGTGTGCTGGGCTCTAATTAAAGCTGTTTGCCCCCGGGGAGGTGCACAGGCACCCCAGCAAATGAGAAATTAAGCTCTGCAATTGAAATACCTCCATTTAAATCAGTCGAGTTATAATGCAAACCGAATCAATTGGCTTTTACTCCTATTAACGTTTACCTTGTCTTGTTCTATGGACTGCAAGCTAGAGCAATTAGCTCCTGTTCTTAGTCCTTTGTTATCACTTGGAGTTCCAGACCTCTTAGCATGTGTGATCTCTTCCCATCTCCCATGCACATTTGCAAATCATTGTGGAGATGTCTCGGCATCTGGATGGCACTGGCTTAGCTGTGTGGTGCAGGAGAATATCACCATGAGGCACAAGGAACCATGAGCTGGAATAGCGAAGATAGAAACAAGTCTTGCAGAAATCCCAAAGAACCAGCGGATCTGATCATTTGCAGATGTTGGGTGGTTCGTGCCTTCCAGGGGCTATTGTTTCCAGCGCAGTTATTTATCTGTTTGTTCTGCCGTGGAGGCTGGTGGCATGACAGCCAGGTCCTGGCAAGAGGACCACGGCCGAGCCCTCCATCCCAGGGATTTGGGTAGCTGGGGAGGGGGAGACCTAGCGAACATGGGGCAGCACCCAGGGTCCTGGTCCCCATGGGACCACACTGCTGCTGAGCTCTCCTCTTGCCCAAGAGCCCCCCGTGGCCGGTGCCTGCTCTGTTGGGGGCTGATATGAGCCAAGCGATGTGGCAGGTGATGGAAAGCAGGAGGGACATAGCAAATCCAGTGAATCCGGGGGCAGTTTGTGGCGGTGAGAGTAAGAGGTGCAGAGGGACAGTGGGATGCAGGATGGGGTCATGCCATGCTGTGCCACCCCTCTCAGGCTCCACTCGTGGCTCTCATCATTGTAAACACTCCTGGCTTGCTGGGATGCTCCTGTTGGTCCTTGCAGTGCTTGAGCCTTCAGCCTCACTGCTCCAGTCTCTTAATCCTTATCGGAGGATGTCACAGCCTCAGTCCCTGTGCCTCTGGCCATGTCCTGGAGCAAAATTAACCCCACCTAAATTACTTCTGCTGTGCTTTATGGCAAACATGCTGGAGTCATCTTGTTCGTCCTGGATCTCTGCTTTAATTGCTGCACATCCACTGGAACAAGCCAGGCTATTGCTTTTCTGGAGTCACATAGGGGGTTGCATCCTCACCTATGCTGGTTATAGTGTTTGGTGGAGCTGCCCTGGGTGATGGGATCCCTGCATCACCCACTGAAAATCTCAAAGTAAGGGGGAACATAAAAAGCTGCCTCTGTTTCCAGCAAGGGTGAAGGATTAGACTTGGTGTACACCTTGTGCCTCCTCGCAGGGTCCTTTGGTGCCACTCACAGTTACCTCGTTATTGCTGATTAGGGTTTGCAGAGGCAGAGCAGGGACCCCCTGGGCTCAGAACTTTGTTGTAACAGTTTTGGTCATTTCTAATAGTAAAAAGATATATTTTTTTTTTAATTTCCGAGAAGCTTTTCCCCGCACCCTGGAGGAGTGATGGAAGTTGGTCTGAGTTTCACAAGCTGTGGGAGCTGTTGCAGGGATGCCCCGGGCTCCTTCCTGCTCCCCCGTTGTCTTCCCACACCAGCTGCATGGATTTAGCAACTCTCCCTTGAAATCAATGCCATTAAACCACTGATTTATCTGTGTCCACACAAGACTTCTCCATCGACTCCCGGCTGGCAGTGCTGGGGTCGATCAGGAGCATTTTTAAGATGAAGATGTCCCCAGGAGGCACCGCAGCTTGTGGCAAAACCCTGAAAAATCCCATGTCTTCCCGTTGTTACTGCATCCAACAAAAGGACAGGCGATCGCTGTGGCTTGGCCAGTGAGACCTGCGGTAACACTGCCGAAGAGTGCTGCTTTAAGGAGCCATGTCCTCTATTTAACATACATATTTTATTTTTTTTGTTAGCTAGACCATGGAGTTGTATTTTTGCTTCCAATGCTTAAATCCATCGTTGTATAACCAAAGCAGGATGCTGTCGTCAGCCGAGGCAGCATGGAAACTCATTTTTCTATGAAATATATATATATTTTTCCATTTTGACAGTATTTTTTTCTTTAAAATATGTATGAGTTTAAAAACCAAGCTCTAGGCTGGAAACTGCTGGGTTTCTGATACGCACAGCTCCCCATCCACCTCCATCCAAGTCAGACAGCTATAAACCGTGCAAGAAGAACGTGGTTCAGCCGACAGTTTTACATAAATAAGCCCAACAAAAACTTGCAATTTGGATTTTTATTCTTTTAGTTACAAAACCTTAGTCACAAGAATAGAAACATCCCACAAGCAGCTCTGCTGTTCCCAAAAGACCCTGAGAAAGTGTCTGGCAAGGAGGGACGTGCCACGAAGCCCCACCAGCTCATCCGCTGGTCCTTCCCTTCTCCCCCCAGCATAAGCACATGTGAAGATTTGGTCTATAAATTATTTTTACAACCTATTTTCAAGAAACCTGGACTTTATCTGCATGCTGAAGGCAGGAGAGCCCTTTTTGTGGGTAATGAAGGGCCTGGGGGAAAAAACGCTCGCTGGGGATGGGATGCGGCTGCTCCTGAACTGGTACCTTAGGCAGCTCCCGCTGCAGCGGCGCAGGCAAACACCAGCGTTTCCCAATCCCAGCCTTTTCCGGCTCATTTCCCGTTTGATCTCTCTGTATGTCATGCCCCACTGAAAAGCAAACAAATGTCAGAGCAGTCAGCCCCAAGGCCACATCGCCCGCAGCTGGTGCCAAAAATGCCTGTCTGGAGCTGGCCACGTCCCCTGAGAGTTGCCACAGCCATGTGTGGTCATCCTGTATTTTTGGGAAATGTGTGTTGTGCTGGGATAAAGCCCTTGATTTTGTTATTTTATCAGGAGGAGAGGAGCTCTAAGGATGAGCAGCCCTGGAGCCAGGTGCTGGAGTTTTGGGGCTGAGCTACTGCTGCTGCCTCCCAGCTGGGGGGAAGGATCAGCCCCAAAATTAAGCAAGAAACCTGAATCTTCTCCAGCACTTTGACTAAACACTGAAATATGTGGTTCATCTCTAGCGGGACCTCAGCACGTGCTTCAGTGCTTCGTTAAGCCGGCGGGGGTTTAGGCACGCGCTTGGAGGCGACGTTACTTGTGCTCAAGGGTTTTGCTGCACCAGGAGAGGAATCTGGTCCCTGGCACAGAGACCACACAGAGCTGAGCTTGCCCTGTCCGCCTGCCTATCCATCCTTTATCCCCCAAAATGGAGCTACTACCTCTGCAGCAGCTTTGGCCAAGGAGATGGGGTTTTGCTGGATCTTGGGGTGATGCTGGGATGGGTGGAGGCTGCAGTTTGCACTGCTTCTGCGTCCCCCATCCCATTGCAGCGGGCGATGCTGACCCACGGCTCTGCTTGCAGGTGGACTGGCTGCAGCAGCAGGAGGTGAAGCGGCGGGTGAAGAGGCAGGTCCGAGGCGAGCCGCATGCCCTGCCCTTCAACGACCCAGTGTGGCCCAACATGTGGTACCTGGTGGGTATCTCCCGGCTGCCGCCCCATGAGGAACCCGCTGCTTTACAGCCGGGCAGGGGATTTGTTTTTAATTAAACGCATCATCAATCTTTGCTCAGTCTGGCCAGTAACGAAACACCTTAATCTCAGCAAATGTGCTTGGCAGCAGCATTTAAAAATTGTACATTAGTATATGTGAGAGTCTAGTCTGAAGTGTTTTACCATCATTAACAGCCCCTCGTTATGGCCTGCGCAGCGAAGGCTGGGGAGCAGCACTGCTGCATTTTACCTGTGTTTGCTGCAATATCCGTTTGCTGCAAATAGAGCTGCAACCATCTATTGGCAATATCATTTTTCTTCTGCCTGCTTCGTTGGTCTGTGTTTGACAAGAAAATTCATTGAAAATTAAGAGCAGAAAGGAAATGAACACTTCAAAACTAAAGAGCCCTCAGTATTTGAAATAGAAGAGGAAAAAAATAATAGGGAGAAAGTGCGGCCTGGATTAACTGCTGCTGGATGGCTTTGATCAGTGGAGTAAAGTTATAACAAATCATATGAGTTATATGGCAGGGGGTGGGATGTAAATATATTTTCTGGTTGATTAAATGAGCTCGCAGCCTGGCTGCTCACTTAGATAGGCCGAAATGGGCTTGCAGCCCTTTTGTAGCTGTGTTTTTTCCCCCTAGCACTGTAGTGATAAAAGCAGTCGCTGCAGGTCGGAGATGAACATCCTGGCAGCCTGGCAGAGGGGCTACACTGGCAAAAACGTGGTGGTCACCATCCTCGATGACGGCATAGAGAGGAACCACCCTGACCTCCTGCAAAACTATGTGAGCTGGGGGGGGACGGGCTGGGGCTGGCTGGCTGGGGCTGGTCCTCGCAGTGAATTGATTTATGGAGAATTTCAGCATGTAAACACAGCTTAAGTCTGTGCATTGGCAGATTAGTAGAATAGTGTTTTTTTTTTAAAAAAAAAAAAGCTCAAGATGTTTTTAAGAAGGAAACGAGCTTTTTAGACAAGAGGGTTTGGGGAAAACTCCCTTTGCAGCTGCCTGGGAAGTGGCCGCCTCCCTCCGGCTCACCAGGGCAGAGCCAAAAACCTGCATGAACCCGCACAGCCCCAGCTCAAACCCCAGACGGCTGCGGGGGGGGACGACGGACGGTGCTGGAACCAGCAGAATTTGGGGTTCAGAGGAGCTGTCCCTGACACAGCAGGCTGTTTCCCTTGGGGAAAAATGCAGGGCTGCAGCACAGATCTATCCTGAGCAAATAGTCAGAAACCAAGGGGAAAATGGCATTTTGTGCCCGGCTTGGCTCTGCTGCCCATTGGGCTGGCTGCAGGTGAAGCAGGACCGTGCCACTGCTGAGGCTGCTTTGTCCTGCGCTCTGCTGGTAAATCGGGTCTAATGGTGGCAATATGTTTTCAGGACCCTCTTGCAAGCTACGATGTCAACGGGAACGACCACGACCCAACTCCACGCTATGATGCCAGCAATGAGAATAAGTACGTAGTGCTAATTGCCACGGAGCCGGTGGCTGTGTGACCGGGTCATGCGGGAGTCCCCGGGGCTGGGTGGCCCCCCTGGGGGGTCTTCCAGGTCTGTAGCCTTTCCTCATCCCCAGCACTGCAGAGGATGCTGCGTTATGGGCTTTGCACAGGGTCATTGCGTTTAATGCAAATGCAGCCTGTGGCAACTGTGCTAATTGCGAATGAGCCCTTGGGCCACAAAACAACAGGTTGGGAGTCGGGGGTTTCTCACCATGATCAGGGATTAAACCACGAGTTGAGCTGGGTGGGTTAGATGTCAAAGCTTGGATGTGCTTTCTGAGCTCCAGTTAAAGCAGGATGGGCACGTGGTGGCAGATGTGGAAACGAAATGGGAATGCAAAGAGCAGATTGCACCTCCATGCAAGATGCAAAGAGCAAATTGCATCGAGGTGCAAAATGCAAACAGCAAATTGCTTTCTGCATTGGTTTCATCCATCCCCTGGCTCCTTGCTGTGGGTTTTGGGTAAAGGCTCTCCAGCTCTTGGGGGCATTTCCCTCCACTGCTCCGGCCTCGGGACTGGTTTCTGAGTGCTGAGTGGGGGTTGGCTGGAGGGATCCTTTGCCATGGGGCACCAGCTCATGGGGGATTTCTCTTTGCAGGCATGGCACTCGCTGTGCGGGGGAAGTGGCAGCGGCGGCAAACAACTCGTACTGCGTCGTGGGCATTGCCTACAATGCACGCATTGGAGGTGAGGCTGGCACCTGCCTGCAGCTCCCCTGCCCTTCGCCATCTCCCCAAGGGACTGCAGCCACCCTGGCTGCGCCGGTGGGCTCCCGGGGTGGGTGGTAGGATGCGGTTCCCCCAAATATTGCCAGGAGAGTCTCCTCCTTCGTGCCCTGGCTGCAGGGAGCCCCGGGGGAGCTTGGGGGAGGATGGGGTGATAGGGGGTTGAGGGGACCCTGGCTCCATGTATTTCAGGGTGGAGACCTTCTGCTTGGGCTGCATCCTTGCTGTGAGGATGCGTGTGGATTGAGGGTGTGGTGGTTTCACCCCAACAGTCCACGGCTGCTCACAGGGGGGCTGTGCCTGGGGTGGCTGCATTTGCTGTGGTCAGTGGTGCTGGTTTAGCTTCAGAGCTGAAATCACCTGTTTGTGAGGTTAATGTCTTCAGATGAGCCGCTTGTGGTGGGGGGTCTGGAGGGACCCCCAAAGTACCTTCGTGGTGAAAAAACCAAGGGGGGGGGGGCAGGGCAGGGCTGTACAGCGCGGGGGACCTTCGCCTGGTCCCTCAAATAACACAATGCGCGGGAAGCAAATGAATGTTTATCACCAAATTGGAGGTATATATGGTATAGCACCTGCCACGGAGATGGGGGTGTCGGGGGCTTGGGAGTGCGGTGTCCCATCTGTGTGGCTGGCAGGACCATGCAGGAGACAGATGCCTGGAACGGGGTCCTCGCCAGGGGATTTAGCCCCATCTCTGGCACGGGTGGAACAGGAGGGTTTTATTTCTGCAACCCCTCCTGCCACCCCAGCGCTGGGAGAAGTCACCATCAGGAGCATGGACCCAAGCGCCCATGGGTGGATTCAGGGCTGAGTTCCTTTTCTCAGCTTGTTCACCCTGGCTGTGCAAGAAGAGCATTTTTAAGGGTTGTGTCTGCACTGGGACCATGCCCGCACGAGTCCTGCTCCTGGCCAAGCACCATCAATGGTTCCCTGTGCCGGGAAAATCCCCTGAGGGAAGAAATAACCCTGGGGAGGGTGAATGGCAGGGTGGCACGGGCTTCTTAGCAAGATGGCTTCTTGCTTCTTAGAAGCTCCTTGCCTCTAAAAATTCACCTCCCAGCACACGCCAAACAGCAGCAGAGCAAGGCAAATCTCCTGGGGGGGTTTAGAGCAGTTCTGCATCCTGCAGGATCAGGCCATTGCCTTCGTGCTCCTTTTCAAGCCCATTTCTCTGCAGCAGCCATGGAGAAGAGCGTTACTTGTTGACTTTATAACGACCTATGGGTCTCATTTTAATTTGCTGCCTTTAACGAGTGCCTTGCCTTGGGGGTGTGCTGGGGAGGTGTTGAGTGAGATAAGGCACCTGGCAGAGGGCTGGGGCCGTGGGCTTCCCACAGCATGAACAGGCAAAGGGGAAAAATAAAATCATAGCCATATCAAGTTTGGGATCATGGAGGAAAGTACTCTTTAGCTGCAGCGAGAGTGATTTTAGATGGATTACGCAAATAAAGCAGCGATTAATGAGCAGAACTTGTTGGGGAAGCCTATTTGTCACACTCAGAAAGCTACCATCTAATTTTACTGGCTGCTCTTCAGCGCTCTTGCGTTTCTTTTTATTTGCTCCAGGCAAAATGCATTGCTGCTCAAGAAACAAAAAGGGCTCCAGCTATTCCTCCTCCTCCTTTCCCCTTCCTCAGACGCTTGCTTTGGAGGCCAGTATGGCTCCCTGCGTGGCAAAGAGCTCATTTATTTTGCAGCATCCTTCCCCCCTCCCTCCTGCTCCCCATTATTTAACCTGGGGTTTTCTGCATTTGTGGGTGGTTGTCTCTGGGCTGGCTTTGGGCTGTTTTGGGCTGACTTTGAGCTAAATTTGGGTTGGCTTTGGGTTGACTTGAAGCTGACTTTGGGCTCGCTGATGAATGTGCCCATATTTAGCAAGTGCAGAAAACCATCCCTCAAGTGGTTTTACTTGCTGCGCCGCAGCTGGGCACGGCTCAGACACGGGGCTCAGCTTTTCACTCCTTCTCCTCATATTTTCTTGTTAACATGACAAAGAGAGGAAGTTTTTGGGAACTGCTCTGCTCCTTGGTTTTATATTTCTAAGCTTGTTTTTGGCTGGTAGGGGACAGCGCTGGAAAGAGATATTTGAGTTGACTGGTGTCCAGAGTGCAGCTGCAGCTGTAATGACATCTGCCTGCATTTGTTTGCTTTAAGAAAAAATACATGTGGAAGGGGAAATGCATTTTTATAAACCAGACTCTCCCTGGCTGGCGAAATAGGATGCTGAAATTTTCAGCATCTCTTGTCCTGTAAGGACTGTTTCTGGGCAGTCCTTTGGGGTGCCTGGCACCCTCTGCCCACCGTGCAAGGGGGAAATCCGGCGGGGAAAGGGTGATGGGCAGCAGAGAGGGTTGTAACCCTCACGTTGCAGCAGTTGGAGGCTGGGGGTGTGCAGCAATCCCCCCAGCTGGTCCTGCCACGGTTGGTGGGCTCTGCCCGTGAGCCGCCCTGGCTGGTGCCTGTGGGTATTCCCAGCCTCAAGTGAGGTTATCCCAGGTGGCATCGTCGTCCTGTCATGGGCTGGGGTCCTGGCTCTGCTTTGTGCAGACCACAGCCTGGGGGTTCTCCTGGAGCTTCTCCTCCTCCCAGGCACCGCTGGCATCAGCTGGGCAGTAACAGGCTTCGGGAACAGTCACAGTTGTCCCCACTCATGGGGAGAGGCTTCATCCTGCTGGTGTGCCCAAAGCCAAGAGTCTGTGAGCATTCAGGAAACACTGGTATCTTCCAGGTGGAGGAGTGAATTAGCTGATTAATTACAAGGAGGAAAAATTTTTTTAGCAGGGGGATTTTGCCACCAGCAAGTGCAGCACCGCTTCTACTGCCCAATCCCCCCCGATGGAGGGGAAGTAAATGTTAACCCCCCTTTCTCCATCACTTGCCATGAAGCCAACAACACAGAAACCTTTCCAAAATAGCTCCCCAGCATCCCTCCGCTGGGCTCGTTAGCGTGCGGGGCCGCGGGTTGAAGCTATTCCAGGCGCGCTCAAGCCATGTGGTTTCTGCCGCCGTTAACAAAACCCTTTGATTGCAATCCTCGCACTTTCATCCAAGCCATTAAGCCCTAATGTCTGATGTTTTTGTGCTTTTAGGCATTCGTATGTTAGATGGCGATGTAACAGATGTTGTTGAAGCGAAGTCGCTTGGCATCAGACCCGATTACATTGACATTTACAGCGCGAGCTGGGGGCCAGATGATGATGGGAAGACAGTTGATGGACCTGGTCTATTGGCCAAACAGGCTTTTGAGCATGGCATTAAAAAGGTGTGGATCCTGCAGCGCCCAGACGCGCTCGCCCTCCTCCTCCTGCCCCATGGGGAATGCGTGCCAGGGCCATGGCTGGCCCGGGGTCTGGCGCGGGGACGGGCGGCTCAGCCCCCCGAGGCGATGGCATCGCTAGGGCCGGGGTGGGGGTGGGGGGGGCGAATCATCTCTAATTTTTCCTAGTTTTCCCCGGCGTCCCTAAGAGCTCCGGTGGATTTTGCAGCTGAGGGTGGTGACGGCGGGAGGTGCCCAGCGATGGCGCGGCCCCGGCAGGACCCCTCAGCACGGCCGGCTGCTGGGCAGAGCTCCGGCAGGGCAGGCAGGCCCCAGGTTGAGTTGCGAAGCTCTGCCGGGCTGAGAAAGCCAAAGCTGTTCTTGGAGGGGGGGTGACTTTGCACCTCAAAATATCCCCCCGGGTGCTGGTATGGAGGGAAGTGGCTGCCCCCCCGGCATCTTCATCCCCTGCTCCTTCACCCTCCCCAGGGCCCCGGTATCCTCTCCCAGGGGTCTCCATCACACTAAGCATTTCCCTGGTTTTCAACCCAGACTAGTGGCCGTGTCATGGCTGGGGAGGCGACACGGGTGCCGCCACAGAATCCGGCCACGGGGGCACAGGAGAAATTCAGATTATTGTCCCTGAAGTCCTCCAGTGAGAGTTTTCAGCTGGTGTCATATGTGATTGACAGCTGTCAGTCCCCATTGGGGATCTCCTGGCCTTCCTGTGCCCCTTCTCTTTTTGGGCGATTTTAAAAAATGCCCAATATTGGCTAAAAGCATCAGGAAAAAGACCTTTCTTGGCAGCTCGGCAGGTGCCGCAGGAAGTGTTGCGGCAGCTTGGGACTCTGCAGCGAGTGTCCCCTGGGTGCTTTGGCAAATTTGGGGTTGGGGTTTTGCCGCTGGCAGCCCCAGGCTGGGCTTGGAACCCCTGCCCATTTTGCTCCCTGCCTCCACTCCTGCCTCTGCTGCCTCTTCTCGAAGTGCACAGGGATTTGGGGTGGCCACGGGCCGGCGAGCGCAGCCTGCCTGTTATCTAAAAATAGGGTGGAGTGTTTTTCCCACTATTTACTTGATTTCCTGCCGGGGCGGTGAGCCTGCCGAGGAACCCATTGAAGTGCTGGGGAGTTCACGCCGTGTCAATACGGGGGAAACAAGCTGCTTTTTAGACCTTATTTTTCCATGCTGGATCAAATGGGCGGCAGCAGGGTACTTGCCCGGCACAGCCCCGCTGTTTCGGGATGCTTGTTTCTGTCTCCCAGGGGATTTCAGACCCTGTCAGCCTTATTTCTGCCCCCCCCCACTGCCACATGTATTTGTGGCACCCACTGTCCTGCATGCACAGCTCTTAATTACCAACTTCTTAAATAACGAGGAAAGCTGCAAGCAGATAGTTAGCTGCCACCTTTAGCCCGAGTGAACAGCTGTAACTGAGTTATAAATCCTTAAAATTGAGTTTTTAATGGAAACATTAAAATAACCTTTATCTATTAGCGATAGGACTGCACTGGGGTAATTTATCCTCTTGTTTCTCGCTCCAGCCACACACACCTTATTAGTTCCCAAGCTAACAGGGGGATATTTATCCTGGGCGCTCTCATGGAGTGCCGTTGGGCAGACACCCAAGCCCCAGCTGCTCCATGGAAGCGGGGAGATGCTGTGCATCTCACATCCAACCAATGTGCTGATGGGGTGAGCCGGAGCATCCCCAGCCTTGGCCAGGGAGGGATTCCCTGGTTTAAATGATCTGGATCCAGGCTTTGTAGTGGCCAGGAGCCCCTCACCAGGATGGTGTTGGCTTAGGAGGATGGTAAATGAAGGAGATGGGTGTTTGGGGTCTGCTTGTGAAAATCTTGGTAGTTGTTTGTTGGAGGGCAAAGGGTAAGAGTGGCTTTATTGAATCCAAGGGAGTTGCAATACGCGGTGAGCTCACTCTGCTGGGAAACACTGTCAGGTGTTAGATGTGTGTTGCTCTAGTGTCATTGATATGCCTGTTTGTGTCCTCGTGCAACCATGCTGGCTCCGAACCCACTTTTCTCCAGCGCAGCCCTGCCTGGGCATCATGGGGGTGTGGGGTTTGGACCAGAACCGAGCAGCCTTTCCCAGCACCCGCAGCTGCAACGCTCGAGGTGCAGGGTACAAGGGAGGTCTGGGCCCCCCATCTACTGATCCAAATCAAAATCGTTGCTACATCTCCGCACGCCTTTGGCGATTGGTGCCTGGTTTTATTCCTCCAGTTAGTGATTTAGGAGAGACTGAGTTGCATGCAGCAGGGCTTATCCTTGGAGATGGGTGGATTTTAGTGTTGGAGAGCCGGATGGCCACTGCCTGCACTGAGCACGGGGGCTGGGATGCTGCTGCCTCGGAGATCCAGGGAACCCTGGAAGGTGGGACTGGAGATGCCAGCAGCAAGCTTGGTGGGCTGGCAAGCTGAGTTGAGCTCTCCGTGATGCGGGGCAGGGCAGTAATTCCCTTTGCAACTGCACTTTTTCTTGAAGAGTCCCAGACAGCTCTATTAATCTTTGCTAGGGAAATACCCACCCAGTTTGGCTGCGAGGCAGCCCAGATAATGAAAACTTTCATAAAGTAACAAGAGAGCCTGACTTAGCCTGTGTATCCAGAGGCAGGGTCAGCTCGGAGAGCCTCTGCCCCAGGAGGAGGGCGAGACAGGTAATAAACCATCCCTCTCCCCCCGGTGCTTAAAACCCACAATAAATCCCAGTGAATTCCTCTGGAGCAAAGCTGGTTTTTTTATTTATTATGATTATTCTTCTTATTATTTTTTGTGGAGGAAGCTGCCACAGAGCAGTGGGAGGGAGGTAAACACCAGATCTGCCCAGTCTAGCGCTGAAATCTCTCCGTGGCAGGAGTAGCCGCGGGGAGGATGA
The DNA here is from genome assembly GCF_023638135.1 of Falco biarmicus. NCBI lineage: Eukaryota > Metazoa > Chordata > Aves > Falconiformes > Falconidae > Falco > Falco biarmicus. Next base: position 66,986,999 of record NC_079294.1, on the reverse strand, counting down.
GGCTGCTCCGCCGCTGCCGCCGTGTGCTTCCATCGCCTGCCAAGCCCTCCCCGGAGAGCCCTGCCTTGCGAGGCGTGGAAGCAACCCAGCCACTTCATTTCCTGCCCCAAACCCCCTTGGGCCACCAAAAATCCTCCCTTGGGACTGTGGCAGGCTGTTTGTGAATCCCCAGGGGGCTGGGTTATTCCTGGGTGCCCTTGGCAGCAGTTTGGATGGAGGGGGTGAGTGGGGCTTGCCCCTGCGCCATCGCCTTCATTAGGGGCCCTTCGTTGGCACTGCGGCCACCGCTGCTGGGCGGGATTTTCCCGCAGCTCCGGGGAGGTCTGGGCAGCTGGTGCACCCCTCCCACCCCCCCAATTCCCGGTGGGCTCCTGCAGCTGTACCCGGTGGGGATGGCTCCATCAGATGTTCCTGCCAAGCGGTGGGGAGGAGAGAAAAGGCCAGGATTGAAAAAATAAAAAACATACAAAAGGAACCTAAAAGATAGGTCAGGGGATCGTTTCTGGTAGTTTGGGTGGGTTCGCAATGAGCTTTGTGGGCTCAAGATGAGGGAGACATGGGTTTTGGGGCTGTCCCTGCCAGTTCCTCCCACAGGGCCATCCCTGCACCCCAGAAAGCACCGTGCCGGGTGTTACTGCTTTGTCCAGGGGCTCTGAGCACCTGAGATGTTTTCCCCCAGGAGAGACCATGGAAGATGCCAAAATCCCTGTCGCCGGAGGCTCTCCCATCCTCGCGGGGAGCTGCTGCCTGTAAAACAGGGGCTGGTTGAGCTGAGGGACACGTTTGCAGGTGTTGATGCAGGGGGCTGAGCGCTGGACAGGATGGGACCTATCCTTCCACCCTAACCTAAGCCCATATCCAGACCCAAACCCAGGCTTACTGACGGCATCCCAGCGCTGGCGGGGGGCTGCCCCCTCCTCCCTGTGCCGAGATGGCCTCTCATCCCAGGCAAATGCCTCCTCTCACCCCCCCTGCCCCCTCTCTGCCCACAGGGCCGCAGGGGTCTGGGGTCCATTTTCGTCTGGGCGTCAGGGAACGGCGGCAGAGAGGGCGATTACTGCTCCTGCGACGGCTACACCAACAGCATCTACACCATCTCCATCAGCAGCACCACCGAGAACGGCTACAAGCCCTGGTACCTGGAGGAGTGTGCCTCCACCCTTGCCACCACCTACAGCAGCGGGGCTTTTTATGAGCGGAAAATAGTAAGTTTTACCCCGATGTCACATGGGGCAGCATCCCCTGGATGTTTTCTACGTGGCTGGGCTGGATGATTGTTCAGTTGTAAGAGCCAAGCTTTGCCCTTAGTCCTGCAGTGAGTTTTGCTTGTGGTTTTTTATGGTGGAGCAAAAATTACTCTTGGGAATTGCTCAGGGATGTGGCTGGTAAATGGGTGAAAGGGCTGGAGGTTTGCAAAAATACTAGTGCAAATATTTACCCGTTCCCCAAAGTGCTTGCTCACTGTCCCTTGCTTAAAAAAAAAAAAAAAAAAAAAAAAAAAAGTTTTGAGGATTTTTAGCCTGAGAGAGAAAAAAGAGGGAGGATGGAGGTGTTTGGTAGGGATGTGGCAACCCCAAATGGGGAGCAGAGATTTTCAGAGCCCAGGAATTGCCTGAGGGTGTATGCACACGTGGATCAGTCTGGTTTTCCCTGCTGCCCAGGCTGTATTTGCCCTGTCCCAACAGCTGCTGTGGTCTCATCACAGCAAGGCCTCTTGTTACCAATGTCCCTGCGCATCATCTGAACCTTGGGCAGTGAGACATCGCCCACTGGCACGGTGCCTTATCCGAGCTGGGAGGGAGTTTTGCACCCAAATTAGGGGATTTTTTGGGGGGAGGAGCATTGTGGGGTTCTTTTACAAGTCTTTTTTAAATTATTTTTATTCAGGAGTGATTTGTTTGGGCCATAAATTATTAATTTCCACCCAGACAACAGTCCAAGTGCCATTTTCATGGCACTCAGGAGCATTTGCATGGCAGATACTAGCACTAGTCTAGTGCTGCTGGAGCATTATGGGGCAAAAAAGCAGCTTCCAGAGGCACTTCGGGGAGAAACTGGGTGGCACGTCACTCCTGCTCAAGAAATCACCAGATTAACTCAAAACCTAGGAGACTTTTAAAAATGTAACCAACAGAGCATCTCTGCCTACCTCCCCTCTCCAAGCTTTTGGTGCTCAAGTATTGTGCTCTCTCCTGAAACAAAAAAGCTGGAAATGGCGCTTTTTCTTGCCTTTTCCTGTCCCATGCAAATGGAAATTCTTGCCCAACACCAGGAGCTGAAGCTTTTAAGGAAAGTGTTTAATATGGCACAGCTCAACATGCACCCATGGGTGCATACTCACGCCAGATCTGTCCCACTCACACTGCTCCATCTGTGACTTTTCCTCCAGCTGATCCACAGTGAAATTGGTTTTTTTTTTTCCCCTTTCAAACAGTTTTTGCACCTTTGAACAAAGGAACATGTAAGCAGGGGTGTTTTCTTCTGTGCCAAGTATATCTGCAGCCCATTTTTGGGGGCTCTGGGCAGCCTGATGGCATGGGAACCATGGCAGGGGTTGGGTACCTGCTGGCTCAGCTCCCTGCTGGCAGCATTCCAAGCAAACCTGGGGTGCTCGGTGGGGTAGTGCCCACGCTGGGAGCATCCCAACAGCGCAGGGGCTGCAGCTCCTCTCTCCACAGGTCACCACAGATCTCCGGCACCGCTGCACAGACGGCCACACTGGCACCTCCGTGTCCGCCCCCATGGTTGCGGGCATCATTGCTTTGGCTTTGGAGGCAAAGTAAGTGTCACCTCGCCACCAGCTTGTGGGGGAAATGTTTCCACATTTAGTATCTGGAGAACAAAATCAGAAAGGAAAAAGGTGGGTGTTTTTCCTCTGGAGCAACTCAAAATGGGGCAAAGTTACTCTAAACTGCTCCTTTTTGGCAAGGTTTGATATGGTGTTGTTGTTTTGCATCTAATCTTCCTGCAGGTGTTTTATTGAGCTAATTCTTCTCTTGTTGCCATCTGTTGAAAAGTTGGGGTTGGTGAGATAAGTCAGGCTTTTCATTTGGTGCATTGAAACTGCTGACAGTCAGCTCCAACAGGAGTTTTATAAATGCTTCCTGGAAAAAAAATGTCAGAAAACATCACAGAAAATGGAAAATGTCTGTAGAAGTGATGGTTTTCAGCAAGTGTTTCATTCCTGGGGGAAAAGGACTACTTTTGCATAATGTCAAAAACCCACATGGTGTGTGACCAGCAGTGACAGGATTCCCAGTTCAAAGGAGCTGCTCTGCCTCTTGCCTCCATCCTGGTCCTATCCTGGTCCTGTTGTGGTTCCCCAGCCCAGGAGCAGTCCCTGTGAGGCACCAGGCTTACCCCTTGGGCATCTCTGTGTTGCTTCATGGAACATCTTCTCATAAGCTTATTATTAATTTTATGGGGTGGAAATAAAAATAAGGCTGGGAATAAGCCACAGGGCAGAACTGTGCTTGCATCCAGGGATGGTGATCACAGTGTGTCGATCCCAGTCCCTCTCCTGCAGCTTAGTCCCAGCACCTGGATCAGGTGGGCATGTTTCTAGAGATGCCTTTTTCATATATTAAGAGCTTGAGATGTAATTTTTGAATTGTTTAGCTGAGGCGTAACACGCAACATTAAGTACCAGAGCTTGGTGCTCAGGCACTCCATTATGACACGAAGGAATAAATTGAATTTCTTTTCTTCACCGTTGCTCAAGAGCAATATAAATCCCAGCTTGAGATGCCGAAGAACTGACTGTAAGAAAAATGTGGAAAATTCTTCAGCAATATCCCTGGGCTGGGGTCTTGGGGGGGGCTCAAAAGCACCAGTGCTCAGTGTCCAGCACCCTGAACAGAGAAACCTCACTGAAACCCAGCCTAGACAGGGGGCTGGAAACACTTTGGGTTTCATGTTTCTGTTAAATAAGCAACCCAGGGTTTTTTTCCAGCAATTTTTGCTGTTATTCCTATAAAGGGAAGGTTTGCTCAGCACTGTGTATCAGCAAGCTGCCGAGCCCAGTACCCTGCCTCAGGATGTGCTTCCTTCCTGTTCTCCTGCAAGAAAATGGGGAAAACCTCCTTGATTTGCTTCAGTTATACCCTGGAGCGTGAGCACTAAAGCCCCTTGGCCAGGAATAAGTCCTGCAATGCCCACGGGCACATGGCATCCCTCTCTGGGATACCCCCCTCTGCTGGGGCACTGCAAGTGATGGTCAACCTCCAGGCAGGGTGTCAGCATTTAAATCGGCAATTCATGCTCTTTTGGAGCAGGAAAGAGGATTTTTTTGTTTTTGTTTTTGGGTTTTTTTTTAACCCAATGGGGGTCCCTGCTGCTGCTGGGAAGACTGGGAGCAGCAGAGCCATCCCATGAACCGTATGTTGTTGCAGCCCCCTGCTCACCTGGAGAGATGTCCAGCATCTGCTGGTCAAAACCTCACGGCCAGTGCACCTGCGAGCGTCTGACTGGAAGACCAACGGTGCGGGGCATAAAGGTGAGGGGTGTGGGAGCGAAGGTGGCATGGTAAAAATGGCCACCCAAGGGAAAACAAAGGTCCCCAGAGCTTTGCTCATGGAGGCGTTCCCCCTGGGTGGCCACTTTCAGCTGCTTGGGAGCTCCTGCCATCAGGTGGTTGAGCAGAGAGAGGAGAGGGCAGTAATTTATGGGGCAGTGTGCTTAGAAGCCTTACTTGATGGAGGTTTGGAAGCTTTGCTTGGTGGCGGCTCTCCTGAGCTACAACATGGGCTGCTCCCAGCGATGTTTTTTTCCATGGTGCCAGTGTGAATTTGAGGTGTAACATGGGCAGGGCACATGTTGGAGCACCTCATACCCCAACAAGGACAACTCCGTGCCTTCCCTGATGGTTGAAGGATGACCCACCAAGCACTAGGAGGACATCCTGATCCCTGCTTGGAAAGCAGTGGGTTTCTGAGTCTTCTCTCTTTCCAGTTAGCCATCTATATGGCTTCGGTCTGGTGGATGCAGATGCTATTGTGGTGGAAGCCAAGAGGTGGAAGGCGGTTCCTCCCCAGCAGGTCTGCGTGGGAAGCCTGGACAGAGTGCCCAAGTGAGTGGTTGTGGGGTGGGGGCCTCTCCCAGGGCATGTGGCTGCTTGGAAGGAGCTTTGGTGGAGCTGGCTCTTGTGATGCAAAGGCTCAGCTTGGCATTTGGAAAGGAAAATTAGGAGTCAGGGGGGCCAGGACAAGCCCATGTGCAAGCGAGGTGGATTTTTCGGTCAGTGACCCACACTGTCCACCCCAGTTTGTTGTCAACTGTTTGTTGAGCCAGAAGTGCCCACCTGGGGTCTTGATGAGGAGCAGGTCCCACAGGGGCTCTCTGGGACCAGCTTTGACAGTGAGTGATTTATTTTGCATGCTTTCGCTTCCCAGATGGGTGATCAGCAGGGCATTTTTGAGGGATGACAGTGAGAGACCAAAACCAACTTGCCCATTGGGTCCTACATGAGCATCTTACTTGATGTGTTGGTCTCTCCTCACTCTTCCACCAAGCACCTTGTCTTGATGGAAGACACTAAAAACTGGTGATTTGTCACAAGGCTTCTCAAATTTCTGGTGCCTGGGGTCTCTTTGAACTTGTCTTCAGGTTCTAAACAGCCTAAGTTTGCATCTCATCTTCGGTAGGTCTGTCTCTGCTAGGTTAAAGGGTGGGATCAGGGTTCTGACCAAATGGACCCTCCTGGTTTACACTGCCTGGCTGTAGAGCAAGGGAGTTGTTCATCAGAAAAGCAGTTCCTTTGGAAGACTCACATATGCAAAGCAGGAATGAATTTGGAGCCAAGTGTGTTCTTGAAACTATTTATCTGATACAGACACTAATTACAACCCAAAGAGGAACGCTGCACTGGTGGTTATAATAAAGAAGCGCCCTTGCAGCCCATAAGGCATAGATCTTAGAAGCAGTTCAAACCCATCTCGTTACCATTGAGCAATTCAGCAAATTCCTGTGCTAGGACACTGTATTGCAATGGAGGATGAGATAATTTTTGCCGTGAAGCAGTAGGAGACTGGCTTCAAATATAATTGGGCGTCCATGCTGCAGGGATCTGGGGAGCTATGCTGGCCCCAAAGTGATGCTCTGCCCATCTCTGGCAGGTACATCCGAGCAGACCATGTGCTGCGTGCCAGCACCCTCAGCAGTGCCTGCGCTGAGCACCGCGACCAGCACGTGCTCTACCTGGAGCACGTTGTGGTGCGGCTCAGCATCTCGCACCCACGCCGGGGCGACCTCCAGATCAGCCTCATTTCTCCAGCGGGGACCAGGTCGCAGCTCCTTGCCAGGAGGTAAGTGCAGCTGGAAGCAGCACACATCTGGGCTGGGCAGCATCTTTGTTTAGGGGTTGCTGCAAATTTGCTCGGATTTTTTGGGAAGCCAGGGGGCATGCTCGGGTGTCAGCTGCAGGAGGGCTCTGTGCAAGGGTGGGTGCATGCAAGTATCCCTAAAATCCTTAATTGCCTATCTACCTTTTCTGATTAAATAAGACAAAGTCATGCTTCTTGATCCATGGCATTACTGTTGCAGGGTGTTTGACCACTCCAATGAGGGGTTCAAGGGCTGGGAGTTCATGACCGTCCACTGCTGGGGGGAGCGGGCAGCGGGGGAGTGGACCCTGGAGATCCATGACACACCATCTCAAGTGCGCAACCCCGCAGTGCAAGGTAAGGGTCCCCCAGCACCCATGTTCCCCAGCCCCCGCCAGCCCCCTTCACCCCAAAGCTCTTTGCAAGTTACTTTGCTTGGCTGCAACTTTTGCTGTGAGTTTTATGGTCTTCAGCAAAACTGTATTGCCCAAATTTTTCAGAAAGGGAATAAAACTTCAGCCCTGAGCACAGGAGGCTGCCAGTCTGGCTGAGCCAGGAGCAGGTTTTCTCCCAGCAGCAAACTGCCTGCAACTGAGAGCCAGGTTTCCAAAATTAAACTGTAATGAGTCAAAATGAGGAAACCCAAGAGCTGTAATTGTTGTTTGTTTGTTTTGCTTCACTGCTGGGACATCTGGCGCGTGGGCTGGTTGTGCAACAGTGCAAGGGGACGATGCCCCTCAGGCTGCAGACGGACAGACATCCTCCCCAGGCTGCCACCACGCTGGCAGGGGGTGGCTGGGCTCAGCCTGGCCCCCTGCATGTCCCCAGCCCCGCCATGTCCCCACGTCCCCAGCGTGGCCACCTGCACCCTGACCGCTTTCTGGCAAAGGAGCCGGGCTGGCGGGATCCGGTCCTGCTGGGAAGGGGCAGCCGCCTTGCCGGCTGGTGGCACCGGGGCATGAAGCATCCTGCCTGGGGCTGGTGTGCATTGCGGGGGTGTTAAAATCCACACAATCATTGATAGGAAGCCAGGAGTATATTAAAAATCTCTCCCACGCGACTTTCTGGCGGGAGGCGCACATGGGGGTTCATTGTGCAGAAAGTGTTTCTGTTTGCTGCCTTCACCCGAAATCTTTTGAACTCAGAGAGCAGCAGTGAAGCGCCCACGGAGCTGCTTTTGCCCCTGTATTTACAGTTTACAGCGGGTGTTTCTGAGCCCCTTGTGGGCATCAGGCCTCAGCTTTACCCAGCTTTGCAAAATGAAATGAAAATGACATGTTAAGTCACCCCCCTCAAAGGCTCTGTAGCAGGCTTGAACCAGAGAGGGCAAAGTGGGAGTTAAAAAAGGGAAGACGCTTCCAGCCCCAGCAGAAACAGTATCAAATGTTAGTGTAATACCACTAAACCAACTAAATTTGTTACTTTAATACCAATTAAAAACTATGGGTGTCCTGTTGCTGGCCCTGCTGCACCCCCAGCATCAGCCCTATGCAACCTGGGATTGCTTCACATGGGACATTTTAAATTTAAAGCAAATTTAATTCTTTCAGCGGAGGTGCATGGCTGAGCTCTTCCCTGGCTGATGCTGCTTGAGCTTACCCCTTTGCGTGCTCCATGCCAGCACTGCTTGCTTGCAGCAGGTGGGTCCTCTCAGCCCTTTCAGAGAGCCAAGGGATTTGGGTGTCGGAAATTTAAAGCCCTTCCTGGAAATGCGGGGATTAGTAGTTAAAGCAAAGCGTGCTGTGGTGTGAAGTGACTTACATTGATGGGGAATTGAAAGAAAAACAGTGTTGAAAGATGCAATGGTGTTTTTGGACCCCCCTCCCCAAAGCTGCATAGGTCAGAGAGGACCTCGGTGTGGATGTAAGGCCACGGGGGGTCCCCAGCCCCCAGGCCCCGGGTGTAGTGCAGGCTCTGGTGGCCCCCATGCTGTTTCGGGGACACTGAGCTCAGACCTCTGGTATGTCAGGCAAAGGATGGCTGGAGCAACAGCAGCAAGAAATAATCCAGTGTGTGCCGGGTGGCTTTTGTCAGACAGAAATAATCCTCTATTATGGAGCTTTTAAAGTTACTGATTCTCTCCACACGTTAGACAGGAAGGCTATGGCGATGCTGAGGTTTGTCAGATGAGTTATAGACAAACAAATCCCTTGTAGGTGCCTTAAACAGCCACGTTTGTGCGGCCTGGAAGCTCAGGGGCTCATGAACATTTCTGGGTGTTCGCTGTTTGCTTCTGCATTGCTGTGCCAGTGGTGAAGCCCTGAAGGTCTGGTCCATCCGCCTCCTGCTTCCCCCAAAGCCAGGTCCCCCAGGGAGGAGCAAGACGGGGAGCGGGATGGGTGACGTTACGCCTGCCCCACAGGGAAGCTGAAGGAGTGGAGCCTTCTCTTCTATGGGACAGCTGAGCACCCCTACACCACGCTGGGCAGCCCCCAGTCCAGCGGTGAGAACGCTGGAGGTGCCAGCATCAGAGATGGAGCCATCGAGAGCCGCCTTCCTGCAGAGCCAGGTGGAAGTTGTGGAGGAGGAGGAGGAGTATGCAGGTAAGTGCTAGCTGTGCCACTGCGTTGTCCCCTCCAAAGTACCCAGGAAAATGCAAACCTGGATAAAATGTGGGAGCCATGAGGCCTGATCCTGCCCAGGGCTGAGGCAGGCTGGGAGGAGCAGTGCCTGTGGCTGGCGCGGGGCAGCAGGATGGCAAAATTAGAAGGTAGCAAAACGCCCCATCCCAGCGTTCCTGCCACAAATTGGTGGTGCAGCCATCTGAAGAGTAAAAAAAGCTCCTCTGCCCACCTCCTTCCCGGCCTGGTGTGGGCATGGGCAGGCATCCCTGCTGGTGCCTGTGGAGCAGGTCTGGCCCCTCTTGCAAATCTGCTTCTGTAGCAGGATGTTCAGCCAGGGGATGGCTGGATGGGATTCATGCTGGGGAGGATGAGCTGGAGGAGAGGTGAGCACCCAGAGCCGTGCAGCTCCATAGGGATAGATAAGATACAGAAGATCTTTAAGATAATAGATACAGGAAAAAATAGGCAGAGGGTCCCCAGCCCCTTCCCCGTGTCCATTGGCCCAGGGACGGTGTGCTCAGAGCATCCTGGCAGTGGGATCTATGAGATGCTCAGCCTGTACCCCCACCAAGCCAGTCTCTCCCTTTGCAGGTCCGTGCCATCCCGAGTGCGGTGACCAGGGCTGCGATGGCCCCAATGCCGACCAGTGCTTGAACTGCATCCACTACAGCCTGGGCAGTGTGAAAACCGGCAGGTGAGGGCTGGTGGGTTGTCCCCACAGGGTCCCTGGGTGGTGGCAGCACCTTTCCTTAGGGCTTTTACGGCAGCATGGGTGACAGATGTTTGCACAGGGAAAGGAGTATATGAGAGAGAAAACAGAGGGAGGAGGAGGCATGGGGACCCTTGGTGTGATGGAATGGGGGCATGGAGCTGTAGAGTCTTGGAGGACCTTGGCCGTATAATCATGCTGGGGAAGAAGCATTGGCTTCACCAGCTGCAGTCACCCGCGGCCAAGGGACAGCTAGCTGAGGTGCCAAATCACTTCTGGAACTGAGGTTTCCACTCCTCAATTTCTGGGGCTGGCACAGGAGAAGTTTACCCATAGTCCAGGTTTCTGGCCCAGGGAGTCACGGGCTCTTTATTAGAGAGCCACAAAATTCAAGACCCTAAATCTTAAGAATATGAAGTAAAGGAGTGCAAATCGCCACCAAGGCTGGGGGATGTCCCAAACACTGCAGACGAGGGGTCAGCGGCAGGCACTGGACTGCTGGGAAGCGGTTGGCTGTTGACACCAAAGCGCAGGTGCTCTCGGTTCCTTCCCCAGGATGTGTGTGAGCTCGTGCCCCACGGGGTTTTTCGGTGACAAAGGTGCCCGGAGATGCCGCCGGTGCTACAAGGGCTGTGAGCGCTGTGTTGGGAGGGGACCGACCCAGTGCACGGCGTGCAAGCGGAGCCTCTACCATCACCAGGAGATGAACACTTGCGTGGTGCTGTGTCCACCCGGGTTTTACGCCGAGGAACGTAAGGATATCACTTGCAAGCTGTAGCATGAGGATATGCAGGGGTTCTTCTGTTTTAAGTGCTATGGGTGGAGAAGACACCTTGGGTTTTGAGTATTGGCTTTGAATTTCCCCCCTTGACCTGCTTTGCACAGCAAAGGGAGGAGGAAAACCTCTGGGTATTCAGAGGGTGGTGCAAAGCAGAGGTGCTCAACTCAGCTCTTAATTAGAAGACTGTAATTAATGATCCTAGCTGCTTGCAAAGCATATTTCTACTTAGCAAGCAATGACAGATAAGGTCATCTGCAATAGCAGGGACCCATCAGGGAGGGATGATGTGCCTCTGCACCCCAGGGAGCTGGTGCTGGGGTGCAGCAGGGTTTTGCGGCTCCAACTGCTGCTTGCAAATCACTGTCCAGATTTTATTCTCCCTGCCTCACTTTGTTTTTTGAAAGGTCAGAAACGCTGTCTGAAATGTCATCAAAGCTGTAAAAAATGTGTTGGTGAAGCGGACAGATGTACTGCATGCAAAGATGGATTCAGGTAAAACTGGCACCAGAGGAGTTTATACCTGCAGCATCAGTACCTGTGGTTTAAATTTGGGAAAACTGGTGGGAAATTAGAAAGTGAGTTACTCAAAGATCCAGGATTCTGCTTCAGTGGTGCTACACCTGTGTCATGGAGTGCTGGAGGTCTGGGCATTTAAAGGTGATGATTTGTGTCCCTTTAGCTGAAAAGCATGATTTAAATTTAATTTCCTTTTCTCCAGCTATTGGCAGGGTGGTGGGTAAGTGCTGTGCTGCGGGCTCAGGAGTGCTCATCCAAATTTGGTGACCTGATCAGCTCCCAGCATTGCAACTTCTAGAATGGGGAGAAAAAAAGCAATGAAAACCTTTACAGCACACATTGCAAAGCACGTTTCCTCCTGAATCTCAGGTGGCTCTGTCAGAGCTGTCCCAGCCGAATGGGGTGCTTGGTTTTGCTCACCTGGCAGAGCCAGTACCCGGCTAGGCTGCTGCAGGCAGGCTGAAAATGCTCCCTGCAAGTACAGAAACCCTTCTCTCAGCTTCATCCATGCAGGAAAATTTTATCCAATGTGTCTGTTGAGCGGCACTAGCATAGGATATTGGTCTTCCAGCAATGTGGGTGCACTCAGGGCAGCCCCGACCCTGTGAGGAGCACTAGGCACCCTTGCTTCTGGCCCCACTGGGATGCAGAGCCCAGCCGTGCTGGTGAGCAGCATCGGCACTGGGGAGAAGCTGTTTTCCATCCCCAAATGCATGTGGAAGTATTGTCCCACAGCAGTTCGTATCGTTCAGGAGCTGTGAGTGAGCCAGAGCCGTGGTGTAGCAGCAGGGCTCTCTCAGACAAAGAAATTGCTGCTGCCAAAAGATTATCTACTCCCTCAGAAAAGCAAAAGTGGAGGCACTTGTCAGACGTAATCCGCATGGCGCTTGCTTTTTATTATCCAATATCCTTTTAAGTCGGGACTTCAAATCATCCCTGCTACGCTAAAGCAGCACTGGCCCAGCCGCGGCACTGAACAAATTTCCTTTTGTGCCAGGGAGCTTCATGGTGTAAAAGGTCTTGTGAGAGCCTGGCTGGCTGCCCACAGGAAAAAATAGTTTTATTTCCTCCTGGATACTTAATTAAGGAACCTGCAGTTGTCCTTTTGGTCCAGGCAGGACTTTAATTTCTCCTGAAGGGCTAGCTGGCTTTCTGACGCCTCCTGTGCTGCGGGCTGAGGCTGCTGTAGTGCACGGGGGGATGCGGAGTTGGGGATGGGCTGTGTTGAGGTCCCAGAGCCGGCAGCTTTGGTTACAAATGTCTTCTCTGCTTTCCTGGCAGCCTGGCGGGAGAGAGCTGTGTGCCGGAGTGCCAGCCCGCCATGTACCTCAGCCGGGAGCCCCGGCGGTGCGAGACCTGCCCTGCTGGCACAGGTACACTCTTTGCCCCACAGCATCCCCATGCAGAACCCCAAAACCCTCATGCATCATGAGTCAATGCCCACCATATCCACCCTGAGCCAAGGCAGAGCATGCCAGAGGGGAAGCAATCCCAGGTCTCCAGCACATCCCATGAGGTGCTGGGTATATGTTCACACTGGAAAGGTTTTTAGGGAGTTTTTACATTTTTATTAGAGCCATTCTTTATTTCCTGATCCCTCTGAAGCCAGGTGCTTTAGTTTAATAAGGTTGCGGGGGAGGCTGTAAAACCCTCTTGGAGTGATGGAAGATGGCTTTGCAGCATATAAAAATGTGAGGCAGCTGAGGTGTGTTATCCTGGCCACCCCGCGGGGCTGGGCTGGCCGCTGCCAGCTTCTTCCTGCTGCCCGAAGTTGCTCGGCGTTCCCTTTAAATCCTGCCTTTTTTGCTTTTTGAAAGTCCAATTATTTTCCATTGTTAATGTTTGCGTCTGCCCTCGAAATCATCATAGATCTGATGATAATATAATCTCCAGACAATTCATGTTCAGTGGTGTGAATCTCTTCTATCATACATGGGCAATTTCCTAAGACTAAATCCAAAATATTTATTGATCTTGTTGGCAAGCGTGGAAGGGAATGGGCTCTTAATCCCTTAAGAAAATTACTTCCTTTCTAATTCTTATTCCAGTCAGTGTAAATGTACTTTACCACAATTATTTTTCAAGCCTTTTCTTGTTGTCTTTTCCTGCATAACCATTTCTCAAGCCTGGTGCGTGGAAGGCCTCTAATAATACCACCTCCATCACTGAAGTTTGCTGTCCAGCCACAATGCGCCAGCGCTGAAGTGGGGCTCTCTGCTTTCCCAGCTCCTTTCCTGAGCCCTTTCCTCCTCCAGCTTCTCTGCAGCCCGATTCAGTATCACTTTTTGCACGTGTTGCTCTGCATAGGGTGGCAAAGCCAAAGCAGTGCACACTTGGGAGCAGTGGCTGATGCCCCAGAGGGGATTTTGATGTGCTGTCCCCTGCTGAGCCCCTGTGGCCAGCTCTTGGCTCTGCAGAGGTGCTGGGTCCTGGCTGGGTTTTTTTTGGGGTGGGAGCTGTTTTTTGGGGGGTGGGAGCTAAGCAGCCATGCAGGACCCTGGTGGCACAAGCAGCTTGTTCACTCCTGGGCATGAGCAGGGCAGAGCCAAGCCGATGCCCCTCATCTCACGTGGGGCTGTGGCCACACTGGCACTGTCTCCAAAATTGCTCATGTGCCGTCTGCCCTCTCCTCTGTCCCCACAGGGCCAGGTGAGGAGGACTGTGCACCCTGCACCCCCGAGGCCTCTGCACCCCACTGGCGCTGCGTCTCTGCCTGCCGTGAGGGCTTCTACCCTGCCCACAGCCATGGGCTGCCCAACAAAGTCTGCAAGAGGTACAGTACCACCCTGACCGTGACCAGAGTAATACCAGGACTGATGGCAGCAAGGATAAATAATGCTGGAAACAGCTCACAGCTGGAGCTGTTTACTAGGAAAATTAAAATAGGGATTAAGGGAGCCAGGACAGCCATGGGGCTGGACCCCACATGCCCCTGCCCTATAGATTTAAGAGCGGCAAAGCTGCACACTCCCCTGCCAGAGCCAGCCAGCCAAGATGTCTTAGGGCTACCGTGGAAGGGGCTCAGCCCTGGCCCCAGGCTCTCTGGAGGAGGTGTGGGAGGAATGGTAATATTTAGGTAAATACTCGAGCTTTCAATCAAACCTGCTCCATTTGCCCTGCAGCCATGTTGGAGGAGCGGTTGCTTGCTCCTTGGCCCAGCACAGAGGCTGCGTGCGTGCGGGAGACTGGGAGATGCTGGGAGGCAGCAATTTGCTCCCACTCTCCTGCACTCTGCACTTTAAGTGGGGAGTGGGAGTTAATTCAGCCTCATTAAAGCAAACTTGAAAGGGAAGGATTAAAGGTGGCTTGGGAACACACAACTTGGTCCCTGCCTGCCCAGGGTTTCACTCAACCCTTGCTGGCTCTCCAGCAGGGAGGAACAAGGGACCAGCATCCCTTCCCAGGGATTTCAGGTATGGTCTCCACAAGCCACTGTCCCCAGGCAGGAGGCACAGCTGCTGGGCTCTTTTTGCTGAGCAAACAGATGGGAGCAACACAAGTTCTCCTCAAAGCCCTTCTTCTAACTGGGATTGCTGGGAGGAGAGCTGCAAGTCCCACTGAGCCTTCCCAGAAGGTGAGCACTTCTAGGATGTCACCAGCTGTCACTGGGCATTGAGCTGGCACCAACAAGCCCATTTTTCTCAGGGCTTAATAAACGTTTCAAGCTTCAGATTTGCCATTTTCCTTATCCTCCAGTTCGGTCTGGATGTCACAGTGCCGGCACACCCATTTTCTGGCTGACAGCCCATTTTGGATGGCCAGGGTGTTGGTGGCGGTTCAGACCATGGCAGCGTCTCTGTCCCCAGGTGTGATGACCACTGCTCAGCCTGCGAGGGCTCCAGTGGAAACTGCCTCAAGTGTAAAGAAGGTTTCAGCCTCCTTGGTGGCTCCTGTGTAACAAATGAAACCTGTACCAACGGTAAGTAGCTGTGGCAGAGCCATTGGCACTGCAGTGCTTCTGCAGTAGCAAAAACGAGGGGGTTGAGGGATTCTCTTCGCAATGTAAAGCCGAAAGCACTGGGGCTCCTGGGCTTGCTGGGGCACAGCTGCAGTGAGCTGGGCTCTGGCTGCAGTGGGCAGGTGGCTTACCTGGCAGAGCTGCTGGGTATCTGCCTGTTGCTCAAACACATCTGAGCATTTGTATTTCACTATAGTTTAGTCTTGGGACTAATTCTCCCACTCACTGCAAAGCTGCTTTATTCCTTCATTAAAACCATGTGAAAGATGCCCTTAAAAAGCGCCTGCTTTTCAATTCTCTCTCCTCCAACACTGGAACGAATTGCACCGCCTGTTACGTGCAATGTTTGTTTATTTAAAATGGTAATCTGCTCTCATTTTCTCTTGTTCCTCGCCTCCCAGCTGACAAGACTTTCTGTGAGATGGTGAAATCAAACAAGCTCTGTGAAAAGAAGTTGTTTGTGCAGTTCTGCTGTCAGACGTGTCTTATGGCCGGGTAAAGTTCAGTGGCTGCATCCATCCAGGACTTCTACCAACTGCCAGCCCAGTTTTGCCAAATGTTTAGGACAAAAGTTTATTTTTTCAGCTTTGGGAGAGTTTACATGGTGCTGTCAAGCATTTGCTCGTGAGTTTGATAGCTTTAATATCACTGTCAGCGTGTTTCTATAGCAATATGTTAAGCAGAGATTGGATCATACCCTGAATGATCGAGTCCTGAAAGGCAGCAGACAAGCGGTGATATTAATACTCTCAAACACTCCTCGTGAGCAGGGACCGATGCATGATCCATGTACACATGCTTGGTTGCTCGCAGAAATCCTACTGATCTGCCCGCTCCGAGCAGCTGGCGGGAGCCTTCGCTGCAAAGGATGCAGGACTTCACATATCTGCGAAGAAAGAGCCATTTCTGGCTCAATTTTTGGTACCCTTTTCTGCTAGGTGACGGCTGATATAAACCTGCATTGCAAGCGGCCGGTACCGTGCTCTGTACATACGTAAAACGATGAATTAGGTGGTTCCCAGAGCGGTGCCCTAAAGCCTGCTCTGGCACTCCTGTTCGGATTCGGTTGGTAGCCGTTTCTCTCTGGCCGTGGCAATAACTGGAGATTTGAGGACCAAAGTGAGAGCTGATCCACACGGCTCTGCAGGCGTGTCAGCCCAGCGAGTCCAGCAGGGCTTTGCCCTGCAGGTCATTGCAGGCAAGCAAAACCTGGGTGCCTACAGGGAGTCTTAGGGACTTGGGGGGTTCGTCTGCATGGATCAGCCTGTGGGGTCACAGCCTTACCATGAAATGAATTTCCCTCCTGGAACTGCTAGTAAGTTGCTGATTAATTCAGTTTGGAACAAGACGGATCCTTCCTCTAAAGGAGGTGGTGTTGCAGTTAATCTCTTCTGGCATTCTGTGTTACGATCCTTCCCCTGTTTTGCTGGGTATACCCCTCTCTCTCACAAAATCCTCCTGTTCATAGCAGTGATTTTTCTTGGGCATCTGTTTCCAGAAGGGACATTCCAGGGATCCGGCCAGGAAACTCTTAATTTTACAAAACCCTTGCCCAAAAGAAATCTTTTCATGCTGTCTCTTAATAGTAAGTCATGTGGTGTTTATATAATTGTGTTTAAAATATCCTTGGCTATGTTGTTTTACAGATTTTTAAAAAATAACTTATACAATACTTGGTTTTTCTCTGTGGACTATTTTTTATATGGGAGTGGGGAATCTTTTTGAGTCTTACGTCCTTCTTTTTTCCTCTCTGACCTTGCAGAGCCGCTCTGCACCAGACGTATGTAAACACTCTTTCCTATGCTGCATGTTCTGATTTTCATTGTTAATAGTTTTAATGAGTTAAACCTTTTGCCAATGAAATTCACAGTACAAATTGTCACCGGTTCCTCATGGAGCTGGGATAATCCCTGTTTGGTTTCGGTTGCAACGACACACACCCTGCCTGGGCTTGCCCGCTAAAGCTTACCTCAGCCAGGTGAAGAAGGGAGAGCCACACTGTCACCTGCCTGGACCAAACCTAAGGAAAGATGGAGCTTTGGTGAACTGACCTTTAAGTTAATAAACTGTTGATCTCCCCTGACAAAGGAATCTGTGCTTTTTCCAAATTCATGCAGCTGCCATCCCAACCAGAGGCAGGGCAGGGCAGCGATGCATCACGTGTCTATATTTTGCCGGATAAAGCAGCTGTCCTGGCTGGAGCTCCTGATCAGCCCAGAGCACCTGCAGGAGAAACAGCTCTAGAACAGAGGAGCTGCACCTGCAAAAACCTCACTTTTGTTTTCATAAAGGTCTTTTACCTTCAGAGAAAACTTGTACCCTGAATACCTGCCCCATGCCAGGCTGGGCTGGCATCTCTGGTGCACCCAGGGCTGTCTGGCTGCTGTACTCGGGCATGGCTGGGCTTATTCTCCGGTTGTGGGGAATCCCAGATGAGCTGGCAGGAGGGCTTGCTCCCCTTTCCCACCTGTACAAGGAGCATCCTGTGTCCCCCGGTGCCCTACCACAGTTCACAGTAGCGCTGGGAACTGCAGGGCCCCGTCCTTCAGCTGGCTGGGGAAGGAGAGGAGCTTGCCGGTGTGTGTGGGGCGCAGAGAGAGCTGTGGAGCCTTCTGTTGGTTGTGTTGGTTTTGCAATGTTTAACCATGGGCCAGGTGCCCAGGGCAGTGCCTGAACTGAGGAATCGAGCTTTTTAAGTGTGAAAAAAAGAAAAGAATGGAGCCCTCCCATGAGGGAAGATGCTTTCTCAGAGCTGTGCTGCTGTGGGTTCCTGTGTCTTACAGGTCTTAACATTTATCAGATGATAAATATGAATTGATCAGATGATTTATCACATAGTGATTCCTTCTGTTGCTCCAGGATCCCCCTTTTGGTCTCAGGCCAAACCAGAGGTCAGAACTGGGGTAAAAGGCTCCTGGCTTCTGCCCCTTCAGTTGTAAAATAACAAACTTTCATTTCTGTTGCTGTATCACACAGTCAAAAACTGGGAGCTGTGAATCAGGAGTACTGCGTCAGCTCTGCCTTCTAGTTCTCTGGCTCACAGAGGCCTGCCTCTAAATACTGCTCACTGGTATATTTAGATGTACTGAAATGCTAAAAA
The DNA here is from genome assembly GCF_023638135.1 of Falco biarmicus. NCBI lineage: Eukaryota > Metazoa > Chordata > Aves > Falconiformes > Falconidae > Falco > Falco biarmicus. The sequence goes on along the minus strand of NC_079294.1, from coordinate 66,969,051 downwards.
AAAAATGATGTTTACCCTTACATCCTTGGCATAACTTAAAATACACACTGGGTGAAGCAATGCAATTTAAGATGACCAATCCCCAGCAGTCCCAGCTTTATCCCGCTTTCTGCTGCCCTCCAGCCTGCCAGGGAAAGAGAAAGAAATTCTACACATCAAGTTCATGCAACAACAGCAGCTTACAGTGTTTCCCAGGGCGCTAACTCCCTCAGAAATCATTCTTGGAAAGTAATAAAATTCAGATTATTTATCCAAGTTATTGCAATGCTTGCTTGAAGCTATTAAAGTCTCTGGTATGCTCAGAGGATCAAAGTGGCTGTGTCTTCAAGATAAATGCATATTTAGGCAATTTATTAAAGGCTGTTTCTCTATTGTCTCTTGGCACCAAAGCCAAATCTATAATAGCTGTTTTCTGGAAAATCTTCTTAGTGCAGCCTGACTCCTCGTTTGCTGTTTGGCTGTGAGGTTGCATCCACAGCCATCTGCCATTTTGTAGTTGGCAGGTGGGGAACACACATCTTGAAAATCATTGCTTTGACTTTCCATTACAAAGAAAGGGCTTTTAAGAGCTTGTGTACAGCATATGAGACCAAGAATCTGTCTGCTCTCAATTACAGTTCTATTACGGCTGTAGAGCTGAGGCACACAGCTGTATTGTGCTAGGTCTGCGTTTTATTTGGCCTTGTGAGACGCAGGACCTGCTTTCCAGGAGGCTGAAGAGTGTCTCTTTTCAATGACTGCCTGAAATGACTAAAGACTCTGCTGTCTTTACTGCTGCATGATTCCTGTGTCACGTACAATAGTGCCGCTAATATTTCATTTTTGCTTATGACAGCTCTCTTTCTTCGTCTTGCTCTCTCCTAACTGCTTTCACACAAATGCAGATGTTATAAAAACCTGACTACGTGCTTTCATGTACAGTTTTGGTGAGTGTGTTTTTTAAGTAGGGAGCACAGGAGCTGCCTGACCCCAGCTGACACCTCCGCAGGGATCACCAGTCAGAACAGAGCCAGCTCTGACGCTGTAGTCCTGGGGAACGAGCCAGGCGTCACTCTCAGGGTGATGCTGCTAGATGCTCCCAAAAGAAAAGTATGAGCCATCACTGTGCAGTGCCAAGCGTGGCTGCAGCATTTAACCTATTATCATATCCTCTGGGTTCACAGAAATGTCACGGTTCACAGAAATATCCTTCCCTCGATAGCAGTGGATCCAGAAATCATTCTGCCTCATCTCGTTCGGGTGCCCTTGAGAGCTGGGGAAGTATTTATCCAGGGCTGCAGAAGGAGCAGCTTGGTGATATTCAGCAGGCTTTGGGACCTGGGGGTGGGCAACCACTTCATGCCACCTTCAGTCCAGGTCATCTGCACTGTGGTTGACCCACCCACCTGCAAAGCCCCACTGCCACCAGCTGAGCCGTGCCAGCAGGGCCAAGTGCCTCGTCCACAGCAGCCCAACACTGCTGCCAGCAGCATGCTAGCTCAGACCAACTAGTGACCTGCTTTACATTGGAGTTGCCTGGCCAGACACAGCAGGCTGAGCCATCTCAGCTCCCCCAGCGCTACCCCCAGCTCTTCCTTGCTGTTCTTTAAATTCCTAAAGCAGGTAAGCGGATAGTGACACTTTAACACACATTTTATCTCACAGGCAAGGGGTGAATGTCATGCTACAGCCCGTGGTGTGTTCCCAGCCCATCACAGCTTCTCTGAGACCAGGAACACACGCAGAAGTGCCAGAGCGACTGTCTCAAACGCTGCATGGGGAAGGAAGGTGTTCATGTGCAACTCTGCGTCCAGGAGCAAAGGCTGAGCTGCTGCCTGGATGGAGGAGAGAAAACACCAGGAGCTGTGATTGTTGCGGGAAGCTGTCCTTGCTACATTGCAAGGAGTGAGCAGCATGTGTCTGAACAAGCACGGTCCCACCGGCTGAGCGCACCGGAGCCAACTGTGCCCAAAGGCCAGCAGCTTGCCCGCCGCCAGTCGCTGCGCACAGCACCTTCCTGCTCCAGAGGGATTTCGGCAGGTTTAGTCCGGGAGCTGAGGGGGAACCTCTAGTGTTATCTTTGCCTGCTTTAGGGTACTATTGTGGCAAAGCCAAACCCCCGCTGAGTTTGTCGCTGACGTGCTCGGGCCCTGGGCCGGGTGCCCCCCCCCGCACGACTCCCCCACCCCGGCTGCAGGGCAGCGGCGTCTGCCCGGAGAGGGGAGCGGGGGGAACCTCCCCTCGCCGGCCATCGCTGCCCGGCTCACCGGCGCTGCTGCAGCGGGGGCAGCCCGCTCCGGGGGGCCAGGGCGCCCTGCAGCCGCTCGGGCTGAGGGAAGAGGCGTTTGCAGGGCGCCGGGTCCCTCTGCCGACGAGCCGCCGAAGCGCCGCCGGTGCTGTCGGAGAGCCGCTGCCCCGGGCGCTCGGCCCCGGCGCTCCCCGCAGCCTGAGGTTCAGCTGCGCGGGGAATTAGGGAAAGGCCTTCAAGGAGGGGGAGGCTGACGGGCCGGGGGGGGGAAGGGCCCAGGAAAGCGGCCTGCCTGGGGGCGCTGCAGGGCTCCCCCCGCTACCCGTGAGAGCGCAGCGGCCTCGGGACCCTCCGAGGGGGCACGGCCTGGGGCTGCACAGCACCCGGCGAAGGCGGCGGAGCAGAGGCCGCCCGAGCCCGGGCAGGGGGGCGGCCGCCGCGCTCCCGTCACCTCGGGGCCGCGGGGGCGGGCCGCGGGGCGGTGCCTGCCGCTCGCTGCCTCGGCGTTCGGCTGGGCGGCCTGGCGCGGCTCGGCGCTCGGCGGTGGGGCTGGTTCGGCGCGGGCTGGCGGCGCGGCGGGGCCCGGCGGGATGGTGAAGCTGACGGCGGAGCTGATCGAGCAGGCGGCGCAGTACACCAACGCCGTCCGCGACCGCGAGCTCGACCTGCGCGGTGCGCGGGCGCGGCGGGGCTCGGTGGGGGGGGGGCGGCGGGGAGCCCACGGCCGTGGGTGGGTGGCGCGGCCTGTGCCGGCTGGCGGCCTGCAGGGGCGCAGGGCTGAGGGCTGTGATGGGGCCTGTGATGGGGCCTGGAGGGGGCTGTGTTGAGGCCTGGGGCCTGAGGGGGGGCTAGGCGGGCTTTTGATGGGGCTTGGGAGGCCTGTGATGGGGCTTAGGAGGGAGGGGGTCTGGGTTGGGGCCTAGGGGGCCTAGACGGGCCTGTGATGGGGCTTGGAGGGCCTGTGATGGGGCTTCGGGCCTTCAGTGGGCGGCAGGGCAGGGAAAGCCGGCGGGGGGGGGGGGTTGTTGGAGGGGCCTGCTGTGGCCGGGGGGTTTGGCGAGGGGAGGAGGTTAAAGAGGCCCCAGTGGCAGGAGAACCTCGGTGTGTGTGTGAGGGAGTGGGAATTAGGGGCTAGTGGTGGGGGTGGGACTTGGAGTGTTTCCTGAGGAGGAGGAAGAAGGATGCTTGGAACAGGCTGTGGGGGCTGTTGGCTTTGAGGGGGAGAGTTTGGTCTGTGAGTGATGTGGGGGAGAGTCATTCTGGAGGTGTTTAGGCTGAGACTATCTGCATTCTTGGTCCATCCTGATATGCCCCCTACACACTCTGTCTCATGCTTTGTTCCGCTTTCCTGTGCGTATCATCTAACTCTGTCTTATGCTCTCTCCCCAGGCTATAAAATCCCAGTTATTGAGAACTTGGGTGCCACTCTGGACCAGTTTGATGCAATTGATTTCTCTGACAATGAGATTCGTAAACTGGATGGATTCCCTCTGTTGAGAAGGCTGAAAACTCTTCTGATGAATAACAATAGGATTTGGTAAGCAGTTGTATTTTGGGCAGATGGGGCCCTGAGGCAGAGGTAAATGGTCTTGGGAGAGAAGTGTGCCTGCATCTTTTAGTGCTGGGTAGGTGTAGAAGTGTTAGTTTTGTGGGAGAAAAATTGGCCCTGAGTCCTGTATAAGTCCTCTTTGAGTTTCCTGGCACATTCCGTGCAAAAGTCAGTCTTTGTTCTTCAGACATCAATGAGATGCAGAATTTGAAATTTGGCCAAAACTTTGGATTTCATCAGTCATATAAAATCAAAATAAAGACAAGAAAACAGGGGTTTTCACCTGCAAGTGAATGAATGTAAATCTTATATTACGTCTAATACTTTTACACCAACAGCTGATATTTATTGCCAGCTTTATCAGAAAAAGTATTGTAGTGGATGCTAACCCAAACTTCTGCTAGTGTCAGACTGGGTTGTTTTACAGGGAGATCATCTGTGTTATCATATTTCTGTGTGTGTGTGTGTCTTTTCACCATTGCTACTTTCTGGCCTAAGTTAAACCTTTGGTATTTGTCCTTTTTTAGTCGGATTGGTGAAAACCTTGAACAGGCTCTGCCCAGCCTGACGGAGCTCATTCTTACCAACAACAACATTGCTGAATTGGTAAGCTATCAATGCAAGATAAATCTAAACAAGCTTAAGTTTTGTGTTTGTCATCTTTCTAAATGAACCTTTTTTCCTGAGAATAGTGTTATATGCTTTTGTTAATAGTTGGTTGTTTTTCTTTAGAGTAATATCATATGGGTTTAGTAGTAGTAAATGGTGTACATATTTTAATGAACGTAAATCGCAGCATGCAGCGGAACAACAATCACAAAGTCTTAATGGGTTTCCTGTTAAACTAATTGCAGTAATTCTAATTAGTGCCAATTACTGATTCTCACTGGTCTCTAAAGTAGTTATGAGTTCAGGAACTTTGTTTTCAAATGTTTGATTTTTCACTAAATGGACTTAAGATTTCTTACTGTGTTCCCATTATGTAGGGTGAACTGGATCCACTATCAACTGTTAAATCATTGACTTACCTGAGGTACGTGATCTTGAAAAGAAAACCTACTCTTTCTCTGCTGCTTGAACTGTGCTGCTGGCCTGGCTCTTTGCTTTGACCTGGAATGCTCTCCTTTTTATGACCTGTGACAGAACCTTTATGCCTAAGAATTGAATCGATAAACAGCATTTCCACTACACTTCAGAAATACCTGGTATTGAATGGGTGAGGCTTTCTAGTAGTGACAGGCTGTTGAACCAATGAAATGTAACATCTCTGTAAACCAATATGCAAGCGCTGAAGTAACCTTAACCTTTAAAAAACTAAAAACTAAAGGTTTAAACTGTTGTTACAAAATACAAAAATTAAAAAACTACTTTTCAGTAATGTTACATTTGGTATGAGGGACAAAAAAAGAAAAGCAGTTTGTGATTTTTTTGGTTGACCAGTGTCCAGGTAGGAGATGTGATGGTTTAGTTATTTGTTGGATTTTTTTAATATTTTGAGGTTGTTCTTTATGTTGTTCTTCAGTAAAATCTACTTAATTGATAAAGTGCAAGGATTTACTATAGTTTTTATAATATCGAAGAACAGTGTTACTATGCATATTTAATGCTGTTATTTTTTGTCCGTTATAGCAGAAGGTACATGAATGCATTTTAAGTATACTAATGTATTTCAAGATACATGTTTTAAAAAATATTTTATATTAAGAACCTCTTTATAACCTTTATTTACTTATAGCATTTTAAGGAATCCTGTAACAAATAAGAAGCATTACAGATTGTATGTAATCCACAAAGTTCCCCAGGTCAGAGTGCTGGATTTTCAAAAAGTGAAACTCAAAGTAAGTCTCTTTTCTTTTGATTTAGCACAAGATGAATTCCTCTTTTTTTCATATTACATTCTTGACAATTCAGCTGTAACAGTAAGCTTTTTGCCATAGTTGTAAGTTGTATTGAAACTATGTGTCATAAGTGGCTCTAAAACATGCTTTTTGTTTTCTTTCATGGTTTCATTCTGTTAAGGATATGGTCTGTTTGTTTATGTTTAATTAAGTATTAGTACCTTTGTTTGTTTAGTCTGAATCTTTTCTGGCCCTCTGGTGTTGGTAGAAAGACAGACCTCTAGAGAAAGAAATGAGCAATTGCAGCATAACCCTCTGCTTTCAGTGAAGATGAATGTGGGGAAGAGTTCTTACTTTTAAGAGCGCTAGGTTGATATGTCTTGAGTCTGAGTGTTTGGGCCGTGTTTATGTGCGTGTTCTTACATCTAGTCTCCACATGCCAGTGTTCACTGATGAAGATGAGCCAAAGCGTCTTTCTTTGCAAAGACAGCAGTTTTGCAAAATGCAATGTTCTTAAATTAACTTTGTGTGTGTGGTATCGCTGTAGGAGCGACAGGAGGCAGAGAAAATGTTCAAGGGCAAACGGGGTGCACAGCTTGCAAAGGATATTGCCAGGAGAACAAAAACGTAAGATAAAAAAACCAAATTTACGCTGGCGTTCTCCTTCAGAAACACCACTTTCTTTGTGTGGTATTAGGCAGTAAACTGAAACATCAGCTACTGGCAAGGGTGCCTTAAGAGCTTTGGTAGCTAGAAGTGCCTTGTCAAAGCATCCCGATTTTTGGATGGTGTTGAATACATCTCAGAAACATTTTTGAAAGAGATGTTTGGTCAGGGTGGATTGAGTTAAGTCAACAAGCAGGAAACCTTAATTTTATTTTTTCTTTTTGTTATTTAACTGCAGAGAGGTGGTTATTGTTTATTTTGTTGTTTGTTTCTTTTTTCCATAGATGATTGTTAACTGATTTTTTTTTTTTTCCTGTGGAATACAAGCTGCAAAATCTGGTGTAGTTAGGAGGATAAATGCAGATGAGAATCTTTTAGTTATTACAAATCTATGTTTATTTAGTTTAATTCTTAAGTGATACATCATATATTTTGTTTAATCTTTCATCAACCTATTTGGAAATCAGAATTTGGATCATATATGGCAACAGCATTTCCAAATTCATAGTTAAATAAGCCACCTTGAACGTATTTAACATTTAAAACTATAATAAATGCATTCTAGCTGTATTTTATGAGTGGAAAGAGGTTCAGCTCTGTGACAGTTCTAGAATAAGTAGGTGATTGAACTTAATAGCTCAATAAACACGTGAAGAAAATCAGTGTGGCTGCAGAAGAGGTTGCAGCTCTCTGAGGCTGGGTCAGCACTTCAGGAAATTCTTTCCAGCTGATCAGCCTGTAACATCCGTTTTCGCATACTACAGATTTTTTCTTTTTTTTTTCTTAAAGCTGCAGCAGATAACCTTTTTCTTCTAAGTGTTAAGATCACATGCAGTCTAGTGTAGGCTTTTACACAGGCTGTGTACTTTACACTAGGTGTGAGAACAGGAAAGGCGATTTCAGTCACTCTCTATTTATCCACCCTGCTTTTGTAATGGTGACAGACCATTTGAGTGTTCAACAACATCCAAATTGAATAGCTTTTGTCAGCTGCTTAATTCATAAAGTTAAGGTCTGCCTCTCTTTACGAGCAGATGAAAAGGTGGGTGGGGAGTGGGAAATGGAACGAGGACAAGTTGCTGGTGTTTCTGAAGGAGGCAATTCTTCACTGTATCAGTTTGTTAACAAAGATAAGATACTACACTTGATTGAATGAAATGCTTCCAAACCTGCTTTGGAAGTTAGAGAAGCACGTACTCTTCAAAAGGTGTAATGGGTCTGTATTTTTTCTTGGAAGCTTCAATCCAGGTGCTGGTCTGCCAACTGATAAAAAGAAAGCTGGGCCTTCCCCTGGGGATGTTGAGGCGATTAAGGTAAATGTGTCAGGACAGTAGGCAAATGTGGAGGAGAAAAACTGTTGTGGATCCAAACTGAACAAATGTGCCCTTCCTCCTGGCAACCCCGACTCTGTTGGGGTGAATACAACAGTGTGTCCTAACTTTGCTTTAGGTGCTTTTTCTGTAATTTTTCTTCTGTTACAACATACTTGGGTTTTGAGAGCTTAAATGAAACACTGGTCTGAGAGTTCTTCCAGGTCAGAGCAGCTTGCTTAATAAGGAGGAGAAGAAAGATTGTGCTTTGCAATTTATAGTTTTCTAGAACTAGGAATTTTGCAGAACTTCCTGTGGAAGCTTAGTGTCATTTAACTGGAAAAAATTTTGTTCTTACGTTTATTCTAAACAGACTGACATACTGTATGTGAAGATTCATCGTGTTCTTTTGTCTGTTTTTTTAGACTGCTATAGCAAATGCTACAACTTTGGCTGAAGTGGAGCGACTGAAAGGCTTACTACAGGCTGGTCAGATTCCTGGCAGAGAACGAAAATCAGGTAACTCTATACTTATATTACTTTTGTTTCCCAAACAGAATCTACCTCTTTGCTGCTTCCTGATGCTTTACGTGGTCTCAGTAGGGAGTTATGTTGGAAGGGGCAAAGAGTTAGAGAACTGAAAAAATGGTTTAAAACGAGTGTAACTTTTATCTAGTCAGTATGACACTGAGCCGCATCTGTAATGCTCTGTAGTTGGCATAATACCTGCCTGGCCTCTGGAGGTTCCAGGCTGTTACCTGGGCTCCCTAGAGCAAGGTGCCAGACATCAGCCTGAAGTGCTTTGCTGCACTGGCTAACTCCAAATGCTTCACCCCAGTTATTTAAAAAAATGAGATTAATTACAAAGGATATCTGGAGTCTGTTGTTCTAAGGAGTAGTGCCTCAGGTGGCGCTACAGGAGCATGTCTCTGGGAGGTCTCTGCACCCACAAACGTTAACTGCAGACTGGCACTACTGCCTGTTTGCTGCCTGTTAGTGCTACGTGGGTTTTTCTTTCTGGTTCACGTTAATGAGCTGTCCCTCTTCAGAGGGGTGACAATACTGTCCCTGTGGGAAAGGAAACTAACGCGTGCGGTAACCGCCCTAAGCGCCTGTCGTGCCCTTTCAGGCCCGTCGGAGGACGGTGAGGAAGAAATGGAGGAGGACGCAGTTCCCAACGGCTCGTAGGCCCGGGACGCGCCCGGCGCTTCTCCCCCGGCGCCCGCTGCTGTCATAGGCCGGTCTCCGTGCGGGGGCTCGGGCCAGCCCCGCCGCGGGCAGGCGCCCCCGCCCGCTGTCCTTGAGCATTTCGCCGGTCAATAAAACGTTTCCTTTTTCTCCCGGTGGTGACGCGTTCCCTGCCCGGTACCGGGCCGCCGGCGCGCCCGGAAGGGGCTGCGGGCCGGCCATGGCGGCTGGAGGGGGAGGAGCCCTTCCTGCCCGCCCTGATTGGCTCCCCTGCGCCTTCCCATCTCTCATTGGCTGGCAGGGCCGCGGTACCACCCATCCTGCTGCCGTGTTCCCATTGGCCCGCGGGGGGGGGGGGGGGGGAAGCGTCGCTTTCTGGTTGGTCCTCTGGCCGTGAGGTGGTGGGGGACGAGGAGGGCGGTGATTGGCGCAGCCTGAGTGGGGCGGCTGCCGGGCGTGAGGCGGCGGCGGGCGATGGAGCTGGGGGGCGGTGGGCCCGCGGCGGGCCCCGGCCCGGCGGCGCTGGGGCGGGGGGGCCTCGAGTTCCTGCAGCACACGGGTGAGGGGCCGCCGGGGCCGGGGGGGTGTCCCGGGCTGAGGGGAGGTGAGGGCGGGCGGGCTGAGGGCGGCCCAGCGGAGCTGCCCGCCCGCTGAGGAGAGGAGCCGCGTCCCGCTCCTCCCGGCTGGGTGGGCTCCCAGCCCCACTGCCTGCGCTCACCTCCGGCTTGTCCCCGTCCCAGTGGGCTCCCTGCTGGCCAACTATGGCTGGTACATCCTCCTGGCCGCCGTCGCCATCTATTTCCTCGTCCAGAAGATCTCTCAGGGCCTGGCGGGGAGGCCCGGCAGCCTGGCGGCAGCGGCTGACGCAGCGGTGGGTGAGTAAACGCGAGCTGGCACTGGAGCGGGGCGGGGGGGGGCCGGCGCCCTCAGGGGCTTTATTTCATAACGACGGCAAAAAGATTCGGTTCTGAGGGCCTGTAACCGGCAGCCGTCGTGTCACAGCGTCCCTGGGGACAGGCTGGGCCCAGGGAAGTGCCCCTGGAGGGCCGCCTCCCAGAGCAGCGCGGCGGGGAGTGAAGGAGCGGGGCCTGGCGGGACGAGGGGACAGCTGGGCCCTGGCGGCAGGAGCTGAGGGAATGGCGGTTAAAAGTAGTTGTGGCAGTTATCAAGTAACTTTTACCTTTTGTCAAACAAACCCAAAACATCCACATCGAAATACTGTGTGTGTGTGTGAAATATCTTGATTTTTTTTTTTTTAATAATACTCATAATCTATCTCTCCTTTCAGTTATTCCTTCACAGTTGCTTCTCTGGCAGGATTGTGTACCTTTGGGGTGTAACTGCCTCTTGCCTGTGTTACCTTCTCAAGTGGGGCATAGGTTGTTTCCTGCAGGGTTGTGATCCTGCCTCGTTTGGAGACTGGCTGCCGTGAAGCACAGGCTGTGCTTACAGATCTGTCAAAACAATAAGGGCTTGGCCACGCCAACATGGAATTGTTGGTGTCATGGAATCACCAATTCCTTTGCCATGTTGGCATGGCAGTACATGGGGCCCCAGAAAATATTACTTAGATGCCCTTATCCCACTGGTGTTCTTTTTTTAATGCTAATTAAATCTTGATCTAATAGCCGAAACTGCCTATAAAATGAAATCACTGAAAGTACTGAAATTTCTTTTACATATTAATCCCTGGATAGTAGCAAATGTACAAGTAGACAAACGAGTGTGTAGACACTTCAGCTACTGGAAAAAAAGATGGCAATATTTGCTTTTCTTTGGGTATAATTTTTCTTTTGACTTCTCCTAAAGGCCAGTCATGAAGAGAAGTGGTGGTTCAATGTAGATTTTCTGAGACTGCCAGTTTTCTGTTGAGATATGTGTGATATTTTTAAGTAATTTTTCTGCTGATGGAGCACATTAAATCTGCCAGTGATTTGCTGCCATAATGAAACAAAGCAGGGCCAATTGCCAGAAGGAGTAGGAGTGAATGTGGGCTGGTTGCCTCATGCTTCTGTGTAAAAGAAGTTCTCTGGGTAAAAATGGAATCCCTGCAAAGCATGGGTAATATCTCTGAATTTATTTGTATCAAACAAATCCTTCAGAAATAGAAGGAAGTATGCTAGAAGTGTGACTTCTGATTTTTCATGGATTTGTTACATCTGTGTCCTTATTCATTATAATCCCATTAAAGTAATTGCTCAAAAATATTAGTGTTACGAAATTTAAATCAGTGTATAAATTACTGTAAAAGATTATCTGGAAACTGAACTTGAGCTGTGATTTTCTGCAAAACAGCTGCAGGGAGAGATGTGAGCCTTTTCTTATTGCAATTCCTTGAGGATAACATCTACAATTTATTTTGAATAGCTTTGCAAACTTTTTCCAATTTCCTAGAACCGGATGTGGTGGTTAGAAGGCAGGAAGCTTTGGCAGCAGCTCGCCTCAGGATGCAAGAGGAGTTGAATGCACAAGCAGAAAGATACAAAGAAAAACACAGACAGGTAACCAGAGAGTGTTTCTTTCTTTAACTCATAAATTTGTAATCAAGTACTTGGCTGCTGTTATAGAAAGGTTTATTCCATGCTAGATACCAGAAGAATAGGAGACTCGCTCTGTGCTGGAATGTCAGTGGTGGGTTTTTCCCACCCTCGTTTACCTGGACCACTTTTGATAGGGTCTGATCCACAGAGCAGTAATGGGTAGTAGGTATCACGATGGACCTCCAGTAATACAAACATATGCTGTAGTGACCTGATGCCTTGATGCTCTTTGTTGATTAGGGTGATTAATACATATAGTATTCTGCTGCTTCCTGAAGTAACTGGTCTCTGTGGCACTTGCTTCTCTGCAAGTAATTATGTGTGGGGGCCATTGTGGGCCTGATCTTTTTTTTTTTTTTTTTTTTTTTATTTTTTTCAGGCAAATCTGTACTTAGAGAAACTTGGTGATGTGAACAATAAATGGCTGGAGGGGATTTACTGGCATTTAGATTAACTGTACTACTGCATACATGTATTTTCTGTTCTTAATGACAAATACAAGTTCTTAGAAATGTAGCTTAGCATTGCTGTAATTCGATGGGTTGAACTTCAGCCTGAGATAGTGAGGAATAGTGTATTGCTATATGGGGCAGCACAGAGAAGCAGATATGAATCAGCATGGTGATAATATTGCTCATTAATCCCAACTCTTCTTCTGTTTTTACTTTTGCAGTCAGATACATTCAGCCCTCTGTTTATAGCTGATGCTTCAAGAAATGTTAGTAGTTAAAAACTAATGAAAAGTCATATTGTGGAAGGAAATAGCCACTGTGTGGAAAATCTAGGTCTAGTGTGTGTGGAATTGGGGAGCTTTGCTTTCTTTGACTGGATGGAGTAGCTACCTCGTTTCCTCTCTGTTTGTTGAGAAGGCGGCAGTCTGTCTTAACTACTAATTTATTTGGTTTTGTGGATAAATTGCTTTAGAAGAGAGCTGCGAGAACTGTTGATAATGTATATTGGGATGTAAATATGTAGATGGCCGTCTTGTCCATTCGAAAAACTTCTTTTTCTGCAGAACCCTACATTGTGTATTAAATTGCTATCATACTCAATATTCTTTCCTTGGTACTTTTTATAAACTCAGGACTTAAGCTTGCTGCTTAGTTCTGTTTTACTTTCAAAATGTTTTTAATCATCAAGTGGGCAAAAGAAGCTGCAGACACAGTCTGTATATATTGAGGAGGGGTGGTTGTTCTATGCTTAGGAAGATGTGGATGTTTAAAAAAGTAAATGTTTCCATAAGCTTGGAGATAACTGCATCAGATAAAGATAGATGCCTTGATTTTTGATGAGTCTGTTGTAGCTGTTTCTGTACCACTGGCAATTCTATCAGTTCTGAAATCTTAGTCTTGCATATCTTGAATTTGTTCTGTAGCTTGAAGAAGAGAAGCGAAGGCAGAAGATAGCAATGTGGGAAAGTATGCAAGAAGGAAAAAGCTATAAAGGAAACCTGAAACTGAATCAGGTAACAGCTGTGTTAATCAGGTTACAATTATGTTTATGTGATTAGATTAGCTGAAATTCATGTTGATTACATTCTGAGTAACTTTTTGCTTTTGTGAACAGCAAGAAGTAGAATCTGGTGCCTCCACCTCATCAGCAGTCCCAAAATCTAAACCAAACAAAAAGCCCTTGCGAGGAGGTGGTAAGTATGGAATCCTTAAGATATTCTGAGTTGAAACAGAGCGTTTATCCAGCTACACACATAGTCATTGTACATTTTTTTCCCCCTCCTTCAAGGAGGAAACAAAATGTGCCTTACAAATGAGCTCTTTATCTTTAATTAGTGTGGTCTGCTTTGCAATTTGTGCAAAAATTAGCAGGAAGTTTCTATGGTGCTTTTCCTCAGGAAAACAGTGTTTCAATTTTCTTGTAAATGCTTTTGCCATAATTTACTGAGATTTTTGTCACTCAAAGTTATTGATTCTTACCATATTCCTGGCATTCCTCCCGCATTATTGTAAAAGCTCAATAATTTGTTAGCTAGTCTGTCTTTCAGCCACCTGTAGTACGATCTAAATAGAGGAAGAGGATGTTTTACTTTGTATTACATTGAAGATGAAAGACTTCATTATGCAAAATGTGGCCTTATTTATCAGATATCGCAATAATGACCTATTGAATATATAGATCCTGCAGTTATATAAACTCTTATTAACTCTTGCAAACCACCAGAGACTCTTTATCATTGCACTCACTGTCAATTGCTGAAATGATCTTGATGGATGAACTGCTTTCTATGGCCCTACATAGCCCACGTTAGGATCACTGCCATTATCGGCCATGCAGCTGGTCCCCTTTCTCTCCTCTTGACCAGACAGCCTGTGCCATACCTGCAAGTGCTAATTTGGGTACAGTATTTTAATTACAATTTTCCGTAGTGGAAGGGAATCATCTAGACAGCCTTAATCATATCAGGCTAAAAGGGAAATCCACTTAGGGTGCAGTGCTGAGTAAGTCACTTGGTTAAATATATGAAGCTTAAAGATTCTTGATTAAACATATTAAACCTCAATAACAGTGCAGTGCTGAAATGTCTGCTTTGAATATTTTTACTGATAACATCTGAAGGAAGTGACCAAATGATTTGTCTTATGTTACCTAATATGAGTGCAGTCTAATGTCTGATCCTGTCAAATATCTTTTATAGCTCTTGTGGAGGATATTTAGTGCTATGGGGGATGAGAAATGCATGGGTAATAGCTGTGCTAAGAACCAAGATCGGGGCAGCTAGGTTGAAGCACCCTTCCAGCTGCTACATGTCATAGTTTCATCCTAAGCAAACCTTTCCTTAAGTAATAGATTATAGAATTAGAGGTTGTCTTATGAGGTAGATCAGCATGAAGGGAAAGAACCATCTGCCCTATTCTGCTGCTGAATTAAGCTAGGAAGCAGAACTTGGCTAGTATGAGAAAAGCAAACTTCAGTGATGCTTGAAGTTTCAATGGAACAGGTTTCTTTGAAACCTGCTTGGTTAGCAACGCTACTAGGTTTTCAGTTGTCTTTTTCTTTGCCTTGTACAAAACAAATTGGGGATGTTTGCCAAGTTTTATCTTTCTGCGTATGTACTTGAAGTTGGCTGTAGTTACAGCGTTAGGATGTTCAACTAAAGTATCTGTTGCCTTACTGCATACAGTGGCCTTTTCGAATTCTTTAAAAAGTGTCTTACAGTAGTGAGTGGATTTACCTTTTGACCTTCAGAGTCTTTCTTGCAGGACTGGAATAAAAGATTATTTTAAGTCCCTTTTAACTATTAGGGCACTTGTGGAACAGATACACTTTTAAAGAGTTTACTGTAGGAGTTACTGTTGCTGCTCTGTTTATTCTGCAGAGCAGCATTAAAGCTTTAGTGCAGATTTAAGAGAAATTAAATAGTAATTAATCCACATTGATCAAATTAAACCACAGGTGTTTTAATTTTGCAATGGCTTTTACTATTAGAACTACAAAAAGAAATTATCTTAAGTCTGGATATTTTCTCTGCTTTTGTTTTCCTTAAAATGTTGCCTATGTAGTAAGCATAAACAAGGTGGAAATAACTGTGAGACTTATTTTTGGTGTTCCTTGTATATTGGTGAAGGCCTGTTGAGGATGAATATTAATATGATGGGTTTCTCCTCTGTACTTCTAGGCTATAACCCCCTGTCTGGAGAAGGAGGTGGAACTTGTTCCTGGAGACCAGGCCGGAGAGGCCCGTCAGCAGGTGGATGAGGCTAACCTCCCTAGTGTCTCATGTCACTAGCAGGCTTGATCTTACCCACTGTCTAACTGCCTACAGTTTGCATGTCACAGTGACTCCTTTGGGATTGGGTTTAGGGCAGGTGTTACCTTCAAAACAAATTTACACTATTTCCAAATAGTAATGCAAAAGCTAATACTACACAAGAAAAATCCTCATAGAGGGGCTGGAGAAAGAAATAATTTCAGTGTAATCAGTTAATTTTCACTCTTCTGTAGAGAGGAACCATAGTCTCCAGCCAAGGTGAATCACCTGGGATTGTGAGATTGGGGTTCTGTGGCTGGCTATTCGAAAATCTGGCCTCAGGCAAATTTAATTACCTATGCTCAGTTTACCTCTGTAAAATGAGGATATTTACCATCCTTAGACATGTGTTACCAGATCTATTGTGTTTTGCTGGAAGGTACTTTAGAGCGAAAGAGTATTATCATTGGCAGATACCTTGAATTTTAGGCAGAGGGACTTTCAGAAAAAAACCAGATGAACTGCCAAACACCATGGATTTGCAGTGAAGGCCAGTTATTGCAGGAGAGTCTCTGTGACAAGCTACCTTGAATGATGTTTTCCTTATAAATGGTAAACAAACCAGTGAGGATTACTGATGCTAGACAGCAGATGGGGGGTTTCTTGCTATTCTTTTTTTTTTTTTTAATTTCACCTGCTTTGTAAAAACAAAATACGATTAATATTAAATATAATTGCAAACAAATAATGTATCTAGTATTTACAGTCTTGTGGTTTTCTACAGCATCTTTTTATATAGAAGGCATATATTCTAGTGCAATAAATGTGTATAAAGCAAGATGAGAGATCAAATGAAATTAGTTTCATTTGACTGCCACCATAAACAAAAGAGTTTCTTCAGCTGTTCTTTTTGGCTTTTAACAGTTTTGTTTTATTTGGGTGTTCTATGTTCCAAACCATGCTTTTACAAGAACGACTTCCGAGTTAAGACCAAGTCAAGTTTTCCCAGGTTTAAAAAGTGAAACTCCCTGTTCTCTTCCACACCCCCTGTAAGTGTGGTTCTGAAATTGGATAGACTGCATTACTGGTTGTTAAGCTCTCCAGCTGTACTTGAATCTAAATCAAGAAAACATGTAACAAAGCATGCTCTAATAGAGCAGAGTGGGTTTCTTTACAAATAACTGTCGACCAGTAGGGTTTGAGGAGGAGGGTATTTGTGGGCATGGTCAACTTAAACACTGCAGGGTACTCAAAGGGGAAAAAGCCCAAACTGTGCTGAGATCTGCCTGTTGTGAGCAGCAGGGCTGTGTATGGCTTTAGCAGTGCAGTATCAGGGTTACACCCTGGGGACATTAAGAACTCACTTTGTACTACCTTCTGTTCTGAATGTGTCTCAGGGTGGGAACTGACAGCTGGGCTGCCCTGAATAGCCCAGTTAGATGCTGAGGTGAGTTCCTACCCTGCTGCCAGCTTGTGCAGCACAAAAGGTAAAGGTGGTTCGTGCTTAAAAGGGCCTCTGGCTAGAAACATGTCAAACCTGCAAGTGAGGGACTGTAAGGAGTAAGTACTTGAAGCATGTGTTGTCTTCGGCTTTCTGGTGTAACTAGCACTGTGGATAGAAAATAAAGTTAAAGCTGGTCATCGTAATTAAGCTTTCCAAACATCCCATCCCCTTGGTAGACTTTCTAGCACAAAATGCAACAGACAAGTAAAATCCAGGCTACCTGATAAAGAGTGAAATAGTTGCTGTCAGCTTTACAAGTGTTCCTGTGTCTGATTACTGTTACTGAGCTTGTATGTAGGCATTAAAGTATGTATCAGTGTTTCATTCGCATAGCTTAGAGCTGCTTGAACACTTGTTTCTAAATACTTAAGCTTGGAATATTTGTGTTTGTCAGTAAGTATGAGTGCCAACTTTGAATACATTGTATACATATATATATCTCCTGCTCTACATGTCAGGTGATCTGTGATTTTTCTCTTGACTATAAAGGTAACAGGACTGTGTTACTAGTGAGTTTTAAAGTTGCCAGCTAATAGAAAGGTGAAGAACCTTTTGAAGTGTGCGTTCAAGTGTTTGTAGGAGATGAAGTGAGAAGGCTATTAATGTTCCTATATGGAAACTAGTTGTCATTTCCTGGCTTCTGTGTGTTTGGTATGTAAACTTATATTTCCATTGTTGTAACATAGACCAGTGTATGTAACATCAGGTTTTATTCTTTAACAAGGAAAAAAACCAAAATAGAAGTGGGGAAGGATATTTTCAAGATCTGAAGGTTCTTCATCAGTAAAGAGAACTAAGCTGTTATCTTACTCATGCCTCTGGGGAACATTTTCCCCTTGTGTTGGGGAAACAAGCAACAGACTGAGGTGTTGTCTTCAGAAAAACAACTGGGGGAGGTGGTTGTCTTCAAGAAGCAGAATTCTTTGTGTTGATAAAATGGTAAGGATGGGTTGATTTAATTCAGTAAAAACATTTTAAGAAATAAATAAGCAGGTCTGAACTGAGCATATGCTAATCTTTCTCTGTGTCTCAAGACTTGCTTCTGGCTGGGACTGGGGATGTGGACTTTTGCCCAATTCTAAGATTTATTAAGACTTATCCAGTAAGAATGATTTACATGTTTCTGGAAACTTCAGGCTTCTTTCTTCCTTAGTTTTTTTTAATTTTAATCCTCAAGTTCTTAGGATTTTCTTGATCAGATACTTCTAAGCTGTTGAACAAGGTGGGAGGAAGAACCTCACTTCGTAAAACTGCTCTTTTGGCTCACAACCTGCACAAGCAGATGGAAGGGTTTTTCCTCTAACTTCAAATAGAAAGCTCTGCCTTGACCACAAACAGGTATGGAAAGGTGGTTGCTTGTTGCTTTATAGCTTAAAAGTGAAGCATACAGAAGGCATTAGGTAAAAGTGAACTATGTAATGAAACCATTGTTTGTACTTTGGTATGAATTCCCAAGAACTTGAATTATGAAAGATCATATAAAAAGCCTTCAGGAGATATTCCACCACCACCACCACACACACGTTTAGAGCAGTTATGCAAGAAGCCTCTTACCGATGCAGATGTTCTGGAAATACCTTTATCTGGAAGAGACTCGCTAACAAACTTAGAGTTAATGCAGTGCTGTTAATCTGCTATATAATATTACTTAACCACTGAAAAGTAAAATATTTTGGATATTGAAAAATCTGAAGTTAAGGAAGTGTTCAGAGGCACAAAAAAATCCTGAAAATGTTAGTTGCTAAAGAAATGCAGCTAAGTATTTTTCATTGTCTTTTGGATGAGTATATGCTGGAGGAACAAAGTTTTTTGTTTTCTTTAAATTGGACTGGCGTTAAAACTGAACAGAAAAACATGTTATCACCTATAAAATATATTTGGTTTTATTTATGCCTTTCAAAAACACTGCAATGAAGGAAAGCTTTTAAGAGTGATATCGCATATGTATTTTTTTTTTAAATATGTTTCTTATACTGGAAACTTAATAACAAAGAACAGAAGATGGACTTGGGAGAGTGAGGACAAGCAGAGAATCTATCAGTAGAGCTGTTCCTGGGTGTTCCAGAATTACCTGTGTGTTAATCAAAGATCACTATGAATGAAAATCATAATTGCACCCATGTCTGCAAGGACCTACTTTCCTAGCAGACACCGAATGCAGGTGTGAACTGTTAGTACTAAAAAATTTAATCTGTGTTTTGTATGGTTCTACACTATTTTTGCTTGAGGAATTAGGCCGTTCTGCAGTTGCTCTGTGCCCAGTCTGGTTTCCTTCTTAGACTGTGCTGATACTCAGCTCAGGTGTTTCGATTGGTAAGTTTTTCCTGAGTTTTCTTTTTCCCCTCCCTAGGAAGATGACTAAAGGGAGCATTAGCATTCAGAGAGCTCTCTGAATGAGGATGGCATCTAGCATGGCATCGTCCTGTACATGTTACCAGCAGCACTATAGTTCATGGCTGCATTTAAACCATTTAATGCTGTCCTTTATGCCTCCTGCGCTCAACGAGGCAGTTCCCATCTCCGGTGGTTGTGTTTTTTCAAGCCTGGCTGCACATCAGCGCACATCTCTGCATCAGATCAGATCCACCCTTTGGATGATTTTTGCCCTTGTATAGACTAAAAAGTGACACCTTTTCAGGGATCAGGTTAGCCAAGAGTGGGGCACAGCGTGTTTCTGTCCACACTATTGTGAACACAGAAACTATTTAATTTCCAAGTATAGAAAAAGGTGGTCCAGACTTGGATGGGCTGAAGACTTGGGATTTATATTCTTCCCAGCCCCCCCCACTTTATTTTTTTTTGGAATGAAAGCTTAGCTTTGGAACAGCTCTACAGCCACAGAGGAAAAGCATATGGCTGCTGGCTGGGTGGTGTCCTGGCCCAATTGCACAGTTGTAGCTGATTTGTGTGAGCTTCCAAGCCAGCTGTTCCAGGGCTGACACACACCCTGCCCATATTCCTAGCTCCAGAGCCAGTGACTTCAAAACTTCCATCAGTTTTTATGAAGCAACCAATGGCTGCAAAGGAATAGGTCTCCTCAGCTCAGTTTCAGTTGTGAATATACAAATGTTCGTTGCAGATTTCTGTTGGTAAGGGGGCTGGCAGGTGTGCAGCCACTGCTGTGATGTACGTTTTTTTCTTTTTTTTTTTTTCTGTGATCATTTGTATTTTGAAATGCATACCTGCTAAAAAGCACTTTCAGCACGGAGCTAGATCTTCACTGATAAAATAATAATTTCATTCCTTCCTCTGTGTCTGCCATAGTTTACTAATGAAGATTCTTTCTGTGCGCCACTTACCAAGATCAGCTTCAGAGCTGGTACTGTGGGTAACATTAATGTGGGGAGGGCAAGGAAAAGAACTTGGAAAATTCTTTTTAAAGAGAGTGGAGGGAAAATGGATGTACTGAAATACCTGGCCTTTCAATCTAGTTCTAGTGCTCTGTTGTGTGCACCCAAATGGGGATTTACTGTTAGGCTGGCCTGCAAGAGGCACTTTCCAAAAAAAACCGGACCCAGACCTGGGTCCCAAAGCGTTGTTACTTTATCATATGCTGAAGGGGTGACGTTCCATGTAAATTTGACTTCCTGCTTACACGCTGTACTTGCCACTCCGTTAGCTGTCCTGCTGCTTAGGTATCAGTATCAGCATACCCAAGACTTGCTTTTAAAACACACGGTCTAGACTTTTTCAGTGGTTTGTTGTCTCGGGTTTGGCGGTGATGTCTTAAAAACACATAGCCTTCCCCTCCGCGATGCAGCGCTGAAACGCCTTGCTGCGGCGGCTGCCGCCAGCCGGCCGGTGGGGACGCGGGGGGGGCTTGGGCAGGCAGCTGGGGAGTGTGTGTGTGGGGGGGGCAGGGGGTGCCCCCCCGCCTCCCCCAGCCCGACCCGCAGCAGGACTGGACTGGCTGGGGACAGAGGCGAGCCGGGCAGCCCGCTGCACTGCGGGGCCGCGCCGTGCGATGGCAATGTTGGCCCGGCTTTCGGGCCAGGAGCGACCAGTGACATTTCGGGTTTGTCCCTTGAACGGGCATCTGCTGAGTGATTCAGCTGAGAGGAAAGGTTGGGACTGGTCCGTGGGAGGACCAGAAGAGGATGGGGAGGGGGGGGGAAGAAAAAAAATAAACAACAAAAAAAACCCCAGTGGGTGCTGGAGCTGCAGAAGGAGTTTCTGCATCATTTGGGAAAATGCAACGGCGCTGGAAATACTGTGACAGACACAAATGCTGCTGGTTGCCCAGCTAGATTTTTTCCACCGTGAGTCTGTTACCTTGAGTACATGAAGTATGCTCATTTTCCAGTGCCTGGGTAGTTTTTAAAGTATCAGTTTAAGTACTGGAACATTCATAATTAAAGTTTCCGGAGCACTTGGGAAGTAGTTCACTTCTTTAACTATTATTTTAAAATATGGTAAAGAATATATATTGTAGAAGGTGCATCCTGTATTAGAGTGGGCTCATCAATGTGGAAAAATTGGAGGTCAAAACAGATAGGAAAAAGTAGTGGTTATGTTGTGAGATGGTCCCTCTTTCTTCTATAGAGTCTCGTCTCCTACGTGGAAGAAACTTTTTTTCTTTTAGTATTAAGCTTCTTTATTCCAAAAGGATGACATCTATTCTGTATGCACAAAAACAGCTCGCCACTTCAAGGACTTGGCTTTTTCATCTTTTAAAAATAGGATTACTGTTTTGTTAATCTGATTACGAACCTAAACTGTGTGGGCCTGTCAAGTGGGCTCTTGCCGGCTGGTCTGGGTGCTAATCTCACTGGAGTGAGTGGGATGGGAGCACGGAGACGGAGCACACATGACGTGCATCCTCTTCTGATTTTGGAGAGCCCTCAGAACATTTCCTCATGCATTCCCACACAGAATAGAAAACATGCTGCATAAAAATGTGTTTATGCTTGTGTGCAGTGTTATATGAGAAAAATACTGTGCCTTTTCATACATAGTAGCTGTAATATATAGTGTCAACTATGTATTGAGACTAAGAGCTGTATTAATAGGGGAAGGCACTTAAATGTGATTATGCAGTATGACCTTTCTCTGCCAACCAGATTAAAAACATACTCTAGGCAGGTAACGGCAGGGTTATAATTCAGCTGGAAGAATTAAGCTATGCTCTTCAAGTTTTCCCTTGATCTTCCTTTTTTTTTTCTCTCTCCTTTTTTTCCTATAGTGGAAACAGCGGCTGCTCTATGCAAGAACAGGGGAGGGGGCAGAAGCAGTAAAAGGGGCATTTGCCCACCTAACATTTTGGAACGTGAGTTTGGTGCAATAAATGAAATAAAGCGAGGCATTTTGATGTGCTCAGGAAGGATGTGTGAGCATCACAGCATTCCCAGGTGCTACCCCCTCTTTACAGCTGGATGTTGGTGGTGGACTACAGCCGGTGGTGTGATCTCACACAGCAGCAGTGTGAACTCCAAGTGTGCCTCCTCTCTGGGTTTAATCTTGGCACCAAGAAAGCACCCCTTCCTTCTCCTGCCCCTTCCCCAAGTGCCCTCTGCTCACCCCCTGCATGTGGCGAGGTCCAGGACTGTAATTTCTCTGGAGGCGGGGGGCGGTGGGAACGTGCCAAAAGAGAACTTGGGGCAGAGGAGATCTTAACACGGGACTGTACTGCTCTGCTTCATCGTTTCCATGTGTGCTGAAGTTGCATGAAGTTTTCAATTCTGATGACTAACTACTTTTGTTCATGGGAAGAAGCCAAGTGACAGCTCCTCAGCCCCAACCCTTCTCTTTTTTATTGCCTTTTAACCACGCTAGCTCTGCCTTTTCCTGTAATTCATAGGCCACAGTGGCTTTCCCTTGAATCAGGAGGTTTTTTACTGCTGATTTGGAGCACACCGAGAGTAATCCCATTCCTGTTCATGGACCTGCCACATCTGCCTCTCTTGGAAAGGAGTGGCCATACTTTTTATTTTAGCTTGAATCCTGTATTTCAAGACCTGATGATCAGGCTTGTGGGGAAGGAGGGGAAGAAGCAGTGTTTGATGAGGTTCCTTTTGAAGAGGCTTTTGAAGGTGGGGTAAATGATCCACGTGTGCAGAGCGGCACAGGCTGAGGATAACCCCAGGCTTTGCAGAAAGGGATCAGGGCACCAGTAGTTAGAAATAATAGCGAAGAATTGCAAATCCTGGGAAGCAGAAAGGAATTACGGGGTGGGGGGTGGCGGTGGGGGTGTGTGGAGAAGGGAGGATTTCCCCATATGGAAGGGATGGAAAGGACAGATAGGAGAAAAGGTTTTCTTGGTATAAATAGGGGTTTGGGGTTATTTTACTAGGAAAGAACTGAGGTGAATCTTGCATCCCATTCCCTGTTCCCTGGAGGAAGGTCCCAGAAACACAAGGGGCACAGCCCTGGGTCTGCCCGGTGCCTGTCTCGGGGGGAACACCTCCACGCCTTGTGCATTGGCAGCCTTTGAGGAGTCCTTTGGGTTCATCAACTTCTTCTCCGCCTGGTAGCACACGTGAAGCTGTTGGGAAGCTGTTAACATCGATTGCACCCAAGCTAGTGCTGTGTTTGTAGCCCTTCCCTGGTGTTTTGTAGCTCTCAAAGGCATGCGGCCTCAGCCTCAGAAACTCTTCTTGCCTTCCAGCTGGCTTCTGCCGAGTGATGGATGGTGCTCCTGTACTTCCCTGGCTTTACCTGCCTTCCATCTGTTCCATCTTGGACTTTTTCTTCCTTTTCCTGTCTTTCACCATTTAGTTCTTACATTCCCCTTCCCGCAAATATACATCTCACTGCTCCTGTGTTCTGCCTGTGGGCAACTGAAAGCAGAACTCCCGCTTTTCTTTCCTGTTAATTACTTGTATTTCTTCTCTAGTTTCTATTTATATTTAATCTTATTTTTGTTTAATACCAGAAATTGTGTTGGCGTTTCCCCTGTTATTTGTTGCTCCTGATATCACGAGAGTTCACTGGTGCTGACCTCTGTATGAGGATTGCACCATCACAAGAGCAATACAACCCCCACAAAAGCATTGTTTTCAAGACATATCACAGAGTTCATCAGATAAGCAGATCGTGGTATTACCTGCTAGTGCCCAGAGGCGTGACAGTTACTTATGGTACAAGGATGTAAAAATCTCTCATGTATGCCTCTTTTTGGCTTATTAATATACACCATTGATTTGGTACAGTTTTGATTTGGTACTCTTTTGCAACGGTTTTTGCTCAAGAGCAGGCTGCTGTTATGCTGAGGCTTTCTTCTTCTCAGTTTGTTGTGGATGACACCACAATATAAATAAATTTTAAAATGGGAAAGACTGGCAGTTGGAGATGTCAAAGTGCATAGGAAATGCAAGAAAGCGCCACGATAAGCAGGAGGTCAGCGGGTTGCACTAGATATGTTTCTTCTGTAAAGACTGGAGGCTTTTTTTCCTCCAAGATGTCAGGGGTTTTGGGGCTGCAGTGTTTGAAGCTGAAGCACTCTGTAGATGAAACGGGTTGGAGAGTTAGTGCAGACAAAGAAAAAAGCAATCTTCACCTGCTACAGCTAACAACTTATTCACTCCTTTGAGCAGTCATCATAGCCCCTGGATGGAAATAGACTGACCTATTTCTGGTCGGTTTAATTAGCAAGATGGGGAAAAAGCTGCCTGTGCTTTTGCTCCCCTTGGCACCAGCGTACATGCTGCATGAACACACCAGCGCCAGGTGAAACCAGGGCTGGGGGCCCACTCCTGACCGCTGTGACCCTCCGGCCCTGCACGCACCATGGGCCGCAGCGGGATGGTCCAGGGCCTGGGCTGCAGGGTCCGGCAGTGCAGGGCTGGGGAGCTGCGTCCCTGCCTGCGGAGACTCGGCACGAGCTGTGCTGGGTCTCTGCGGGGATGGGCGATGGACCTCTGCTGCTGGGCACCAGTACCTGGTGCCTGGCCTGTGTCGGGGAACTGGTCTCCCAGTGCCTCCCCATCCCGGCCCTAAGGGTCTAACTGGAGTCCCAGTGCTGGTCCCTGTGCCAGGGTTCTGTCCTGGGGTCTTGGTGCAGGGCGCTGGGCTGGGGTCCCTGCCCTGAGATTACACCCAGGGTCTCAGTCCCTGTGCCAGGAGCACCCACGCTCTCCCGGGCTCCTGTCCCAGCCTCCCGGTCTGGGCAGCAGGGCCGTGGTTCTGGGGTCCCCGGCTGGGGTGCTATCCCAGGGTCCCCGGCCCCTGCTGCTCCCGGGGCCGGTCCCTGCCCCGGGGGTCTCGGTCCCCCGCCCCAGGCCCCCTGTCCCGGTGCGGGCCGGGGGCGGTCCCGGCCTTTCCCGCCGCGGGGTCTCCTCCGCCGCGGCCCCACCGCCACGGCCGGGCGGGGCCACGGGCCGCACACGGCGCCTGTGCCGAGGGGCAGGGCCGGGGAGGCGGGCGGCCCCTTCCCCTCCCTCCCCTCCGCTTCCCGTCCCTGCCCCTTCCCCCATGGCGGCGCTGGGCGACTCGGCGCGGCTGGCGGCGGCGGCGCAGCGCGGGGCGGCGGCGCTGTGAGGAGCCGCGCGGGGCCTGCGCGGCGCGGCGCCGGGCGGGCATGGCGGGCCGCGGCCGCCGCGCCTGGCTCAGCGTCCTGCTGGGGCTGGTGCTGGGCTTCGTGCTCGCATCGCGCCTCGTCCTGCCCCGCGCCTCCGAGCTGGCGGCGGCGGCGCGGCCCCACCGAGCCCGCCCGCAGGGCTGCCGCCCGCCGCCCGCCGCCGCCCCGCCGCGCCGCCCCGGCCCGCCGGCCCAGAGCTTTCTCTTCGTGGGGGTCATGACGGCGCAGAAGTACCTGCGGAGCCGCGCCGTGGCTGCCCACCGGTGAGCGGGCGCGGGGGGGGCGGCTCCGCTCGGCTGCCTGGGGCTGCCGGGCTGGGGGCGGGCGGGCGCGGGGCGGGCCGGCCCTGAGGAGCGCCTGAGGGAAGAGCCGCCGGGCGGGGGTCTCCTGCGGCCGGGCCCTCAGGGCCGGGGTCCCCCCGCCGGCCCGGGGGCCGCTGCCCTTCCCGGGGCAGGTGCGAGCGAGCCGGAGGGGTCCCTGCGGGCGCGCTCAGGCCCGGCTCCCCTCGCCTCAGCCTGGGCACTCACCGGGCGGCCGGGCCGGGCTGTGGGGTGAGGGAGGAGAGGTGCCCCCGCTCTCATCTGCCGCCTGGGCGGGTCAGGGGCGGTGTGCGGGGCCTGGCTCAGCCGGGGGCTGGCAGAGGAGCCAGCGGTCCTGGCAGCCCCGCCGTAGTGAGGGGGCACCTACTGCCCATCACGGGGGAGACGTGGTCGCCAAAGCGCTTCCCTCACTGCCTGTGCCCTGGGCACGGCTGCGTCACGCTGGTGCAGCCCTCAGCTGCCACTTCAGGAGGGAGCCGGCGGCCTGAGCGTAACAATAACCATAAACTTTGGAGACCACTGTCACCCCATGGATAGGTTCAGAAAAGACCGCTGCGCCAAGCTGAGAGGGTGTGCTTAGGAACGAGACTCAGAAAACACATCTGGGAACAAAGAGTAAAATCCATCTCTGTTTGCCGCAGCTGTCGCTGAGGCTGGAGCAGGTAGCTGAACTGCTCGAATGGGGAAAGTCAGCCTGGGTGAAACGCTGGCGGCTTCGGCGAGTGAAGCTAGCGCAGGAACCGGAGTCTCGGAGCCATGTGTTCATTACCTGAGTGTGCCTGGTTTTGGAGCGGGGATGATGGTTGTGCTTTGCACCGCCTGCCGTCGCCCGTGGCGTGCTCTTCAGCTGTAGCTGGGTATGGCCATGAGTGCTGTGTGCTAACGGGAGTCCTGTCCAAAGCCTCGGCAGCATCGGAATAATCATCTCTTCTGTGAGAGATGTGTCTGTGGCTTTGGTGAAACTCTGCTCTGCTGAAATGTGCTTATTGCTTTGGTGTTTGCACCGCCAGGCCGTGCTGGGAGGCTGTGCAGGAAGCCTGCTTGGGAAATCTGAAAGAGTTCAGAGCTAAAATGTCAGCTTGGGTATATACCCCGACTAGGATTGAGCACTGCCATCAGAGGAGTAGCCAGGAGTGCTCTGGGGCAGATTTTGCTCTAGTAAAACATCGCTTTTAGTCTTGTGCTAGAACAAACCCTTCTCTGCCTCCTGCTGGCCCAGGTTGAAAAGCACTTGGCCCTATTGCCCAGTAAGATCAGGATGGCAAGACCCGTGTATGATGGACCATCTCCCCCTTCCTCCTCCACCTGGCCAGCTGTGGTTTGGGGAAAGGGTAGCTCTCTTTATATCGGCATCAAATGCAGTAAAATTGCTTAATTTGGGCAATCTGAAGCATGTTATCCACCAGCGATGGTTTTAATAGAAACATAATGCCTTCTTTCAGCAGTAGACTTGTAATTAAGTTACAGAGAGTGCATGATTGATGCTTTGAAATGGGTGAAAGAATGTGTTTCTTCAGGGTTATGTATTTTTCACTATGTGGGATGGAGCATTTTGGATTGCAAATCTCATGAGCCATGTAATTTACATTTACATACAGAAAGGCTGGAGTCGTGTTGGGACATCACGTAACAGGTTTTGTGCAGAGTAGTTTGTCTAGCATCCATCAGATTTTGCGTCAGGAATTCAAGAAAGGGAAATTTATCACAATACTGTCCAGAGATGGGTGTTAGTTGGGAAGCATTTCACTTTGCTGATGTGGCTGAAGGATTCTTGTCCTTGGCTTTGCCCGTGCTTGCTGAATGGTCCTGTGCTGTGGGAGAGCTGGGTTTACAGAACCAGATCTGTGACATCTACTCGCACAAAAAAACAACTAAAGATGCAACTTAACAAATCCAGCTAATGGAATTGGGCTCCTTCAGTCCTCAGAAGGAGATCTGAGTATGGCTTTTTACTGCACTGCTGTTTTGGTTTAACCTCTGGAGATGATGCCTGCTCTCGTAAGGGACAAATATAAAGAGACCTCTTAACGTTGTGGTAGGGCTAAATGCATTTTTCTCATCTCCTTTGGTAAATGAAATGAGCCTAATGTCCTGGTGATATGAGGGAAAGGTGGGGAGGAGGGAAGAGGAAGACAAACCTGAAATCTTAAAGGGCTTTTGATTGCCACGAAGTACTCAGGCAGACAATTGCTGGGATTACTACATTGACAAAGCATCCTGGTGAGCTGAATCGCTGGCACAGCGAGTGAAATGGGAAGCTGCTAGCAAGGCATTCCCGGGGTGGCAGCGTGTGCAGAGCCTTGATACCACGCTAGCCAGAGCACTGAAAGGAATTAGGGATTCAGAGGCTGAATACCTCCAAATTGCTGTGGCTCAAAGGCCATTTACAGACACAGCTAAAAGGGACCGGAGCGGAAAGCATTTGCTGATCCTTGCTGCTGTGAATCTAGATAGGGTCTAACAAGAGGGGAAGCAATCCACTTCCTGAACATCAATCATGAGCAAAATGACCACTGCAAGGCAAAACAGGCCTGCTGGATTTTCAGGAGATGCCGGCTCTTTGAAACAGTTGTGCTTTTGTAGTCTGGGAGGCAGAGAATAAGCTTTAGATCTACTAGTTTTCGCAGGGCAGATTTGTAGGTTCAGCAGTTATTGCATCTGACAGCCAGGTTAGCAGAGCTTCCCCTTCCAGGAGGCCAGTGAAGTGCAGCAGCAGAAACTGCGGTGTCACATCAAAGGACAAGAAACAGTCAGGAAAAGAGCCGTTCAGGAAGGAGTTAAGGTATGGCTGGGGTTCAGGGAAAGTGCAACAGCATGTGCTAATGGTTTTGCAGTTGAGGGGAGTTGTCCTAGAAGAGCTGCAGGAAGGAGAGGATGGGAAAAAGCAGTCTCCCAGAAGATTTAAGTCTGCTGTCTCAGGAACAGAAATATCAGGCAGTTAACCTTTTTTATTTTTATTTTTTTTTTTTTTTTTTTTTTTTGCATAGCAACTAGATTTCCTGGGAAACATGGCAGGAGACTAGTGTGAATGCAGCTAATGGCAAGATGTCAGAGGTTGGCCTTTGGCAGTATCTCTGCAGGCACGCAGCCGCAGCACTTCTCAGTTTGGGACAGTCTCCACGGCACCTTCAAGTGCCATGAGGCCACACGCACGAGGACATCAAACGATGCTGGGGCTTGTGCTAAGCTGTCCCATTCTTGCAGCAGAAGGATACCCTTTGGGAGGCTGCATTTCAAACATGCTGCCACACGGTTTGCGGTGGCTCGGAGGGAACAGACTGCACTGGAATCTAAACACCTGAGTGCTTGGAAAAGCTTAAGTGAAAGGCAGCCAGTAGGATTTGGGGTTTAGAGGAGTTTGTATTATCTGTCTAAGCCTGCACTAGCTGCTGCAGAAGTGTAATACAAAACATATTTTTCTGCTTATTTTAAATTCAGAGCCTGGGTCAAAGCTGTTGGGTGTTAGGTGGTTTTGGGCCTTTCTGGTTGCTAGTGAGGTAAGATGATGGCAGGACAAGGTCATGTAAGGTGAGTTTGAACATCCTGACAGCACAATACATGTTTTGCTTAATGTATCAATTGTACTGCAGTATTGAAATAGTGAGAACTCAACGTGTCCTGCTCTTGTATCCTCTAGCAGAACTATGACATACCTGGGCTTTCCAAGCGGTAAGCGTTTACCTAAAATTTGCAAGAATGTTTAAGGAACAGGAGGAAACAAATACAGTGAGAGCAACCAGCGTGGATGCATGGAGGAAAAGGGGAAACAAAGTCGCCTACATACCCCAAAATAACCATGTGGCTCAAAGCTCTGGGACACTTGGGCTTTGGTCTTAGTCTGACCCACTGAGTATTGGTGTGCCTACAGATAATGGATTGGTTTCTGTCCCTGTTTCCACAAGGAAGGTGGATGGATATCTGTGGACAGAAAACTGCCATCCTTTTAAATTGCAGGAGTTTGATTCAAAGGGTTGGACTCAATGATCTTCGTGGATCCCTTCCAACTTGACATTCTATGACTCTAAAGAGCTGTGGAAGCTGCTTGGGTGTGCTGTTAAAGCTAGATACCAAGCTGTCCTGTAAAAAATAGAAAGGAACTCTCCCTCAAAATCTGAGTTCTGTAATGCAGATCTTAACTGACAAGCCCTTTTAGACCTATTTGTAAGTTTTAAGAAACAGCTTGTTTTTCTCACCTCTTATAACAGTCATCTGCAGTACCATGTGCACTAGCAGTGTGTGGTTTCCATGCTCAGTCCTGGCTAAGCTGTGGTTCATTGCTTCCCCTGTAGGAAGCATTGCTGGAAAGATGGGACCTTGAGGAACAGTTATATAAAACTAGACATAATTCAACATGAAATTTAGCTGAACCATGTATTCAAGAAATCAGCCTTTTTTTGTTCGTTATCTCACTGAGTTCTTCACAAGTTATGATTTTATTCAGCATAATTATACAAGATGACTATTTCTCAAAACTTTAAATGGTTTCTCTGATCCTCTCAAAGGGAGGTTCCCAAGTTGCAGACAAAAAACAAATAGATTTTTTTGTAATCGTCTCCAGTTTGGGTCTCTACAAAGGGAGCACTGTCTGCATAAGACCATTGACTATGCTTCTGCTGAGTCTGCAGAGCTTATAACAAAGCAAGGTAATACAAATAAATAATAAACACTGGGAACTGAAGGTAAAATATTCCAGATCTCTGCTCCTCCTGCTCCAGGCTATGCTTTTGAAAGTTCTTTTTAAATGAAGAAATGATTTATGACAACATTTGGTGACTATAGTAGTGGTCACTTTTTAGAAAATACTGGGGTTTTTTAGCATTCTGATTGTGCACGCATTTTTCTGCATTGCATGAATACCTGTACCAGCTGTGACAAAATCTTTGCACCTAGTTTCCCTGGGACTTGCTCAGATTAGGGTACTCATAGGATATCCAGTGTGCAAAACCAGTTAAGGGATGGTAAAATCGAGTTGGTAGCCACCAATACTGGAACATTACTTGGACTAACGTCCTCTGCTATGAGGTTTCTTCCAAGGAAGCGTTACTGAATTTTTCTATGTTTGTGTTTGTTTAAATTGCACTTTGATTCCCTTGTCAACACTAGCTTCTGGTTTGTTGGAGTTATGTGCCCTGTGTGCTGAGAGAAACCAGGTCGCACAGTGTCGTGCATGTTTTCAGCGCTGCTCCTGGGGAAAGTAATAGAGAGGCTTGCTGTCCTGATTCATGCACATCCTCCTGTTTAACTGAGCAGATTCAGATTACACAGAGGAGATAAGGCTGGGATCTGTCAGAGCAGTTCAGTTGCTGGGTTTTTAAATGACCAGTTCAGTACACGTATCGGTTGTACTCAGAACCTGATATTTCTCTCTGGACAGAGTCACGATGGCCTTAAGCTGCCTGAAGCCACCAGTGATCACTGCAGCGGAGGTGGTCTTTGCACATGTAGATACAACATTTCTGCCACCAGACTCCTGTGACTGCATTTCTAAATAGCTGAGGGTGATGGGGAGACCTTGTGGGCGGAAGGAGGGCATCAAGTTTTGCTAAAAATATATATATATTTTTATTATTAATTAACAAACGTACAATTCATTTGCAGATACGATCTGCAAGTCTTATATTGGGGAAGTTTTGACCAGGAAAGCAATGTCAGCTGGTGGGGCCAGAGAAGCAGGAAGGTGTTGACACAAGAGCTCTGCCTAAGGAGCTGGCGGGGTCAGGTTGCTGCCCATAACCTGAGAGCAGACATGGTAAACTGAACTGGAGGTGGGAGGACAGGCAAGAAATGTAGCTCTTAAAACACAATCTGGAAAATAGCTTGTGATTGAGCCAGGTCCAATTCTTCACAATGTCAGATAAAAAAGTTAATAGTAGCTTTGATCAGAATTCATCTCTGCACTGACCAGTCCTTAGTTCTGCTGATAGCTGGGGTCAGAAAAATGTCCTTACAGTTCATCTTACAATTTGTGGTTTGGCTTCTTTGGCTGAGTGCAGCAACATGTTTCCTGAGCTAAGTGTTCTTTCTGTATTCTCTCCCCCAAAAAGGACCGCATCCAGCAGTGGGCTGTGGCTCAGGCATAAGGAGCAGCACGTGGTGACTCCCATTGTTTCAGTCTCTGCCGAACAGCGCTTGCGTTGACACAGGCACACAGGCAATTTTTCGATGTGGGAGCATATTTCATCTGTCTGAGTTCGAACAAATGCTCAAAGCTACAGTCACAAATAACACGGCGAGTTGTCTCATCTAGAAATTGCGTTGTCGCAGGAAATGAACAAAGGCTTAGTCAAGCTGTGCTGAGGCATGGTTGACATGAGATCCCAAGGCTGAAGTAATGTGGTGCCAACCCAAGTCTCATGCTGATCCTTGGGGTGTGGTTATTGTTAGGGTATGGTCTTTCTGTGTGCGTTGTGCTCCCCACATATGCACGAATATATGGGGAATATAAAACTTAAATATGGCCCTGTTCCAGGAAAAGATGGGGTCAAACTGGCTTTGAAGTGAGGGGTTTAGTGTAATGGGAAGACTGGGAATCAAGTTTGCCAGGGTTTACGGTTGTATGTGCATTTTGTTCCTTCTCCATTGAATGGGAAGTCTTCTCTTGACAATACTTAGGGGGTTCCTGAGGTTTAGGTACCTGGTTGGAGTGCAGGGAGTAAATTTAAGCTAGAAATCAACAGAAGGGGGGTGGTTTAAAAAAAAAAAAAAAAAAAAGTGTTGAAGATTGCTCCGCAAGGGTCCAGAAAGGAGCTAAAGCTTGGAGTAATGGAAGACATCCTGCATTGTCCATAGGTTGTAATCATTACAAAGGCAGATCTTTCCAGATATTGAGAGCAAGTCTGAAAATACATTTTTGCTTTTGAACCAAAAAAGCCAATAAGCAGAAAATTCCATAAGACTTTAGCTTATAACTTCATTTGGTGATTGTCTGGGAAGTGTCCTGTGTCCGCCTGCAGCTGCATTGGGAACTGGTCACAGTGGATAAGGTGAGATAGCATTTCTCCGTAGCTTCTTCTGCCTTATCTATGAGATTAAAATTTGAATGCCTCAAGCACTTCAATGGAGAAGCCTTTTAAACTTAGATTGGGAGTTGATATGGGAAGAGCAATTTACCATGTAGTCCTTTTGTTCAAGACCAGATGATTTGTATCTGGAGTGTGGGTGTCAGAAAATAAACAGCAGGACTTCCTTAATGGTTAGTGAAAGCTCAAAGTATGAGCGTGTCTCAACGGGCAGTTTTCAGTGCTTTAACGGGATGTGACTATATAATCAGTAGTACCGTGCATTAGTTGCATCACTGATGATTAAAGGCCTCATCAACTCTGTGGTGAAATCAACAGGAATGTTTCCATTAGCTTTACTGTCCTCTTCGGGGAAGCTGGGATCTAAACTTTTCCTATGAAACACTACCCATGGCAGTAGGAAATCCAGAAGACAAAGCTCTTAAAGTAATTGGGCAACATTCATTAAACAAAGCTGAATTAGTGTGTAGCTGTTAAGGTGTTGAAGTTGATGTTTAATTAGTACTAATTAAATACATTTGCATTTCCTGGTGGAACTTAAGGAATAATCTTCTGAAATATTTTTACATTTCAGACTTTGTATGGTAGCTACCTCTGGAGATTGCAAATTTCAGATGGTCTGTACTGCCCAAAATCTGCTCTGCTTTTGGCAAGAAACCTGTGTTGAGAGGTATCTGGTAAAAGTGGCAGTGATGGATTGAGGGAATACTGCGTCCTTTACTTTGAGAGTGTTTTTACATTCAGCTTTGAGTGTAGGTTATATTCTGAGCATAGTCGCCAAACATAACTAGAACATATTCTCCCCCTATACAAACAGGGGCAAAACCTGTTGGTTTACCAATGGACGTAGTTTTCTGTGAGCTCCTGTGAAGCATATGTGAGCTCTGCTTTTCCCCAGGTAGAATCTGAGAAAATGATACTGAAAGCTTAAAACTTATGATTTTTAGGGCAAGGCTGTACCAGTTACATGATTGAAAATCCTCCCTGGAGGAGGTTAAGTGTTCTGCAGTCTGCCTTGAGGAATCATCCTACATCTCTTCCTGCAGTATAAGTGACCCAGTTTGCCCACGCAGATGGGTTGGATTTGGCAGAGAGGAGCATGGAAGGTATGGAGCAGATGTCGTCGCTGTGCTGCTTCGCACAGAAAAGGCTCCTCTTTCGTGTTGTTCCTTTCTACTAAAATGTGGTCTGAAGCATGCAGAAAGCTGCTGGAGGTGTGGGTGTTGGTAGCACAGGTCATCTGTTGGGATTACATGATTTGCATGCATGGGGCTACTTTCCCACTAGTCCTTTGCTGGTGCAGGCAGACCCATTTGAGGTTACCATTGCTATCATGCTCTGTGCTTCTTTGGCTGTTGCAAACGGGCAGGAGGATTTTATTTCTGTCAAAGCCCTGCATGCTTCTCCACATAGCATCTGGAGAAGTTGCTGTTTGGTTGGTTTCCCTAAGGATATTGATTCCTCACAAGTTCGTGCAAAATTTGCCTCTGTTTACTCTCTAGAGTCAGAACTTCAGAGTGCTTTGAGCTGTTGGGGGACTTGGAGGGAATGGAAGGTGGATGTGATGCTGAATAACTTGCAGGGATGCTTTGGAGGCATTAAATCCAGTTGTATGTGAATTGTTTGCCCATTATGGCTCCTTTTGGCTTCGCTCTGTGTCTTGTAACCAACACCTATTAAACCATTACAGAGTGTGCTTAAGAAATCCTGCTTGCCACTAGTGAACTACTCTATTGAATTACCTTTTGATCAGATGGAGATGCAAAAATGATATTCAGATGCTTGTCATATCAGAACTTCTTGTGTGTTAACCAGTTGCTGTGGGTACCATGTGAATGTCCTTGTTTGCATGGAAAAAAATAACCCTTCAAGGTGTGTAAAAAGAAAATTTGTAAAGCAGATGAGGTGCATTTCCTTTGCGTGGTCTCTGGTAGCACACTCTGCCTGCCTTGGTTTACATACTTAATTAGTCCTTATTGTCTTTTTCAATTTAGAACGTGGTCCAAAACCATTCCTGGCAAGGTTGAATTCTTCTCCAGCGAGGGTTCGGACACCTCTATTCCCATCCCCATCGTGGCGCTTCCAGGTGTTGATGACTCTTACCCACCCCAGAAAAAATCTTTCATGATGCTCAAATACATGCATGACCACTACTTGGACAAATACGAATGGTTTATGAGAGCTGATGACGATGTTTACATCAAAGGGGACAAACTGGAGAACTTCCTCAGGAGCTTGAACAGCAGCGAGCCCCTCTTTCTTGGGCAGACTGGCCTTGGCACCACGGAGGAGATGGGGAAGCTGGCGCTGGAACCAGGTGAGAACTTCTGCATGGGAGGACCAGGAGTGATCATGAGCCGGGAAGTCCTGCGGAGAATGGTGCCCCACATTGGCGAGTGTCTGCGAGAGATGTACACCACCCACGAGGACGTGGAAGTGGGGAGATGCGTACGAAGGTTTGCGGGAGTGCAGTGTGTATGGTCCTATGAGGTAAGGATGAGGGCATGGAGAATGAGGCATGTGTTTTGGGGGAGGTGGAGGAGAGGGTGGGAGAGGCTGGCGACAGGGGATTGCTGTCGTACGGCTGCACAGCAGTGTCTACAGAGCTCACCTCCCTTCGCAACTTGACCATCCAACTGTGCAGTTTCTACACTCTTTGTTTCCTACAAGTGTCACCCTGGGAAAGACCTACACAAATACGGAAGTGCAACAGTAAGGAGGGAAATGGAGCCTGACATCAGGCACACTGGGATGGGGGGAAGAACACTGATCATTCATAACTGATGTGTTCATTTAGACAGAAAGGGAATAAGCTTAAATCAAAACAGCCACGGGTCCCTGCCATCTTGACTGTCCAGGCCTCTTTTATCTTCTTTAGCTGGGTATGTCACAGTATCAGTGTGGAAAACGGATGATACAATCACTGTGTTTCTTACTACAGCTGAAATGCGCAAGGCTGACAGATGTTTGCCCTGACAGTGACAATTTTTTCCCAAACTACAGCCATGGCAGAAATGTCTCATGGTGGCTGGTGCTGCCTCTCAGCCTGCCGGCAGCCCAAGTCTGCTACAGCTCAGGGGACTCGCTGGCAGCCCCATCCTGCAGACGCCTGCTCAGCAGGTCCTTGACGTCAGCAGAGACAAACCACCACTTTTACACCGAAACTTGGGGTCTGCCCACACTGATATTGCTGCAAATTTGACACCTTGGGGAAAAAAAAATGAGTCCCCAGCCTGTTTGTGGGACAGTTTCCTGCTGCTGTTCCTGCTGGTTATTGGGGGCTCCTCCCAGAGGTGAGGGGGGCTTCTCCTGCCCACGTGTGTTGGGCTTTTGAACTGAGTCCTGGGTGTTTACAGACTGTCTGATTGAAAACACCTGCTGGGTTTGAGCTGAAGTTTCTCTGCTAGTACCAGGCAAAATGCTGGTGGGTCTGTCTTAGAAATAAGGGAGAAGTTGAGAGCAGAAGAGAGGGATGAGCAGTTTGGCTTTTTACACAAACATTTATGACTTGTATGCAACTATTGCTTTGTCCTTTTATGAGATGTGGTAAAGAGGAGGATTCTTCTGCCCGCGTGACAGGGTAGCTCTAGTAATAGATAACGACAGATTACTGCTGCTGGCCTGTTCTTTCACTGGCCAAGACATGTTAAACTTTTGACACTTCATTTCAGTTTACAGTTCAGTGATGGGAAAGCCTTTGAGGAAGGGGAGGGAGCTTTCCAACTGCAGTAATTCATTCATATCTTTTGTACATTAAGACTTTTTCAACTAACACTGGCCTTCCACATTCCCTCCTTACAGACCTGGAGCTAGTTTATGTATTGCCAACATCATGCTTAGCCATTCATAAGGAGTCAGTAACTTTTTCCGCAGTTTTCAGCAGCATAAAATTTTACTGTAGACATTCTGAGTTGAAATAACTTCTGGTGTGATTGCCTGTACCATGTGGCATTTGATAACTCAAAGTCAGCATTTTGGTCCTACTAAAACTGGCAAAGACCTACTAAATTTGATGTGATCAAATTTTGGCTTGAAATGGCTAATGATAGCACACAACTGTACTAGGAATGCTATCAGGCAGAATTAGATTGGGCTTTTCTCAAAATCAGTTCTGTTTGATCAGCTTCTGTTAAATTATCCATAGTGCTATATTCTCCCAAGTGCCATGAATTACTTAAAATTGTTTTGTGTGAAGTGTATAAACTGTAAGATGTTCAGAAGTAACCCATGAGTGCGAGGTGTTAAGGCTCAGCTGTTTTGGAGAGAGGGAAGAGTTTTGGTGTTGAAGGCATGCTGCTTCTGCAAGGAGTAGGTCCACTCTTGTTTAGTTAAGGCTTTTCAATTTAAAAACCTGTCATCTTTTCCTTTTTTTGATCTGGTCCTTTCATTGCCCAGACAACTAGATTAAATGTGCCCGGTATTTTATTTAAGATAAAGCAATAGCTGTGTGAAATAATACAGCTGTTTTGACAGCTGTGTTAGGAAAGCTTGGTGTCAAAATGACGTTTTCCATGTCTTGTACCTTCACGAACATCAAGTAACAGGCCACTGTAAGTGAATTGGAAAGTGTTGTATTTCAGTGAGCTTCTGATGGAGCAAAAAGTTTATCTGTGCCTGCTCTGCCGGGGCACAGCAACCACATTTGTATAATTCCTGTTGAAAGGGAAGCAGCGACAGCATGAGGCTCAGCAAACAAAACAGTGTTGGCCTCAGACAGCCGAAACCTCCAGGCTTCTCCTTCGCTTCCTGCACTTCCTATTCTGGAGAATCTCAAGTGGCAGCACAAACAAGGAGCTCAGGTCTTTGCAGTCACCCCCCCAACTCTTTGGTTTTTGTTCGTAGCATCTCAGACATGGAATGCCCTGCTGGACCTCAGCGTGGGTGATTTTATTCCCTGTGCTGTTCTTGCGGTGGGCTCTGTGCCCAGAGTTGTTTTACTCATCTCCATGTCTGTCACTGCCCTCTTTCTCTGATTTTAGGATCCCACAATGTCTTTACTGTGCTGCTCATCTTCCCTGGGTCTGGCTTTGGTGGTGTGCCCAAACATGTCTCCAGGCCTGGCTCTGTGTTATTTTTTTCTGCTCGCGGCAGTCTGTCTCAAAAACCCCTTTTTCCCCCCTTCCTGTGTTTCTGTTACTTTGCCGCTCTGCCGTGCCTCTTAGACCACTTCATTAGTGGCACCAGTTATTGCCCGTTTCAAGACTTGTAAAGATTTTTTCACACTCTTTCTGCCATCAGGAGCTTTTCAGCAAATACAGTAAAGGAATTGACACCCTGGTTCTTTGGACTTCCTGTCTCATCTCAGCCCAGAAAAGAGGCAGCCACAGGACGTGCAAGCCTGAGGAGGATGGAAGCTTCGTGGGCTCTGGGGAGCTTTGTTGGATGCACCCAGGCTGCTGCTTTGGGAGCAGTTTGCAGCCCGTGATGGATTTTAGGTCCTCTGACCAGTCTTGTAGCTGTTGTCTTACTGGCTCAAGTGAGTCACAGATGAGACATACCTCTTAAAGTCTCAGGTTTTAACGGCAAAGATTATCATCGTTGTAAAAACAAACCCAAGACTGTTACTGCTATTTGACAGATAGCTGTGAAACTCAGCCGTCTATAGGGTGGAGCAGCCAAAGCTATGGATTGTACATGGCAAACTGAAAGAAAAAAAATCGTAAGAAGAATGGAGCTGTGAAGTCTTTGAAGCTTGCAGATGGGAGCTTGGCAGTTTATGAAGCAGTACAGAGCACAGTCCTTCCTCTTCGAGAGGACAAAAGGCTTGTACTACACTTCCTAGGACGTGATTCTACGTTTCTAATGAATATTGCTGTTTTGGACTTCTGGCCCACTGCTGGGTGTTTGCCTCAGAAAAAAGTTGTCTCCTTCCTTTCTCATTTCCTCCCACTAGTAGCTCTAGTTCATCTTGCATGGATCGCAGAGACATGCTGGTTTTGTTTTCTCATACACTGCCATGTCATGCCATGCACAGTCTTGGCTATTCAGCCTGGAACAGGTTTCAGCTTTGATGACAGCTATCTCATTTGCGATTTAAACATTCCCAGTGTATTGTTGATCTCAGTTTTCATTTTGAGTCTTACATTTTCTGTAAATGCACCTAAATTACAAAGCCATTGCTCTATAGCTTAGTGTTGTTTCGTAGCTGCTGCTGCACATTGTTCCAATTTGTTTTAATATCCTCACCTTAACAGTGCTGGTGACTGTGATACAAGCTCTTCATAGCTGCTAGAAATCAGGGCAGTGCTGATATATATCCCATTAATTTCTTCAGTAATAAAACCCTTCTGGCACACGTTGCTTTCAGGTGGTACTAACAGCTTTGTATCCTACAGCACAATAGAAATAACTGGATCCAACGGAGCAGCTTACACTACCTCTAACTACTGGTGCAAATGCCCAGATGTTTTGTCCGGTTTTCCTTCTGCTCTGGTTGAGGTAGAGGGAGAAATTAGGTAAGAAGCAGCAAGTGTGTCTGTGTGGAGGGGGCAGTGCTTTCCTCCAAACTAGCAGCAAGTACTCTTAAATGTCCTGAAGTGAGACAGGATTCTTTTATAATATACGTGGAACAGAAGCTACGACAAAGGGAGTGATCACTTCAGGAGACATGGGCATCAAGGAAGAGCAAGTCCAACTATTTGGACGTTGGCGAGGGGAAAAAGTAGGGCAGTGGTGACTAGGGATAGTGGGGGGCTTCTGGCAGAAGAGGGGTTTGAATTAACGTATTGTGTGGTCTTTCATCTGGAGTAACTTAAGATAATTGCTACTCCAAAATTCACTGAAGTTAGGAAAGCCCTTAAAGCGCACCTTATATCTGCCAAGTACGTTGGCAGTGCCAGAACATACCATTTCTGGAATGGACTCTCCCATGGGCCAACCTGAAGTTTATGGTTTTCTGTGAGATAGCATGAAGTAAAAAAAAAAAAAGTCCTGCAGCAATTGATCAGAACTGAAAGGCTGGGGACAAATGCAACTGTTAATGGCTAACCTTCAATTGCCTTTATCCTCTGGGAAAGAACCTTCCTTCATTAGTGGAAAAGGAGATTCATCCTGTTTGTAGCTGGCTGGTAAGTGGCATGCAGTGACTTCAGCAGCAAGAGCTGTACGTCTCGAAGCAGGGCAGGATGGGGTCTGTGAGGAGGTGCTTTGGGCAGGATGCTCTGAAGCACCTCTGTTCTCTGCAGTCTGTGCCGGGTAGTGGCGTTGGACTGTGATACGGTATCGCTTTTGTTCTGTGAACCCTTGCCTTGGACTCTAGGCAGCAAATGTAAGACTCAACGTGTCTTTGAGGTGGGAGCATCCAGCAGCACTTCTGAAATCAGATGCTTTAAGACATAGGTACTGTCCCAGCTTCAAAGCTTGTATGTTGTTTTGAAGTCAGAACGCAGAAACCTGGCAGACCCTGACAGCAGCAGATACCTTGTCTTGGCGTGTGCGTGTATCCCTTTGCACCTCTTCATTCACGAAACATACAATACAAATTGTAGGTGTGTGCAAGAGGGAGGGTACAAGCATGCCCGGTGTTTCAGGGTGGATGTTTAGAAATCATCTTTTCTTAAGCACAAAATTTAATCTTTGAAATACTTCAGAGATGTCTTTTTGGCTTCAGAGTAAATTGAAAGTGGATGGCCATCCCTTCTGGGGATAGATGGAGATTGAGCTTCACGGCGGTAATGAGGAATGGCATTTTGTTGGAGGACAGACAGGTAAGACTAGAGAAGAGCCGTTATCTGGGCAGGGAATGTGGTGCATGGGGCTCAGTGTGAGGCTGAAATACATGACTGAGTAACAGGGAGTCTGCGATGACAGTCGAGGAGGCAGTGTGGTATGACCACTGCGGTCTAATTTTAGTAGCAGTGTTTGCTGAGGAGGAGGGTGGAAGGTGATGTCAAAGGAGAGTAAAGGCTGCCGTCTGGGTTTGTGAAACCAAGGTGTGGGTTAGGAGGGTCTGGAACAGGTGACAGATCTTAGATCTGCACCCAAGTCCTGAGGTAGCTCTTTCACTTCAGAAAATAGTTAAATATTTGAGAACCAAATATTTCAAAGAGGAAAACTTGACATCACTAAGTTATTTCTTAGTGACTTCTGAACTCAGGTTGGTAAAGGTTTCCTGTTTCTTGTAGAAATCAGGAACCACTTTGTATGTAGCGCTAAGTGTTGTAACAGTTACTTGAGTCTGGACTTCGT
The DNA here is from genome assembly GCF_023638135.1 of Falco biarmicus. Taxonomy (NCBI): domain Eukaryota; kingdom Metazoa; phylum Chordata; class Aves; order Falconiformes; family Falconidae; genus Falco; species Falco biarmicus. The sequence continues at coordinate 66,928,485 of NC_079294.1, read as the reverse complement.
GACTTTCTGCTGGCCATCATTTTAAAAGAGGAAGGCTATGTGATCTGTGCTTACACATACGTGCCTTTCCAGGCTATAGGGACTGTTTGAGACTGACCTAGTTTTTGTGAGCGCATGGTTAATCTGTCCCAGGTTAGCTGGATGACTTGATCTAATGCCTAAGCTGAGAGTTGCTGAAATGGGGACTTTGATGGTGTTGTGCAGACTCTAAGGAAGCTTCATCTGTGAATCCAGCAAACAGAAGTACTGCTTTTTTCCCTGTTGTTGTCATCTTGAAGTGCAGTGGGTCAGTTAGAAATCAAGATTTCCGCAGCCTGTTGAGTTTAGGGAGCCATCAGGATCAGTTTTTATCTTGAGGACAAGTCAGGAAAGGCTAATCCTTTATTGCACGACAGAACAAAGAACTAATAAAATATCTCATCATCCCTGTTTCTTAAGGCACTTAGAAGATAATTGAGGATTTGAGTTTGTTCTGTTGAGCAGCAATGAGAATAGGCAGAGGATGGCAAGTCTGAGACTAGAAGCCTTCTTATGTATGGGAGTCTTCTGAACTGATGGGAAAGCCATCCCTCTTTTGCTGAGTAGATACCTGTGAAACCCAGTACTTGGAGGAAATGACGTGCTGTGATCAGAGCTGCATGCTGCACTGCCTCTTGTAGGTGAATTCCGCTGGGCTGGAGACCTTGGAAGGACACTGTTACATTCCAAATCTAATCAACAGAAAACCCAGTAATACCTGTGTAGTCAGTTAACTCCCATGGGTCAATTATGTCTGACCAAACTTTGAGTTGGCAAGTTTCCTTTTCCATTTTATTTGGTGCTTATCTCTGTGTGTAAAAGATGAGGGTGGGAGAATAAACCACTTCATGACTACCTCTGTATAAACAGAATGTCTATGAAACGTCCCACGTGACTAGACAGTAAAAAGAAATTTTAAAAAATTGTCTTTCTTAGCTGAAGTGGACATGAACTGTCTTCAGCTGGGGCTCTCAGTATGGAAGATTTTAGCTGATCGATATGTTCAGGGTAAGTGTGATCTGGATATTTGGGGCAGAGATGGGTTAGTTGTGTAAATTTGGTGAGAATATTTGCTTTTCTCCCCTCAGTCTGTTAAAACCAAGTTCTGTGAGGAGCTTAAAGCACCAACAGCAGGGCAGTATCAGAGCCTGTAAGCACAGAGGAGAAAAGTCAGACTTCTTTGTTGATGGGAAATAGAAATTAAATGCTGATGTGGGGAAGGGGCTTAATAAAAACTAGCTGAGATCACCAAAGGGATGATAGAAACCTATTCAGCTGAAATAGTTTCAGTGCTAGCTGTATTATACTCGGAGTATGGTGTTTTGAAAAATACATTTTTTAATAAAAAAAGTTGAATTATTACAGAGAAGAAGCAAAAGGTGAATCTTTTAAATGGATGGATGGATATGATGGGGTTTGAGATATCTATTACTTTTTTAAAAGACCCTGAATTTAGTGTAAAACATCCTTTTCTTTTGAACTTCTGGTGAACGAACACAGATAACTATCCAGAGTCGCTTTAGACAGTGGTTATAGCCAGCCATGTTGGTGTGTAGCACTAACCTGCTGTGAAGACTTTTCTTGATGCTTTTGGTGTAACTAGTACATAGCAGGCTAACTCAGCCTTGCCACAGCACTGAGCAGCTGCTCCGTGAGCATTCCCCACTCTCTGCGCTGACAGCATATGCGGGCAGTCTCTGTGGACGCATTTGTGATCTGTACCATTCTGTTTTGCCAGTTCACTCTGTTCGCAGTCACCGGTCTGCTGCTGGTGCTGGGACATGTATTGAAAAGAACTGTTGACACCAGGTGACTTCACCTCAGCCCAGGAACTGCCGAGCCCCCTTTTGTTTCCCAGTGGCCTACTTCTGGAGTCATTATCCTCGATGGACTTCGTGGTCCCCCGGTGCTGACAAGGCAAAAGATGGCATTCCGTGTTTCTTTTTTGATAGCTTGCAGCTGCAATTGCTAACGAGAGCTGCATATTGGGAGTCTTGCCCTGAGTTGTACCCAAGTGCACTTACACGTCAGTAAGGAGCCTGGCTTTTTAGCTGTGGTAAGAGAACCATTGGTTTCATGGATGAACAGGGAGGATGCAGGATGACAACCTGCAACACCCAGTCCTTGCAGCAGACAGGTAGCAGTCTGACTTGGTGCTATGTGCTGTTGTCTGATGGCTCTGCGGGTAGTGTGAGTATGTAATTTGGCTACACAGAGGATTAATTGTCCGGGATTTGTCTAACCTCATTTCCTGTAGATGTCTCCTGGCTGAAGAGCTGCTGCTGCTGTTTTGTGTTCTAAAACCATCTGATTTGGAGCAGGGAGCTCAGTTCTACTTTGCTGGACTGTTGCACCATCTTTAATTGATCCTTAAAATGCTTAAAACATTTTAGCACTAATTTCCTGTGTTAAAAGCTTGCCTGGACTCCTGGCGGTGTGAACTTTCATGATTATCAGCTGGAGACCTCTTAAAATCTTGCCAGAAGTCCTGATTGCCTGAAGGGTGGGGATTATCTTCTTGCATGCCTAGACAAAAATGACCTTTATGTGTCACAAATAAGTTGGGAGTGTAATTGGAAGTGTTTGGGGAATAACTGGTTTTGTTTTGTTTTCTTAAATCCTGAAGTTTCAGCGGAAAGTGTTATTTGGGAGTCCTTGCAGAACTGAAAGTTGTGTTCTGGTTTATTACGTAGAAGTAAATTTCTGCTGGTGACCTCAGTGAAAGCAAGTTAGTTGTCAGTGGTTCTTTCAGATGTGTTTTGAGCAAGTTAAAAGTGCTGTCACGATAATGAAGCAAAAATAAAATCAGTCACAACTTTTACATCAGGGGATTCTTGAGGACCAGCTGAAGTTCATGCCAGTTACTTGCAGCTTGTGTGCTAATGGTGACTTCAGTAAAAGAGTCAAAGCCTGCATGTAATTTAAATTGCTGTTAGGGACCCAAAGTGTTTTTTAAGACTTTTTGAATTATGCTTTGTCCACACTGCAGTGTTGTACCTGGATGTGAAGTATTGCTGATAAGAGGAAAGGCACTACAGCGAGCTCTCTTTTCCAGTTGAGCACCCAACAGTTTTTCTGCTTCATGGGAAGCTTTGCATTCTGCGTAATACCATTTTGCCGGTGCTGCTGGCAGTGACTTGCTCCCAGGATTGCAGTGTAGATGAAGCTCCAGCAATCAGCTTCTGTGCTTGGTGGGCTGATGTCCTGGGAGCATTGCTAGGGTAGAGCAAACTGTTTAATTTAATGTCTGTTCTGGTTTATAGCTGAGAGCACATGTCAGCACAGGATGGGAGCCCTGAATGTTTATGCAGAGCTGTGAGATGAGGCTCCTAGAGCCAGTCCTTTAGAGTCAGTAGTTTAGAAAGAGGCTTAGGAAGAGGCACAACATACCCTTGTGTAATGAAGAGAGCACAGGTAGGGTCATGTCCACTGGATCTAAGCTCCATCCAAGTCTCTGGGTTTAATCCTTCCTACTGAATGGCTTTAGGGAGCTCCAGCTGAGTGCTATATTTTTGTTCTTGGAAGCAGTCTTCAGAAGCATCCGGTACTCTTTGTGGATTAAACACAGGTTCTTAGACAGAGGCTAGGATTAGCAATAAAATAAATGGGAACCCATAGTTTGGGTTCAGCCAGCAGTTCATTAGAAAGCAGAAAAGGGTAGTAGGAAGCTGCTTGCAGTTCCAAAAGTACTACTGTCACCTTCCTCCAGCAAAGAAAAGCACATTATCAGAAAAATAACGAAGCATGTTAATCAGAAAACTCATCTACTTTTGGGTTGTCCCAGCCTTTCTGGGTAGGCAGGCAGCCAGCCAGCATTTGGATGCTCCATCCTTGCCCGCTGTGCTCAGACCTTGTGCTGGTGTGCTTTCTGAAAGGCAAGCACAAGTTTCTTCATGAAAACTTGTTGCCTGCTCTTGTTTGTGGTTGCCACTTCAGATTGGTGCAACTGGTTAGAAAAGTGCTCAGAGAATAGCAGCAGAGTGTTAATGAAGGTTCCTCTACTCCATAGGCCTTCAATGGGTGTAATTACTTGGCAGTAACTTCTTTAAACCTTATTTGAATTAAAGCTACATGTTTTGGCTGGTTATGTCACCACTGTATTAGTGAGGAATGCAGGAGAGAGTGCTAGTTTGCATTAACTGAGCTGCCTTAATCCTTTGTAACCATACTTTTTAATGTGTGTTTCTGTCTTACAGAGAGAGAAAACATTTGCTCAAGGGACAGCAGAGTTCACTCCTCAGCATCTCTGCATAAGGGCAATGTTCTTTGTCCTCAATAAGTAGTAGGTGTTGAGAATTTTCTTTGTCCTCAATAAGGTGTTAAGAATTAATATTATGTGTAATTCTGCATAAATAATTGCTGGGGAACTGTCTGTATTTTAGGTCTGAGTTTTTTCCTATGGTCCCCCTGAATGTATGGGTGCAGAGTGGGTTAAATGCCTGACTCAATTTTTTTTTAATGGTTTCATACAGCCTTCAGGCCAGATGCTTCACTAAAATCAATGCTGTCCAACAGGAGTGACTCCAGAATGTACACCTCTCACGTTCATTGTCCAGGTCAGCAGAAATAATATTCCCTTGCATTGCCTATCTTTGCTGTCCTGACGAGAGAGACATTTACTTAACCTTATCACAGATGATTTGTCAAGAAACCTTACCCTTACTTTACCTTGTTTGTTTAACCTTATCACAGATTACTTAACTGACATACTTGGGCTTACGTCCTTTTCCTGTTGAAGATGCTTCCTAACATCTTTGGCCAATGGAAACTTTATTTTTTAAAAAAAACAAAAACCAACCAACAACAGAGAGGCAGTTGCAGATTTAATCTTTGTAAAGGCAGCAGAGCTTTTGCTTCTCTGGAAATGTCTGTGAGCTGCAGTGTTTGCAGGTTTTGGATAAAAGAATTTTTCTTTGACTTTTTCAAATAATTTTTTTTCCCCTCTCTGACTCCTTAGAGTTGAAATGTGAGCTGTAGTCCCTGCAAGAGCCTCTTGCAGTTGCACTTTGTTTTGCTGCTTTTTACTGGGTTCAACTGCAAGCCACCTCTGATTGTATGGAATAACGTGTTTGGCTGAATCCTGAAGTTTGTGGATGGTAGCATTGCTGGTGCATGTGCTTGTACCGAGAAGAAACTGTCCACATAGTTTCTTACCTTCTCTAGACTAAAAATAACACTGTAGTTCCTGCGGCCTTAAAGAATTAGCCTAATTTCAGAATTGGAAACTAGGGTGAAGATGAAAAGGATATTTCATAATATGTAACATAGGAGCTGGGTGCCTAAACATTAGGATGAAAAAAGCCTTTGTCTGGACCTTTGGATGGTGAATCAGAAGGATTTGTGATGATCTTTTTGCATGGATTCCCCTGCAGGGGCAAGTCTCTGCTGAATTGCAGGTCTGCTCAAATTTAAACCAAGTGGTGCAGTTTGATATGGGAACTGCAAGCAAGGAAGATGGAAGGTGAGGGCAATGTAATCTTCCTTCTGGTTATAATGTGGATCCTCCAGATCCCTGATGCAGCTCCACAGAAGCAAACGGGTCATTTCTCTAGCCCACGGCGTCTGCTTTGTGCCATCTGCCCTCATAGTTCCTGGTGCAGAGGAAGTGTGAAATGTGTAACCCCATTTATTCTGCTAGGTGGTCAAGGCCGTCTCCCTTACAGAAAATGCCTTGTTTCTGTTCAGCCAGCACAAAGGCTCTTTTATAGCTGCTTGGCTATACATCTGTCAAGGTGCCTCAGACTGTTAGCACTGGTTACTGTTTGAGGTATGCAGGCTCTGAGGCTGTGATGCACAGTGATATGTTGTTTATATGTTGCCTCCCTTTCCTTTTGAGGACAGGGAGCTGTGCTGTGTCCCGCCCTGAACAAAGCTGGTGTTAGTTATGCGATGGAGTGGTAGCCTGGAGATTTTCTCTTTAAAAGCAGGACTGGAATCCTTCTGTTTCACACTTTGAATTAAATGTCTGAATTTGGCAATTTGCAGGACAATAGAACTTTCTCTGGGGAAAAAAGTGTGTTGAATTTCTGCTCCAGAGACAGGCCTGACTTGAAAGACAGTGTGTGCACCAGTGCAGAGGGACCCCCGTCCTTCACAGGGTACTTAACAACTGGAAGAAAAAAGCCTGACTTCCTAAAGTTTTTGAACTGTATTGCAGCCTCTGGATTGATTTCCTCATCTTTTCCCCCTCTCCCCGATATTTTTTCTCCTGCACGTGTCCTCATACTTATTTCACAAAGAGACTTTGCTGAAACCGGTTCTGCCCAGAAATGCACAGTCATCTTTTGAAATGTAGGGGAGTGAGTGAGAGGAGGCTCTGTAAGCTGACAAAGTCCTGGTGAGTTCTAAATCTCTGATGTTGTCTCCTTTGGCTTTCAGACATCTTAAGGTTTGCCATCTCCTGGCTCCTGTGTTTGGTTTTCTATGTTGGTTTCTTTAACCCCACAAAGCTATCTGACAGCTCTTCAGTTCCATTCCCAAATAGCATTCTGATGCTGTCACTGCTGGCTTCTTGACTCAAAGTAGAGCTTGGGTGGAAAAACAATTTTTCATCAGATTGCCATGAGATAGGTCTCATGGGATAAAGGAAGAGCACAAGAGGGATATGCTCTGTTTCATGTTAAGTTCTTATGCTTTGATGTTCTCTTCTGCCCCATTAGTTGTGATGAATATTGAAATCTGGTAGCTGACTGTGGCAAAAGGTGACTTGGGGCAGGTCCGTGGTGTGTTCCACCACTGAGTCCGTGTCCCTCCAGAGCAGCAGCTCTGCCCTGCCCAGGCCCTGGCGTCAGCACCCAGCTCTGGCTTACGGACATGTGCCTGTACTTGCTCTCCTCTCTGGGGAGTATTTCTCATTGAAGATCTGTTTAGGCTTTGAAGATGCATTTAGGCTTTTTGTGGCTTCTTTCACAAGAGGGTGAGAAGTTATTTTTCAACTTAATTTTAGACTGGCTGTCATTCTTAAGCAAGCTTGAAGTGTGGTTTTGACCTTGCTCACAGGGAAACATGGAGGAACCTGATTTCCCAGTACATTGAGGGAACTGTTACCTCAGGTCTAGAATTTTATGCTTCAGCATCAAAGTGCTTTGCAAACCTTTCCCATGCTCTTTCTATCCTGTGGAACGACAGCTTTCCCTGCATGGCACGGGGTTATCTCCAGGGCACAGGAGGAGGTACCGTCAGGGCAAGGTGTAGAGTGTAAGAGGTCCTGACTCTGTGTCCTGCAGCCAAACCACACCTTCCCTCCCCTCTTTCACCAGTCACTTCAATTAAAATTCCACTGTCAGGGCTCAAGTGAGGTGAAGCAGGAGCAGACTTGTTTTCAGGAGGGAGAGGGAAAACCAAATTTTCAGCCGGAATGGGCCTTTTCCCAGAGTGGGCTCAAGAGATGTCCCCTCCCCAGAGGTACAGAAAAGTCACAGGTAGAAACTGCAAAAATAATCAGCGTTGTCTGCTTCAGTTCCCAGAGGGCATCAGAGTGAACGAACTGAGCTGGAAGCAGAGCGCCCTACAGAGACAAAAGCTGCGGTCCTCCATCAACCTTTCTGAACCATGGCCCAGAGCGCTCGTTAAAGATGATTTCTTAATAAAGCTGGGGGGAGCTGAGCTAGCAGGGTGCAGATGAGACTCTGGTGACACTGGGGAGAAAAGTGGAGGAATGGGGAAGAATCTCCTGAAGGTGAAAGGTGGCGAAAGCAAGAGAGCCAGAGTGAAACCCAGGGGGGTCTTATTAGTGTGGTGGAGTCCAAGTAATTTCAAATATTCTAAACAGAGGTCCCGTGAGTAGAGATACGAGGGAACCAAATTCCTTTGGCATTTGCAATATCAGACTGGCTAAAGTTACTGCTGTTGTGCAACGCTCTGCTGAGGGGTTATGGAGCAGATGTTGCTCCTTTTGTAACTACTGCTCAAAGTGAACCAGTTTCTTGCCATGAGGGAGTCTGGCTGCCTGTGTAGATCAGGGAGCTGTTTTACAGGTGCTCACCTCTGCAGAGGGCCAACACAGTGATAAAAGCTGAGGTCGGAAGTGCTGAGAGTGGAGAACAAGCAGTCATTTGCAGTTACTGAAGAAACTGTCTCCTTAAGGAGTATCAGGACAATATGAATCTTGAACGTGCTTAACCTTAGTGGCAGACAATTTCTCTAATGAGTGTATGGGAGCTGGGCATGTGGTGGGGGGAGATGGAGAAGGACTGAGATAAGCTTTCAGAAAGGAAATTGGTCTAAAACAAGTGCCAAGTAAACAGTAAAATGTTATGAGGTGCAAGCTAAGGAACAACCTGCTGTTTTCCCTGGCTCTTGCTGTGACACAGCTCTAATCCTTAAAGCCAGAAATCATATCTGGGTGGGCTACAGTAATCTTATTTTTTCTAGATGTAGAACTCTTCTATGTCTATTTCCTCTAGGCAAGGAGGAATACCTGCCAAGAAAGCAGTGTGCTCTGAGACTCAGCTGCTTTGGCATGCCAGCAAAACCATCCTGCACTAAAGTGACAAGCGTGGTGCCGATGGGACATGTTCTGGCATGGTATCTGAGTTATATCTAAGTGGGAGCACTCATGCACCTCCTGATGGCCAACAGAGAAAACACTGAGCTGCATGCATTGTAGCTGGTATAATGTCATGCCTAGTTTCAACTCCTTATCCAAAAACGAGGTTTGAAAGTGATGACTTATGAGTATGTTTCCTTCCTGTCCAAGCAGAAAGTGTGCAATGAAGAACACTGGCTTGGGTTTTGTTTTCTTTGGTAGCCAGCGTAACATCACTGGTTGTCTTTGTGTCTGCCTCTCTTTGTGTGGTGGGACAAAAAAGGCGTGTCCAGTTTGGGGTTGGTGCCAGTTTTGTCAATATGGTGATTATATGCAGAAGAAAGGAGCTGCGATGGTTCTTGTGGTGTCTTGATGGTAAATAATAGTAAAATATGGCTGTCTCTTGGTATTCTGGTTAAACTTCCCCGATTGCCACACATTGAAAAGCAGCCCTTTTCATGTAACTGTGTGTGCTCATGCACTCTGTGGTTAGCTTAAGTAAATGTTCACATCCTTGTGTGTGCTGGAATATAACAGAATCACTATAAAATATTCCAGACGCTGTTCCTGAGCATTGTCACTTGGATGATGCTATGGCAGGGTTTTTTTACATTTTTAAATCCTCAAGTGTTTTGTAGAGTTGCTGCATTCCTTTCTGCATCAGTCTTCAGGAATAAAACCATAGCTATAACTTTGAAACTGGGAAATATCCGTACAGGCTCAATCCTGCATCTCACACCACACAATAATGAGCACTGAAAGCTAAACTGAGCCCATTGATATGTTGATGATCAGTACTTTTTTCTTTCTGATTAACATTCAACCTGTGTCTTCTATAACATTTCAAACAAACCATGGGATTGTCCATTCTTCTTAGATCCAGTTGCCCGGTGGATTTCAGCCCATCCTGCCAGAGAAGTTGCTGGTGCTGTATCCTGTTAGGGCAGTATCCCTGTTGGCCCGTGGTGCTGTGGTTATATGTATGATCCAATTTGGGTTGTTTTTTGTTCCCTGAGAGCAGTCCTGGGCTGAAGGTGACAGACTGACAGCACGGAGAGAGTTCCTTCTGTGTTTGTTCCGCTGCAACATGGAGTCTGTAATCCTGTAAGGGTTGCTGTGTCCCTGCTGGGAGTCTCGATGTGGTGAAGAAAGTGCAGAGCACTGTGTGCTGCAGCTTTTGCTTTGGAAAGCTCACATGCCGAGAGACGTAAGAGAGGCACAGTAAATGGCAGGACACCACACAGTACTGTGGGCTGCACTGGCTGCTTTGCGTCCCCCTTAGCTCTCATCTGGCCTGTTTGCCTTGTCACTTCCCATGGGTGCTGCCATGGAGTGGCCACTGGTTCTCCCGTGGGATTGAGGGCTGGTTCCCTGCAGGAGATCTGCTGGGTGTGAGCCTGGGCTCACTGGAAACCCCAGACTCAAAAGGAGGCAGGCCAGTGGGCTAGCAGACTGCCAGAGCTTGGGCATAAGCTGTCCTGTGGCTCTTGAACATAAGAAGGTATTTGAATGAGGCACATAGCATTGGGAAGGCTGGCATCTTCCATCCCACGCCTTTGCTGTGTTACCAGCTTTGGGCAGTTGTTCTTTGGACTTTGAGAGTGGGGACTCAAATGTACCAGTTAACCAGGCTGGGATGGCACACCTCCTGGGTGTAAGGTATAGCAAATGTCACAGCGGCCTCCTGAAAGAGCAAGAGGAAGGATCCATGTCAGGTCACCAAATACAGCTTCCCTCCTGCCCCCCAGCACTTTGGTTGAAGGTCAGTGCTGAGAGGTCTGCTTTTCATGCCAGGATAGTCTGGGAAACTCATTGCTGTTTAATGTCAGCGGAAGCAGGAAAGTCATAAGATCTGAAGGGGAATTAAAACATAATGGCCATACAGAGAGTGCTGGGTCACACTCATCTGTGAATTGTACATTTTAAAACAGAGCTACCACTGCACAGGGCTTTGTCTGGTGGGCAAATGCCCACTTGCCCAAACCACAGCAAATTTAAGAGCATAATAGTTTGGAGAGGCGATAGATCACATTGTTTATTTCTCTGACTTTTGTTTGTGGGGAAATGCTGGGACAATTAGGAATTTGCACATGTGCATGTGGGGGGTGTGTGTATCTCCCTGCTCCCTGAAGGGAGAAGGTACCCTGCAGTCAGTGGTGGGGAGATGCTTTCCCAGCAGTTCTGCTAAATCTTCTCCCTGGGAGCTCTTGGGAACTGGAGCTGTCAGGAGGAGATGAGGAGGGTGAGGGGCAAAATAACGTGGGAGGCTCATCCAGATTTATTCCTTGCTCTGCAATAAAGATGACCTTGCTGGCTTGATCGGTTGAGGTTTGCTGCAAATCTCATCCACTCAGCAAGCTGCTAGAGGAAACTGCTGGCTATGTCTCCAGGTAACAGTAATAAAACTCCAAGTGATTATAATATTATTTAATTTATAACTGAATGAAATACATAGGGGATGGCTGCAACAGGGCGGTTATATGAATGGGCAGGAGGGCAGCACTCTGCTTTGTGGGAAAAGTGAAGGCTGGGGAGTGTCTCAGGCTTCCCAGTGCTCTCCATAGGCACAGCTTGGGATTTGAGCTTGCTTTTTTTTTTTTTTAAAAAAAAAGATTCCTAGGAAATGCAAGATGAAGTGGTCTTTGTTTGGACTGGCCACACAATCCTCTCACGAGCAAACACTTTACCATGCCAGTTAGGCTGTGATGAGTGATGTATTACAGTAGCAGGCTTGTTACTCAGTATAACTGCGGCTGCCTTCATAGCTAGAGAAAACCAGGCAGCGAGCTTGCTTGAAGCTGTTCAGTGCTAAATTTGCTGTTAAAGCCCTTTTAGGGGAATCCTTGTGGTAGAAGGCTTTCACGTTTATTAATCGGTCCAGTTTCTCTACCTAGGAAAGACGTCTTAAGTCATCCCAAAAGTAGAGAATCAAGTCCAGGTAAATTTATATTTAATGGGATAACATTATAACAAAAGGGAACATGGTAGCTATACAGAAATGTCTTGGCCTTTTGCAGTCATAAAATGGTAAAGATCCTTCCCTCTCCCCCCCCCCCCCCAAAAAAAAAACCCAAAAAACCCACAACCTTGCTAAACATGTCTGGACAACAAATGTTCTTTTGTAGGGATGAACACAATCTGGGAGGTTACATTTGCTCTGTAAGGCATTTGTACTCAGAGAATGCTCTTTTACACACACTTCCTGCATTAGAGCAATTAGCTTTAAAAGAAAGTGTTTAAGTCAGACTTCACATAAGCAAGGCTGTACTTAGCTTGTGGTTCCTTTTAAAAATGTCAGTGTCACTTAACAAAGCCCTTGATGCCTTCCTCAGCATTGCTGCCAGTCCCTTCCCAGACCTGGTGCATTGGGGTATCCATGAGCTCAGTGCATGCAGCCAGGCAGTTCTGGCTGTTGTGAGTTTGGAGCAGCCTGTCATAAAGGTGTATCTTTATGTACTCCCCGAGCTGTGCCTTGAACCCCTTTGCTACAACAAAGGCTTCCAGTTTGTAACTCACTGAAGAAGCCTTTCAGTCGAGGAGAACTTCATCTGAGCGGAAGCTCAACGCGAGGCTTTTCTCAGCACATCTTTCCCAGGAGGAGTCTACGCATGTTGTATTTTTAAAAAATTTCTTTTATCCATTCAGGATTATCACCCATAGGACTTTACCTGCAATGCACAGAGCAGACACCGCACAGTGGCGCTCCCTTTGCTTAATGTGAGCAGCTGTGTGTCCACTTACTGGCTTGAGTCACTCCTCTCCATGCATTTGGTTGCTTTTTTCCTCTCCCCGCCCCCCCCACCCCCCCCTTTTTTTTTTTTTTATTTTACAGATAGGTTTTGGCGACTGCTTTTAAAATTGTTCATATTTCCATCTTGACTAGATGAGGCTAACCACTGAAGCCGTCTTGCTTTTAATGCTATTCAGGATGTGTCTTTTTTTTTTTTCCCCTTCTTCAGTCGAGGCTACAAAGAATACTCTGTTTTATGTGCTTTATATGTATGATTTCTTCTTAAAGACGACTCATTTCCTCTACTTTAGAGGTATTTTCTTAAATCTGTCACTTCCTGTCTCTTTCTTGGCTGTCTGATTTCCCGGTTTTTACATTTTTTTATAACTGTTCTGCTCATTAACTTCTCAAATCCTTTGGGAATTACATTTTGCCCAGACGAGGTGAAACTCCATTTTTATTCTCTGGCATGAAATATTTGACGATTAATTTAATTGCTAAATTGGCTTCTAAGCAGAAGCAGGCTTGGAAAACTGAAAGGGGAATTAATCATGCCCGCTTAACAGAAGGGACTTGAAAATGTGGAGGCTGCACTACAGACGTCAGTGAAAACTGAGGTGCACAGTAGCTAACAAGCTTTCAGTATTTTGTCATGCTTTTTTTAATTTCTTGCTCTGCTTGAAGAACAGACTGTTCCCTCCAAGGAAGAGAGCAGTCTTCTCATCTCCGGAGAGCACTAAGGGGTGAAGCTTCTGGGCTTTTGAGTGAACACCTGAAAATTCACATACCAGCACAAAATACACACACAGGAACACCCACGGATGGAGGTGTGTGGGTCCTTGTGCTGCTTGTCAGAAACTAAAAATGTGGTACACAACCTCTCCATAGGTTTGGAGGGTTAAGACTTATTCCATGACCTGGTACATGAATGACCAGCAGGAAAAGCTCTGAGCTGCTTCTTGTAGCCTCCGTGTTCATGGGCTGTACTGAGGCTCTTGTCCTTCATCTGTCGTGCAACATAAGGGCTGGTTTTGCACTCTGGTTCTTTGTGCAAAGACAGCCTCAATCTTAGAAATGTAGCTCTTGAACTTTCTACAGACACGTCTTCATCAATTTGGATTGAATTGTCTTTAATATATACACAATAGGAAATTAATTCTGCTATAATAAAGGGCTTAGTTCAAAATGGTAAGTGCTGCATCAGATAACATTTAAGATTTTTTTTTAATTTATTCATACTGAAAGTGAAATACAAATGAATTACAAGAGCTACTTGTAAATACAACCTGGCATAAGGTTGAATTTTCCTCTGATGTAAATGGGCGTAATTTGATCAGGTAGCAAGGTTATGCTGATTTACATCAGCTAAAGATTAGGCTTAGAAATCTTGTATGTGACTACATACAAGTACTACAAGAAAACAGTATGGTCTAAAGGATGTTTTTGTTCGGTATTTTATTAAAACAAATTGAATCTCTTTTGAAAAAGCTTCTGCCTGCAAGACTGCATGTCTTGGAGTGAGCTCAATTTCATGGGACTCCAAAGACATTATTATAACTTTTGCAATTACCCAAAATAACTGTTCTCTACATAAGATTGGCATGACTTTAAAGCTCAGTGTCTTGGGCTTTTGCAGGACTAGGCTCCGGTAATGACTCTTCCATTATCTAGCTGGGAATCTCCCTTTGAGATGCATAAACCCCTTTATAAATAAGGGGTGTGTGGGGCATGTGTGTCAAGCTGTAAAATATTTTATTAACCATGTAAGATCTGCTGTTGGTAGGAGATGTCAGTAAGGTCTTGCATGTACTTCAATTTGGGAAGAAATGGGAACTTGGGGAGCAAATTTTGTGTTTGGAGAGGTAGGAGAAGCAATTTTGTTACGGGTTGTTACCTGTTTTGCCTGCTGTCTCCATTGGCAGAGGGAGAGATTAGCAGTATTAGGATATTAGATTTGCTGTTTGGAGGTTAAATTAAGTGGAGGAAAGAAATGAGAAATTACAGATGTGAAAAATGTTCTTACATGGGTAAAATCACTGAAGCTATTCCATACGTTAATAAATGACATTTCTTATAAAATGCACGTATAACATTAAAGCCTCCAAGATGACTGTAACTTGAAGAAATACTTTCCTGCAACCCCTAAAGACATTGAGTATTTCTGCATCGTTTGCCATGTGCTAATTCAGACATGCAAATAATGACTGCAAAACCTTAGTTCCATAGTGCAAGATGTCTTTTCTGAAGAGCAAGTAACTTGATTGGTACCAGCATTGTATTGAACATGGGCCTATCCTTTGAAAATCATTTTTTTTTTTTTTTTTTTGGCTGGTTAAACTGGCTGCAACCGCAAATCTTTTTAGTTCTACTCAATTTTAATTGTTTTTGTGTTTGTTTTTAAGTAAATGTTAATAGTCTGAGAACTGCAGTCTGTTTACCATTTTCCCATTATTTATATAGCGATTGGGCAGAACCAATATAAATCTAACTGTTTTGAGCATTGTCGTTAATTTTTCGGTGTATCATGATATAGAGCAGGTGTACATGACAACATAGCTGTGATTCGTGCAGTCATTCTGTACAACTGACTGGTTCAGTACTTACACAACTGAAGAAATGAACAGTTATCTGTCGCACTTTGTCACATAAATTGAGATCTAAAATGCCTGGTTGTGAGTCTGCATTGATTGTATGCACAAATTTCTGAAATACCATCCCACTGAAGTGTTGGTAAAGCATTGGGTGTCTGGCATGGGCTCTGACCTACAGATTGGAAAAGTAACAGGAAAAAATAATTATGCAGTAAAATTGAAATTTCCTAAATGGAATGGGACAGAGTGTTTTTGTAATAGGAGAGAGTAATGGGACTCAAGATGATGTCTATAAACTTTACTTTTCCTCTTCCTTGAAATCTCAAGGGAGAACCCAAGACTTCTTCCTTGCTTGTCCTGTAAGTGCTATGTTCTGGATGTTTCTGTGCATCTCAAGCACTTTTTCAGTGACTTTTTCATTAATCACTTGGAGATCTGGTTTTTCCCTTTAAGTTATAACCAAATAGTGTCTTGTCTTAGAATCAGGGAAGAATACCTTATTTACACTGTTATCTGGTCCCTTCACTTTCAGATTACTGCTTTACAAATATCTGTAGACATTTTAGTAGATTATACCTTGGCCTCTTTCAGACCAATGGCACTACTCGTTCCTTTGTCCATCTGTCCACGGTCTGCTATGTGCTTAGGTAGTTTGCTGCTCTGTTGGGTTTTTCCCTAACTCTTCTAGCTTTGCAGCCAGCTTTCTGCCAGGAATGTCTTCAGAAGTTGCAATATTGGCGTAAATGTGTGGTTTCAGCTCCCTGGCCCTGAATGTGGGGATACCATTAATACATCCCAAAGCGATAGACTTTCTGCTGCATTGTTGATTTCTAGCTTTCTAGCTCACGCTGTTAAGATGTAAAAGCACTGTGGCTGTCCTTTTGTGGGAAGGTCTGTCAGGGGCTATTAAACGTAATGGTCCAAATGCAGTCCCCAGCTCGGGAAACTCTTTGACTGCTGTCTGCGGCAAGCTGGAAAGCACTACAAGGGCAAGGACCATCCTGTTTCTGCCCTGCCACTTAGAGACTCCCTGGAGGTATTCACAACTGCCCACTGGCAGACAAGGCGTTAGCCAGGTGGACCTTTAATCTGGCACAGCTGGTCTGCTATATGTTTATATTCTTAAGTTCTTCCTCTCTGGTACCGCCTCTGTCTTACTGAGTTGTCCAAATTGTTTGCCAGCTGGATTGTAAATTCTGGATGTGTGTCATCTGGTTTCACTGCATCAATGGGATGAAACGAGATGAAATGCATTAACTGTTCCTCTGACCCTGTTTTTCCAGCACTGCAAGCTTCTCTGTTTCATGAGAAATGTGAGTGAAGACTTTTACTGGCTCAGTGTCACCTTTTGCTTTCTTCCTCCATATTTGAGTGATGAGCCCCCTCTCCAGAACGTTCCCTCTCCTGGATGGGTTTGTGTCACTGCTGATGTTTAAACTGTTGGCGATGTTTGCGTCTTCAAGAGCATTGCTCTTAAAAAAAAATTGTACTGCTACTTTGCATCCTGGGTTCATCTTCTCCTGTGCACCCATTTCTCCGCAGGTTTTAATTTCTGGTGCTTTTCAGTCTTTCCCTGCAACCAAATGACTTGTGTGCCATTTTCTATTTGGTTGTAGTGGATTTGCACTGCTTCAGCTCCATGCTTTGTACCGAGAAGTGACATTCAGCTTACATCAACCTGTTTTCCTCCTCTTCTTGCCACCTGGAGGATCTTGTGAGCTCGATTAACAGTCTTCAACCTCTACTCTCTACCTGTTAATATTTTTCTTTGGATTCCTACCATCCTCTGGAGCATTGCCTCTTACTAATTGAGAGCTAATGCTAAGTAGGGCAAACATTGTAAAGGGCAGCTTTTCCATGAAGAGCCTCTTTAATTGCTGGTGGGCGAGGGTTATATCTGTAGTGTTTCCTTTCCTTTTGCTTAATGCAGTTTCAAGTATTGCCCTTCCTGCTGATATGTGAAAACCCTTTAATAAAGGTTAGTGCTTTGTATTTGAAGGTAGTGATTAATGAAGCTTCATGGTATAGAATTCTTTTTGGTATTAGGAAAATGAATGGGCATCTGAATGTGTATATACCAGTGATATCAATCTTAAGGTTATGCAAGCACTTCTGAGATGTTGGAGATTGTGTCTTTCATGTGCTTTCAGAGAAGGAGATTACTTGGAGACAATAGACCAAAGGGACCCTCCTATATTAGGAAATACTAAGAAATGCCAGGTTGGTGGCTTCAGTTCTTACCTGCTCACTGGACGTCGGTAGATTTGCAAGCAGTATTCTGCATGATTGCCCAAACCCAGTACCAAGTTGTTTGAATGTGTGCTGCCTCCTGGTCTTCACCTACAGATCTTGTGCTTTCCTCCTCCTCCTCTGTGTCCTGGGAACATGAAGCATTCAACGGAAAACTTCCTTGACCAGTCTGCAATGCTAAATCTTGTTAGTTGAACTTTCAATTTATAGATGGGGCTGGGTTGCTTTTAATTAGAATGCCTTTTCTCATTTCTCTCCTCTTCCCTCTCTTTAAATCTGCCCTGTCCTTTACAGCACTCCAAAGGGCACTGCAGCAGAAAGGGAACACCTGAACAATGCAACGTGAAGCTGAGAGCCTTTTAAATTTGAGTTAAAAACCTTTCTTCAAAAAATTTGGCCTGGGGCTGGGTGTGTGCAGGTGGGAAAGACAGAAAGGCACATCTGCTCTTTTTACTGATGTCTAATGGTTTAAGAACAGTGCCTAGATTGTTCATTTTTCTGGTGATCAAGACTAGTGATGAATTGGGTTTTCTGGCTCTTAGATGTTTTTTGGTCAGATTTGTGTTTCTTCTCCCTTCTGTAGGAAACTGTTCCATGTTTTGAATAGTTGTACGGCTGGTTGACCTATGCCTAACCTACAGTACATGTTTTTTACCCTTGCGGTTAGTTGGAAAACCCCAGCTGGTGTGAGCACGGGCAGGGTGGGTGTGGGAGGATGGCACTTCTCACTGGCTTGGCCCTGCCAGGGGAAGAGCCACCGTCTCATTCCTGTCACCCCTTGGAAACCTAATTGTGTATGAACTGGTGTCCCATTTGTGTAAGGGTGATGTTAGCAGATGAAGGCATTTCTGAAACAGCAGGCACGTGCAAGGAGTGCAACAGATGTCTGGTGTCTCAGAGAAGATGCTTGGTAGTTATCACACCAAGGGGTAAGTTTTCAGCCAGATCAGCAATCTGAGCTGGCTGCTCCCACAACCTCTATGTGCCAGCGCTAGGGGAAGGAAGGTGGGCTCTTTCCAGCAGCCTCAGCTGGGTCTTAAATAGGCTCAGGCTGCTCCAGAGTCCAGTGCCCTTTCCCTGCTGCTGCACTTCTCGCAAAGCAGCTATGGACCTGACCTGCTGAACCTATCTAACTTGAAATGGTGGCTCATTAAAAACTAGATAGCCCTTAAGTGCTGGCATGGCCGTGAAAGTAGGGCACTGTCACCCTGGCTGCCTGAACTTTTCATTTGTTCAGAAAGTGATTTCTTTGGTATGAGTGTGTATCAGTGTTTAGTTTTAAACCAACAGCTCAAATTTAGTTAGGTTTTTGATGGAGGCAAAGGCTTTTGTGATTTGAGCACTCCTGTAGTAAAGTAATTTTCCAAGAATTTTGTAGACGGTTGGATGTCACTTACGTCAGAAGCTAAGGAGTATATCTTTGTGGACTCCTTTCTACCTCTGATATTATTCAGATAGTCATATCGTGGCTGTAAAGCTATAGGTATTTCTGATAAAGTTAGGCTGGTGTTCGTTCCAGTTGTGCACTGATCATTCTCTTTGTGTTGTGGGGTTTTTTTTAATGTTTCGCATGTGGAGTAAGGGGAGGGTTTGGTAGATCATCATATTTGTTAAACTGATGACATGAAACTGAATGTTTAAATTGAAGGCTTTTTTTGTGAAAAAAAGTTTTGAAAAGTGAACAGCTTAAGCGTTGTTTCCTTTATAAAAATCTGTTGTTAATGGTGATTTGTTGTAGATGGAACATGATATTTTTATAGTATTGACTTAATAATGTTGTCCTTTTTGCTTTGCCTGCAACCTTTAAAATAAATAGTATTGCTTTGCCTTATGAAAAGGCAAATAGCAAACCCACCTCCCCACCCCAAATTTTACAATACCTGCTGTCCCACAGACTTTTCAAAATGCTGGAGTTTTAAGGACAGAATGAAATTAGTCCTTGTTCGTAATCCTTTTTTCTATTCAGGATTATAGCTCCCACAACAGAATCAGACATGAAAAAGGGATTTTTGCAGCAGTGCTTTGCCTTTTCTGTATCTTAAGCACGAAGATAAGCATGTTTATGCTTGAACATGACGACACCGTGGAAAGTAATTGTTGATCTGATTAGCTCTATTGAGACGGAGCTTGCCTTCCTGTGCTTTATGGGTGTTCATCTGCCCGGGGCAGTGAGGGCTGTGTTACTAAAGCTTCTGCCTCATTTCCATTCTGCAGCAACTCAGAGAATCGAACAAGTTTGGACAGCAGACAAAAGGCAGGCCTGCAACAGTCCCTTCTGCATGTCAGGCTTTGACAAGCTTGTGTGTTTGAGGAAGCTGGAAGTAATAAAGGCTGAGCAGAGGAGACTTCTCAATATCTTTAGGAAGAACTGTATTTTTATTTTTTTTTTTTAAATGCTGCTTGTGTTGGTTTTGTTGTTGTTGTCTTGGCTGATTTTTTTCATGAAAAAATGGATTTTTATTTTCACCTCTTTTTCTTTTAATCCAGGCATTCAGGAAACCTGAAATTGAAATTGGCTTTATTGATGGCTAGATAGAGCTGAGAAGCAGACAACTGGAATTTCTCTCTCAGAAAGCAAGTATTCAGTTAAATCAGTAAATCCCCCTATGACAGTTTAATCCTAAACTGGAGTACAAAGTCTTATGCAATGAAACAAATGTCCACAATGTTAGGGAGGACTCTCAGAAGCCTCATTTAACTGCTGGAAATAAAGACATGCTAACATGCTGCTAATTCCATAAATATTTCCCGGTTGTAAGCCATAACAAGCAAATACATTACCTTTTGCCACGGTTATGATTAAAAATGGTAGGATTGCGTACAAAACTCTCTAAGAACGTGCACCCACGTGAGGTGGTGTCTTTCTCCTGTCCTTAATTTTTGCCACAGCTGAAATGCAAAGCTGGGGGCAGTAAAGAATGATACTCTGTCTCTGTGGAGTCAAGCTTAGGAAAATTACTTGTTCTTCGCGTTCACTCTGTTATTTGTGAACAGCAGTGTTGTGGATAGGGTGTGTGCTTAACGTATTCAGTCTGCAAGACCACCACATTAAGGGATAAAGTATGATGGAAGGATCTGTATTTCGTCTGTGTACTATCAGTGTGTAGCCCCATTTCCTTTGTATGTCTTTTCCAGATGTACGTGTTTGGTTTATTGACACCACTGCCCTGTGGTGCTGAGGTATTACCTCACCTTTTGCCTTGTGCTTTCCGCTCTGTCTGTACTTGTCCGTTGTGGGTCACCATACTTTTGATTTGTTAAGTTTGGAGGTCAGAGAGAGGCTGGGGTTTTTGTTGTTGGTTTGGAGGGGTTTTTTTGGGCTGTGTGTGCTTGGTTGGTGGGGTTTTTTTTTTCCCTTTTCATATTGTTACCAAGCCTGGTGGATTCTCATCTGGGGCAAGAGAGAGCCTTTGGCTATCCCAAGACTATAAATTGTAAAAAGAATTGTCTTTAACTTGCAGATTTTGAGCAAATCTTTCTTGGAGTAGCACTGGAGGTGGTGATTAGAGCTGAGGTTGGTTGTCTGATGGGTGTGAAGTTCTCACAGCTGTCTGGCAGAGCTGTCTGCTTCATGCAAATCCTTGTACAGTTGGCTTGGAATCTGTGGTAATAAAGTATCTTTTGACAAGTTCTTCTTTTTTCTTTCTTTCTTTGGTTTTTTTTTTTTTTTTTTAATTTTTATTTAATTTCAGCCATCTCTGACTCCAGCACATGATCTCAGGTCCTGCCTTCATGACAAAAAAATAGGCCTTTTCTTTCTGACAGTGGGCATTTCTGACTGCTTCCCAAATCTCCTGCTGTCCCACAGGCAGAGCTAGCGTGCCTAGTTACAGATGGCTCTGCCCAATCTGTAATACCACTTAAACAGTCTTTCATCTGGCTTATTGGATGCATGGGAGAGCAGTTTCTTATACCTGTCGTATTTCCATTTCCAATTTCTATGGAATAGACATTTCCCAGAAGTCATAAGGAATTTTATAGCAAAACCTTGACTAGAACCTGTTTTGAACAACAGGGCTTGTCTTTTAGTTTTTCTCTTTGTAAGGGATTGTTCTTAAAATGCTGGAGACACTCATTTAAATTCATCCCAGAAGTTTTGCATGCTGCAGAAATTTCAGATTTTTCCAGACACTTATCAGGAAAAAACTTTGGAAATAGAATTGCATGTAATTGGATACGTGCACAGAGATCCCTGCAGGGTGTGTGTTTCAAAGACACATCTCTTCTGTTAGTAACAGCCCAAAAGACCTCAGGCACCTATTTAAGACTTTTTTTACTAAGGAGCACAGCAAAAAAAAAAAAAAAAATTTAATGCAATATTAGAATACCAATCAAATGCGAAATTGACCTCTCTTATTTAAGATACTAGATGAGCCTGCAGTTCCTCATATTTGGACTTTGTTTTGGTTCTTATTATTTAAAGGAGGAGTGAGGGAAGCTGGTGTTTAAAATATCTGTGTGTCTTCTATTCATGGTTGCCTTCCAAGCATTTAGCAGTGGTGAGTCTTACTGCAGATTGTCTATACCTGGCACAGATTTCCAGCATCACTAGCTCTCACTCTTCAGGCCCTGCTGAAGGGTGCATGTGAATATACTGGTAAGAACCCTTAGAGATCCGTCTGCTGTGCCCTTGCCTTTCTGCAAGGACTGGAGTGCTGCGGTCCTTGCTGGCTTTGTGTGGCATGTCAGGCTGAGTGCCTAACCTCCTGCTTAACGCTGGGCAGCCTCTCTGTGTCCGGGCTTGGAAGCAGAAGCGGCTGCTTGGCAGGGAGATCAAACTCTCTTCTGAGAACTGCATGGGTGTGAGACCAGACACAAGGATGGGCGCAGTTCTAGGTTTCCTTCTCTGTCCCTCAGCTGTAGCTTGCTGTGGTCTCTGCTGCATCTGAGAAATCACACAAGCCAGTTGTCACCGTGCTGATCTTGTTTTCTTGCTGCTTGAGCTATCCAACCATGCCTAATTATTGGAGAAGATCTCCTGACAGTACCATAATTTGCTTTCTTTGGGTAAGGTGACCAGATTCTAAGAGTAATTGGCTGGGAGGGTGTATCTGTTATTCCTGCCAGTAGAGCATGCCTTTGGTGGTGGTGGCTGTAATGTGAAACCCTCCCAGAACATATCAAACCATTAAAAGTGACCTTTGGTGAAGAAGATACTTGTGAGCTTCTCATATCTAGCAATATCCTTAGCACAGCTCATAAAACAGCCACTAGCTGTCCTTGGTGGTTGATTAGATCACAGGAATTCCAATGTCTCCAGTGATCAGACAACTGCCTCCTTTAGAAGGCTGCGCAGTGGACACAGAATGGCTCATTCAGAAAGCCAGGTGGCCAGCCGAGATGTTTGCCGTTTTGAGCACACCTCCTGGTCCTGCAGCGTTTGCTACAGGAAGGGCACACGGCTGGTGTCTGCTCCTGTACCCTGCAGTCCCCAGGTACAGCAAGGAAATTCCAGAGGTACGCTGAGGTCATGTTTCCCCCAACACAACTCCAAAATGACTTTTTGTATATTCCCTCTTTCATCTTCTTTGAGAATACTAGTGTGTTCCAGTACGTCATGTGTGCAGTGGCAAGCTTTTGTAAGCTCTGCTTCCCTGCAACCCAGCCTAGCTACACAGCAACAAAAAAAAGGGTTCTTTCTGTGAAGCTTTCAGTCTGGAGGAATATGCATCTTCTCAGTGTTCTCTGGCTACTGAAGTGAGCAGTGGTTGGCAGTCCTGCACGTTAACAGCTTGAGGCTGGGGATACTTCTAGTCTAATGTGTGCTGGTGAAGGACATTAGGGCTGAGGTGTTGTGGGACAGGGAAGCAAAGGTTGGTGAGAGATGATGTGGTACACTTCCCATACATGGATTTAAGTTTTCTCATTGTGTAAAGAAAGGATTTGCAAACCTTTTGGTGTATTCAAATACACTGTCCAAAGGTGTATTTATCATTTAATGGAGTAATGTTGAAGCCTTGACAGTTTAAAGGTACAAATGAAGTGAAGTTTAGAGGAGGAGCCAAGTTTTCTTTTTCTTTTTAATATTATTTAGTCTGAGCAGAGAGGATTTCAAGCCAACAGCCCTTCTTCGGGTTGGAAAAGAAGACTTAGATGCTGAAAGCTTGTCAGTCTCTTTGCCTTCCCAGCCCCCCAGACACCTTGTTTGTATCTGTTGGTCTAATAAAAGGTATTACATCGCCTGAAAAATGTTTCCTCACTAAACATTTGAACACACTGGTTTGGATTTGTCAAAACTGTCTAGGCTAATTAGGCAGGTTTCCATAACACTCCTGAACAGCCTTTAAATCATGAAGATGAATTTGGAAATGCTATCCAGCTTTTTTTAAGTGAGTGGTAAAATTGTATGGACAATACAGAGGCCTTTAATGTTTCCGTTACTGAAAACCACTCTCATTTTGAAGTCTAGGTAGTGTATATTTAATCACTACTCAGCAGCAGATGCTTGCTTTGCTTTTCTTCCTTTTAATGCAGCTGGGCTTTGCAGTTACTGGAGCCTGCGCTGCATCATTGTCTAGTGTTACCTGCAGCTCTTGTTATGTGTTTCTGCAGAAATCTTTGGTTTCTTTAGTGCTACTGTTCACTGAACTCACAAAACTCTTCATTTTCCACTAGATATCCGCACGTTCCTGCCTTTTGGAAGCACTGAAACATGGTCTTAGCCAGCAGCTCCTATGTAATATAGCTCGTCTGCTTTACGAGGTGATGTGCCCTGATTAGCATTTGCTGCCAGCAGACTTGATAATCCCTCCAGAACGGACACCTCAATAAAATAGCTCCCAAAATACCGTGGACATGTCGCAAGGGATGAGAGTCCAGCCTGCACCAGGTCTGGGGCTGCTCTGGGTTTGTTGTCAGTGGGGAGAAGGGCTGTGCCAAGGTGGTGTGCTGAGGAGGGTGTCCCCTCCTTCCAAACACATGGATGCTGTGAAATGTCATGTTCTTGGCTATAGGATTTTTCGTATTAGCTGAGAAACCATATTCTTGACCACTGTTTCTCAAATACCTTCAGCAGGTGAGCCTAGAGGTGCTACTTTAAGGATTGTGAAACCATTAACATTCTTGTGACAAATTCTGACCTTTAAAAGAAAATGCATTTGGTCATATTTGCAACATGCAGGGAAGGAAGAACATGGAAAAGTTAGTACAGCCCTGGGTTTGTTCCCTTCCATAAATGCAGGAAAATTAAACACCCTGCGAGGAGCTGGTTCTTGCTCTTGCTGCACTGCTTTTTTGTATTAACAAGCAATCTTTGTCAAAGTGACAGTGTACCAGAATCTGTAGTCTATGAGACAGCTCGACTGATCTTTCTTAAAATTAATGTTGTTTTTAATCTGGTGAGTGAAGGTATATATTAGCTGGATCTGGCTATCTGGCGTTTGTGAAGATCTGTCTTTCAAGCATGCAGTGGTCTGCTTTTCAGTGGCATTACTGACATTAGTGTTTTAAAATTATTTTGAATGTATTGACAGATCTAGGTTTTTTTCCTTAAAGTGGGTAGTTACAGGCTTACAAATAACGGCTCCTGTGGATGGATCTGTAGTGCAGGCTGTAGGGCGGTGTACAAGCAGGGGCCTGAGCAGTAAGGTCTGAGAAACACATGGGCTGTGGCAGTTGTGTACATATGCAGCAAGCTTTCTTCCCACAGTAAAACTGCCTGATACCTGAGCTAAGGCATTTCAAGTCAGTCTGGGTGTTGTTATGCTGGGTTGTAAATACCCCTACTTGTTCTGTGTGGCTTAGACTTGTATCCCACCATCAGGGAAAGGACCACACGAATGCAGCAAGATGCAATGTGAAAGAAGTTGTATTTGAAGAAGCTAGCGGCATCTGATTTTTCTCATGCTGCTTGTACAGGCCTCTTTTGAATGCTGCAGTTTTCCAAAAGTAGATTTGGCCTTGAAAATGCATTTGCTAAAATTGGGTTTAATTGTACTTTTCCTGTACTTAGTTAATTTGTTCAGTTCCCCGACCCTAAAGAAGCACACTTAAAACTATCACAGGCACTTCCGTTTCTTAGCTTCTGTGTCCTACTGACTTCCAATTCCACACAAACTTCAATTTAAATATAAAGAGGTTTGTAAACTTCATTAAGTATCTCTGAGAAAAACAAAGTTAGTAGACTGAACTCAGTGGTGCTGAATATCTGAAGGTTGAAAATAACTGATTTCCAAAAAGCTGGTGCTTCCTCTTAGGTCATCTAGACAGAGTAGGGAGGTTTTGCATGGGAATTTGAGAGCAAGGTCCTTTGGGCTGTGAGGTCTTTCCTCTGAAATCATCTTACATTTTTTGGTGAGGACAGAGGGCTTAGTCTTCAGTTTCTGAACCTTTTGACCCAGAGGAATTTGGCCTCTTCCATTGCCCACAGGGGCTAGTCATGATCCCATCAGAGTTGGAAGACTCCACAGAAGATGGGTGGGACTGTCACTGCTTACTCCTCTGCTGCAGAGGCAGTTTCTTTTTCTGCTGGGAAGGCTTTTTTACTTTTTTGAGTCCCTGAAGTTCTCAGGAAGAAGTGACTGTAGGAGTTCAGTGCAAACTTAATGGTTTCTAAAACAAGCAAGCATCTTATTTCTTCACATCCTACCCTCTGTGGAGGTTTCCTGCTGGTACTGTTGATGACATTTATAGCTGTTGCTAACAGGGAAAGGGCAAAAAAAAAGAAAAAAAAGAGAGACTTGTTATTTTTGCTGTCATAGCAGTACTCAGGACATCAGCTTTAGGAAATTAGAACTGGAGAGTTCTCTTACTAGCTATTAGTCTTCCTCTCCTTTCCCTGCATGCTCCCCCAAACTTCTTTGCAGTATTCTGTAACGTGAGGTTTTGAAGCATTTGATTATTCACTTTAACCACAGTAACTGATTTATATGCCATAAGAGACAAAAATCTTTTTTCTTTCCTTGAGCAGCTGCTTTCGCATCTTAAAGCCACCAACAAACTCCAGAATACAGATTGTTTCAAAGATGCCAGGGAAAATGAAACATTCACCTTCTGTTGTGAGTTGAAGGGAATAAGGTGTTTTGCTTCCTGGCCTGTTCTTTAATATCCAAATAGCTGCTTAAAGGTTTTTTCCACTTCTGAGATGTCTGTGAAGAGACCAGGAGCTCTGTGCTCTTCCCCCACATGGGAGGTATTCCAAATGTTTAAAATGGTTTGAGAATGAATCTAGAAGAAGCCTTATAACAGACTGGTAAAGCAGAGAATAAATGTGCAGTATTTGGAAACGCAGCATTTGGTGTACAGTTTTTTTTAAAAAAAACAGCACAAAAGACTGAGGAAAATTGGCAGGGAAAAGGAGACTGGAGATCACAGTTTGTGCATGGAGTGGTGTTGAAATCTGCAAGCCCTCTTGAAATAACGGGTTTTAAAGGGAGACTTACTCTAGACCCCTGCCTTTCTGATGGCTCTGCATCTCGCATGACCCGTGTTTTTAGTACGCTTGCCATGTCACAGCACTTAACGTGGGATATTGTTCTATTGAAAGCAGTTAGGTTTACATATCACCACTAGAAACAAAATCGTTTCCCTGCTTTTGCCTCCCTCTTGGTTTAAAAGAGAGTTAAGTGAAAAAGAGAGCTGACTAAAAGCATGTTCACGCAGCCCTCTGCAGTAGTGGTACAGCTCTTTCTGCACGCACACTCGGCTGCGTTTCATCATCCTTGCTGCATCCTTAAGGTTTGGCTTCTGTGGCTGTTTGAGGTTTGCCCAACTTCATTTTAGAAGGTGCTGTTCAGACTTGCTGTGAAGCAATAATCCAAAGGGGGGATTTCTGATATTTCTGATCTTTTAAAGATACAGTTTAAAATTTGGTCTGACACCTTGCTGCGTTTTTAGGACTTGGTGTGGTGCCAGGCTTTGTCTTTGCACAACCCTGCAGAACAACCCTGCAGAATTTGAGAACTTCTCTTTTTTCATTGCATATCATTGCCTTGTAATTTATACAGTTTGCTTAAGAGTGCTCTGTGGTGGTGGTGTGTGTTTCCAAAAAGCTTTAGAGAAAGGAGTGCAGTTATGGAGACCTGTGAAAATCTAGGTAGGCTTTGCTGCACACTTGAGAAGACATCTAGGGGAAGAAAGTGGTTCTGGTTTTGAGCTCACCCTGTCATCCAGACAACACAATTTCCTTAGGGGTCTCAATCTTTTTTTTTTTTTCCCTGAAGTTACAATTAGTGCATTGCAATGGCAAACTGCTAGTACTTTTCCCCCCATCATTTCTTCCAGTGTTCTTGCTTTGTTCATGCTGTAAATATTAATATAGGGATTAATTCCTATGGTAACACCATGAAAGTCTTTTTTGGTAATTATTAAAGGTAACACTTCTAGTTTTCTTGCAGTGCTGCTCCTGATCCACTCCTTAATCTCCTTTGACTGAAATTGAAGGTTGCTGCTGAGACCCTAACAGGATGAAAGGGGGGGTGGGGGTGGGGGGGAGGGCAGCGGCAGGGTGGTGGTGGTGGTGAAGTAATGACCCAGCTTTAAAATTTGGTTCTTGCCAGTTTTCAGCCCAAATCCTTCCAGCACGACAAAGGAAGAATGATCTCTTTTGCTGTGCAGGCACAGAAGAATAAAATTCTGTGTTTGAGCTTTAAATGGATTTGCTGGCATGCACTTATAAGATGTTAAGGCTTTGACAGAGGGAGCTTTTATTGAAAGGAAAAGGGGAGATGTGGTAGTTTGTTTGGCTTCCCTTCCCAATTAGGTTTCGGTAAAATTAACTTGATTTCCCCCTTTCCCTTTTAATTTTGTTACATGTGCAGCTGGAAATCAAATGATGAGTGCATGCAATTCAATTTCACCTCTGGGAGAGCTTTGAGATTTCCTATATTGGTCATCGTGGTACTCTGCACTCTGGGTGAAGGAGCTGAACATCCTTAAGTCGTAGCAGCTTATGACTTTAACTCTTTCGTGTCCACAAGCTGGGATGTCTCAGGGAAGAAATGATGCTGTGCTGTTCTGTTGATCTCTGGCACCTTTGTAGCAGGGGCCAGCACACTGCCATGCCATGTGTGTCCAATGTAATGGTGCAACAGAAGGGCCTGAATTTTTAATCACAAGAGTGTAATTTATCTTGCTTGCAGAAATCGAAAGGTTGTAATCATCTTCTGAGAGAATGTAAATTCAAAGTGACACAATTGTAAGGTTGTTTGAGGGTTTTTTAAATATGCTGTCTCAAGCTTTGATTTGACCAGTCCACTCTTAGTTACTTTGCTTTTTCCTTCTAAGTCTGAAAACAGTAATTGCTGTGCTAACACTGTCATTATGCTTTTTACAGTGTTATTTCCTCCTTCAATGGTTCAAAGCCCGTTTAATTACACTGTTTAGAATGTTAGGCCGATTTTCTGATCCGTATCTGATGGGAGCTTTGTACCTCCCTCACACCAAGACCAGGACCTTTCAGGTGTCTGCACTGGTGGACTTTTCTAACAGCTCAGTGCAGCAGGAGAGGGACACGCTGGGCAGAGCATTGCCAGCAGGTCGGGGGCGGGGGTGTGTGTGGGTGTCCTTCCCCTCTGCTCAGCCGTGGTGAGGCACATCTGGAGCGCTGGCCTCCCAAGTACAAGTGAGACACAGTTATACACAGGCCTCAAGAAAGTTGGGAGGACTGGAGGACCTGGTGTACAGGGAGAGGCGGAGAGAGCTGGGGCTGTTCAGCCTGGAGAAAGGAGGCTTGGGGGGATCTCATCAACATGTGTAAATACCTGGTAGGGTGGTAAGGAAGATGGAACCAGTCTCTTCTCAGTGGTGCTCACTGACTGGATGGGAGCCAGCGGGTCCAAACTGGCATACAGGAAATTACATTTAAACATAAGATAAAACTTCATTGCTATGAAGGTGGTTACATACAGGAACCGGGTGCCCAGAGAGGCTGTGGAGTCTCCATCCTTGAACACAGTCAAAACCCAGCTCGGTAGGGTCCTGAGTGACCTGCTTAAGCTGCCCTCCTTTGAGCAGAATGGTGGACTAGACGATTTCTAAAGGTCCCTCCCTGCCTCATTCATTCTGTTTAAGTTACTGAAGTGTCTTAAATGGCCTTCAGACTGGAGTTTACCTTTTGCTAAACCACTGGAAAATGCAATCCTTTTGCAATTGCAAATGCAACTCCAGTTGAAACTGCTTACATGTATCTAAGACAAGGAGGCCAAGTTACTTGCTCATAAAACATCTGAGACTCGAGGCTGTTGGCTGCAAATTGGGCAATACATTTAAATTTGGGTTGCATGCGGTAAACCTCTATCTGTGTAATACAAGGGCAGGGAACCTTTTCATTGCTAATGGCCCAGTAAATGTTTTCAACACATTTGATGGGCCACATCTTGACACACACTTGTTACTGTGTGTATTGTGCTATGCATAATAAACTAAAACAAATAATATGGCTGTGAGCCATATGTTCTCTGTCATTGGCTTACTAAGGCAGAGATTTTCCGAAAAGATTGAAATCTTCGGCTTCCTTGTATGTGGCGTCTTGCTCAGTCATCCCTATTTGTGCCAAGTAAAACTGCACTTGTTCTTGGGGCTTGTGGTCTTGAGATAGAGGCTGAGACGTTAGAAGTTACAGGTCTGTTACTCTTTTGGCACCATTACACGCGTGACTTTTTCCCCATCAGGCTGGGGATTTGGGTGGTCTGCACCAGCAAGTGTCATGCAAGTCTGTTTAATCTGCTAGTTAGCACATGGACGTTGAACATTTGCAGGGGGGCAACCCAAAACCTATCTTCATTAATTTAAAATACTGCCTCAAAAGCATTCATACACAACTGGCGCGGTACCCAAGGAGTTTGTCCTGCCATTCAGGCAAAATTACAGCCTGCAGTAAATAGGACTGATTGTGGGAACTGCCTTTCCTGTAAAGACAGATCAGGATAACAAGCAGTTTGATGGGTGACTTTCCTTTTTGACCTCCTGCAGTGCTTTGAAAGCCTGGGTGGTCAGTTGCAGTGTCAGCATCTTCCTTTATTTTTTTTTTTAAAAAAAGGTGAAAAAAGAGCTTTTAAACAACTGTCAGTCCAAGAGGCCATAAATGAGAACAAAGGACTTGCAGAGAGATGTGGTGGTTAGTGCCTGGACCCAGTGCATGGGAGCCCTCAGAGGTGATGTCCTGAGGACACTGGGGTGAGCTTTAGGTCAAAACACATCCCTTTGGGGCATGCATCCAGCACCTCGCTTACCGAGCAGCACGCTTACTGCCCAGGGAGGTGCACCTGCGCAGGGCTCAGCGGTGCAGGGCTGACACTGGGTTTTTCCCTTCTGTGTGGCTGGAGCCCCCCCAGCACGGTGTCCGCTCCCTAGCAGGCAGGATGTGTGGGGGCAACAGGGCTACAGACCTCCAGCCTGCAGCTCCCAGCACAGCCTGTATGACTCAGAAATGAGCTTGCTTTGAAGAGCGTAGGAGAAACTTCAGGGAAAACCAGACAGGCATATATGCTATGTGGAGGAGGGAGAAAGATGTGTTTTCTCCACCTCCATCCCTTCTTTAATCTTTCCTCTCCAGCTGTGGGATCCCCTGGTTTTGGGGGGGGCTGATCCATGTATACATCTGGGCTTTGCTTCTCTCCTTGATAGCCCTTTGGAAGGCATCAGTCCAGCTGGGATGTGGTGTATGGTTGCAGTTGCGCAGCAGGATGCAGAGGCAGCCCGTGGTGGACTGCCAACTGTTGAGGGGTCCCTGGGGATCTGTGGCAGTGGTGATGCTCATTGAACCCTCAGTGCTTAAGGCTGCAGTAGGAGGTTAAAAAGATAAAAGTCTCAGGGCTAACTGGCAGAACTCAAAGATGTCTGAAGCTGAACAATCCTGGAAGCGTGTACAGTAACTTTGACTGTGCTTTCTTCCCCTGCAGCTTGACATGGCATGTGAATTAGTTATTTGAAAAGAAAACCCCCAACCCGACCCTGTTTTAGTTTTGGGGGGTTACCCCTCCTTTCTCAGCAGATGCAGTAGCCTGTGAGAGCAAAGAGGCTGAGCTGTTACCCATGTCCTGGCTGTGCTGCTGAGTGTGAAGCTCTCCAGCCAGCGTACAAAAGAGGGTGTGATGCGGAACAGCAGCTCTTTATATCTCCTTTAAGGTGAACAGCTGTTCTCAAAAGAAGTCCAGTGCTTCTTTCTTTCCTCTTTTTCCCTGAAGTAATGGAGAATGTAAGGAAGACCAGGGCTTTCCTTGCCAAATCTGATCATTTAAGTGGTTTTTCAGGATGCTACTGTTGATTAAGTGTCTATTTACAGAGAAAAACATTATGGATTAAACTGCCCTATTTTTTCTCTGATTACATAAAGGTTGGTTTGTATGTAGTCTAACAGTAAAAATGTTACAAATTGAATTGTTTATAACCCTTGTGCCTTAAACATATTTAATACCTCTACAGTTTGTTTTAAGCATGAAACAACACTGGTTCAGGGGAAGGCACATGTGTTAATATTGTCATGTTACTTTTGCATCTTTAATGTCTGACTACCAATAAACTTAACATTACCTAAACTTTCAAGGCGAGGAAGTGCTGTGTTACCCAGATTTTTATGCATGTATCTGTGTGTGTATTTATCGCTTTTTAAATGGGGAAAGTGGATGACAGAGGAGAAACTCTTCAATCTGGTATCATAGGTTATCAATAGGGGATTTAACGTGGTGGTGGGGATCCATTCAGACCAATGAAGGATAGAGGGGGGGATCATGCAAAAAATGTATTTTGAAGCAAACTGTTTTCCTTTGACTTAGAGGTTTGTAGAGACTCCAGTTAGCTTGGAGTTGGGCTGACACAAATGTTGTGCGGTTTAGAAGGAAAAAATGTAGAATTCTGCACATGGAGTGGAATGATGCCTGTGACAGTACTGGCTGGAAAGGGCATTAGGTTGGGTATAAACCCAGAATGCAATTCTAACAAATAAAGCAAGATGTTTATTATCTATGTTAGAAGCCTGGCCCGCAGGATGAGGGAAGTTCTTACCACTTCTGCTTGACACTGGTGATACACATCTAAAATAATATCCTCTCAGTTCAAAAGGTCGTGGAGAAACTGCAGAGAGTTTAGCAGAAGGCCACCAAGATAGCCAGAGACCCATGAGTCACGGATTACCTCCAAGGAGGAGGTGAGGGAGCTGGTCTTGTTTCCTCTGTTGAAGCTGGTAAGGAGTCATCTAACGGCCACCTACAGCTGTTTGAAGGGCAGATGTGAGGATGACGGAACCAAACTCTTTGGTAGTGCCTGATGGTACAAGGAGCAACGGCCACATAATGAAACTCATAGGGTTCAAAGCTGTGCCAGTAGCCCTGCTTCAAGCAGAAGCTTGGGCTAGAGCCCTTCAGAGATCCTTCATCAATCAAAGGTTCTGTAATCTTGTGAAGAGCTTACTCAAACTTGAGGGTAAAATGTGCAACAGCTGTCTACTGCTGTGGTCTTGAAGCAAACAAAACCTGATCTGACAAGCCTGAATGTGGCTTTGTTCTGATGTCTTCTGAGTGACTAATGCCGTGAGGAGGTGGGAGGTAGGCACGGACAGGGAACATCTGGGTTGTCACTGCTGTAGGCCAAATCGCCTACAACTTTGGCTTTCTGTTTGGCCACTTGCACCTATTTAATGTGACTGTGACTCTGGTTGTGTTTGGTTTAATGTTGCATTTTATTAAAATCCAAATTGTGATGAGCCTTCTGGTGATGGGTAGGAGCATTTTTTTAATCCTGATCTGAATGTCAGGCAGGAACCGGTTGGTGCATGAGGGATTGAAGTGAGACACGTTCTGTGGGCTTGCCTGCGCTGGAGACAACTTTAGGATGTTGTTGTCAGGGTTGAATTTTTAGGCAGGACATGGTGAGGAAGTGAAACAGATCTTGTTTTCATGTCATATGACATAGATACTCCACTGCAGTCCCTCCTCCCTACTACTACCAGGTAGAACCTCTTGTGCGTGTCAGGTTAACACCCAACAGGTTTTTAGGTTAACATTCATGCGTGTTTCTCAGCATGCCAGCAGTGCATGTGGTAAAGAAAGTGTCTGCTAAGCACATGGTTTTGCCCTGTCAGAATATTGCTTGGGACAAAATAGTTTCATTTAGGGCTTATCAGCTGATGTCAGGATATATGGGGTCTGGCTTCTATCCTGGGTCAGCTGCACCTTGTCAGGGCAGGCCAGCAGCTATTTCTCCTCTTTTGGCTCATGGGATAAATTCTTCCCTCGCAGGATCTGACAAATTTTTGTTGACTTCAGCATGAGTTTGTCGTTCTCTGTGGGAAGAAGTGAGTCCAGGACAGACACTGCTTCTCTTGAGATTTTTCCTCAAAGTTGTGTGAATCTATTTTGAATCATTTCCATTGTTTGCTACGGGCCTGGCCGTGCCATGGCGTGGCTGAAAAGCCTGATTCCTTTACGTAGGAAGTCAGAGCTCAGCTGTGTCTTGCACTCTTGGCTCTATCTTGGGTTTTCAATATGAAACTGATAAGCTGACCTTCAGGCTGAATATTTTTGAAGAGGCAAGAGGATGCAGAAATTATTGTGCAGTTGGTACATCTTGTATTAATTAAAGGTGAAGCTGTGCTTGAAAATACACTGTTAAAAGGCACTAAGGAGAAGATGGCTTTAGGAAGGCAAAGCTTGGAGGCTGACCACACTGCTTTGCTGAGCAGTGTTCCTGCATGTCTACAGGCTGTCCAGTTTGGTACTGATGGCTTAATTTAAGACTCTGCAAATGCTTATAAGACCTTCCTGAATGTGAAATGGCACAGTGGTGTAACATTGGCAGCACTGTTCTGCTTTGGCTTTATTTTTGACTGGTTGGCTTAAACTGTTCTATCTTGTGTGGTGACTTTTCGTGATTCATTTTTAGACAGTGCAAGCACGGAAAGTTGTCTGTCTGGCTTATTTTACAGATTATGTCCAAAATCTTCAGTAGCTTAGATATGACCACGGTCTTACTTCCTTCTGTCTGAAGGATGGCCGCCAGATTGAGAAGTAGCATGCATCATACCACTGACGCACATCGAGGGAAATCCAGGAGCTGTCTGCTGGAACAGCTGCTTGCCCTTTTTTTGAAGGAAACTAGAAAGAAAAACAGGACAAAATTGAGCAACAGTGTGTAATGCTTGAGCCACCAGTGCATAGACTGATTGTCTCCACTGCTGCCTTAATTGGACATTTGATAAGCAAGTTAGAGCAGCACTTGGGAATTTTGAATATAGTTGAGATGTCTTAGTTTATGAGGAGTTTCAGGGCTGTGCTTGTGGGCGAATTATTCAGAATAATGATTATTCAGAACTTGAAACTTCCAAATCAGGGAGGAAGGAAAGGAAACTTACTCAGGAGCTGAATTTTTTTATTATTTTACGTGGAAAAATTCTAGTCAGCAAGCTTTTAATTGCAAGTGATGCATTTTAATGTTTTTCCTTCAGCTCGTGTTGCTAAAGATAATTATTTCCGATACAGAGAATCTTCTTTATCTCACTACTTTGTCCAGAAGAAAGGTTGAGTAGCTGTTCACGTTCATGTTAAAATCCCTTAGTGCTCTTTCTGGGGAGCAGGCAGACAGCAGAAAGCACGGAATGATGAGAGACCAGCAGCGAGATCCTTTGCAGTGCCGAGGTGAGGGATGCTCAGTGCTGCAGGAAAGTGAGGACACGAAATGAGTAATGAAGTCCAGCTGCTGTCAGCCCCTCTGATGGCCTGTCCAGCGCTGTGTTGTAATACAAGTCGCTTATGTCAAGGTGGCAAAAAAGAGTGTCCCGGTTGCGCTGTGAGTTGACACAAGGAAAGACGTTGAAGCAGATCCTCGTATGTAGCACAGGCTAAAGCAAGCTAATGAGCTGTGCACTCAGCACTGCTTCTCGGTGTTAAAGCCAAGGGGGACAAAAAAGTCTGATTTCTCCAGGATTTCTTTTCCCCTGTGCCACGTATTTTTGCTGGGCAGTTGTGAAAATAACACCTCATGAGTATGAACACTGGCACTGGACTTGTTTAAAAGGAAAACAAAATTACTCCTTCCCGATAAACTTCTTATATCTGTCTTCTGCATCATCATTGCTTAATTATTGCCAGTGATTACCAGGGAAGTTAAAGGAGAGGCATTCATAGAGTCTGTAATAAAATCTGCAATTGTACAGTAAAGGAATAAAATCTCTAATTATCCAGGCTGGGAGTTCAGCTGTGATAGTATGGCTATGTATTCAGCAACCATTATATTCAAGGTTACATATCCTTCTGGACAGATCTTTAGCTTAGCTTGCTCGGTAGGAGGTTTCAGAGATCAAGCTAGAATCCTGTAGTATGTAGAGTACGTCATGCTAGGAATTGCACGTGCAACTTCCATCTATTTTAAAGGGTCATTTTCTGAAGCATTTTGTGGATGGGAACGTTTGAATTGATGGTCAGCAAGGAAAATAGCACAGCAGGGAATTTCGCTAGGGTTGATGCTACAGAGACATGTATATGAAATATTGCAACTGTATAAAATGCAGCTTGTATGTGTGTTCTACAGTGTGTACTTTGAAAGGCTTATGGTCCTGGAAGCTGTATCTCAGCTTATTGAGAGTATAAATTTTAAGCGTTTTTTCTTCCAATAAAAAAATCAGGTAAGTAGTCTAGACAGATGTGATGGAGGATTTCCCTCTGAACAGGAACCCAGTAGAAGCTAGAAAATGGAGTGAGTCTAATGGGAGAGGACAGGACTTGGGGCTGGTCGTCTTTTTTTTTTTTTTTTTGTTCCCTTAAATTTTTTCATACTGTAGTTAGCTGGCAGTCCATCCAAAAACAGCTGGCTATATTAATTCTTCTTAAGTGAAAGCTTTACATGGGTGTAACTCTTTCTTTTTTTTGGCAGCCAAACCATTTTTATTTCCAAAGGCAGAAAAGTCTGGGGTTTTTTGTCTTTTGGTGCCATTTCTAGGTAAGGGAGCTTCAGTTAACCCAGCACTTACAAACATTTAAAATGAAATTAAAAAAAAATAAAACTGAGGGAAAGGACTCAAATGCAAACTGGGAAACTGGGACAAGGGCAGCACTGCAGCTGGCTGCTCAGCCAGACGGCATGGAAAGGGCACGGTGGGAGGTGGCGTCATAACGTTTGAGAAGAAACACATTTTAAAACTTCCAAAGGCATGCGTTTTATGTAGCACCCATTAACCCCTAAACCTTGTTGCTGCAACATGCTGATCTGCCAAAGCCCTCCATGGGGTTCGGAAGGATTATGGCCAGATATCAATATTAGCCTTGGCAGCCATACTACAACAAAAAAATGTGCATTGGTTGTGAGCTTTCCTGTGCCAGAGAATAAGTTAATGAGTAAGTGGGCTTAAGAGTGACTCTTTCAGCGCAGGTACGGTGCTGAATGGAAGTGCCCATTCTTGGGAATCCCAGATCCAAGGAGATCTGGACCTGTCTGCTGCTCGATGCTCCAGGTGGGACTCTGCTGCTGATCTCCGTGTCTGTCAAGAGCTGGAAAGCAAGTTTAGTACATGGGGGGAAAAAGAGGCATCACAGGAGATGCTGGTTTGGTGTGAGCTCACTATGGAGACAGACCCTGCAGAAAGCAGACAGACCAGCCGTGTAATGAGCAGGTATGTGTGCCCTGTCACTGCCTGCACGGCAGCAGTGCAGTGGGGAAATCGTTCACTTGGGCTTCTCCTCTCTTTTCCCCACCCATGATTTCTCACTAAGAGCTCTCCAGAGGCAGAAGAGGCTTTGGTCATGTCTTCAGATCATAGTATTTTCCTTGCCAGGGCAGCAACAGGTTTTGTCTCCTTTTGGCCATGCTGCTGAGGCTCCTGAATTGAATCTTTCCTGGCACCTTCCTTGCAGTGTAGCTGGGGCCATTGGTCAGGTTATGGATCCCTACCCAGATTTCCAGAAACTCGCAGTCATCTTCTCAGCTGTGAGATGCAAAGCCTGAAGTCTCAAGGCATTGCCAAAACAGCAGAGCTCTTCTGAGCAGCCTTCTGTGTCCCACCGGGGACAGGTTGGTTTGGTGTGTTAAAAATGAGGTCGTGCCAGCTCTGTGGGGAGCGAACTGTCGGGGTGTACAAGCTATCACATGGAACAGCTCATATAAAATGTGCGTTTTAAGCTGCAGTGTCCTGTATTTCTCCTGTCCACTGATCTCAAAACATTATATGGGCTCGGCAGGATGCTTCCTTGTAAAAGAGGACTGAACGTTTGAATTCACAGTCATGAGGAGGGAGGCGTTGCAGGGTTTTTGTGCTCAGTGTGGAAATTGTGTTGTTTTGTTGGGTTTTTTTTTTATAGTACCTAGAGATTTTTTTAGCACAAGGACCATTTCCCCCTCCTTGATGTCCCTGGGAGCTGCAATGGTTTTCTGCAGGGGCTCGGTCTGTCCGCTGGCTCTGCAGGGCTTTGGTGCTCTTTCTGTCAGGGGTATTGTGTGTGGTCGGTGTGTCTGAGATCTAAGAGCTGAAGGAAGTAAAGTCTGTGTTCTCAAGTTGAAATACTTGAGGGGCAATAATTGACCATAATCTGACAGCAGATCTAGCTATGCAGAGGACAGCTCATCACCATGTTAACAGAAATGGGCTTTCTAACGGAAATGGAGCTGATGGATGTTTTCTAATTATTCCCTTGTGTTGCAAATGTTAGAGAGCCAGCTTGAAATCGCTGCCCAGAATTCAGAGCCTTAATTTGTTTGAGCTTTCCACTGCTAGAGACACAAGGCTGTATGAATTGCAGTCATCTCCGTTAATTTCTCTATTGTTCTGGGGATGCAAATGAGAGTGTTCTTCTGCAAAGACTGTAAGATGGCGATGCAGTTCAGTGGTAGGCAGTACTTCCCCGAGTGTGTGAGGGGAATGCTGAGCCATGCCTCACTGGAGGATGATCTTCCAGACAGGCTGAGGGATATCCTGCCTGACCGGAGCTGGAGTTTTGTTTAAATACACTGATGCTGGAAGGATTTCTTTCCCTTGCCGTAGAAACAACCAGATATTCTGGCAGATATATTTTTCATAGAAGTGCCTTGATTTTTGCCTTTGGAGACATCCATTTTGACAAGAATGGTACATTTCAGATAACATATCTCAAGGGTGTATAATGCTCCAGTATCATCAAAATATTATTCCAACTAATCAGCCTGAAACCCCTTTGAAAGTGCATGTGTGTTTTCCACTAGTTTATTGGGGAGACTTTTTAGGCTGGCTTGCTTTAATGTTTTAATGAACAAAAGATAATAGCTGTGAGGCATCTGCTAGTTCAGTTGCATGTCCTGGTAGCAAACGTGTGTGCATGTGTGTCGCTCTCGGTCTGTGAATCACCAATGGGTGCAGCAGTAATTTTTGGTAACTAGGAGGCAGATGAAATTGCTGGTTATGATTTGAAGTTTTGCCCACAGCAGAGCAAGCAAAAGCGCTGAATTAGAGACAGGAATAGTAGCACAGCCTTTTTTTCTTTTTGTGTGCAGGAAACCTCAAAGCATATAATAAACTATTGCCGTTTTGATTACCAAAAAAAACCACCCCAGCATACCCCACCCCAAAAAACTGAATGCAAAGATAAAATAAGAAAACCTCAAACTTAGTGGTTTTGCCAGCAATAAAAATACATCACAAAACAAAAGACTGCAGAGTGTTTTTTTTATAGCTTGTATTCAGTACACTGAATTGAAAAGAAATTGGCAATAGTATATTTTTAAAGTCCCCAGCTCGCCTGTAGTTTCTTATTTTTGCCTGGGAGGAGTGCCTTCATGGCTATACATGTCAGCAGCCAGCAATAATAGTGGCAAGTTTGGGAAAAGACGTCATTAGGATAGCATTAATTGCTCTTATCGGAGAATGTATTTTACAACAGCCTTTTAATTCAAGCTGCCCCACCACAGTTCCGTGCACTCTCCAGTGATGTCTGTTTTACTTGTGGAAGCTGCGCAGGGCCGGGCCAGGGACTTAAATGAAACCCGCCACTGCTTTTTGACTGCACTGAACAAAGAGCCATTAAATTACACAAACGCAAAGCTCCTTTGGGCTGTTCTGCACCGGTGGGACTTGTTTGAATCCTTATAAATACATTGAACTGACATAGGCACTTTAAGTAAAGCTTTTCATCTCCTTTCTATATAATGAGTATATCCTTGGCTGCGGCCAGTAATCTGCTTCCTTCTCTCATCCCTTCCCTTCCCCCCTGTTTGAACCTGCTGCTTCTCATTTATTGAGGCTCATCCCGCTGTCTGCAGAGCTTCCCCACATCACAGTGCAGCTGAGGCATCATGCGCTGCTGGCAGGTCTTGCGAGAGGGGGAAAAAAATTGTAGAGAATACTGGTTTTGGCTGGACACAAATGAGGCTGTATTTTAATGACAGTTTGCTGAGTTTTGGTGTGTTGCACTGATACAGATTCTCACTGAGTGTCTTCTGCTGTCTGTTGGAATAGCCCAAAGCATTATTTCTTTCTTATCCTCTTGCTTTGGGTGTGGGAACACAGCACCTTTCTAGCAGTACTGAGATGTGGTGGGGCGAAGCTAAAATCCTGAGTCAGCATTCCCTATGCACTGCTCTTTTAAAATCAAACTAGGGTTTATTTGGTCTCCAGCGCTGACAGAGGATACAGTTGTACTGCACAGCAAAGTGCCTTTCGGGGATATCTGGACGAGCTGCTGTGCTCCACCCAGGGTAATTGCCTAAGCAAAGCAAAATGCTGCTTAAGCCCAAGTCACTTTTTGTTCCCACAGCTTAACTTGGAGCTCCTGCTCTCAGATACTTGTCCTTTGGGGTCAAGGCTTGGATCACTTCAAACCAGTGTCATTACTGAAGCAGCATAAAATGTGCAAGTGGAGTTGCCGGTGCCGGGAGGAATATTGTGTCCTTGCAGGTTCATGGGAGTCGCCCGTCCACGTTGATGGGGAGACTGTGACTGCTTTCAGCCGATTCTTGGCAGCGTTTAACTAACTGGCTTTGTGCAGTGTTTGACAATGGTTTTTCCACGAGGTGCAGCATACGGCAGTGCCTAGAGCTGGCTGCTGTCATGCCATTACTCGTTATGAAATTGGATGCTTGTGGTTGGCACCACCGTGCCGTGCTCCCCGTAGCAGAGAGGGAGGCAGAGCTATGCTGCAGCTGATGCAGATCCACCATGCTGCAGCTGATGCAGATCCACCATGCTGCAGCCTTCAGCCACAGCTCTGAGTCTGCTCTTTCTGCATGGAGCATAAGCAATTGGAAAAGCAGGCAGTGCTTGCACTTAGAGTTGTAGCTTGTAGAGCACTTAGTCGTGTCCCCTCATGGACTTTGCTCATTTGATCTTGCGTGCATCACAGGCTGTTAAGTTCCACTCAGGTATCTCTGTATTAACTCAAGAATTTCAGTCTGATCCAGTTTTGCTAGGGAGAGACAAGAGAGAGGTTAATTCCTGATCTTTTCCACAGACAGATGATTGATTAGGTGAGAGGTGCTTAAGTGGTCGTCAGAGAGAGGCATATCCCACTTTGCAGTAGGAGAGCACTGTAGGGAAAGGATTTATTCTCCCATCTGTCCTGGGATAGAAATTATTCCTAACACCAGCTCTGGTGACCAACAGTGACCATCAGCATGGCTAACTAGCCAGACCTCTTAGAAAAAAGGACTGTATCTTACAGTCAGACTTGGTCTGGCATGAGATGCTCAGCAGCTTTTCAGAGCAAAGCACCTGTGCCCCTCTGATCTCCTCCACCAATACCTTTTGCTGCCACAAATATATTTAATGGCACCAGATCTTCCCTGATCCTGGTGGACAGCTGCTGAAGCTCCAGAATACCAGATCTAGTAATAAAGGTTTAGTAACACAGGGCTGTGAGCGGTAGGAAAAATCAGAGCAAGATAAAAGCAATTGAGTGAAGTAATGAGCTATACAGAGAATTTGTGGGTTCCAGTCCAGGTGGGATGGTCACATCTAAGCAGCCGGGATGCTCTGTGCACAGAGGCCATGCAACAGCTCCCAGAAACTTTACTTAAAGTATATATTTGTTTAAAAAAAAGGTTTTTAATCTAATTTTGAAGTCTGAGTAGCTGGGCAGTACTGTATTATCTTGCCCACTATCACAATTCTGGTGAAGCAGTTCAAAAGTTTAGCCACTTTGACAGTGTGGTGCCCCTGTTTTTGGCTCTTGGATCTCATTACACCTTTAAATCAGTAATGAAACCTCATTTCCATATTGTCAGAGAGTAACTGCCCACATCTAGTGTTTAATTTTTGGCTTGGCCTTTGTAAATGTTTTTTTCTTCTTAAGCTAATACCCATTCAACTAAAGAAAACGAAGGCAATCCCAGCAGTCTCGCTTGCAACCGCTTCTTTCCCATTCCTGTGCTTTTTAAGAACATCCTACCCTGTTACTCCTGCTTCATCATAAAACCACACTGCAATGGGCAGTACTTGTGGTGACAATTCTTTTGTGTGCCAGGCGCTGAAGTAATGTTGAATTTGCTTTGCCCAAGAGAAGTAGGTGTCAACAGCTCCTATTTCAGTTTCTTGTTCTTAAGAGTTTTTATATTGACTAGTTTGTCATCTGCCGTCACGGTCCCTCGGGTAGCAGAGGCTAATTCTGCCCTCCAGTCCCATTCTGAGGTAGAAAAAGTGGCACGTTTCTACTGCCAATTCAACAAAACAGTGACACATAGCAGCACTGCTCTGCTTTGTGGTCCAAAGAGCATTTGAAATGGAATAAGTCTTGCAATCTTGTTAAAACCATGCCAAATCACTTTCCAGACTGGGTAAATATTAATAGCAGGCTGACATGAGTTTCTTGCAGGCTGTCAACTCTAACTTTAGCCCCTTTGGGCAGGAGGATCTGCAGGGGTTATCTGGCCAAAACCTGTGAGGCTCCTTCTCTGCAGGGAAAAGGAACCGATGGTCAGATCTCCAAGATTATGTTTAGTATGGTCCCCATGTAAGCCATCAGTCCAAGAGTGGAAAGTCTGTGTTCCCAGATCTTTTAGAAGAGTCACTCTTACAGGATGAGGTTGCCAAGTCTTCAAAGACTTTAATTATCATGCTGTAATTCCATCTGCGGCCTTAATAAAGATGATGTCTTGAGGGTTGATCTGCTTTCGTCCTCCTTTTGCATACTGTGGGCTGATACATGAATGTTTGCATTTTTGGCATTCTTGATTTTTAAGTTTTTCTCTTAAAACGAGAAGAGAGACTGTATGAAAGTCAAAGGAAGTACAGTCAGTCGTCAATGCAGTCAGGGTAGAATTTGCACAGCTGCCAAAATGAGGTTCAGATATTTTACTGGGTGATACAAAATAAATGTTTAATTCATAGTGCATAACACTTTAAATAAATATAACTTGGCCACCCTCTAATGAGGATACGCTTGACCATGACCATTGATGCCTCATATTCTGAAGGTAGTTTCTTTGACTAATTTTTATGGAAGACGGCACATTTTTAGAAAAACAACATATAAAACACAATTCATTCAATCTCATCTAAAATGAGTCTTCAGTTTTGTAACATCACGTTTGAAACCCTACATTTCAATTGCTGCTTGAAGACAGCCTTCAGGATAAAAATTGGCTTTTATAGAGCAATAAACTATGTCATATACCAGATGGTAGTAACATATAGCTACTGCGTACTTTTAACTAAAGACCTTGATGTTTCTCCTCCATTTTCCCTTCTTGAGCGATGTTTGCTTATTCCCTGCATCCCATGCCGTGCTGGATTCACCTGCACGTAGGTTCCCTAGAGGTTTACCCTCTGCTTAAGGAGGGGGAGCAGCTATTTAATTTTTGAGCCTGGCTGCACAAAGGAAACGAAAGTTCATTTGGCGATTATTGTTTCCCTCCACAGAGACTAATGCTGATCTCCCTGCTTTTTGTCTGATGACTAGAGCCATTTCTTGTGCTAACCTTTAGCCGGAGAGGGAAGAGGAAGGGAAGGGAACTGTGAGCACAGAGCGGCTGCAGGGGGGCTCCTGCTGCTTCGTGTCGTAACGGGGGGGACGGCGAAGAGAGCAGAAGTGTAACTGCAGCCATTGGAACTACGGATTTCCTAGGTAAACAGGGATTCGTGTAGGGCAAATGTCATCCTCTGAAATGTGTTACTTGTTGCAGGTGTAGGGAGTCCCCTCTGTTATAGCCACGGCTGCCGTTTCGAATTGTGCTTTTTACCTTTTCTTAAGAGTTGAATATCTGATTTTGGGCAGTCTTAGTTCTTAAGATACTGTCACGTTAGTACTGTGCCCTCTCTTTCTGGGAAGATAAAAGAGTTAGGATTAAGTGAAGGCAGATAAGGGGGGGAGGCAGTTCTCGGCCGCCAGCGTGTTTGCTTTGTGGGGCTGTGGGCTCCTGCGGGCCCTCCCACAGCTTTTCTGTCAGCTTCCCCTGGGTTTATGTCTGCAGCGAGACCCACGCGATGCCGGTAACTGTTTGGCTATTTCAGTTTTGCTGAGGAGGGCTTGGCAAGTGATCCCAGACCTCTCCCAGCCATCTTCCCGGACTGCATTTACAAAGGGGCTGTAGCTCTTCCACGTAGTTCTTGGATGGAAAGCATTGCCCGTTCTGCTGAGGAAACCTGCTCCAGAAGCTCACTAGCACCACTCCCCCATCTTCGGGCACAGTTGTTTCTGCTGCTTGTGTCAACGCCAGGACTTAAACATCAGGGAAACCAGAATGTTTGCGCTGTGAGCTAATCTACTCTTTAAAGATGTTAGATAATGTAATAAAATAGCTCAGTGGTACGTTGCAATTACCTTTCACATTTCATCATGCCTCTAAAATTTTTGTCTTCTGAAACTAGGACTATATTTTTAGTACAGTGCAATCAAAAATGTCTGGCCAAGAACCTGATATAGTACCTAGGAAAATGGAAATATTCCTTTAAATGTCTTCCAGAGCTGTGGTTTCCTCTGAGTATTAAACTCCATTTGTTATGTCCTGATTACATACTTTGGTCTGGGTTATATACGACTTGGATTTATAATTCCATGTATATGGACAGTTTGATCTCTGTATTTTTAATAACAGAAAGCACAACGTAGACTTTTATTTTAGCATGATGTAAGCATAATTATTTAGTGGGCAAGAGACTAAAGATTACATTCTTCTGTTTGCCACTGAGGCTTACAGCTTGTTATTATTATTTCTTTTTCTTCATGGTTATGACCAAAAGATTCATGCTGTTAAAACCT
Organism: Falco biarmicus; assembly: GCF_023638135.1. Classification (NCBI taxonomy): domain Eukaryota; kingdom Metazoa; phylum Chordata; class Aves; order Falconiformes; family Falconidae; genus Falco; species Falco biarmicus. The sequence goes on along the minus strand of NC_079294.1, from coordinate 66,884,286 downwards.
TAACCATTATGTCAGGGTAATGGTTTCTGTAACTTGCAAGTGAGGAAAAAAACCTAATATAGAGCTGGCTAACTCACAGCGCGAGTGGATTTGACATTCAGATTTGACATCATTCAGCAATGACATGAATTGGTGCATTTCTTACAAACCTGCTTCTTGGTCAATTCACGCAGTTCACTGTTTCTGGCATTTCAGAGCGCAAATTATTAGCAGTAGTCCCAACTACTCTCATAAACTCTAACCCCTTACTGTGTTCTGCTCTTTTCAAGTCTTCAGTATATCTCTTTTCCTGTAAGGAAATTTCCAGGCTGGCATTTATCACACCGCTTCCTGTCTAACATGGTCTCTGTGCAGAACTGCTGTATGATCCCCTGCAGCTCATAAAGCTCCAACTGCCACCTTGAGCAAGTCGTCGGCTGTTGTTACTGTACACTTTCTCATGCCCGTGAACCATCTGATGCCTGTCTAGTTGCTCTCTTACGGCACATAAAGCAAAACCAGAGCAGAGCAGACCAGCTCAGGGAAATGTCCTTTCAGGACAGTTTCCAGTCTCAGTACCAAGTGGGCGTTGTCTGGAGGATGAAGATAGGAAGGGTGTTTTGGATAGGGTTATGTTTTGATGCGTGCTTTTCATGTTGTGGGGTTGGTTTACTATTCCAGTGTATTTTAGCCCTTTGACAAAATTGAGAAGCTGACATTTAATGAGTTGGGTGGTTTCTTTCTCATTCAAAATGGGCAGGAGGGTTACGCTACAGAAAGAACAACCTGCAAGGAGCCCAGGAAGCTGGGCTCTTAGGGTGTGTGTGGAAGGCTTGCTTTGACCTGCTTCTTGACTCATTGCAAATAACACGCTACATCTGCTAAGATGATGCTGTTACTCTGCCAGTGGGTCAAAAAACCTGGACACTCGTCCTTGCTGCCAAAGAGGACAGTGCTTTGTGTGATGGGAAGTTAGCAGCAGGCAGGTGCCGAGTGTGCTGGGTCCTTAGGTTTGGACCATATCACTTCAATTCCAGCCATAAAACCTTTTTCCTTAGAAATCTTCTGAGTGTGAAATCCCAGACCTCAAGAACAGGCAGTACTTTTGTTGAAAATCAACATAATGAGCAATCCAGCATGTTGTGTAAATCACATCTGTCTGTCTGCTCACCCATCCCAAGTAAGGCAAAGTAGTGTTCTTTCTGGGTTGATGGATTTAGTGGAGTTTGTATGTGATTTCTTTTAATGTGCTTCAAATTAGTCATGGTGCTTTATTTCCTAGGTTTCATTAAGCTTGTGGTCTGACCATATTGTGGTAGTCACTCCTAGCAGTTTACTGAATACTAGTTTTAATATCCGGATATAGATTTCTTCAATATCCTGCAATGCATTTTTCAGTGCTTTTCTGGATAACGCTAATACTAAACAGTCTGTGATGCACCAGGCCCCCAAGCTGCATTTTAAAGTTAGCATAATGCTTTCCATCTTTCATCTTTGCGCAACACAGACGGCTGTTATGTTTTGGGGGTTTTTTAGGACATAACGTACCCAAAAGGAGGATCTTGCTTAAAAAGTACTGGTTAGATGACACAGTGGTGCTGTAAGCTTGCCTCTTCTGGTCTGCCATTATGCGTTCTCCCTCCGTCTTTTCCCATCCTTTGCTTCTCTTTTTTTATCTGTGGGAATTATCATAATGATGCACTGTTTCCATGAAGAACAAAATGCCCAGGAGATCATCTCTGTATTCTTCTGGCTTAAAGACCTGTAGAAACAAATGTCATTCTGGAAGGGAAAATAAAAGTTCTCTTTTGACAGTTTGATGCATCAAAGGATGGCACACTGAATAGATTAGGCTCAGTTTGTCACCTGTGTTCCTGTGGAACTACTGAATTAGCTGTTAAAATTTCTGTGAAGGTGGAAAACAACCATTTTGCAAGTCAAGAGGTCAAACTTCCCTGAGAGACAGAGGGTTGTTGTTCACTGGTGTGTATTGAAGCACTTCTGGACCAGGTGTAGATTTGCCTTCTCCAAACAGAAAAAAGCCTTTGAACATATTATCATTGCCTTAAAAACAATAAAGAAAAGTATCCCCTCGGGTGTTTGACAGGAGGCCAGACCTCAGAGGACATCTGAAGAGGGAGAGGCAGGTTTCTAACATCTGTTTCGGGTGGGTGGATTGTATTTGACTTTGGCATTCGCATCAAGACAAGGCAAAGGCGGCAGCGGCACGGCTTGGTGAAAAGCATGGCCCAGCTCCCTGCGTGCTGACCCGCTGGCGCTTTGATTTAAAAAAAAACCCCAAACAGCGATGGGCAAAACAGGCATGAAATGAGGGGTGAGAATCCTGGGGTACATGCGTAGCTCTGTAGGCTTTAGAGGAAAATACTAACAGTGCTGGATTTGGCCTCCTAATCATCAGGTTGTTGCTATAGAGTATGTCCTTGACAGATGTCCTTGAGCGGCGGGAGAGCTTTCCTCCCACCCTGAGCTCTCTGGGTGCCTCCAGGCCCTGCCAGATGAGCTGTGTTGAACGGTACTGCTATTTTAAGATGCAAATAGTGTGTCAGTGTCTACTTTGCTTTCTGACACAAGGTGCTACCCCCAGGGCTGAGTCAGCAGTGGGGAACATGTCTCTCTGCCGCCAGCTGAGCCTGTTTGCAAAAACTTGCTTTCAGTAGCGGTTTTAAAGCCTGCTGTCGGTTGTGAGTTGGGAGCGCACCTATTTGCTCATTGGGTTCACGTCAGAGCCCTTATTAGCTCCGGCTCAAAACCACACTGAACTCGGGAACAACCTGCAGTTCAGATGATACAAGTATATCTCAGAAGAGTACTAAGGAAAGTGCAGCAGAAAGTAGTCCTGTGTGTCCCTCTGAAAGCCCCATTGAAGGGCTCTGGCTCCCTCGTGGACGTGCCTTCGTGGGACAGCAGAAGAACACAGTCCCCATCCATGCACCCTGCCCTCCCGGGCCAGTGGCCCGCCTGCGTCTGAACCGCGGCGATTTATAACACCCCGAGGAAGGGAGTACCCATTTCAATGCAGCTTTAAGCTGTCAGGCTGTAAATTGTCTTGGTTCGGGAGCTACTTCAAAGCAGCCCTGCCTTCCTGCAGCAAGGAGAAGGCTTTTTGGCAAACCCAGCATAAGTCATTTGCTATTCATGAGTCAAATCCCTGAAATGTCCTCGATCAACAACTAAAAATGGGTCATAAGAAGACAAGGCATCGCTGTCTGGTGAATGAAGCTGCTAAGTCCACCAGCCTTCTCCATCTGTTGGCTAAAGCTGCTTCTGCTTTCTCAGCAATGGCTTTTCCTCCTTCCCTGCCTTTCTCCGTTGTGCTCAGCACCCACAAGTTTTCCTGAAGCAATGGGACTTTGACCACCCAGAAGATCTCCATGTTTCCCTGCTCTTCCCATTGCCTCCCCCTCCCAGATGATGAGAAGTGTTGACGGGGTAAGGGGAAATCACTAATGAAACTGTTAAAATTCCTCCGAGCTGCCTGGTTTCCAAATCTGGAAGGGCTGCAGCGTTCAAGGGAGAGGGAAAGAAAACACTAGCTGGGTGCAGGGATGGAGGGACCAAGCAGCAGTGGCTGCAGGTAACAGGCACAAGTTTTGGAACTGGATCCACTCTCCCAAAACTGCACCTGTGGCAGCTTGGTCACAACCAGCAGAATGAAGTGTCCTCCAGGTCAGAAGCAAAGGAGCAAAGAAAACCCTACAAAGGGACCAGAAAAGTCTTCATGTGTGTGTGGCTGATGTTCAAAAGAGTTTTCAGTGCATTGTGTGAATATCAAATCCTTCACCAAGCTTGGGAATATTTGAGGCAGCGTTTATTTTTTTCCTTTCCATTTCTAATGGCTGCTAATACATTTACACTCAGCGTAACTGCATTTATTGATATGGACATCTGCTTTAATTTAGGGCATTACAAAAGCAACAGTTGAATATTCTTTTTGTCAAAACTACATGACGGATGCCGTACATCAGCAAAGCTTAAACCCACCCGCTCGGAGGTGAGCCCCGTAGTTTGACAGACCGTGTGTAATACAAGAGGCACTTGGTTACAGAGCGCTGCAGAGTAGCGCTGCTTGTTGCTTTTCCAAACTGTGCCAGACAGCAAACTTCCAGAAAACCTCGGACCATATACAGTTCGCCAGCAACACTATACAAAATCTTTAACCATATTTGAACGAACGGGCTAACTTGGACACTGTGAGGAGGGAAATGCCAGTCTGCCTGACAGCTCGTTTTAATAATGAGAAAGTTGTTCCACTGACAAGAGGACAATAAAAGCTGTGGCTGCGTAGAAAGATGTTGCCTTTCTTCTAGTTCTGAGCATGCTGGTCCCAAATCTGCATATGTGCAGCTGTGCTTTTCCATTCTTTCACTGCTTTTCTTTCTGGGGTGTTGAATCTGCACTCACTCTGCGAACCTGATCCAAATGAGGCTCCAGTTTACATTAGCACATTGCTACTTCCCCCTAAAATGTGCCTTATTTTAAAGATATTATCCCTTGTGCTTCAGCGAAGCAAGTAATAAAAAAGGTGAGCTTTGTGGTTAGAGCTATTAATGCACAATTTATGGGGCTTTTGCAATACAGGGCATGAAAGTCAAGTTTTTGAGAGATCATCTGCCCTCTGAATGGGCATAGTTCCTCTGCTGACTCCCCCTGTGTATTGCAGGTATTTTAGATGGCAGGACTGAGGCAGAGACCTTGTCACTGTACGGTTTTGGCAGTGCCACGTCTACACTGGACGGTGTACATATGTTTTCCAGCAATGAGACAAAGGATAGATTTTGCTTTTAAATTCAGCACAGAGTAGTGGGCAGGCTTTAAGGCCTGCGTGGTAGTGCAATGAGCACAAGAAAAACACTTTCGCAATCGTGACATCTCACTGTGGAAATTCTGTCTGCAGCAGCGGCGTTACCGCATGACGCTCTTTACCATTGCAACCTCCTAAAGCTGCGTTATCCCAGGGCCAGGGCTCAGCTATAGGATCCTCATTGGGTTAACTGAAACATGTGGCTTCTCCACATAAAACAAGGGTTTGTGGCTTTATTTCCCTCCCCTCCTCTGAGCAATTATTCAACAATTCTTTTGGCAAAAAAAAAAAAAAAAAAAAAAAAAAGCATGCGTTTAAAATGCACACTTCAGAACAATGCTGCGCAGCTTTAGTGAATGCTGGAAGTTGTCATCCTGCACTGCTCCCCATGTGAAACAAGCTGGTGATTGAGTCCAGGCCCTTGTAGACAGTCTTCAAACCGGCTCCAGAAATGGTGGCTTCAGCTGAAAAACCAGATTGAAGATGAAGAACTGATCTGAGCTTGCAGGCTGGTGAAAGAGGAGCAGTGGAACCATTGCCTGTGTCACAAATGTTACATATTGGGCACCAGTTCTGCACAGAGTTTGTAAGGAATACCATAGCTTGTTCTTATTTTCCACCAACAGGAATAAAAGGAGATGTTTTCCTAAACCCAGCTTAATTTAGGAGAAGCAGCCAGAGAACTGCGGAGTGAGTTCCCACTTCTTTGCTGGATGTCTGGGAGGGGTGTCCTGCTGACAGCAGTCCCAAGCAGGAAACCCAGCGCTGCCTCGTGCTGCCGGCTCCCCTCCCATTCAGAGCAGGCCAGCTTTCAGCGGTGGCCAACAAAGGCAGGCGGCCTCGCTGTGGCAAGCAGAGGGAGAGCGTGGTCTTTGCTGAGAAGCTTTTTGCTTTTGGGGGGCAGATATATAGTTAATCGCAGGGCCCGGTGCCTTGTGCTCAGCCACAGTGGCTCTTCCTAAGTTTGCTGAGCTGGAGGGGTAGTGGGGACACCTGGGGTGGCCAGCGGCCTTCATACCGTGCTGAATTACTAACAGGGCTGGCGGCCAGACGGGGGTGACTGTTCATCACAGTTTCCACCATGGAGGTCCCCACCTCTTGCAAGCTCGGAGCTGCTGCATGCCCTTTCTGCTGAGGGGCTATGGGTGTTCAATGCCTTAAGAATTGGCTGTTTCAGCACGACCCTGGAAAAAGCAGTTAGTGAGCATCGTGGTGGAGCACTTGTTAAAATCCAAGCCTGGAGGAGAGACGGCTGTGCCATCCTGTTAACACAGCACCAGTTTAGCCTTTACCTTGTCCTTTATGCTCTTGCAAACTGGGTGACTCCGGTGAAACGTGAGCAGAGCCGAGCATTGATCCAGCTTGTCCGTGCAGACCCAGCAAGACCAAGTGGATGGAATGAGCCCACTCTCAAAGTTTTAAAATGCTGGCTTGCTCGGTGTTTCAGACATCGCTGCCAGCATGAGGTGGTGTGCAGCTGCCACCTCCTAGGGACATTTGAAAGGAGCCAAGGTGAGGTTTCAAGAGTGTGTCCTGAACAACATCCCTCCTTCTAGCAGCTTGCCTGGCAGAGGCACAGCGCAGCAGCATCCGTGGGAGCAGCTCTTGTGGTGGCTGGGAGGAGGGCTTGCTAGCAGAGAAATCAGAAATCTAATATATTCCCTGTTTTCTGTCAGTTTTCATTAGCCAATACTGATGCTGCTGGCAGAGAAGTGGTTTTACCATCGGTTGTTAGGAAAGCGTAAAGCAGACATTTCTAAATGCAGTTAGGAAAGATGCTCTGTCGCTTTGAGGCTGTTCCTGGCGCTGCAGGTTGGAAGGGCCACAGCTTTGACACAGGCAGTTCAGCAGTTGGCCTTGTCTTGGGGATTTTATTTAGCCTTCCCAGCTCCCCTCTCACCCCTTCCCAAAAGATGTATTCCTGCCATAAGTCTTCGTGAGGGATCAGAAACAGCAAGTGGGCCTGTTGCCATAAAAAAGGGAGCTGTGTCCTTCCTCATCAAAAATGGTGCTCCTGAGGCTGGAAGTGCCAAAAGTCTTGAAAATTAATGGTTTTTTTTTTAAATACACCCCACCTTTTTACACCCAGGGAAGGAACTGCAACAGTAGCTATTGTGAGGCCAAGTCTTTGCCTAATTAAATTCACAGTAATCTTCTGTGAAGGCTCAGAGAGATTTAGAGCTTTGCAGTGGTGTGACTGCCTCTGTACTGTCCTTCAGCCCAGACCTGTTACTGTGACATTGTCTCTATATATGGTACTGCGTCCCTGCTCAGGGGTGGGGGTTCCTGAAACACCTTGCATCAAAAGAAAGCTGTGCTGGTGATGTGGGCAAGGCTGAAGGGGCTGGATCCTGCAGCTGGATTCACTGGGGCTGATTTTTTCCCCAGGGTTCTTGCAGAATCTGGTGTTGGCAGAGACCTGGAGACGTGGGCTGGTGTGTGCTACAAAATCACTGCACTCCCCATCCAGTCTGGCAGAGAGGCTACGCTGCTCCGGCTTTATTTCTGGTGTTGGGCTGTTGTTGAGATGATGAGTGGATGCCGAGACTGCAGCTGAAGTTTCTCCAAGCAGAGGGTTTCTTTTCCACCCTCCTGTAAGCAGCAGCTTATGGTAACCTTGCCAAGTGTTTTGGGACCAAAAAGGTTCATTGTGTTCATGGCTCACAACTCCTACAAAACCACTGGATGTGGAAAGTAGCTCCCAAATAGGGATCTTTGAATTCCATGGATAAAAGTATTTCTAAATGATTACATTACTGCCTCTTGAAAACACATGGTGGAAAATCAAAGAGCAATCCAAGAAGAGGTCGTCTTTTCTATAGTCTGCTCTGAGGAGACTGCGTCCCTCTGTTTCTGGCATCCAAAAAAATACTTGCCAGGGTATCAGAAGCTTTCTGCTCATCATCTCCAAGAAGCTACCCTTCAAGGGTCATGTGCTGCTCCCCTGAAATCTTAGCACTTTGCATGAGAAAGAGCAGATACACACTTCCAAAGCTGCGGCTCTTTCTTTCATGGGCCTGCTGAAATTCCTAATGAAAACCAAGTTTTTCTTGTGCTGTGCCTGTACTGCGGAGTGTTAAAGTGTGGAGTTGACAACAAGGAAAAGAAATCCCGGGATGCTGTCTATTCGGTGGGCCAGTATTTTGGCATCACCCCTGAGTCTGGCCTTGAAATGAACAGATCAGCAGCGAGTCCTGTATCCCTGGTTTTGTTTGGATCTGGGACAGAGGCTGTCCCTCTCAGCTGGAGTGGGAGAGCTGAATCATTTGCCCCGTGGGTCGAAGCTTTGACTTGAGCAAGGGAGAGCCATGTGCAGAACAGCAGTGTGCACCAGGGCTCGTAATTTTGACATTATGCTAGAAACAAATTTTGAGCACACTTTCTCGAGCAATAGCAATGATAATTAGTCATTAGCACCTATGATGTTCTGCTTCTTTAATAGCTGTAGCATAGAACATATGTTAATATTTAGTGGCGTTTTATTTGGTTTTGTTTCTGTTAAATCAGAACCTTTTGGATGAAAATGCTGCAATTCCATCCAGCTCTCCCAAGGTCTGCACAGTTAAATCCAAATATTCTAAAATGGCACGCTCTGTTTTATCTGGTTACTCCTAAGGTACAAAATGCTTTCAGGTTATTTTCTGCTTTTTGCTTTAAAAACATAAATCTGTGTCTCTAGAGAAGCAGTTCCAGGCTCCATGGAGTGCACAATGGCACCTGTGTAGTTTTTGTGTCAGCTGCACCCAAGGGGAAGGGTGTTTCACTGAATGGGCAGCCGCCTTCTTTCGAGAGCGTTGCGTGATTGCATTAGTCTTTCTTTTCTGTACACACCAGGTCTAATACAACTTGTCCCCCTTATCCAAAATAGGGGAGACCTGAGGAAGTAATCCTTGCTGCATTACTAAGAGGAGACCAGGATCCTGTATCCTTGTTTAGAGCAGGAGGATGAAGTTCAGTTTAATGCAGGGTCAGGGGGAGGGAAGTTTTCCTCTGCTTCATAGCTGGAGGATCTCGGTTCGCGAGTGCGGTGGATTGCTCCCACGTGTAGGTTTTGGTAATGAGATCGTCAAGCTCAGGGTCAGAGGTGAAGTACATGATGCCAGTTTTGAAGACACATTCATTTTTGCAGGTTTTCTTCTTTCTGTTGCCAAGCTGCAAATACTTTAAAGGCTACTTGGTTTGAGAAACTGTAAATGAATGAGTAATTTTTAAGCTCTTCTACTTGCTTGAACAAGAAAGGGTTGGGAGAAGGGCAGTTGTTTAATTAAACAGCTACTTGGTACTGTTAACAAAAGATTGAACTCGAGCAGTAACTCTCCTAATTTACAGATTCCTTGGGAATTCAATGACCTTGAGTTTGCTGTGCTTGAAACTTGCCTTAGATACTTGGCTTCTGTTCTTGACTGCTTTGGAGAGGAGAGCGGTGCAGAAGGCACCGCGAGGCTCTTGAGTGAGACAGGCGCTGTTTCGCTTAGTATCGTATAAGAGCCAATTGTGTTGTACAAAATAAAGCTCTTGCTTCAGAACATGCCTGGAGTTATTGCACTCAGAGGTCGCAGTATATCACAGCTGGATCTGCCTCTGCTTCTCCAGCAGTCTGCTGTGGAAATTTTGAGTAGGCTGTTTGGGATGTCCAGCTGATTTTCTTACCCCTTTCTAGCTTATGAAACAAAGTAAATGCGAACCAGTGGTACGTGATGAAATTTGTGCGAGAAGTAACTCATCTGAGGAATCACATCGTTTAATCACTCTGCAGAGCTCGGGGCTTTGCTTGTCAGCTGAGAGGGAAGTCTGACCTCCCGGTGCCGAGTGGTGTTTCCTGCATTCTTTCCTGTAGTGGCAACTGGGGAGGTTACAGGAATGATCGAGTGGCCAACTTCACTGGAAATGAGTGTTTATCCATTACTTCCCCGTGTTTGTCTCCACCATAATAATTCTGCCTAAGAGTGACTTCAGTCATGTCAGTGGTTAGCTGTGGGATCACTCGTAAAGCATTGGGATTTAAAATGAAAAGATCATCGTTAATAAGAACCCTGAATACACAGAGTTGTATCCAGGGGAGGTCACTTCGGTCTCCCCCCCCACCATAGGCAAGTCAGCAGTAAGACCCACTGCTCCTTCCCATGGGATCTAGGTGCAAAATATTTTATCAATTTACCTATATCAGTAATTTAAAAACCAGAAAACTGCTCTGTTTTGGTTAATCGCTCCAAAGTGGCAAAGCTGTGTTAGTGCAGCTACAATTATTTCATACAGTTACTTGGGATGTGGGTAAAAACATCTTTCATTTCACTTCCAACCAACCAACAGGAGTTGCCCCCTTGCACTGCTACAGCTGCATCTCTGGGAGGAGGAGCGAGGCGGAGATGCGGGCGAGCATCCTGCAGTTTTGGCAGCAGAGCTGTGGGGCAGGGTAGGGGCTGTTACTCCCACAGGAGAGCAGCGCTGCTCCAGCTGCAGAGGGGGACCTGCATGCATGCTCATCCTCCCCCCGAGGTGCTCGGGAGTTAGGTGACATTAGCCATCTTTCGAGCTTTTAATTAGCTTGGCTTTGTATTTAAAGCACATCTAGGGCATTTTGAAGCCTGCCATACGACATGTCTTGTCCATGATTGCTTTTCACGAGGCTTGCGGGGCTGCGTTTTCTGGGCTGTGGTAGTACAATCTGGAGCTGTGAGAGAAAGCCCTCAGGGGCTAATCCGTGGCTGCGGGCCAGTTTCTGCATAAACTGGTCTTATTTTTAAAGTCCATTTTCTCCAGTACACTTTTTTTGGCCTGCAAAAGACTTCTTCATTTAAAACGAAGAACGTAACACTCTCTCCTTTCAGTTGGTCTTTTGGACACGAGCCAGTAGTGCCCACAACAGCTGTACCACAGTTTAAACATTCAGTCTCTAATGGTTTGGGGAACATTAGGGTTTTTAAGGCTTCAACAGGTCTAGAGTAAATAGTTGTCAATAAAGAGTAGCTCTTCTTTGTATCCCTACGCTCTCAGTGCTCTGCACTAGAATAAAGCATGCTTAGAATATAATCATTGCAAAATTAATACCCATGAAAGGTTCTTTTTTTTGAAAAGATTCATAGAGAAACCTGTTTCACTAAAAGAAGAGTTTGCAAGAGTTCAACTCACAAGAGTCTGGTAACAGGCATGGGGAAGTTTGCACGTAATGTCTGTTAGAGACGTGCATGTTCTGGGCTTGTGTCTTTCCCCAAGTGTGTGCTTAACGGCTGCTACGTGGGGGGAATAAATTACAGGTATTACTTTCTCTGTCATCTTCTCCCACCCACCTACTAATGATGTACACAAGAGATAATTAGGAATTTTTGTCTTCCTTATGGCTTGCCAGTGTTGCATGGAATCAAAAGCCCACAGGTGCTAATAGGTAATGTTTAGCAATAGTGTTTTGGACCCAGATGAGGTAGAAACTACTTTAGCAGTGATGGGCGATAGTCAGGCGTTGTCCTTGGTAGTGACTGAACCCAGTGCCGAGGACTAGCACTGCCCTAAAGATTTAAGCAAATTAATGTTGGTAGACCTGTCAAACTGCATGGAGGGAGCTGCTCATTTCTTCCAAGTTTTGTAGATGTGGGTGAGAAAACACAAATCCGTGTGGGGCTCCTTATTGTGAGGGAAAACCCGCGGGCTTCGCAGTGCTTCGGTGGCATTGGGCTGGTATCTGCAGGCACCTCAGCCCAGGAAGGGTTAAATTGCTCTGTTGGCCACTTGCCGCTTGGACTTCATTTACAGCACTTCATGCCACTGCAAGAACAGTTTGTATAGTCGTTGTACTCTCTGTAGGGAATCGGTTAACTCCTTCTGATACCCTTCCCTGTGTTTCCTTCTGGCGGTGGCGTGGGGTGTACCTTGGTTCCTGGTGGGGGACCAGGGCTGCAGGACGCTGGCACGTCCCCTGCCCGCTGCAGCTTGCTGAATGTGAGGAGACAAGAGGGATGCTGGAGTAGGAGAGGGGGAAACTTCCTTGGAAAAACAATGAAAGTGCTAGCCTTGCAAGGCATTCTTCTGAAAAATAGGATTATATAAAAGCCTGGCTGCTGTGGTGCTTCTCATTAGTTGTACTGCAGGGCTGGCCAGAGCACAGCATTTGTTACAGTTGTCACCTCTTTGGCTGGAGCAAGGTGGACGTTAATAGATGTTTCAGTTGTAAATTGCTTTGTGTTGAAGCACCAGTAAAGTCTTGCTGAGATCTGTTTTATTTTCAGTTCAGTTTTCAAAGTTAGCTGGTGTTTGGAAGAAGCAAGAAGTAGTATTAAAAGTTCAGAAGTTAACCAGCCTCGCTGAGAGGTTACTTCTGCATGGCAAGCCAGAGCTTTAAAATACGCTTGTTAGTTTTATTTAGGGCCATTTGCTCAGGGTTCATATCTTTACTTCCATTGGGAAGTTTCATAACATTTTCCTACCCATCGGTATTCTATTAAAACGTTGTTGTGTAATCAAAAAGCCTTTCTGCTTTTCATGGTTTTGTCTTGTAGCGGATTCAGAATGCCCTAGATGGCAATTCTGGAATAAATGCATTCAGGCTGCGTGGTCTTGATTTTGTTTGCTTATAAATTCAAAACAAGATTTGAAATTAAGTCCTATTGTCAGTTTTCCTTTATACAATAATTGCCTAATGATGTGATTTAAGAATTTTTATCTAATGTGACAATACTCCTGGAAAAGTGTGCCTATAGTTGTCTCGTAGTTAAAATGCCAGTGAAATCTGTTACTGTACACATTTAATACTTCTAGTTCTATACATACAGTGTTAGAAAGGATAGATCAGTGGAGTCAGTAAAAATGTATGTGGGGTCCTACAGTGTCGGACTGGCCTTGCTCTTGCAGTGTGAGCCCTCCATTCTAATAAATTGTGCTTACAGGTCTGGCTGTAATGAGTGTGATTTGAGGTCTCCTAGAGCCCTTAACAGAAGCAGCAGAGGTTCAAAGTGTGGATAAAAAGTAAAGTGTTACTAGAGGAAACAATACAGGGATACAAATTAAGGACAGTCTTTGGGTGAGTAGAAAAACATGCTTCTTGGGAAAGGCGAGGTGCGTTCAATCTAGGCAACGCTGGTGAATATAGGATTGGATCAACTAACCTCTGCCCGTAGCGCTCCTTCAAACCTTGCAAGACTTCTGAGGGATATACATCTCGACAGGCAGCTCACCTGTGGCTTGCCAAGAGGCCATCACCAAGACGTTCTCCTTTGGCTGCGCTGCTCTGTGGGATCTATCTAATAAGAGACAGCCTCTGGCCCGAATTGCTCACAGACAGCACGAAAGCAGCAGGAATCACTCGGGGGAGAGTGGGCAAGAAGGTGAGCATGAGCAGGAAGGGAGAAGGGGTCAGGGATTGGTGACGACCCATGAAGAAAATGGCCTTTCTTCCTCAGTCCAGCTGAAATTCCTCCCTCCCTTCTTTGTAATGAATTACATTTTCAGATTAAACCTCGTGCTGCCCATTTCAAGTAGACACAGCTTGCTCCTGTGCCGTCCGCAGCGATACGCTGAATTTCAGGTTTCAGTATGCGCCCATCTGGTTTGTTAAGATAGCGGCAATTAAATCCAGGTGTAAGTTTATCCCTTAGATTCGATGTCTGTCCACAATAATGGGAAAAATGCAACTGAAGGCCTAATAAAACAGGATTTCTGCTGGGTCTGAACAGCTGGTAGAAGCATCACTCGTGCTGTCTGTTAAAGGGAGGCTTTCTGTGCTTGTGACTTTCCTTTTAGTGCTCTGTTTAATTGCCATCGTATTTGAATCATTCTCTCTTCTGTTCATCTTTTGGGTTTTAGCTCTTTGCTAATCTTCATAGCCTTTTTACTTGTGCTTTATTGACTGCATTACCTACAGCAGATTCTGCTGCCAATAACATAGATTGGATCCTGTATCGAATGAAATTGTCGTGTCAGCTCCTCTGGCAGGTTAATGGAATTTTTGTTGTGACATGGAATGAGCCCGTGAGCTTTTAAAATGTCCATTATCTAGGCTGGTATAGAACTTCAGCCTTGAGGTTGGGTTTTTTTCTCTAGGTTTTGGGGCTTTTTTCAGCTTATTTTCCACGTTATCATCCTGGTTTGCACATGCCTTTTATTATATCAGCTATTGCCTGAGCTACCGAGAGCTGTAAAACTGGTTTGCTTGCTTTTCTCAAGTCGTAGCTTTCCGTAAGGCTTGTGAATCTAATCTTGGCTCACTATCTTCCGTGTTTTGAAATAGCAATTTCCACTTTAAGGATGTTTTTATTCTAGTGTACATATGCATCGTGTATTACCTGCCTTCTGGAACTACTGCTAGGAATCTCAGGTGCATTTTACTTTCTATTGACATTTTAAAATTAGAGAGGAACTGTAGCTTTGCATTGCAGCACTTGAGATAACATATTTGGCATCTTGACTAAAACATTCCGCAGGCTGGATTTTTAATGCCTAAACAGCATTTGGGTGTAACGGAAAAGGTGTCGTCATACTTGCTTACTATGTACATGGCATCCTTTGTTATTGTTCTTTATTGTTATTATCATTATTATTAAAGCCCATGGGAAGCAGATGAATAATAGGAGTTTTGTAGTGAACGCTGAATGGTTTATTTTTTCCTGGTGATGCTGTGTTGTCGTGAAAAAATGAGCTTACAATCCACTTACTGCTCTGTTGTTGGACCAACGGTGCTATCTCTAGGATGGGCTGTAGTAATCCTGAATCCACGGTAGATGTTTCTTTCACCAGTTTACAACGAATAATCCTCTTAATTTCCTTGAATAGAAGCTGGTATTGCTACAACCTGTGCCTAAACCCAAGAACAGCGTATTCGGAAAGCCTTCTGGCCCTGCAAGCCAGGAGGAGTTTTTCTCCCCGAGGGGGCTGCGTGGGCTGACTTTCACAAGGACAGCGCTGCCGAGGTGCTAACTTCTCCTTTCTCTCTTCTAGATGCAGCAGCTGTTTTATGAAAATTACGAGAAGAACAAAAAAGGCTATATCCGAGACCTGAGGAACAGCAAAATACACAGGGCTATAACGCTGCACCCCAATAAGAATCCCCCGTACCAGTACAGACTTCACAGCTACATGCTGAGCCGCAAGATAGCCGAGCTGCGCCACCGGACTGTACAGCTGCACCGGGAGATTGTCCTGATGAGCAAATACAGCAATACAGAAATCCACAAGGACGACCTGCAGCTGGGGATGCCACCCTCCTTCATGCGATTCCAGCCCCGCCACCGGGAAGAAATCTTGGAGTGGGAGTTTCTTACGGGAAAGTATCTGTATTCGGGTGCCGACGGGCAGCCCCCTCGGAGAGGCATGGACTCTTCTCAGCGTGAAGCGTTGGACGACATCGTTATGCAGGTCATGGAAATGATCAACGCTAACGCTAAGACCCGGGGGAGGATCATAGATTTCAAGGAAATACAGTATGGCTATCGCAGAGTAAATCCGATGTACGGAGCAGAGTATGTTCTTGACTTGTTGCTTCTGTACAAAAAGCATAAGGGGAAGAAGATGACCGTCCCCGTCAGGAGGCACGCGTACTTGCAGCAGACGTTCAGCAAGATCCAGTTTTTGGAGCACGAAGAGATGGATGCCAAAGAGCTGGCCAGCAAGATCAACCAGGATTCTGGATCCTTGTCTTTCCTCTCCAACTCGCTGAAGATGTTTGTTCCCTTCCAGCTCAGCAGATCAAAAGTAGAGAGGAAGGAACTCAAAGACAAGAAGATCAACATCCTGATTCCTCTCTCGGGACGTTTCGACATGTTTGCAAGGTTCATGGGGAATTTTGAAAAGACGTGCCTCATTCCAAACCAGAACGTCAAGCTGGTTGTCCTGCTTTTCAATTCCAACTCCAACCCTGACAAAGCGAAACAGATCGAGCTGATGAGAGATTACCGCTCCAAATACCCCAAGGCTGACATGCAGGTTTTACCAGTGTCGGGGGAGTTCTCAAGGGCACTGGCTCTGGAAGTCGGATCTTCTCAGTTCCAGAACGAGTCTTTACTTTTCTTCTGTGATGTTGACTTAGTCTTTACCACAGAATTCCTCCAACGGTGTAGAGCCAATACAGTTTTGGGTCAACAAGTATACTTTCCCATCATTTTTAGCCAGTATGATCCAAAGATTGTTTATAGTGGAAAAGTTCCTAGTGACAATCATTTTGCCTTCACCCAGAAAACAGGTTTCTGGAGGAACTATGGCTTTGGTATTACCTGTATTTACAAAGGTGATCTTCTTCGAGCAGGTGGCTTTGATGTCTCCATCCAGGGTTGGGGCCTTGAAGACGTAGACCTGTTTAACAAAGTCATTCAAGCTGGCTTAAAAACTTTCCGAAGCCAAGAAATTGGAGTAGTCCATGTGCATCACCCTGTTTTTTGTGACCCTAATCTTGATCCAAAACAATACAAAATGTGCTTGGGGTCCAAAGCTTCAACTTATGGGTCCACACAACAGCTGGCTGAAATATGGTTTGAAAAAAATGACCCAAATTTTGGGAAAAGCAGCAATACTAATGGCTCAGTGAGGACAGCCTAATGTCCAGCTATGCTGGAAAAGACTTTTTTTTAATTATCTAATTTATTTTTGGGAAAATGTTTTTTGATAATTCACTTTTAAAAGACCACACAGGATATATTTTAGAAATCATCATTGTTTTCTTACAAAGCGCTCGTTTTGAGAAGAACAAGGCCGTTGGTTTTTTTGTTGTGTTTTTGGTTTTGAACAAAACTGTGATCAATATTTGCCTTCAAACAAAAAAAATTGTTTAAGCATTATCTGACCGATGAGCGGAAATCTGACTTGAATTAGAATTTCCTTATGAAACAAAAGATTGTTTCGTACCTTTTCCGTTGCTGTCTTCGTTGCTGGGATTCTGTAAATTGGGACCTGAGCGTGCAAGCCAAGTGACAAAATGGTGTGTCTAAAATGTTTTGTTGTGACTGCTACCGTGCAAAGATTCTGCTTCTTTTATTAAGGATAGCCATTATTTTTTAAGTTGCGTTAGAACAAAACGAATGGGTGTGGCGCTGGTAAAGGTATTGATCACAGGAGGGTGGTTTTTTCCAAATGGCTGATTATTTCAGTTTAAAAATACACTTCCACTTATTATGGCCAGGCGACTTCAAGGGAGGGAAGAAAGTAAGCACAACCTGCTAGCCAGTTAGTCCTCGTAGAAATTTTTGTCTTTTGTATTTGGTCCATATATATGGATGTCATGTTTTAAGAATCCGTGGTGGGTTCTGTGTGTTGTCCTCAACCGCTGTGCTGATGTGATCAAGAAATGCTGAAGCATCGTGAGGGAGGGGAAGAGGACGGGAAATGTGAATCTCTTGCAGCAAAGCGACAGTACGCAACGAACAATTAGAGATCCCTAACGAGAACTTTGAAAAATCTCCTATACCGAGTGTACTGCACCTGATTGCATTGATTTTGTTCAGTCGGTTATGTGATGTTAATGGGAACAATTATTACATTTGATTACTAGTTTTGTTTTGGGATTATTTTTTTCTGTATCTGATAGACTGTTAATTTATTTAATATCCATTGTTTTAGGTTCTTGACCTTTCCTTGAATATCTGTTAGTCTTTTTAATATTTTATATATATATATATGTGTGTGTAAATATATATATATATATTAGGAATGTATTGCATCTTCTCTCTGATAAGGTAGTGTACATCATACTTGCAGTAAATGATCTCCAAAGATTACTTTCTAAAATATTTTTTCATGGATCTTTTTTCCCAAATTTCTTTAACGTTTTTGGAATGACTTCAGCAAGCGTAGGAATTTTTTTGGTGTTCTAAGCGGAACTGGGGATGGGGAGGCCGAATACAAGGAAGGTGTGATCCCTATGAATTAACACCTAGCAAGGTAAGAGAAAATACACAAAATAAAGTGCCTTAAAGCCAGAAAGGGAACCCTTTACACTGAGATTCAGACAGTGAATGGACATTGTCGTTGAAGCAGATGATTTATTGGGACGTACCTACCTGTAAATATCTTGCTCAGCAGAAACAAAAAATAAAAACCAGCGAACAATATATTTTTCTATCGTATCCTCCAGCACCATTTTGTCTCATTGCTCTCAGTTCCACTTTGCCTACTCTTTGGGAAGTGGAGACTCGTGAAGGAACGGAGAGAAACCGATGCTTAGGTTGTTGCCATGTTTGAAGGGATGTTACGGAGTAATTGCTATTCCAGTAGAAGAAAAAACCATTGTTTACACGTGTATGGAATATGAACTGCAACTAGTGTAGAGTCGATGTCTTATAATGTTCATCGTTTTTTGGTGACAGTCCCAAGGATGTAGGTACTTGGATGGATTCAGTGCATGGAAAAGCTTCTTTTTTTTTTTTTTTTTTTTTTTTTTTTTAAGACTTGCTTCTAAGATGCAATAAAGTTTTTTGATTTGCAATCGGAGCTCCTCATGTCGTCTGCCTCAGTCCGTATCTTTCCATACAGCATGGGCACAGCCGCAAAGGCAAAGCAGTTGGGGGAAATAAGTCCAGGTAAAAGGATCTTACAAAGGGGTTTGACCTCTGCCTGGTGTTTTGGCCTGGAATAAACTTAATGCCGCATACCTTGGCTCTGGGGAGAGGGAGAACGGATCCGTTCATCAGACTCTGGTGTCCGCTGCCGTTGCTGCCTGCGCTGACAAGCTGCGTGATTCCGTGGGGCAGCTGGTCGGCTCTAACACAGGGCTTGGACTTTCTCCTCGCGAAAAGATTAAAAGTGCTTTTGTTGTCTGAAAACTTCCATAACTGTACATTTAAAATGCATATGATGACAAGGCTGAATAATTTCATCATGTTTTGTGTATTTGAAGCACAGTAAAAATAATTATTGTGTCAAGCACTTATTTTTTAATAGCTCTGCCTGTTTTATCACAGTTGTTCAATATTGGTGTGAGGCTTTTTTATGTAAAAATTAAGTCCCAAAGCAAAAATTGTAGGGATTACAGAAGTGTTTCTTCACACAAGGGAAAAGGGGGGGGGGGAAGCGACTGGCATTTGTGGCTGCAGAAAAGAGCTTGAAGAATATGAACCCTAAAGAACCATACCAAAAGAAGGAGAGGGAGGGGGAAGGCCTGTACTTATACTGTATTTATTAACATTTATGATTATGTAGGACTTTTTTTAGCCCATAACAGCCGATAAAGCAGGATGCACGTAAATGGAAAAAGCTGTTTAATGAAAAGCACCCACCTGGTACTGGGTGTTTGTCCGCTCGGTTGCCACAGTTCGGATTCAGTTACCAAATCTGTCCAGCATTAAAAGCATGTTTTACACCAAGCTTGCAGGCGACTCTTGAGGGCCCACATCTTAATTGACCACATATTTTATGGAGTCACAACTTAAGAGTAATCCATTTTAAAGTTAAATTTTGAATTATAACCATCTGTGATAAGGTCTAACCTTATAAAACCCATTTTATACTAAAGTAAGTGGTATTTGCTGCCCAAGTTGTAAGGAGCTTGACCAGGTGGAAGTCATCGGCTGGCAAGTGCTAACCCAGCCTCTGACAAAAATCCCTCCTGGGGCTGGAACGTTTCATTCACAGTTTACTCTGGTTGTTTGGTTCAGAGAGAAGTTTGCTTCGTGCCGAGGAGCCAGTTGGTGTTGGAAAACCCGGGAGGGTTTGCCTCTGGTCCATTAAGAAAAAAACACGGTGTGAGAAAAGGAGAGATGGTGTCATCCTAAAACTGAAGAACGTGGTGACCCAGAGTCATTTGCTGAGGTTTGCTATATATTGAGATGCTTCTTCATTAAAACAATTAAAAATACAAAACACTTCTTTCCCTCGTTCTTCCAGTGTACGTAACTCGTGCCAGATGCCGCGCTGATCGTGGGCACGCTCACAGCAACAAAACGCGCGCAAGCAGAGCTTTGCAGCCCTTCGGCACTTGGGTTTACACCCTGCCGCTTTTTCGGACGCCCATGGGCGCAAGCTCTGTCGTCAGAGCTCAGAAACACTTTGCCATTCCTGTCTTCCCAGGGCTTGCCGCGAGAGACAGCATCACACCGCAGTGTCTCACCCATGCTGGCACCGCTGGCTGTGGCTGGTGGCTCGTGCTTGGCAGGTTGGTGGCTCCGCAGGGCTCTGGGGGTCCCTCGTGTCTGCTGAGCCGCAGCCACCTCCCGCCAGTGGCTGGCGAGGGCCCGTGTTCTGAGGGACAGATGCAATGACCCGTCCCCATCCTCGCCTTTTGGGTATCTTTGCTCCCCAGCCCCACATTGTTTGTCAGGGACTTGACGTCCCCACCCTGATGCTCCCCAGGTCTGATCTCTGGCAGTGACCGTCCCCAGGGGTTGTCCTCCAGCAGCCTGACGGCTGCTCAGCTCTGGGGTAGGTTATCACCAGCAGAAGATGGAGCTAATGAACAGGAGGGGCGGAGGTGAACTTCGGGGGCACCTGCAAAGGAGCCTAAAGCCAGCCTTGGTCCTGCCTTCTGGTAGGGACGTTCGTGGGGCGGGTTGGAGAGCCTCGTTGTCCCAGGGTGGGCTGCCAGGGGGAACGGCCAAAATTCACTGTAAGCCTTGAGCTGGGGCGTCTGGAGGCTGCACTTAGCTCTTTGTTCATGAACGTTCATCAGTCACTGGAGTTAAATTGCATGTGAAACTTCAGGCAGAGGCAACAGCAGGGGAGCCAGATTTATTACCGCTGTTCTCTAAAAGCACTTCCCTCCGACAGCTCCTTTCCTTGCTCACGGCTCGACGATGGCAAAAGGAGGCAACAAGCCAGGGAAAGCGCGGAGCCGGGAAAGGCGGCGTGGTACTGCTGGTGACCGTCGTGCTCGATGCGGCTGTTTACAGGTTAACTAGATGTGACTTTGCAGAGTCACAGTCCATGGAAGGATTTCAGGGTTTGGGAATTTAGGCACAGTGGGGTTTTATTGCCCTGAAAATCCAGTGACCAGCTCCAGCCTCCCTGCAGCTTCCCCGAAGCCGGCTGCACGGCTCCTTTCAGCAAAATCAGCAAGTCAGTCCCGCTGACCCCAAATCTGCTTACTCTGAACTTTTGTTGAAGCTCTAACTTTACATTGCAAATTATTAGCCTAAGTCATTTCGCATGAATACTTGCTAAAAATACTCCGCTTGCACAGCCAGCCTCACTCGAGAGCTTTTTGGGAAGAAAATCTTTCAGAAGCATCAAAAATGGAGAGCAGGGTAGTGCCCTGCCTGGGGCAGATGCTCCCAGGTCCCACCGGGTTCCTCCTCCTCCGCTCGGGCGCTCTCTGGGCTGGGGGGACACCGCCCACCTTAGGCCCAGTTTTAAACAAATGTTTTTGTGCCCAGGTCTGCACTCGCCCAATGTGAGTCGTTGCGCTGACTGGAGCAAATTCAAGGGGTTTTTGGTCTCCTCCGTGGGGCATGGGCAGCCTTGGAGACATCCCAGAGTCCCCAGCCAAGGCGTGTTGAGCTGCAGTGCAGCCACATCCCACGAGGTATCCTCTCCCGACTCTTTTACTGGATTTCACCTGGCTGCTGCTGCCAGAAGCGCTTTTATTCCTCACGTCCAAACTGCGCCTGACACTTGCCCAGGTGCAAGAACCCATCCACATCTTTTCCGAGCTCCAACACCCATCTCCCAGCTCTCCTCCAGCCCATGAATCTCTACCACCCTTTAAATCACATTTATGAGCGGGGTGAAAAAAAATGAATTAACATCAGAAAAATAACAGACTGAATACAGGGCTGGCTGTATTTACTTTCACACTCTAATTCAATAAACCCCTCAACTTTAATTGACCTGAATCGGCTCCAACATTTCCAGCGTGCTGGGCTCGAGTGTCTGGGAAATCAGGGGTCCCCACCACGCGCCTGGGGGTGCCAGGAGGAATTTGCCCAGGCCCTGCTGCGCCTCTCGCCGGCTGTTTTAGAAAAGGAAGAAAAAAAAAATAGAAAAAAAAAAAAATCACCACCTTGGTGCTTTATTGACTTTTCAATAAGAGGTCTCGCACAAAGGGCACAGTTTAAAGTAATTACGCAGTAAAACAAACTTTGAAAGCAAACGGGCTGTGACACGGGGCAGATAAGGGCTGTTTGCTTCCCTGGCGCTGGCTCTGCGCGCGGCGGTTTGGGGGTTCAGGAGCGGCACCTGCCCCAGGTGAGCTCGGTCCCCACCCCCACCCATGGCCACATCCTCATCCCCCCAGCTCTCGTCCACCTGCCCACACAGCAAAGATAATTAATGTCCAAATGCAAACGGTGGTTGGAAGTGTGAGCCTTGGTGGAAAGGGCTTTTTGGGAAAAAAAAAAAAAAAAAAAAAAAAATTGCATTTCTGTAATTGCTTTTTCTCTGAGCCTGTGCTGGAGCTGCCCCAGCCCATGGCACAGCGGGGCCTTTGGGGTTCGCTCCCTTCTGGGATCGCTTTGGGGGGCAGGAGGGGGGTGGGGCGGGACACACAGGGCACCTCTGGGGGCTGGCCCCGCTCCCCACCACGGCTCTCCTGGGGGATTTCTCCACTCCTGGGCTGGGTTGCAGCTCTCAGGGCGATTGCTGGGCAAAGCGGAGCTGGATTTCACACCGCCCTGGTCTCCCGCCGCCCCGCGGGCCGTGGGTGTGCGGAGCTGCCGCCCCCCTGAGCATCAGAAGCCAGGCAGGAGCGAGGGGCTGGGCGGCATTTGCGTGAGAAGACCAGGTGGGTTTATTTTTTGGAAAAAATTCAGCCCAATTTAAAAAGTCTCGGTCTTGCCCGGGGCCCCACTCACCGCAGTGTGAGCAGCAGAACGTTGGCGCGGTGGGAGCGGGAGGGAACCCCCTTTCCCAGGGGTCAGGCCGGCGTGTCCCCGGGGAGGTGTACAGGGCCCGGGAGATCGCGCGGGAGCGTTGAGTAGCGGAGACGGGCCTGCATCTGGGGCACAAGCAGAGCCTGGGGTGATGGCGTGGGGGGCTGAGGGAACCCCGGCCTCGCCTGCGGTGGGGGCTCGGCCCCAGCACTGGGACCCCCCCCCAGACCCCCAGCCCAGCTGCCGGGGGGTTCCACCCTGCGACGCACCGTCCTCTGACCCGCGTGTAACAGAGCCGGGGGCAGGTGGAGCAGGACGGAGCCGCGCAGAGGAGCCTGCAGCGCCCGGTGTCTCTGACGGGGAGGGGGCCCTGCCGCAGGATGCGGCCACCTCGGTGCTGCTTTCAGTCAGCGTGGCCCTGTGGGGCCCTCGGGACGGGACGGGGCTCTCGGGACGGGGCTCTCGGGACGGGACCCTCGGGACGGGACCCGCAGGACGGGACAGGACGGGACCCTCGGGACAGGACCCTTAGGACGGGACAGGATCCTCGGGACAGGATGGAACGGGCTGGGGACAGGGGCTTTAGCCAGGGCCACATGTCCCCTGCCGGCAGCAGGAGCCACTTGTCCTCTGCTGAACGCAGCCAGGCCACTGTGGCCAAGGGACCTTATTTTGGGGGTGGTTCTTCTCTAATCCTCTGAGCAGGGCGGTGCTTCATAACTTTTGAGAAGGAAAATGGAGAAGGAAGGGGCAGATGCGTGACGTGGGTTAGTCTGTGGCTCCCACAGGTACACGGGGGTGCTGAGCTCCGCCTGCTCCCTGCAAAGCACGTGGCAGACGGGGGCAGCCAGCCCGTTTTGGGTAAGAACGGCAATGGACGGTGAAGGATGTTCTGGTGGCAGCCAAAGTACAGCAGTCAGAGGGACAGGCTCCTGTGACGGCACAGGAGCGAGGTGGGGACAGGGGCAGACCCTGATGGGGTCCAGGCCCTGAGCTCCCCCTGCCAGCCCACCAGCCCCCTGGGCATATGGTGGCCACTTCCCCGTGTCCGTGTGTCACCAAAGCCACTTCCATCCCTCCAAACCCCTATCCCTCCACCCATCCAAGCTGCTTTTCCTCCCTCCCTGCATCCCTCCATGCATTTACCGTGTTGATCAGGTTCTACTGTCTGTGCTGTTTCTCCAGAGGTCAGACCCCACCGCTCGTGTGACACAGACAGACAGACAGACAGACAGACACACACGCACCCCCCAACTCCTCAGGGCTATTTACCCACGTAGCAGGAACGAGCTACAGCTGCACATCGTCCAAGTCAGCCAGCCCACCCCTCCGAAGCAAGCCCACAGCTGCGTATTATCAATGTTCATTAACCCACTGCCCTCATCCCTCCCCAGGCGCATGCAGGGCGGACGACTTGCCTGGTTCAGGGGCTGGGGACACCCCAAGTGCCCCGTGAAGGGCCAGCCCCAGCCCCAGCCCGTTAGCTCTGGCCAGGGGGCAACCAGGAGGGGACCTGCAGGGGCCCCACAACCTGCCGGGGCCAGCCAAGGCTCCGTGACACCGGGGTGGTGGCACTGCGTGAGCTGCCTCCATGCCAGGCTCTGCTGGGGAAGGAGTCAGGGGGTCACAGCTTGGCATGGGGGACATTAGCAGGCCCCAGAGCTCGGAGGAGGCCGATGAGGGGCTGCTGTAAACACAGAAGCACAAACAGGGGTGGGGAATAAAAAATATCAGGGAAGCGCTCCAGCATGGGCAGAGTGAAGCATCTTCCCAGGGACACCAGTGCTGGGCTGGGGGGGAGTGGGACCGGGTGGTGTAAACCTGGCTGAGGGCTCTGGGAATGGCTCTTTCCCAGAGGTTTTGTGGTGGTGGCGGGGTTTTTAAAATCATTTTGCCAGGTGTTGGTGATGACGAGCAGCCACCTGCCCTGGCAGAGCAGCACCTTCTCCAGCCTACGGCAAAGCCAAGGCAGGGCCACGGTGCTGGTTAAGCCGCCGAAGCCTGACGGTGCTGCCGACCCCGCCGCCGGCCCGGGGTGAGCTGAGGACAGGCCGGCAGCCCAAAATAGCCATGATATTTCCTGTCTTTTTTTTAAAGATTTCTTAAAGAAAACTAATTTCCTCTGTCATTTCAGTAGCAGAATACAAAGCAGCCAGCGCTGCCCCTTTCCCCACGTCCCTTAAGAAAATTGCCTTAGTTTTTCCTTCCACTGGAGCCCTCGGTGCCATGCGGGATGTGGGGAGCATCCAGCTGCCGTGTAAATGCCGCCTGCCCCTGTCACTGGGGCATGGAGGTGGGCTTGGCTCTAATACATTAAATTATGGGAGTTTTCTGCACGTTGAAGGTAACAGAGAAGGGAAAAAACATTTGAGTCACCCAGCTCAGAAATGTGTAGCTGAAAAGGGAGCATCCCAGCTCAGCACCCGGGCAGGGCGAGCGCAGGGCGTTTTCACACCCGTGCGGGTTTCGGCGGCAGCGTGGCGTTACGGCCAGAAGGAAGGTGAGTGGAGGCAGCGGGGCAGCAGCCCCCACGCCAGCCCCGCGCCGGCCGGCCCCAGCCCTGCCCGCGCTGCTGGACGCTGGCGGAGCTGCAGAAGAGCCGATCTGCTCAAGGGGAGGGGAAATAAAGTCCTGCTTCTAATTTCTAATCATGCTGCAAGGTTAGAAAATATGATTGGCTTTGCTGTCCTTCCTGTCCTGCTGATGCCCAGCCACCGCCCCCAGTGCCCACAGCACCCCAGCTCCTGCGGAACTGCCGGTTTTGGATACCCTGAGAGCCGCAGCCCCAGGCATCTCTGGGGCTGGGACCGACCGGTGCGACCGGGACAGCACCGCTCAGGGCACCTGTCTTCTGCCAAGGTTATTTTATCCAGCTGGGACTGGAGAAACTTTTAATACCTTTAAATTGCCCTTCCTGCAGTTTTCCTTTGCAGGCAGTGCTTGGATTAGCCGTCAGGATGTGCCCAGTGATGGGACCTGCAGGGTGTAGTCCCATCAGCTGGGTCCTCGCACAGTGGGATGGGACCAGGGTGCCGGGCTGCTCTGGGAGCTGTCGTGGGTATTTGGGCCCGATCCTGCACTGCTGCCCAGGGCAGTGTGGGCAGTGGGGCAACGAACCAGCCCTTCTTCCATTTTCTGGCAGAATCAGCTTTGATGTTGCCCCGTTTTCCTGCACACAGAGGAGCTGGCTGGTTTTGGGCAGCCCCAAGCTGGTGGGGTCGGTGCGCCCACAGTGCGGAGGGCCCCAAAGAGCCCTGAGCGAGCAGGAGGGTGTGGGGCCCCGGAGATGGGGGGGACCAGCAGTTTGCATCCGCATCATGCCTGCACCCCCAAAAAAACATTCAGGCCGTGCCCCGAGCCCTGCCGGGACCGGGGTATTGGGCACGGCAGCCGTTCTTCGGCCCAGCGCCTGCCCCTGCACCCTGCCCGCTGCACGGTGCCAGCGTGAGCCGTCCGTGTCCGTGTCCAGATGGTCACTGCACTTACTCCTTCTAAAGGAGTTAAGAAGCAGCTGAGCCCTTCGGGGGACCCAGGGGTGCAGCGTGCGGCTCCTGCTGCGCAGGGGGCGGCTGGCTGAGCGGTTGAAGCCGGGGTGCTGGGCAGCCACGGCTGAGCAGCGGCTCCAGCACCGACGGCTCCATTAATCCCGGTGGCAGCGGGTCCGGCGCGTCCCACCGCTTCCTCGGTGAGTAATTAATGGCCCCGGCACCCACGTCCCTCCCGCTGCCGCTGCCGCTGCCGCTGCGTGGGGTTAATCTCATTTGGAGCATCCGTTTCCCTCCCGGCGCGGGGCCCTTTCCATGAGCTCCCGCTGCTCCCAGACAGGCTGGGGCAAACCTGACGCTGACAAAACACAACTAAGCTGCTTTCTGGTCTGCCCTCGCCCAGCTGAAGGACTAACCCCCCCGCCAGGCCCCTGCTCAGGCTTATTTTTAGAAGCTGAAATAAAATAGCGGGGACTGTGGTACACGCAGCTCCGCCAGGCCAAGTGCTGGTAACGGGTTTTATCGCCAGCGTCGGGGGGCTCAGGCAGCCCCTTGCCCCGAGGCTTTTGGGGCTTTTCCTGCCTTTGGCCTCGACCCCCTCCCTTTCCCTAGGGACGGATGATGCCCCTCATCCTCCACCAGTCCGGCTGGGAGCAGAACAGGCTTTGCTGGCCTGGGAAGGCTGGGAATGAGCATTGAAATCTCACTTGAGCTGTTTGAACTGGTGGGGTTTTTTATTTTGTTTTTAATTTCTGTATGGTTTTGCCCCTGGGGATTTATTCCTGCAGCACGTGCGTTGCTTACTTAATGGAGCCTTGTGCTAACGAGGTTTCAGGTTTGCTGAAGGGGGAGGAATTTCATCCTGATTCCAGGGTAGCAGCATTCAGGCTCTCACGTTGCTTTTGGGAACCCACCCCCCCATTCCCCCCCAGGTTTTGGGACACTCTCGCACCCATCCCTGCAGCAGGGACCTCTCACCCTTCCCCACAGGGCCCCCCAAGCCCGGCTGCCATTCTCCCACCGCGGCGCCCGCAGCCTCTCGTCCCCTCGCAGCCGACCGTCAGGACGTGGCCGGTGAGGGTGGCAGCGAGGTCTCCGCTGCAGGGACATGGATTTCGGTGTGTCGGGGGGAGGGGGTGTGCAACAGCTGCGTGCAGCGGCCCCGCGGCGCGGCAGCCAACAGAACAAAGCCCCTTTTGTGGCGGGGCCCTGGCTGGTGCCCACCGAAGGTTTGGGAGAGGCTCTGGCTGAGCCCCGCGAGCGCTGGGAGCCCAGGGGGGCACGGCCCCACGCTGGCTTTGGAAGCAGCGCGGCGCCCAGGGGGCTCCGCTCGAGAGGGACGATAAGGAACTGCTGCGGCTATTCCAGATGGGATTTTCTCAAGAGAAACCGCAAGGCTGAATGGAAGTACGAGCTGTTCTATAGCCCCTGTTGGGGCTTCATGGGTCATGGAACAGCACGTGTGTGTAAAAGGGGTCTGGCACCTGGAGAAGGCGACTGTGAGCCGGTTAGACCCCAGCTCAGGTGACAGGGCTGTGCGTGGCAGCCACGTGCAGGCTTCGGGCTGTGCAGCAGGGCAGGAGGTAGGTGACACAATTTCAGGGAAACACAGTTAATTAGCCCTGACAGACACAGACACAGAGCTACTTCACAGCTAAGCCTGAGTCAGGATAAGCTCTCGGGGCAGCTGTGAAAACGCCTGTCAAACCGCAGCCGCCGGGAAGGGCTGAGCCACCTCCTCCCCGTCCCCGAGACAACAGGCAGGAGAGCTTGTCCCAGTGCGGGAGAGCAAACTGGGATGCAGTGGTGCTGCCATAGCTGCTTCACAAGCTGCTGGAAGAGCCGCAGGGGGATGGAGACAGGCAAGGCCGGGTAAGGAGACACTACCTGCAAACCCGATTCAGGCTGTGCTCGTCAGCAGGACCTGTGCTTGAATCAGACGCTGCAAACCCCAAAGTCCTGGCAGCTATTGCAGGCACAAGTTGCCAATAAAAAGTGCCACCAAAGCAGTATCATCCTGGGGAGGAATCTGTTTATTTTAAGATACACTCTGTTTCTGAAGAAGGATATTTTAGCAGCCTGCAACAGAAATGTGAACCAGAGGGTTAACCTGCCCATTCGGCCTTGGCCAGCCTTGCCGATGCTCACACAAGTTTCCTTGGATAGAAAACAAAAAGGTCCAAAATTCAAACTGTACACCTTTTTACAGGGTGCTTAGCCAGGCTCTTTTTACACTGCTGTACATGCTTGGGATAACTAAGTGCAACTGTATTCAGAACCAATACATCACCTCGGGCCACTAATGAAGGTAAAATAAAAGCTGTGGTGAGCGGAAGCTGCACAGATACACAGGCAAATCAAGCTCATCGTGTTCCCCATACCCCATGTGCATTTACCAAGAGAAAGAGTGGAGCAAAGACAGTTTATAAACCTTCCTGGCCACAGGGCTCCCTTCTCTTACCCCAGGAAGTATCTGTCAAACCGAGTGGCTTTGCTTTGTATCAGCTCTATTTACAACTGACTTTGCAACAGTGCAATTAAGTAGCTCACTCACGCACGGAGATTGTGCAGTATTATCGGCAGATTATTTTAGGCTCTCTCACAGTAACACTGTAACGCAATAGCTTTTAGGAACCAGAAACGCAGTGGCCAGCCAAAGCTTATTGCTGGTTCTTAACACCTGGATGTCTCTACACAGCAGTCACAACAGGGGCTACACCTGAAGTAGCCTCTAACAAACCTGCAGGAGGTGGTCAGTGGCCCCGCGGCACAGGGCATCCAGCAGGTGCATTTCTCCCGGGAGCAGCGTGAATTAGCCCACAGCGAGCCGCACTGCCGGCCAGCAGGCAGCGGGGACTGGAACGTGCTCAGGCTCCCAGGAAAGAGCCCGCTGTGGTTAACGGAGCTCTCCCAGCTGACAAGATACACTATAAAAGCAGCAGCAGCAGCAGCAGCCAGGGCATGCTGAAGGTGAGGAAGGAATGTAAAATGGGAAGAGGAAACTGGAAAGAGAGGCATGAGCAGAACTGCAGCCACCTCCACCTTCTGCTCTCGACTACTGCAGGGGAGGGTGTGATGGAGCAAGCGAGTGGAGAGATGGTCCAGCTCCTGGGCTCAGCCCTGCCCTGCTCACACCAGTTTCTTCAGTCCCCGGAAGCCCTGATGGGGCTGCAGCCATGGAGACCCCACAGTGCTCACTAGCAGCACACCAGACGCACGCTCCCCCCACGCACCCCTCGTCCCATGCCTCTCCGGGGCTGTGTCTCGGAGTCCAGGCGTGCTCAGAGCAGGATGCTTTCATCGAGCCTCGGTTCCCAGTGCCACAAGCACTACCTTCTTTTTCGCATGCAGGTTTCAAGCCTTCCCAGCTCTTCATAGGCCTGGTAGAAAATGTCAAAGTCTCTGGCACTCCAGCCCCTCCAGACAGCCAGGCACCACTCCATGTTTTCGTTCTCGAAGCAGCACACAACTGTGTCCTTTGCTACAAGAGCAGCATCCACCAGCGTCCTGGGAAAGGAAGAACAGAGCAGGGAAGGGCATTACAGCGGAGAGCAGCTCTGCTAACACGGCACACTGCTGCTCATCCGCAAGACACTGACTCACAAGCTTTCATTTCCAGCTATCGAATCTCTTTTTTATAAGCTGCAAATCCTTGAGAAAGGAGAACGTAACAAAAAGAGGGATCAGAAACTATGTCAAGGCAAAACCAAGTGGCTCAGTGACATGTGAAAAGATTTTCAAAGGGATTCAGGTGCCTAAACACGCAGGTGGGTGCTTAAGTCTGCTGTGACATTTTGAAGTTGCTGCTATTCTCCCTATTTGCTAAATCCAGACTCTTTTGCCTGCTGCCAGCTGGGCACTTTCAGAACAGCTCTGTCGTGCCCCAGCTAACGTGCTGCCCAGAGCTTCTGCAACCTGAAATACAGTGTGGAAGTGGGACGGAGCCCAGCTGTGCCAGCTTAGGGTATGAGCTTTGAGGCCAGATCAGCAGGTATAGCTATGGCAACAGCCCAGGGATGCGCAAGGTTCGTGCAGAAGCAGTCCTGCACGGCAGCACCATGTTGCATGTGCTTCCCTTCATGGTCTCCCAGCACGTTACCTGATCAAACAACGGGGTTAGAGCAGGCCCTGCAGATACCCCAGAGGGAGGTGGCCAGGCAGAAGATGATACTTTCGTCCTCGCAGGGTTAAAGGGACAGGAAACCAGCCCTCTCTGACAGAGGATGGGGGAAGACCGGCCCCAAACTGTTTCTCCAGAAAGGCCCCTAGATGGGGAGCACCAGCAACAAGGGATGTCCTTGGCAGCTAGCTTTCATCACAAACTGCCCCTAAGAAGCCACCTCACCTCCCTACCCTACCTCTGCACTTGGAAGGGCTTGGAGGAGGCAAGCACTACTGGTTGGGCTTTATCCTACTGGGAAAACAGGGCGAGTCAATGGCCATGGTGCCTGAACCAGCCAGGCTGCGAAGCCGGGCAAGGCTGAGATGGCCGTGTCCTCACTTCATCTGGGGAACGCAATATCAACCTAACAGTACCTGCGAACGGTAAAGAGAATACTCCGCTCCCAACTAGCTGATAAAGACACTCAGTTCACAAGCAGAGGGAACGGCAGGAGCACTTTGATCTCTTTGTTTGTGTTTGCCTCGTGGCAATAAATGATAATTTATAATCTTCAGCACTGCTTAACCTCCATTTCTTTGGACACAAATAGTACAATCCCAGCCTGGTGTTTAAGTGATCAGCAGAAACACCCCCATCTCTCTAGCAGGTATTTATTTACTTGGACTCTTGTTCACTGTATGAAACATTTTAGATTAATGTATATAACTGCTCTCCCCTGGGCTCCAGGAGCCTTCCCCCAGCCCGTCACTGCCGACAGCACAAAGGTACTCATTTAGAGCAAGAACATCAACCTGATCCACGTGAATGCAGCCACAGACAAGCACTGCGCTCTGCATAAATACACCTCTTGTTCTAAACGCAGGGGCCGAGTCTGCCAAGCTCCACCGATCTTCTGCCAGGTGCCCTCAGAACACCAGCAGTCAGCACCAGGTAGGATCAGACCGGTGGTTACTGCATTGTGCAAGACACTCCTGCCTGTCTCGTTATGGGGGTACTTGGCCTCTGTGGCTTTTGGAGACCAGACCGTGGTTGCAGTGCCTTCCCCTCACCATCTGTCAGGCTATAAAGAGCGTGTACATGCCTCAGTGTGCAACCAGCAAGTGTGTCTCCTCTGGCTGGGACCTTTTCAGATGCTTCTGGAAGCCAAGAGGAAGCTCCCAGGAGCCCCCGGAGCCCACAGAGCCACCCTCTGCCCCCTAGTCCCCTTGTGCCCCCGGAGACTGGTGTGACAGGCACTGCCCAGTCAGCCTCACCCGTACGGAGCCAGTTCCCCTGCCTTCAGCACAGCAATCACTCTGCCCCGCTGGGTGCCGGATTCCTTCTCCAGTCCAATAACAATGATATCCCCTCCTCTCCTAGAAAAGAAACGAGGGACGTGTCACATGTACTCAGCAATGGGGACTGCTGACAGCTGAGGAAGATCCACGCTGGATAGGGAGGATCTCTGCTGCACTCCCTCCTGCAGTTACACGACATTTTGCAGGGAGAGGGGCACTGTGATGCAACGCAGGGGCATCCTGAATCCACTACAGTGAGAGCCCCCATGACAGGCAAAATGAGACTCCCAGTGGTTTCCAGCTCAGCAGGAGGCAACAGGACTTGCCAGGGTTGCATCTGAGCAAGGAAGCTGCCTGCTGTTCTTTGTTGCTTCAGTAGCTGGGGAAACAGGGCTTTGACTCTTACCGCCTGCCTTCTCATTCTGCTGGAATCAATCCAGCAAGCCCTTAGGTGTGGCCATTCTGCTTAATGCTAGATACCTTTAAAAGGGGGTAGAAAATCGATGTACCATTGTACTGGGAGCAAAAGTTCTTCATGGCAACTTGACTTTCTGGCCAGGTGAATCATACTGGCAATGCAAAAGTTCCCAAACCAGCCTGAGCTGATCTCAGGTTCAGCCCAAGAGGGATTTTGAGGAAGTGACCCGCTTACCTGGGGATCCATATGAGATCTTTTACTGGAAGAATCTTGACAGCTTGGAGATGCTGCATGCTGTCACCTCCAGGCACAGCATCATGATCCAGGGAAGGCTTCAGCTCACGAAATTTGTCAGACTCCTCAAAATCTGTGGAGAGTAGTGCACTGGAAGAGCTCATGGGCGAGCTGGGTAGGCTGGAGGGGCATGGGGTTACCCTGTTAGGAGGTGAGGAGGAGTAGGAAGACACAGAGCAATAATCTGTGAGCGAGTCCTGGTGGTTTAATATCTGGGTGCCAACCTCCGGGCTGTAGATAATGCTCACATCCACCAGCGGGTTATTCTCCACTGCTTTGTGGTTCACAGGTGCCGTAGCGGGGATGGCTGCCGAAGGCTGCTGGATTGTAAACATGTCTCTGAGGGGGCTGCAGTCTCCGCAGAAGTAGCGCGCACAGAGCTGGTAAGTGGTAACGTGATACATCACCAGGAAGTTGCTTTTATCATCCAGACACCACACCACCTCCTCCCCGTGACACTCGGAGTTGCAGGCGATGGATGTGATCATTGACGGCGGGCTGAACGGCTCCAGCCTCCTGCTGATCTCCATCATGGCACAGTCTATGATGAGGATGCCAGGACCGTTGCTGTACCAGACCTCCGCTCCGCTGTTGGTGATCTCCATGGCCTTCACGGGGTACGGGTTCTGCCGGGGGTCGTCATCAGAAATGTTGAATTTGGACCTGTTTGCTGTGTGGGAGCACAGGTAGGAGCAGCTGTCCCCTGGGATGCCCTGGGACACTGAAAACACCGCTACAAGTCCATCTGACAAGCCAGCCAGCACCACATAGAAGTTCTGCAAGAAAGAGAGAGCAAAATCTCCATATGGATTCTTTACTTCTCTGCAATACAGGAGCTTTCGATCCCAGAGACTCTGGCTGCCTCTCACAGTTCTGCAAGTACACTAGTAACTTATCTCAAATCACTCAGTGATAACATCAACATAAAAAGAAGTGATTACATAGGAGCTGCTGCAGAGCCATACTCCTCTCACCCAGTATTACCTCTCTCTTTATTGGCAAGGGAGGACAGATGGACCTGGCAGCCTGCCCCGAAGGTTAACAAACTCAAGCTGGAGTATGTTCAGAGACAGCCATCACAACCCTAAGAATCCAGCTGTAGAAACCTGGCTCATTTCCAAAAAGGAGTAAAGCTATTGCTGTCAGTGTAGGCAGGAGAGAAATGGAAGAGATGCAGTAAAAACGGAAAGACAGGGAGGCAATCCTCTCATAAGCAAGTGCATGCAGTGATCGCTCTGCATCCTATGCCTGCTGCTTTGACAGCACCACTCTTCCCAGGGACATGCTCTGGGTCTGGGACCCCTGGCAGCTCAGAGACATCCCAGCGAAGGGTGCAGAAGCAGCAGCAGTTCAGCAAAGCAGCTGCCAAGCGCCATGAACAATTAATTCTACAGGTAGTTAAAAACCTGCCCCTAAATGCACAGATGTGTTGGCTGCGGAAGCTGCGGCCGGCGTCAAGCTCTGGTGCAGTGCTCCGCGGCACTGCTGCGACGGATGCCGTCACGTCGCATGGACAGGAGCCGGTGAGAAGGCCATGGCTCACTGGGTCTCCGACTCCTCCAGCTCATCACATCAGTGCAAAATGCTGTTAAACAGACTGGGAAATGGATCCCTCGGGAACAAAACTCCCCATGACCTTGGGTCTGTACCAGAAACTCCCCCATCTGTGAAGCAGATAAAACAATACCTACCTCAAAGGCCTTTCTATTTCCTCCCCGTGGAGCAATAAATTCTAAAAAAAGACCCTTTGCCCAGGGCTTTTTGCTGTTGTTACAATCTGGCTGGACTAAGCAAAGCAAAACCAACAGAACCAGACTGAGCACTGCCAGCTGAACCGACACAACCTCAGCCCTCCGCAGCCCCGATGTGGCAGAGAGCCCTGCCTCCTGGGGTGCCTGGGGCGCCAGCGACGCTGCCCACCGCTGCAGCATGGGCTGGGGACTCAGCATCACCCCTTGTTGCTCATAAATTAAGGGAAAGCCGGTGCCCTTCCAGGGATCTCAGCTGTGCCAGCCCTCAAAGGTCGCTCCCAGGCTGTTTAAACCCATAAAGGCCAAAATCAATCCAATGTGAATTGCTCTCAGATAGCAAGGGGCAGATAGCACAGGGGTAAGTATTAGTTTAATTGATAGCACTGTTTGCAACGCTCATTAAGAGTCTTGGACAAAAAGACACTATCTGCATAAAAAGTATGAGTAAAGCCATGAGCGTGCTGAGCCCGTATGACTAATCCAAATCACAGCAGAATTTTACTGTAATGGGAAAAACTAGGGAAGCAAGTGGAAAGTTGTGAAATGGGACTTGGACTTTAACTCAGTCTAGTCCCAATTCTCTAACCACTAATTAAAAGAAACCCAAATGACCTGCAGCGTTCAGTGCCGTGTCCCCGCTGCCATGTGGATCTGGTGCAAAAGCTCCTGGATATGGCTTTGCCAGGGAGTTGCATCAATAGGTTGGCACACGGCACAACGCTTTACACAAGCTGGGGTTTGGGTTACTTTTTCTTTGGAAAGGAGTTTGATTATTTAAACCAGAACAAAACAAAGCAGAACAACCCACATTTTGCTGGTGAAAATGGTCCAATTTTCCAGTCCAAAGGACCCTGAACAATAGGTATTTCCTACTAAAAATGGAAAATATAAATTGAAATGGAAACATCTGAAATTAACCGAAATGTGGGTACGTCACCTGAACTGCTCCTAGTGTGACACAGGACACTACTAAAGTCTTCAGAGATGTCTCTACTTTTGTCTCATTCAATTTGAAAATGCTGAATTATCCAAACATAGTCTTAATAAAAAATATTTTGATTTCTTTGATTAGCGTCAGCTACTGCAGAACAGAATCCAGATTCCCTTTTGGGTTCCATAGGCCAAATTTCCACAGCGCTGAGCAATCGGCACCATAACTGAGCAGAGCTGCGTCAGCGATCCCCACCCAGCTTTACTGGTAATACCAACTCTGCCAAATTCTAGCCTGTCTGGCACGGCACAATGGTGGAAGCAAATCTGGAAGATGTTTTATGCTTTGGGTCACTTATTGCTCACTGCCTTGGCTATCAGGACCGGTTTCCATCCAGCCTATCTGTTGTTATCTCTCTGTTTAAGGAACAAGGAGTAGGAACTCAAATGCTGAGAAATGCCCTTAACCTGCCATCCCTTGCCTGACTGAGACAAGGAGGTGACCCCATTCACAGAAGACCACGGCAAAGGCCACCCAGCCACGGGTGCCACTGACTCGCCAGACTTTATTAGGTGCTGGTGCAGCCAGGCAGTGAGACAAAACTCTCCAAATCTGGGTATTACAACAGTGACCAAAGGCAGGCAGGGCAGCAGCCTCCAGAAACCTTAAGTAACTTTCTCAGAATTCATTTTCAACATTTGGGCTCCACAAAGAGCCAACAAAAACACACAGCAACAAAACTGCATTTGAAGTCTCCGTCCTGCCAGAAGTCCCACTGTGCCAGGGAGGAAGGCCTCTGAGCGGGGCTGTGATGGTATGTGATGTGCAGGAGATGAGCTGGCACTAGATGTCCTGTCCTCGCAGCTAAGGACAGCACAAGGCTTGGAGCCATTGGGACGGCCACTGCAAGCAGGTTAAAAAAAAAAAAAATACAGCCCCCGACACCACAGCCTTGGTCACCTCCTCCTCTCTTCCCCACAGGGTCTAGCACTGCTGGCAGCAAACGCTGCGGCAGGCTGCAGCCTTTAAATGTAGCTCTTGTTTTCATATGTTCCAGGTTTTTGCAAGAGGCCAGAGGCTTGCACCCATTCAAATTTCTCTCTCCCTCAACATCTCTTTGTAAGAAGATTGCAAACCAATTCAGACAGCATCTTGTTTTGCTGCTCTTAACCTGTTTTTTTGCTCATTTGGTTTTTTTCTGGAAGGAAATTTGCTGAAAATTTTATTGTTTGCCAAAACCAATGATACTGGTGACAGAAAGCATACAACAAAAAAAGCTTAAATTGTATAAGGCTTTTCCTTGGCTGGCGAGTTTTGGATTCTGGGCCCCTTTCTGCTGCTTTTAAATTTCCATGATGCTTCCTTTGGATGAAAACCCAAGTTTTGGAAACTATTTCTTTTGGATCAGTCTTCCCAAGGCAGTCATAAAGAATTCCCCTTCCCAGCAACATCCCTCAGCAATTCTCTGACTGCAAGTTACCTCACATCTCATCAGCTAAAGGCTTTCTTCCCAGGGAAATGCAAGCAATTCTCTTCTCTGCTGGGCAATAACGACTGTGTGATAGCTCAGATACAGCTTACTGTGCCATACAGAAAGTTTGACAAGCGTAAGTTTTCCACTTAGCTTTGCTGGATGAACTGGCTGTTTCAAAAAACGGTTTAGTTTCTTGCCAGCCTGGTCTGCACATCCCTATGGCTGCTGCTCTGGCTATTTCACTGCCAAACTCATTCATAGAAAGGAGAGAGGAAAAAGTAAGTCCAATAAACTAAGAAGGAGTGCGCCGAAGGGATGTGGATTTCTGGAAGGTTGGGTAGGGTCGGGGGAGGAAGGGAGGTGTCTAGACTCAATATTACTATTGTAGGGCCTGGCATTATTTATGACATTTTCTAGGCAAGCCACAAACTGAAAATAGAAACCAGGAGACATAAAGCCACTTGTAATCTCTGAGGAATGGCTTTGCAAGCTGTATGACAGTGGAAAAGCTGAAAGTGAAAGACTCGTTCGACTATCCTGGACAAAACCTCATGCAGCATGAAAAAGAAATTTGCCCTACACATCAGAAATGAAACTCCACGGCACTGAAACGCTGCAGGTCTGGGAGCCAAAGCAAGCCAACAGATGCAGTCTCCCAGCGGGTGAAATTCAGCCCTGTGCCAACTTTACATCTATGCCCTACTTTAGTCCTACTTACACCATGTTTGGAAGTGAAGCAGTACACCTTACACTAACCATCTGCCTTGGATCCAGTCAGCGATGCGGCAGTCCGAGCAAATGAGCCAGAAATGGACAATAACTCAGAACAGGCGTGCGGTATAAAACAGCTCCACTGTCACTCCGAGACCTGCTCCATATTGCGCTTTTAGACACATACCAGTCTGCTGGCATTTGCAAAAACTACACAGCTACCAATAATGTCGGAACATAATTACATGTTTTCGCTTAAGGTGGCTGTAAGCAACCCGGAGGTAATTTAGCCTGAAAACAGTTTTTATACATCTCCCAAGACTTGCCCGCAATAGGCAGTCATGTCAGATTTCTCTTGCCCATAACTGGATGTTAGCAAATCCAGAACTAGACAGATAGTATATAACTTCTGTTATTACCCATAAGAGTAATTATCCATATTACCCATAAGAGCTGTATTACCTAAGTGTTCTCATTCAAACCCAAAAAAGGAGCATGGCTGAACCTAGATAATATTTCAAGACGACTGTGCACACCAACGACAGCGTGCACACACACCAGGAAAGGACTGGGTACAAGAGCTAGGATATAACCAAGTCCTGCATTACCAGTTAATAAATCTCCATTCTAATTATTGTTTCTTGTCCTCTCTATTTTGCTTGATCAGCCTAAACCTTGCCTTCCAGTGATGTGGAAACACAGCTGGAAAACTTCCTTGCAGAGGAATGTGATCTATTTTGACTATTTTCCCAGCAGGCTTGGAAGTGCCAGCTTTGGTCCCCTGACTCAGGTTCTTGCCCACACCTCTGTCTTCTGGCAGAGGCACAAAGACCTGCAAACCTCCTCGCACTGCCAGAATGTTCCTGGGCATTGCAAAGTCCTTCAACACCAGCTAGTGACAAGCCGCGCAAACTCTGGCAGCTGGGCCCAGCTGCAGACAGCTTAGTCTCACTAATGCCCCTTTTCCTTTAGGTTCCTCCTTACCTTTTTCACAACAGGCATTACTAGAAAGCAGCTCACAGTAGCAGGAGTGTCTAAACCCTTCTGCGGAGACTTTAAAGGACACATGCCCTGCAATCCATACACAGAAATCTTCTGGTCCTGTGAAAGAGCACAAAAAATTCTGTAAGTCTCAATCATCTTCCATGCTTTTCATATTTTGTGACCTGAACAAGATCAAATTGGTTCCAAAACCAGTTTTTACTTGTATTTCTTGATATCCAAACCCTGGGTTTCTCTTTGTGCTCCCTGGAGAGCATTTGCCCCGCCTGTGGGTAGAAAGCAGGTGCTGCCTTCCCCAGAATGAGTTGTGGGCAACATACGCACGATCCAAAAGCCACCGAAACCACCACTATAGGTGTTTTATCACCACATCTAAAAGTAGCATTTGACAACCCTGACTGCATAAATCCCAAACATTCCAGGATAATTGAAACATGTTTT
Source organism: Falco biarmicus (assembly GCF_023638135.1). NCBI lineage: Eukaryota > Metazoa > Chordata > Aves > Falconiformes > Falconidae > Falco > Falco biarmicus. The sequence continues at coordinate 66,845,864 of NC_079294.1, read as the reverse complement.
ATGTTACTTTGTATTAATTTGTCAATGCAAGGAAAGCTAATTACAGTGTATGTGGAATTACACCTGCTCTACACCTCATAAATCCACTAAACTGATATAAAGCACCTGGTTTGGGGAATAGCAACACATTTCATTTTGATCAAAAAGTGGGAATACAATGCTTTAAGATTATTGAAATTTAACTATTATAAAAAAAAATAGGAATATTCGCACTTTACTTCTACTTGGGGACCAAAAAAGTCAAAATATCTTATTTTCCTATGGGGAAAAAAAAAAAAAAAAAAAAAAAAAAAAGAGTTCTATCTTGTCACTCAGTTACAGCATCCATGCTAGGGCGGAGTGAATGAACCAACACAAATTATTTATTCAGCAAGTGTGGCCTTTTTTCCCCCAACTCTGACACACCAAACTTCAGGAACATTTCCATTTGTTTCAGCCGGTTTTTGTTTGGTTTGTGTCAAACAATTGTGTCAGAACCGGCTGACACTTAATGCAGCCCTTACGGGTGGACAGGGCTCCGAGGGATAAACCAGCCGTGCTCTCTCACTCTTATCTTTTTAGCTGCAGTTTTCCCCGGTGAACACAAAACTTGGGTACCCATTTCCCACCGACTTGCAGATCCCTCGGGGCGCTTTCAAAACCCCACCCTTAAACACATGGTTTCTTTCACTGCTTTATCGCTTACAGATAAGGACATTTCCCAGATGAAACCCTGGGTAGAAATGCTACAATCCGGAGAGTTTTGCCTCGGAAAGCCGAGGTTCCCACGATCACTTTGAACACCAGGAGGCACGATTTTGGTCTAGGTACCAGCTATGTAACAGGTAGAAACAATACACAAAGAGAAAGCAGATGCAAAGCCTCCCTGCTTATCTGAGATGCCCATCGTCTCACTCTTAGCTTTACTAATTTCTCTTTCTCTTAATTGGTATCTCTTCCAGCGAGGCTCCTCTTGAGTGGGGCACTGAAGTGCAGGCAAGGCTCACCTCTGTGGCAGCCCAGAGGGCATTCTGGAATTTTAGTTGGCAGCACAGCTTCATTCCTGGGCAGCTCATCCTCTCCACTTCTATGACTCCCTTCTCCGGATTCACCACTGTATAGTTTCTGAAAGGAGCAAACAATAATTTCCTATAGCCAACATTCAGGCTCCACACTGCTACAGGATGGGACTCGGCACTTTTGGCCAAGCCTTTAACGCGACTGTCCAGATGTGGATGATGATGCAAGGATCTACACCCCTCCAAACGGTCATTGTAAAGGAAGAGAAATACAGATGTGCCACGGCTGGTCCTCAGGGGGCAGATACGCAATTGCTTCTGTGAAAATTTAAACTCAGCTATCTGACTTTGCACAGAAATAGATTAGGAGAACTTACATGGTCTGTTACTATAATTCAGCTGTGAGACAAATAGCTCCAGCTGAATAGCAGTAATTAATAGCTGGGAGGTCTCAGCCCATCTTGCCCATTAGTTTCTCAAGAGAGTATGTGCTCGTTCTCCAAATGCACTGCCTCAGTATTATCTGGCTTCATTATTTATTCTAGTAAATAAACAGAAGAGCATGATTCTTCCAAATAAGAGCAAAGATCTGTAACGTGATAAAATAATTTATAAATATGACTAATTAACATTTTCGTAACTAAAAGGTTTTTGTTCATTTGGGGTTTGGGGAAGTTTATTGGGTTTGGGTGTTTGAACAATAACTGGATATTCACAGCCACATCTGTGAGCCCCAGATGTTTTACCAACCGTGGCACAAGCAATTACACATCCTGAAATCTGCCACATATAAGTAATTTGTTATTCAGCAGTCTCCAGCAAGTGGGACTGTCCAGTCAGGAAGCAGATTCACCGAGATATATTGCTGCGAATATTTGGACAACATCCATGCATTCAAAATACATCTGTGAGTCCCATGTGTCTCACCAGTTTTAGCAGGAATAGTTATACTGTCTGCACTGAACGACTGACCAGGCACCACAAACAGCAAAGCAAATTGTTCATGAACAAACCATGTACCTTTCCCATTAGGTTAATGGTTACAAATAATGAACACATTAATATAAAATGTAGATCAGATTGTGCATGTTTCCAAATAAGATCGGGGCTATAAAAATTAGTAACAACCATAAAAATAAACCTAACTAGCCATGGGTCACATGTGGCTGAGCAAAATACCATCATCTCAGTCACAATTTAATAACATTTAAAGCACATGCCTTTTCACTATAGCACACATTTTACTGGTAGTATACACTTGGATGCACACACAGCTTCAGGCATGTGGCTAACTCCCGATGATTTCAACAGGATTTAAGCATGTGCTTAATTGCTTTGCAGAACAGAGATGGAACTGCAGCCTCAATTAGGAAAGGTTTAGTGTTAAATGGTCTCATTAGCAAAGGCAGAACACATCTGTTCTCATGTACAAATGCTTCATCCTGTGTGTGTGAATCATTACACTGCCCTAATCTTCTCCTCATATTAACTGAAGCAGAGTTAAGCTCATTAAATATCCTTTATAAAGCAACCACTGTTCCCAATTAAAAGAGTTTGGGAAAACCGTGTTCACCGTCTCCTTGGCATTCACCCAAATTCACTTTCACCTTCTTTACCTCCCTCCCAGAAGCATAAGTGAAGATGCTGAAGGATTTTTACTTAAAAAGAAAAAAAAGAAAGAAATTACTAATGTGAGTCATCTCACCTGGTGTCTTCCTTCCCATCCCAGAACACCACAGTGTACTCCTGTCCTTGGGAGCAGAAGAAGGAAGACTGCTTCCCACAGGATAGCAGGTACATAAATGTTGCAAAGGTAGGATCTTTCATCTGTCCTACCACAGAAATGGCCAGTGGACGCTGTGGGGAAAGGAGAATAGAAAGACATACGTCACACGAGACAGTTGGAGGTCTAGATGAAATAAAAGACTCATAATAATCATTATTGATTAAAGCTAGAGAGCCAAGAAGTAGGCCTACTTCAATAAATGCTTCTGCTACTTTCTCAAATCTGCATCAAATTCTCCTTATAAATCCCACCTCACTGGTTCTTAGCATCCTCTGTATCTCAGACACTGAAGCCAAATCTCTTCTGTACTTCCATGGTTTGGTCTGTGACTCCTACATATTTTATTGATTAATTTCTTCAGGCTGACAAGTTTTGGAAGCTGACCCACTGTCATGACAGTGTCTAGCTGTTTGTGAGTCAAGCTGGCCTTTGAAGGACAACAGCTCTGAAACAGCAACTTGTAATTAATCAAAAACGTAACGCAGCATAATCCTTTTCTCATACTTTGAACCCTTTTCTTCCTCATACCACTTTTTATAATCTTGGGGATTTTGAAGTCTTTGTAGTTACACTGACAGCAGGATGCTGTAGCTGTTTCTGGAAATTATGGGTAATGTCTCGCCCTGGTGAAATCAATAGCCTAACTGCGATTGACGCCAAGGGACCTTCATGTCACTGCAGATGTCTAAGGCCACCAATCTGCCATCATTTCGTTCATAAAACTCTCATTTAAGTCAACAGAAGTGCTGGGCCAAATCAGCAGGAGGGGTAAATGCGCAACTGAGCTGTTCTGCTGTAGGAAGAGCAAGCTCAGCTGTCCTGTGTGAAGAGGGCTGCTGGATCCTCGTAGCTACAAATCAGAAAGCACTGGTCACGAGGGCTGTCTTGTACCTTTTCTGGCTTAGTGTCCCAACACTCCATCATGAGTGCCTGCATCCTATATAGCTGCACCTCTTCTGGTTGCCCAAGAACGGGACGGATCCCTTTAGACAGCTTCTTTGCAATCTGGAGCTGGTGTTGTCCCAGCACAGGCCGCTGACCAGACAGAAGCTCATACAGGACCATCCCATATGAGAACATGTCAACCTAGAGCCAGAAACAGAGACTGAAAACCAGGGCAGAGCTCCCTTGGTAGGCAGAGCAGAGAGCAAGGAAGACCACAGCGGGAAAGCTAGTGCTGCAGCACCATGCCTGAGGGAATTCAGCCCCATGCACGAAGCCAGCCACCCACTGCTGTCACGCAGAGGCTGCCCCCAAAGATGTACCACAGTCACCTTCTCATCGTAGACTATGCGAGGTCTGATCTCAGGAGCTTGGTAGCCCGGCGTGCCTTCCACACCAAGCGCGCCTTCGTGGAATGACTGCCGGGAGATTCCGTAGTCAGAGAGTTTGATATTGATGTGTTCTTTAACGTCCAGGGACCACACCAAAATATTGTCTGACTTCAGGTCGCAGAAGATGATGTTCTTCTTATGCAGGTAGGCAAGGCCTGTTACAATCTGATACGCTATTTTGTGTGTCAGCATGTGCCCCAGTGGCACAAAGGAAGACCCTGGCACAAAGAAACAGCCTGTCTTCAGTTCTTGCAATAGCAATAACTGCTTTTTTTAAATCTTTTTTTCTTTCTTTTTTAAACTCCAGAACAATAACTAACAAACTTTTAAAACATCACTCAATGCCATCATTTGAAATGACACTGTTCGTGTTACTATACATGTCTGACAGTTCTATTAGATGCCTTTTTTAAACCCTTTCACTTCTAGACCCCTAAATCTTCTGGTGAACGTTAGTGTTTGACTGAAAGTTGACACAAAGCCAAGGTGCCAAGAGGGCGAGATGGCCTCAACCTATCTTGGAATTAGTGTCATTCATTTGACAGCAACAGAAATACAGATAATTACGAGAGAATTTAGAGCGCCAGACACCCATCTGCAGGGGGAAGAACAGAGCATTACCCACGCAGGACTGAAGCGAGATGCATTTCTTATTAATCTGCAGAGAAATTGAAAATCCAGGTCTCCAAAGTAGTTTTGAAAATCCTGCATCAATTTTTACCAGGCTCCCAAAGGCACAGTTTAGGAGCAAGTCCATCCCTCCCACTTCCCGTAGTCTGGAAAAAAAAAATCCCCTTCAGTAAATCAAGCAGTAATTTAAACGCTGTTGACCATTTGCCACTACCATGACTTGGAGAGTGAGCTCTCCCAGGAGGGACACCCTGTTTTTACCTTTGGAGTTTTCAGACAATACAGTGGTGAGGCTGCCCAGAGGGGCCAGCTCTAGGGCAAAGCAGAGAGGATGGATGCTGATGCCAATGAGGGAGACGATGCAGGGGTGTTGCAGGGAGTGGAGCATGCTGGCCTCCTGGCGAAACTCGGAGAAGTTCTTCATGGCATCCATAGCTCTCAGGTGTTTCAGCATGGTATCTGGCAAGACACACGAACCCCTTCTCACTCCCCAGCTGAGAAACAAGGTCAGAAATAATTCGGAAGGTGCTAATCACTAGGCAAATGCTGCAGGAAGAAGGCAGCTTGTGGGGTCATGCCAACAGCAAGGCTTTAAGTTGCATTGTCATGTTGATGCATGAACTTATTGGCTATAAGCAGGATATATATGGCTGTCTCAGGAAGAGAGTGCTCCCCTGGTCCTGTAACACCAACCTCAAGTGCGACTGGCACACACTGTTCTCACAGGTCACCTGGATGATTTTGGAAAACTCGTGCTGTGCTTTTTAAAGTAGGGACTCTCTGGGTGTGGATGCCACATCGCAGACCCTTTGGTGGAAGGAGTCTTCCCTACCCTTTCCCAGATGCTCTGCCAGAAGAAGGACCCTTCACAGTAATTGCCTCACTTTCCTCATTTTTGTTAGGAAAGGATGTAGTGAACCCCTGAGCTGTGGAGGAGGCCAGCTGCTGCCCCAGTGACAAATGACCTTTGGAAAGAGCAGACCTGCCTGAGCAGCCTGTGGTGTCCGATAGCAGAAGGACACTTTCCCCTATCCTTTGTCCACGGACTGAAGCTCTGCTGGAAACCTGGACAGACAGCATGTGCAGTGCAAGAGCCTGTCCCTGCCTGGAGGAGCTGGCAGGATGAGAAGGATTTCCAATATGCTTTCTGTAGTTGCTGGCACAGATGGAGTAAAAGACTTACTCAGAAGTGGAGACCCACAAGTCCTTCATGCAAACCCATGCAAATCCAGACTTCGCATTGCCAAATAGCTTGGGAAGAGGAGATGAAATCTTGCCTCCCATCCCACCTGAGGGCTCTGCCTTGGCACCCTGTGAGTCCACCCACTGACCTGCGGGAGAGAAGCTTCCTGCAGTGCCAATGACCTTCACTGCCACAAGTGCTTTCGTGAAGGACTCTAAGATGCAGCCTCCTCCTCCATGGAAACACATCAGTTTTGCTATATACTTCAAAGCTGTATTTAAACAGGTGCCACCAGCACTTTGGAGAGCAAAGGCTCTTTGGTCTTAAGTTGGGATCGCAGACCGCAAGAGCCGATTCCCAACACTGATTCTGTGTACTGTACCTGCAGCTGAAGTAGGAGAACCCTTGCATTTTTTAATCTGAAATCTCTTCACAGCCACTGGTTTTCCTTGGTATCGTGCCCGATATATAACGGTTCCACTTCCACCCTGGCCAAGAACATTGTTTTCATTTTCACTGCATTCCAGTTTGCTATTTTCCAGGAACAGTCTGCCAAAAAGAGATTGGAGCTTTTTAATTAAAAGTTTCAAAGACATTGTAAATGAATGTTTTAATGTGTTCACATTTTCACAAATCCCTAATAGGTTCTTGTCTAATCTACTGAGAGGACTGGATCAGCTAAACTACCTGGGTCATCTCAGTATACTCTCTGCTGGCTCATGGTATAACAGGTTTCTCAGAGAAAAAAGTAATTCAGGCAAATAAGCAAAAAAAGCTTTTTACTAGTTTATCCCACAAGAATCAAACAGATCTGGAAAGCACATAAGCTCCTTTTCCAAGCAGATGACACAGGTACAGATATTTGTACCATTTATCTGTATTAATGATTTTTTTTTGCTTCATTTACCTCCTGTTCCTCTTTTTCTCCACTGGGGCAGGACAGGACGTTCATGAACAGCCCCACACTCTGAAACCTGATTATTCAAATCAGCTTACTGTTTCCAGGCTGTAATTCATCATTTCCCTGCTCTTCCAGAGACTACTTTTACAGCTGTTCACACTTCAAACTTCTCCACTCACCTCATGCCCATCAAATAGATGTCTAGGAGATCACATGTGAGGAGGGCTGTCATGTCGAGCTGATGGGGTGTTTGCCCCATCATAAAATGACCCCAAGAAAGGAACAGGGGCCAGTGGTAGCACAGAAAGCTCTGATAGCAGCCAACAAGACACAGTTGGTCTAGAGGTCTCATGGCTCTGTATTGGGCACAGAAAGGTCTGAGAGAGTGTGAACCAAAAGAGACATTGGTCTCCTCTCCTGCTCGCTATCAGGAGGTCTCTTGCTCTACACGCTATGTAATAAGGGGTGTAAGACTGAACCCATCTGGGAATGCAGTTAAGCAGCTTAAGGATCTGGCAGCACTGCTACGGGTAGGGAAGAGCTGTTTCAGCTGTTCGACTGCCACACTACTACAATACATCTGACAGCCCTCAGCTGAGCAGGAGCCTCGATTCAATGTGAATTCTCTAGTGGTCTCTATATAAATTCACTCACCTACAGACTCTTCAAAACTAAAGGTGATTTCAGTGCCAATCTTGTGACGAAGCAGCACTTCCTTTTGGTTTTGCCATATTAAAATCTCCTTTCTGGGTTCCCCGAAAGACTTTGCCTACAGAAAAGCTCTGGCCAGAGTACTGGGCAATGCAGGACAGCTATGACTCAAAAAAGAGACCTTCGTATTGCACCACAATGATCTCAAAGGATCCCCTGAAGCGATGACTCCGGTCAGCACACAGCAATTGTCTAAGCAAGTATGCTGACCACCAGGAGTGCAGTTTAGGATGAATTGCCAGAGTAGGGATTGAGAGCAGATGAATTTGTTTCCTGTGGTCAGTATGTTCCTCTAGCAGAGATGACTTAGGAAAAAAACCCAACTGAATTACATAGGTACACTGAAACTTAACCAAAGGCTATCAAATAACATTACCTGGCAGGAAAATCAGTCATGAAAAGCTCTGGGACCAGCTCTTGGAGAGAAACGGGGATGTCAGGGTGGTTAGGACATGTGATGTAGTCCAGTTCAATGGCAGTCAGGACACAGTCCTCCATGTTAAAGTACTGCACGTCCTCCGCCTTCTCACCACACTCATTCTCCTCCGGCTTGGAAGCTGCGCAGATGTGGCAGGGCACATACTGCTCCATCAGCAACGTACCGTCACTCTCGGTGGCTGTGAGTGCTTCAAAGCAAGCAAGCAAACAGAGAACAACATAACCCACACAAACTGAGAAAGAACATCAGCTCCTAGTGCATTCAACTGCCTGCAGTCACTACCTGGATCCACTGGCTGAAAATGGTCACACTCAGGAAAGCAGCAATTTACTGCAGTGTATTGACTGGAATAACAAAACAGCATTTTGCAAAATATACACAGACAGCCAGCACTGAGGAGACAGGACTGCTGACATAATAGCTGCTCTGCTTTGGTCACAGGTAATGCACAGGCTTGAGAAGAAAATGCAGGACCAGTAGAAATTAGAAGTATATGAATAAAGCATCGGAGAGAACCTCCTTCTTGCTGGGTGTCTGTGAGCTGTATATAGGGATCACAGCGTATGCTAAAGAGCATGACCCTGCAGTAGAAGGATGGCAGCTGTGAGGCTGCCCAGGAGCCCCAGCCATGTCTGCTTCACAGACTGCAAGCTGCCGGGTGGCTTCAGGCGGAGAGCAGGCATGGGAATGGGAGTGGGAGTGGACTGGGAGGCACGCAGTGCTCAGGCTGAGTGCTTCAGGTGCAGGCCAGGAGTGAAGCACTCACCTGCAGCACCCAAGGTAGGAATACAGTTCCTGTGGGCTCCCTCCCAGGCAATGTTTTCAGTCCTGCTGGGGGAAATGCGGGTTCTACAAGACTAAACCTTTGGGAGGCTCACACCTCTCCCACTAACTACAGAAGGATTTTGTGGTGACAGGGACAGGCTCCATTAAGTGCCTACAATTAGCCAGGGTGAATATAGGACGTAGCCTTTGAAGTCACGACTCCTCTCAAGTTTCAGTGATTAATGTTATCATTAATTCGAAGGCAAATAAAAACTTGTTTTATCTGCATAACATCCAGAACACGAATATGTGAGAGTGCACAACCGTTTCCTCCAGAGAGCCTCCAATTAAGAGATTTTGGCACTGTTTTCTAGACCAGTGTGGGATGACAAAGAACACTTCAGATTTTGTTTTGATTTTAAACGAAGTGTACTGGGGTTGCAAACAGCCTGCTGGGTAACAGCAGGATCTGTCCTGATCACAGGAAAAACAACTGCAGGAGTCAAGGAAGTTACCTTGGCACAGAGTCCCTGGTATCATATTCACTCATGCCTCTCGCATCACAATTTATATAAATTATAGGGTGTTAGAAATGGTGGACAAATGCTGATCCAAGCTGATGCCAAAATGAATTCTGCCATCAAGGGACAGTGCCAAGTAGCTCAGGCCAAATCCTGCCCCTGCTATGAGCAACAGGAAGAGTCTCGAACTCCCACAGAAGCAGGTCCTGTTTCAACTGTCATGTTTCACCTGTGCTTGCTGTGACTGACAGACTGAAAGACACAATGTCTCGACCAAGGTGTGCTGGCAAATAATCTTGATCTGTCTGCAGGTTTATGAGCTTTTATCAAATGTTATTGGCATGAGACTGTCAGAGCCTGAGGCGTCTTCAATTAACACAAAATACTGCGCACCTGGACAGCTCTGTCAAAGAACCTTCTGTTAAAAAGACATAACACTGCACAGAAAATTGCAGTAGCTCTCTTACCAGGAAACCACTGGTCTATCAAAGAGTTGACATGATCTGTGATGAACGCCATTGCTGAGAAGTCTCTCACTTCTGACTGGGAAATGATTTTAATTCCACCACTTTTTTTCTTTTTCCAGTTCACATCAGAAGACTCGACACTGTAAGAAAGCCAAAAGACAGCCACATAAAGCTTTTGTTAAGTATCAGTGTCAACAGACTTTCTTTCTCGCAGGAAACCTGAGTTACACAATAACACGTATGAAAATGATTTTCACTTCAGTCTGTTCTGCAAATGACTCTTAGCAGAGAATTCTGAAAATACGTAAATGCTACAGAAGGTCAGACCAAGAGAAAACTCTGGCCTAAGTGAACTGAATATGATGGCCAGTTTTGACAGAAATGGCCCATACAGAATCATGGAAGGTTAGGAGTTTTAAAAATTCGTAATGAAACTCCGGTGCATAATAATAACACTGAAACTTCTAAAACCTGTTTGGAAAAGTTTATGGACGTAATAATTTTTGTGCCATTCCCATTTAAAAAAAAAAAAAAAAAAAAAAAGCGCTTTAATACAAAGAGCTGAGTTCTGTAACTCCCTGAAGTATGTGGGGAGATAAGAGTATGAACACCACCATAGTCCAGAATTAAGGATTCCAGCCTGAGATTTGCAAGTCTCTACCCAGCCGCAGACAGCCTAGATGAACTCAGGAAAATCACTATGCCCTTCTGGTCTCCAACCATGCAACAGCACCAATGGTTCCTATGGTTCCTCCCTATCTTGCCAGGGACTGAAAGAGCAAATGCATCTGCAGATACTACAAAGATGAAAGTCTTAAGTGGCTGTCTACTCTGAATTTGTGAAAGAACAGTGACAGCAGGTTTTCTTCACGCTTGCAGCTAGTAGACACTCTGCCTTGGCCAGCTTAAACCAGCAGTCCATAGTCCCTGCTGCACACGGTCTGAGAGCATAGAACACCTCCACTGATCCCGATTACTGCCACTCAGTTGTGAAGTTTGAGGATTCAGTGGAAAACTCACTGACGTAAGGAAATCTTTGCATGTGAAAATGCATGATTTTACGCTGGCAAAGAATTCTGCTCTGAATATCACTTTCTGTTTTCAGGCTTCTTTAAATTTGTGGCTGAATAACACATACGTTTCGTATATTCGGAACTGCCAAACAACCAGTTATTCATCATTTTTGTCACCAGTTGTTACCAGATGAATTATGTCTATTAGAAGAGCCTCCTCTTCTACTGATGAGTGAGCATACAGCACGAGTCAGGTCCATTCATCTCCATTCAAATGACATGTTTCATACACTCTATTAGTCCCCTGTCATGCATGCTGCATTACAAACACAAATTACCTAAGATAGCCTCCATCAAAGGTAACGAACAGACCTTCCTGCCAGTAAACAGTGTGAGTCCTTTTGACTCGGAACGTGCTGCAGCGGTTCCTTTGGGTGCCTGTGAAGCTGTAGATGGTCACCTTTTTGTTTCTTGTCTTGGTGTTCTTCTTGTTTTCAAAGAGCTGAAACAAGCAGAAAAGATGAAAATCACTAAATTATTGAAATTTCTCATAAGGATGTTGAGATGAAAATCACTAAACTATTGAAATTTCTTATAAGGGTGTTGTTTTAATTGAGCAACAAGGTGACTTCTTTTTTTGGCCTTCACACGTGCTGTCATACCTTCTCCACTATGGAGCAACTTGTGCTCATGAAAAAATTTTGCAATGGAACAAAAATACATGCAGTAGAAGTTGGTTTTGCAGCAATGGAAGTATTTTTCAATTCAACTCAAAAAAAGGAACAATTTTGTATTTGTGAACAAAGTTAATTGTATAACCGTGGCATTTGTTATATGAATTCTGCATTTGCAAAAGTCTTACAACCGTAAAGAAGAGCTAAATGTTCTAGGGAATGACTAAGTTTGCCCTCAATGTGGAGAGTTAACTTTTCCACCTGTTTCAGTAGGAGGAATATGGCTTTTCTCCAAGACACTTCAAACCAGCACTTAAAGCAAAATGTATTTTTGTTTTAAAATCAAAGACTTAATCTGCAGAACTCCACTGTACTCATTGCTCTAACACGTTTGTCTGCAGACGGGACTGGTGCCTGGGATCATTTCCATTCACTTCAGTGAGGACTGGCTGAGGTCCCTTACAAAGGTGCTCTAGGGTTATGTAGTGCCCCTGTGGATGTAAGCAAGGAGTTGGCAAGACAGAGTGTTAAAACAGGTGAAGTTATTCCATGGATTGAGAAGCCTGGAACACAGAGGATCTTCCATAAACAGGTATCGTGTTTTCCATGTTCTGTACATCAATGACAGATCACAGCTTAAATGGATAGCCGTTAAGAAGCTATCACAGTAGTACTAAAAATATTTTGTAGGCATTTATTATGGTTTCCAGCAGGGCTATGTTTCAGATATAAGCTGCTGCAAAAATACGTCTGTTAACAACATCACATTTCACTTAGCTTTCAGAACCTTACACACATTACTTTAACGATATGCATACCACTTGCACTAATAGGGTGCCTGCTTGCACTCATTATCCCGTTAAGGCAACAGTCCTGTAATTTTCTTCTGATTTAAAGCCATACAGATTCAGATAGCTGACTTCGGTGGAGCTAGTCCAGATGTCCTCTGGCAAATGACATGAGCAGAGTCTGGGCCAGTGGAACAGTCACGGACAAGAGTTGCAGGCAGGACTCCAATTACTTGTAATTGGGAGATGCTGGAGGTACTGAGACCTTCCAGGGGATCATGTTATAAAGAGGCTGTGGAGAACACTGGCTTTCTTCCCCAGCGCCAATTTGTTGTTCTAAATGACACCTACTACGAAAACAGAATCAGAGTCTCATCTCTCCCTATTTACTCAAATAAAGTGAGCCTGTGACTGAAGCAAGCTGGATGTGAAGACACCCACTTACAGTTATATTGAACAACAACTTCAGTTGTTGTCTTTTGCTTGCAGAGAGATACAGTAACCTACCTGGAGGTCCATCTCTGCCAGGCTAATTAACATTCGGGCTATGAACCTTTGCCAAAAGCCAACTGGGACAAAACTCATCTTGAAGACCCTTTGGACTGTGTTTGAGGTCTGGTGGCAGAGCCCGTGGATATCTAGTGCTGGCTTGGTAGGAAGCAGATGAGGGAGGAGGTAGCTGAAACACATCAAATTCAACAGCTCAAATTTTAGCTACAGCTTGTAACAGTGAGTACATTGTTACTGGATAGTAAGGCAATTCAGTTTCCAAAGAGATTTTTAATGTCAGAGCCTACTGCATATAAAAAAGCTTTTAGATTAAAGGCACTGCAGCAACACATGGAGAAATTAATTTACACTATGGAATCAAGCAGAGGCAAAACAGACATTACATAATTCAGCCAGGGCTATTGGACAGGGCTAAAACTGATGTAATGAGCAGGACATCAGTGCAATCACAAATTAAATGCATTAAAATATAAGAGTCATTAGAACAGTTGTGATGTTGGGACTTTTTTTTGGTATCTTTTTTGCTCGGTCCTGGTAGTAAGCAGAGAATTACACCTGTGCTCCTATGTGCAACAGAAGACAAACGCAAAAACAACCCACAGCAGCTCAGCTTGAAGGTGGGGAGAGGAGGTGTTGTGGGAGGTGGCAAGGAGGCAGTTGCAGGCTGCAGGGACTGGACTGCTTGGGCTCTCATCCCAGTCCCAGAACGAGAGCATCTCATGGGTCAACATGACAGGGTTTCCCACTGCACCATATTGCAGCTGATGGACTCCCTATCACATCCCTGACAAACTCCAGGGCAAGAGCTCATTTTGCCAGGCTAATGCCAGCAGAGACATCACTTGCCTTGCTCTGTCTCCTCCTGCAATCAGGTTATTTGGTTCTTTGCCCAAATGTGGAAGAGACACAGTGCTATCTGAGCCTGACTGATCAGAAATAACAGAGCTACACTGGTGTAGAAGACCACAAAGTTTTCAAATTATTTTCAGATCTCCTAGTAAGCACAGAATATTAATTTGTCCTGATCTTTAGTATTTGGGAAACTAAAACCTTTTGGAAGACTAGAACTGTTCTGAAAATTATTAGCTTATGGCTTTCAATACCTGCCAATAAATCTGTTGACAGTGATACTCTTCTGTACCAAATACATTCCAAGATGCCTAAACATCTTATTTGATTATAAGCAGAAACACTGCTGGTTTATCAGTGTTCAGCCTGAGAAAATGTGTTGGCATCTGGAGATCATCACTGATGGGCATAATGACAGAAATGAGGCAAACAGCCAAGGGACTTGACCAAAATAACAGTGGCAGGGACTAGACACACAACTAGAACTAATGCTGGGTCCAAATCCAATGCTTTAAGCCTATCATGTTTTCTCTCCAGCAGCTGCAGTATTCTGTAAAACCTGAAATATCAGCTCAGAAAAAACAGCCATCACTAGAAAACAGCTCTCTCCATATGTCACAGTCCATAACATCCGATGACATTTTACATGATCAAATTATCTGTTCTATGAAACATCTTTGGAATGCAAAACCTATAAAAATTTCTCTTTGACTTATAAATTAAAATAAGAATGGTCATAGTTTCAACTCTGTTTTAACAAGCAGAACAAAGCTAAAGCACATGTACCTTAGGCAGAAAAGTGGAGTGCATCAAACTAAAAGTTCTTGCTTTATAAAGGTAGTGGATGCATGCTGTGACAGCCAGTAAATTTTCCTCAGCGCATCCAAGAAAGGGTCTACAAGTGTAAGAAGGCCAGTGAGGCCCTTCTGGACCACAACTATATAGTGGATTATAATACAGATGGTGATTCAATGCTCTTGAACAACAGCCAATGCAAATTCTGAAAATATGTGAAACATGCCCCCATACACCCTTTCAGAAGGGAAACTGGCAGCTGCTTTCTCTAGTGACTGCACAGAAACCCTATCTGGCAATCTAGACAATAACTGCAGAAGCACAGTAACAAATAACTGCTCTGTGTCTGGCTAGAACATTAAATTAATCCAACCTGCTATAGCTACAGTCCATCAGTGGGAAAGAATATTCTGCTAATGTGGCTTGGATCGTTCTAAGAAAGACTGGGCAGGCCGTGAAAAAGCAGTTTCCTTGTTCCCGAGGCACAGACAATGTAATTGCCTTGGAGAAAAATGGCAGATAGTGACAAGGAGTCCAAAAGGCATTTTGGACTAAGCAGAAACATTGCTGCTTTATCTGTGTTAAGCCTGAGAAAATTTGTTGGCATCCGGGACTGGATAAGTGACAGGCATAATGACAGCACAGAGAATGCTGCACTTGTGCTGGCATTCAGAGCTCCCGAGAGGCTCAGGGCAATGCAGCCATGCTGTCCTGGAAGGGCAAGGAAGTGAAATGCAAATGCCACATCAAAAGTGCAATACGGCTATGGTTTCACCATTAACGCAACAACAGGCTGTCGCCAAGCAGATGGGAGAGAGAAAAATAGCAGGGAACTCTGCCCACAGCAAAAGAGATGGGGGGCAGAGGGGAGGAGGCCTCATTAACATTTAAAGAGAATGAGGTTTCCTAGACCATTTCTAGGAAAACTATTGATCAACACCTACTGAGGCTAAAAATTAAGGAAATCACATTGCCACTAAAGCTATAATTCTTTGGTTTCACAAGAAATAAAATACTACTACTTTCAGGGCTGACATAATTACTGATTACCCAAAGTTTTCTGCTATAGTCTGGAGTGAGGATCTTCCACTGGAAACAGATGACTCCATCCCATCTATATTTTAGGCCCAGTAGCCATGAGCCTCACATCCTCTCTCAGCTGCAGCTGTGCCAGCTGAGCGCTTACAGCTTCCACCTGCTCATTGCCACATCCCTGGTAGTGTCACTGCCCCTCCGTGCTGGTGGCTGAGTCTGTCAGCAGCCTCAATGCACCGAGTGGACAAAGACCTGCCTTGGAAAGTTTTCAGACTAGCTTGTTTGGAGCAAAGGATGCTCATGTCAGGAAATGCAGCCCAAATGGATGGGTGCCTTCCATTATACTATGTAACGAACTCAAATATTTTCTCACAGGAAGATCCTTGTCAAGACAACCACTTACGGTGACAGCCTCCCGCCTGGCTGAGCCTCTAATTAACAACATACCTGCTATTGGCCACAGGCAGTGCAATTTCAAACTTAGCCAAGAACTGGAAGTACTGCTCTTCGGTTTGCTCAGTGAAGCCCGTCCCAACCAGCAGCATCCTGAGATCCTCTGCTCTGATGACTCCATTCTTAGCTACAGACTTGGAGCTCTTGATGTTGAAAATCCTCTGCAGACACTCTGAGAGCCAGACAGGGTCAAGGAAGTAGAGGTTTCTTAGGCCGTGGCTTGTGTCTGGGAAGTGCAGCAGTGTACCTGTTTCTATGAGAAAATTAATCGCTGCAAAAAATAAAGAACTCTAGATCAGCAATAGACCAGCATTAGGAAACCACAGTGCAGATGAGTAAGGCTATGAGGCAGTCTGTGCAGTTTTATGCATACCAGATATAGCCAGCATGCAGTCAAGCCAAGAGAGTAACATTTATCTGAGGAGTGCTGCTATCTGGCACTCCACTTGTAAAACCCACATCTCACCCCTTTACAGCCAGTATTTGTCCCCATCACACCTCCCCTTTACCCTCCTCCTGCCATCCTCACAGGGAAGGGCTCCCCCAGGCTCCCGCAGTGCAAAGCCTCCATAAAGATCACAGGACTGGGGCCCTACAGAGAAGATAGCCTTGAAAACATGGCAACGCTAATTCTGCACAGAGCAGAAATAAAATCAGACAAAGCTTGTTCAAAAAAAAAAAAAAATTAGTAGCCTCAGATCACCCTTGGAACCTCCCAGCCCTCTCCCCACAAAGCCCCATTACTAATTTTGTATCTTAGCAATTTCCAAAGTGACTTCAACACTGGTATAGAGCACACCGTAACTGTTTTTTTGCACAGCAATTACCTGGTGGGCTTCCTTCCCCTCCCCTTTCTATTATTCATGGAATATTTCAATCACACCTCCTGATTTCCAAGAAATTACTGGTCTGCTCTGACCTACCAGTTTGCAAGTCTTCATAGTCTTTGATATCATTTTCAGGTGTTTGCTCAATGATCAGTTCTATTTGTCTGTCTGTTAAATACTGGACATCATCATTCTGACTTCTTCTATGCTGTTCTGCAAGGACAGCTTCTTGAAGACTAAGGTAACTTCTTGGTATCTACAAGCAACATAAGAAAAACAGCAGGATCAGGATCAGACAGCAATCACTCTGCTGGAGTTGAGCTGGCTCAGTCATCTTAGGGATCCTATAGTGCTGTCTTTTCCCAAAGCCAGATAGCTATCTTACATACTTCACATGCCTCCTACATCAACAGTAACTCCTGAAGTTCACCTCCCAATCCAAAACCAATCCTCAAAAACGCCCCACTTTGGTAAGGATCACCGCTAGAAAGAACAGTTCTCACCAATCTCCCTGCAAGTTTCTGTGAGCATATTGAGCTGCCAACATCCTTCATGTTGCAAGTGACGTGAAAAATCAGCTGTCGGAGTCCATCGAGGCCTTCCAGAGTCTTACATGAGAGCTCACTGCAAAAGTCATGCAAGGGTGAAGATTATCAAACCTTATCAGCACACTGGCTTCCTTTCCAGGCCCACTTTCTCTTATCAGCGACTTTAAATTTCCTGTGCCAGATGAATGGGAGGAAGGCTGTCAGTGAGCATTTTTAACTTTGGAGAAAAATACAAAGACGCCTGGAAAAGACATATTAGGCCAACCTCCGCTCTGCCTGCTTCATTCACTGTGCGCCGCTTTTCTATCCCCTGTGCACTGTGATCTCTGGGGACTTCCCTGTCAGACTAACCAAAGCCATCACCCACTTTCCCTTCAGTGCTGCACGCATCCTGGAAGGGACTGCAGGAGGGAGGAAAACATGGTGCTCCGGCAGTCGCTGGAGACAAGTCCAGTTCTCCCTGCCTTAGATCAAAGAGACACGATGATGACTACCAGACACCTTTTCCCACCCTCATTCCGGCCCTTGTTCAGCTGGAACCTGTGATCTGGGAATTGATGCTTAGATCCTAAAAGCTGGCATTCATCATCTCTTTAACAGCTAAAAGCCTGCTCTCTCCAACTCCTACTATTTTTGGTCTTGCTGTGGGCAGGATAAGAACAGTTCTCTTCCACTTTCCCCAACAAAGAGTCTTTCTAACTGATCCTACACATGTTCCCATGGCAGACAGAAAATAGTTTTCTAAAGCAATATGCTTTATCTTAAACCTTAGCTGTCAGTGGCACTGGGAAGTGTGCACTCACTGGAGTGACACTGGAGGACCAGCACTGATAAAAGCACTCCAGGCTCACCCACACATGGCTTTCACAACAAACACTCCTTACACTCCTCCGGATGCCCAGAGCACTGCTTAGAGGAGCCCCATCCAGGTGGACAATGGGGTATGAAGGAGAGGCACGGGAGGGAGGAGGTATGAAATCAGGCATGACTCCAGTGGGAAGAAATGCAGGGGAAAAGGAAGGTGAAAGGGAACGTGCAGGATGTGTGGCAGGTGGAAGAAAATCCCCTTGAGAAAAAATGACTGAGATCATGTTATGATGCTCTGTGGTGATAGGAAAAGAGGCTTGAAGAGACTGAAGCACAAAACTTTCTCCTTCTCATCGTGAGTCTCTGGGCCTCATGCTGGGTCCCTGGTATTTCTCCTAATGGGAAAAAGCCAACTGGGATGCTCGACTGAGCGCTTGCATTTGCAGAGCAGAGCATGCATGGGAGGTCTCCTGATGACTTTGCCAGGCAGCAGATGCAAAGTGCCGGGGACATTGCAAACGCCCTTCTTTACTTGCCAGCCACCACCTGCTTTTGCCCCAGGCATTGGCAATTTCACACTGTTTGGTGTCAGCCTGCTGAATCCATGCTCCACCTGTGCTGTGCGCTCCCTTGGCTGGCAGACTCACCTCTTTCCCAGCCAGAGAAGCCTCCTCTCTCCAAGGGCATTCTCTGTTAGCCAAAGGGAGGGAGCTGCAGAGGCGGCATGGCCTGACTGACACTGATCTTCCAGACAGCACCACCCCTCCGTTATCCCACCCGGTGAACTCAGATGGCACAGGTTTGAACTGCTGGGGGCTCAGGGGGCTGACCCACTCCTCATCCTGCCAACACTGCCACGTGAGCTTTCTCACATCAGGTAGAACAAGGTTACCACACAGCCCCCTCTTAACAAACCCTGTGGCACCCACACTAGAGCAGTCATGCTCTCAAGCTTTGCAGCATTAATTACTCAATCTTTAATCAATTACTTCTCTCGTTGTGACTAATAAAACTGTATCACCATTTAATGGTGAGAAACCTGAGTGGAGCAGGAGCCCTAAACCAGACTGGCCAAGGTCATGACTTTGGATCTTCCAGCTCTCAGGCCCACGCTCAGACCCCTGAGCAACACTGTACTTCTGATTATTCTACATTATCTCAGTCAAAAATAGATGAAACGCAATGCTGACGAGCCTTTAAATCAGTTCCGTTGCCAAGGAGATCAAGTATTATAAAATTGTTTGAAGTGACATAAAATAGAGTGACTGAGCTTCATAAAGGCACAAGGACTTACTGCAGGTGCTTGAATGTGATATCTGGGAAGCCAGTTGCTCTGGATCCAGACGGAGACCGACAGAGAGCCAAGACGTATGCCCTCAGAGTTGCTATCCTCTCGACGCGAAATTTTGTTTCAATTAAATCAAGGTGTGTTCCTACCACTAACACCACTGAATTTGGAGCTTTGGCCTGTAAGGGGAAACACTGATGATGATATCATCCAGATTACATCGTGGTAAATACAGCGAGGACATGTGAAAAGTATAATATTTAAGAGGGGGTAGTCATATACATTAATAAAATGGAATGTATGTAAAACGGAGGCAGCTTGACAACAGCAACAAGTGATCTGGGTATTACAGAAGTTCTCCTACAGAACATGCCTTAATCATCTGCTGCTACTGCAAAGAGGGAGACTGTCGGTCTGGCCTCATTACATCAGGGCTTAACATAAAGGGAGTTGCTATGTGGCATTAAGTTGCTACAAGTCAGTTAAATGGTGGGACTATGTCCACCCAGACAAAGGAAAATAAGTTAGCTTAACCTGTAGCCAGAAGATCTAACTCTGATGTCCTGAAAAAGGCTAGTTACACTCTGGAATGGATACCTGGGGAAGTTACACATACTTTTGCCTGGAGGTATATGGAGAGGTGAGATAAACTGCTAGAAAAGTCTCAATCTACTTAATCCTAAATCAATGCAAAGGAATGGATTAGATGATCTTGCGGTTTCTTCCAACCCTTCCATGATTGCATTACAGCACTGGAATGTATCCAGATTTCAGGGACCATGCTGCCAAATACAATGGGATTGCACAGGCTTAAGCAGGGGTCAGGCTGCCGATCCAAATTACTCTGACCACAGAAGACTATTCAGATGCAGAAATACATGCTTATTTGCAGTCAATCCATTTGTCTCTTATGACGCCCACTGAAATATCCTAACCTGAACGACACCAAACTCAAACCCTGTGCAGATGCAGAAGTGACGGCTGTACCATGCCAGACCAAGGGGCCCACTTGGCCCAATATTCTGCCTAGAGGCTAATGGAGAGTATAGGCACAGGGTAAGCATGTAGACATTATTTTCCCTGGTGTGTTCTCCCAGCATCCAGCAGCAGGCTGCTCATCAATTTCCTGACCACGAGATGGTATCTCTCAGTTAATAGCACTTGATGGATTTTTCTTCCACCAGTCTGTTTTTTCAACTTCTGATATCCACAGCACATCATAGTTCCAATATATTGCACAGGTTAGCTATCTGCTGTGTTCAGGATACTTCCTATTGTTTGTTTCAAAGCTACCATCTCATTATTTCATCTGATCTCTCCTAATTCTTCTATAATAAAAGATCATGAACAAAGACTCCCTTGTGGTTTTTCCCCTTACCCTGAGGAGTCTACATGCAGCCCTCCTCATTTGCCTTTCCCAAGCTGAAGAGGTCTATTTACTTGCTGTGTACTCAGAAACTTTTTCCATACTTTTAACCATGATGTTCATCTTTATCTGTAACTTTTCTGATGCTACTATGTACCTGCTGGATACATTAAGGACACAGGCACATCATACATTTTTGAAATATCATAGTTATGATTTCAGCTTTGTAACCTAGTTTGGGTTTTTGACTGCTGCTGACCATTAAGCTAATATTTTTGTAACATCAAGATGTTTCTTTTTTGAGAGGGACTGGCTCAGAGCCCATTTTTGTGTATGCAATGTTAAGACAGATATCAAATAATAAACATTTACAAAAAGTTATGAACATGGTATTATAAAAATCAACCAACACTAATGAATTCACTGCAGTTCTGAGTCCCAGCTGAGAGCTGTCTAGGAGATACTCTCTAGCTTACCTGAATCTAAAGTGTTAAAAATATAACCTCAAGACTAATGTGTGTCTAACCCACACAAGAAAGAAAATGCTTCAAACCCTCCTCGGAGCACAGTGTGGTCAAACACTAATTCCAAACTAAGTATGTTCAGCCTTACTTAGCAGGGGTTTATAAATCAGCTTTTGTTTCATTCTCTGATGTGTGTGAGGGAGAACAAAGCAAATGATAAATTTAAACCATTAAATATAACGATATGCCTACAGCATAATGGAAAATTAATTCCAAAAGCTATGAAAAAATCATAGCTTGCGGAATTTTTGAAAGCAGACCAAAAAGAATCTGTAATAATCACGTATCTTTGTGCTGAGCTACTACTTGATAAATAGATACCCCAGAGTCCACCAGTGACTTCTTACCTCAATGTTCAGCAACCAGAACTGTAAGTTTGCCACAGCTTCTTCCCCCAGTGCCAAGTTCCATACCACTATGTACAATGCTTTGTCTGTGAAGAAACACTGATTGACTGTAGACATGCTTGCTGGGCCTCCGATATCCCAGACATTGAACTCCACTGAATCAACCTACTTAGACAAAGAGAAGTGTTCAAATCAAACGGTTGCAGTAAATCACAGGGAGATAATAGCCAAAGTACAAACCTACGCCTGCATAATGTATGACACAAGAAGGGTTTCAATGTCCTAATTGTGCCTCCAGGAAAGATAAATCAACAAGCAATTGTTAAGCATGGCTACCACTTCCCCACAGGAAATCAAGACTAATTACTTGCTGCTAAAATGATAGAGGTGCCCTTGATGCTGGTAAATCTCCAGTTAATGCTGCGGATTCTCCAGTACAAACAAGGGTCTCATTCTGAGCCCAGTATTTCACTGCATCTGGAATAGAAACTGTTTCATCCTTGTCTGTGCCACGCTCGACAGGACTGTTGCAGCTACTTATCTGCCACTGCTATGGAGAACAGGAAACCCCCTGCTGAAATCACTTCCACTGAGCTCAGCCCTAACTGAGCCAAACAGAATATAAGATGCTCAGAAGATGAGAAACTTCTCAAGCTTTTCATAAACACCTCCTGCATGTTGCTCTGAGGCTTCCGATAGGTGCGTCACATCAGAGATGGGCCACAATTACAGCCACTGTAAATCTGACTCGCTAATTTTTGGGGAATCATCTAAACGGAGGCCTCTAGCCCTGGCTCCCTTCCAAGTATCTCAGCAGCCATCCTTCCATGCAGCCCCACAATAGCGCTAGGATGGAGCATGGCCCTCCTCTGACACAGTATTCAGGCTCCCAGTTGCAGTAGGAAGCACCTACATACCTTGAAGGCTCTGCTCCTAAATCACTTGGCCCTGGGGAGGCAAGAAGCTTGTGACTGAGCAGAAAAATAAACTCTGCTCCAGCCATCACCCTCAGAGCATCACGAAACACCAAGTGGGCTCCATTTACTGGTCCAGGTCCAAGTACTGACTGATCCCACATGACAAGTTACCCTATGAGATTTCAGCAAGGAGTTAAGTATCTCAGCAGGGCTCCTCGCATAGTCCCAGTTTGAAGCCTCCCAGAAACAGCTGGAATAACTTCCATATTGTTTAAACCAAGTCCTAACTAGCACAAGGACTGCTTTTTTCATCCCAAAAACCTTCAGCTGTGTGTCTGTATGGTGTCGGTGACTGTATGGTGTGACAGAGACTCAGAGGTAGGGACAAAAGCCCGTTCGGCACCTTGATCCCACTCCAGGTCTCTGAGGCTGTCTAGGTTTTTATTTTATTAAATTGCTTTTCAATAGAAAATACACAAATCTCTTCTCCCACCAAAGTCTTTTCTTTAAGGAGTCAGGCTGTGCTTGCTTTTTTTTCTTTCTGTCTCTGGCCTGGCACTCTTTGCTGTACAAGAGCTGAACTCAGCAGGCTCCTTCGTCCCTTCCAAAACAGTCTGGCGGTCATGGCTGTCATCCGGGAAGGGAGAGCCATGTGTTTGCACACCCTCAGCTCTACAAGACCTCAGGACCCTCAGGACCAATTCTGCACGCTCTAAACCCTGTGTTACTATGCAGGCGGTGGACAGGGCTACCTACAAATGCTTGAATGAATTCAGTGCTGTCCAAATGAGTTCAGTATGGGTTGACACACTCCTTGAATGAGCCATCTGAGATTTGGGAGTTTAAGGTACACAGTAGACATCCTTGGATCACACCAGAAGTCAGGCATCCTACCTTCTACCCACCTTCCCCACCTAGGACAGTTCTGATATCGAGAAAGTCCAACTTTAGGTACTGATGTCTCATTTTCTGGCCTCAAATGCAAGGACAATCTGCTTTAGAAAAGCTGATTTAAAACATTCTCTCAGAATTGGTGTCCAAAACCCACTCGAGCTGGTATAGAGTCAGTAATTTGGGCAGCCTACACATGGATTTTTCTCTTTAGGACACAAAGCTGAGTGCTCAGGAAAAGAGAATTGTCCTCTACTACCAATTGGAAATGAAACAGAGGAATTGTGATGGGTCTAAACCACATCACCTGCAACGTCTGGCTCACAGGTGATGGAAATGGTTCTTTGTAAAAGGGCATGCAATTTCAGCCCATAAGGGACACTGTAGGGCTCAAATACTCCAGTGAGGCTAAGGATCTTTGACTGTTTTTCACCTTTGCCTTGTGTCCCACTGGCTTGGGGAGCTCCCACTTTGTTGTACGTATGGTGGCATCGCTGTGCATCATCTGAGGGACTTTTCCTGTCTGTAGGATCTCAATCAGCGTTGACTTTCCCTGTCGTGGAGGACCGACGATGATCATCTTCATTAGCTTACACTTTTCTGCTTTGCGCAGCTGTGCTCTTAAGTATGCCAGCACTGTTTTAGGGCCTATGGGGGGGAAGTGAACAGGCTTTATCTGTGGTTAGCAGTTACAAACATACATATGTACAGCAGGACTGCACAAAACCTACTGTTGCAAACACATCAGCTGAATTAATATTTTCCCTACAGTTTCGCTGCGGGCTGAGGCAACCCAGAGAATAAACAAAGAAACCTCTAGTGACAAACCTGAGACAGAGACCCCAGAAAAAGGTCACTGCTCTGTGACTCTACAATGGAGCACTGTAAGAAGAAACAAATGCTGTGGCTCGTATGCTTCAGAAGCTGAAAGGAAACATAAAATACTAATTTAGTATTGGAAAATACTCAGTTTTTCCTTCTACTTTTATGTTTCCAGTTAAAATTAGATTTAGGCTTCAACAGTGTGTTGGAGAAGGACTAATTCCTAATAACTTTGTTCCCACAGGATTTTCTTATTAAAACACACAAAAAAGAAGACAGTACTGTAATAGATCCAAAAATCTAGCAGCTTACAATAGTCACTTCAATGTGACTGTGACTGTTGATCCTAAACACTTCAGTCTTTAGAAAGACTCTCTAAATACCCTAAAGTACACACATTCAGGAAGCAAGCTATGGAATTTATTCGGCATGCATATTGCAAATCAAATATTGCATTTATAAGTCATCGTTTTAACATGTGATCTATCTGAAACTGATCATATAGCCAGAGCTTAGCACTGGTTATCAAATTTGCAAATATGTGTAGGTTTCCCTATGCAATTCCAGTTAACCGCAACAAGGGCTTGGGCACACACTGTCTGTTCCTGTTCAGGACCGTTAAAAGGAAGCGATTTTCATTATATGTTCAGTCAATTTAATAAAGAACACACAGGATCAGCCTTACCCTCTTTTCTGATCTCTGCAGGAACGTTACTGATATTTAGTTCCTCGATATCCAGCTGCCAGAGATTAGCCAGCTGTCCAAGTTCTGGAGGAAGCTCTCGGATACCAGGGTTACTGTACAAAAACAAATAAATCTACCAACAACCAGGCTTTGTGTGTAAGTAGCTGCTCTCACGGACTCTCAGATTACACTATTCTCTCCTTGCAGAAATCTTCCATTAACATTTTAATAAAACTACTCAGCACTTTAATAGTAATTTCCATCCTAAAAGTGATGTATAACCTCAATTTATCCTCTGAGGCAGACAAGTCTAATCATCTTTACTGGATAGTTGAGGAAATAAAGGCAAAAATGATGAGTTACTGACTTTAATGCTACAGAAGCTGACAGCAAAAAGCCAGAATGAACTAGAGGCACATTAGATTCCCAGGCCTGTGTTCAAAGCATTAGATCATCTTCCCTAATTCAAAAGGCTAGCCTCCTCCTTATCTAAAGCAAATGATGGGCATAGGTTCTAACAAGGGGCTGACTATTTCCAGCTTTTTGACTTCAAAAGCACTGGACATCTGGGGTGGGGCTCCACAGAAGACTGGTCACTAAAACAACATGGAAATAATACTGCATAGCTTTTTCAGGACACAGACTTACTTTCCTAAGTAAAGTTCTGTTAAACCTTTCAGATGACAAACGGACTGCGGGACAGAGTCCAGCTGATTGTCATTCAGATAAAGGACTTCCAGAGAATCACTCAGAAATGCTGGAAACTCCAAAAAAGGACCTGGAACAAGACAGGAAACAAATTGCACCTTTAAAACATAACAGGCACCAAGGCTCTGAACCAAAAGCCTTCACCTTAACTTTGTAGGCAGGACATGAGGTCATGTTCCTTGGCAGGAATCACCATGAAGCAACAGCAGAAAAGCAAATGGCCTTCACTGGCAATTACACATCAACGCTCACATCTCAATTTTTTAAAATCACGGTGATGCGCATCTTTGAAGGTGATGGGCTCCAGGTGACTGAATTCTGCGGTGCTGAGGGAGGAACTCTAGGCCTGCCAAGATGACTATACATCAGAGGACAAGTGGCGTTGTGTTTCTTGCTGCTGAATAGCTGGTAATACCTTGTGAACTGTTTGTATTGCAGCCTAACTGCTGGCAGCCTAACTGCAGGCACAACTGGTTTTCAACATGTTTTTTCCATGTTGCCTGAGAAAAGCCAGAAGCCGGTCAAAATTTATGCTCAGGCCCCCACATTGCATCCTGGAGCAATTTATGGTGGATCAAAGTCAATAACAACAGAGAAGAAAACCCAAACTGCAGCTGACAGACTGCTAACCTATGTTGCCTCCAAAAACTGTTCGCATCTACCCCCCTGTTTTGTTTTAGACTGCAAGGTCTCAGGGCACTTCAGACTTCCTACATGTCTAAGCAGCAACCAGCATGTTTTGGGAGTAACCCAAGCAATAATCGCAACAACTGCATGGCTGAATTGCTGCTGCTGCTGGAGAAGTTCAAACAAAGGGAAATTCAGCTGATTTCAAAGAGCATCATTTCGCTCCACAAATTACTCCTGGGATAGGGGCATGAAAAGCTGCCATGAATTGTGTTGCTGTCTTAAGAATGTCGCATGTATCTACCAAGAAGCATCCTGAAGTCAAGGAAAACTAGGCCACACAGGGACAAGCAAATTCTGAGTCTCTGATTAGGAAAGTACAACCAGCACCATCTGCTGCTTCCACCGTCAATAAAAGCAACACCCTGATATGCAAGACACACCCTTCTTCAAGGATAGAATAGTGGCACTTCCACCAAGATCGCCTTCCCTCACACAGAAGACTTGAGGAACTGTAACCAGACTTAGCTGAAAAAGAAAAAAAGAAAAAAAGAAAAAGAAAAAAGAAAAAAAAAGAAAAAGAAAATGGAAGAAGTTTTCTCAGGAGAAAATTCCCCAGCTCTAACATTAACAGCATTTCAAGCCTGAACTATGATCAGAAAAGAAGTAAGATAGAGTCCCACTGTCTGCAGGGCTGTTTTATATACGTGACAGGACTCTCTGGTGTGGGCAGGCTGTCACAGTCCGCCTTTGAGTTTTCAAACAAAAAATCATCTTTGGGATTATTTTAGGAGAACAGCAGGCTTATTCATGGATTTAATTCACTTCCTTTCTGCCTCATCACTGGACTTAAACTTTTCATTGTTTCTCTTCAGTATGCACCTTGGCACAGACAGACTTAGTCCTCTTGGACACGTAGGAGCAAGCACCTAAAATAGTAGCAATACTCTCAATTCACCGAAGAGTCCCAGGTGGAAAGGAGTGTACTATATTGGAAGCAAGCCTGAGGTGTTTATGAATTGTAATTATTTATTCATGAGTTATTTATGATTTCTCTGGCTTCAGCTCAAATTTTCTTTTAAAGAACTGTAGAAAAAATAAAACAAATCCCATCTTGAAAATATATTTTTGGATGAGTAAACGCCACCAACACCACATGCGTGTGCAAGGAGTTATTCTGAGATTTATCGATCAAATATAGTCAGCATCCATAAATTATTCTCTTTAAATAATCTAGACTTAAGTAAATAGCTTTGTTGGTAAAATCATATGAAAACCTGCCCCCCACCTCGCTAGGAGACTTCTGTGAACAGTTGATGAACTCCAGCTTCTGTTTTCTCTCGATGTTCTTTAAATTCTTGGCCACATCCTCTAGTCTCACCAAGCTAAACTTGGCAGAGAAACAGACAGAAAAAGATGAGCTGGCTTTGCTCTGTCGCTGTGGCTATTCAAGCACAGCACAAGCCAGGTAGGCTACTCTGCACCCTCCTGCAACCTGAGGCAACCTCCAGCAGCTCAGCGTTGCACCAGGATAGGATGTGCCAAGGCTTTTCAAATGGTACTAATGCTCAGTCCACGCTCCCCTCCTTTATGTAGAGGGGTTATGCTGGGTTTGCAGCACATAGAAATTTCCATTAGGACAGCAATTCCCTTTTATAGCTGGTTTTAGCTGCCTTCGTCTGTTGCTCCTGCCCTTCTCTCCCCACTGGGAAACGCTGCTGTAGCACTTCACAGAGAAGATTTGAGAATATGTCAGACTCCACAGATTCACAAGATTCAGACTCCTTTTCCAATTCTTCCATGTTCAGGATTTCAGCAATGTGACACCATTTCTATTTCCATCTCCTACTTGCAAAACAGTGCAGACCAATCCTTTCACCTCCTCAGAATGCACACACAGCACCTGCTGCCACAGCAGCCTCTACTTCCATGGACAGAAAAATGAGGTAGGATTAGCCTTGCCTGGCGGTCCAGGTACAGCCTCTGCCACCCAGGTGAGCAGGACCTAACCTCCAGTCCTAACCCATAGCTATGGCTGTACTTGGTGCATTTACCAATTTTACTTATCCATGTTGACCTGAGCTTGTGCACAATTTTCAGGGGAACCGAGGAAGGCATTTGCTGCAGGAGAGCCTCTCCCTGCCGCAAACAGCTGAAGGCTGCTTGGATGTGCGTCATGAAGACGCCAGCTCTATTCCACTCTGCGATTTGCAAAGAATGCTTCAGAGCAAGCCATTCTTCAGGCAGCAGAAAATGAGAAAGCTTTCCAAGTGCTTTAAAATAAAACAAACAAACAAAAAGAAATGCAGATGAATCCCACAGAGAGCAGGAAGCAGTACAGATATCTTCAGATATTCCTTTGTTCTCTCTGGGATTTCACGTGAACTAATCCAGAACATCTCTTCTGCTCTGCCCCAAACTGTGGGTGCGAATCCCAGAGACGGGGAAAACATGCATTCAGCAACAGAAGGAGTCCTAAGAATATTAAGACTAATTATGAGTTAATTCCCCTTCAACACACCAGTTAGTCCTCTGGCTAAAAAGAATAACCTTCATGAAAACAATAAAAGCTCAGTGAAAGAAACACATTTCACTCATTCATCTTTCTATATTAATGGTACAAACCAGCTGCATCATTTCTTTAGAAACATTTAACCTAAACATATTTCCTCTTAATTTAAATGGTGCTACGCTTAAAATTGCAGGTGAATTTACACTGATTTCCCTCCAACCAAATTCCACAGATTCCTGCTGCTTCACAGGTCACCTGGCATTCTCAGCACTTGCTTTCCCGTGTTTGCACTGTCATGTACCTTACCTGCCTCTGGGCCACAGCGCACCCTGCTCTTCGTGGTGAAAAAGGGAATCCGCTTTGTTTTAAATCCTTCGTCACTCCTGCAGGCCAAACAAAATGGTAACATGTGCAGAAAAGAGCTTGGACGCAGCAGCTGAGAACTGTGCTGGAGCTGCATGCCCAGGACACTATGCAGTGCAGAGTCCAGCCCCAGACAAGGCCGTGGGATTCATGGCACAGCTCTTACAGGTTCCTGTCTGCTTTTGAGAGATGGGATTGAAACCTGCTGCTCAATGACAGAGCTAGACAGCACCGACACCTGTCCAAGCCCAATGGTTTTCCTCTGGCAAATTAACAGAGCTCTGCAGGCAGCACTTTCAGCTCCCAGGGTGAGAGCACTTGACCCCCGACTTTATGGGTGTCAAGGTTAAGTAGGCTGTCAAACAGCAAATTGAACAAGCTTCAAGAGAAACGCTGGAGAACCGGCCTGCTGCCGTTCCCTTCTTTCACCAGAGTCTCTGACAAGATGATCCAATAACATGGCTCTAGAAATGCACTGAGACACTCAAATACCAGTAATTTATCTTTTGCAACTGACACGGCAACTCGTAAGGAATCCAGAAAAATTGCTGGACAGACACCCAAATGAGAAGGTATGACACAATTCAGTGCAGTTCTGGAGAAGATAAGGGACCTTTAACACTCTATGTTAAACATCCCTATTGTGATTTCTAAACAGAAGAACACCACTCTTTTATTGGATGACCTTATTAATTCAGTCTTCTCTACAAACTTGCAGCTGGTTATACTTCCAATTAAAAACCAAAGATTTTTCATTTTTTCCAAAACAATACTCCCACGCTAACTACAAATTGCAGTCCAGCCAGATGGTTTATGGTTAAGATATCCTTCCCCCAACCTAGTATTTGTAGTGATGAACCACACACCGGGCTAAAGAAACTTCTACATGCTCTGAAATTAAACTGCTCTTATCAGTAATCTATCTACTTAATAAATGCTATAGTGTGCTAAATGCCAAAAAAAAAAATCAGAAAAGGATAATTTATCACTGTCACAGACACACAATAGACTTAGAGACATGGTATGTGGATATCAATGCCTTCTATCCAGGTAATTAATTCACTGCTGACACCCTTTGTATTACACAAGGGATTGAGTTTGCTATTATTTCTTCAGCTTTTGTTTTCTCAGACAAAATTTGAAAGAAACACTTACTTCCCAAGTTGGTTTTTTGAAAGATCCAGCGATTTAAGTTGTTTGCAATTCCACTTATCTTGTGAAGGCAATGTAACTAAATGATTTCCTAGAAGCTTCAGGGACACCAAAGCCTAAAAGAGGAATAGCCTACAGTTAGAAGACAGAGTCCATCAAACATACAGAAAGAGATTTTTTAGCATGGCTATTAAATAACAGAAACATGAAGAAAGTACATCTTATTCATCAGAACACCCTGTTCATGCTGCCTAGCATGCAAACATTTCCTTCTTGTCTCCAGCAAGTATATTTTCTGCACGAAGCAACACCACTATTAGTTCTGGGAGATTATTAGTCTACTTGCTGACAGATGCAATTGGAAACAACCCATATAAAAGGATATTTTACTTTCAGTGAGGAAACCTTTCCAAATGGAAAAGAACAGTATGATTTACCTATGCGGTATGACACATAATGGATGAGAGGTCTTATATGTGTATGCAAGCTCGTGTCAGAGTGAGCTAACACCTGTTGTGCAAGCATAAAATCAATTTTAAAAATGTGAGCTATTTCACTCAAGGAAAATTTTTAATTGTTTTGTTAATACATGTATATTAAAATGGAAAATATTTTTAAAGATTTATACAAGTCACTTATCTACTTTTTTTTTCCCCTCACACCAGGAACAGAAATTGTAAAAACAAGAAATTTAGCTGATTAACACCATATAGTTAACATTATACAGATAGGACTCAGCTGCAAACACCATGAATAAGGTTAAACACAAGCTCCACTTTAAATTTAATAAATTTAACAGAAAAAAATGCAGTTCCCATTCAGATTTATAAAGTTTATTCTCTTCCATCTGTCCTTAAAAATACTATCAAGGCTCACATGATCATTTTAATTTGGTTGGAAATCCAATTTTCCACTGAAAAAGTCTTCTATGCAAAGTTTCCAGCCAGGTTTATTCTGCAACTCCCCCCCCCCCCCCCCCGAAAACTGAGATAAGCAGAATGCCAGCTGAATTATCTCGTGCTACAAGTCCAGTGGTATTAATGAATTATACCCCGTGGAAATCATGCTTTACCAGCAGAGACTTCAGCTCTAAGTGTATTGAATGTTTTATGCCCTCCACATCATATAAAAGTTTTATGCCCGTTTTCACCTAGCACAATTAACGGTGTCTCACGAAGCCAGCCTGTTGGCCTTCCTCCCCTTTTCTCGGTTTGGAAAAATACGAGGTATCCATGTGACATGAGGCACGGACAAGGAGCAGCTGCCGGAATGGCAATTGCCATGCAAAACGCTCCCTCTAGCGGTCGGAGAGGGGCAGCACCGCGCCTTGGTGGGGCTGGGGGGGGGTACAGCACGACACGGAACTGCAGATAGGCAGAGCGAACCACTAGAGGAAAGGGCTGCACAATCGTACAAACTATAAAAGTCTCCCTGACACCTGAGTCTTGACAGCCAATGCTTTTACCATCACTAGTCTTCCACTGTCTTGAACTTCCCACTGGAAGGAAGACGCAGTCCTCCTCCGGCGCCTGGCGTCGAGCTCTCTCCATGGGGCTGTTCAATGACAATGCTTCAAACTTCTCCCCCAAAATACCCCTGAGCAGGGGGCTGGAGGAAAGGGAGGCTACACATTCTAGAATTAGCACAAACTTGGTTCTGTGTGGTCTAGCCGGGGTGCTTCACTTTCAGTCAACTGTATCCATGTTACATGATCCCCCCCAACACTAACAAAGGACACTCTCCAGGAGAGCTGAGAGCCTGGTGAGACTATATGCATTGCTTACGTGCCTGCTCCATAGGGTGAAAATTAGTGACTTTGAACTGGCTGTGGCTCTTCTGTACTTCTGAAGATCACTAGTCCTTGTTTTGCAATTGGCTCTTCTCTCTCATCTCCAACTTCTTCATTTTTGCTGCCTTTCAGGAAAAGAACGTGTGCCTCCAGAAGTGAGACAATGGCAGCAGCAAACTTCATTCAAACTTACTGCTGCAGCGCGCAAAAAGGGCTCTGGTGTGTTAGATTATATCAGAGGGACAGCACTGCAGCATCCAGTTTAAGCTCCCTCGGTCACCTCATGACGTGGAAATGCTGAACAGAGCCTTACCTGAATACTTCCATCCAGAGAGGGTCAGTTCTCTTCAAAAGAGGCAAACTAGTCTAGAGAACCAAGACGTGGCTTGGAACATGTACAGATGGTTCATTTAGAAGGTGACAAGAAAGCCAAGAAAGCCTCTGCTTCTCTTAACACCACATTTCTAGTATATACATCATATTAACAACTGTGAGCTGATCCTAGTCCTACTCTTAAGACCCCTCCACAAACCAAGCAAAGGCCAGTGGTAAACTACATGTCCTACCAGCCTAGGTCAGAAACATGCTTTCAAGTCACAGGCCTCCTCTGCTTTCAGCTTTTCCCAGGGAAAAGACAGCTCACTGTTGCTCCTACGTACTAACGTAGGAACATATAATGTTTCTTACGTCGTATGTAGGAACATGTTACTGCCCATTTCTCACCTTCCCACATCTACTTCTGGAGAGGGCTGGAGCGTGACTGCAGCCCTATTCACCGACACAAACTCTACAATCAAGGAGTAGTCCAAGTCAGGGCTGATCTAGGCATAGGCTTTCACCTTCCAGTTGCTCACCACACTGTAGCCCTTGGGGGACTGAAAATATCTGCCATTTCTTTTATGAAGATAAGGCTGAAGAGATATGCATAAGAACTGGCACTATTTAAGTTGTCACTAACTTCAAAGACAAGACACGAGCATCAGCAGAGATTGTACTGAGGTCTTCTCTGACACCCTGTACTGGTGCCTTCACATCTCTGCAGCCTCTGAGCAGCGGCATCCAAAGAAACGTGCCCTTGAAGCACCATCTAGTGTTTAGTATCTACCATGGTAGCTCCCACCCATGGAGCTTATTTTTAATGCATTCAGAAAAAAACCAAGTTTCAGAGACAATAGTCCATACGATTTGTTCTATTTCAGGGAAAATGCCAATTGAAAACAAATGGTTACCAGAAAGCAAAGCCAAATCTGCAGGAATCATTAAAAAGAACTGAGGGAGCAAATGACCCTCAGCTGTTTTCTTCCATGCAGGAGCAAGAGGCACCTTTGCAGCAGACTCCTGAGATCCAAATTGGACATGGATATGTGCCATCACTTCTCCATCCCTCCTGCAGAGGCCAGCAGTGAAAATCAAGAAACTTCCGCACAAAGATTTACCTCTGTTTCCATCTCCATGACCCTGAGTTTCACAATTTGGAAGGGAAGCTTGGAGGAAACCTGCAGGTTCTGCTTGGTTTCATGTTGAAACCATGTGAAGCCACAAATTCTGAAGGATTTTGAAGTAAAACTACGGATCTCTGATGCCCACTGGCAAGTATTTAATCTACAAGCTTAAAGATAAGACAGATGCCAACTAGCATTGTTTAGGGCATTCAAACATGCTTTTTTCAACACAGACTAATCCTTACTTACACAACACCGGTGTGCCGGATTAAGAAAAAACAACTATTTGTGAGCACGCTTGAGTACATCTCTATTGCAGTGGTTGGAGCTTGCAGCTGCAATGCAGTGGTTTGCCTTCTTCCAAACAGCACTCCCAAAATCAGAAAACCACTGATATCCAGAGTTCTCAGAAGATCTGTGTCAAAAGCTAGATACCGTATCACACCGGCCAAGGGCCTGAATGTAGCCATTCAGGGGGTTAGGGCTGCTCAGAGGCTCTGTGCAATTGTTGTGCTCATCAACTCAAAACAGCAGGTTGTCTCCTACCTACCTATGTAGCCACTGCTACAGCTTTGAGGTCTGAGTACGTGTCAAGAGAAGTACTGTGGAGTTGGAAGAAATGACACTTACTTCAAGCTGGAAGAGTCCTGGTGGAACTTCTTTTAGTGCGTTCTCAGAAAAATCCACTTCTCTGAGGTGATTTTTCCAGAAAATAGTCAATGCGTCAGGCAGAAACTCCAGTAAGTTTCTAGATGCTTTACAACATTTCTGGAAAACATAAAAGAAAAAACACCTATAGCATAGTAATCGTCTCTTTA
This sequence comes from Falco biarmicus, assembly GCF_023638135.1. Classification (NCBI taxonomy): domain Eukaryota; kingdom Metazoa; phylum Chordata; class Aves; order Falconiformes; family Falconidae; genus Falco; species Falco biarmicus. The sequence goes on along the minus strand of NC_079294.1, from coordinate 66,811,579 downwards.
AATAACGAGGTAAAGCAGCTGTCACATGTTTAAGGCACTAATAAATTTATTCTAGGTGATCTCTTAAGATATTTTGATCTAGATAAATCACTATGCATGCAGGCACATAGGATTTGCTGAGGACATGTACTCACTTAATTGATGGGCAAATTCTTTGGTGGGCAAAAGGTATTTCAACAGTTATTTTGAAAATTATTCCTATTTGCTTTTCAACCATAAACCAACACCTCATCAAAGTAAACTGTTCTCCTGCTACCCCTGTAATAATGAGGAATAAAGTGGCAGTGACAGGTGGATAGAGATGCCCTCATTAGCCATGGGTTTGGGCAAAGTTAACCTTGAATGTAAGCTGAGCATTCTGTAAAATGATCCTAACAATACTTCTGCTCATATGAACTATAGAGAAAATGAACACAGCCAAATAAGACATGTTTCTAGAAGTTTTCCACCAATGTCATCAACATGGTGAGATCAAGGTAAAGCCTCAGAAAGACTTGATCAGAGACCCATAAACTGAATCAGGCAGGGGCACTACCCCAGAAACAGAACAACCTTTTAGTCTAAGATGCCTGATAGCTTTTTAAGCATGACAGATTATTTTTTTGCATTGTTTCAGAATTTTTTTCAGCCTATGACTCTGTCAGAGCAGTTCAACTTACCAAGGGGCAGGCCCAGGGGTCTGGAAACACTTTCAGCTGATTTCTGGAAACATTCAGTATGTTGAGGGACTTGAAGCAGTACAGAAAAACCGTTGGAAGTTCCACCAACCTGTTGTCAGAGACGTCAAACTCCTGCAGCTTCCTTAAACCAATCCAATTAGTTGCTAGAAAACACCAAACATTACGGACTCGGTGTAAGTATGATAGCGGTCTGATCCAGCAAGATGCTGCATACTTGTTAGATAAGAGCCAACCAACCAGGCCTTTTTGTGTACTTCAGACACCGGACTGCGAGATGCTCAGCATCTCCAGGTAATACTTTCTTTAAGCCATTATTACAACAGTTTGGGGTTTGCCTTTACAGACCAGGCCTTGAAATGTTAAGCATTAATACTGGACTGTACGTACTGTTTTCCTCATCAAATAACTTCTCCATATAGTTTTTGGAAGCGATGAGTTTTTTAAGGTTTTTAAGGTGTAGGAATCCAGAAGGGAGAGTAGAGAGCCGGTTGCTGGACACATCAATCTCCAGTAACCTGTAAGTACAGAAGATACTCAGTCAGGCATCCATAAAATGCTAGCAAAGACTCCTGTTGCCTAGACAGCTGTTTTACCAGGACAGCTTTAGATCTAAATGAAAGCAGTTGGAATGTGTCCTCACAATGCAAAGCAAAAAACCCTACTTAGAAAATTAACCCTTCCAAGGGGCAGACAGAAGAGGTCTGGATAGACAGCAGATCAGATAATTGATACCAGCCCGCAAATATCAATCTGAGTCAGCTCAAGGCTTAGACTTAGAGGAGTGGAGCTCACCAGAAGTGAAGAAAAGGAGAAACGACATGAGATAATACAAGAATAAAGTCCCTACAATTGTCCTGACAACTAACTTGGAAACACTGAAAACGCAAAAGGGCAAATCTTAAGTTAAACCCTGTAGCAGACAGAAAATAAACCAAGAAGCTGCTGCACATGCTCTTCACTTGCACAGTTTCGCACAAGCACAACTGACTCATTTGCACCTGCTCTCTGTACAGGTTCATTTGCTGTAGGCATCCAGCACACACACCTTGTACATATAATTTCATCAGATGACTGTACGCTGGGTAACTCTGTCAGCTGATTGTCAGCCAGGCTGAGCTTCCTAAGGTTTATCAGGCCCCATGGGATGACGGAGGGAAGGGAGACCAGGCAGTTGGCAGACAGATCAAGCTCAGTTATCTGACAGGAGATATCAATCAGCCAGTCCAGATCCACCCAGGGCAGTTTGAGGTTTGACCAGTTCACACACAAAGCCTGCATATGTCAAAGAAGGAAGAGAAAACCATGTTAGTAAAACACCAGTTGCTCTCGGCCTGTGTTACACTGCTGGGAATCTACGGGATCAGAGCATAGACCATAAACATTTTGCTCACTTTCCAATCTGCTTCTAGGGATTAAATTGACTCAGAGATGAAACCGTGCCTGGGTATCAGCAGCCCTCACCATATAGCTGCTCCACGATCTCAGTCCGAAGACCATGAGCAAACACAAGCAGAGGAGCTGGACTTCTTCACTAGTCCACCAGCTCTACACCAGCTCCAGTGTGCCCCACAAAGGGTGAGCTGCCCTTGCCTGAAACCAGCACTCTCATCTGAGAGCTGGACAGACTCTTAACAGTTTGTTCATCCAACAATGTGCAGTGATTTCCACGGGACTCGGCTCCCTGCCAGATGCATTCACATCCTACACTAGCAGCATAATATGGACAGATCACGGAAACCACCTTAAATACAGACTCCACAGCCCAACCCCCACCATGTCTCTTGGACATGGTCTGCATTGCTGCTCAGATCTCCAGGGGACTCTGAACACCAACAGAGGCCAGGCAGGTCCAGAGGAAGCACTGTGGAGCAGTCAGCCTCTGAAATGCTTATGGATCATTGCTCGTGCATCTGTAGAAAGGGCAGGGACAGATCTGCTGAGTGTGGTAAAGATTTCTTAGGAAGAGGCCTGTTGCTGGAATAATTAATACATGCCCAGGGACTGCTCTTCCATCTTAAACATTCCAGCAACAAGCAGCCAAACTGTTCTGGTGAAAGTTTAGGTTTTGCAAAGCAACATCTGGGAAAAGCAACAAAAGGCAAACGCCCCCCACGTAAAGTATTTCTAATCACTAGAAATTTGCTCAGTATCATTTAGGAAGATATTTTAGCTTCTGAGAGACATTATTTTGGCAGTTGCCTCTTTTCTAGACAACATTCTGCTGCTTTTGACGGTAAGATGAGGAAGTCATTATATCCTCTTTTGGAAAAAACCCCAGTCTCTTATGAAAGGCATAACTACTTATTTCAGGCTCCAGGTTGGACAGAAGAAAACGTGAACACACAATGGTTATCAATGCAAGTAAACAAGCCAAGGCTTCATTTACAGTACCATATCCTTGCATACCAATGAGATCTATGTTCCAAACTACACATTTTAAAAATGTTAGTCCCAAAAAATTTTCATAAGCCCAGTGTTTTTGTCTTAGCTCATGCCAAAGACAGCTTCAATAAAGTGATCATTAATTCTCCACCAGGAGGCAGCAAGGACCCGACAGCAAATTTCATTTGCTTTCCAGTGCCCAGTATTTAGCTTTTAAGACTTTGAACCCCAAATCTAAAATTAAAATGAATATATTTTGGGAAGGGAGAAAAGGAAAAGGGAAACAAAGGTCTATCCCAAATGCTTGTTTGGGACTCAGAACTCCAACTAATGTAGATCACACAATTCAAATGTCTAGGAGAATGGAATAAAGGATAAGCACAAACAATTGCACTTTTTAGAAACAGCAGTTGCACTTGGTGTAGACATAGCGCTTTCCACACATTCAGTAGTGAAGCCTCAGGACAGCCCTGCAAATATGAATAAAAATATTATGCCCATTGTATCACTGGGGAAACCAAGGACAAGAGCACAAGCTCTTTGTTTGAAGCTACATTCACCGTCACGCCACAAGACATCCATGTAACACACAGCAAGCCAGCAGCAACAAGAAATCAAATTAAGCAGAGTATTCACTGCTACTGCAAAATGTACAGTACCTAATGGGAGTTACGCTGCAAAGCTTTCACACTGGCACTAAACATACACAAACTTGGAAAATCTAACAGTAAAGCAGAGTATCTAACAGCTTCCTGCTTACAAACTCGCTTTAAATTCTCTATGTAGTTTTCTGTAATTTTCTCTCACCTGTAACAGCCCAAGAACTATTTACATCACTGGACAGCAATCAGTTATGAGTTATGGTAATAGTATAAACACACAGGTCAGATTCCCTTTTTGATTCCTAGCTACCCCACACTTCAGGAGAGGTGTAGGGATGTGGTACTAATGCTAAGAGACTGGAAGATCTTCCCAGTATGAGGAAACCTCACCGGAGAGAGCACATTTGTGCTAAGACACCTGATTAGTTTTTTCTGGTTCCCAAGGGCTCATAACAGGAGCCAGATCCCTAAATTCAGATAATGCAAAAAAACACCTCTACACTACAAATAAAATCCTCAAGTAGTATTGATCTCTGTCTGGCTACTTACATGCACTTTCAGGGCACTACCCTACCTTATAACATTATTACTGGTTATTTTAGAGAAAGGATTTTCAGCTGGTTTAGCTCCCAGCCAAGGCCACCAAAAAATTACTTACAATGGTATGGATGCAAGAGGAGGGAGGAGCACATGGCTTGGGAGCGGAGGAAGGCAGCATCGCTGTAGCTCCATCCTAGATCAGCTAAAATTGTCCCTGACAGAAATATAGCTTAATCAGCAATGAAATTCTCTTACTGATATCATTTATACCATACTGTGGTTTACAGTGATGCCAGCAAAAGCCTTTTTATGTCAGGACAATTAAATATACACCATGACTTCTGCTCACACAGAGACAAAAACATCACTCTCCTATTTAACAGTCCTAGATAAAATCACATGCTCTGCATTAGCAAAACCACATACCACAAATCTCCTGGCCTAGAAGGAGTTAAGAAAGGGCCCAATCCCCAACAACTCATGCTTCACGCAGATTTTTAACAGGAATGGCCTCTTTCGGCTAGAAGAGAAAGGTGTAATAAAGATCGAGCTACTGAAGGTATAATACAAGCACAGTCTGCCTAGATATGCAAGAAACATTTTAAGGGAATCAGACATTTTAAGAACTAACCTTGGCTGGCAACGCATAGTTTGTCCTGATCCCTTCTTTCCAGGAATGCCAATTTTTCCCAAAAGCTATGCTGAGACTCAGCCAATGTGGGGGAAGAGGGGTTAAATCAGAATGAATACGGGAAAATCCAAGCTTTTAAAGCAGCAGGTCCAGACAACATTTCTATGGTCTTAAAAATTAACTGCCAGTAAGGAAGAGACTTCCCACTTACCCATATCATTGTCAAGACATGGGGTTTGGAACTGCTAACAGAACAGAGGGTTACAGAAAGGTGGATTAGTCTCAGGCTGTCTACCAGACTCATCAATTATCTCCTGTAATCATCACAAAGAACTTGCGCAGAGGGAGTCTAAACCTCAAAAATTAAGCTATGGAGATCAGCCATGCTCTTTCCTCTATTTCCCTTTGCAACTTGCCATCTGCCAACAGAGGGGAACAGCAACGCCCTTCACTGACACCTCAGGCAGTGGCTGAAGCAGCTTTTTACTGGCCCCACGCTACCAAGGTAGTAGATCGATCTGGAATGAAGATCTGGCTGTGAGACTGAAGTTACTTTTCACTCTGCAATGAGGAAAACAGTGACATTACATTCAAAGGTGGCCTCAGCACTGATATCACAAGCTGTTAATTATTACCCCATGTATATTATGATCACCAAAGACTAGCACCACATTGGGCAAGACACATAACAAAGATGTTGTCCAGAGGAGATTTACCCCAGAAGCTCAGGACAACTTTAAACAGTACACTGAGATGGAAGTGGTGGCATCCTGGCACTTCGTCCTCTGGCAACGGTATCACCACAATGGCTGTGGATGCACAGGATCCACACCATGGCCCAGAAAGAAAACAGGGAAGGAAAATTTTCCTGGCTTTTTTTTAAACATCTTTCAGTATTTCATTTGAACTGCGATGCCCTGTAGCACCTTTCCTAGATATGCACCCATGACCAGAGTATCCAACCCCTTGAACTATTCATATATTTCTCCTAAACAAAAAGAAGCAAGAAAATTGAGAATTACAGCTAAGAATCTGAGTAGATGTTCCACGCAAAAGGCTATTCACAGGTCCTTCAGTCACACAAAGGATGTATAACCATACAGGGCTTTGAAATTCTGGCAGGAATGGGAACAAAGGCCTGGAGAGCTGGCTTGTTTAGTTGGTTTCCCCCTCACAGGAGAAAGCAAGTTCTTATGGTTGAGATCCTGAATTCAGACTCCAGAGCCCCATATTTCCTGAGCGACACCAGTCACTGTCTCCAGCTACCCAGTCTCTGTTTGCTGGTCCATACAATGGGACAGTAACATCTCCCCTTCTCCCTGGGGAGCCAGGATTAAAAAACGTGCAACAGACTCCAACTCTCCCTTTTCTCTTCCTGCTAAATTAAACTGTGTACAACAAAGCTGCAATAAAAAAAAAAAAAAAAGGAAAAAAGAACTTGCTTATCCCCTCCTTCAGTTCCTGCTCTGTTTCAAGATGATGCTCTTTACAGTACAAAAAAGTACTTGCCCTTGAGTACACCAACCAACACAGTAATACTAAGATCCGTAGCCTGCTTTACACGGGTGCAAGCAGGACATGTGTCTACTGCTCATTTCAGACTGATACTCATCTCTATTTTGCATTTAGATTGCTCTGTATCATTTACCTCAAAAATGCAGAGACATGGCCTCAGGGTATTTAATGTGATAGAAAGATACCTGCAGAATTCAGATAGTGACTTCTAAAACCACAGACAAGATTGTGAAATCCAATACCTGCTGTCAACACTGCCTGGTAGGTGACCCCATCTCCTAGGCAGCTTTTTGAATCTCAGCAGTAAGTGCTCTTCCACATCCAGAGCCAAGGACTGACAGCGTCTCTTCCACCTGAGTGCTGCAAATTGGAGGATCAGCCAAGCCCCTTCATCTGATTTAGGGACAGTGAACCAAATTCATCTTGGCGCTAGTAACCCGATGTCAGTGGAATTACCTTAGGGATTTACTTGGCTCAGCACTCTGCGGTGAAAACATAATTAACTGAAAGAAAGAAAGCCTGACAGCAACGCCACAGAGAGGGGATTTCCTCCCCAACTCATACTTAATCATCTCCACTACTTTCCCAGAAAAGCCCGTTTCTTTGATGCCAAAGCTGTATGATGCTGAACTTGCAGAGCCCAGTAATCAGCTCAACCCTCCTCCATTTGGCACCGGCTGGTGAGCTCTGCACTCAAACAGGAGACGGTGTTCAGAGGCTATTAGCTCCTGGGTACAGCCTGACTCTGGGTGGCTTACTGCTCTTCAGAAGGGCAAGAAAAACCTCTGTAGATTTCCCTTTCTTGCCAAGGAAAGAATGTCTCAATACGAGTCCTGAAAACTAAATTGAAATCTTCTACCACAGTGATGTCAGGGGATGCACTGAAGAAGGCAAGAAGCTGGAAATTGTGCAGAAGCAAGAAACCCTGCTGCTCTTGGGAAAACAACGAACTATGAATACGAAAAATATTTACTTAGATTTGAGACTGTTTGGCAAAGTGATTAAAAAAGGCTGTTGTGCATTTCTCCTAAATGATGTGACGTGCCCTAACAGAACCTCGCTCTTGCTGTAGACAGGATATTCTGAGGACGGTGATCTAATTCCTCCATCAATAATGCTGCTGTGAATCTTGAGTAGAACTGCTACAGATTTCTTTACTGATGGTGATGTAACTAAGATTAGCCAAGCAGCAGATAAATAAATCGGAGGAGGATCACACACATACACATACATTTGTATGCTTGCACATAAAATTACTGGCAAAACATTTCCTAGGGAAAATGCAGCATTTTAAGCTCTTTTCTGATCTGTAAAGGAAAAAATAAACATCTCTCACACTGCACACACTGGAAAGTTACATGTGTATCTCCATACAGAGTAACCTACTGAAGTCTGGAATCTGTGCCCAGCCAATTTACTGCAGGGGGTCCTTTTGGCATTTGTTAATGGAACACTTCTCTCTTTAGCAAGACGGTGGTTTGCTGTGGGGATAAAGTTTTGTCCAAAAAAAAAAGGAGAAATAGATATCAGAAAAACGAGATGTAACTCCTCTTGTCTCATAAAGGGCAGCACTGCACGGTGCAATGGCTGCCTGGAAGGTGTGGCACCTAAACTGAGCTCTCCAACCACATTTTATGCATAGCTAGTAGCATTTACCACTGTGAAATCAACTGGAGATACAACTGTGCAGTGTTTTCACTCAGAGATAGAACAGATGGGACAAACCTTTTTGAAGTTCTGGACTCATTCTGAAACAATTGTGCTCAGCCTGTCCTGTCCAAGATGAGAGTCTATTTGACATCCAGCTGGCTGCCATACACATTGCAGTCTCCATACAATCCTTTTTCACTTCCTCCCAGTTCAAAATACATCACAGCACTTACACAAGAAGACTTACACTCATGAACCTTATGAGATATGAAGAAAGCACTGAGGCAGCTTGTTTGCAAGCCAAGAAGTCATGTTTTAAACAATTACCAGGGTGTGTGACTATCACTTCCCAGAGACCTGAGCTCTGCAGACAAACTAGGACAAATCTTCCGGGATTTGGCCCAGTCTGCCAAAATGAATTCAAAGAAAAAGCATTAAATAAGCAAACATATTAAAAATAAACAGCTACTAGAAGAATCAAAGTCAAGTTTCTGGGTCTGGCTTTTTTGGGTTTTATATTTATTTTTTTTTCAAACCAAGACCTTCTGGCAATTAGCTGATGTTTTAAGGCTGCGCTCTTTTTCAGTCAGGGTGTGACAACAGTAAAGCTGAGTCATTTATACAGCAGCTAAGTTAAATATTGCCAGCAAGTCCACATGGAAAACAGACCTCTTCCCTGTGATTCAAACAATTATTTCAAGTTTATTCAAGCTGAATTATCCAGTTAGTTGGATTATTTTTTTTTCCTTCTAAAAGGCATGTAGTTTTATCAACTCTTATCCAGAAACATCTAGGATTTAGCTTCCTTTTGTTTACCTGTCAATGAAACCAAGAATCCCATGGGGAGGGCTCTCTACATCTGCCGATTGAACCTAATAAAGTCAAGCTCACAATTGTGGACTGTAGTCTCTAACATTCACAGCATCGAAACGAGTGAGACAGGATTTTGGCAGGAAAACAGAGAATGGAGAAGTTTGTAAAACTATGAAAACCTCTCTGCTTATTTTTACTTAACACCAAAGCAGAATCACCCCGCAGAATTACCGGCAGAAAAATCAAACACTCTGCAATGTTATGAGCTGAGCCAACAGATACTCCACTGGCAACAGGATTCATGCAGACCGGGCCTTGATCAAAAATTTTCGCTCACAATTTTTCACTGCAAAATTTTATGACCCGGTGAAAATTATTGGAAGCTCAAGGCTCTGATGTTCCCACTCAGTGTCTGTTAATCTACATACTGAGCGGAAAAACAAAAAATGCCTGATAACTAAATTGCTGGATAACACTAGAAATAAAACAAAACACTATGTGCTTCCCTATAAATCAGTAACAGTGTGCGTCATGAGACATTTTTCAGTTCTGAATAAAAGACACTTGGATAATAGAGATTGAGAGAACAAAGAATATAGCCTAGTTATACAAAGATATGTGATAATCATGAAATGTAATAATACCCTGCATGAAAACAATGCCACTCATCTGTAGATCTCAAAACATCATCATCCTGTATTAAGCCTTCCAACAGCTGTGAGTTTAAATGTCCCCATTTTACAGTGGAAGAAATAGAGATACAAATGAATTACCAAAACTGTCAAAAGGTGGTAAGTGGCTAACTAGTGAACAGAGGTCTTGCCAACCTAAAAGGCTTCAATTGCTTTTTGTTGGCCTCTGTGTTCCATCAAAAAATATTTCTGTGAAAAGAGCACAGCTCAACTAATATCATCTGATGACACGATACTCTCCATGCTGCTCCAGAAAGCCAGATCTGTCCTGAGCAAGTGACAGTAAAGGCTACCAGCGATCTTTTACTAATGAGGATCTGAAGTAGGGAAGCTATTCTGAGCAGATATGAGCCTGCTCTACTCATGCTCCATGTTACCAAAAAGCCACATTGTACGTGGCTGTTTCTGAGGTTGTACGTGCTGTATCTGAGCTATCAGACACAGGGGAAGAGATGGGTTTACACACTCAGCTCTGCACCACGCCAACACTCCTGGACAGCACAGACCTTGTGGTATTACCTTGCAAGGAGAATGCATAACAGAAACCTAAATGAAGTGATTATCCTGGGGTGACAGAGGAAGCCTGTGGAAGTTATATTTCTCTAGAAGACTTTCAGCACAAAGTCAGTGTTTCCTTTCCACAGCATATGCCTAGTTCACCCGCTGATGTTAAAATTGCCAAGCAGAAGCTGCCGCACACAGCGTCTTGCACAATGATGCCATTTAAAGGCCTAATGTTTTACACCTTGCAGTTCAGCACTGGCATGAAAGCCACTTTCACAGCTTGTTCTCTAAATGGGCAGCAAACCACAAGGCTCTTAGTTGAGAAGAAGAATCACCAGCCACATGGTATGTGAAGACAAATACAAATCAACATGATGCTCCTTTAAAAGAACATCTCTTTAGACAGATAAATGGCTACTTACTGGTTTTGCTGGAGCACTACCCGGTAGTGAGCTTGTCTCAATGAAATACTTCCTCAGAAGGTGTTTGCTGGATTCAGGACTGTCCATCAGGATGTAGGAACAAAAGAAAGCTCCATTCCGCAATAAAAATACAGCTACATCTTCATTCCCTTTAGAGAAAAGCAGATTGTCTGTTCTCTTCTTCTCATGTAAATGAACCAACAAGGAGCTGAACAGAAATCCTGGGAAATAACCACTTCTGAAAAAAACCATGGGTGTGTGCAAAAAGGAAACTGAACTATATAAAGGCTGTTTCCTCCAGTGACAGGATTTAGTTTGGTCAAACTGAGACAGCAAAGACACTATGTAAAAGCACTGGCCCAGGCTCCCTCTTTTTTTCCTATCTTATTATACACACAGCTGTGCTTTGAAGTGTAAATTATTCAGCCTGAATCAAGCATGTGTGCCAGAGTGTCCATAACAATAATGCTTTTACTTGCAAGGTTTCTGTTTTTGAAGGATCTTTTCCCTAGGAGTTCATAGAGGAAAGTTCAGCCTTTCAGTATTTACAGTAATCTAACTTAAGAGGGCCCTGACTTAAATTTGGCTAAGTCAAAAGGCAGAGCCAATTTTATTTTAATATATCCCATTGGAAATCCAGGACACTTCCAGGCAAGCCAATCTACACCAATACCTTCCTAGATGTGAACAACTCAGCCCATTCTTTAAAAGACATTGCACAAAAGGGGCAAAGTTTTGAAGCATGCGAATACATACCTGCCTTTATAGCAGCATACAGGGGCAACCGTATAAGAACTGGAAACTCATTCCTCCTGACTGCACAGCTCTCTGGGTCAGCACTGTATGCACGAATCAGAAGTTTTACTATGTCCAAATGTCCCTGCTGGCAGGCTATAGCCAGCATCCAGTTCAGGAGCTGCTGGCAAGCACTAGGACCTACTGAAAAGATAAGGCATTTGACTTAATTGATGCCACCCCACTGTGATGCAAGAGTCATCCACAAATAATGGCTAAGAAAACGGTGTAGGATGAAGCCCCTGAGGACAAAGGAGCAGACTGCACTGCAAAAGTGTGTTACCGAAGAGCCCTAAGATGGTCAGGCACAAAGTTTTCAGCTTTGCTTATCTGTTCTTAATTACTTACCCAGCTAATGGGCAAACTTTTTTGACTGTCCCTGATCTAAGCACGCTTAAGCTAGCAACAGTGAAAGGTTCTGAGGATGCCTGCTAGGCTACTAGCAGAAAAATCAAACACTGAATCCCAAACAGAGGTGGCAAGGGATGACCAGGATTATCTCTGCATCCAGAGACAACAGGCCTGATCCAACAGACATTAGATCCAAACATCTGAGATAGTCCACTTCTTCCAAGTTCCTGAGAGGGGATGCAAAGAATGGGAAAACCAGCTGACCTTTCGTGTTACTGGATGAATAAAACAAAAATAAATGTTTCAGACAACACAAAATAATTGTTTTAATGTCTTTTCACTGCAACCTAAGGTCTCTCACAAAAAAATTTATTTACCCTTGAAATAATTCATTCTGGGTGAATTCTTTACTATCCCTTCACAGCAGTTAGACAAACGTCATTTAGGACTAAAACCGAAAATACCTTGTTTTGATTTCACAGGAATTTGCTAATGTTTTAGTCACCCCCAAACTGCTTTTTTTATTGAATTAATGTTTGCCCATAGAACACTGCCTTCCTCTAGGTGTGCATAATTCTGCGCATATAACTAAATGCCCATGACAGGATTATTTCTGCTAACAGAAAGCAGTCCTCAAATCTTCCCTGATCCACAGAATCACCTCCCTTTACTTTACAAACTCACATCCCCTTTGAAATGCTTACAGAAACGTCCACAAGCCCAAGTTTACAAGTCAACTTCTTTTTGCAGTTTCTCCATGCGGAAATTACATTGCTCTTTGCATTCTTAACAACTTGACTAAATCATTCACCCTTATGCTGCAAAAAACAGGCTCCACTTCAGCTGTAAGACACAAGAAGTTCACACTGAGCCAGACAGAATCACTGCAGTGCATTAACAAAATTGCAAATTCATGCAATTTATCCCTAAGCTCTGTGATTGATTTCTATGTAACTTCCAAGGGAAACAAATGGGAAGTCCTGCATAAAAACTTCCCAAAGCTGCTGTTTGTATAGAGCACCTCCCTTGACTCCCCTAAAGCAAGGGTTTAAGGGAATTTGGTCAGTTCTAAAACTGAGCTATAGTTTCCAGAAACTACCCAAGTCACTTTTCATTACTGAGAGTATTATACTAATATAATTTCATTTTTGCTACTAGGTTACAAAACCAGCATTGTCAGCCTCCTTTCTAGCTGAAGGAAATACTATGTTTAATTGCCTTCTCCAAACTGGAACGTTTCTTTTGCTTATTACAACATATATTATGTTTATACATTATAAGAGTTTAAGAACATCAGATAAGCAGGTTTCCCAGCAGGTTATTCCCGTTCTCACTGAGGTCACTGGCAAGCACATAGCTCCAGTGGGGACCTAGAGCTATATTGAGGTCAGCGATTGCAGAGGCCTAGCTTAGCTGTTGTGGTTACTGCAGTGTCTGAGGTCAAGATGACAGAAACTCACCCTGGCTGCCGTGCAGGTCTGCCAGACCCTGAATCCACAGAGGGTCCCAGTGAGAAGCAACTGCCAGGCCTGCAGGACACCAAGAGAGCAACAAGGGACCCAAACACCATTCCTGATACTGACTCATCGAGTACTGTTCTACCCCTGCCCTCACAGCTGCCTTAAGAATTGCGTCTGGGTCTAAAAATGTCTCTGTTCTGCTATATAATAATTTTTAAAATAAAATGTAACCAAAATGTAATGATGATTCCAAAGAAGGAATTACCCTGAAAGTAAAAAAAAAAAAAAAAAAAAAAAGCCAACAAGAAAGCATAAAGCATGTTGCCAGCTGTGCACCCAACTATTACTTGCCATACAGTCATGCTGCACTCTCACTCCCAGCACCACCGTGTCTGCTGGATCAGCAGAGTGGTATGATGCAGTTTCCTGAAAATCCCCTGATTTCTCTGTAGGATCTGGGATGTTACCCAGCTGTGAGGGCTGATGGGAATGAACTGTCTAAATGGCATCTTCCTCCACTTCCAATCTGCAAACATGGAATATTTTTATGTATGTGCTTTTCCCCCCTACGGGGGAAGTTTTCTTCAAACACAGCAGAGATTAGATCTCTCCACGCACTTTCCCATGCCTAGGTCCCTCCCTTCTCAAGGAATGACAAAAAATGAATAAATGCCTGCTTGAAGCTATAGCACACAGCTATGAAAAAGCCTGAGGAAAGGTAGAGGCAACCCAACGGTCTTACCATGCAAGGAATCCAGCAGCTCTTTCACAACATCCTTATGTCCAAAATATGCAGCCACCACAGCTGCATTGTCATCATTAGGTTCTGTTGGTAACACCACTAATGCTTCCTGCAGTAAATACCTCACCGCCTGCAGATCTCCATATGCTGCTGCAATACCTAAAAGCTGACACTGATAAAGAAAATACAGCAAAAAAAAAAACTCTGTAAAGGGAGTGGGCAAAGAAAGACAGCATTTCTAGAGCTATGTATTTGTTTGTGCCCATGCAAATGCATACCCAGTGTCACTGTGGTTAACTGAGAATGTCATAAACACTAGTAGCCATTATAATAATTAGTGTCGATATAATATATTAATTTGTTGGTTTTTTTGCTTCCTAGTTTTTGGTATGGCTTTACCACAAAAGTGCTCAAGGCACAGAATGGTGAGTGTAAATCCATTTTTCATGGACGAACAGAAAAAGCATTTGCACAGCTCTGCTACAAGATGTAGTATTTCCTGTTTTGGAGATGGCCAGTATGCTTGGACTTGACACATCGGTACTCTCCCAAAACACTAAGATAAGCTCTATGCAAAGAGCAGGCTCAAAATGAGGGCTCTGAAGGCAAAGCAGTGCAGAAGCTGGCACAGAGGATATAGCTCCAAACACAAGCAGCAAAATCTTCCCAGGGGGCCATTACCCATCTTTGTACTGATAGGGGAGTAAATTTTTTGCTAAGTCTATAAACAGCTTCCTTTTTATGAGGAAAAATGCATTTCCCTGTTTTAGTGACCACAGTACCAGCACCCCTCCTCGCACAGCCCCCTGTTCCTACATATGCTGTTCCCTGTGGTCTGTCTCATCTTTCTGATCAGTGTTTTCAAGGGCAAATACCATCCCTGAGCATGTTCCTGAAGTGCCCCACAGAGCCGTGTCTGGGATCCTGCAGCATCAGGATAACATATATAACAATGGATTTTCTGCATGACAAACAATGGATTGTTTTCTTTCTTCTATTTTGGTTTCTTTCCCCCCAAAAATTGCAGAAGAGTAGTAACCTAACCCTACCTTTTCCACCTGCAGTGCAGTCTCCTCACATGACAACTTAATCAACTCTTGGGCCTTACTGGTGTCTCCAGCTTTGTAAGCATCCTGAATGCTTTCTGTCACAGGTGTCTGAATTACGGAGACTTCGCCAACTGTGGACTGTTTGCCACCCATGTCCACAGTTCCTGCTGTAAAAATAGAAAAGAGGTGTCAGGAAGAAGTAACCTATTCATTACTCATGCACAGTTGCAACATCAATGCATCCTGGCAACAAAAAAAGGGAGCGAATTATATTCAGTGTAGTATTTACTGCACGCAATTTAAAAAAAAAGAGGCAGAAACCTGAACACTCAGTTGCCTGATAAAAGAACATGATAATATATAAAAGTACTTTCCAACAGGGACATGAAACTAAAAGGGACAGCGAGTTCCTCAATTGCTCCCAAAGGTGGTTTCCAAAGGATGGTGTGAAAGCTCACACAGGCAGAGACACCTACGCCCTGCAGCAGACTGCCATACTCAACCTCCTGCTGCAGGAACCAGGGAAGAGAAGGGCTTCCATGAGACTGGCATCTGCAGTACTTCTGATGCAGCAAGGAGTCTGCACGACCTGCAAAGCAATCCTGGTATTAGCCTTGCTTCAGTCACACTCCACCTCCAGACAACAGCCTAACAAAACCCCACTGTACTTCTCCAGCACTTTCAATCAGAGCTTTATACACCTCTATGAATGTGAAAGGAAAGAAATCGGGAATATTTTGACTCTGGGAAAACAGAGTAAAAGTAGATTACACAAGACGTCTAGTGGCCACCCTGATCAATCCTGGAGAATCTCCTAGGCTAAATTTCTGCGTTTTTTAAATGCCATTAGGAGCCAGAAGAGCTTTTACATGTCAAAGTTTAAAAGCTGCAAGCCATTAAAGGTGATGCTTGTGGTGGGTGGATAACAAAAAGGCAGCCATGAAGTCTCACGCCCACCTACGGACCCAACTACCAGGACAGGCAAAGCTGCAGGAAAGACACTTAATTACGAATAAGATATTCAGGTCTGCTCCTGAACAACATGCAAGACAGAGAAAAGAAGCACTTTTCACTTGAAAAGAGACCATTTCATACTCAATTTTCCCTGCTAAAACATTATTAATTATTACTGCTTATTTGCAAATGGTTAAATAAAACCCTTCAGCCCACAGATTTTCACATGTTAACAAGGATTTATTTTGTTTTCTAAATAGATATGTATGTCAGGCAGGACCTATTTTAATGCAGCCTGAAAAAAGAAGTAAATTTGGACTAATCTTTAACTGTCAGTAAATATCTTTGAATAATGCAGTCTGATTCATCAATATATTCTGACTAACGCTTCTCATCAATTATTTAAATGAAGCTCAAATCACTCAGACATCAGAGACGGCTCCAGAGATTCGTGCCATTAAAAATGTGCCCACATCAATAACCTTTCTTAGATGATGCAGAACCTGTGAAGGACAAGCAGCAGAAATCACGGCAGATAAATGTGGTGTTACATTACAGCATAATAAAGAGCATATCAGAGTTCACGTTAATAGGTGCAGTGCCTTCATAATTCTGTAGGTTTAGGGGGTATATGGGAAAAGAAATTCATCCAGCATTTTTTCCTGTCTTTTAGAGCAGACCAAATGCCTGTAAGGGATCTCTAAGTATACTGCATATGATTTAATTCTCTTTTCAGTGGACACCAGAGGTAGGAAATGCAAATGATTCTTGGGCAAGTAACTGTTCAAAACATGATAGAAGACAGGACGTTAAAGCAAAATAGTTCTGCAGTCTACACAACTCAGAACTGGACTAAGTAAAATCAGAAAGTACAAATCAAGCAAACACTGCAGTTACTGGAACATGCAGCCTCCCCACATTCAGCGCCCTGTGATGAAATCCTGAACCTAAAGAGAAGCACTGGAATTCCCCCTTGGAGGAAAAAATGCCTCACATCAGAGATACAAAACAGCTGGAAAGCTGAGCAGGAAGCCTTGCAAATCAGGGCTGACAGAGCACAGCAATTTTAATCTGGTTCCTAAAAAAATGCTGAAAGGACAGACAAGTTTTACTTCCTTCCAGCCTCAATCCTGATTTTGGGGACTATCACTCAAGACCCACATCTGCAGCTATTCCACATATACAGGCACATCCTTTTTGTCCAAGAATTGAGCAGGGCCATCTTTTATTTCTTTTTAAATCATGGCCAAGGAAGATGGAGGTTCAAGTATCTCACGGTCAGAGATTCATTCAGGGTCTTGGACATGCTGGTGTCGTGTCCTCATCTATTTATTACAGAGGTCTCCAGCCAACCTCTCACGCATCCTGCACACCAGAGCTCTTCTTACAGGAGCATCCTCCACCTCTCCTACCGGAACTGCCCCACTGCAGGGAGGACTACCAAATCAGTTGGCCAGGGAGCACAAGAAGGACCACAGTGTCGTAACCAAGGGAAGGAGGAACTCTGCAGGCTAGACCCTAAACCCAAGACTGCTTTTGTGTTTTATCAAACGACTACTTCACAAAACTACTTGGCTAATGTGTCATGCTTCCTCTTACATTTTTGGCCCCCCTCAAAATTTCCTAAGTCCTCTGTAGTACAATGGCTTAGTTACAACCACTGCTACCATCACCACTGCTTGGAGAACAGAGGCCGGCCATCAACCATTGCAGTCTACTCATGTGCTTCAGGTGTAGACTTCTAGGTTGTCCAGGAGCAGGAATGTCACAAATGGCTGGCTTCATGAAGTTCACATGCTCCCAGAGTTAGCTGGCAGTGTAATCAGAGTCTTGGGATATTAATTTCAGTCCTTAAGCTTGATTTCAGTCTTGTCTTCGGCATTTTTTTATTGATCTAACTGCCCAGTTTGAACATCTTAACATCCATCAAATACAAGTCAATAAAAGCTTCACTGAATGTAAGAAACCTGAGCATTCTACTGTTTGAAACCAATATATTTAAATATTCTTGGCAGAAAGATAATACTGCTCATCATACAAGTTTCTTATGTAACTGTCATCACAACTTCTATGATTGCATTCTGCAGAATAAATTGACCTCCTGCCTAAGACTTGAAGAAAAAGCTGCAAAAGGTCTTCAGGAAAAAACAGGTCTTGCAATTGAACTAATCACAAGCCTGAAAAGAGTAAAACTGATAGAGTGATAAAAAAGCTTGCCGACAACCAACAGCTGTACTCACATGATTCTGTCAAACTTAACTTGAGCTTTCAAAGGTTAAAAGAAAGGAGGTGGGCCATCCATTCCTAAATTCCCCAAAACCACAGCAGCCATCCATTGCAAAGCTAAGCATCTCACCAACCAAATTACCCAATTCACAGAAGACTTCCTGGTAACTTAGTAAATGATATATTGACTTATAAAATACAAATGGAAAATAAGCAGCAGTATGTTTTATAAGCTTAATTTATACTTACCAGTAGGAAAAAAAAAATCGGGAAAATTACATTCTACTGACTAACGACTGTTCTACTTCTACAAGATGCATGACTGAATTAACATCAGTACTGGCATTCATGTAGGTTGGGAATAAAGTTTTGCCAATACATGCATCAGCCATTTTTAGCAAAAATCTGCGCTGAAATCCAAAGAAATTCTGCCTATGGTTTTAACCCTACAAATCTCATGCTCTTTACCTGACCTCTTCACAGTTTTCATAATAGGTTCACCTCACTTACATATAGCCTTGAACAACATGCTATGAGAGCAATATTGAAGCTGAATAATATTGAACCTCTATTTTTGGACTTGATTGTGCAACATGCTGAGAACTTAAGCCTGGATGTAACAAAGCACTTTTAATTCTTAGATTGCATGGATTTAGGAACTGACTTCTGCACTTCGCACAACACAGGCTATGTTACATTACATTGTTATACGCAAAACGGCATAGCAAGTTATGACATTCTAGCAGTACTTCTTGTAATAAATTCCTGTAATAAAAGGCTACTAGAAACTCCAGAAACTCTTGCACATCTGTTGTGATTTCTTTTAGTTTTTGCTTTATTGCACACAGATCTGGGACAATATTCCTGTGTCGGCACAGGTTCATCTAAAAGCACTGCCCCGAACCAGCATCCCTCTTCTGAGCTCGCTGCAGGAAAGCAGATGAATGAAGCCTATTTGAACTGAGGTGGTATGGTGTGGTTTCATTTCTCTAATGTGTTTGAATGTCAGTGAAAATAAGGCCATGGGGTTTACTCCCTATCATTCAGTCCCTTATCTCCACATCCTATTTGTTTAAGTTCTCCATAGATCCATGGCTTCTTTTCTTTGCTTGCTTTCTACTAATGAATGTAAGCAAGCCAAGCGCTGTTTGTAAGGGGAAAATGGGAGGTATTTGCCAACACTAAAACCACATTCTTCATCTATTCCTCATGCCACCTAACAGCTCCTATCAAAGCAACTAACTTTGGAAATATTACCCACTCCTGATTTCTACGTTTTATACTTTGGAAGTACCTTTTAAGTTTGGCTTTGCAGTAACAGCCTTTTACAACAGCTAGGGCGAGACTAATTTTCTTTTAAAAAAATATTCCAATGGAGGCAGAGGTTGTCAAAAAAAAAGCAGTGACACCTTATTGCCATTCAAAGGTTACAAGAGAGTCAATCTTAAAGTGCAACAGACTGCTGTTCCAGCCCAGAGAAACAAAACAAAAATAAGTCTTATCAAGAGAATTTCAGAGATATATGTAGTTATACCCTGCCTCAGGCCTTGTTATTACAGCAGGTGAAAAAAAAAAAATCTAAAATTTCTAAATTGACAGTATGCCATTATCAGCAAAAAGGTGAAGGGGGGTTTGCAGGTCAATGCTGTGAATCAGCAAATGGCTGCGTAACAAAACAGCACACTGTGTAGATGATTATCATCTTTACATCCCAAATCACTGCATTCCTGTCTCTGACATACAAACTCACAGAATTTGTAAGTGCTACATTAGTCCCTTCGATAAAGTAGGAGTTCTTTGGCAACTAACTAGGATATTTTTATTTAGCAGAGAAAGATATAAATGAGATGCTTAACACCAGATAAAACAGGGCAGGAAGCTAACTTACTCCAAACCAGAATTACAATAATAATAAAACTTTAAAACTGCTACTGACCTTGTCATAATGTGTGCAGGTATTTCCAGAGACAGGAGCAAATCAAAACGATGACTTTGACATAGCATCCCATTCAGTGATGCTCAATTAAGCTATTAATTCCTTGGACTTAGCCACCCACCTCTGCTCAGCACAAGCAGCTCTTATAGTGGCCACTGGATGTAAATGTCTTTTGGCTGGCTGGCTGCTTCTTTGTCTGAATGAACCACTACATTTTAGCCTTGACAGTTATTTTCATCTCTATGTCCCATTACAGTGAAATCTAAGCCTCTGGTTCAGAGAGGATCTGAGGATGGGGGTGGGCAGGGAGGCTGCCTCTCTGGGCTGAGCTCAGACATTAATTCCTCAACAGCACCAGATGGCTACAGCTAACCTTTACCAGCTTAATCTTTTGCCATTTTGACTTCTGAGTGCTGCCACAAAGCAAATAAAAAAATGGGACAGAGATGAGGTTTAAGATGTGCCGAATATTTAAAGCCAACCCCCCCAAATGCTTAAAAACTCACAAGTTCACGGAATATTTTTCAATACTACTCTACAGAAGCTTTGGCCAGCTGGTTTGCGAAATTAATGGAAAGCCACGTTATTTCTGAGTCTTTGCAACAGGCTCGTGTATCTTCTGTTGCTTTGACAAACTTCAGCCTAAACTGAACAACAGCCAACGGGAAGCATCCAGGGATTTCAAAGGATGGATCTTTCCTACATTGCTCTTTCCACTTAGATGGGTAAGAAAAATTTTTCAGTCCTCTAGAAATCTTTGAGATACCGAAAAATATTTCCCATCCTAAACCAGGCAGAAAACCCCAAATCCTAGGGTTTTTAATTTTTTTAAAAAAAAGATTAAGATTTTAAAGTCAGCTCAAGTCAGTAAAACTGCTTTATGAAACAGCTACCTGTTGGGTTCCTTCTCTGATTAGATGACACCACTTTAAAACAGGGTTTCATTTGTTGTTTAAAAAAAAGTCACAAGGTTTCATTCATTCAATTCATTCATTTCTTAAAAGATAAAGTCACAGACCCAGGAGGGAAGCTGTTCCCTCCACCTGCCCAGATGCCCTCAGTCCATATGGCCCCACAGCCAGGACTTGGCCCAGAACCATTCAAAGGAGTGTCCTGCAGCAAGATTTAGGCAAAATACATATGGCTCAACCAATTCTGCTAGAAAATGTCCCCAGAAGGATTCAAAAATGGTCAGAACCACTTATAAACCCCGCTGTGAGAAGTCAAGGAAGGAGAGGAAGTTAGGGTAAATCCAACCCAGCGATAACAAGATGGTTTATCTGGGAAATTCAGCATCCTCACTGGAGAGACACCACCAGAACTGGGCCATGTCCCTCTGACCCTGATTAGTATCTCTTCACAACAAGTGAGACGTGCCAGCTTCTCAGGACAGTGGAAACCCTCCACACACTTTTTCTGTCTATTTTTTGTGGTTCCATTTCACACAAACATCCATTATTTCAGCTAATTAAAGGAGTGGCTCTGCACTAAGATCCTTCTGCCAAGGCAGTGGAAAAGATGATGTATTGAGTACAAAAGACACCCGCATCTACAACACAGCTTACAACCAATGCTCACTGCCCCAAAAGGAAACTTACAACCCTACAAAAGACCAGATCTAAACCACAGAAGAATGCTTCAAAGACAAAAATCCAGCACTGAAGGGATCTTTTTCACTATTATTGCATAATCTGGAATTATTTTTAAATTGTTTACATGCCAGTACCACTCACGCAAAGTGCCGATCTGCATTACACATTTTCCAGCAAGCACAGAGGATCTTGTAAAGGGCGTGCTGACAATTTTAGGTACAGCCATGCAAAGTGACCAATTATCACCACAGCCATTGGAAATTTTCTATTTAGAAACACTATTAACCTGCAAGGAAAAACGCGTTTGCTAATGCAAACCTGAAAGGAAAATAATAAGTCCCGGATGGAAAAATGCTCTGGACTCCTGCCTTTCTAAGGGGCTCCAGAACTGACTGACAAAAAACAGACACCTCCAAAGGCTTTAGCTCCACACTTATACAATCATTTCTTCATCATCCAAGACAATGGGGGAAAAGGGGACAGAAAAGCCTCAGATACTAGTATCACTGAGACTCGGCAGACTTTAGTGGGCAATATCACAGATGCCTGAATGGCTGTGTGAAGCTGTCTGTATGTCAGAGCCAGGACTGAGCTGAGGCTGAAAAGCTCTACCAGATCTGAGCAGGCTCCTGCATTTTTGTGTGCCTTGCAGAGCCCTGGGACTCTGGAAATTATTTGTATTGTCCAAGAAGTTAAAATGAAACCAAGCTGGTTGTTCTTACTTTGCTGAAGTACAAAAGAGGCTACACAAAGCCATTACAAGGCAAGGAGGGGAGGTTAGAGAGACCACAAAGAATTACACACTGGAATATGACTGTCAGAGCAAACTCATCATGTCAGTGTGCAAATCACATTGGAAAGTGCAAGATAGCTTCGGGGTCACGATCGATACAGCTATCCAGGAAAAAGGAACAAGGGCTACTACATGTAATATGTATAAGAATACTACATGTAGTAGCTTGGGATATGCCTCTTTTCTTGCACCCTGCAAGACAACAGCTCTACTTTAGACATGATGCTCCCCACTGTTTTATTTTTTTTTTTAAGTGCATGCACCATTTCTACTGCCTGGGCTATACATGATGCAAGAGGGGCAGCAGGACTGTGATCACAGAGTCAGAGCAGAGACAGCTCATCAGCACCATGACTGGGACCCCCTCCTCACGCTCGGTCTCTGGGGGCTGCAGCCAGCCCCTTGTGTACTGATAAAGCCTACACAAATCCCTGTCAGGCTGTGCATACCAGCACACAAGACTCCTATTGCTCCACCCCCCACCTTTAGTTTCACCCTCTCCATTTATAAAGAAAGCTTCCTTAGCTGCAATAGATAACAACAAGACAACCTCCACATCCCGAAAAAATGGCAGCAGCCAACGGCAAACACAGGGCTGTTGCCTCCTCCCCTCTCTTCTCCTTTTGGTTTTTCACCAAGCGGCTGAGAACCGAACACAAGCAGGCAGCCCTTTGCTAACTATGCCATCGCCAGCTTACCAGCACAATGAACTGGGCCGCTGTTGATGACAGTGATGCTTTTACTCTCTCCCCTGAGGACTAAGCAGCTTTACGTGCACATGTTCATCCCTTTTGAACTGTAGGAGCACTCAGGGGCCACAACATATTTCTCAGTGGTCAGGTTGTCTCATGAAAGCACCATCATCACTGCTGGACACACTACTAACTTTTGGGTAGGGAAGGAACAGAACGGTGACAACCTCCGGCAAGCACAAGGCAAAGGCTAGCTCGCACAGAGAAAGGGTTACCCCACGTCCCTCCCGAAATGCCCTCTTTGGGGCACAAAGGATCAGCAAAGACCACAAAGAACACTGACGGTGTTAATTTCCACCCCCCAGGGATAGAGATTGAGGGAACCAAGAGAGCTCCAAACGGCCAGAGTGCCAACTGCTGTATCGAAAATACAAATGACTCAGCTCTAAGTGAAAGTTTCTATTTTTGTCTTTTTTGGCCTCAGTAATTTGATTCCAGTCCTACAGCTTGAATCATTCAGAAATATGTTTTTGCATGCAAGGCCAGCTATGCCACTCTTGCTTTCCAAATTTTACATTGGAAGATATACATTAAGCATGCAAAAGCATGACTACGCTTTTGGATTTTCTTCGTGTTCGTTTCCAGGCATGGCTGGAAAGAGAGGATTATTAAATGATGAAAGGTGTCTCTAGTGAGACCATTCCTGTCCAACTGAATCAAATATTATAGCCATGAAACCGAACTAAAACTGGATTTCATTTGAAACTTCATAAAATAAAATTTCATGGATAACTTCAGTTTCCTTTGAAACTTTTCCTCTTCCCTAATGTTCAAGCTTTCATCAGAAGGAGAAAAATTCCACGCATCAGTGTTTTCTCTCTTTCAAAGAAATAATTTGCTCTACATTCTTCTAAAAGAAGTCATTAATTATTCAAATTGGGGAAGCACCAGTTCAAGGCCAGCTCCCTTCTGCTACATCCTCCTTAGACATCTATTTAAAGCTAGCTTTAGAAAGAAGCAAATGCTGCGAGTCTCAGCTGTGAGAGGTTACATCTGGAAGAGTTCAGGGAGGGACTCCCTGTGTGCATGCGAGGGGAGGAGGATGAGCCCAAGGTCTCTGCCCAGGTCTCTTTGTCTCTTCTGAGTCCAAGTCCTCTACTGGCTCTATCAAAGACACATCCAGCAACTCCACAGCCTGAGAAAAGCATCTCCTAAGCTTATGTTTCACTTTCATAACACACATAAACACCCTCCTAAATGGAAAACCCATTTACAACACTGCAACCCAACTGCTGGTCAAAAATAATAGCACAGAAGCAGCGTCCCTCCAGCCCCACATTCCCTCCACAGATGCTACCAGGAAAGACAAACCTTAGTGGGGCCTTCAGAGAAAGCTGGTGAAAGTGGTAGGATGAAGCTCATAGCTGCTCCAACAGGACCCCTTGGGCCACAGCAGCAAACCTAATTTTCCACCCCTCCATCACATGGCAGGGGTCCTGGGTAGCTGCTGTCACCTATGTGGCTACCAGTGTCCCTCCTCCCTTCCCCAAGGAGCACAGCAGGTCTCTTACAGATCTGCGATGTAGGAAGATTTTGGAAAGGCTAGTCAGAGAGGAGGAAAAAAAAGGGAAGACAACATTAAAAAGATCTGTAAAATACCTTGCATGACTCCAGTTTATCATGTTCAAGGAAAATTAAGAGAATCTAAAAGAGGTGGAGAAGAATAATCAAAGAAATGGATCGTCTAATTATAAGACTACAGATGAAAAGAGTTTGGCTTTTTGAGTCTGGAAAAACGAAGGCTGGACAGGGATGGGAGTACTGTCTATAAATACATCCAGAGGGAGATATCTGGAAAGAAGAGGAGTTATTATGTACAGGGTATGAATCCATTTTGGCTGCCAATTAGAAGAAAGTTTAAAATGTGGGAGAAAAGAGGCTCTGGAACAGTCTTCCAGAAAAAGCAGAAGCAACAGACAAGCCAACCTGGTTAAAACAGGCCTTGCATAAGGTTTAGGAGTGGGGACACCAGAACACTGACCTCCCCACACTCCTTCCAGCCCTACAGCCTGTGTTCCCACATTACTGATGTGCAGAAGTTAACCCAGCTACCAAGCACTAACAGTCATAATGAGACAATTAAAGCTCCACAGGCTACTTTGAGGGAAGTTTGTAGAAAGAGAGAATACCTTTTATTAAACAAACTGATAGATCTAAGGAAAAGCAGACACATCTAAGGGAAAGAGCCTTTCAAGAGATTTCAGGAGGTAAACACCCCTTGCAGCAAAATCCAAGCTTAGTATGTTAGACACAGTTCAATGTGCTTCTTTAACTGTACCTGCTAGCCCAATAAAACACCTTATTCTTTACTGCCCTCACTTCTCATTTATCACCAAGATAACGACTCTAGTTTAGGTAAAAGTGTTGCATGCAGAGGAAAAGAAAATGCAATCAAGATATTGGATACGGTTAGGCATCAAGAGTGTTGAACAGGCAATTTGGCAACAGCAGAGCCAAGGGAAGCACAGAGCTGGGAAGAACATCAGAGGAAAGAGATTAATATAATAGTCTGGAAAGGAAAAGAAAAGAAAAAAAAAAACCAACAAACACCCAAACTAGCGGATAATGCGAGGCTCCACTCCAGCTTCTACTGAACTCAATGTGAGCATGCACTTCCACCAGCTTCCATGTGAGTAGGAGCAGATCCTCTGAGATGCCAGTTTCTGGGACAGAGTATCTAAGAGGGAAGATCACCTTAACAGCTGTGGCTGAGGCAGAAGAGAAAGCCTGATGAAAAGACTTCTGCTGTTGGCCCAGACAGTGCTGGTCCTCAACCAGGCTGCATAGCAATGCGCTGCCAAAGCTTTAAAAGGGGCTACCAAAAAAAGCTAAACCTTCCCTCACTTGTGACAAAACCTACAAGCAGCAGAAGTGCCTGCATTTGCAGAAGTATTTCCTTTTTGTCTTCCTGACATCTGGGAATATCAGCATTCACTTCAGTGGACAGAGGACAAGGACTCTGCCTGGGAGGATGCATTCAAATGAAGGTACATGTTGTGAACCCGCTGCATTCCACAGCATTTTTAGGTGGCTGCTCCAAGGCAGAGACAGCAAAATCAGGCAAGGTCCATTTCATCCCCTTCCCACCAACCTCTGATGAGCTCTGACCCACTGCACCTGAGAACCTGGTCCAATCCATGCAAATTACTTTGATTTGATAGTTTTTATTGCCACCCTGCCATTGCATGAAAGGTCCAAGGTGCAAAACATTGGAGAATCGTGACCATGATTACAAGCCCACTTGAGGAGCTAGACATTCTTGTTTTTCAGGCTACATGAGATCTGAAAAGGGATCCTGTCCGTTAGTGTTAGGAGGGGGGAATAAAAAACAGAAGTTCCTGTTTGATGCAAAAATAAAAGCATTTTCAAAGGCTCTTTGATGTGCAAGACAGAAAGACATGCAGGCAGATTCTGGAGGAGGTCTTGTCTTCAGCAATTACCAGCACTCTTTTTGAATTTTACTCCCCAGACAGAATTTTTATGTGAAGTCAATAATCACACTGCAGAGTGTATCAGCTCTAAACCTTGTGGCTTTTCAGTTAAGCAGCAATAACCTCTAGTCTCGGGAATAAAACAAATAACTCCAAAACCAACTAACTGCAGGTGAAGCAATTCCAAAGACATACATGCTTTTAAAAGATTTCATTTTGAGCTCTTCTCGGGTAGCCATGCCAGTTTTCCAAGCGATACTCTGATCATTAAAACAAGCAGTGATGTAATTTCCACAGCGACCACAAACATACCAAGAATATTTGAGCTAAATTTATCCAGACTTCTTGATTGAATCACTGATTCGGTTCGTTATTTTTCCATGATTTTCAACTACGCACTGAAAAGGAGTTGTGGACAGCCTGAGACTGAGCTTTCCCCAGCAGTATCCAAAATGCCAACCTTTATGCTTGGGAGCCGTATGTTGACAATTAGAAACAAAATTAAGCTGCTCCTCCAGCTACCAACCCCAGCTCCCTGCTCCTTTCACCCTTTGCCTTCCTCCCGCCCTTCCTGTAGCAGACTGACCCTTGCCTTCACCCTTGGGTGACACAACATGGGGCTTGTCTGCGGCCGAGAAGTTCCTGAAGCTCACCACAGATCTGCTGCCCGCCCCACCCAGAGAGTGTGAACCAAAAAAAGAAAGGACCTGCACTAGATTTCACACTGCTCTGTGCAGCTCCGTGGCAGACCACAAGTCTGTCTCTCTGGAGCAACACGTCCCACCACCACAAGTACCTATACCAGAAGAGCTCAGGCTAGGGAAGGCTGTCTAGGCACCTTCACTTGCAGGTACCTGTAAAAAACACATAATCTACAAAGACATCACTGGGTTTCGCCTTCTCTTCCAACATGCACAGGGTGGCTAATTGTCATACTGGGAGGGATCAACTATTTGCAAAAAATGCAGCATAACCCCTGAGATTTTACTATGTCAGCTCTGCTGTTTTCAAATGGAAATCTTTTTTGACTGCCATACTTTAACATGGTCTGAGTATGTCCTTGCTGACTCCATTTCAGATTCATGATCAGACTCACTGAGTTTGCCTACATGTAGTTGTACATGTTTTGAAGGCAATTGGTAATTTCTGAAAGCACACTTTTTTTTTTTTTTTTTGAACCAGAAACTGCCATTACCCAGAGCCCCTCTGACTGCAGGAGGGCTTTTTGAAGGTTGAGGGCCTTCCTCAACACTTAAAGGCTTCTTTTGTAAGTTCTCCCTCTGAGTAAGAGCAAGGCTCAAACTCAAACCATGCACACACTTCTGTTGTGAAACTATCAGCAGCTTAGATAAAAGGGCTACTGCTGTGGTGACACATAATCATGCAAATAACCAGCTTCTGACCCACTAATGAGCACACAGATTTGGATTAAGGAAAGGAATTATATATTAGCCTAACGATGTAAAATATGAAACAGTTCCTATTAAGAGACAGAGTTCACAGTTAAGTCAGCATGTCTGGAGGTATTTAAAAGATGTGTAGATGTGGTGCTTCGGGACATGGTTTAGTGGTGGACTTGGCACTGCTGGGTTAACGGTTGGACGAGATGATCTTAAAGGTCTTTTCCAACCCACATGATTCTGTGATTCTATGATTCTATACAGCAGCTGGGAGCTGAATGTTATAAAATCCATCCCCCGCACCCTCATCGGCAATGCAAACATTTCCTCCCAGTTAGCTGCCTTCTGCCAAGCAGAGCCCTGGCAGCCCCTTTATCGATCAGAGAAATGAAAAACAAACAAACCGCAGACTTAATGCTGTAAGGATCCCTGAAGATCTGATCCAAGCCTGTTATGTCAGTGCAAAGACTTTAATGGGTTTTGGATAAGGCCCCCATAGGCTTTGGAGAGGATTAAAAAAAAATAATTCATAGCACTTTCTTTAATGCAAGTATAAAACCGCCTGCAACATCACTGACAAAAAAATAAATCAATTACAGGCCTGGTAAAGACTGAGCTGGTGTGAATACAATCAATTGCTTTTTCACACTGAAACAGGACAACGGTTCTATGAGCACAACATCAACTCTCACCTGAGAGCTACCTTATAATTACACATTGAGGAGTCCCTGTGTACAGGATTTTCTTTACTACCTCATCACCTTATCTTTTTTTTTTTCCAGGCTTCTTGATAAGAGTTGTCACAAGTTACATTTTAATGTAATACACCACAAATACATTTTAACTGAAAGGTGGAAAAATGAAGCTGTATAGCAGCAGACAATGCCAGATACAGCTCAGATAAATATCAACACTTTACTACTGTCTGTATATCAAACTGGCTCTCAGGTTGGACTCAATTAGCTTCCCAACGTCTGCACTGCACTGCTGGCACTCCCAGCAGCTCTGCCCTCCTTGCTATAGCCCTCAAGTTCAAGAGCAGGCTGGTTTTGACAGTATTTATTGGGAAGAAGCTGGTCCTGCCACTACTAAGGCCTAAGTGCTCCTTTATACCTCCTTGACTCCAGAAGGATGCAGCACCCGCAAGCCAAACTCCCACTTTCGACACACACAAGACGGCATTTTCAAAGGCAAATGGTTCTTCCGGATGCCTCTGTTTCAAAACACAAGGGACATCTTCTAGGGGTGTGTCTAAAGAACACTGCTTAGTAGCCAGACTCTGAAAATTAGTTCGGAGTGTCTTGAATTAGGCACCTAATTGTAAATGTCCCAGCATTCATTGCCCTTTTTGGAAATGCAGGCTCAGTTTGGTGAGAAGGTACAATACACAGCTCTACTACAGTCTGCATGGGAGAGCAGGCTAAACCACACACATTTTCTGCTGCAGACCAGCCTTCCGCATTAGCTTTTGGCCCCATGTACAGAAACTGTACCACTTCTGTATGAAGTGTGTATTTAAATATGTTTAAAAATATAAGCCTATTACTGCTTTACTAGTGTACTTCCTATTCCTGCCTAGCATTTCCTACTTCTCCTTCTGCAGGGCATTATGCAGTAAGACTAACTCACATAAGATACCCGTTTCATTTTTTGCCCCCTTTTTTTTTTTTTCTTGTAGGAATAACTTTCAATTTGCTGTTTGGACTCAAATTAACTCACAGCTTAATGAACAGGAAGAAAACCAGAAAACCTACAAGGCTCATTTAGTTTGATTATACAGAACTTCAAGCAACCAACACACTTTACAGGTCTCTCGTGCTCTGTGCACCCAGATCACCTTCCAGATGCTCTCCTTGTCCTCACTGCCACGCTGTCACAGTAGATTCAGGGTAATGTTACTACAGGGCAATGTGTAGAAAAAGCAGGACAGAGGGGGCAGGTACTTTTTCCCTGTTATACGGCACAATGTGCCACAGATGGGGCTAACTCAACATGCCCCGAGATCTAGCTGCTGGCCCTAACCCCATGGGCACAGCTGATGTAAAGATTTTTAAGGTTTACATGGTGACTTCATGAAGAACAAAGTGATATCAGTGGTGCCGCCAACCCTGATTTTCCCTTCCTCCTTTACTCAGCAGAAGAGATTTATAAGCAAGATATTAACACTACCAAATGCAAGTTTCTGCCCTTCACATTTAAGGCAACAAATCAACTGTGCACAACTATGAGGAAATGACAGCAAAGGTCTCATCTGGAGGCCATGTACATGCACATCCAGGAGCGGGTGAGCTCTGCCTGCTTTGATTGTTATAAAGAAGTCAGGTTCTTCCTGTAGACTTTTATCTTTTTAAGTGGATTTCACACTGCCAGACTGTCAGCCTGGAAGGCTCAGCTTATCCACAAAATGGAGAGCAAGGGCAGAGTCTCTGTGAAAGTTTCCATCCCTCCACCTACAGTCCCGTCACCTCAAACTGCCACCCTAGGACGGCTGCCCCAGCCACATTTGCAAACGTCCTGCCCTAATGCAAACAGGGCAGCGACGCTGGATGCACTAAGTGATGTCCCAAGAGAATAAGCTGTTTCATTTGCTATTAGCTAACCTTAAGCTGTCACCATTCAATCCATTGTGAAACTTTCCATATAAAATTGCACTAGCTCCTGAGCAATCCCTCTTGTTAAAATGACTCTTACTCTTCCAGTTAAGCTCTTCTTACTTGCACTGGGGACTTTTCTATGATTCAGGAAGCAGTGCTGCAGGCAGCAGCTTTCGCTCCAAGTCAGTACTGAGCTGAGCCATGGCCCAGACAGGATTGCAAAGGTCACCACCATCTTGGGTAGTGTCTTTCTGATAAAATATAAAGCCCTGTGAACTGCAGGGTCACCACAGCACTTCTGAAGCACAGCTTGAAGAACCTCTGGTCCACTCCAAATGCCAGCTGAAGTCATTATATTCTCATTACTTGTTTGCTCCTTCATTTTAATATTTAGGTCACTTTTCCAGGCATACTGCAATGTCTATCTGTGCCTCCCTGGACAGTCGAAAGACACCAGCTTACAACAGATCTGCCTCAAAAGTAGTTATGAAGGTTCATTCAGTTAATATCTGTAAAGCTACTATAATATTTCAAACAGGTATCATTGGCATCGTTGTCCCTAATTACATAACATTATCTATATAACAACATAACACCCCTTTTCAATGCTCATTTCTAGATTTAGCAGGAGAGAAGAGACATCTGGTGTGTTTGAAGGATAATCCAATTCTACCTCCAAGACACACACAAGTGGCATACAAACGTTCTGCAACTTTGAATAAAACTCTCAGTAAGAAAGCGATAAGCTCTTTAATAAAATTACCCTTACATTTCAGAAGACAATGATTGCTTTTCTACATCTTTGCTGAACTGTCTCCTAGAAACTCATATGAGAATTAAATCCTAGCTGTAAAATCTCGTAAGAATCAAAAAAACCAACCAGCCTGCAGAAAGGAGACGAATTTCTATTCTGTTCTAGGCATTCATACAGTGTTATCTTTGGGCTTCCATTGTATTCCCTACAAGATTCATATTATGTCACCTCCACTACATTACATAAAGCTCTTCAACCAAGTTTAAAAAAAACGAAACCCCATGCCTCATGAGAGACTGCAGCCACTCCCATATCTCTGCTCACTTTCTTTCTTTCAATTAGGACAGGATGAACAAATCTAGGAGAGGGGAAGCAGGGTCTGAGGAAGCAAGAGATGCTGACTGCACCCAAAACAGAGCATTATTCTGCACTCCGACAAACCCTCTCTGTGGATCAGCGTGCTTGGCCAGCATCAAGTCAAGCCCAGCACCTTCCCCAGAAGGTAGAGAGGGTCCAGTTCTGAAACACAGCTTGCCCGCTCTCAGGATAAATGGGCATCCTGCTGGGACACAGACACGATCACTGCTGCAGCCAAGAGGAACAGCAGGAGACACGAGTGGTCAGGTGAGCCCTTGCATCAAATGTTATATTTGCTAACTAAAGTCAATGATGCTGTCAACCTGTTATCCACATGAAGACCTAGCTAAATGTATAGCTGTCAGGAAAAAAAAACCCTAAAAATGTCAAGGCTTTCAAATGATCCAGGCACCGGGTACACACGGTACCTGCTGGAAGGTGCCTCCTGCACTGTGCCAGCTGTAATGCTGCACCGATCCAACTGACCTGTCACGGTGCCACAAGCACCACCGTGCTGTTTGTTAAACCTCTCACATCCACACACCTGTCCTTCCTGCCCGAAAAAACCAGACCCTAAGCTTTGCGAGCACTAATGAGGTCATCAGCATTAAGGAAATTATCTGTGATCTCACTCCACTTCCCAGTGGCTCCCTGTGAATGGAAGCAGAAGGCTGCATCTAGATTGTTAATAAATGCACGTAAACAATAGGTTCAAATGTGGAGGCTGAATGAGTCACTGCGTTCCTGTGTTCAAGCTGTGTAATAGGATCCAAATGCAGAACAAGGACCAGCTAACTTAGGGAGTGGACCAGCTAGCTAATGACAATTATTCTTGGCAGGACTCACACAATCCCAAAATAAAAATGAGTTTGAACATGTACAGTATGCTTATAAAAAGCAAATCCACGAGGGAAGTACGGATATTAAGCTTTCCTAGCATCTCTTTGCCAGTCTTCCAACACTGTTTATCAAATAAAATAACCCAGACATGTAAGTATAGAAGAGTTACACCAGGAAGATTTGTAACGCTTCCAGTTAACCAGTTTAACTGATTATATTTACATAACAGAAACATGTAATAAAGTTCTCAGACGAAAAACTGAACTCACAATGTAGAAAATATACCTCTTCTACTTTTCACTTCACTTTCACATTCACTCATAAACTAATTTATTTACTGTATTTTTAAGCAGTGCGAATTGCTATTGCAGTACCAAAATTTAGCAATTCTTAACACTTGCAAATCATTAGTGCAGATTAAAATTCTTCTCAGGGTTTATAGCTTAGTATTCAAGTGGAGATAATTTCTTCCAGAGAGAAACTCAGAAGAGAGAATTAAAGAACTTTAAGAATATTCAATAACCAAATACTCTTGATTATTATAGAAAGATACAATGCTAATTAACAAAAGCCAAACCAAACAGAAAAATCAGTATCACAGAATAAGCAGAATACATACAGAGAAAGGAAAGAGTTCCCACAGCTCCCTGTGACGCTGGTGAGAAACGTCTTCAAACAAGATAAGGCAGCCTCTGAATAAACTATCAGGTTTTGCTTCATAGTTGCTGATAAAATCCAAAATAAGGCTGCAGAAACATTAGCTTTTACTGAAGCCTGCTTACTCACTACAAAGCGTCAAACACACCTTCATCCCACACTCAAAAACGCAGATGCTGCCTCCTAATGAACTGCTTGTTGCAAGGGGGGAATACCGTTATACAATAACCAGAAGGCTATTTCTTGATGCAGAAACATAACTAGGTTTTGACTCAGAGAAATGCAGCAGTGCCTAGGAGCTGAGGGTTTCAGTGACAAAAATAATCCAGAAATAATTCGGCTGTTCACAAAAAAAATTAACAGGAAGCAACCTGAAGCATACGTTCCTTCTGAAAGAGACATTTCCACCTATGGATTTATTACATTACATAAACACAGACCTCCTAATCTAGCCCAACAATAAATCACTGCAAGCCACTGAATCAAAGCTGACAGTAAAACTGGAGCAGGTTAATATCTATTCAGCCTGAGAAACGACGCTCTGATTTTAGCAGCTTTCATACCCTGAATACACACTGCAGCAGTGGCTGGGAACATATTTGCATTCACACGCTGAAAAAGCACAGATCTTGTAAAACATATTTAGGAACTGGTGAGACGTGACACATATATTGACTAATTCCGTAGGCCTTTGGAGAAAATCAGTCTTCAGAGGAATGCTATTCTTATCACCTGAGCAGTTCAACATCATTCTCCTCGGAAGTAAAAATCCTTGTTCTGCCCTGTAAATTTTGAAAGATTAGGGCTCAAATCGCTCAAAGATCTTTCATATGTTTAAGTTTCAGTGAAACTCAGTGGCAGCTAGCTACTGAGTACTTTAAAAAACTTTCACTCCCAATTTGAACAGGAAAGAAAAGAAAACCTCCTATTTACCATTTTGTGGATCCATGTTGCTCTCTCTGCAAATTGCGGATTCCTCAGTTCCCACACACCAGTACATTCTGGGTCGCAGTTGTGAAGATCCAACAGACAAACTTTCTGCAGCACTTAAAACTGAATAGTGTTGTCAAAGTTGAATGATCTCCGTCAAGTAAACGCAGGAGCAGAGAGGCTGCTAGTAAGCACCATCCCGAAGAAACATCATTTACTCTGTTCAAAAAACAACAGCAAAACAAATTAATCATTCTAGCATAGAAATTGCAAGATGCTTACTCCTTTGCACTCTAACACAGTTGTCTAAATGTTACTTTGCAGAAATGCACTTATCCTATAAATACAATTATTTTCATGATAGTTTTTTTAAGAATATAACATGAATTAACAGAGGAGACTAACAATGTCTCTACTATAGAAAGATAATGTTCCCAATTTTTCTCCGCCAAAGCCGCTCAGTCTTTGGGTAGAGGGTATTGGGGGTGGGCATGGGTCACAGCTGCAGTTTCAGATTCTCCACAGGCTAGTGTAAAGGCAGAGCATTGAAACCATGCAGTGCAGCTGGAAATGTCCTAAATGCAACCTCAAAACCCTTCCCATCCACAGAGAAGACTGCGGCTCTTGTAAGACTCCACTGTGAGAAACTGAAAAATACTGACGTGGTTACTGAGACAATCCTCTGTAAAAAAGCAAAGAGAGCTAAGAGAAACACACCAGCTCCTTTCGCCTTTGTCCAGTCCTTTTAGAGAACTCTACTATCCTAGAAGCATCAGGCTTCTTCAAACATGTTCAGGGAGGCAAATCAGGCCCTTAGGACCTCTTTAATGGTTGGCTTCTTCTGAACTGCTTTGCGTAACAGCCAGCAGAAAACTGCACAGCTCAGTCTCCCAAAGCATTTCCTACTCCTTACCTCTTCAAAGCTGCACACCTGTAATTTTCTCTTTTAATGCATCTCCCCCACAGGTTAAAACTAGGATGCATTTTTAGTGTGCACCCAACAAGCATCAGGGCTCCTTCATTTTCTGCTTTTGGTTTCAGTCAGTAAACGCCTCTCAGATGTAACATGATGCCCCTCATCTTTGACTTATTAATAAGTTTTTCTCATCAGTGTGATGCTGAAGTTTTGATTAGAAGCTCTAATTTGGCAAAGCATGTAACCCACCGCCCACATCAGTCAGCAAGGCCCAAGAATATCCCTAACTTTCCCTGAGCAGAGCTAGCTTCCTGATTTGGGATCAAAGGTCAAGCAGAATATAAAAATATACTGATCCATCACCACTCTGCAGGAGGCTTTCTGCTCCTCCCTTGTTACATAGAGTTTTAACCACTAGCCAACGTTAAAAATCACTGCATGCTACATCAGTTGTTTCTAGGCAAATATTTGAAGTTTAGGTGCATTTACAGCAAAATCCAACTTCTAGTGACCCTTACTTTGTGGTGCCTGGCAGCAGGAACCAAAACTCACACCCCAAGCACTGCACACACCCCTGCACCCTGCGCTCTGGGCATCGGATGCTACCACAGCCAGTTTGATTCTCTGGGTTTTTTTCAGAGGTACGAAAAATAATTTGGGTGCCATATGGCAAACAAAGGTATGGACAGAGAGACCTGGGCCAAGATACGTGAAGCACTTACTTTCACACACATGCCACAGCTAAACACCTTCTTTGCAGAGGGATGACTACAACTCCAGATGGATACCGATGTCTGAGCTGCCAGGCATCCATCTCTCCCTCCCCATCAGAGACTGCAGCAGCAGCTTGTCTCCCAGGTCAAGCCCCGGCAGACCTCGCACCCCAATGCAGCAGCAGCTGGGCACATGTACGAGGCTGAATTTGGCAGCTTTCACCTACACAAGGAGGGAAGGCTGTGGATAGCTGCAGGAGGCTGAGATGGAGGTGGTCCCTAAGCTCAGAACCAGCCCGCGAACTGGTGAACTGGGCCATGCTGGTGGAGGATCAGATTCTGCTCCAGAACATGCCCAGTTCCCACCGGACTCAGCTCAGCTCTTGGGCCGAGCTTCTCTCAGCCGCACTGGCAGGCACAGCTGCTGTGCTGGGACCCCACATCTCTGCCATGCCATGGGTGTGATACCCCAGGCAGAGGTATCAGGGAGGTTCTCATGCCTCCCAAAAGCTGCCCAGGTTGTTAACTCTGAAAATGGAGGGGATGTGATGCTTCCAGCAGCTGCCTTCCCTGCACCCTTGCTGTAAATGCACTGAGCAGCTACAGTAAGAATAAATACTTCCCCATGCTAAGACCAACAGACTAGCTCTTTTTAGCAGATGCTGGTTTCTGAGGCATTTCCTTGCTGTGTGACAGAGGCACACCATGTGTGCTCACAGCAACTGCACAAGAAACACTGAAGGGGGGGGGGGGGGGGCACTGTGGAACACAGAGGCTTGAAAACCATCCCACTCCTGATTTTTAGCTTTCTACCCTGCTTATTCCCCAGGATGAAACTTTCCTCATATACACTGAAAGGAAAAAAACCTTTCAGGAAAAATCAGAGTGTGGTTTTGATCATCAGTTCCCTTTAATTCCAAGTAGGGCACTAAATGCTGTAGGCAAGTGATTTACTGCCACACAGCACCCATGTAAGCAGTATTTCCCTATTTCAGGACCTTTGTGTATATAAGAGGAAAAACCCTACAGTGCCGTAAAACGTGCAAACACCATGTTTTAATTTGATTTTGGGAGAGGGATCCTACGGGCTCTGCAGCATCTCATTCGGAAGGAGGAGGACCACACAGAACGCACCTGAATGCTGATTTATGCCCCGTTTCACACATTCCTGGGTTCTCTCCTGAGGGAGAGCAGCGATGGCCAGCTGTGTCCCAGCACATCCAGCTGTGCCTGTACCATCCCGAGCACCTCCTCTCCGCTTTGCCAGCCCATCCAGCCTCACCCCACGCAGCAGGCACCCAGGAACCCCACGGCTTGCCCAACACTGCTTCCCAGCGCACGAGAGCCCCGCCAACACCTCAGCTCTTTGCTCAAACCACCTGCTGCTTCTGAGAAGCCCAATCTGGGGCTGGGCACTGGCGACAGGAATCACCATGGACCTGGAGAGGCCCACCACACCGTGGGGATGGAAAGGCGCTGCGGGCCCGCTGGCTTGCCCTTGCGGGAGGCAGGGAGAGCCGGGCCTGGCACCGCAGCAGCCTGCCCCATGCCCGCCGGGGACCCCCATGCCCGCCGGGCCATGCTCCCCTCATCCTTTGGCCAGCCCTGCGCAGAAAGCGGCAAAGCAGCCCGCTTCTCCCCACACCACAGCGGCCGGCTGAGGAGAAACGAGCCGCTGCACCTCGACGCCGGGTGTCCCCGAAGCCTTTCCAGTCACTTTTCGGTTGCCGCTTCTCTGCCAGTTCAGCCCGGGGGCTGAGGGCCGCGCTCGGGCACCCCCGGGGCCGGGGGAACCAGCCCCAGCCAGCCTCGGGGAGGGGGAGGCCAGAGGGAGCCGCTCCCAGCCCGGCCCCGCTCGCAGGGAAGCGAGTTTTTCCTCAGGGCGAGCCCCGGGTGCTCCCTCTCCCGCCGGGCCGGGGCAGCCGGGCGGGGCCGCCAGTCTCCCGCCTGCCCTAGCCGGGGAGGGCTGCGCCGCCGCCGCCAGCGCTGGCTGCTCCACAAAGTTCCCTCCGAACTTTTTAAAAAGCTTTTTTTCCCCCCGCTTTCTCCACATGAAAAGCCCCGGCGTGCCCCAGCAGCCCCCACCTCGCCGCCTCCCCTCACGGCGGGGCAGGTGCCCGCGGGGCGGCCCGGCCGAAGCGGCAGCAAAGCCACGGTACCTCCTGCGTCCCGGGGCTGGCGGGGTCCCTGCGGCCGCGCCGCCGCCTCCTCCGGCCGCCCGCCCGCCCGCCTCGCTCTGCGGCGCGGGAGGCGGAGGGAGGGAGGAAGGAAAAGGAGCGGGGCAGCGGCGCGGCGCCTCCTCCGCCACCGGGCCCGCCGGCCCGCTGAGGGCCCGCCCGGCGCCTGGCGGGGCCTGGCCGCCCAGAGGGGCCGGGGGCGGCTGAGGGTGACCGGCCGTGGGCCGCAGGCCTCGCGCGGTGCCTCGTCTTTTTGCCGAGGGCAGAGCTGCCGGCCGCTGGGCACGGAGCAGCCCCTCTCCTGGGCACCTTCCCCAGCCGGCACCCACTCAGCCCCCGCCACGGGTGCCCGCCTGCTCCCCACACAGGCCCTGCGCGGGGTTGCTTTTTTGGGTTTTTTGGGGTTGGTTTTTTTTAGGAAAAGCCAGCCCGTGGGAGGTGCGGGGGCTGAAGCAGGGCCCTCTCAGCTGGCCCCCACAGCCAGCTGCCGTGCAGCCCCCAGGCAGGGCGCCAGTGGCGTGCACAGCGCTGGCACCGGTACCCATCTTCTCTGGGCATCACTTCGCCACAGAGGCCTGGCCTTACCCGTAACAGGGTTGATCCAAGACTTCTGTCTTTGAAAGTTGCTCCTTCCCCAGACCTCGGTGTGCCTGTTCCTCTTCAGAACAGCAAAGCGAGATTGCCCCCTTTCTGCCCACAGCGTGAGCCGTGCTGGGCTGCGGCGGGTGTGTTGGCGTTACGCATGCACGGCTTTTCCCCATCACAAACACACTGTCTCCGGGGGCCAGGAACCTCTAACGAGCCTGGTACTGCTTTATTTTCCCCACCCGTTGGACCTAATAAGAAAAGACCCTTTCTGCATGCCTTTTGTTTTGGTATTCAGAATGATTCTTAAATTACGAACAGAGGGTTTTTTCCTTCCCTGGTCCATACCAAGAGATGGGTTTCTCTGATGATTGCTGAGGATGGAAAAAGGCATATCCATTCACTTAACAGCTGCTGTGGGCTGAGATATGCCTACAGCATTTCTTTGATGTGATTATGGAGACAGAGAGGATGGATCCTCACTGGTGCTTTCACCTGTGTTCAGGTCCCCATTAATCTGCTTTTAGCTGCACTCATGGTACTGTTACCTGCTTTTAGCACCCTTTCCACCTCTTACCCAGCTGGCTTTTATGCTTCATAGCCTGGCTTTTACCAAGGCCTTTCTTACAACTTTTTTACCACGATTGTTTGAAAACCCATTAAAATAACTTTTTTCCTTTTATTCTGATAGAGACTCTAACTTCCCCTGCAAGAATTTCTCCACAGATTCAAGCTAATTAATTTTTTTTTGCCTTTTCCCCCCCAGATCTCATCCCACTCTTCCTGGCTTATGTCTCCATTGATCATGTCAGCTCACAGTAATTCCTTTGCATCTCCAGCCTTCCCCCTTCTAAAGTCTAAAAGCTTCTGAGTGCTGCTGTTAGCAAGTGGAAAATGCAAGGACGTTGGCTTGGCCTGTGTAGGGAGGTGACAGGTATTTCTTGAACACGTATCAGTTAAATCACAATGGTATGTTCTTGCTCTCTATCTACATTGCAGATGAGGGAAATAAGACAGGGATGGGAACACATTTAGCAGAATCATACTCCTGATGGATGTGTCTTAAAGGGGTTTAGGAAGCAGCCTGACCAAGGCAGGAAGCCTCCTCTGACAGTGTGGTCCATGATCCCTTAAAATTCTCCATTTTGAGGCTCACCTCAGAAGGCAAAAAGGATCCATCTGACTGTGAACAGGAAGAAGCTGTGCTTAACCCTGCCAGCAGCAGCTCTGCTCTCCTCCTCCCTCCGCTTACTGTAAATGGCAAAACTTATAAAAGTGACTGCTTAAAGGGCAAGCTATCAGACGCATGCTCCAGCTTTTATGTGTTAGAGCACTGACCACACTTTGGCACTTCTTTAAAATAGGCTAATTCTTCACAAATTGCAGAAATAAATACAAGTTCAGATTCCTTTACAGTCCCCCAGTAAGACACTGAACCCCCAGATACACACATGCAGTTCTGCCACGTGGAAAAAGTACCTTGAAATTATGTTGTCTATTGTGAGTCCAGTGCATGTTTCCGCTTGGGGACTACTGCTGGGTCACTGTATCAAGGGGAACAGACACAACACTGTTCAAGGAAGAGCCCCCTGTAACT
The DNA here is from genome assembly GCF_023638135.1 of Falco biarmicus. NCBI lineage: Eukaryota > Metazoa > Chordata > Aves > Falconiformes > Falconidae > Falco > Falco biarmicus. The sequence continues at coordinate 66,771,547 of NC_079294.1, read as the reverse complement.
ACAGCAATACAGGGCCATTTTGTTTTAGGAGCATGAAACTCTAACCCTTTCCAGTGTTTACTTTTACTGACACAATGGGCCAAATTCAGAGTGAAATAAAAATACAGTGACAGGAGACTTGACTTGAGTGGAAGTTGCTTGCTGATGGAAGGGGTCTTAACACCTGCATTAGAGGGGCTGGAATTATTTTAAAGCACTAATCAGCATAAATAAAAAGGCATTCAAGTTACTCCTCTGTTAAAATGAGTAAAGTCAACAGAAGTTTCCTGCTCCCCCACCTTCCTTTCTGAGCAGTATCAGTAAGTAGCATTTAGAAACCGTTTCACAAAGTTAAACATTTATTAGGAACAAGAACTATTACAAAAAGATACCCATAGTCTAAATATATACATGAGGTTTAAACATAGCATTTTCATGTACCTTTAGCTATAAAAATACATTAGATTAACTGTATCCTAATTTATAAATATAGTTCTTTTTTTTTAAAAAAAAAACAACTAGTATTTCATATGAAAGCCTTACTGTGCAATGAAAGAATATATACCCTCTAAGGGGTTATTTTAAAGTTAGTGTCTAGTGTTATATAACTTAGAAAATTCAGTGTGTAAAGTCAAACCCTGATTTATACAATAAGAGATACACTGACTTTTTAAAAACTTGATAAGGGAAAACAAAAAAAAAAAGAGGTGAAATATATATCATACATATAAAGCCAGAATAGTAGGATTTTAAGAGTCTCAGATGATTTCAGTCTCAACTACTATATACCCAAAATACAGAGATACATCAAGATAACCAGCCTTTTACTGTTTGCCTTACCTCCCTACTGTCTGACTGCAGCCCTAGAAAACTGTCAAGTAGGCAAAAGTAAAATGTTTGTCTGAGAAGATGTTTGCACTCTAAGTGTTTTACAAAAATAGAAACTTATTTACAATGTTCCCATTTGGCCTTTCATGGGGAAGGGAGGACGTTTTCTTCACTGGATGGGGAGATTTACCTGTCTCACATACCCATGGGAGGACAGGCACCTAGATATACGCGACTGTTGGAGGTATGTCATTTAAGAAGTGAAGCAGTGTTGAAGTGCAATTTCAGCATTCACTGACTAATAAGGAAGTTTAGGCTCATGCAAACTTTTTCCTTACTTATCGCCACCCACATTCTTTCCTCCTCTAAAAAAAGGTCCACTCATGCAACAAAACTCGTTGCTGACTGGGTATATCCGTGAGCAAAGGAAGGTACCAGTTAAATCCTTGCTTGTATCAGAGAATAGCGGTTAGACCTGCATGCCTGGTTTGAGTGCTGACATCTGGAAAACTCCAGGCAGCAACCTTTACCAGTGCTCCATGGAGATCTGTTGATATGCCATAAGGAACCTCTACCAGTTTGCTCTCAGAGGACAATCCCAACAAGATCAGCTAAATTTCTTAACAAGCTGACACCGCTGACTCCTGCATACTTAGAGCTCCTGCAGTCATGGAACATCCTGTATGTTTGATAGTGGTTCTCCAGTACAGAATTAGGAGGAAGAAGAGGAAAAGTAGTGAACCCAGGAACTGAAGACAGCATGTGGCTTGTCATTAACCTCATTGTAAATTCTGGGCACACAAAAAAGTTACTGCAGGAGATACTAAGGCATGAATTTGGTGTGACAGCCACTCCATGGGTGCTATTCATGTACATGCATGCTTATGCAACTGTAAGGCCGTTTATTTCTCAGTGAAGGATCAACTACTCTTCTTGCCACAAGATGACAGCACTCACGAGGACAATTACTGCAAAGCTGCTGGCACATTTAAGTCCAGCCATAGCTTATTCCATGGTAACTGGTTTGTACACCCACATCTTTAGCACTCAGCGTGTGCTTGGGAGCACCTGCCTTTGCATACTGTACTTCCAGAAATGTATTTTAAGCTACATTCATACGGGATAAAGAAACAGTGAGAAGAGCTTATAAGTTTTACTCGCATAATAATAGCTCTGGCTCAAATAATTAAGAATTTTCACAAAGCCTGAAAGTTACAGAGAAAGAGAGAGCAGGACAGCTTCTTGCAGCTTTTCTGCTCCCTCCCCCAGATCAGAAGGACTGGCGTGGGATGTTTTCTATGGGGTATCTACCATGCTACATGCTTAGCATTCAACTTGGTGTCCTCACGGTAAGTACAGTGCAAAATCCTCTTGCAAAAAGTGCTACAGTGAAGGTCTGAGATACAATTGTAACTCATCCGGAGCCAGAAGGCTTAGCAAGTCAGTAACTTGCATTTGCAGCATGTGTAATGTGTGCATGCCAACATCAGGTTCCAAGGACACTTGAAAGTCTAGCTCTGTTGGGTGAAATCCTGGCCCCAAAGGAGTCCTCTAGGAAACTCCCACAAATCTCATTCAGGGCTAGAGTATCACTAATGTGGAGAATGCATGTATCTTTAGAGAGACCAAGATAGCTCTTTCAAAGATAATTTCTTACAGATCCTTCCACGAAAGCTTGCACTCCCATTCCAAACTCCAGCCGCAGTCTTCACACAAACTCTGCCAACCTCAGTCAAGTTGTATTAACCCTACCACTCAAGTCCCTTTACACCAAGTGAAACCCATATGCCTCTGAAGGTGTTTAACAGTCCATGCTAACGGTACCAAAAGTCTCTCTAACATGCCATTGATGTCCATGTCCTTCAGGGGTACAGTTTGAAAGCAGATGTCCTGCAGATGCTGTGACTGACCAGCATTTTAGTCACAGGTAGCAGACAGATGTACAGCCAGGGACTTGTACAGTACAAGTGTGTGCTATGCTGCCAGTAGGGTCAGTTAAATCAGTTTTCAAAGAGCCAGTTGACAAAATGGAGTCCAGTAGATTCAGTGTTTCTAGAGGAATAAAACTAGGTGTTTCCATTTTCCTTCCTACCCCTCCCCTCCCCCTTGCTCTGAACACATCCCCCATGTGTCACATTCAGAGTGTCAGCATTTTAGGCCTTCTGTTTTCATGGACTCTTCTGGGAGAGTTTAATGGTGACTGTTTTCACTTCGGTATATTCTGCCAAAGCATATTCACCGCTGGAAAAGAAGAGAGAGGAGGGAAAGGGACAAACAATTGTAGCACGTTAATGTGTACTTCCCTAGTAATTAGGGATTTCTACACAAGTGCATGTTAGCCTCTGACTGGCAGTTCCTGTAGATGACATCAGGCCACTAAAATCAGATCTGAACTAACTTACACCAGCTACCAGTTTGGCCCACCACTTCTAATAATCACTAAGGACACGCATATAAGCACACACAATTACACCCCATTGTAAAAGAAACATGGCATGCTTCTGGTCACAGTAACGCACAAGATGACACCTTGTGCCTCTACGCCTAGTGAAAACCAAGCACTGTTCTAGAACCCACAGAAGAAACATCCATGTAAATATAGTGCTTAGGCAGTAAGTGAAGTTACTTTTTCACTGAAAGTAAGCTTCTATCTACAAGATGCCATAGAATCAAGAGGGCATGGTTGCTCCAGAAACAATGACAGACCCCACCACTGCATTATGTCTTGGCTGGTGGAAACTAGCTCTATTCCCATGCTTTGCCCAAAGGATAAACCCCTGACAACCTTTAATTAGCCAGGCAGTCAGGCAAAGTAAACCATAAGGTCTCAATATATATGTCCCCATAAGGATTCATTCATTTGCTGTGCTTAGCAAGTGAGACATCGAATGTCTCAGAGCAGCAGATGCACCAGAACTGCTACTGGAAATGGTTCCTGGAAATAAATCTGGCTTATGAAAGAAAAGGTACATTAGATTCCTCTGAAAAGTCTTCTGAATGGTGCAATAAAACCTGCCTCTCTTCTTTACAAGAAGAAAATTAAGATTTAAGTCAATTTCTCAGCTCTACCTCTAACTTATAGGGTGAACTTGGTTTAAAAATTTCTGCATTAGTAAGTGATTAGGACTGGAATGTCTGGTAACCATGCTGCAGCAGGTCAGGCTGGGGAAGAGGGACAGAGGGTCATTCTATAATTTAGTAGGAAGCTTGGAAGGTGGGAGGTAGCATGATTTTGGAGATCATTCCTTGTTGTTCTAGCTCCGAGATTAGAAAGTCAGAGGTGGGAAGAGTTCCAACTAGGAGCAACAATACAGCGGTCAAGGGAGGCCCAGATAAAGATGGAGGGGGCTTGGGGTGGATACCAGTGGCCCCCAGCCAAAATGCCATACTTATCCCTTGATCTAAAAAGCTAACTAGTAAGGAAAAATGCTTGCAAGTGGAATTAGTTGCACTCTAGTTATCAAGAGCTTATAAAGCAGGTGAAGGTACTCCTAAAGGCATTGCTCACATTCTCACATCTGTGCTTTACATCCACGCTGTACTGCCTTAGCACCTCCCTGTGCAGCTTACTGCAAGCCTGGTAGTTTAAAAGCACATTCAACAGCATTTTCACAGCCACAATTACTGCAGTCACCATCCACATATAAACAAAATACTGAGCAAAACTTACAGTTCTCTGCCATTGCCTGACATTTTAAAGCCACCAAAAGGAGCCTGTGCATAGAGCGCATTGTAACAGTTGATCCTACAATAAAAACATCAATTGTAAAAAGACAATTCATACCATGGAGAAGCATGAGGATGACAACAACAACAATACAAAAAAGGCTGAAATTTGTCAGTTTTCTCTTTATACAGTTCATTCACTTGAGAAATTGGACTTTAGCAATAAAATCTTATTTTCCTACAGAAAAAGAAAACATTTGAGTGGTACTCAGTCTGACCTGCATCTCACTTCATAGTCTGTAATGGCTAAGACATTCATGCTTGAGCTGGAATTTATGCTGCGTTCAGAGCTGTGCTTAAAATAAATAGTCCAACCTATTCCCTAGTTTCATGAAACACATTCTGAAATGAACATGTTTGCTCAGAAAGCTCTCTAAACACCCACAAGCAGACCCCACCATCCACTTCCAGGTATAGAAAAAAGTTGGACTGCATTAGACAACTGTGTCGCAGTAAAAGGAAAGCACAAGCCCCATTTCTATAGATAGCAAGTAGAAAAAGCTAATGCAGATGCTTCCTCAGCATCTCAGTAAGATCAAATGACTGAAGAGAGACAGGTATGGCTTCGTGCCGTGCACCTTCATGTATGTACAGCACATGTATCATTCAAAGCCCAACATCCCATTTTCACGTAACTATTACTCAGAGGCAGATTGTTCTGGTGCCAACTCTTGAGATCAATCCTCTGTATGCATCAAAATCAGACATCAGATCAAATTCCTATCTTGAGTGGGGGAAAAAAGTCAGGATTCCATCTTTAAAATGCTTTTAATGTAAAACAGAAATTTTGAAAGCAAAAATAGCAACTTATATTTCTGACAGTGATGTGATGCCATCTACTGTCCATACTGATTTGTGCAGCTAAGACCTCATCTGAGGCTACCTCAAGATCGTAAGAATTGCACTTTTCTGCATACAGGCTTTTGAAAGGCATCATGTCTGGTGGAACTTACTACATTTTCAGAGTTTTCCAGATGAAGAACAACACTGATTGAATTAACAAACAGTTCATTTCTTGCCAGACTGTCTGGTCCTTGCCACCTCATTTGGATGAATAGATGTTGCTTCTAAGCAGAATACCAAGAATTAAGCAAACTACTAACGCATCTTACCTCCAACACTTGCACGTGATTCCAAATCACAGATCTCTCTCCCCTCCCAGGAAACAAAACCACAACCCACACGCTGGTCCCACACTGCTTACCAGACTGTTCCTGACTGCAGTGCAGAAGCTAGCGTTAATGCTCTGTCCAGATTCTTGGTGAACACTGCAGCTGTAAGTCCGTACTCGGTACTGTTGGCTCTTTTTATGACCTCTTCTATACTCTTGAACTTCATAATTGGCTGAACTGGCCCAAAAATCTGCACATATCAATTAAACATTACTACAGGAAAACCTTTGCAAATCATGGTAATTTTGAAGTAATCAGAATCAGATCCTTTGTTTGGATACTATATTTAAAACGTTACATCTTAGCCTTCTAGAAGTCACTGACAGACTCTCTTAAAAACTACTAATTAAATTGACTTCAAAGGAAGTACAGTGATGTGTTATTGTAGTTAATATATACTAAGGTCCAACAACTAATGGATCATCTATAACAATCAAAATAAGCAGAGTTAGATCTGGACACGTTTCAAATGATTCATCCTTACTCTATTTACGACTTTCCTTTTGAACTCAGAAGTTGAGTATACCCAAATAGTAAATGATATATTTCAAGGATTGCAAGTCTTCTTCCTTGGTTTTAACTCTGATTCTGACAATGCATGCAGTTTATTTGCATGCATTGCATTTACCACTTATTTGTTTGACCACAAATTTGGCTTCCCAGGTTGCCAGTATGAAGGCAGCAGGCATACACAATACTTCCCAACTTCTGGGATGGGGTTTCTTATCAAGTACAGTATCAAAGGTGCAGCCCTTTTCTGGCTGCATGGTCTTGCAGTACAATAAACTGGGAAGGATAGCACAAGAAACAGGAGAAGGACTTGGAGGTGCTGGCAAACGAAAAGCTCAACACGGCCTGACAATATGTGCTTGCAGCCCAGGCGGCCACCCCATAACCTGGCTGCATCAAAACCCGTGTGGCCAGCAGGTTGAGGGAGGGGATTCTCCCCCTCTACTCCAGTCTGGTGCGACCCCACCTGCAGCACTGTGTCCGGCTCTGGGGCCCCCAACAAAAGGACATGGAGCTTTGGAGCAAGTCCAGAGGAGACCGTGGAGATGATCAGAGGGTTGGAGCACCTCTCATATGCAGACAGGCTGAGAGACGTGGGGTTGTCCAGCCTGAAGAAGGCTCTGGAGAGACCTTATAGTGGCCTTCCAGTACCTAAAAGGGGCTTATAAGAAAGATGGGGACAGACTTTTCAGCAGGGTCTGTAGCAATAGGATAAGGGGGAATGGTTTTAAACTAAAAGAGGGTCCTAAATTTCTTCGTTTTGGGAGACCCAGGTACTCAACTGGAGCCTCGATCCTAGGCAAAAGACAAATGTACATTTGCAACACAGCCGCAAATGAATGAAACTGGATAAGCATCATGAATCATGACTTGGGATTTGGAATCAGTTCATTAAAAAAAAGGCCTGTCATGGGATTTCCAGCTCTTATTCCCTCTATTTTTAGAATGTAACTCATGCCCAGGCTGACTGATATCTTTCCCAGGTTCCTTAGAGATTCTGTGGCAGATCTGAGACATCTAAACATTTTGCCAGGAGTGAACAGTAAGCAGCCCCATAAAAAGCACTAGGCTAAACTATAAAATACAAGTGCCAGTTAGACTTTGGCAACTACTTATTTTCCTTTGGGAAACATGATGAAAAGTAGATTAACTTCTATTTCAAAGGAATATCTCAGGATCTAATCACATGCAGCTTGTTCAATTTTTCTGCATATGAATAATGAAAACCAGAGTATTAGATCTGCACTTTGCTGGCTTCGACCATGTTTTCATATAGGAAAAAAATGGTCAGCCTCAGGGGATTTCACCATGAGAACAGAATCTGGGATTATTTCAGACACTACGGCTACTCGAGAAAAGCTCTTCAGTGGCAGTGTAGCAGGGCCATTCCTTCCCTTCTCACCAGCTTCAGATCCCAGAGTTCTTGTCCTACCTTTCTGCAATAAAGCAATTCCTTTTTTACAAAGAAGCAGAGCAAGAACACCTCTGTCACTTCGAATCGGGATGTTCTGCAGCTGAGCAATTTCAAGTCCGCTCAGCAGGAGGTGCCTAAGAACACACAGGATGCACAACCATCCATCTGCATAGAGTGGGAGAGCTTAACTTTGTCTCCAGAAAACCTTCAAACTTCAGGGCAAAGAATACATAGAATTGCTCTAGCCTGCCACAGTTTCAGTTATTTTTATTCCGTCCTTTATATTTCAAATCAAGGATTCAGACAGAAACCCCTCCACCAACACTATTTCTTATTCAGAAGCAGCATTCACACAAGTAAAGCATGTACTTATATATTCTGCATTTATCAAGTTCTCCTGAAATGAGACCCAAAAACTTTAGGGTAGTATTATCTACTATGTTCTTATCTGGGTTTCTTATTGTCCAGTGAATGCACTCACAGAGCTACTTCCCTTTTGGAAAAACAAACAAATGAGGGAAAGCAGCAAGACGTGAGAAAGGGCTGGCAAACAGACATCTATTAATTGCACAAAAATTGCTGCTAAAACATTTTGACAGTTTTTATGCCTGTTCTGCTCTCCCTCTTCTCCTCCCACAATTCCCACACACACACTCATACACTCCAAATTGAAGCCAACCTTGCAGATACTTCATTAGTGGAATCAATTTCAGCGTTAGGCACTTGTTAGGACACTGAAATAAGTGAAACTTCTATTCTTCTCTCAGGTTTTCACTTCAAACCACAACCATACCTCTTTTCTTTCCCATTTACAGCAGCAAACACATATACAGGTTCAGGTGACTTGTACTGTACCTCTTCTTTGGCGATACGCATGTTGTCAGTGACCTCCGAAAACACAGTGGGTTTTATAAACAGGCCTCTGTCTTCAATGGCAAGACCCCCACACTCCAGCTTAGCTCCTTCTTTCTTCCCACTTTCTATCAGCTCCAGGATTTTATCAAACTGTTTTTGGTCAATCTGTCAGGCACAAAATGAAAAGAAACAGACAGCGCCTTTATTATCCCTGTTCCAGAGACCGGAGCCATGGTATGTGGCCCAGGGGCACATTTGCAGGGCACTGTCAAAGCAGGTAAGTTTACATCTCATTCTATTACACAGCAGTCAGGCAATAAGCCCGCTGAAAGACAGGACGTGGGCACAGCCCTGAGCCACAGAAAACAGAAGGTGAAGTTACACATGATAGTTTAATCTGATCTAATTGTTTGCTGCCACATGGAGGGGGTACCCCTGCTTTCCCTTCCTCCACATCCCGGATATGCCCTCCCATGGCTCACCTCACGCCAGCCCTGGGACTTAGTGGCCTTCTCCATGCACTGATTTAGCTCAGTAGCACCATGAGAACAGCCTGGGACAGGGTTTGCTGCGCTAGCAACCTCGGCGAGCTCAGCAAGGGGTCTGACTGCAAAAGAATCAGCACAAGGGAGGGAGACTCAGGGTCTAGGAACTATTAAGTTGACATTGCTGTAATCTGCAGTTTCACCCACAGCTATTCGTCCCCAGCTGGAAGAACCCAGCGAGCTCTGCCTCCATCTCTTTCCACATGTGCATGCTATATGAACAGCCTCAAAGGTAAGCCCCGTTAGTGGGGTTACTTCAGAAGAACTACTGCACTGAAGCGATACTTTTACAATCAGAACCACCTTTCACAGATCTTAGAGACTAGTACCATGCCAGCATTTTTTGGTTCTCTGGACTGGGAGCCATATCCTCACTTTTAACTACCAACCTTGTCTAGCTCCTCCTCACCCACACCTAAATATACGGTAATTTCATATAGCCAGTACTGTTGTGTTACGACCTTTTAAAAGACAGGTTTCAGTAGGGGTAGGGAAAGGCCAGCCCAGTTACAGGACACTGAAGTTGCACAGCTGTGCAGCCCTGCGTGAGGACTTGGAGGAGACATCACATACTCCACAAGCACAGTGGGTCATGGGCTGGGAAGAGGTGCAGAAGCCCACAGCACTTTTGATCAGCACTGATCCTTCTTTTGCGTTCCACATGCAGCAGTGTACTGCAGGTACTGTCAGGTTTCAAGCAAATAGATGTGGCTATTCGCATGATGCATAATTAAGCGATGAAACACCTCACCACTGCACACTGTGGATGGTATAAGACTTATGGAGATGTTTAAAAAAAGTAAAACTAACAGAAACTTTGACAAATTCATTGAGGTGATTAAACGAAAGACTTCACCCATTGGTTCAAGGTGCCCTGGCAGCTTGGGAGGTTATTCCGGATGCCAGGTATCTCCAGATGCTTGTACTGGCTCAATACCCTTCTCTAAGCATCTGTTTTTATTTCAGCAGGGCCAGTTGCCAGTTGGGACTGTTTACATGGAGTGTTCCACGCTCGACTCCTCCAGATTACAGACTATATCCTGTCCCTAGTTAATCCTGGCCACACGCAATCCAAGTTTTCATGCTTTTAGACAAGTATCAAAGCTTCAGGAAGGTGTCCTTGGGGTACTTCTGGTACACAGCAAAAACAGAGAACAGCACATCTCCTGTCACACAGATGTGCGTATCATATGCACTGTGGACAGCTTGTACTAAGCACTCATGTGCTCTCATGTGTTAAGATGCTACCCAAGAAAACACTTAATACATGCTACTGCAGGAGGAAATGTGTGCCCTTGTGTAGGATACAGCATGTCAGATAGTAAGTTTGGCAGGTGTCATACATATCGTCTGTTTGTCTGGTTGCTTAGTTGCCAAATGTAAATAATTTGAAAATATCTGCAAGTGCTTTCCATCCTGGCATGTCTGTGATCCAGACCAATCCAGTTCATCCACTTCACATCACAGAAAACAAAACAAGGATATTTATACAGCTGTAACTTGTTGCAAGGCAAACTATAGTTAGATGAAAAGACACTGGGGAAAGAAAACATTTGTAAAAATGACATGCAAGGGTGGAACTGTTTGTCATTGTAACTAGAGCTTGCAAGGCTTGTTTAAATTCTGTCCCCTACTCCACTATTATTTATGGATCGAGCATTGACTTCTATTAAAAACACATGACCTGGTAGAGCAAATTCTACTATTTGTCCATCTAATTCAAAAAAGAAGGTGGCTTCTAAGGATCACCGCAATACTGAAAATCTGAGACCCCTCCAAATCTCCATATCTTGCTTCATTTAAGTCAAGACTGCAAGGAGCAGATTTTCCTTTTCCAAACCTAGCCTTTGTAATCCTACAGAATCACCCCACAACTGTGTCCAACAGACTGTTGGACACAGACTCTTTCTACTTACATATTTTACTTTCATGCTTTAATCCTAAAGAACACAAGTGTCTACAGTCTAAGGAAAATATTCACCATTCTAAAAGATCAAACAATAGGTTTGGGTCTGAATGACTACTGGCTAGCAAGTGCCATGAGGCATCCTTAGTGCTTATTTTGTGCCTGTAGACCAGAACTTATAGTCCACAAATCCCAGTATTTGGGGTTCTACAATAGCAAAACTAGTCTAGTTGTTGTTCTAATCTAATCCCTGTTCTAGTCCATGAGGATGTTAGTCTCATCTAACACAGCCTGCTGTTCACAATTGTATAATGCACTGGTTAACCAGTTTACCATCTGTGCAGATTTACTTTATTGCTTCCTGTGATACAGCTCACAGGAATCCAACGTTTAAAAATGCCCTTGGTCTGCATTTGAGGCTGGCACCCTACCCAAACAGTCCTGATCGCCCCTCAGGTTTCTTGTGGCGTCCTTTGAATTCCAGCCAGCCAACATAGTCAGACACATGTGAGTTTTGGAGAAGTCTCATCAGAAGCATGCCTCATTTCTGTTTAAGTTTAATACTGTTCAAATGTGACCTAATTTTGATCAGAACAGTGCAGCTTATATCAGCATAACCCAATACTGCAACTGACACGGTCTTTTCCTCACACCCATGCCACAAGCATCCATGCCAGTGCACAGTAATCCACATCAGGGAACTGACCTGAGTAGAACCTTTCTTCCTCGCTTCCAAAAAGGCTGGATTAGACCTGAATTATCCAGTTCCCCAATCTAGTTCATAAGCGCATTGATTTAGGAAGAAACAGCTGCACACAGGACCACTTTTGCAGGACTAGCTTATGGCAACTTTAAGTTCTTGGGGAACAGCATTATCTGTCACCCCATGCTGTTCTGCACCAGGTTGTCTCAGCAGCTACTTAGAGCACTATGGTCAGCTATGGTGCGGCTTGGTTTCACCAAGCACTAGCTCTAAGTCTGGACTGCAGAAGCTCTCCTGTTTCACATTTTCTGAACTCTTTATAGGTTGCAGGTCCTATTGTCTGGCTACAAGCACTTGGAGCTGATGTAGGACCAGGAAGATCATGAGCTACAACTACTGTCAGCCTAAAGGCTGGCTCAAACTCCTTCCCACTGTTGGCTTCTAAGCCAGTGATCGTTCCAGAGTGGGATCTACATAGAGGTATGTGGCCATTTTTGTAATGCTGCTGTGTATGTTCACCCTGACCCACACAGAAGGAGGAAAGTAACGGCCTGGATCTGAAGCCACTGAGGCCTGACAGAGAGAGATGAAGGAGAAGAGGAAGACATTATTTTTCCTGGTGATTCTCCCTTATCCATCAGTTTGAGATTAAAAAACTCTCACAGCAGAACAGGTTACCTTCAGGAACAGAGGAAAAATCTTATCTGGAAACGTCACATTTGAACAGTAACTTGTGGGCAGGTGTGAATCTTTGCTACTTTTGGAGGTATTTTAAGCCCCTGTGACACTGCATCCTTTCTCTCTTCTGCTTGAATTTGTGTGTTCCATTGTACAGCACAGGGTCCAGACAGCAAGCAACCATAGCTGCATAGGAAGTGGTTGTTCCCTTGCACTGGCAGCCACATGGAAGTTTTGAGATTAATGGTTCCCTCCCACTCCAGCAACACCTTCCCATCTTGGGCTTGACAGCTGCATGCACAGAAGTTCAGGCGGGTGTGTGGGGGGTGCTATCTCTCCTAGCTACAAGTGTAACAGGTAAGCCAGAACAGGGAAAGAGGACAGATGGGCCACACTTAAAATCTGACTAGATGCTGCTATTTCAACTTAGTTACCCTTAATTATAGCTCTGTATGCACAGTCTCCCTTAAGCCCCAGCAGTGATACCAGGGGATGGTGCTCTGCCATAGTGCTCACTGGGAAGTGCTCTGACAGCCTGGTAAGAACTGGGATGAACTGAAATAAGCAGCCCAGTTCTATATGTTCTGCTCACTGCAGTGTTTCACCCTTTGAAACCTCACAGCTACTCCCTGTGATTTCCGGGGCTCTTCTCATAGAATCAACAGTGTCTGTCACAGCAGTCAGGTGAACATTGTCTTGATGGGACAAACTATAAATGCAGCTCACTTACTGCTACTGCTGGATAAGGTTTAGGATGATGTAATATTAAAAAAAAAAAAAAAGAAACAAAACAATGAACAAACAAACCTGAAATGCTGACAGCCCTTAACAGAAGGTAAGAGCAGAACTTAAAAGAGTTTGAGGGTCAGCTCATCTCTGCTGAAGCAAGTTCCAGCATGGGATTATTTTCCTAAAATTGCTAAGCAGTTTGAAATCTCTTTCTAGGCAAGTTACAGCGACAGATGTTGCCCTAGCACGAACAGGGGATATACATCACCTTATTCCCTGTGCATGAGGACATGCAATGAGGCTTTGCCATGCATGAATCATGCGCAAATGGGCCTAGATCCAGATAAGGGGAGGCAGACATCCTCATAGCCATCCCTTCTCTGAGGGATCCTATATGGTATCAAGGAAGAAAAACTCACAGTGCAGTACCGAGAATAGGAGGCCTAGGGTATAGATTCCTGGGATTCCCCCTTTATTTTTGGTGGCCAACAGTGGTCCTGTTAGAAGATCTGACCCCAGGATCATCCCTCTCTAGAGCTCTCCACCACAGCTCAGATTACTTTGGAAGTTAAAAATAAGAGGAAGGCTCTGGAAGCATTGATGAGGCTGGTCATGACAGCAGCTTGGCATAGTTCTTCCTCCTAATTCAGCTGAAACTTCTCCAAAGAATCAGAAAGGGAGCAGAGGAAGAGAGGGAAAGTGGGGACTCGTGAGTCCCTGTGCTCTAACTGTCATCACCAACACAGCCAAGTAGCTGAACGGCCATTTCCACAGCTGTGCTGCTCTTCTGTGCATTGCTATAGCTCAATGCAACATGCTTCGTATTACTGTACCAGAGAGACAGCCCCTTCCATAAAGCTGGATAAGAAGTCAATTAAATACATTTGTGTTTAAAAAAATTACAACATAACATTTCAACGGTTGTGATTAATTGATATTTAAAATAGAAAAATAGAGCCATGGTACATTACTCACCCCTCAGCAGTTCTTCTGGGACCATATTTGTAAGGATAATATTTACACAAGGAAAATTAAACAAAAACACAACCAAAAACCAAACAACTGTTCTCAGACATACAGTTACCTGGGGCCCTTGTTCAGTTCTGGCATCAAAGGGGTCTCCAACAAGTCGCTTCTTGGCATACTCCACACTGCGCTTGACAAACTCCGGATATATCTGCTCCTCCACAAACACTCGGGAGGCAGCCGTGCAGCACTGCCCTTGATTGAAGAACACGCCTTGATGGGCACATTCCACTGCCAAGTCCACTGCAACACAGCCCAGGAGGGGAAAGTGTTACCACATGCACAGTTTCAGCCTTCCACTGTTTCCAGACTTGTTTTTTTCCTTCTCTTTTAAAAGCCCCCATAAAAAATGCTGACAATGGTCCACACCCATTGAAGGCACTCACAAGGCCTCATACTGCCCCCAAACCAGATCTCTTATTCTTTCCATCCCCCTTCCTGCCTTTTGTCTCAAGGTCTAGTTTGCCATAGCTCCTGATACTTTCTTCCACAAGGACTCACTGAGGGCAATAACCAGTTTTTCTTGCTGTGGGATTTCAGATGTGGAGTCCTAGATACTGTGTATTGGCTCCTGAAGACGAGTTTCAGCAGCCGTTGTTTGGAAAGCAGGGTGCCCTTCTGTTGTACAGCCAGCTCAGACCAGGTCCTTGCAATGCTTACTATTAGCAGATGGCACAAATACCTTTGGCTTTCAACCTCTGCTCTGCAGGAGAGTGGAAAGTTATTTTCCCCAAGCCAAGTAAGTTTTTTCCAACCACTTTGGTGGTCACAAGTCACACGTATCTCCTAGCACTACTCACTAATGCAACAAAGTCACGACAGAACATGCAAAACGAGTCCTGCAGACCCCCAGGAGGGAGGTGAAGGCTGGATTAGATCAGGTCCTACAAAACTCTGCTGTCACAGGAATCCCTGCAGAGGGGCTGCGTTTTAGAAAACTGCTTTTCTCCAGCGGTTGGCTTAGGCTCTGCAGTACTGCCAACCAAAAAGAAAGAACCACAAAAACAGAAATGCATGAATGCAAGATTGATCTGCAACTGCAGCCATCCCCAGGGAAGGCAACAGTATAATGATCTGTTCATTTGCCATGGGAATGGTCCCTGTGCTGGGCAAGAGGCTCCAGCAAAGCAGAACTGTATCCTGCTCTGGGACAGAGGTTTCCTTCAGCCTTTGGGGTGGATACAGTGGCAAACACCAGCCCTGCTAGCTGCCAAAGGACAGCAGAGACACACAAAAAGCACCATGCTCAAAGTCTCTTACAGCAAATAAACACAGCAGCCAATACTTACAGTCCGCATCTGCACACACAATGCAGGGGTTTTTCCCTCCAAGCTCTAACGTCACCCTTTTGAGGTTGCTTTTAGAAGCAGCTTCCTTGATCAGTTTTCCAACCTGTAGCATTGAGACACAAAGAGGACATGAGCTGTTTCCCCTGAAAGTCTTAACTCGGTGTGTCAAGTGTGATGCTAACAAGGGCAGAAGAGCCTGGTGGGTGGCTGAAGCAAGCAGTAACACTGAAATGATTTGAGTTTCCTACTGCTGTGATCTGTTGGGTCAAAACCAGCCCCAGAATTAATGTTTGGTTTAGGCAGATCTGAAAGGGCAGCCTATATGGGAGAGCTAAAGGAACCATATCCTGAAGTTATCTGCTACCCAGAGCTGCAGAACAAGGCATTTCCCACGCAGTGTAAGCTAGATTGCCAGCATTGCTCACTATGGGGCTCTGAGGTTTGTGAGTTTTGCTTTTAAAAATTGGGAATTCAACTTCTTAGAGTTGAGTTCTGTTACCACTCCCATACCAGAAAGCGATATAGAGATTTTGACATTTAAGAGAAAACTACTTCTTTCTGACAGTTTAGGCTGAGCTGCTCCACACACAAGAACAGTTGAGACATGTTTCTTCCAAGGCATTACCTGAGGATATCAACAGACAAACTCTGGCTAGCTCTGCTGTGACACTTTCTGCCCAGGAACCTGCTCTGACCATTTGGTGGAATTTATCTGGCCACCCTCTCCTGAAGGAAAGGATTTACTTTGCTTCCAGAATTTAATCAAAATAATGTCAAATCCCCCCCCCCCCCCGAAAATTGTTTCATATCAAATGTTTTCCCCAGATTCTGACTGAATGTGCTATTTCTTTTTTATACTGGTAACACCAAAACAGCAATTTCTCTTTCCATTTTAAAAAATGAAATTCCTCACAAGAAGAGCATAAACCAAACGTCCAAATCATTTAGTAATCTAATTTTGTTAGAAACAGTATGAGTTAAAAATACTTTTTAACTGTGGTCTTATATTTGAATTTCCTTATTTTGTAACTGGTTTTCTTTTATTTTACCTTTGTGCATGGCAATTTTAACTTTATTTCTGCCTAAAAGTACTGTTGCCCTGGAGTTGAGCTGTGAGCAAGGAAAGCATGGGGCAGCTGGCTGGCAGTTACAGGTCTGCACTTCTCATGGTTTGCCTTTGTAACTTAAGCAAGACTCCCGAACCTAGAAGTACAGATCATCTCTAGTCACTCAGCAGCCTAGTCCTAGAGACAGCAGAAATAAGCGATGCATCATGCTGCAGATACACATAGCTTCACAGGAGGCATTACTACAAGCTAGCTGGCCGAAGAGGAGTAAGTTAATAAACTAAGGGAAAGGAAGAAATCTAGATGGGAAAATACTCGTGGAGTTTAAGATCAGTATTTCCAGGCTGGCACTGAGCCCAAGCTGGGGCTTAAAAAGTCAGTCAAAATATATTTCGAATTAGCTTCACTTCCTGGCTCAGAAACAGTAGCATTATGCTGCAAATACTGCAGAGATGCAGCTGAACTCACAGATGGGTGGAGGGGGAAGAAAACACTTCTAAATTACACATGCATTAGCAAAGAATCTGTCTCCCTTGGTGTTTCCTGCACACCCATGGATTAGGAAGACAAGCACAGCTCTATAGGAGTTTTTTGCCTACAGGCTCCAGCAGCTGAGATTTTCCTTCTGCCCCTAATCCACTGGATACTCCTTTTTCATTAAAAACCCAAACAGATCCATGTGGGCTGGATGAGTCTATAAGCTCTATTGTTTTTCACACAGCCAGCGTCTCATCTGGACTAAAAGTTTATGATCTAGGATTTGGAGAGAAGCATGTAACTGGGTAAACTCCAACTATCAAGAGAGTAAAAGCTCATTGTGAACTTTTACTGTATTGCATTGGTGTTTGTTCCCATGATCCCTATATAGAAACAGAGGCTTAACACACCTCCTCCTATGGGATAAGCAAAGCAGTGAGCATGTATACGAAGCCACTAGATGGTACTGTTGTTAAATGCAGCAGCTTTTGGCTGGTTGGTTAAGAGTTGCCTTTACCGACCAAGAATACTATTCAAGGTAATTTGTCATCATTATACATTTAGATTACACTCTGCAATTATGAGGATAGACATAAGAATTCATGAATTTGGCAAATGCTCAACAAGAACAATGTTAATCAAAGAAATAAAAGAGAAGAGACTATATTTGCCTCAACTGCACCCATTGGTGTCAGCATTTCCATTCTTTGGACATTGCCTGTCTTCAGGGGGTGTGTGTATATGGTAAGAATATATATGTGTGTGTACAGAGCAGCGAGTGGAAAAAATGTTCCTATTTCTAAGCAAGCTTTTGTCTCATAATTTTCAGCAGTGATTACTGGAGACAAATTTGTTTGCATGTCACAACTGTGCTCCATTCCATGGACTAGGCCAAGCCATGTGCTCCCTTCCCCCATGTAGGTACAGAAGATGGCTGTAGGTGTCTGAGAGTGCACTCACTTCCACCGCTCTCGTAAGGAAGGCAGCTGTAGCTATTTACAGGTAAAAACTGAACAGAAGGTGCTTTACTGTGCAGGTCTCAAATGAAGCTCAAATGTTAATCCCATCCACGTCAGCAGAGGAAGTCTCAGGCACAGGGCCATGTTATTATTTAAGTCCTAGTTCCTCAGAGGTAACTAAAGCCGAGGAAGAATTGTTCAGGGCTCTGACTGACATGTTTTCCAGCCGCACATGCTTGCAGGGCAGGACTGGCAGGCAAACTTGCCCAGAAGCTCCAACAGGTCAATGACATGATGTCAAGTCACTGCCAGCCTCCCATGTAGACTGTCTTACCTTATATCAGAGCATCTACTACTTACAGTTCTTACAGAAATGTGGTGGTTTGGCAAAACCCAGTTTAAAAGAGATGTGGGATTGTCACAAACATAAGAACCTGAATTAGACAAGTCCCAAATGCTTCTGAGAAATCTTTTTGCACGGAATATGTTGGAAAATGGTGTTCAGTATACAGAAATCACCAACATTTCATTGGTCCAGTCTTATGTGGATGACAGTTTTAGAAAAGAATGCAAAAAAGGAACAGCAGGTGTTTTATGAGAAATCCATCACCTACCTTCGTTGATCCAGTAAAAGCAATTTTATCAATGCTGTGATGGGTAGAAATAGCAGCTCCAGCTGTGGGGCCGTAGCCTGGCACAATGTTCACCACACCTGGAGGGAAACCCACCTAAAACAGAGGTTAAATACAGCTCTGTAGAGAGAGAGTTTGAGCACTCTGGCGCGGATCTGCACTCTGGAGAGTGCAATTCAGCTCTCAGGAAGCTTGAATTAGTTGCACTATATTCCTTGCAATTAAGAATTGCACATTGCAGACAAGAAGCCCATACCAGATACATCACTGTTTTCCAGACTTTCCAGTAACATGGCTGTGTGCTACCAGCTGGAGCAGATGTGGGTGAAACTAACAGCCATGCTTAAGAAATGCCAAGTTTCAGTAAGAATTCTTGGAGAAGTCCCAGTTTCAAGTCAAAAGAGAGTGAGTCTTTTGGCCAAACTTGGCCCCCAGCTACTGCTGTGCAGCTGGAGCCAAGGGGTAACTGAATGAAAGTTTGTTTTGAACAAAGGTTGACATTTGTGGTTCTTCAGGGGCCAGAGGGATTAAGAAGTCAGTAAAACCTCACTAGATGATGAGGCTAATAAAACAGGAATACAAGAGCAGATGGTAACAGACTTATGCCAGTTTCCACCACATTTACAACCTAGATTAGCCAACTAGTAATTTTGCCAAGAGAGACAAATGGCAAAACTTTAGGTGAAATTCTAGTGTGAGGAGAACTGTGGGACTTACTGGTCTGTTTTTACTTCCTGAAACAAGAGTTTCAAGGATTATGCTCTTTCAGGTTAGCCTTCTCCTACTACTGATTGCACAAGGTTATTTTCCCCACAATTTCTAACAATAGAATTGCAGAATATTAAACGGTCACTTCATTTCTTGTGGCTTTTTAATATAAAATCTCAATAAATGCAGTTGCTCCTTCCTAATACAGAAAAAAATGGAAGCAATTGCTCATATAGTATCTTGCAAAAAATTATCTTCCTAAGATTTTTTTTTCCTATTTTTTCTTTTCATAAATTGAAAAGGCAGTCTGATTTCTTCTATGGATGTGACAATGATAAATGTGAGTTTAATAGACTTTACATCTTGGCTAAAAAGTTTTCAAGAAAATATCGCGTGTCAAACTGTGCAAGTAATGGTGTTTGGAGCCAGCAGCAAAGCCACAAGGAAACAAAAAATTGGTTCAGGTCATCCTGAGCCAAAAAGTTTTTTCTGTTTTTCAGCAAAAAAGAAAGCCCAAATATTTCGGTTGGCCCAATATTATTTCATTGAACCTGACACATAGCTTTGTTGTGTGGTAACATCTCCTGCATCCTTTTAAAGATGGGGAAAAAAAGTTTAACTTTTTCTTCTGAAAAACTGCAAAGAATTTAGATAATTTTGGGTGACAAAGGAGAATCTTCAAATAAAATTATTGTGCTCTAATTACACTTCTGCCTTGAAGTTCAATTGTAAGAAACAGGTAGCTTAGACTTTCAGGTCAAAAAAAATTAATTTCACCACAACTGAATAGTTCTTTTGGGGGGAATGCTATGTTCGTGTTTGGGGAGCTGTACATCAGAGTGAAAAAAGCGGTGGTGTGGCAGGTCTAACTAGAAGTCATGACTACTGCACCCTATGCTCACTCTTCTTCTGTAATCTTACTAAGTCAATTAACTGTAGGAGATACTTAACTGGTAGTATTTTCGCACTGCCTTTCCTGATGGAGGTGTCCTAAGTGTCAATTATTAACATATCCTTCTATTTTCTCCCAGGCTAAACCAAGAAAATACAAAATCATCATTATCATTTGACTGAGCCTACAAACAGACTTTTCCATCTGAGAGGCAAAAGTGTATCTACAATCCTTTTAGTTTTCCTCACAATCTGTTACACACGTAGCTACAGGAAGCTGATGTGCTGACCAGTGCTGGAAGGTACTGTACACCTCCTGCCAGCTCTGTATGATTAATAGATCTGAGGGCACCTGAGATCGTACCTGACAAGACCTAAACCAACATTTTGAAATCACAGCCTATGATCTTCCCTTTATTTCATTATCAAACTGGTTTTACAGGCCAGGCATAGCTAAATTATTCTGTGAACTACAGAAATTAGGAAGAATGTTCTCCATTGCACTCTGTCTTGGTTGAATTATCATGCCACTTTAAAACGGTACAAACACAACGCTCATGTCTAATCACACCCTGGTTTTGTCCCACTGTCTAATAAAACTGAGCGGTAGTCTTTCCCTCATTTGGGAGGGGGGAAGACAAGGCAGAGGAATAAAAGCACCATTTTTCCTCTGTGCAGCTTCCTAAGAAAGGAAAAAAAACGTACAGGTTTTGTGATCTTTGCTACCTGCCATCCAACTTCTGACAGTCATGAAGGCCTTTTTAAGAAAAGACTGAAGACAGAGGTTGTTCTCTCTTTCCTCTCTGAGGCTTTAATGTCTTTTAAACCTAAAAACCTACACAGCCAAGTCAAAATACAGTCTTGCTTATGACCTTAGAAGAATAGTATCTAGACAGCATGTTCAGATTGCCTTACCTCCTTGATCAGCGAGCCAATGTACAGCGATGTGAGAGGAGTCTGTTCAGCTGGCTTAATAACCAAAGTGTTTCCACAACACAGTGCTGGTGCCATCTTCCAAACCAGCATTAGTAACGGGAAGTTCCACTGCAAGAAAACAAGGCTGGTGTCAGATCAGCCCAGCACAGTCACCAATTCATTTCCATGCAGCATTTCCCCCACCTTCACACAGCCCAGGGAGAAAGAAGCAACTGGGAGAACAGCCACAAAGAGAAGCATCTGCTTACAATACTGTGTTTGCTTGGCCTATGGAGTATAAATTCCTTGATTTCCCCCTGAGATCCCAAATACTGCTGGCAATCCTCAAGCTAATCCTGTAAGTTGGACAAACCTCTGCATGATGTGACCTCATTCTTTACAGGAGTCTGATCACACTTTGTATCGGATTTTGGCTGTTCACAGAAATAGCATTGGAGGCAGTGTCCCAGTGCTCACTTTTGTACAGTGTCCTTATGTGGAGGAATTATGAGGTGCAACTGCTCATTGGAAAAAAAAAAAAATCATTTTTCTGTGTTAAGTATTGGCTGAGTAGTTTGGAGTTACATAATATAATTTTACATAATATAATTAAATTCCAGGTTTATAACTAGGAAACTTCAGTGTGTTGTTCAGTCATAGAAATCCAGGAGAGGTCTTAGACTCCCTTCAAACTATATATTCCTCTTTTCCAATTAGTTTTCTTATTTGGAATTAGGAACCAGTCCACATCAGTTTCCTCTGTGCTAATCTCTTTCATGGTCATGTGTATTTGTAGATCTTGGAGACTAAGCAAGAAGTGGAAAATCTAGCTCACACTGAATCTCAGAAAGGTCATTTGGCAGCAGAAAGGATTTCTTCATTAAAAATAATTAATGCTGCTTTAGGGATGATGGAAGCAGGCCAACAGTGAGGGGACTTCTCGTCAAGACTCAAGCCAAGGGCCTTCAGCTATCGACAAAGAAGCCAAATATGTTAGGAATCTACAAATTCACACTTACAAATAGATTTGCAGTGGAACTTTTAAAAGATGAATTCTGTTCAAACCCAGCAGCCCTGAGACAAAGCAGAATATAGTCTAATGTGCTATTCTTCAACTTGCCTCTCCCTCCTTCCCAGACCTCTTCCGTTTGAGTGATCTTCTCCAATGGCCGCATCCCATGATTTGCTCATTTGTCTTCTTCTCCTAAGCCTTCTTGAAGGCTTGACTTTGCAGCTTGAGTCATCCACACCTACGCTACTCTTCTACACTTTCAGAGTATGACATAACTCCATTAGGAGCTTTCCATGGCAGAATGGCTGGTGAAAGTAATGGTAAATGACTCCAGGGCTGCCTCATGACATCACCTTGGGATAAAGTTCAGTCATATGCTGCACTTTCTAAGCACTTCCCTTGCTCAGAACATTGGTTTAAATATAGTGAAGCCACAGGAAAGAGGGAGACTGTTAATTGGTCTAGGGAGACATATGCAGGATAGTGACAGAATCTCTTTAAATCAAGTAGGAATATACAAATCCACAGACTGTTGGTGTTAAGAGATCAAACTGGGGAAAAAATTGAAGGGGGTTTGTTCTAAGTAAACTGAAACCAGATGTGGTTTTGTTGATCCAAATCATCCTTTTTACAAACACAGTGTTGAACTTGAATCAAATCTGGTTCTGTTCTATTGTATTTATCACTGATACAGAGTCAACCTGATATGTCAAAAGTCCCACTATGTCCCCTTATAGTGGCCTTCCAAAGCATCCTACGTGTAGGCTTTTAAAGGGATAGCTTCTAAAGCACTGCTGAGTGCCAAAGGTGGCTAAGTGTGACAGGGAGATAACTTTTAATTGGCGATCAGTGTGAAGAACCTGATGTTTTGATCTCAAACCATAAATTCTAGTTGCTCAGAAGCAGTCACATTGTTTGGTCAGCCAGAAAAGCTGTGCAGAAGTCATCAAGCCAAACATTCGATAACTAGTACTGACCATCTCCCACTTTGCCTCAACCTGACATCACTGGATAGACTGTACCATCTTATCACTGGGGATATAAACTCAGTCTTGCTGAAGGAAAATGCAAAATTTCCCCAGATACCTTTCAGAAGTGGTCCAGACCTGGTATTCCCAGGATCCAGCAAATCCAACACCCCACAAACACCTCTTTCAGTCTCTCCTATTACCTTATCCCAAAAGCCAAAATATCCCATGGATTCTTATTGATCCGAGTATCCCAACAGAAAACTTTGGCACAACACCACTTGCCTCATGACCTGTAGGATACCACATTCAAAGCATTTTACAACCAGACAGGAACCAACTATGTCTCTCATGTAGCTGTAAAGTCCTCCTAGCTGTCTGTTTAAACAGAGCAAGCAACACGCACTGAAAATGGAGGTATTCCACAAACTAGCCACACTGTCCCCTCAGCAGAGAATGAGACCTCAAGGAAAAGAAAACTCTATTCAGTGAGATTTAATCACAGAAAGCTCAGAGACCAGTCAGGCGTTATTAATAGCGGATATGATTTAAAACCCAAAACTATGCATCAGAACTAGGCAGCAAAAAGCTAGCACACATAATGACAAGATGGTTGCCCCAGCAGTACAAGAGTCAGAGAGCTCTGACTGGTCTCTGGTGGCTGGTGTCAGCCTTAGAGGAACAGAGCATCTGATTAGGAGACCCACCCTTCCATTGCAGAGGACTTTGTGTTGCCAAGAGCAATTGGCATGGGGGTAAACCAATAAACTACATCAGGCAACTGAAATGGGAGTTCCCTGCAGAACAGCTGTACTTAACTAGGAAGCAAATGGCTGCAGTAAAAGATGGGGTTGTGTACTTCTTCCAGTTCTAAGGGAGATGCAGGGCACCATCACTGCTACTTACTGGAGTTATAGCTCCACAGACACCCATCGGTTCATGCCTGGTGAAACAGACAAAATTTTCATCTGCGAGACAAAAGAAGAAAAGATGACAAAACAGTCAAACCCCTTGCTTCTACAGAAAAAATGTTAAGTCATCTGCAAAATAACAGTTTGGGGACAGGACTAAAACCATATTAGACAAAGAAGCCTATGTCTGTTCATCTTAACTCATGCCTCTGGGGCATCCCAGGCAGATGAAGATCTCTTTGGGACTAGGTCTTATGTTAGCCCTTGTTAGTCTTGTTAGTTCAGCCCTTCAGAGTCCTTCCTCTGGTGACTAATTTTTGTCTGCAGTGCCTGTCCTTCCTATCGCCTCAATGACCACCCGCAGGAACAAAACAGGCTGATTTTGAAAATACATCATATTGTTCATTGTGCCATATGGATCATCCATTGCCTTAACTTGTTCTCTCTAAACCCATGTTTGAACTTATATAGCTGAGCTAAAGTGTTCTGTCTGTCCCTGCCACAACAGTGCCATGCAACTGCTCTGGCCCTGCAGTCTAGGAAACATGTTGAAAAACCTCTTTCAAGTGTCAGAAAACTTGACAGGGTCCCTCTAAGCTCAGTGCTCTGGCTCCTGAGAGGAGTTAACATC
Source organism: Falco biarmicus (assembly GCF_023638135.1). Classification (NCBI taxonomy): domain Eukaryota; kingdom Metazoa; phylum Chordata; class Aves; order Falconiformes; family Falconidae; genus Falco; species Falco biarmicus. The sequence continues at coordinate 66,747,016 of NC_079294.1, read as the reverse complement.
TCAGACCTTCTCTGTAACAAAAGTTAAAAAAAGCACTACACAATCTCGCTAAACATCTGTAAGCTGGCAATGTTAGGGATGCAGGAATGTCAGTGAGGTGAGAGATAATGGTGAATTCCACATCAACCCTCTTCCACATCCCTGTGGCATCTAAGACAGCACATGCTCTGTTGCCTTCATACAATTCTCCCTAGAAACCGTACTTACACTCTCTGCCATCTTAATTAATGTCAGTGATACTTAATGAATATACTCCCCTGTAACATCAGGCTTTTTCTTTAAGAATTACCCTGAATTTTAAACCAAAAAGGTTTCTCTGTTAAAAAAGCGACAAAAGAGCTCATCCATTATTTTCCAGAGATCTATCCAGGCATTGACATCGTTCTCTCATTAGTGTAGATCTTGAAACCCAGCGCAGGCTGTTTTTGTAGGTTTTCAGAAGCCAACCTTTCCATACATCTTCCCAGCAGGCCTCCCTCCCACTCCCTCAAGCCTGATCCCATCCCAGGTGTGAAACCGGGTCTGAAGGAACTTACCCACTGGGATAGTTCTGCCCTGAATTTTATCAGCCCATCCAGCATAATATCGGAGTGTTTTTATACAACCTTCCAGGTCAATGAAATAAGCCTGCAGAAAAGGTTTTCCTGTATCCATTGTTTCCAGAGTCTGAAATAACAAATTGCATGCGCTGTCAGACAAGTGAATGTTTTCTTCCTTAAAAAAAAGCTTTTTGAGAAACTTTCTCAACTTTATTTTGCTTTATGCTGCAGACATGGGGTTTTCTTCCCTTTTATTTAAAGAACAAGCTTGTTAACACAAATAAGGTAGAAGGGAGACTAGACCCAGTAACCCCGAGGCATGCACAAGTTGCTTTATTCAGTGACTGCAATGAAAGCACATCTTTTGGAAGCCCCCAGAAGGTGGCTGTGGGTGGGATACAGGGCTGCAGTCTTGGGCACTGGTCAGAAATGACGTGAGTGTTGTGACTTCACTGTAACTGACCCTCTGACAGAGATGTTCTGGATTCCAGATGGTGTCACTGAAATCAGTCAGACCCACTTTCCTTTTATTTGAAAATCTATTTTTTCTACTTCACAGCCCTGAAACCAACTGCTGAAAAGCTTCTTTTATCCACAGGATGATAGAGAACACATTTCTCACAGAGTTCTGGTAAAGTAACCTTTGGGCTCAGATCTGTGCTGAGACGAAGGCAAAGCAGAAGTTGCTTCACTAAAGCTGCACTGATGCTGAGCAGCTCTAAATGAAGTCCAGTCTCAGCCTGTGTCCCTCTCACTGTTCTGGACATTAGTTCAGTGAATGCTTTGTTCTCTACTCAGGTCATTAAATGTGATATTGGTGCAAATAGCCAGCACATCCATAAAGGAAGTACTATCCCTTGGTAGATTGAAACATCTTTGTTTACATATGAAGTCATACCCTGTCATCTTCCACAGACATTAGGGTCCAAACAGCACTCAAACAGACATTCCCCTTGGAATGACTAGGATTGTTATCCACTCTGAATGTCTGCTCGAACAACTGATTTTTTTATAAGTCATTACTTAACATGCAGCCAAGGCAGCTATGGCTTGTTTTCTGCAGTAAAAACAACAATGCCAAACAAGCCCTCCCAGATCAGAAGGACAGCAGAAAGCTTGAAATGAGTGCCCTGGTTGTGGAAAAAGGAGGGTCCTCTGAAGTCATATCAAAAAGCGAGCAGAAAATGAACAGGGTGTATTCACACACACAAATATGTATTTCTTCCCTTTTAGTTGCTGGATAGAACTGCCTTCCGACCTGGATTTTTTCAGTTTGTCTTGCTGAAACTGGAAGCTGTCACATGGTTAAGAGACACTGTGTTAGAGAGAGTGATCCAGCTCAAAACAGTCGTGCAAGTACAGGCTCCTAACATACAGGGGATATGCTTAAGTCCCACTGACCTCAGTGGGACATTAACTCAGGAACTTACACATCAAACAGCACCAAATGTCATTCCCCTGAAGATAATCAGAGCCTAAGTACAGTGTTGAACTGGTGAGTGCTCAGATCCAAGACCTTAGGTATGAACAGACAGCAGCTTTAAAGTTGAGATGCTAGGATCTGTGGGCACAATTTGGAAAGATGTACAAGGCCCATAGAGCCTAAAGGCTTCTACCAACTGCAGCATATTTTAGCTCAGGTCCTACTCCCCTTTTCTGCACCAGAAGGACTCCTTCAGGACAGGATGGGGAATCATCAGCAAAAGCTCATCAGTGTAGAAGTCCAAGTTAACACAGCTTCTTGGTTATGAAGAGATTTTCCTGAGCCAGTACATTCAGTAGGGAAAGAAACAGTTCCCACTTACATACATTTTAAACTTTGGATGACATCCAGCAAGAGAAAAATTCTCTTTCCAGACCCCCATTTTAGGGGAAGCAATTTGCACAGAAGTTGAACAGGCCTTGCATTTTTGTAATAAAGGATCAAGTCAGTTGTGGTGGTTCGTGGGGGTTTTTGTTTCATTGTTTGGTTTGGTTTTGTTTGTTGTGGGGGTTTTTTGTTTGTTTTTTTAAGAGAAGAGGTAGGACAGTTATGAACATTGATGGCTGATAAATTTTCAAAGCAATAAACTAAGAAAATGTTTAAGTAATCACTTCAATAACTAGCTGAAGTTTTGGAGAAGTCAACTATATAGAAGAACAGCCAGCCTTCTAAGACTCCCTAAAATCATCCTGCAGAAAGAGGAAGGCAAGCCATGACTCCTGCATACTCTTCTGCCCTTCAAAAAGGGAGAGAAAAGAAAAGCATTAGGTAGGTACGGATACAGCAAAATCAGAGGGATGGAGCCAAGTTACCAGCCAGCTGTCGCCAGTTTATCACTGCTCACAGTACTTACTGCCAAGATGACTCTGTCTCGCTCGAGAAGATCAGCCAGCTTGTGAAGGAGTCTTCCTCTGCTTAGGGCATCCATCTGTCTCCATGGAGACCCCCTCTGGAATGCTGCCTTTGCTGCTTCCACTGCATTATCCACATCAGGCTGGAACAGCCACATACACAAGAAAACTTTAGGTTACAGGGAAGGAGGTGGACAATGGCACAGAAACCCCACCAGGCTGCTTCCTAGATGACGCTGTGGTGGCTAAAACCACGTTGTCTGACAAAACCACTTCCATTTTGCTCCCGGATTTGGACCCAAGCCTGCAATACATTTCTGATTTGGCCCAGGCTCAAAAATCTTGAGGTCAGAGTAGCAATAGGGTCTTTCAAAGGTAATTTTATGCAACTGGTTTGCTTATAAAATAATCTAGAATCACATTCCTGTCAATACAGAATGTAAGTGACACAGGGGGAGGATGGAGAAACAAGATCCCAATTCTGCTCCCATTACAGCTTCTCTAAGCATGGCAGGCTATTGGCCTGCACAAATCATCCTCCTCTGAACAAGTGTGGGAAGGAAAGCCCCCCATGAAAAGAGATCACGGTCTTAGCCAAGGGAACAATCACAGATCAGATCTCACCATTCAGTCCCACTGGAACCCATGCCAGTAACAGTTAACACGCTGAGGAAGCCCCCTTAGATCCTAGATCACACTGCCAGAACATTTCTACCAGATTGGAATGGGGTTGTCGTTCAGTGCTGTAACAAAGGTATTTCACCTACACAGACTGTGCCCCTCTCCCTTTGCCTCCCAGCTGTTTTACTGTGCTCTGGACCAAATCTAACTCTGCTTACCCAAGTTACTAATGCTCAGGTGGGCAGCAAATTCCTTCTTCCCACACTGACACCGCCAGAGAAGCTTCATGCATTGCTCTGGCTACAGTATGCCCTCGACTCCTCCCTTCCCCCCACAAACATTGATTTAAAAAAAAAAAGTGAAGCCAAGGGCAACCTCCCGACAGAATGAAATCAATGGGAACACTGCCATCAACATCCATGAGGCCAAGACTGTACCCCAAGCATACATAAAGCATACTTTGCCCTGGCTTTCAACAGAATCCTGCTGTATGTAATGTCTGGCACAGCCCACGCCTCACTTCAGCTGATGGAGAGCTTGTACCTCGCCACAATATGTGGCTCAGGGGGGTTGGAAAAGAGGGAGGGTTTCAGGCCTTTATCATTCCTCATAGCACTTTACCAGTTGCTCTCACTTATGTCTTATCTCAAGTCTTGTCTTAATACAGTGAAAAAGTACACCTCTGCACTGATCCAACAAGGTCTGGCCACTCTCTCCTCATGGGGAAGTGTGTGGTTGTCAAACAAGAAAAATGTTATTGTGAGGCATGTCACTTTCCCACAGCAGAAGTTCATGGACAACACAGCAAGTCATCACCCATGGAAGTGGCACCTTACACTAAATTCAGCACCTTTTCTTTACAAGAAGAGTACACAGCTTTAAAATAGTCTGACCTATACTGCTGGGAAAAGAAATCCACCCTCTTAGAAGGGCACTGATGGGGGAAACCATGGAGGAGATCTGTGCTCCAGTCAAGCAAGGGTGCTGGCAAGACAGAGGTGGCAAGCAGCCACGGCACAAAGGCAGGCATGTCCTGCCTGGGGCCCATCACCCACAGGCAGAACAGGCCTTCAGAACGGTTCACTTCAGTTGAGTTCATCCAGATTCAAACTGGCACACCACAAAAGCCAGAAGGCGCTACCAGCCACCGCACACTTAGGTACTCCCCATCCTGCCTGCTGGAATGAAGGCTAAAGCTGCAAAAAGGCAATATTTTATGTGACAAAGCAGACAAAGAAACACAGGAAGTGTGTTGGGTTTAAACAAGTCTTCCCTTAGCAGCAGTTAATTAGCTTCTGTGACTAGGCTGGAAGAACTAAGGTGCAGAGCATTGGGTCTGCAGTGGCACAGGCCACAGCACCGCATGCCCTTGGTACTGAGGGACTTTCCACTGCCCTGGCACTCACAGAACAAGGATGAGATTGGCTCTGTGGGCAGAGGACTTCAGTGCATGCCCAGATTTTTCCCACCATCTAAATATGGGAGCACCTGAGCCCTGCAGATACTAGTTGTCTTCATTCTCGCATGTGCTGGCTACACAAAGCAGCCTGGAGACTGCAGTCACTATCACACAACCAAAAAGGCTTTCCCAGAACAGCCTCAGGGGTAACACCACCAAGTGAGATCTTGTGAGTCTGCACAGCCTCAATAGGCCTGAGAGACCAGCAAAAACAAGGAAATTCTTCAGAAAGGTTGAAATGCCATTCTTAATCCATCCTGTTATGACTAGGCATTAGGGGAGTCTGAATGGCATGTTCATTGCAGGCATGTTGCAATAGGTAGGCACAAGGCGTGACAAAGACTTGTAACTGTCAAGGTGCCAGGGACACACTGTGGTACACAAACAACAAGGAGGAGTTCTGTGCATTCGGGTGCTCAGTTCTGATCTATACAGAGTTACTGAGCATTATACAAAAAAACTCCACTAAGAGAATATTAAGACTGCGAAGTCAAGCATCACAGTGTTGGGAAATGCCTGCAAACTGTCATACCCACCTTGGATGTTTGCATTATGATACAACCCCCAGTTACACAACTGCATATCATCTTCCCCTGAACAAACTCACACCGTTCTTTGTTCTAAGCTACCTCCTCCACCTGAAGTCCTGCTCATTGCTGCTCCATTTCTTTCCTGCCCCTTTTTCCTCTCTCCTGCCTCCACAGCAGGCTGCTGAGCATGGTGGAGACCATCACCTCACTGGGTCTGTGAGTAGAGAAAATGCCTGCAAAAGCGCCTTGCTCTGTTTCAGGCTCAGTGTGCACAACACTAATTCAGTTTGGCCAGTAAGGAGACATGCCAGGGATAGAGCACACTCACTGGAAATTGTCTTTCTTCTATTGAGGTACTAACTTTTTCCAAAAGACTCCACTATGCATGTCTTTGGAAAGGCACATTTCTGGCATAGGGCATAAGCATGCCAAGTTTCTTAATTAGAAGAGGTTCCCTGACCTGCTCCCTCCCCTGCAAACAATCTACACATTGTGTTGCTCTAACTTCTAAGCCTAAGTTGAAAACAGTACAAACAGCAACTTAGAAGCCCAAAGTGCCTTTATTGAGGGCATTGCAAGTTTGCTGTAGGGAACAATATTCCTGCAGCCTCTTACCTCAGCCTGCCACTGCAATCTGAGGAGGGCAGGATGACTGTGGACAAAACCCTCTTACAACCCTTCGAAGATCCACACGGGAGAGAACTGCTTAATGATCATGACAGATGCTCCATGGCATCAAGTCTGCTTAACAGTCACAGCTGTAGACCTGCTCCCCATGCTCTGTGGCAGCCAGCTGAGCTGGGCGCTCGAGTCCTTTCCCCCCTTGTTAACATGGTGCTAGAAGAAAAGAGCTTGTCTTCGAGTGCTATTGACAGCCCCAGAGAAATGACAGTGGCACAAGTATTTTTGCCTTCACATGGTAACACGAAGACAGGGTGGAAGTTCTGGGGCTAGAAGTCTAATGACGTTATTCCTTCTCTGTTACCAACCTAGCAAACACTTTGCCACTAAGCCATTATTTGGGAGGCAGAAAGACTCCAAGCCTCCTGTGGAAGGAAGCATTTGCCATTTTCTTTTTGGTGCTTCTTTTTCCACACAAGACTTTCCTTTATCCCCCAACTACCCCATTAAGGTAAATTCTATAACTAAAGAACAAACAACAAAACCTCATAAAGCATTGGCCAAGTTTCAGCACTAAACTAAATTGCAGTCTCTGAGATATCAGCTGCCAAATTCCCACCCCTCACATGCAGCCTAAGCAAAACACACTCTGCACAGCCAGGGAGGGGCAGGTTTCTGTTCAGGGCTAGAGAAGTGGAGTCCTGCTCCCAGCCTGCACAGGATGGAGAGCCAACCTTGGCACAGCACAGCTGAAGCCAGAGCCAGCACCAGGAACTGCCACCCCTGCATGGTACTGACCAGCACAACCAAGTACGGTGGCACGATGCTGGAAAGCACCACCAAACACAACTCACTGCTTTCAGCAGTAACTCTAACAGGCTGGAGTTACAGACCTAGGAGGGGATGTTCAATCAGGGCAAAAAGAAGTCTCAGGGGACTCAGTTTGCCACAGGACAGTGGGACATGGTCAAGTGTCACCAGTAGCCAGTTTGGGATGCTTCTCACCCATGACTCTGCTTTAACTAATCCAGATCCAGGTCTAACACCACTCAGTCTCTTCCAAAAACCTACTTAGAGAAAAAAAATTATTATTTTTAAAGTGTGATGTAGAGGGGTGGAAGAAGCTTTCAGCACCCCAAGGTGGAGATAACTTATATTCTTGCCTGCAATTATTCTGTGCACCAAGGAGTCAGCCACCTATGCTGAGTATCCACGGGCAGAGGGCTCCACTTACTAGCCCCAAGGAGAGGTGTACAGTGAATCTCCCACAGCTGCAAGTTATCCTTGAATTCAGGCAGGGACAAGTCTCAAGAAGGCAAGCTGCAGAACCGGCCTTTTAGTTCTGCATAACAATTTTCTTTAACCAAGCCATTAAGAAGCTGGCTTGAGATACTCACATAATACTCTGTAATGCTTGAGGAGACACTTAGCTCGGGAACAATAACATCATCATTTCTGCCTAGTAATATACGGTTGCATCAGAGTTAGCTTCAACTCTGCTGTTTACATGCCACTGCAATTAAACACAGTTGTGTCCTGCCCAGTTAGTATAAAGAAGTTACATATTACATTGTTTGGTTCTGCCTCGATCTGCAATTGTCCCATGCAGATCCCCCATGGCCGTATGTCTCAGAGGCTGCTTTGGTGCCATACAAAAAGAATGGCTACCTTATTATTTTCGTGCAGGCTGGAGACTTGCATTGCAAAGCAAGCTTGCTCCCATCTCCAGAAGAGTCAGGCTCTACACTTTACACAGTATAATACCAGAAAACACATTGCCCCTAGTATCAATCCTGCCAGGAAAGGATGCTCAAGGCAGCTACCTGGTTGGAAACCAGGCACTCTGCCTCAGAACTGTTAGACAGGTTTAGATACCCAGAAAAAGACACCACAGTACAAGCAGAAATGCCCACACCACTCATCACTTACTGCCCACATCAATGAACAGCCAAAGCCCTGGTACAGCAGGGAAGCTGTGAATCACCTTCCCATGACATACCGCAAAAAGCTGGCTCTTGGGCCAGCCCTCTCCCATAGATCAGGCCAAGTTGGCCCATATGCGATGGGCTGTTTTGGATGAAGTGTCACATCCGATTGTTTTTCACCTCAGACTGTTACCAAATCCAAGCAGTTACATCCCAGGCTAATTTACAGCACACCAGGGCCAGGGACTACTAAAGCTCTTGAGAGATACTGGTTTGGTTTTAACTGTGAGTTACCACATTTGTGCAGGAGGCCAGAACCCACGATACCAGTTGGAAAAGCAACACCACACCTCTAGCAGAAAGTGGGCAGTGTTTGTATGACTGAGCTTGAATTCCCCCAAGCACTCTGGTCATTTGTTGATTGTGTTTAAAAATAAGAGTGAGTTTCTGCCTCCAACAGGCTGCCAGGTCACCATGTATAAACCACTCCCAACACAAGGCCCGGGTTCTGTCAGGGATGTGCATACACCATCATTGCTATTTCTCAGACCAGCTGCTTTCTTCCAGTCTATAACACAAGAATGAGGCTAAATCTCATTTCTCTGATAGTGTTCAGCAGGCAGTTCCTACCAGGGAAAGGAACTCTGCAGAGCTGGACAGGATTGATCCCACCCACCCTGGGTAATACTTGAGCAGCACATCCAGTGTCCCAGACCTCCAGCTCAGTCTGGCCAGATGTACATTGTCATTAAGACAGCTTTTCCTCTGTGTGCTTCCCTACAAAAGGGAGTCCCTCGGAAACTGTCTTTTGCACTGCCTTTCCAACAATATTTACCTTGTCTCCTTCTTCAACATCACAAATTTTCTCCAGCGTTGAAGGGTTGTAGGTAGGGAACTTCTTTCCACTTGTAGACTCATGCCATTCATTGTTAATAAATATCTGAAGAGAGAGGAAGGAGAGTGGGATAGGGAGGAGAACGAATAAAAAACAATGTAGACAATGCAAAAAACCCACAAGTACTCCTCAAAGGTCCAAGGCTCTTCAATTTCCATTGATGGCAGAGTCAGGCATGTTCAGTTTCTCTCCCAGGGAGACTGTTTTGCGATACAGACAGCATTTATCCAAACTAGAACCTCAGCCAGAGAACAGATGAAAAAACCTTCGTGCACCCAGTTAGTTTTGAGCAAGAGAAGACAGAGGATGGGGCCCACACAGTATAACACCATAACTTGGCAATGAGAAACAGACAGTTTTTGAAATACATCTCCATGGGAACAGCAAGCAGATACCGAGAGAAGCTCGTATGGTTCAGGCAAAAGGAGCCCCTTGTTACACGCTACAAATGAGATGTCAGTGTACAGTGTTACTTGGTTGTTTGTATCTGGTCCTGGGCTACTTCCACAACTTGCCCCCCGCATCCCCACCCCCCATCAGAGGCGGGTAAATACTGGCTCAGTTCTACCCCATCATGCCTTGTCACAGGCTAGATCAAGCCTCCCACGTCACTTGGAGTCATCTGTGACAAGATTTAAGTGTTTCAAAATATTGCATTTCCAGAGCAAGAACAAACAGTCCCAGTGTTGCGTAACTGAAAATGCATTAAATACTAGAGTGTTGTTACTCACTGTAAACAGAACATGAATACCTATACACAATTAATTGATTCAACATGCATCTTATCCACACTGTGATCTAACTTGGCAGTGTTATATTTTATAAATATACTTTAAGTAAGATTAGATGAAGTAATCTTTATTAGTAGCCTGTTAGTGGCTGTAAGCTAGTACTTTTACTTGGAAGTCATCCACATTTGCAATCTTGTTTATGAGTCTCTACACACCACCAGGAGATTAATGTTGCATCCCTTACATTTGGAATTCCCACTGCTTTGGGTCATAGTTTTCTTTCCTTGGGCAGCTTTTTTTTTTTTTTTCACACCCCCCCCCCCCCCCCCCAAAATGAGTTTCTCCTTACTATTTCTGCAAAAATCATTCAAGTTGTGACTGGTGTAGAAGCTGAACTTTTGGACCCACCTGTTGCAGACAAGCAGAGAAAAATAAAATTTTGCCAAAAACAATTCCAAGTGAAGCCACAAGGAAAGATACAACGTTAGAAATATTAACTAATTTGACACTAATGCTCCTAAACTACCACCATGATCCAAATGTTGCATTTTAACATTTACACATTTTAACTTCAGTTTTCCTTTGTTTCACTGACGAAAAGTCACATTATAAGTGTGGGAGATAGGGCAGGTACTGCAACATTATAGAATTGGGTATATGCTCACAAACTAAGGATTGGGGAAGGATGCAGCTTTTCCTCCACATTCAACCTTAATTCTATGTGAAAGGGTTGGGACAGGAAAGCGACGTTTCTGTAAGAAGCAGTAAAACACAAGAGTGACAGGATCAGGCTGTTTTAAATGCAACATACACGCTGGCATCATTCTGGGAATCACACAACATAGCCCGAGTCTTTGGTGCCAGGAGTTGAAATTGAACAGAATAGCATATTAGCCGTACATACTTCATACCCAGGATTTGAGACACAAAGTTGTGGACAGATAACTTCCATCACACAATCCATGACAAGCATTAAGCTGCTTTTATGAGTAAGATCTTTGTTGAGACTTTTTCCTCTCCCCCAGCCCCATGAGTCGCAGAACCGAAAATAAAAATCTCCACTAAGCAAAGTGTGCCATCAGCTGTAAACATCTGGTGAAACTCAGGGCTTTTAGAAAACCCCTCACAGTTTTATGAAAACTGACTGCTGCTCATTACTTTCTCAGATGCACTGGAAGCATCAGATCAAATGTCCAACTCACACTTTTAATTAACATTGGTTTCCCCTTTTAAGAGAGTACCTTGATACGTTTAGTGCACAGAATCTCCAGCAAAACTCTGGAGACTAAAAACTGTGTGTTTTAAAACATACATGGCTGCAGGATCAGCTCCCTAAGGAGTATTTAAAAGTGTTCACAACAATAAAAATAACAAAAACCAGAACATTTGGATGTTTAAGAATAACTGTAACGGCCGTGTCCATTTTGGATGCAGGAGAGAGCTGTTTGTGCGGCATTACACCATTCTGTAGTCAGCAGCTGCAGATCCAATTTGCTGCTAAATGACAAGTTTATCTTACAAAGAAAGAGTAGATAAATTTGGGATGTTAAAAATTAATCTCATCCAGTGATTACCACTAATTGCTAATCTGTTTCAGTCTTCAGATGCATAATTCAAGTCAACACCTCACTGGATAAGATATTGCTGTTTACTCCTTCTCACCACAAGAAATAAAACTAAGTTCTGCTATCTTTTATTTCATACAGGAACGTAACAGCAATTAATATGCTCATTGAGCCCCTCCAGCTCTTTTAGTCCAGCCACATAATTCAAGTTACGGCAGTCAAGGCTGCGGAGCAGCGTAACCAGCCGGAATATTTTCCCCACTGCGCAGGACAGTGGGGTCAGGCTGTTGTGGAACAAAAAGCGACTCTGCTATCACAGAGCCACAGCTGCGTTAGGGAGCAGGGATTTCTGCAGTAGTGCTCAGCTCTGCACCAGCGCCAGCCTCACCTCTGAGCGACCGAGCTATTGAGCTCAGGAGCCTTAAGTTAAATCCAAAAGATCAGAAGCGACTGCTGAAAGGGAAGCTCGATGGAGAGGTGCGGGTTTGTGTGAGCTTGCTGCCCGAGTCCTCATCCCGCGGGGAGGCCACGGAAGAGTTCTGTTGGGACAGCAAGCCACCACCAAGATGTGTGCTAACAGCACTCCTCTTCAGGAGCTGCAGGGTGGCCCCAGGCCCACCACAGAGCCCTTTCACAAGGCCCAGTCCCGCAGGACACTGGCCCCCCTCCATGCTGCCATCACCCACCCGACCCAAGCCCACCCTAGTGCTGCCCCTCTCCAAGCAGGGCCCCATCCACCAGAGAGACGGGAGCTTCACACCAGGTCAAGGACAGCTGAACACAACCCAGGCAGGCAGCTTCCTCACAGATAAACCCCTTCTTGCCTCTGCCCAAGCTCACCCCATCCAAATCCGATTTTGCTGAGAGCTAATGTGATGCTAGAAGCATTTACCGGGTGGGCGTGCAAGAGCAGCACAGGGCTCTCGGGAAGATGGCCGTCACGGAGGGGACAGCCCAGCGTGACGCCATGGCCCTCACACGGCTGGCCTGCCACCGGTGGGCCCCAGGCCTGCCACACAGCCAGGGAGAAGTGCCACTGGGCAGCACCACGAGTGTGGTGGGTTGTTGGGGTTTTTTTCTCCTTAAAAAAAAAAAAAAGTTGGTTTCCTGGGCCTTAGGGATTGGAGCAACAGCAGCTCCCACAGAAATGCCACAGTCACCTGCTTGCTCCTATCACTCAACTGCACTTACACCCCCATAAGCTTACTGTCTAGGGCAGCAGGAAGAACAAAAAATAATAAATAAAGCAAGGGAGAAAATTCTATATTACAAAGAAAAAAAAAATACCTCACCACCAGCCTGACTCTACCAAGCATGGGCGATGCCGCGGCAAAGCCCGCTGCCCGCCTTCCCCCGCCAGCTCACCTTGGTGTACTTCACCTCCAGGCTCCGCAGGGGCCGCGGCAGCGGCGGCACCTTCCTGTCAGGCTGCCCGTTCTCCACGGCGCCGTTGAGGGCGGCCATGGCCGCGCCGTCGAGCCTGCGCCGCCCTCTACCGCTGACAGCCCGCCGCACCGCCTTAAGAGCGGCGCGCGCCGGGCGCCGCCGCCCGCCCCCATTGGCCCCCGCCTCGCCCCGCCCCCGCCCTCGCCCCGCCCCCTCGCGCGGCCGCGGCCCTCAGGTAACGGGCGGCGCCGCCCCGCCGAGGCTCCGCGCCTGCCGCCGGGGCGGGGGGCGCCCGCGGACCGCGCCGGCCGGCTCGGGGCTCCGCGGGGCTCCCGGCCGCCTCGAGGGGCTCCCGGCAGGGCTGCGCCGGCCGCCGCGGGGCTCCTGGCCACCTCGGAGCTGCCTCGGGGGGCTCCCGGCAGCACTGTGCCAGCTGCCTCAGGGCTGCCTCACAGCTCCCCGCTGCCTCAGAGGGCTCCCCACAGGGCCACACCGGCCACCTCGGGGCCGCCTCAGGGCTCCCGGCCACCTCGGGGCTGCCTCAGGGCTCCTGGCCAGCTCAGGGCTCCCAGCAGGGCCACACCGGCCACCTCGGGGCTGCCTCAGGGCTCCCAGCCACCTCAGGGCTACCTCAGGGCTCCTGGCCAGCTCAGGACTCCCAGCAGGGCCACGCTGGCCACTTCAGGGCTGCCTCACGGCTCCCCACTGCCTCGAGGCGCTCCCCACAGGGCTATGCCGGCCACCTCGGGGCCACCGCAGGGATGCTTCAGGGCTCCTGGCCAGCTCGGGGCTTCTAGCAGGGCTGTGCTAGCCAGCTCGGGGCCGCCTCAGGGCTCCTGGCCACGTCGGGGCCGCCTCAGAGCTACCTCAGGGCTCCTGGCCACCTTGGGGCTGTCTCAGGGCTCCCTGCAGGCCCGAGGCAGGGGCAGACCCGCAGACCCCTCTGCTCGGAGGCAACCATCAGTCGGGCCCTCTCCCCGGTTGAGGATGGTGAAGGAAGGGGCCGCGCCACAGCCAGGTGGGCTGAGGGGCACACAGCAGCCCCCCCAGCTTCTTCCAAGGGGTGGCATCAGGGTGGGTGTGGGAGGATGTGCCCTCTGCTGCCTTCTGCCTCTCCGTCCCACCAAAACCCACCCAGAAGTCAGTCACCAGAGGATGCTTGCATGGGTCTCCACGGGAATGCCTCTACTCTTCCCAGGCGTGGTGCCAGAAGCAGACTATCTGGAAGGCTCTCCCCTCACTTGTCATGGTACACCATCTACCTCCAGCGACAAGGGCCTTTTTCTGCTGTTCCTGGTGCCCTGATTTCCTTGCCCCAACCTGCTACACCCTGTCCTTCCCTCAGTGCCCCTGCAGAGCCTTCCAGGGCTGATCAGGGAGAGAAGGAAGAAGCATTACATCAAATGTCTGATGTATAGCTAACAGCAACTCTTCCACATCCAGGGTGCATACACGAGTCTAGGACCGACTTGAGCACCTCAGTCTGACTATCCCTGTCACAGGACTTCGGCTGTAACTTCCTACAATGTTAACCAACATACTTGCATCCCACACGGGCAACCTCCAGCACGGTGCTCGTAGTAGCATACTCGGAACATCGAGAAAGATGCTGTCTTTCAAGAAGTCCTAAAGGATATGGAACATGTCTAAAGTGACAGATCTAGGCTCTGCGCCTGAACAAGTTCATTATGTATTGCTTAACTTCATTCTGAATAAAATATGTGTAAGCCTTTGCAGGCTGGGGGCCAGGATGCTAGGAGCACCCTTACACCCACACACACATGGAAGATAATACAACATATTTTCCATATAACAAGTGGCAAGATGCCAGAAGTTATCTTACAAAATGTTTCACAGAATCTGTAATCCCCAGCAATAGTCAGCACTTTGCCGTTAGAATGCATAAAAGTACTCAGTGCTTCCAAAGGCAGATAGCCTGTGATATAGCGGCGTAAGAGTTAGCGCTGATTCAGAAGGGAAAGTACCACTGATTAATCAAACCCTGCTTCTCGCAGCTTGCAGGATATTCCTGGAGGTCCTCTGCCCAGGTGAAAACCTGCCTGATGGTGCTTGGTTCCTGAGAGCTGCCAATAGCACAAAGGAAGATTTACACACACACACACACACTGAATCAATTTCTATTGAACTGCCAGTACTAAAGGACTCATCCTGCCTAGCGGTTACGAGATAAAATTTTCTCTTTAGATAGGAAGGTGCTTCAGTTATAAATAACTTGGGTGAATATCCTTGAATGCAATGGCAGAATCAAATGAGCATTCTCAGAAATTAAAGGGATTCATTACAAAAGCAGAAATGTTTATTTCTAAGCTATCCAGTCCCTATTTCCTGAAAAAGCTACAAAAGCATCAAAACTAGAAGAATCTTTTAACCAAGCCCCAACACACTCCTGGTCCCAATAAAGACAACTTTGGATCCAAGTTATCCTTAGATGTCATCAACAAAGCAATCAGGTGACTGATAGGATGTGCAAGTTGAAGTCTGAGGCAGAAGACATTTCTGTCTATTAGCTCTGGAAAAGACATGGCCACTGATCCATTTTAGGGCCAGTGGCATGGGCTGGCAACAGAACTTTCTTGGGCCTCTAGTAATTTGCCATTTCTGTTTTTCGCAGAACGTATCACAACACTCTAGGTGATAACTTGATAGTTCAAATATCAGGGAGTGAGGAGGAAATCATTACAAAGATGACACAATATCAGAATTTATCCATTTCTGTCTGATTTTGCCCACAGAAATGCTCAACTGAAGTGGAAAGTACTCTGGTAGTTAAGCACAAAATACCTGGAATTAAGACAATGATGAATAAGAAGTTCCAGGACAAGCAGTGTCTAAAGAGATATTCCAATGGGTTGTCTCATGTGGAATGACCTTGTCTCATGTCTCATGAGGAAGATTTTTTTACAAGATATTCCTGGGGGAAATTATTTTAGGTGCTATTGCTTCTTCAAGTTAATGTTGGTGCAGTGTGAGATATACCTAGGGCAAAAGTTCCACATGCAGGGTTTGAGGGTGTGTGTAAGACTTTTAAAAGGCTGTACAAAGTGAATGAATTGTGAGTCAGTGACATATCAATGAGCTGAAATAATAAACTTTAACCAATATACATAGCTGTATGCAATATTTCCCCTAGTAACGTCACAAGAAGAGTAACAAAACGTTCCACCGTCACAGAGTTTTGCAGACAATGACTGGTCCCTTGTTGGGCAAACTCAGTCCTACCATAAACAGGAACAACTCCACCAGCTCCAGGAGATGTGTCTTTTGTCGCTGGTGCTTGTGTCAGATCCACAGAGGTGGAAACACTCGCTCCTCCAGACTGCTGAATGGTGAGCTCAGCAGGAGATGCCCTAAAAGCAACAGCAGAGCCCCAATCAGAACAAGTGAGAGATGTTTTATATTCATCCCCATGCTCCAGGAGGGCCATACCACCATTCAGAGCGAAGCACTGAAAAAACGGGTTTTACCTAAGTTTGTAACAGTTGATAAATGTGTCAGAAACAGACACAAGAGGAAAAGTGACTGTTAATGCAAGGTCACATTACTATTGAGTCACCCTGTTATGTTCTACTGTTGCAGCAGTGTTTGCAGAGATGTCTGCAATATGTATCCTTAACCTGCTGCACTGAACGCAATAGCTGTGAATTCCCTGGTGCTGCGCCGCTCTGCAGAGCTGTATCTCACAGAAAGTCTCTAGACTGTGAGTACACCAGCTCTTCTCTGCCAGCCAGTGCAAAGATTGCCTTGCCTCTGTTGGGTCAGACATATACTCTCTTAAATCTGCCACCATGAATTAGACCTGACTGCACTTCTCCGTGCCAGTCTGTCCGTCCGTGCCAAGCGCAGTCACAGGACGTGCTCATGCTATGATGTAGCTGTCTCCCTATCTGCTATGGATGCCAAGGGTCTCTGTAGGAATTAATTTCTCTGACTTCCTCACCTCATTTAAACATAACGAAGGGAATACTGCTGGTGGTAGCTCCTCCTCCAAATACACTCTACTCCTGTATACATGAGTCCTATGTTGCACACAGGGAGTGCAGGGGGGTTGTATCCAGAGGATCAGTGAAGGTGCTTGCAGATCACCTGAAAGCATGATGCTTCTGGACAACTTCGGTATCCTGCCCCATGGATGAAGACAGATTTGGCAGTGGGGCACATACTCACCTCCAGGACAGTGGTTTGCCCAGTCAGCAGCGGTGTAGCCATTGAGAGTTACTATGCAAGTTAATCAGCTGATATTTCAATGATATTTTGCATCTAGACCTCAGCCTATGCTTCAAGCTGGCCAGAAGTCTCATAGCTGTGTAGAGCAGTTAACATGGCACAGAGCCAAAGCTTACTCTGCTTATTTTACATATACCCTGAAGCATATACACGCACAAACATAAATATGTGTGTGAAACAATATACTCTAATAGGCTACTGAGGCTGTACGCTCCAGCATTCCACAGCTAGGAGTGATCAGAATTTGCCTGTTTTTGTGCATCCTGATGAACTGCAATTGAGTTATCCGTGCCCTTTTCCCACAGGCATCCCACTCACTCCACACTGGCAATGATTGCTGCTCCTCAGAGAGCAGCTCCCCTCATGATTTATTCTCCTCTTGTTTAATGTGCAGCGATGGGGCTTTTTACTGCCTGTTATTCAAACTGTGCTTTGGGCACAAAATTATTCATTTCCGTATGGTTTTTCCATGGTACTCATGACAGCAGTGTCTGAGTGTTTCACATGCAGCATTTCCATTTCCAGTAATTTTGAGGTGATGCTGACCCTGTATTATCAGTGAGGAAAGAAAGCAGGCAGTGATAAATTAAAAAAAAAAAAGTGTTCATTGTTTTGGATTCCCGATGTGAGTCACCTACAGACTGAGTACTTTAGATGATAGGCATTCAGATGTCAGCTCCCACTGAGCTCAGCTACGGCAGTAACTGCGCAACAAGCCGGACCTGAAAATCTCCCACCTAAACGTCTAGATGAAGCAGAACACACGGCTGACTGGGCCTTGCTCCCCAGTGACTTTAATCAAAGGAATTTTCTTATTTTTCTGTGCCAGATTTTGTAAACTTGCTATTCCTGTAACTTTGTTTTCTGTGGGTAGTTTTCTAGGGTTTGAGTTAATTTTTCTAAGCAAACTTTAAAATCATAAATTTCATCACTCTTGATCAAATTCACCACAATATGGGTTAGCAGCAGGATGGATTGTTTTGAACTACTATATGACTGACATTTTACAGGCTCCCTGGTAGCAGTAGTGGACTGTTTAATTGATATAGGCTGGCCATTTGAAGGGAGCGAGACATATGCTTTGTTTTTTGGTTTGCTTTGTTTTTCCAAATACTTTCTGTCTGCAAAATCCCAAGATCCATTCCAGACCCCAGAAACAAATAGGTTCTAGTGAGCTCCCTCAACCTGGTCCCCTCTTACCAGGCTTGCTTCTTTATTCCAGATGCAGAGAATACAAAGATGGAGAAACAGTCCCTTAGATACCCATTGGAAGAAGCTGTTTAGTAACAAAGGCGGCTCTTGCTTCTTTAGCTGTCTAAACAATTATGTAGCTATCTAATGGCAATTACTGCTGCTTAAGAGTTTGGCTTTTACACAGGTTTTTGCTGAGTTCGTTGAAGCCAAACCTGATCAGCAGCTGTATTAAACAAGTAGGAGAAATGGTGATGACTGAACTGCTGTCTTCAGCTGTGAAAGACATTGCAAATGACACAAAATTAATGAAGAAGTCTGCCGTTTTATACCAAGACAAGTTCTATTCAGGTTATCAAAGTATTCACATGCAATTTCAAAAAGATTGGAATCCGGAGAGATGCCTTTAAAAAAAAATAATTAAAAAATCAGTCTGTACTGAAGATCCTTTGGAAATCGTGTATGTTACATGGGGGGTGGGGGTGGGGGGGTGTTAAGTTATTCCAGCCTTGCCTGGGCTGTGCTGAATGGTATTAGTGGGGAAAGGTTGTTGGCACTGGCTGTATCTGGGAGCCTGAAACAGCCTTACCCCATGAAGGCAGCACTCCCCCCGTATTTGCATGGCCCTTCTTGTGCCCTGTAGGTTAAAGCTTCCATTTTAACACATCTGGGGCTGAAGGAGAGTTTCTTTTCCCATTCCCCTCCACCTCCACAAAATCTCTCAGTGAAGGGGAAGAGGAGCGATGCAAGATACTGTGAGATGGTAATTGTGTGAGCATTTGTAATCCTAAATATGACCTCATGATGCAAACCAGGACTTCGGCGGCTCAAGACAAAACACAGCCTATTTATACTTTGCACTGTAATTACTTCATGAAGCGAAATCCTCAATCAAATTAATTTTCTTCATGCATATCATAGGTATTAAACTGTGACTGTGCACAAGGACTGGCCTCCCCTTTAGTTTGCCTGGCTCCAAGGGTAAATTGGAAAAGTTAGTGGCAAGGAAATAACAAACAGCTGAACATTTTGAAGCCTTTTATGTTAAAACAACTCCTATTTCCTCTTGCCTTCACTTCTCCCTGCCAGGCCTACCTAGTGTTGGAAGATGAGGAGAGTGGGAGCAGGAACAGAAGCAAGTGCATGATAACCTACTAAGATAGTGTCTGCGCTGTGAAGAAGTTCAAGGACCTGTTTCATTACAAACCATTCAGTGTGTCTGGCACGGCGGAGCCGATGGGAACCACTCCCTGCATTGATCTACCGATGCAGACCTGAGGATTATTTGCCCACAAACAGCTATTGTTTGCAGGATTGGCAAATGAAAAAACAAATATGTTTGTTTTCTCCACAGATCGTGTTGCTTCCTACTTTCTCTTGATAAGAGGGATTTGGGGCCAGTGCCCAGGTTTTGGAAGCCGTGGTTGCCTAGTCAGGAATTGAGGAGCCTAAAACGTGCTTTCTTCTTCTGCTCCTTCCTCCCTGTCTCTTCGCTCTCCCTCATCGTCACATCTGTTCTGGGCCCAATGCCCAACAATTCTGCATTAACGCCTCAGTACACACAGGCTTGCACAGCTGAACAGTTCGCAATGCAACGTACCCAACACCATAATGTCTTTCCGAATCAAGCTCCTGCAAACAATTTTTGTTTACGGGAAGAATCATTTGGCTTCATAATGCCACTGGTGAGCTGTGCCCAGCTGATTCTAGTCTCTTCAGACTAGAATCTAGTTCTCTCCCAGAGAGAGAGAATCAATCTAGACTGATTCTAGTTCTCTCCCAGACAAACTTTTTTTTGCAGGGCACAGTAACGAATCTAGGAAATACAGAACAGAGCAGGTAAACAAATATCCTTAGAGAAGATACTGTCTCAGGCCTTGATCCTGCAAACTCGCACAGGCTTAACTTTAAGCACATGAGCAGTCCCAGATGACTTCAGCAGAGCTGCTCACATGCTTACAGTGCACAGCATTTGCCAGATCAGAGCCTTTATGTCTAATTGCAAAATAAAAGGCAAGTCTCCCAGTTCTATCAACTGTAATGAATTGTTATTAACAGCACATTTTAAAATAGCTGTGGGGCAGATCCCAGGCAGACCCACTGGGGATAAAGTGATGCGGACTTGTTGCAACAGAACCTGGAAATACTTTTTCTTGGGCAAAGTGCCGTGCCAGTCGTACTGCAGCGAGGTTGTTTTTATAGGCTTTGACCTGTGCAAGGCTTTTTTTTTTTTTTTTTTTTATGGCTAATCTTTGCACAGTCCCTCTCTTTTCCACCTTTTGGGTTGAATTCTGCCGTTTGAACCAGGAGCTGGAAAACTGCTGCCCTCCTAACCTTGGGGGTCCTTTCTCAGGGATTTGCTGTTTTTTACAACGTTCCAACATACCTTGACGAGCCACGATGGAACAAACCGAATCATGACACATGTCCGCCGGGTTCTTTCACATTGGGTCCGCTCATCCACAACCCTGGCCTGTGGGGTCCCATCCGTGTCCTCTCTGGTGAGGGGCTGAGCAGCACAATAACCGACATTGTGTCCCACCCTCCCGCAGCAGAGCCCCTCGCTTCCACTAACGGCGAGGCGGGGGACAGACAAATCTGGGGGCACACAAAAAAAAAAAGCGAGTGCAACCCACCCAGGTTTGCACGCTCGCATTACACGCCTGTTAATGAAGATGCAGCCGCGGGCGCTCATTAGGAGGGCCCCGGCGCGCACACGCCGCCCGGGCCGTGCCCCCGGCCGCTGCCCGCTCGCAGCCCCCGCCCCGACAATGCCGGCGCTCGGGGCAGAGCCGCGGTGCTGCCGCCGCGCTCAGCGGGCGCGGAAGGTGACGCGGCCTCTCCGGGCTGGCGTTTGCACCTGGGGCTGCCGCGGTTTAATGGACTTTAACACATGCAAACAAGAGCTTTTGTTGGCGGGCACAAAAGCTGCCCCCGGCGCGGGGCTCTCCCCAACACTGCCCGCATTGTTTCCCCTCCGCTGCTTCTTGTCACCCTCCTTGTCAGAGTTTAATGAGGACAACGAGATTTCGCAGGCTCATTTCGCACTTCAGCAACTTCCTAACACTTTCCTAACGAGGGAGAAGGGGCAGGAGAGCTCGGGGGTGCGGGGGAGGAGCCGCCCCGGCCCGGCTCCGTCCCCGCGGGCAGAGACCCGCATCCCCGGGGCCGGGGCAGGTGCGCCGGGGCTGAGCCGGGGTGCGGGGCTGACCCCGGCCTTCCCGGCGCCGGGGGGACTCAGCCCAGCCCCAGCACCTCGCCGTGGCTCCATTTAATAAATAAATAAATAAATAAATAAATAAATAAAAAAATTAATCTCGCCGGTTTTCAGCTCGGCCGGGAGGGTGGGGGCGTCCCCGGGGTGCCCGCAGGACCAGCGAGGCTGCGGGGACCGAGCTGGGCAGCGGCTGGGACCGTCCCCGGAGCAGGTAGCATCCCCCGGGCACCAGCTCCGAGCTTTCTGGGCCGGAGACCCGCAGGTTTCTCACCTCCCCGCCGTCCTCGCCGAAGCCGAGCATCCCTCCTACAGGAGAGGAGTGGAGCGGGGAGGATGCTCGGCTCCTCTCCCCCACCCCCGGGGCCGTTTCTCCCCATCCCGGGGGTGCTGGGCACCGTCGCGACATCGCCGAGCAGGGCCAGCCGCGATCGTGCCGTCGGTTGACCCCGCTCAGCGCGTTTCGGTGCTCCGGGGGATGAAGCGGGGTTCGCGGTGCCGGGCGGGCGGGGATGCCGGGCCGGCGGGGATGCCGGGCCGGGGCCGGTAACGCTTCCCAGGTTCGGGATTTGCGCAACTACCGACGGACCCGTCGCTTTGCCAAGGGGCCGTGTCCTTCGCCGCGTTTTAACCGCTTTGGGTTTTTGAGGAGAGACCCCTCCGCCCCTAAAAGTGGACACCCCCTCGGGCTGGTTCTGTCTCTCCCTCCCGAGACAGCCAGCGGTCCCGGGCAGGTCGTGGCTGCGGTTTGCGGTGTTTCAGATGGAGATTTCGGGGAGGATTTGCCTTTAGCTTTTGCAAATCTCCGTCTCTGACTCCTGTTCCCACGACCGAAATCTCCCCTCCGCTTTTTTTCTTACTTCCCTCTTCTGTGCGTGTGAGAAATTTGGAAAACTCGAGAAGTCGTTCACTGCAAAGGGAATTTAAACACAAAAGTATGCGGTGAAAGAAAAAAAACCCCACAACCCAAAACAAAACACACAAAACACCCCAACCGCCTAATTAGATATTTACCGGAGGAACCATTACAGCCTGCTGGGCATAACTCAGAGTTTGTAAGTTCTCTGGCCACGAAGAAATTCAGTAATTATTTTTTTTTTCCTCTCCTTTACAATGGGATGAGTTAAGGATGGAGTGTGATAAACTTAACTCTGTCCCTGGGCTTTTTACAGATTAGCCTTTGGCATTCGTTGGCAAATAGCAAGTGAATAGAGACTGTGTGACCACAGTCCCTTGAATTAGGGACAAACATTTCCTCTGTGCATTTTAAATAATGCTACTGCCAAATATTTTGTTACCAGAGATCATTATCCTTTGAATGAAAACTCGAGGAGTAAAGGCATTGGTTTTGTCTTTGCTGGTGTGGAACAGACTATATGATATCTAGAACAGCAACAAGCTTTCACAAATTGCTATATGATTTCTACTGCCAGGTTCTGTGATATTGGATACGGCATAAAAATAAAAAAGCCAGGCAGATAGACACAGAAACTCACAGAAACCACCTGTATATTTTGTTTCAAAGGGAAATCTCAGCTATTGTCTTACTGGCTCTGGTTCTGTTAGGCCTTGGATCTGCTTAATCTTTAAAGCTATTCAAACAAATTGAATGATACAAGGCAAGTCTCCTATAATTAATCCGGATTCTTGAATTTTGATACAAACTTTTATGTAACCGAGAAGTTTCTCCCTTTTCCTTGCAAAGACACTAAATAGACACTAAGTCCTTCTGTCAAGAGTGCTACCACAAACAAAGTTAAAAGGAACAAACCTGGAAATTTTCCCTTCGCGAGGAAGAAAGGGAGGAATGTTAGAAAGAGATGCAAACATAAAGTTATGGGAGAGTTGGTACTGCTGTCTGGACAGAGACCAAGGTTTAAAGTGGCCCGTATGCTACAAACTGCCTGAATGTGAACACAGAAACGGTGGTTTGTCCCAGGTAAAGCTTTTGCAGGATGTTATTTTGTCAGTTTATCTGAACCTCATAGGGACTCAGTGCTGGCACTCAAAGGTCTCATTTGAACCTTTTGAAATGTTTGTTCTTTCACTGCTGCAGACCAAAGAAAACCAAAACGATGCCGCTGTGTATGGAAGAACTTGTGATAATGCTGAACTGCCACCACAGATGATGAAGCTTCACTGCTGTCTGCCCCTTCTCACATTATGCAATTTGCTTTCAATATTTGGCAGAACTACTCCAGAAAGAATACTTTGCAGAGCTGCACATCCTGCGATGAGGCATTGCTGAAATCCCCCAACATATGACTCCCTTGTAGGAGTCAGTATTTTATCTGGATTATCAGGAAAGGAAGAATGATGGTGTTTTGTTTTTTGTTTTTCGTTTTTTGGTTTGTGGTTGTTTTTTTTTCTGTGACAGGCTGTTCGGCCTTTCCACTTCAGTGGAAAATGAATACTCAGAGAAAGGCCTGAAGGCCTGGACCTGCTAGATAACTCGTAAGTTGCAGATATAATTTCCACTGAGGCTGCATAAAATTCTCACAGACCCAGCACAGACTCAGTGGTGCAGGCAACTCTCCAGGTGACCCTGTCTCCAGGAGACAGCCCCTGCATTCTGACTTTCTAGCTTTCCTCCCCCTTTTTTCTTTTTTTCTTTTTATCATGTCAGATTTTTTCTTTTAATCATGTCAAATGCCGTGAAAGAAAGAAAACCTTCTGGTTTTGGAGGCTGATGTGCCTGGCAGTGATGGTTTATGCAGTACAGTTCTACTGTCAGGCATATGGAAAAGGACTGTCTGCCCTCAGGGAATTATGTGCTGGGTTGAATGAGTTGGGTTTCCTCGAGTTTCTGAGCAGATGTGGATGTGATTGTCTTGTTGTGGTGCTGACTGTACAGACAGAGCAGAAAACTGTGCCCGGGGCCAGCCTGGTGTGCAGTCTTGTCCTGGGTCACATCAGGTGACTCCCTCTCTGATGGATGCCCTACCCCACATGCCAGTCAACGGTTCCACCTTGTACTCTTCGAGGTGTAGTTTCAAACCATGTGTCCAGGATGCCGGTGCTCTGTGTCAGCCCTTGGCCACTCACATTACCAGTTTGTCCGGAAAGGCATGGTAATGCCCAAGGCTTCTCCTTTCTCTACAGAGGTGTCACCACCTCCAGGTTGTCTAAAGACCCTTTGTAGCGAGGCTCTTCATTTTAGCATGGGAAAAGAAAGAAAACACAGACCAGGCTGGTTTCCCTGGTCCCCATGGAAGAGGGGGACCACCCAAAGCTACCTGGGTAATGGCCCAGATGGGATGGCTTTTGGGTGCCAGCAGCTCCCAGGTGCTGCTGCCAATGCCAATGCCACTGGGTCTTGCCGCAGCTGCTTCACGGGCCAGCCCGGAG
This sequence comes from Falco biarmicus, assembly GCF_023638135.1. Taxonomy (NCBI): domain Eukaryota; kingdom Metazoa; phylum Chordata; class Aves; order Falconiformes; family Falconidae; genus Falco; species Falco biarmicus. The sequence continues at coordinate 66,722,412 of NC_079294.1, read as the reverse complement.
AGGCCACTGCTGATAACACTCTCCAGGTGTTCAGCCCGAGAACAAAGGGCCTTTCAGTGGCTGCTGAGAAGGAAGAAGCCTCCTTGCTGGTTGCAAAATGGCTTTCCTGGATGGCAATATTTGGTTACAGTAAGATCTGTTATTTCAGAAGAAGCCCCGCAGAAGGGAGGGTAATTTGACTCAGGCATGTAAAAAAACATTGCGGGGACTCTTGTCTCCCCCCTTCTTCTCCCTAAAGTACTAAAGCGATGTTGAGTTGTAACGTTTAATCGGAGCAAAGTAAAACTGGAGCCTGGGACCGCAATGTGCCCCATCTCGTTGTGCCCATTTACATCAGGGTGAGTTAGTTCATCATCCTCAAGATCCAGGGCTTCCTGCAGGGCCACACTTCCTTACATGGCTGGTTAGCACACTAACCAGTGTCTTCTGAGCACAAAACCGAGCTGAGAAAAGCTGTGTGCTGTCATGAGCACAGCCGAGAGAAGACTTTTCCTCAATCTTTGGACCCAAATTTCAATACTTGTGTTGGAACACCTTAATCAAATGGTTTTACAGCAAAACCTGTGCTGCTTGCACAGGGAAACCTGAAAGATAATTTGGTCCTGTGGAAGAGAGTAAGGAGGTGGTTTTGCTTACTTCCCAATTAGATTAGTCTTGATCCGTGTACTCTGTGTGTTTTGGTACCGGAGAGGTTTCTGAAGAGGAAGGTACTTGCGCAGGTGACCATCGATCACAGCTGTCTAGAGGTGGCACATTCTTCCCTTCCCACACAACCAGCTGCCAAGGGAAGGAGAACCCCTTGCATAGGCACTGCCCTGATGTTGTCCATATATTTTCAAAACCTGTGGTCCTAGCACCAGCTGAAGGCTTTCTGTGGTCTCCTGCAACCCTCACCACGGTTATTATCTCCATGAGATACTCCCAGCATGTTCCTTTACCGTAGCTGCTCAGTCTGCCCCTACGTTTTCCCTATACCCCATAAGCTGTTCTTCCCCACAACAACGAAGAGATGGTGCCCTCTGGTATGTAGGAGGTGACTTATTTAAAGTTATTTTCCCTACTTCCTTCAGGTAGATGTGAGAAGGACAATCCAAGGAAACTTCCCACTGGTGAGACATTTCCCCTCTATGAAAGAAAAGCAGAGGGATGTGGTGTTCACCCAAATGCACATGCTTAGTGGAAGAGCAACAACACGTAACTTTTTTTTTTAGTATCTGCCAAGCTCGCCATATATATATATATGTATATATAAAGGTGAACTTCTCATTTTAAGTAGAACACTAGCTCAGAAATTGTGTTTTTCAATCAAGCAGTATGATTTCCTATTAGAGACAAGGCTATCCTAATTCTTCAAATGCACCAGCTAACATCTATACAAATAATGGGATTTGGCTGAGTACAGTTAAATATATTTGATTACTTCCCTTTTATCTAGTTCTAGGTTTACTGTACTTTTCCTTGGATGGCAAATAAGAAGCCCTTTTCTTCTAAGTGACAGCAGGGAAAAGAATCAGGTTGCTAATTTACCTGAGACCCAGGAGTGTGTAATGATAGATGTGTGCTGGAAACTCCGGAGTGGGCTTTCTAACTCTGGGGGGAGGAGAGAGAGAAAGCATGAGATTCATTAATCTTTCAAATTGATCGCACTTTTGCTGATGGACTTTAGTGGCTGTAATTATGTGCACAGCAGGAAACAAATGCTGTGAGGAGATCAACTGGCAGGAAGCTGGGACCTGACAAAACGTGTCATACAGGAAGCAATTAAAATGGAAAATCACTGTTCTCCGGACAAACATGGACACATCATGCTCGTGGGTACTTGCAGTATCTCTGCCAAGGCAAAGGTTAGACTTACCTGTAGTGTGGTAAGAAGGAAGCTCTTCAGAAGTAAGCACACACATGGTCCAGGACGAGTTTGGTTAAATAAGCAGAAATCCTTGTATGGATGTTCAGTGTTGGTCTTCACAGATGAGCAGCATTTGGATTCAGGAATCAGAGGCCACCCTGGGAAACCACAGCCTGTGAAGTGGCTCTGTGCTTCTGCTGTCACCAGTGCTTCCAAGGGCCTATGTCACTTGGCTCTTTGCACATTAGTAAACGGAGACTCAAAAGGCTCCAAAGTCTTCTTGGAGATATGGAAGGAAAATGATTCTATAGGCACGGTTTAGTGGTGGACTTGGCAATGCTGGGTTAGCAGTTGAACTTGATGATCTTAAAGGTCTTTTCTAACCTAAATGATTCTGTGATTCTATAAAAAAGGCAGGTGAGGAGGGAGATAGGAGGATGGATTGCAGACAGGCACCGAAGGGTCACGCCTATTGTTTAGGTTTGTTTCAAAATGGTGATGTTATCTGCCCAAGGAAAAGCAAAAGCCCAGCACATGTCCACATTTCCATGACGGCCAGCTAACATGAGCACAAGCAGCTTTAGGTGAAAAGTCATTCTCTATGTAGGAAAAGGACGTGGCAGACCTGAATCTGAGGCCAAGTTCAGTTTGCAGTGCAGATGTGCTGTTAGTCTGATTTAGAAGAGCTTATCTCCTCCTCTCCCTTCCTTTGCCCTCTTCTGGGATTTCCAGGCTTTCACCTGAAGAGGTGCGTCCATACAGCCAAGAGGAGTACTAGAGGGTGAGATGAAGTGATCCATCCAAGTCACACAACAGGTGAGTGCCAGGGACAGTTTGAGTGATCTGATGCAAAATTGTCTAATTTTTTTAAAAGATTTTAGTATTGCCTAGTAAATGATACCTTCTTTTTGTTCCTTAGGAGATTCAATATACAAGTTCTCCTGGCTCTTTTTCTAGCTGCTTCAGATATAATGTTGGTTATACAGAAATGCAGAAAGATGCCATAATTTACTATAGGCACGTCTGTGTGTATTCTACATTTCCAGCAGACCCCATTTCCCTGAAGCATCTACAGAATCACCAAAGTGGGCAAGAAGCTTTTGTCTGTCTTTGTTGTTTCACAGAAAGAAATCATATCATGACTTTCAAGTAGAAAAAAAATTAGAGAAATAATAACATGACCCAACTGCAAAAATATTTTTTTTTCATGAACTATACCCAATGAATTGGAAATGCAAGTAGTAAAATGAATTGCCAAAAGTATCAAATATATGTGTTTTCAATAACTTTTTTTTTTTTTGTTACCTAGTAAAATATTTTCCTGGAGAAGGGTTGTTAAACCCCTCTGTGCAATATAAAGGTGCAGTGATGTATTGTCTCAGAGGTGGTTTAATGGAGTTTTGGGGTCCCATTTTTGTACATATTTTCAACACACACAGTGTGTGATCAATTTGGATTTATAAAATCCTATATATTTCTTTCTAAGCAATGATCTTAACTTTTAAAGAATGTTGCTTAGTTAGGAGTGCACGTGTGTGTTTGCATTTTGGCAAGGCAGCAAATAACATACAATATTTATGTCATTTGAGAAAAGTATTTTGTGCATTTGCCAAAACCAGTCTTTTCTAAGAACCTAAAGGTATTTGATCTGCTCTAAAATATAGTCCTGGGAGGAGGATTAGGTGTGCGGGAGTAGTGGGCAGAGGGAAGGTCTGTCCAGTCTTTACAGCGTGAAAGGGCAGGATTTTAAAGGAACAAGCCAGATCTCATTTCAGCTCAACCTCTTTGACTCTGTTTCAGTAAAAATCTGTCTCAGACTTAACCTGTGACTTCACTGCCAAAGACATGGGCTTTTGCAATCGGATTACTAATCCAGGTTGGGCTGCACTGGGTAAAAATCCGACCCCAGCTCTCCTGCCACAGCCACTGTGAACAACCCAGGGCAGTCAACCCTCCACAGGGAGCCTTATTATTAAACGTACAGAGCAAAGATGGTAAAAAGACTGTGTCTTGTGTTACACCAGCATTCCCCCCTTGGTAGCTGACCCACTTCAGCTGTCTAACTGGAAAAAAGCAACCAACAGCTGACAGTATGGAGATAGGGAAGATGGGGGAGGTTGTACGACCGTGATTTTGCTGTATCGTGATCTCTGTTACTCCTGCTTCCCTTACCCATCAGTGTGATGAAGATCAGGATCCGTCCTTGGCCACCTGGCATTAGCTGTTGCTTGCTCGTTTCAAAAGGCTAAAGCCCCGGTTAGCTGTATAGACCTGCTGCACTGAAATCTTTGTGCCAAATCCAATGATATAACATTTCATTTGGAGAATTTCTTCATTTCTCCCCCCTCTCCCCTTTTCTTTTTTGCTTTATCTCTTCCTTCTATCTTCAGCCTGTCAGGACTTTCACATACCTATGGCTGACAGCTAAAAGATCAGGAACTTTGATGTTGTAAGGGATATTTTATCTCAGGTAATTCTCACCAATTCCTACCTTATTGTGTAGGATATCCAAGGACTCCGAGAGTGAGCAACGCCTTTGTCTGGTAAGATCAGAGCAATTTGCAAGCTTTTCTGGGAACAAGGTCCAATAAAGGGACTTTAGAGATATAATCTGTCAACCCCATTGAGCAGCACTGTGACAGCAGCCTTATGATTATTGACAGTTTAAGCATTGCCCAGGACAGAACAGGGCTGGGGGTATGCAGTCATTTGCGGTAAGACATTGTTTGCTGAGGAAGCAAAGGAAACCTTTTATACCCCAATCCACCAAGTTTTTGCTGTTTCTCCTTCATACAAACAACTGACCCTATCGGGAGCTGCTGCTTTTTGCTAGAAGTTTGAGGAAAAAAAAAAAAAACCCACCCTTTGAGGTGCAACCTGTAATTCACAAAGGTGACCTGATTTTGTTGCACTAGTTTCGAAGGGGCAACCCCGTACAGCCAGTCCCAAGCCTGCAGCCACTGGGCGGAGGGTGGACTGCCACTCCAGTGCCCCAGACTCTCTGGTGAGCTTGTCACCTGTGCTGTGTGGCTTTGGCATCGTGAGCAGATGCAGCTGTGAGGACGTACAAAGCCTTTTCTGTTACCAGTTCTATAGTAAGTACCGCGTGGGGTAGTAGCAGCCAGGGCTGCGATGCCCTGAGCCCTGTGTTTGAAATCCTCTTCTACACCCTGTACCTTGCTCTGTTCCTTTAAATCTCCTCATTCCTGGTGAGTCATGCTGAGGTGGTGGAGATTTTACCTGGGATCAGCCGTCCATCATCTCTTCACACAGCTGTGGCGTGGAGCTCCCTAGAAAATGACTGATGGGAGATGCTCAGTGGGTCTGTCCTCTGTTGCCTTTGCTACCCATCGGCTGGCTCACCTCACTGGGGTCTCTGTTTCACCATACTTAATTCTTGAGGAGTTTCCATTATTCACTGTATTTCTCCATTACTTTTCCCCCTCACTAGGCAAATAATTCGCTTATTGTACGTGCAAAGACATGAGTATCTGCTTTTCCAGTAACAGCCAGGCCTGACAACTTTACAAATCTATTAACAGACCCCAGCTCACCTTCAGTGGCCACAGCTCAGTCTCTCACAGCAGTGATTTCAGGATAAAACTTTTCAGTAGAGGCAAGTAATGGGGCTGTATCCTTCCACCCCTGGTCTGCATCCATGCCTTTGTTTTCTTAGTCATGAAGCTGATGTTAAGATGCGCTCCTGGTATGTGTTTAAACTTCCTGAGTAGTTGATGTCTGCTCACTGACGATCAGGTAGGCGTGTCAGTGTCGGTCTTCATGCCAAAGCACAACCGAGCCTTGGATTGATCCCCAAGCTCCTTTTCTCTAGCTGTTCTGTCAAACCTTTCCTCGTCCTTCGCTCCACATTCTCTGCCCTCATCAAGGACGTCGCTGTCCTCACCCAGCATTTTGAAGCCAACACTTGGTGACCTTGCGGTAGAAATCCTCCTGTGGCTCAGCGGCGGCTTTGCAGAATGAGCTGTAGCCCAAATGCCGATGATAACAGCCATGGGGTTTTGTTGGGTTTCCAAGAGAAATGCTAAACCGGCTACAAACTGTCTGGCAGTTTGCAGGTAGCCCTGTTTCCAGCCCCTCCGCTATGCCCGCCGAAGATGCTTCCTGACGGCAGAAGAGACTCACCCTGCGAAGAACTGTGCAAATCTGTGCCCACTGGCAGAGGCACCAGGCAGTGAGCAGGGAGGGCAAACATCTGATCGGTCAGCCAGAGCAAAGGGGCCATGAGCAGCTAGACCACCAGAGGGGAGGAAGCCAAACCTGCTGATGGATGCTGAGGCTCTGGCCCAGGATTGCACAGGTGCAGATTTCATGATTTCAGTGTCTCTGCCTGCTCTGGGCTTTGTTTATCCTGGTAATGGGTGTCTTGGGGAAGGCAGATGGCAGGAGGCAAGCAGAAAGCAGCTGCGGGTGGTATAAGAGGAGAATCCTGCCAGCCCACGTTGGACATGGATCTCGGCTCCTGCCCCGGAGGCAGAGCTGCTCACGGCCCCGGGAGCGAGGTGCTGGCTGTGCCTCGGAGCACCTACCCGACGGGAGGCTCCTACCCGACGGGAGGCTCTTGCAACAGCTCCAACGTGTCTCCTCAGTAATGAATTCTAACTTGTTTTCCCAAATTGCCTCATAATGACTCAGTTTGAATCTAATGATGCAATCCTGAAGGGAATCATTAGCTCCCCAGCTAGGAGGGTCGGCCATTCTCCAGCTCCAGCCCATGTGGCCGTTGATCACGGCGGCGTTTCGCGCAGCTCTCCATACCCTGGCGCAGCTCGTGCCAGCTAGCGGGTTTTCATCCTTTCTAGAGATACCTCACCCCATCCCATTACGGCTCATGCCAGTGCTTCCCTCCCAGTCATCAGGTGCGGGGTGGAAAAGGCCAATCTGTTTTCGATTAGGTGAGAACAAACGTGGTGGCATTACCACGCTGCTGGCTATTTGCTGTTCAGTCGCTATTATCCATCCCTGACCCAAGCCCTTCCTCACTGCAGCTTGAGGACCAGGTGGAGAAGGGACTCAGGGAGAGTTCTGCAAAGCAAACACCTTTTCTGCTGCCTGCTATTCGTGCAGAGAGAAAATCTGACCAAATGCACAACATAAGACTGAAAAAAAAAAAAAAAAAAAAAGCCTTTTCAAGCCATCATTGGCATCACATCTGTGTTGGGAGACATACAAGAGGTTCATCGCCACGAGATCCAGCGCCAAATTCAAGTATTTCTCCCAGTGAAATGACATTAATTTGCACCTTCCAATTCATTACGTACTCCAGACCTCCTGATCCTATCAGGGCAGTAGAAGCCTGGCAGTGACAACTTTACCGAGAGTTACACGCTGATGTCATTTGTACATTTGTTCACTGGAGTTTGATTTTCCAGATTGTGCTGCAACTTCAGCACAGTGTGTTAAATGATTTACTGCAGAGGGACACTGGCAAGGCCAAGAATAAACCCCAGGTATCGTTAGTCCCAAGATACCATGATAACCAGCTGGTGTTAGAAAACGCTGCCTGCCACTGCCTCACACTTTTATTTATCAACAAAAACATTTTTTTTTTCCTTATTCTTAGCAAGACACTGTTTCACTGGAGACCACTTAAAGTGAGATTTATCTCCCTTGGAATAACTACAGACTCTTGCATTTGTAATTCACTCCCCTCCCATTTTCTAATCTCATTTCTATTGAATGTATTGTTTTTCTTTCCATTATTTATAAAATGAGATCATTAAAATGAATATTGGAACTTGACAGGTTTGGGGCAGGAAGAAACTTCACTGCAGATGCCTCCCAAATATAATACCTTGGATTGCTGCAGAGCCTTTCGCAGCTAAATGGCAGAAAAGAGCTATTTCTTCTGCCACTTATGCCTCTGTTTTGACATTTTGGGGACAAAAGGAAAAAAGAAATTGGGACTCCTGGAGTCTACGGTACTTTCTGCAAGAGGCAATCCTGCTCACACGACAGCACTTACCTGTGTGAGTGCTTCAGAAGATGAGGCTGCCGGGCTGGACTCGTCTGCTTACACCGATGCTGGGAATCTCCCATCCGATGCATCTGACCTGCTGCTTTCAGTGCTGCACTCTGGGTGCAGAAAACCGCGGCTCCTGCAAGGGCTGCAAGGTTGGGATCTGCACCTCCACTGACTCAGCTAAATCCAGACAGTAATTACATTTTGCCTAAAAATAAACAGGCAGTCTCCCCCTCCGGTCCCTCAGCTAGTTTTTCAGCGTTTTTCTTGTGTCTCTCCATGGACCCAAACCTTCCCTACCCTGGTAAATCCCACAGAGCGTGAGGTGGGCTTTGGGAGGGCTTTGTGGGTGTCACCCCCTGGTTTGCTCAGCGCTGCTGGGTGCTGGCGGCGTCCCTGCTCTGCTCCCAAACCAAGCAGTGACAAACCTCTTTCTTCTCCTTAAAAAGCAGCTACTTTTCATCTCGAGTGGGCTGGATATCAGGGATGGGTGAAGCAGCTCCTGATGGAAAGAATCTGGGGGTCCTCAAGGATGCTCTATTAATGCAGGTCATTGTCTGACCCTTAGTAATACAGCAACAGGCTCCAGATGGAAAGAAGAGCTTTGGGGAGAAGGGTTTTGGGGAACTTCTTTTCTTCATTAAGCTTCTATTTAAAAAAATAAAAATATAAAAAGGGAGCAAATTCTGATCTAACAAAGCTTAAATCTGGAGTAAATCCACTGCAAACTATGACTTTACTCTGGATTAATACTGGTGTCAATTAGACTAAGAGCTGCAAATCCCACCTCTTTCCCCACTCCTGAAAGACAAACATTAAAGTCTAAGCATCTACAGTTATGTATTGCATAAAATATTTCCTGGCTAGCAAAATCTTGTGGGACAATGATCAGGAACAAGATGGTGCAAATAATTAATTTAATTGAAAGTAAAGGCACACCACTAAAAGTAAGGAGATGAAAGCGGTTTTTCCTTTGCCAGTTTTAATACGAGCAATATTAGTAGCAGCTGCATTTCAAGCCATTTTGCAGATAACTCTGAGAGGGGCATTCTGAAACCTAAACAGTTTAATTGCATAGCCTACCCTTTAATTTAGGGTGGTGAGAATGATATGAAGGACTCATTAAACTGGGGCATTAACCATGGCAGAAAATAAAGTAGTTTCTTTGTTGCAGAAGATCTCGCTACCCTGCAATCACTACAGTAAATTGTTCATGGGAACCGCGGGCAGGGCAGGATGGGTAGATAGAGACACGTTGAGATAGAGGGAAGCAAATGAAAAATAATTGGTACAGTGCTCTGCAGATTGTATGTCACTGCAGACAGTTATTTAATAACTCTCCAATTATTGCTGCCAGCTGGGGCATATTAAGACAGTGCGAGAAGTCAGGCCAAAATCCCCAGGGCACGGCTGCTGACCCGGCTTCCTCCGCCGGGACGAGGAGGGGGCACACCAGGGGCAGGCTGCGGCGCGCCGGGCAGCCCGGGAGGGACTGCTCGGCTTTTCCCAAGGGATTACCGTGCTTTCCCCACCCCTCCTGCCCCTAGCTTAAAATATGAGGTGGTATAAAGCCAGTTTGGGTTCTCCTTCCCCTGGGACACGGGGCAACTCTCGGCAAGCGTTTCAGCGCGAAGGGAATGAAGTGCGGCGTGACGGGCAGCTCATTCAGCAGCAGCAGGGCTGGTGTAAGCCAGCAGATCTCCCCGCTGCCCCGGCGCTGGCTCAGCGCTCCCGGCTCTAGGCTCATAGGTACAAGTCTGCACAAGGTACATCCGCGATGGCGGCGAGACTGGAGTGCTCCAAACCATCTCGCTTTGTTTCCCCTCTCGGCAGGTGAGTTGGTGCTTTGAACGTTTTCCTTGGGTTTCACTCTCCCCTCCTCCCCACCCGCTGCAAGAGCTCCATGTCACCCACTTCATCGGTTTATTGGGAGATACTGAGCCCAGTTCACGTGCAAACCATGGGTGACTTGCAGACCAGAGTCCATGGCTGGAGGCCAACAGCTGCTCGTGTCAGAGTGGGCCAAAGGAAAGGGCTAGCTGCGCTTGGAGCTTGAAGCCAAGAGTCCAGTGGTCACCGTGACTCATGGAAGCAGCCAGAGGGATGCCAGCACGCCTGGGGCAGCTGCCAGGCATCTCTGCAGTGAGCCTCACAGCCTTAGGGGCTGTCATTTAACCTCTGGAGACCAGAGTCCTGTGGCTACACGGCCTTCCCCTCTTTTTAAGCACTATCTCAAATCCAGCAAGCACCACCACCTCTGTCACAGCTGCAGAAGAAAGCTCGGCATCGTGAACCTCAAGGGCTCAAAAGCCCACCTGGAAACCGAGAGCCCAAAATATATCTTCTGAGACCTGCCACTGTTGGGTGTCACCAACACCACGGCTTCACACCAGGCAGGCAGCGCCAGCCCCATGGGGACAAGGGGGGGTCAGCCCCTAGGTCTCAGGGTGCCAGTCCCAAGGTGGGTGTGAATACGGAGTAACCTTGCCCTTATTCCCCAACAAAACAAAGCCTTTTTAACAGCCCTTTCCCCAAGCTCAGGATTGGGTCCATAAAACAGAAACTGTACTTCAATACCAAATGAAAAACATTACTCACAGACTGTAATTTCTTTCTGCAAATACCGGAGGAGAATATTTCATTTGGCAAACAATTGAGCCTTACAGTTTAGAGCTCTTAATGTGATTAGGGACAGGTTCTGCAACACATTTGTAACTCCAGGTGATTTTGCTATATCTTTTTGGACTGTGACCAGACATAAAAATGCCCTTTTGCTAGACTTGGATCCAACTAAAATTGAGGAGAATCAGATGTCGGCAAGTCCTTTTCAGTTTGATCTTTACCCAGGGGTATCACAACATGCTTCAGCTACAGGCTGCACCGAGCACCTTTGCAATCTTGGGCTCTTTTTTGCATTAGGCACATATCTCCTCTGACGAGTGATAATTCTTCCGTAGCACATATTCTGTAAATGAGCACGTGCTACTTCTCTGAATTATCGTGATGTACTTAGAGGGTGGAAGAGAGCGCAAATACTTCCATTGGCTCTATGAACACAGCCTCATTTCCTTTTAATCTTCCTAAATTGCTTCAGAAAGTGCCCATCTTGCTTAAAATGAGAGAGCAGGTGCTCCCTCCATTTAGAGGAGCCCAACATTCAATCTTGAAAGCAAAAGCCCCAGGTTTTGCAGAATCAGACCCCTTCTGGGAAATTTTCTGGTCTCACACACTGTCTCTGCCAGTGTTTTTCCCTTGGCTACCAAAGGTAGGGCTGCAAACAAATTAACATTAAGAGCAAAATCTATAGAGGAAGGAGGTGGAATGACAGCACCACAGAGAAAAACTGAATTGTTCGGTACATTGAGCAGAGAAAAAACCCAAGCCTGACTTTTTAAACTATCAATAAGAAGAAAATCCCTAGTTTCTTGTTTGTCAGGACTCACATGCCAGCTTCAGCAGCACCGGTGGTCAGGCTGTCCGCTGCCTTCCCCAGGCCTTGCCGGGAACTTCTTGTGGAAGTAACGTCCATTGCTCAGCCAGAAACTGGATCAACCTCTTAGCCTCAACCAGCATCATCGTAAGATGATCCTATGGAATATTTATAGCAAGCTGTAAAGCAATAAATAAAAAAAAAAAAAAAAGGAGGGGAAAAAAAAGCAAATTCACGTTCTAACAGATTTATCACTTTCTAAGAGGAGGAAAATTGAACTAAGGACAAAAGCACATCATTTTACCGAGCAGGTATGTCAAAGAAGAGTCAGCGATGGGAAAACCAGACCAGGGCTGCGCACATTAAAGCCTTGCTTCCAGTAAATGGCCATCACAGCCAAGACACAATGCAAAGGAATACGCTTGAAGTATTTTACGATGTCGTTGATCTTTCTGACCCCGATAGCTCTGCTTTAGTAACACTGAGGGAAAGCAAGCTGGATTAGGACACCTGAGGTGCGTGCTTCGTTGGGTGGCGGTGGCCGTCTGGATATCTGATAACCTGGGGCTCTTCACCTCCCTCAGGAACAGGCGGAAGAAGGTCTAATGGCAGGAATTCAAAGTCAGCAGCATTCAAATCGGAGAGGAGACATCTGGTTTTGAATGAGGGCAGCCAACCGCTGGAACACGTCAGGAAGGAATGCGGCGGATGCCTCAGCCCTTGCTGTCTTCAAAGCACAGAGTGAATTTCTCTTCTGCAGAGATGTGATCCAGCGCAGCTACGGGTTACCAAGGCCAGTGGGGGAAGCAGCTTGTTCAGCTACTCTGAGCCCACAGGGCTGCCAGCGGTCAGAGCAAACGGTCAAAATCTGTAAGTGTCCATCTTGTTCTGTACTACTACTGGATGCTTAAAATCTCACTGAACAGGCCATATATGTGACTAATTCCACACACGTGTGTGGATACATGTGCAAAGCCAGGGGAGGGTTTCAGAAACCCTGGCACCAGCAGCAGGCAGAGACAAGCCCAGCACCACTTCACTAAAACTAAATAAACCAAATATCTCAGGACTTTGTCCTTGTGTGCTTCTCCAGATAATTTTTTTCCCAATGCTTGGGACAAACATTAAGGCCAAACCAACATATCTGCCCTTTACCGCACTTTCACAATCCAGGCGCGAGGCCAGATTGCAAAGCAGGGGTGTCCAGGGCTGTGGTTTGGTGCTGTGGCTGTGCCGAGGTGATGGTTGCTCTGACCCCAAGGGCCAGGCTGGATCCTCCACCGGCACCATCCCGCGGCACCGCCGTCAGCCCAGCCTCACCCAGAGCCGCTTCAGCTGGCTAAACCAGGTGAAACTCCTTCCCTTCCTCGCACAGGGCTGAGTTTCTGGTTGTTTAGGTCCCTGAGCCATCTCAGCCTGGGTCAGATGAGCGACGGACCCTTTGGCCAAGCTGCAGCTCCACTGGATCTTACGGATCAGCAAACCCCAACTATGGTGACTGCAACGATGGCCACGAGCCAGGCTAGGGACGAGCTGCCGCTGCGGGGCTCTGCCAGCCCCAGACCTTCATCCTTATTTCTGCCACCTTGCTCCTGCCAGCACCAAGGCTTGTCCAGCCACACAATAAGCTGAAAACCCACCTGGTTTTGGCATGCCAGATTCTCTCTTGGCTATATCTGAAGTTTCCCAAGAGGGTTTGCCACCTTGGCACCCAGAGCTTTCACATTCAGAGGGTTTTCTAGCACGCAGGCACAAGATCAGCGCTGAATAAAAGGCTGCTTTTTTTCCCACCCATTCCTAATCACAAACCACCCCCACACCCCCACCACTCCTTTTATTTTTTTTTTTTTAAAGCATTTATGTTATCCTTCTGTACCACATGCAGTTGTTGGGGCACTCAGCTGGGATGCAAGAGATGCAGGTCCGATTCCGCCCTCTACCCCAGGGGGTTTCTTTCAGCTTCTGCCAAAACTATATCTGAGTGTAACAGGCACGAGAAAAAAAAATATTAAAAAATCAAATCACAGTTCAACAGGTCAGAAAGTCACACACAAACAGGCCAGCTCCTGTGACCTTACAGCCGTTCCCAGGCGGCAATACCTGGCAAAAGCTTGAAGCAGCTGCAGTGGCCACGTTAAATCTCCTCAGATCCCTTCAGTTCTCCCGGGGAACCTTCAAGCTGCTCTCTGCAGCGCCTGACTTCAGCTACCTGCGTCCTGAGGGAGGCTGGTTAAAGTCTCCTGGTTAAAAATAGCAAATTCTTATCTTCAGCAAGAACATTAATATCTCAGAAGGAAAACAAAAGCTCCTCTTCTTCTGCTTCACACTTCCAAAGGTTTCTTGAAACTTTGTGAGAAATTCTTAATAAATCGCATAGGTCTACATCAGCCAAGAAATCAGTAACTAGAATTTAGGATGCTGAACCAGTTCTAACGAGAAAAAGTGTCTTCTGTTCATCCAGTACCATTAAAATAGTTATATACACCCTGCCCCCACCTCCCAATGATCTGCTTTAACATTTTTTCAATAGTTCTTGGACTTCAGTGGGCAAGAAGCTGGGTTATTTTTACTGCCCAGAATTTAAAAAAAAAAAAAAAAAAATCAACTTTTTCAAATATTTGCAAACCCAGATGCCCCAGTAAAAGTTTAGTCTGTTTAAAAAAAAAAAAAAAACACCTTATTTCTTAAAAAAACGTTTTGCATAGAAAAATACCAGATGTAACAAATATATGAGGCACTGCGTAAGGACCACAGGCTCCCCGGCTCAGCCCACAGGCAGGACACCCAGCACTGCAGGGACAGACACAGTTCAGATTGAAATGAATATGAGAAGCTCGGGGAGATGTGCTGAATTTGGACCAAATCCTGCTGGGTGCTGAACAACCTCAGCTTGCTCAGGCAGCAACTGTGGGGAGCACTGGAGACCAATAATGAGTATTCGGAGAGTCTGTCCCAGTGGGACCGAGGAAAATCTGAGGGACTTCACTGCATGGAGATACATGCACCACCTGCCACATCTTTAATCACCCCTGACATTTTTTATTGCCCTGGCAATTGAAAGGTTATTTGCTGGGAGCCTGCAGAGGAAAACAAACGCACAGCACCAGAGTGCTGCCATCCCTAGCCCTCGGCTTTGAACCCTTCCTGATGCCTTTCGAAGCAATTTGCTTCCTCAGGATGGCAAAGCACAAGACAAACGTTTTAGATGCGGAAAGCACAAGGAACCGAATATCCCTGAAGGTGCAGGTCCCTGTGCCAGAACACTGGGACAGAACTGGCCAGCTCCGGGTGCAAGCACTTGGCGATCAGCAAAGTCGTTGCATTTGCTCTGCGCGTGCATGTGGCTGCACGCCCAGGGCAGGGCGGGAGGGTGGAGGAAGGCAGGGGCAGCTCTCCTGGCACTAAGCTGAGCAGCTCAACTTTTAATTAATGCAAGGTATCTTTCGAGGAGGACGTCAGAACAACAGGCTAATTGCGCAGACAGCAGTCTCCTTTTATTGGCTTCAGAGTGCTGCTTCGTTTGCAGTGGCTTGCAATTAGAAGAAATAATTACCATCACCATTAAACCTGCAAAATCTAAATACAGAGCAAGATTTTAGAGGAGCTGCCTGCTCCCTACAAGCTCGGGGGTGCTCATGGCGTTTCTGTAGCTGTAGCCTTCCCCCCATACAAGCTGTTTGGTGAAGGGTGAGGATGGAGGTTACGCACAGCCTCTCACAAGAGTCAGGCTTCAAGGAGATGTTTTTATGAGCTTTTTCCATGGCTTGGACCCTCGGAGAAGCTTCCAGGAGCACCTTCCCATTGCTCTCTTAGTTGCAGGACCGTAGGGATGTGCACGTGGGCACACAATGACGAGGGAATGACAAGTCACAGAGGGGGCTAACCTGGGAAATTCTTCTTCTGACTTGGTTGTTCACCAGAGCCCAAAGGATAACCGCTGGAGGTCACAAGAGATTCTCCAGAGAATGCAAATACCAGCACAATGGGAGAGCTGCAAGCAGGGCAGATTCCTCTTGCAGGATGCCCACAGGTGGCCACCACCCACCTGCCCTGGGGGGCTCAATGCTGCCTAGAACCTTCCGCCGCCCTCCCCCAGGGCATTGCCAGCTTCTGGCTTGCAGAACTGTTAATTAACAAGCTTCCCACCACCGACACAGCATTTCAAGGGACACAGTCATGGAATACCCATTTTCAATCAGAAATTTGGGAAGAAAAATGCTTTACATACCTTGAGACTCCAGGAGGAATGGATGGGTGATGGTGATGATGTTGTTCCTTTAAATAGCAGCAGATGTCAAGACCAGAAGGAACCATTTTTCTTCCAAAAAAGGAAGTGGTGACAAAAAAGATGTACCTTCATTGAGCAAAAACCTGCATTTTCTCCCATCACAAAGGCTCAGTTGAGCCAAGGCGAGGGAAGAGCTCCAGACACCCCTTCCCATCACTGAGCAAACCCAAGCTGGCCATGACAGCCACACGGCGGGACGTCCCCAGCTGCACAGCCACCAGAAGAGAACCAGCTCCTGGAGCACCATGACCCTCGTTTCAGCCAAGCGTCTTCACTCCAAGACACCTTCAGCCAGGATACAGCCAAACCTGCATCGTCCAGGTCTTTTTAGCGATACACGCATGGGCACTTCCCCTGGCATTAACACAGATTTGAGCTCAAGCTACACGCTTTGGTGGAGAAAAGCCTTCACAGAAACGAAATACTGTGGTTCCCCAGTGCAACAGAGGCAGATTTTTGAAGGCACCTCAGTAGAAAGTCAATGCTTAAAAACTTGACCCTGGCTTAGAGCAATCGGGCACTTATTTCCCGGTGCTGTGGGTCTGGTTCATGTTTATGCTACGGTGTGGATCCAGCTGCAGTGCTGTCCCCTTTGCACGGCCAGAGCTGCGGGATCCTTGGCTTAACAGGAACAGGCTGCAGGTATTTTCCCTAGGGCATTGGTGCAGATGGGTTTAGAACAGCCTGATCATCTGAAGACTGCCAAGGCAGCTCAGCAGAAGGGAAAATACACTCGATCACAGCTGGAGTTATTAACTTCTTTTTCTTTTCTCCCCTACCAAGACAGAAACGCTACCTTCATCTCCCGGCGACAGAAGCAGGACAGAGAGCGTGCAAGCTCAAGGCAACCACAGAAAAAGCCTGTGCTCTGAAGCCAAAGCTTGGAGTTCATGTAAGCCCCCCGGGCTGGAATGCCTGCGGCTGGAGCCCAGGACACAGAGGCTTCGCCTGCAGCCACCACCCCACAGCCCCGGCGGGGGCATCCAGCTGGTCCGAAGCAATTTCTAACTCCGCACCAGCAGGAAGAGGGTACAGTTTGTGTTCTTCCCCCCGCCTCCCATCACAGTACTGTAATCAAAATGCTTTTTGTTTTGCTGGAGCTTAATTTTCAGTCTATGACTCCAAACTTACCCTTCTGGGATTGGGTTTCAAACTCAATTCCATATTGGAAACCACTAATTTTCCTTGTACCATTTTCGATGTGGTAGAACTCTGCTTTTAGAAGACTTGGGCACAGGAAAACTGCTTATTTCCATTATTTTTAATAAAAAAAAAAATAAAAATCAAGAACAATTCAACAGATTTCATCGCTCGTGGCTCTCAACCCCAGATCCAGTTTCAATTCAAGCACAGCCCTAAAACTTGACCCTCTATTCAGCCTCAAACCCCAAACCTTTCCATGGGCTCTGGGTGGAAAGTTACTGACCCTGTATCTGAGCCAATTTTCAAAAACACAAATAACTTGCCTGATGAAATTCTTGTAGGAAAAAAAAATTATATATATATATATGCATGCATACACATACACACACACACGCCGTATATACCAGAAGGGATTAAATCCTCATGTTGCAAGAATTTAATTTAAAAAAGCTAAGACATTGTAGGAATGCAAAAATATCACCTCAGCCTGGTAACCTTTGGCTTAGGCGTGCACTTCCACAGCTAACAAACGGGAACGTTTCCTTTCCAGCGCTGGGAGGACCGGTGCCACTCAGGAATGCCTGGCTTCAGCCCAGTTAGAAAAGGAAACCAGCAACCCTTTACTAGTGGGGCCTCCGCGGGCTCCCGGAGTCAGCCTCTCATCCCAAGGGCTTGTTATAATTCCCACTTTCTTCATCACGCTCCAAGTGCCCCATTTCCAAAGGTGCTGCTAAGGAGGACCAAAGAAGGGTCTTTGCAAAACACCGCTATATATTTTCCCGCTGCATATCCAGGTTATTATTTTTTGTTGTTCTCGGGAGATAACGCACGATTTGCATCCATATGCTGAGCTCCAGGGGGTTAAAAGGAGAACCGTGCCCGCTGCTGTCAGCTCACCGGGGTGAACGCCATCGAGAAGAACAAACCGGTGCCTCCAGACGAGTCCACTCCAACCAGACAGAAACAGTCCTCAGGAAACATTCGGTACCTGCACGGGGGCAGGAATAAGTTCACTTCACACCAAGGTTAAGCGTTTAATAGGACCCTGTGCATTAGCAGAATTCCTGGCACGGCTGAGCCTCGTTTAAAAGGTGGATGGGAAACTCTCTGCCTTTCGGTCTGGTCTGATCCGAAGTTAATCACAGCAACCAAGGGACTGACCTACAGGAAACAATCCTCCAGGTACTGACGTTACCCAAATAAAGCTAGCAGTTTCTGTACTTTATTGGCTGTGTTTTCCCCCCCAGCAGGCTTAATTTATGGTAATTACTAGGAACTATGGATTAAATTAATAAAAAGGAAATTATTAAGGTTTCCTGACCCAGAGGCCAAAGGTAAGCAAAGAGAAGCAAACTGCTCTAGATGGGAGCACTTCCCTACTGCTTCCAGGGCCAGCAGAGAAGGTCTCTCAGCACAGCAAGAGAGGGTAGGTTTTTGGGAAGAGGCTGTCTCCCCTCGGATGCCGGCATGCTGGGGAGGACCATCCTGGGAGCATCCACCAGCCTGGGGAGCCTTGAACCATCACGCACAATGATTCCCTGGCAGAGGAGTGGGCTGCTGCCACCTTCTTGCCTGAGCTATGCACAGTGTACGCAACACAGAGTCATACGCTTTACGTTAGCAAAGAAATAGAGATCTCTGTCGGACGGGAAGAGACTATAAAAATAATAAAATGCAGAAATCCAGCTTAATTCAAACTACACCAAAGCCCAGAGTCCTGTTCTAAATCCAGCTCTGCCAGCTGATCAGAAGAAGTAATTCTCTCCTGCCTGGGTTGGAACACATTTATTACTGCTTATAATTCTTATATATGTCTTATACTTTAAATTAGCATTTTGAAAGCTCTTACGCTGTTGCAAAGTCAGACCGTTAGTATTTGCCAGACCTGGCCCTGCAATCTCTGCTGGCCTGGGTATAAATATGGAACATGTTCATCAAAGGCAGAGCAGGGTGTACCAGTGGCGGGCCAGAGGGGATGGCTCCTCCTCTGCTTTCCCTCCAAGACCAGTGCACCAGCAAAGACACCAAGTTTTGCTCTCGATAACGACCTTTGAGCTCATCACCGCTCTCTCCTGCTGAGGCCCTCCCTGTGTTCGTTTCTGCGACAAGCACTTTCAGCTTCGTTAGCCCCGTTACCTGCTCCGTGTCCAGCGTAAAGCCTATTAACAGCACAACCTGAAATCCATCTCACGCTCTGCAGCCAGCTTTGGGCTCTACAAACAGCTTCATCCATCATGACCTTTGCTCTACCACGAAGTCTCACAATTTTTAATACCACGTATATCTATCTTAGAGAGCGAAAAAAAAAAAAAAAAGTCTGGATAGCCTTTTGATATGAGGTTCACAAGAATATCTAAAATCACCTCCCTCCTTATACAGATCAATTAAATGCAACATGCCCTCAAGTGGCATTTAAGAAAGATCTGCTACAAGCTTGAATCCTGAGAAATGCAGCGAAAAGCTCCTGGAAGTAGCTCTGGCAGGGCAGGCATGAAGAAGCATAACCAACATTTACAGTGGCCAATTGTTACAGTGAAAAGCAGCCTGCCAGATTGTGTGTCACTGGGGAGGGATATCAGCGTCTGATCTAGGTAAGGACGGGACACGGGGGTACCTGCAGCCTTGTCAGGCTCAATGCTCTTGTGTAGTAGGTTGAATAACAGAACAATGTTTACATTTCCCCTTGTGCCCTAAGTAGTTTGGAAGCTGGGCACCTGAAAAGCATGAATGATTTTTAAAGCAGCGCCAGTGTCGGCTCCTGATCACTAAAGCCTTGACTGCTCCTTTCCAGCACCCAAACAAATAAAAAAGAAAACTAGAAAAACCAAAGCAACCCCAAGTCATTGCTGCTTCTGAACCTGGGTGTCCAGTAAAACCCATATAAACGATGGAAAATTCAGCAGGTAGCTCATCCTGTGGGTACATCAGCCATGCAGCACAGTGAATATAGCAACTCGAAACACAACCATTCTGCTGAGAACCCGATGAATTCTAGCCAAGAAAGAGGTTTTTTTGAGTTTCTTCCATATTAACACACTGAAACTTCACATTGAAAGTCCTCTAAATCGACAGACAAAACAACATGCAGTTAATGGCAAAAAGCATAAATTGAAGCATGTAGGAAACAAACCTGCGTGCATTGGAGGGTGATAAATGTTGTTAGGGGAAGCTATATAACAAAAATAGATATACTGGGTGGAAGCAGTAAAAACTGCAGAGCTTTAATCGAGAGGATGGGAGGTCATGACTGCATTTGTCCCTTGGGCCAGTGAAAGATGGGGTGACTTGTCCGACACATTTCTCATTTCTCCTTACCGCTGCCCTCTGTGCACAGCATGCCACCTTCCTCCGTACTCTTAAGGTCTCAGCTAGCTCTGATCCTCACAGAGCAGGCACCTAGGCTCAAGAGCGATGTCCCCCAAAACCCCTCACCTAAATGATGAGGGTTCTAGGGAACTGCTAAAAGGCAGAAAAGAGATTTTTTTCCTCTAGGATCCGATTTCACGGTCACGTGTCTGCTGCAGACATCAGAGATGTCAGAGCCCTGAACTTCTCCCACGGCACCATCAGGGTGAAATCTCCGTGTGCTGCACCTCCAAGCCTACCTGACACAAACCAGGTCTCCTCCAGCCTCGGTCACCACAAGACTCGTCCAGTTCTTTGCCCTGGTTACCAACACGGTTGTGCTAAACGTGGTGACAAGTGCCGTAGGACGGATGCTTCAGGCGCTCCGACAGCCGCAGTTTTCCATCGTTGTCAAATCAGGGTGACCACTTCATGGTGTAAAACGTTATTTTGCTGTTGCCAGCCTGGATCCCAACAAATTTCAAAAGGCAAATGGGTAGTTTCAAAATTCAGCTCCATCAGTCTCATCTAAACTCCGGTGCTCTCCGGAACAGTGAGTCCTAACCCAGTTTGTACTGGACCATTGAATCTCATCCCAGGCTCAAGTGGTTGTCAGTCCATCAAACACTTCTTTGAAAACTGATTTCTTGCAGATGACCACGATTGCTATAAAACAATATTTAAAACCATTCTAATATTTGAAAAGAACTTTCCTCTTATATCAACCACATGTTTGAGAAAGGGCCTGGGGTTTACCACTGCTTGGTGAGAAAAATAGCAAGAAAGAGAAAGGATAATGGGGTGATAATGGCTGGAAATGTATGGATTGAATTTGGGACCTATTTAAATACAAGAAGACAATTTGCGACTCAGTGGTATATGCAAACACAGAGAAATGTTTGTGGCCAAAGCGTGTATTTGAACATAGAGGAATGTTTTGCGGCAAACTGTTTTTCTTTTGGCACAGGCAAACTTGACCAAGTTGCCAGCTGCTGAAGTTGTGGTACCCACCCCAGTCCAAGCAGATGGACTGTGTCTGCTGGGGAATTTCTCAGGAGACTTCCTATTTCACCATCCCCACTGCAGGACGGCAATACTTTGCAACCACCAGTGCTGACCCCCATCACACTGCAGACCATAGCCAGGACCAAAGCTCCTCCTTCACCATGTGCCTCCAGCCTTCTCCCTCTGACCTATTCCTAGGTGACATCGTAACTTAGCAGTAATTAGCAAGAGAGCCAACAGGAATCTATACTTCAGTCAGGAGCTTCACTGCAATGGGATAATTTTTGTTGTTGGACATTGATGCAGTTGGATTAGATGATTGTTGGGGGCCCCTTCCAACTGGAAAGATCTTATTCTGTGCTATTGTATTCTATCCTGTCCTTATGAAAGAAACCATAGTCACCAGGTCCGGTCCCACTTGACTCAGAGAAGCGGTGCCTTGTTGTCCTCGGAAGGCTCAGGGCTTTGGGGTTTTTTTTGCGGTGCTGCGTTTAAGGAGTTTGGTGACTGCCGACAACACTTAAACCTCAGGTGTAGTCACCGCCAGGCTTCTGGGAATCTGATTATTTTGATAAACAGTTTGTCACTTGCTCCACTAGAGGCAGGGAAGTCAGGCTGAATTTTGCCTTTAAAAACTATAAACCATGCAAAATAAAATTGCCTGAAAGTGAATTGTAACTTCAGGGATGCTGCTTTGTGATCCCTTACATGAAGTCTCATTTTAAAGAAGATTCACTTTGAGTAAAGCCTCATTAAGGACTGAACTTTTAAATCTCCATGAAAACTGAGGCATATTGAAATAAAAAGTAAAAAAAAATAGTTGGTGCCTGAAGAGCACATGAAGATGTAGAAGACACACACAGAGCCGCCACACAAGACCCTAATGGCTCTCATGATCGTTCACAGTTTCACTTGTTCTTTTCCTCCTTGGTGTGTCCCATCTTTCCAAAAAAAGATGCAGAGCAGGAAACAGGCCAAGCACGAGAGCACAGAGAGGCTTATAAAAACATTCTTCCCTATTAAGCAACTGGGCTGATTTTCACTGTATAAAAGATGAAGTAGACCGAACAAAATGCTTACCTATACATCTCCATTTCTGATAGAAACCCTAGATTGCTTTTGTCACTTTAGCACATGAGCACGAGGCCAAATGAAACACATGTTTACAACTATAATGAGGATTAGCTTTGCACTAAAAAAGTTGAACTACAGTCAAAATTAGATGGTGACATGGGTATTTGCCAACAGCATTAAATGAAAAATAACGGAGTATGAGGTTTCTGGAATGAATAGAAAATGTATTGTTTAGAGACCTTTTTGGCCAAGTATCAACATATGCCAATACTTAAGACTTCTTGTTCTTATTTACTTACCCCAACAATAAAACAATTGTTGTTTTGTGCCAACAGCCTGACGGACTGGTCCTGTACCTTAAGAAATAGAGATTGGATATTATTTCTTCCGTATCAGCTTCAACCCACTTTGCAAAAAAGAAAAAAGAGAGATGGAAAGTAATTGAGTCCAGAAGAAAGGAAATAAGTGAAGGAGGTAATCGATTTTAATAACACACAGCATCAACACGCATTAAGAAAATACATAAACCAGAGAGGGAAAAAAAAAGCGCTTTCCCATCGCAGAAGACCAGGCAGCGTTCAGCATTTGCAGCTTCATCCAGCCCCAGGCAGAGGTTATCGGTGAAGCCTCAACAACAGCAATGACTGATCTTCCCCCAGCGCCCTCCGCCAGCGCAAGCCATCGTTCCCGTTACAAAAACAAGCAAACCGGTGAATTAAAAAACCTAGGAAATGCTCTCAAAACCAGAGAACTTGAAATGCTCAGACTCCTTCCTGGTCTAACTGCTTCTCTCCATGGTATTGCCCGCTGCCAGGCCACCCTCGCGTTCAAAATGAACTCACTCCTCGCAGTATTTCACACTCAGGAGAGTGCCTCTGTCCTCGTGCCATAACGCTACAGCTGGAACAGATAGAGACCCCAGCCAGAGCTCACTCGATTTTAAAACAGATATTGCTAATAAAGACATCAGGAAAGCCTTCAAATTTTGGCGTGGTTTTCCCCAACCCTCTTTACTACACCCAGTCCAAGACAGACTGGCTCAGCTGGTCTTCAGGTGGCCTCTTCACGGGTGCGACATGACGTGGGGTGGATGGGGGCTGACCTCGTACCTGGCACAGGAGGGTCCTGCTATTTACACCGGGATAAGGTTCAGCTCTGTTAACGGGAAAATCAGCAAAACTCCTGACTCGCGCTGTGCTGCATCCAGTCTAGCACGCTGAACGACTGCTTGTGTTATCGAAAAAAAATAATGACATATTTCTCTGACTTGCAGAGATGGAGTAAAGCTTAACTCATTCATGTTTTCAATCAAGCCACCAGCAATGGGTCCTGTGGGAATGCATGTAGAAAAAGCATCATTAATTATTAGTTAACCTACTCTTAAGGTCGGTTTGCAAACTCTCTGGTGGAACATTTCTGGCAGAAAACAATTTGTCAGTGATCAAAGTGCTCCATGAAAATGTCAATATGGACAACAGTCCCAGGGAAAACAGGCAGGGTCCCAGCAGAGCCCAGCCTGTCACACCAATCTGAGTCCTGCCTGCTGTCACACCAGACCATCTCCTGGACAGTCTTATGGGGGGGATGGGAAGCAGAGAGCCTATGAGTCCCAGTTCCAAAGTTCCCAACTTATACTGGAGTACCTGGCCCTGGTCTGAATGGGAAAGCAAACTATGGGCCTGATACAACAAGCACTTAGGACCTTCCCTCACCATGGAAGATAACATCAGTGCTACGTGCCCTGCAAATCAAATCATCACAACACCTCCAAGCCCTGGATCTTTGTGGTCAACCCTTCTGTTGGTCTGACAAATTGAGGAAACCCTACTTGATGTCAGGAGAATCAGCTCTGTAACTTGCAACACCTGGATCCTGAAGGCAGGGAGGATATATGAGGTCCTGGAGCCTTGCCAGTTATCTGGCCAGTTACCTGTGTTTGGATGGTGGCCTCACAGTCCAGGTCACCGTCCTCTGAAGGGGGATGATCTCTCACCAGCAGCCCCCCACCTCCCCCTCAGAAGACACAGCAAGGCAGGAAATGGGGTTTTGTCTCTATTTGATCACTTACAGCAACAGAAAAGATAAAAAGTTCATCTTCTGTCACAAAACCACCAAAGGACACTTCCAGTGAAATCTGCAAGATACACAAGTAATCACCAACCAAATATTTGAGATTAAGGAAAGAGATTTATCTCTAGGAATGTGCATCCCTGAAGAAAAATATACAGTCTATGCAGATCTGTAAAGAGAGGTGTCATGTCTGGGTGCCATCATCATGGTAGCACGTGGTTAGTGACCTACTAGAGCCTGTACCTTTTGGGCTACACGGTTTAAAAGCTCGTGCCAGGTGTCAGTCCCTCGCCCCGAAAACCTGCATCAACAAGGGGAAAAAAGAAAGTATTTTCAGCATTTTATAGACCAGGAGCTGTGACACAGAAGTGGTGTATTTGTGCCATTTAGCCAGGATCTCCTAAACCAAACCCAGCAGTCCCAAGGGCTACTGCCCATTTGTTGCCCTGCCCATCACAGCACCCACCCTCCACGGCCACGCAGACACGGCCGTGACCGTGACTCAGAGAGGGGCCCCCGCACAGTCCTCCACCGACTGCCCCACTGCACCCCCTGTTCTCACATTCCTTTAGCACCAAGCCACCACGCTGGGGGGACACACCTTTTGCTGAACAAAACCTTGTGGTAGGGGGAGGGCAGATGGAGAAACCCTGTCCCAGGCTCCTGGGAGGACCTCTGCACGGGGGGCTGGGTGGGCACACTCCCCAGCCCAGCCTGTTGATGCCCGTAGCAGGTAGAAGGACAAGCAGAGGAGAACTTAGACTTGCTAAATGGATGATTTAGCTTTAGAGCTCCTCGTACTTGGGTACAGACCCATAAAGTCTATGTAATGCAATGCCTACAGTATCCACGCATTAATATAATGTGTCGATAGGGGCTGTATACATTCACCTCCTCCCTTGCGTGAGCTGTCCTGCCATCCCTTAAAAATAAATAAATAAAGGTACTGATCGCTTACCACCTGCGCTCTGGACTACTATCCTGCAAATGTTTTTGCTCTGGGAACATGAAGCAACATATGCTAGCATTAACTTTTCTGCCTTTTTTATATAGCTATAAACAGACCCATTGACTCCCCCTCTCCCCCACCCTTTTTTTAATTTTGCAAAAATAAATGCTTTCCTGGACAGTCAGAGTTCATTACCGAGACAAAGCACAGCTCCCCTTCTCTTGCGCACAAGAATCACAGAGTCATTTAGGTTGGAAACGACCTTTAAGATCATCAAGTCCAACTGTTTAACCCAGCACTGCCAAGCCCACCACTAAACCATGTCCCCAAATGCCACTTCTACGTGTCTCTTAAATGCCCCCAGGGATGACGACTCCACCACGTCC
The DNA here is from genome assembly GCF_023638135.1 of Falco biarmicus. Taxonomy (NCBI): domain Eukaryota; kingdom Metazoa; phylum Chordata; class Aves; order Falconiformes; family Falconidae; genus Falco; species Falco biarmicus. The sequence goes on along the minus strand of NC_079294.1, from coordinate 66,696,896 downwards.
CTGGGCAGCCTGTTCCAGTGCTTGACCACCCTTCTGGTGAAAAAGTTTTTCCTAATATCCAGTCTAAACCTCCCCTTGTGGCAGTATCGTCTCCTGTCGCCTGTTACCTGGGAGAAGAGATCGACCCCCACCTGCCTACACCCTCCTTTCGGGTAGTTGTAGGGAGCGAGAAGGTCTCCCTGGAGCCTCCTAAACCCCCCTGGTGCCCCCAGCTGCTTCCCATCAGCCTCGTGCTCCAGCCCCTTCCCAGCTCCGTTGCCCTTCCCTGGACATGGTCCACGCACAACAGCGAGAGCAGCAGGGGCAGGCAACAAAGGGGGTCACCCAGGGTAAGGGGGTTTTGGTTGTAGGTTGGGTTTGGGGTTTTTTTGTGCATGGGTAGTTTTCTTGGTTAGTTTTTTTTTTTGGGGGGGTGGGGTGGTGGTGTGTCTGGGTTTCTTTTTTTTTATTATTTTTACTTTTTTCCCCTCAAAATCTTCATGAAAGCGGCAAACGCTTAGCTACGGCAGTGAGAAAGGAAGACAGAGCACTGCTCGCATCAAGACCCCTCCCAGGTAGGAACCAGCCCTCAGAAACTCAACGCTAAGGAAGCCACGCTGCCCTCCAGGAGCTGCTCTGCTCCCACGCGCCTGCATCCTCCACTTGGCTTTCACCTTGGCAGCCTCCAGAAGACCCCAACTAATCTCGTTTCATTCACATCGGGTCAGAGCACAAGCTTCCCAACAATGTAATTGCCTGGAAAACCCAATATTCCTGCAGCTGGGTCTCCAGGAGGGGTTTTCACACACCCTCTTGTTTTGCAGCAGGGGACAAGGACATGGGACCGGAGGAGGCGGTTACGCAGCATCTCTTCCTACTCAATTAACTCAGCGAGCCCGGAGGAAAGCTCACCATCTGCACAGCCCATGAGTCACTTCAGGACTCAGGCAGTTTACTGTATATATTAGTCAACAGAAACAAACAACACAAATCCCTAGACGTTAAAAGCCTTTTTACATATTTTTTTTCTCCTCCCTCCCCAAAAATTTGGCTACAGATCCCTAATTATAATTTTCTGGAGATTTTAAAAATATTTAATTGTGGTTTCTATAAACACAAAGATAAATTACTACTTCTAAATATTGGTTCTCAACAGTTACTAATGCCTCTCAGGGGGCTGCTTTTATTTTACTAAGACAGAAAAAATAAGTTGTAAAAGATTTTCTTTGTGTCTGTCTCTCTCATCATAGAGGGGAGTGGGGTTTGAAAAGATTTCTTGTAATCGCCACCGAATGCTTTCTAGCTGATGACTTTTGACAGTATTATTAAGTAAACTAAAGGGGAAGATTGATTTCCAAGATGATACATTGTAAAGTCATGAGAAATAAAATCTTAAGCTTTTATTCCAGAAAATGAAGAGACAGTAAATGCAATGAAGACACTAAGACAGACACTGTACCACCCACCAGTTCCCCTTTTAAAGCTTCCAAGCTGACTGGCAGACAGAGCTGTAATGAGAAAATTTTAAAAGTTTTGGGGCTTGGGCTTGGATGAGCAACACAACGTGTGTGAGCATCCCTGAGGCTTATCCGGAGTGTATGAGCTTCTTGGATCTAACTCCCGGGTTGCAAGATTTACAAGGACATGCCGAGGTATCGCATACTCACAGCTTCGCGTTGGGTTAAAAAAGTGCCCTAAGAGCATCATCTGTTCCCATGTTGCGCTGTTACGGCTGTGGATTATCAGTCTGCAGGTACGGATGAACGAGAAAATAGAAAGCAACTGGAGAACAGCCCTGACCAAGCATTTCCTAAACGAAAGCAGCAGCACGGGGTTGTACCAGCTGCAGTTACACCTTACAGAGTTTGACCTCCCAATGTTTAAAAAAAAAAAAAAAAAGTCCCTAGAAAGGGTGAATCAGGAACTGAGGATGTTATCAGGAACTGAAAATACTGTGCTTGTGTTGACACAGCTGAAATACTGCTGCCAATCCTGCGAGTCCTCCGACACGGCCACCGGAGAAAGCTGTTTCTGTACCACACGTGGTTTGCAGCCAGTCTCCCGAGGTCACGTCATGGGTAGGAACCCCCCTGAGATGCGGGCACGGGGCATCCCCTCCCCGAGCATCCCCTCCTCTCCCAGTGCACAGCATCCCTCTGCCCCCCCAGCACAGCCCTGTGCATGGCCACACTCAGAACCAGCCTGAGGAACTGCTCTGGCTTCAAAATAACTCCACATAAACATCCCAATTTATGAGTAACTTCCATGGTTTTAGTTTTTAAATCCCAAATCAGTTCCCCGGTCATGGCCATAGTGCCATGCGCAGCTGCGGAGTGGAGGCTGCAGCTTGGGAGCAGGAGCAGACAGAGAGGAGGTGGAGCCATCAGCACGACAAGCTGAAACTACCACCCAACTAGACAAAAAATAGCCAGCCAAGACAGAGAGGGACATGGAGCAGAAGCCCAGAGCGGGAGAGGGCTCCCAGGTCTTTAGATGAGAGTGTCGATCAAAACCAAAGCTTCACGAGCCAGGAAGACATGGACCCTCTGGGCCAGCAAACTGAGCTGTCACATAGGGGCTTGGGGACTACTTGCCCACAGAGACCCATCCACAGAGCTAACGCAGTTACCTTCTCCGTGAAGCAGTCCATGGAAAGGGATTTTTTTGTTTGTTTTTTTAATGCAGTGATATTTTGCCCCTTTCACCCAGGCTACAGCTTAGCTGTCCTATGATGAGTTTACCTGGCCCAAAGCAACCACAGCCCTTGCTAGGACAGAAAAACACACGGAGAGGCAAAGCTCAGTGACGGAGCTGAGAGAAAAGTTCCTTTTGCCTGATTACGAGCAGAGCGCCAGCCCTGAGCTACCCTGCCTCTTCCACCAGCCCTTGGTGTGCCCAGCGCCCTCCAAACAGGCGCCAGGAGATGTGGTTCCCACCCAAGACAACTTCCAGGCTCCAGCTGGGCAGAATACAAGGGAAGCACAAACCACGTATCCAGCTATATTAACCATGCATTCATAGACACATACTAATAATAGAGTCCAGAAACTGCTCCCAGGTTACTCATCTTGCATGTCAAGCCAGTCCTCATGGTTTCCATAGGCATAGGGGAGAGGTGGGTGTCTTGCTTGGTTTCATAACAGTGCTGCATGCTGATGTGTAATAAATAAAGATGAAATGGAAATAATCCAACCCATTCCTCTTTGAGCAGAGTTCAAGAAAAATATTGCAGCCAGAGACTATAAGCAGACCCAATAAATTGGTTCCCCCCGCCCCCTTCCCCTTTTGTTATTAGGGTGTGACTAAGACTTTGCAGCATCAGCTTTAGATCTTAATTAGAGATTCTTGCTGCAAGCTCAAGGAGTATTTTAAAATAATGTTAAAAATATCATAGGAAGTTGCAGCCTACATGCAGACATGACACAAACCTGTGAACTGGGCTGGCTGAAACACGCCACCATGGTCCCGTGATTTTTCCTCTATCTTAAGCCTCTGAGTCCTCTGGTGTTGTATTATCTCCTGTGGATATTGTACCAAATAAAGGCAGAGAGGGTTTAACAGACTGCATCCGACTGTCCTCAAATATTTATATCCAAAGGACACCTTGATTTTGAGTAAAAAAAAAAAAAAAAAAAATATGGAGAAAGTGGGGCTGCATTATAAGAAAGAGCTTATTATCCGGGCTACTGCTTAAGACGTTATTGTCTGACTGTGCTTTCTACCCAGCACTCGCTTCAGACGACTGAACTTGACCTATCCACCCATCATAAATTAAATTCTTTGATCTCATCTGTAACAACACAGAGCCCTAATAACAATAGATCAAACCGTGGCAGGGACAATATGCTTATTCTTTACCAACTAAATTTTAATTAGTAAACAGCTCAGGGAAAGAATCCACCTTTACAGAACAAAAAGGGAAAGAAAAAGCATTTAGTACTTGAAAGAAATCGCTGATAAAGAGCAGAGGCATCTTTCAGAGCTCTACATCCTTGTTCTGTTCATCTGAAAAAAACACATCATCCCCAAACCATTAAAACCAGGATGAATTTCACATTGTAAGAAATCACCATGAAAGCAAACATCAAAAGGGGCTGGGGAGGAGGAAGCAGGTCAGGTGGGAGAGAAATAGCACGATGCCTTTTATCAACCGTTCATACAGCAACACCTTGATGATTATCTGCCCACTGCCTTGCTTGGGCCGTGCCGGGCTCTGCGGTGTGTACAGTAAGCCCGGCTGTGGCAGAGTCCAGCTCCCACACCTCACAGGGGTGTTTAATGTTTGCAGAGCAGCTGGGAAAAACTGCACGGCTCCCAGCATCCTGTTCATCTTCTGTTTGCGCAGGGTGGATTTATTATTGCAGTGATCTTCATGGCTTCCCCCTTAAGCTCACCTGGAAATAATGAGCTGACTATTTAGCGTATCTGCTGCTCAGCAGCGTGCCTTCTTCTAGGCAAACATAAATACTTAAAGTTTTCCTATCGGCAGTAGCACTTGTCAAGGCAGGGATTTTGCGTGGCTGTGCATCTCGGGTCGCTTTGTGCCAATGTAGGAGCAAATTCTAAGTAAAGCTTCTTTTCCTGGAGCACCCACGCCACCTCCCTCCCCGCCCGCTCCCTGGCATTGCACAACAGGGTGCATCAACAGCTCAGCTGGTCCCTCGGTTGGAAGCTAGCACCCGCCTCTCGCCTCTCCCTAGCCCATGTTTTGCAGACCATCACTGGAGATAAAGAACACGGACTGACACAGCCGGTGCGCTCGTGCCGGGCTCCTTCCCTTTGAAAAGCTGGCTAAGCCCCCAGCACGGCTCAGTGCAACCTGCCTGACACAGGAAGACGACAAGCCAAACCCAACCCAAACCGTTTACGCGGCGTTACCACATCCCAAGCAAACAAACCCAGCCCGCCGCAGACCGCGAGCGGGAGGCGAGCCCACGGACGGGGACACTTCACTGGACCTCTCTGAGCACAAAACTCCAAGTTTAGCCTCCGCCATCGCCTGTTGTGCCAGCAGTGCCCTCACTGGGGCTTCAAAAATACCACAACACTCCACATATTCTGAGCCAGGTTTGATATTGAATCAAAACCCCGCTGAGCTAAGGTATTGGGATTTCATCAGCTCTGTGTGTCTGGCTGCAAACAGCTAGCTACTACCTTAAAAAAATAGTAACAATCCAATTTTAAAACAATAATTAAACTAGAAAAAGGAAACTTGCGAGCAGCGAATAAATAAGCCAGCTGCAAACCCTTTTTTCCAAGCTGGATGTCAGTGTACTTGAGCTACTTTACCAACCGGTTGTAGCAAACCCACCCATGTTGTGTTTGCCCCCGAAACGCAGCCCCTCTGCAGTGCACGGCTGCAGGGAAGGCAAAGAAAAATCTGGGTTTCAGCTGAAATCACAGGATGAGTTTCATGTAGGAAAAATCTCAATAAGCAAGCTGGAATTCGGTCTGGACACTGAGGCTTTTATCAAATATCAAGTGACCCTTAATGATGGCACGTGGGCAAGCTGGCCTCATTTGTGTCCATCAGCCGCCGATTTCCAGGACAGAAAACACGACGTGTGATACCCCACAGGTCCTCCCTCTGCTCCCTGTGCCACAGGATGGGAACTGATGTGCAGGCAGGCTCCAGGTACGGTTCCCAAACCAGAAACATTTAATTTCCTTCCTATGTTTTAAATGTCCATTCTTGAAAAGATATTTCATTTTCACAAGACAGATAATACGCAGACCAATGACAGATTTCATTAAGAGGACAAAGGCGACTGAGAACATGACCACGGCTATTTCTTCAGATGAGTTTTCAGTTGTTCCCTTAGAAGTTAAAAAATAAACAAACATGGTAAAGTTTTCCCCTTGAAGTCTCTGTGAGCACTGACACAGGATGAAATCCTGCCCACACTGAATCAAATAGCTGGCACACAAGTCGACGTTTGTGTGGCACACACACATACGTGTAAGCCTTGGGACACCGAAAAAGCACAAACCCCTTTGTGAACTGCACAGCCACAACACCCAGGAATAACACGAAGCTAAAAGCAGCAAAACCCACCCAGAGCACGGGCAGGACCCACTTCAGTTTGTTTGCAACTGGAAGGACAAAACGGGGAAATCCACCACTTTGTGGATTTTAAAACCACGGTCACAACTCGTCTCCGTTAATGACCAACACAGCTGTAGCTGCTGGGCAGTTCTGAGAACCAGAGGCAGACATGTGGCAGGAGAGGGACTCGTTCTCCTCCCGTCGCCGCCACGGATGGTGCCGAGGCCACGCAGCAGAAATCCATTTTCTTCTTCAGTGGAATAACAGATGGTTTTGCCACCTACCACTACTCGCCGCCTTGTCAAAGCCTCGCGTATTGTGTGTGGTCCGGAGTTGGGTCATGCAACCAGCCAAAGCCCTCTAACTCCATTTCCAGTTCACATCACTCTAATAGGCCCTCAGCTGGCCTGAGAAATTCCCAAACATCTCTTTCTACAAACAAGGAATTGGGTTTCTTTTGTCTTGCAATCAGGGGAGACAAATTCTCCCCTTAACCACAGTTTAATTTATTCCTTTTGGTTGTTATTGCCTCCACCTAGTGCAGCTGTCTAGACTGGGGTGGTGGCGGGGGTTTTTTTGGTGGTTTTTTTTTTTTTTTTCCTTTTTCTTTTTAGTTTGGGATTTTTGGAAGCTGCCTTTGCTTCTTTCCGAAACAAGTTTATTTTTAGTGTCACTTTTTCCATTGGCAAGATGTTACAACTGTGAGAGCTGTTCTCAGAGGAACCGCTCTGCTTTCAGCATGAAAATGAAGAAGGCCTGCCTGGTTGGAGGGCAGGCCAAGAGAAGGTCGAGGTAACGGCGCGGTGGTCCAAGTGAGCAGGGTCCCGGCCTGTCGGCGGAGGTTGGCTGCTGCCAGCACATGCTGCCGTTGGGAAGAGCCCGAGCCCCTCTTAAACCCAAACCAGCTTCTCGAGGAGGGTCACGGTACCTCCTGACACCCTCTTGGCCTGAGCTCCACGTGGGAGGACGCTGACGGGACTTGCACCTGCCCAAGCCGCGGCACTCTCAGCTCTTCTCCTGGTGGCTTCCAAGAACAAATCGAAACTTGCCAACGAGCCACCAGAGAGTTTTAAATCGTGGGTAGCCCTGCCACGTGAGCCTTCAGCCAGCACTAAACGGTTCTCAGGTGGTCTCTCAGGAAAGGGGGTCACAGACACAGCTTAAGTTGTGTGGTTTGGGGTTTTTTGGTGTTTTGGTTTTTTTTTTGCGCTTTGCTGTTTACCACCCTACAACCTCCTGGCTGCCTTCTTGCCATGCTGACTTTGCTTGCCTCTGCTCTTTCAGGTCAGTATTTATTCTATTCTTTCTCTAAAACATGGATCCCCTCCGCTCTTCCCACAATTTTGCTGGCCACCAGAGTTCAGCCCCGAGCCCCCTTCTCAGCTGCAGAATTTAATCTCACCGCAACGGTCATCTGCTTAATTACCACCAGTTTACCACCTCGCAAAGACTAAGGGTGCAAAAATCCAACACTGCTTTTATAAAGGAAGAGGTGGACTTGAAATAATTGGATAAAAATAAGACCGGTCTCTTATTTTTTTCAGCACCACTTTTCAGCATTCACAGCCCCCAGAGGAAAGGTTTCCTTGCTCCTGCCATCAGCCCAGCTTCACCGTCGAGCACGACACAGCCCAAATACAGCAATGCCAAGAGAGGAGAGGGGGAAAAAAGGCGATATATTTTAAAGCAAATCCTGTAGGCTTTGAGATTGGCAGTGAGGAGGTGGGGGAGGGCTTTAAAACACACACAAAACCCCAGAATCAAGCAAGCGAGACCATTCCAGTTGAGCTGTTTCAGCCATTGTCTTGCAACAACTTTAAACCCAATTGCTTCTTTTTAATGAGGTATTTTCTTCCTCTTAACCACCCAAATCTAATCCATGATGTTAGTCCAACTCAGAAAACTTAAAATCAGAACATTGGGGCCTTTCTTAATCCTCTTAACTTGCCAAAGGTTTTCTGATCACACACCTCTTCCTTCCTACTTAAGACTGGGGTTTTTTTTTCCACCACCCTTTGTCTTCTGTTTACAGCTGTGAAAAATTAGGATCCATGCAGTAAAATCTCTACACAACGAATGAACATTTAGAGATAGCTTGCACGTTTCATTGAAGGAAACCAGGCATATTTTCCTAATTATTTCATCAGATCATATGTACCCAACAACTCCCTGGGCTCAGATACTCAGCGTTTCTTGAAGGACATTCTTTAATCCACAGTCTTTGGTTCCTCTGAATAATTACCTTCAAAAGATAAACCCTGTCTCATACTATGGTCACTTTGCACCTCTCGCATGATGTCGTAGGTCAGTACAGCTGTTGCGGTGGGACAGGATCTCACGTGAAATGCGGGAATCCTTGTCCTCCACCTCTTACAGGCCCTCCTACCTCCTGAAGCCCAGCATCTTGGGAGAGGATGCAGGGCTTGACCACTGCTATGGCCTGATCATTCCAGGGCGATGGCAGGGCTAACTGGCCTTCTCATATGAAGAAGCTGGAAAAGCTCTGATCCGGCACCGATTGGTTTCGGGGCTCATAGGCAGAGGCATAAATACATTCAAGATCTACTGTCCCCCTAAACTTGGATCTTCATCAGCTCGCGGCCAGACTAGCACAGAAGACTGACACTATTAGGTATCTAAAGAACACCCTGCTATGAAGACAAGGAGCCATACTGGAGTGAAAATTGCACATCAAGCTCTAAGAGGAACCCACTATCCATGAAGTTTAATGACCATGGAGGACAGCTGGTGACCTCAGTGATTTTCCAAGCCTAGCCACTCCTAGATTTGCCTTAAAACTCATGAAGTGTTAGAGCTGCTGGCTGAGCACTGGCTCCTGGAGTCACCCCTTGCTGTTAGACTGTACTGACCAAACCAAGCATCCGTTAGAAACCTTTCCCATCCCATCAGCACCATGCTGACAGCGTTAGCTGCTTTCAAGATGAACTGCACGATAGAGAGTAGGAAGGGTGCTGAGCAATACAACAGCCATGAGTAAGCAATCATCTAAGGGACAATCCCCATCACATCCTGGTCCAAATTATGTCTAAAAACAAAAACAAGAGACTTCCTGCCTCTTGCTGCATCAGTCTTCTCAGAGGTATGGGGTTTACTGAGTGGGCCACCGACTTGAGACAAACTAGGAGCCAAGCAAAAGGCTTGAACCAGAACATGGCCTGGCACCTATCCCAAGTTCCTTTCGAGTTTGGTTAACATTCCCCACCCATCATTTTTCCTGTGCATGTGCCACATCACTTCCTGGTTCTGATTTGCCTGCTATTTGCCCCACGGGTAGGGTGTTACCCATCAAGATTCAAAAACCAGCAAGTAACCCCTCCTCCCCCTCCTCATAAACCCCACACCCATCTCTGAGGGATCCAAGCATCCCTAGCAGGAAGGAGTCCAAGAATTCTTTATGCACATAAGAATGTCCCTTTGCCACATCATAATCCTGTTTGCTACCAGTGCCACACACTGATGGTCCAGGTCAAACTCCAGATGTTAATAAACCTCAGTAACAACTGCTCAGAGAAAATGTAGATAATTAGTCACATACCTACTATTAGAAGAAAAAACAACACACCAACAAAATACATGACAAACAAAAATGTGCAATAAAAAAAAAATGCATCTTGGTTGCTTTTCACATTCTTTTCTAAAAGCTAATTTTAGCTCTCCGGCTGGAGCCTAAAGGCAGATGCACATCTGGTGTAATCTGCCAGCTTCCATCCTTGGGATGCAAAAACATAGAGGGTTAATTAAGGAGGGATTTCAGGATGTTGCCCTGTTCCTTTTCAGCTTTGGACAAACTGGGATGATGGTGGCCTCCCTGTGGCCAGGTGCTGACTGTAAGACAGCTTCATTCCTTTTCTCTCACCACTCAGAACGTGCCTGGGTCGCCCTGTTACAAAGCATTAATATTTGCCTTGGTGTCACCATCTGTTTCACTACCTTTGCTGATACTGCGAGTTACATAAACGTGCTATACTTGGAAGAATCCACGAGCAACAGGCAGAAGGCACTGGCCTGGGATGCCAGCCGTGCTATCTGTAGGTGCATGTCTTCTGTCTTTGAATCAGCATCATTACCATATATGCCCTTCAAAATTAGTTTCCAGGCAGATGTTTATATTTTGCCACTGGATTGGCTGGGGTTCTGAGAGGATCAGATACGGTCAAATCCTGCTGCTAGCACAGATAATGCAAATCCCCAAAAGATAAGTGAGGTCAATTATCTGCACCAAGTCACAGGAGTTACACGCCAAGGAAAGAGTATGGCATTAAACTAGGAATCAGTTGTATGGGCTGAACTCCCCATTCACCCTAGCAGTTGGCAACGTTATTGATCAGTGTTATTTCCCAGGGTGTTTCAGCCTTTGCTCATTCCAGTCACAACCGGTTCATGTTACTGGTTTGCAGGAGCGTGTTGCTTACCAAACTTGCTGTTTCACTGCATGTATTATATTAATACGCAGCATCAGCAGTGCCCTAGCTGCTCCAGCGACGACATGGGCTGCACAACACAAGTTAATGATTTTGGACGTGTGTTTCTATGTGGGAATCATCACATTCAAATACCTGAAACACAGCAGCCACTTCACCACAGCTCTTGATTTCCATGGTGTGCAGAATAATCCTGCCCAGGGAGCGTCTGCAGTAGGAGCTTCATCGGGCACCTGAGGGCGAAGCGAGCAGGTCACAGCATCACCAGCTTTGGTGATTTTTCACGGTGTACCCAGACAGTGATCCAGAATTGCTGTCAACCCTTTTGGAGATATTTTTAAAGCTCTTCAGGGCAGGTAAACGGGCTCTGGAGAAGTGCCCCTGCAGGTTTGTTACCCGTGTCCCTCCAGGGAAGGCAGGTAATGCTGAATTTGTGAAACTTCCTTCACACCCTGGCCTCTGAGCAATACATTCGCCCGGGATCTCTCCACTTGCCAGCCCCTCATTCACGACTTTGCACTGCTATTGTCACCCCACAAGCTGCATGTCACACGGATATATAGGATATATGCAGTGAGCACCCAGTGGGCCACACCATGGCCAGCGTGGCCCTCCTCTGACATTTGGGCTTGCACCTGATTTCCCCTACAACAAAAAAAAAAACATCTTAGATGTCCACCTTGTGCCCTTCAGTCCATCCTGCCAGACTGTTTCATTAGGTGTTGGGTTTTAACAGACAGAGAGTTGCGAGCGGCACTTATTTATTATGCTATTTACAGGGAGGGAATTTACAAAACATGTTAAAAACTTTACAAGGAGAGCAAATCCTTCCAAAAAAACCTCAGGAACACAAGCTGAATTTTGCCAGAGTTTCGTTGCTTCACGCCAGAAACACAGTCTCCGCAGGGCTTTGCACCACTGGGACAGGAACAGCCCGAGGGTGAGGAGCGGTGCTTGTCCCTAGGGCAGACACTTTGGCCATCAGGACTTCCTCCAAGCTTTACTTTTTAATTTAGTGTCTGTGCATGGCCTGTTTAGGTGAAACAGTCTTACCCTAAAGAGGACAGTCAGATGCCGGAGCATGCAATAACTTCATTTACAAGGAGAAAGGGGGCAGCTGGAGAAGAGGGGGAGAGGATGTGTGAAACCCTGAATCAGGCAGTTGTTACCCCAGCATTCTTCAAGAAATTGCCGTGGTCTGTATAATGTGGGTAGTTTGGAGCAGTTGTGCAGTAAATATTTTTTCCCAAGCACTTTTCATGCTCGAGTTTTAGATTTTCAGAGGGATTTTTTATTTAAAAAAAAAAAGTTTTTTTTTTTTTTTGAAGGAAGATCAACGACTTAATGAAAAAAGTCTGAGATGCAAGAGCAAGGCTATCGCTTCAAGAGTGCTTCCAGATTTACATAAATAACATTCCTGCTGCATAAACATCTTGGCAAAGGCATAGCATCTAACCCCTTCCTACTCTATTGGCCTCCACTAAATTCTGCAGAATATTAAAACCCCTTGATGGTAACATGTTCTCGGCCAGAAACAAATCATTAGTTTGGATGAGGGCATCAAACTGCATCTGCTCTGTTCCCTGAAGTTCCAAGTGCAAGAGATTTAGTAGGGAGGGGAGAGGATTTCTTTGATAGAGGGATTTAGAAAAACAGCAATTGATATAATTTTAAAGCAGATACAGATACAAGGGGATGCGTTCTTTACGAAGACACATGGGAATGGTCTGGTATAATTAAAAGTGGAGATGGGCTCAAGCTGTGGAGTTTGGAGGTGGATCTGAACGCTCAAGATTTTCAGGTCAGAGCTTTTGTTCTGCCTGCTACACGCAGCTAAGATGGTCCATAGATCAATTTTATCCAGAGTCAGGAAAGGGTAAATCTCTAAGCAAAAAGAAGAAAAAAAAAATCCTAAGAAGAGGGAAGCGATGAAATACTGCAGGGGCCTGTACTCGGCTGGAAGAAGGCTGCAGCAGGGCAGCTGCCCTCCGCACTGCGGGGCCAGCTCAGCCCTCGGCACGGAGCTCACAGAGCTCCAGGAGCGCTCCAACACATGGCAATAAGGGACTCTGTAGTCCTGGCTGTCCCTGTCACTGCCAAAACTGCCCCAAGAGGAGTGGCACAGATGAAGCTGTTGCCAGTTTTTAATTCCCCTCTAGGCTTGCTTGCACAGAAGGAATTATTTTGGGGTCAGTTCTACTCTTTCAAGGAAGCAGCACATGGCCAAAGCTACCCAACGCAGCCTCTGCCTACCAGGGCAATAAGTATTGATCCTACCAGGGGAGGAAATCTCCTTTACCAGGAACATTAACAAAAGTTAGGGATGGTTGAGGGTCTTTTTTCAATCCAGCCTATGTCTCTCAGGTCTTTTTCCCCTCCAGAAATGGCCAGCTCTCTGCTTCCTCAGAGGTTCTTTAAGCCCACAAGAACATCCTGCGTGGATCTGCAGGGACAAATGATTTCTTGAAACATACTGGTCTTAATCAAATCTAATCTTTCATGACAGGACAGAACAGCCTAGACAGCTATTAGATTTAGCACAGCTACTCTGAGCAGCACTGTTATGTCAAAATTATGCAACCTAGGCTTTGATAGGCTTTGGGGATTTTCTCAATGGTTCCTTATGAGCCTGTTGGTGCCCCTCACATTTCAATGACCACAATATGAACATTAAATGTATTTCCTTTCCCACAGCTGGAGACTGTCCCATCTGTTCTGAGACAGCCAAAGTGTCAAGTAAGCCAGACAAGGCAGACAATTTTTCATGCAAATCTGTTGACTTTAGGATTTTTAAATATATGTCTTTTTAATAACCCACAGATTATCTCACAAAAAAACCCAGGTCATTTGCAAGAGTTCCTCCAGCAGTCCTTGGCATCGTTAGCTAACATTGCAACGTACATACATTATTCTCAGAAGAAAACCTGGCAAAAGGACAGAAAGAGATGCCATATATAGTCAAACTAACTGTTTAGCCTGGGATGTTGCATCTGACAGCACTTGGTCTGGATGCCTGAGAGAGATGCACATAACCCCCTCACCCACCACACCCTCGAGCCACTCTCCAGCTGCGCAGCACAGGTGGAAGGGAGAAAATCAGATGAAAAGCATTGCACCAGCCCCAGATGTGGGGGATCAAGATCTTGTCATAGATGTGGGCTCATTCCCTGGCACCTTCAGCATCCCTGTGCCCTCCTGTGCTGGGGTGGGCAACTCAAGACCACTCTTCAGACAGCACTGCATGGCGTGGGAAGCAGTAGCACGCACAGAATCAGGTCTCAAAATCATTTACAAAGCCAAGGAAACAACCTGTTAAATCACCCAGTATTACAGGTAGCTGGCTCAGTACAACCACAGAGCTCACAGTTAATTTAACTCCAAAAAGCAGCCCATCTCACAGCCTAGGACCCGCCTCTGCTCAGCATGCACCGGCTCATTTACTCATTGGATCTTTTGGAGCAAGGCAAGGGTTTGAACAAATGAAGTGCCTTGTGACTATGAAGTACTGCACCACAACGACACAGAAGAGCCTTTCTCGCCTCTTTGGTTTTCAAACCACCATTTAAATCCCCTTGCTTTTTAATGAGATGCTCCACAATAAAACAGACTGGAAGAAGCAGCTGGCAAAGCATCCTGCAACAAAAGCCAAAGACGTTCACTGCCTTCCTGCCATAGTTTATATGATGAATTTGCCCTCAATTAGGGATGCAAAACCCCCACCTTGCAGGAGATGATGCTACGGGGAGGAGGTTGTCCGCAGCAGCTTCCAGCCTCTGAATTCTGCGCCCCGTTCCTGGGAGAACCTGCTCTGGTTGGCACCCGGAGCACACCTGGTCCTGCCTAGGGTCTGGTGAAGGACCAAACCGAGCAGAAACGGGTATCCACCTCAGGCAGACACATACCTCTCATTCCTTTAAAATGTAGGCGGACATTTGACTAATCCAGGTGGAATTCACTTCTCCATATTTCAGGGTTGATGTGACAGGACCCAGTCCAATGCTAGGGAGCTCATAGCAGCTGGGGCAGCAGGAGGTTTCCATCCTCTGGAATAACAGGAGAAGGGAACTGGCTGCACTGAAGGCCTCTAACTCCTGCTAGCAGCTTCTCATGGGGCAGCTCTGCAATCACAGAGAAGGTGCCTGTCCAAGCACCAAAATTACCATGAAAGAGGCAGGCACGGGTTACATGTGGAGTAAGCAAGCTTCACATAGACCCAAGGCACTGGTTTAGAAAGCAGGCCATTCCCCTTTCCCTAACACATGATTTTCCTGGGAAAGAAGGGACCATAGGTCTCTGGATATCTTGGGAACTCTGCCACTTCTTCCATTTCCCTCCTTGAAAAAACCCCACCAAAACCCCAAACCACCCTTCTCCAGCTTTTTTTCTGAAACTCCGCTTTAAAGAGCTGAGTTTCTAAACCCAAAATGCGTGATGCAGAACAGCTGACTTTAAGACTTATTAGAAACAGTTCGTTGCTGAACTGCGATTCCATGCGATGCACCTCGTCCAGAGCACAGGCATACGCACGGCGTACGTACGTGCACGCACCACAGGCTGGCTAAGTGCAGAGTTTGCTGCCTGGGGCAGATCCTGACTCAGAGATTCTTCCACGTTATTTTCCATGGGAGGAAGCAAGAGTTATTTTGCAGAGGGTCTGAACAGACTAGATGCCAGCTTCTTGCTGGTAAATACCACTTCCAACCTCACTTGCAGTCTCCAACAGATGTTTCTGCTTTGCAGAGTAATGGAAATTTTATGGACCATTTTCTCCTCCTTCTGCTGTTCCCTAGGAGGGAGCAGCAGACCAAGAATGCCCTTAGAAACACAGTGGTCTCCTTCCAAAATGCACTTCAGAGCTGTGTCTCCAGCAGATCAAGGAGACAGAGTCAAACCACTCAGTTGTGGATTTGGTTCAACTGGAGAACCAGACATCAGTGGCGAGCAGACAGTGGCATGAAGGTTTAACTTGTCCAGCAGCTTTCACTGGAGAAGCTCAAAACGCCTCCTGAAGGGTGAGCTAGGGCTCCCAAGCTGGGTAGCTGACAAAAGCAGGTTAAAAAGATTTAGGAAACGCAACATTAGGTTTTGGTTGGTGTTCATTACAGGTGGGGAAACTGAGGCATGTGAAGCCGTTTGCTGAGGACACACTGAATCAGAGCGGGGCTGGGGCTGAATCCACACGCGTGAAGCACCGGCACGCTCGTCGTGAGACAGCGCTTCCTCAGCAAGAGCCAGAACACGAACAGCGTGATGGGACAGAGAGGGAAAACCTTTGCCAATGTAGACAAAGTATGGAATAAAAGTCTGATATGCATCCTGAGAATCCACATTTTCCCTCGCCAGACTCTCACGTCTCCAGGCTCACCCAACTGCGTGCATCAAAATTGCAACACCGGCATCTCCCCAGACTGCTCAAATAAACTGGGTGTGTTGCAAAGCTCCTTAAGCAAAAACCAAACAAAAGTTGGGGAATCCCATTGACTCACACCTGTTTTAATTATTTTTTTTTTTTTTTTTTAAGGGCCCAGGACTCAGTGAATGAGAATATTATCCCATGGGGATTGAGAGCACAATAGAAACAGGAAACTTTTAAAAAGCATTTCTGTGGAGATATTATCTCACTGCTGTAGGACACAAGATTTACTTAATTGCAGCCAAGGAAGTTTTAGATTACGCTTTGCAATGTCTGCACGAAAGTCTCAGCTATCACGGGGAAGGCTCCTTGCATGGCTGTTTCTTTTAAGATATGTGCCTTGCCCTCAACATGTTAACTGGAGGGGATTTGGCGATAATGCAAGTAGGTTCAGAATACTTCAAAGCCTTAAATTAGATTCAGGGCATCACAACCTATGATAAAGAATATAAAATTGCTTTTTTAGCAGATGACATCCTGCTTTCTTTCAGTGAAACACAAGCCTCTATTCAATATCTTGGAGAAGTTGGAGAGGCTAAACAATCCTGCTTCTGGTTCTTTTTGTGAGCATAAATATGACCAAGACAGAGGTGATGCCTCCAGGCACCTCCCCAGCAAAATCCCTCTTAATTTTCCATGCCAGTAGTCCCTAGAAGGATTCAAATCAATAAGCAGCCAAATCTCTCTTCACTTAAATAAACTTATAACAGTAAGTCTCCAACCCTTTTATGTGACACACATCATGATTTTCAAAGATGATCTAACTCTCCATTATCTATGCTTGACTAAGTCCACTTACTGAAAATGGTTATCCTTCTGAGCACTTCATTCTGAGCAGCATCCCCCAGTACTTGAGCCTTTAACAGTACATGAACCTAATCCCACTCCCCATCCCTCAAAAAAACCCCCAACAAAACACCAAAACAAAAGGCAAAAAAAGGGGAGAAAATTGAGAATACTCAACCATTTTATACAGGCTTAGATGGGACCAATTTCATCCTAATCAGCATCTAAGAATCCAAGTTCCCTGTACTGCAGCGATGATGGAAACTGATTCAAGTGCAGGTTTGTGTCCTGTGTCCCCAGTTTTTACTCCTCATCCATCATATTCCTACTCCTGCTGCCTCCGGTGTTCTTGGACCACACAGCTAGGTCACCGTGGCTTGCCTACAGCTGTGGGGAACCGACCACCTCCAGCATCCTGATCAGCTCCTGATGGTTGAGGTGACCACCTATGACCACTCAAGCTCCACCAACCTCATCCGTGATGGGAACACTACAGCTGGGCCCCCGTTATTCACTCACCCATCAATTCTACTGAAGTCTGCTGAGGATATAGTAACTTTGGGACCTCCACTCCTTTCTTTGGTGAACTGGGTTAGCGGGTCCAAACATATTGGGAGAACCGATGGATAGAAACTAGCCCATTGTTAACTGATTTCATTTTAAAGGAAAACTCCAATAGTTTCCTCTGCTCTGCACTGGAACAGCAACATGCTGTCTTCTGTTTCAGCCCAGCTTCTTGTTGCCACCTTGCCACCCCAAGGAAATCAGATCAATGACAGGGTCATTCCGCAAGTGTCCTGGGGCAAGTGACTGCGGCAAAAGGGCAACAGTGAATGAGTGACCAAGCTTCTGTATACCAGGGGCTTCCAGTGGAGCACGGAGATACTGGCCATACCTCCAGCACAGCTGTGCTGAAAGCTGTTCGAAGTAATTGCCAAAAACATACATGAACTCGCCGCAACACAAGAATTGGATCTAACACTGGAAGATACCAACTCCAGCCTTCGGAGCCAAGACACATGAACTGAACAACGCCAAACTAAGCAGCCCAGCTTCCTTGGATCTCTGTTCCCTTTAGGAAGGATGCAAGGTTATCCAAACAGCAACGAGATGATGGGTTCAACAGCGCAAAGCCTACGCACACATAGGTCATGTATTACTACATTCCATATACAATGGGTCAACAGATCGTTAGCGTAAGGTCCCAAAATCTCCAAGGCAATCATTCCATACCTCTAGACATAGCGATTTAGAATTCAAAACACAAAATAAAACGGAAAAAAAAAAGCAAAAAAAGGACTAAGTTGTAAGAGAGAAAGTGAAGACATGTTCGTGTTTACTTTGTTTTGAAGAAGAAAGCAGAGCTTAGCATTTGTACCCAGTGAGTGCTTCTGGATCTGTTATTACATCTGTTCTACCAGATTTCCCTGCAAGAGTTCCTCTCTTTTTCCCCAGAACAATAAAACCCATGAACTGCATGCCAAGTGGCGAGTGTCCCATGACCTTCTCCAGCTACTAAGAAGCTACCGAGAGGTTTCAACAGCTACTATGAAATGATGCAGCCAATTACTTCATATGTTCAAGGTATCAAAAGAACCACCGTCTTTCAAGTAACATTAGAAGAGTAAATAAGGATTAATTTTCCAGCCTCATTACTTCTTTCCTGATGCTGGAATAGCAAGCTAAAGCATTTCTACAGCTTCTTCTGGAGACTTCTGTGCCTTTGAACATACCCTCACACCACAGTGAGGCTCTGATGCTCCCACAGAGACCTCAGAGCATTGCCAGGGTTATCTACCAGTGGTTATCCAGAGCATTGCAGTGGCTATCCGCACACACTCAGCTGTGGCCAAAGAGGCATCCTTCCAAGGAGCTGGAGCTCTGAGCCTCCTTCAAAAGGTGTCATCACCAGACCCCAGCACTGCTGGTTCTGCTACTGAGCAGAACAGATCTCCAAACAGCCAGAGAAGAATTTCACTTTTATTTTCCACTAGGACATGGTCCAGTAGGCTGGCTGTTGCTGAAGCTGACTTTCATCGGCACTACAGCTGGAGCCCCACATTCATTTTAAGCTCATCCAAGTGCTGCCTGCTGACAACTCAGGCTGATCTGTCGCCTCCTGGCCTCACAGCCTCCCTCCTGGCTTTCAGCCAGCACCAGCCCTTGCATTGTTAGTGGAAAAAAAAATAAATAATATAAAAGTCAAGCATAGTGCCTACCAGCCTACTGACAACCATAGGTTGGCACACTGACCTTCTGGGTACTGGCGTGAGAGAACAGGTGGGAATACATGGCTTGGAAGAAGAGGGGATGAGACCTTGCCTCTTGGCAGCATCTGGCCTTTTTATCAACTTGAACTGCCCACAACATACCACCCGAGGGACTGAAGTCACAAGTCACTGGCTGCTTTTTGCAAACTCAACCTTCCGCAAAGTTATGCAAACAAGAAAGGAGTTTGAATGGAGATGTACAAAGCAAGTTCATTTCCCCAAGCCTCAAAATAAACAAAAATTTGTTTATTTTTCTTTGTGCTCCAAACTAAGATTCAAAAAAGATCCTCTTTCACCCAGTTAACTCATCCTTCTTGCTAATATGAGGCGATATGTCCTACGAGAAATGCTGCCCTCAATCAGTGCACGCAGCCATTTTAATAATACAGTGGGGTGGGGGTTTTTTTGATTGATTTTGGGTTTGTTTTCTTTAAACTAAATTGGAAATACCTAGGCATTCCTATGGTGACCTGAGCAGCTTTGCTGCCCTGGCTCATGGTTGCATGGCTTCCATCAACACTCCCAGTGGCTGTAGACCAGAAAGAAGACACAAAGCTATTCCCTCTCACTGCTGACTAGCACTGACCAAGAGTTATTAGCTTATTTAGCAACAAGAAAGTCAATTCCCACTGCTTCAGTGGATAACAATTCTTTTCAGTTTCTGCATCAACATCATATAAGTTTGCTCTTAAAAACAAAGGACTTTCTAGAATATTGCTCATTGAAATATCTCACCACTTGAGTGAACAACATTAGTTTTATTATTAATAAGCTTCATTTAGAGTTACAATCAGGAACGGTAATGAAAAAATGTATCCAAGTAGTTGTTTATCTGCAAATCATATGAATTTTTCCAAAATAAATGAAGCATACTCTGCTTGCTCGCTCTCCCCCTTTCAGCTTCCCCTGCCACAACCCCCACAACCAACCTCAAGCAGAGAAGAACAAGCCATAATGCAGAACAAAACCAAAATAAAATTGAAACCTGATAAGACCACATTCTCAGGGACAAGCCATGTGTGAGATATTTTTGCTTAATTATTTCAAGAAACGTATGGCCCCTTGGCTGTCACCAAGGTTGGCCTCGCCAGGCTAATATCATGAAGAACTATGGTGCAGACAATCACTAGATACTTCAAGTATTTGAGACCCAACTAATTGGCTCACATTTCATACTCATCCTCTGAATTTTACGGTGAAATAGAGCTCTTACAGTTTTGAATCAAGCTCTTTTTCTGCTCTTTTAAGTGCTGGATGCCCTGTTGCAGAGATACGAGACTGTCTGCTTGCAGGCACACCGTTACATTGCTACCATCACTGGTTCAAGAGCACGTTTTCCTAACGCTTTGCAGTCTCCTGGAAATGCAGTATGAAGTCTGATGGCAGGTAAATAGTGATTGTGGATTATGGCTAAAGAAATAACTCTGCAGGAGGGCATTCCAGTGCCCGGGTTTCAGCCAGTCATGCCTCAGTACCTTGTACATCTGGCAGAGAAGACAGGTGCTTTCAGTCCTAAATTATACGGGATATTGAAAGAGCACCCACCGATGATATTAGAAAGGGAGCTGTCTGCTTTCCAAACAGACCATCCTTGGGCTGAATTAAGTTGTAATATCTAGAGGGCACAACGATATGATTTTTTTCCTCTGTCACACAGCAGAGTACATAACAGACATCATTTAAGTAACCAACTGCATGATTTAACTCTGCTTCCGTGAGCTTCAGCAACCTTGGAGGACGCAAAGGGAAGTCTAGCTGAGACATGCCAGAACACCTTGCTGTGTAGGAAGTCTCCACCTAACTTTATAAAGGCACTAGCAATAAGAGAAGAACCCCTCATCCCAAGTCGGAGCTCATTAACGAGCTTTAGTGTTTTTAAGTGAAGCAAGTCAGAAAGGTAAGGGGTAGGGGAAGCCATGGCACTACTGAACACAACAGCAAAAAAGACTGTTGTTAAGGGAGCCTCTACCATTCACGCACCTGCATTAAGAGCAGAGAGCACTTTGGCGAGCCTGGCCAGTGGTGTTGCTGAGCTGACCCTGGCAACATGATGCATGGGATTCAAAGGTCAAGTGAAATCACGGCTTTAAAGTTTTTTTTAAAAAAATCCATTCAGGAACATGCTTGCTCTGCAGAGAGTCAAAAATCCTGCAGTAAGACAGGAAGGAGATTGCTGGGAAAAACTGCTGAACATCAGCCTAACAAGACTAAAAATGCCTTAGACCAGAATTTTGGTTTCCAGCCGCTGACACACTACGTAACTACACAAACACCTGAGGAAAGGGAGCAGAACGGGGCAGAGCTCCCTCCATCCACATACAAATTACAGCATATAGATTTCACCTCCAGGAGCAAGTGGATGCTATCACGTACAGCGGTACCAGCACAGAGATGCCAGCACAGCTCTGCCTTCGGTACGGACCTGCTGGCTCACCCCCAGCAGCACGGGTACAGGAGACCTGTCCGTGAGCGCCTGTGCAGACTGACTCTGGTAACAGACTGCATGATGCAAAACTTTCTGATTTTTATTTTCTTGGCTCTCATGGTGTCACTGTCATAACTGCCCAGACTTCAGGACGGAGAAGCCAGGTAAAACCTAGTTTCTAATGCATATAGAAATGGGGTAAACAAAGGCACACTCAGCTCTTTCCATAAATAGGCAAAAAACCCCACCATAATAAATACTCGTTTAAAACTTATCCCATGACAAAAAGTAATTGCTAGGTGACAGCTCGAGTTAGGGAAAATATGCATGAAAAATGGAAATATGCCACAGAGTCATACGATTGTTTAGGTTGGAAGAGACCTGTAAGATCACGGAGTCCAACCGTTCAGCCAGCACTGCCAAGCCCACCACTAAACCATGTCCCCAAGTGCCACCTCTATGTGTTTTTTAAGCACTTCCAGGGACAGCATCAGCTAAACTGGCAAATAAAGCCATTTTGGGGTAGAAATCTGAGTGTAAGACTGACAATAAAAGCAGTAGTTTCAGTATTTTCCCACTCTTACAAACACTGTAGACTTTTTTTATCACTTTACACTTCAGAGGTAACTGTTTGCAGCGATGGCAAAGGCGGCACATTTCACAAAACCGCCTTAAGATGCTGAAGATCAGCAGAAAGATCATGACAATAGGCCTTTACTGCTGCATCTTTTTCACTGTAAGTGGTAAGTATACATATACACTATATACTTGCTTTTCTTAGAGGGGTATGATAAGGGGAAGTATTTTTTTGTGATATAGCTATTAAAAGGACACAACCACTGCGCTGGCAGAAGCAATGCCCTCATTCCGTGACCTATGGCCACGCTAAGGCTGGTATTAGTCCTGAGCAGTGCAATACAGGAATAAAACACTTCATAGCAAACAGGGAGAAGATGCACAGAGTAACAGCAAGGATGAAATCCCACAAGTCAAAACTGAAACTTCAGGTGAGGACAGAAGTCTGACAGCACTTTTAGGTAGAGAAATGTAACAGCAGAATCATGCTTCAGATGGCACAAGATCAGGGTAAGGAAAAACCACAGGCACCCGGAGCGGCGCTCTCTGCAAAAGCTTGTTTCAGACAGTCCGTTTTGGGGAGAAAACATGCGTTAGCGGGGGAAGCGGGGAAGCCTGCCGTGTTTACAAACAGTACGTGAAGAGGTGGCTTGTAACCGCAGCAGTGCGGAATGTCCCGTGGGGAAAGGAAGAAATTTGGTAATCTAACTTCCTGGAATAATGCTTTTCAAATCCCTCTTAATAAGGCACAGATTATGCCTTGTAAAATGTGAAAATAATGCCTCTGACAGTAAAAGGAACATTAATACCAAACTCCTGCTTCCTATGAAGAATGCTCGCTATGGCTACATTAACAGCTGCCTGTATAGCTGCACGCACTTGAAAACAAAGCCAAACACAGCTGCCCTGGGTAAAAACTGCATCCTGTGTTGTATTTTCAAACCAAACATTTAAAGAGGTTGCAGTTTTGTGAATGTATTTCATTTCCTTTGCACCACAGTAGCAATAGTGCCATCCCCAACAGATACAAATGAAATCAGTCTGGTATCTGCGTTTGGCAAAAACTATCCCTGGTTTAATGTCAGTGTAGGCTATACTGCCCATCCTACACGACTGTATAAAGATAATAAATGGATCTTATTGTTAATCAAAGAGCAAAAGCATCTGTCAACTAACGAGACCAAAGCTTAGGAACTTACGTCACCAATTCAGAAAATTTAAGCAGCTCATTCAGCTCTGCCTGGGTAAGAGCGTCCCTCCTGCAGGCGCATGGCAAGACCTTGCGAGCTCACGTGCAAAAGGAACATCCTACATGATCTACAGGAAAATTCAAGGTGTCCAACACTCTGTCTGTTTCCTTTCCAATATAAAGTCTAAAATTCTTCTACACTGAAGCTACCAGATACTGGTGTTATTCTTACTACTAGGAGCTGGAATAGGGATCTGATGAATACCCTTTTTTGTGTGTGTGAAACTTCTTCCTTCTCTTAGTTGGGACTTTCAGACTTCTTAAATCACACAAATATTCCCACGAAAATGTTTATCCTAGATGAAGATTGATCAGTTGTTCCTTCACTTTGTTTTTAAGGTTTCTTTAAGCTACACACACTCTTGCTTGCCACTACACTGTCAGCTCAAGTGGCCATCCAGAAAGTGGACTGGACATCCAGGCACTTACATTCCAAGCTTCACTTCTTGTCACATATAAACAAGAAAAGTATGTGTACATCCCAAAAGACGAATTTCCATCCCAACGTACATTCAGTTTGTTTATGGTGAACTGTTTCAGTCTGCATGAATTTCCTTCGCAGAAGTTTAGACGAGGTCCTGCCCTCCTATACAGCCTGCTGAACTGTGAGGGGTTAGGGATGAAGTTACCCAAACCCTTCCCATTAAACTTTTAACTGAATCAAAACAAAACCACCCCACGGAACAGAGGCAATAGTGCTTGAAGGAGCAGATGGAGCCCCTGGATTCCAAAAAGTATCTTAACTTAGCAACTTTAGTGGCTGACTATATCCGATGGAGGAAAAAACAAACACGAAGAGCCAGGCTTATTCATCACCAGAAGAGCTTGTCCCCAGTAGCTGCTCATGGATGCAGGGAAAATGCCTGTATTTCATTTGTACCTGCCATCCAAGCATGCTGTTCACTGCATACCTGAACGGCAGCCAGCTCCCAAAATAGCTGCTGAAGCCCCCTCCAGCGAGCCCTGCTTCTCTCCCTTTCCCGAGAGCTCTGCCACTTGCTTCTGGCCTAAACTGCCTCCTCTATCCCATCGCTTGGTCACAGGCTGGAAGTCGCTGCTCCACTTGGGTTGCTATTAATTTGGCAGCCCATTCCTTTAGCAGTATAGTAATGTGCTCTTAACCGAATTGTGAGAAGAGCTCGAGCCTGGGCCTTTCCCATGCCCAGTCATTGAGGATGAGGTATTGTGAATGGTCTAAACTGGCTCATAAAAGCAAACACAAAGGCAATTCATCTCAGCAATAGTGCAAAATCATTCAGGATATTCCCAACTTGAACCTACTGTGAAGCGTTGCAAAACGATACCGTGAATTTCATCAGCCTTCGTACCACAGTGGCAACGCGATGTAACGCACATGGTGAAAACCATGACTGATGCCACACAGACAGCGTCAACTATTGCCACTAGGAAAAGAAGTCTCGCCGTTACCATGAATAATACTTTAAAACATCAGCACAACGTTCAGCAGCTGTCACAAATGCAGACGTAACAGAGAATCCAGCAAAATAAGGGATGTTCTTCTGCTTTGCCAAGCCACAGCTCAGCCATGCCCCGCACGTGGTGTTCAGCTCTGGAACTGCCCTTCCCTGCATCTCAGGAGGTTGTGGTAAAAGCAGAAAAGTGATAAAAAAACCCCAGGCTGTATGCAAAGAGAGGAGTATGTGAATGACAACTGGAACTGGAGGTGAAGCACAAAGGCAGCTCAACACATGAATTGAATGGGAAAGATGAAAAAGACAGTTCACTTCTCATAACATGAAAAAATCAGGGGAAACCCAATGAAATGGTCAGAAAAGGAAAGTATGTTTTCCTGCACCACAGTCATTCGACTGCGGAGCTCACTGTCATGGGAATGTTTCAGATCCCAGATTATACAGAGCAGAGGAGGTAACAGCAGACAATGTAGAAGCCTGGGGACGGAGATACTACAGATCAGCAAGCGAGGGGAAGGGATCAGAGACGCTGATGCATTCCCTCTTGTACTTTTAAGTAACAACCACTAGCTACTGGCAGAATGAGATGTGTCTACCAGGAGTGAAGAAAAACTATTAAGGGAGGAGCTTGGGGAAGAGAGCAAGATGTCCACGTGCCCTGTGCCTGATCCCAGCTGACTGCAGATGCTGCTTGGGACCGGAAAGCTCAATGGTGCTCAGGGCCCTCTTACTCCTACAACCACACACACCCCCCCTCCCCTTCCAATGGGAAAAAATAAAAACTGCTGTTGATTTTTTCAAAGCTCTCGGGAGATTCAGCCTTCAGGTTGTCCCAATCAGCCCAGAAGGGGCTGCCACCTCTTCTAAACCCACTTTGGTTTACTAACCAATTTACTAATCAAGGAGCATCTTCACAAGATGGAGCTTTTCTGCCAGTATTTTGCTCTTACACTTCCTCGCACAGTGTGAAATCTGCACAGACCAACTCACTCAACCCTCTGACATGTTTTATTTTTTTTCAGTAATGTGTAAGAACTCAGAACAACTTTATTTTAAAAACTATTAGCTGCATAATCAGGTCATCTGGTTCTTGACTTTCTACTTAGCAGTATTTTAGAAAGCAACAGGGATTGTTCCAAAGGTGCTCTCCTGGAATTTAAGTGCCATGTACAGACCTCCACTGCTTTTCAAAGTAGTTTAAAAAAAAAAAAGTGATTTAGACATTTTTTTCTCATTACGAGGTCATTAAACTGTATTAAGCCATTGCCTGACATGAGGGATTACAGTTCCAGAGTTTTGCAACAGACTGATTTCAAAAGACTCACAAGAATCGCAGCCCATCCACGCTACACCTGGGACCCCGGCAGACACCAGCCCTGCCGGGGACACCCCCTGCCAGCACCTGCTCCCTAATGGAGCCACCACACCGCACAGCCCGTTCGTCTACAGGTTCCAGAAATATATTTACACATTCAGTGTATGATTCCAGGTATTGTTTCCCACCTGCTACCCATTTTAGGACAATACGAGCATTACTTACTTTGGCTTTTGCCACATCCCCTTACCCCTTCTCAGCGTGGCTCTGCTCACCCCTGCACTCCTGCTTCCACACCTTGTGCAAGGAGACCATCCCATCATTTAATATTTCTGGGTTCTGGTCAAGGAAAACCACCTACTCTGAGATGCCACATGACCATACAGCTACTCCAGTGCTAACAAAGACAACACCAGGAGGAAGGAGAGGGCCAGGAGGTGCTGTGTGCCAGGCGGCTACTCAGACTGACAAACAGCTGCTGGTTCAGAACAAAACTTGGAAAGTTTTAGAAGGATCTGTTTTCTTTACACCTGCAACACTTAAGACAGTCCCCCACACATCCAGGAGCAGAGCCTGCTGCATGTCCCTGCCATCCCCAGACATGCTGGGATCCCACTACTAAATACACCGCTGGGACTGCGTGCAGCCCCCCATCCTTCGGGACTAACTCCCCTTGGCATTTAGGAGACCCCAAAGCACAATATGGACCGCGGGGCTTCGCTTTCACAAAGGCATCAACTCCCCAGTAAACAGACTATGACTTGTACTTAGTCCCAACAATCTCTCTACCCTCCCTGACCCCCACCCACCCACCCACCATGTCTCCTCATAGGAGACAATCTGTAAACATGAAGTCAAGCCAGGCAATATCAAGATAATTAGATACTTGCTGTTGGCCAACTGATCTTACAAGCATGAGAAAAGATGAGCTCACATTTGCCAGATATGCTAACACAGAATACTATTAGGATGAGACATTTCACTGGGGGCGCGTTTATCTTTTAAAGATCCTCCTAAGCACAATCACCTATTAGCAGCCCAGACAGGCGGGTTCTGAACATACCAGCATCTCCATTTCAGCAGCTGGATGAAGCATGTACAGCCCTGGTTTCTTTTTATGGTTCCGAGGATTGTGATGCAAAGTTGTTGGAGGTGTGACTAAGGTTCAGCTGTAGCTCACTTCATTTGTGTTGACATTGTGTATTCTTTTTGCCTCTATAGTCTTAGTATTTTTTGCCTAGTTTCTTTCAGTAGAGGAGGTGAAAACAGCTGGCCCTTACGGGAGTATCTGCCCCTGCAAGAGGGATCCAGGTGTGTCTGCTCATGAGAATCCTCATCTCAGTGCTAGAGCAGTTCCTCCAGCCACCCACCCCAAGGCACCAAACCTTGCTGGGCGTTTTCCTTACATTTATCAACAGTGAAGTAAATGTACATGTTCCCTGTCCAGTTTTTGCTTCATTTTAAGCTTGAAATCAAGCAACTGGCAGGTCAAATGTCTCTTGGTCTTTTGAGTTGTCTACAACATCCAGAAAATCTCTTACTACCTTCCAGCACTCTCTCATGAGGGCTCTGTCCACGTGTAACGGCTGAATGTAGACATCAAACTCCACAGAAGGCAACTGAAATGAGTAACCAGAAATCATCTTCCCCCCTATGCAAAACTCCCAAAAGCTCAGCAGCAGTGCCTTCCTCCAAACCAGTTGTCCACCTTTTCCTAATCTTTCCCCTCCCTTACAGCGTTTTCAGGTGTTTCAATACTTCCAATTCATGAGTCTTCCTACAGATGGGAAAGCCCCCTACACATAAACATTCTTGTACTTGACGGTAACAGAGTCGGCCAATGCTCTCCAGTTCCAAAGCAACAAAGGTTAAACCACTTCACAACCCCGTATTAAATTTTTCCCACACTGACCACAGCTCTCAGTTCCCCTCTCTTTCCTTGCCTGTAATTCTGTCGCCTACAGAAAAGTTACCAGAAATCTCGATCTTGAGTCATATCTTGCTATTACTCATCATTAATCACATTACACCTGGACTACTGAAATATCTGTTTAAAATATTCCAGGAATTCTCCAGCTCACTTAAGCACTCGGGGTCTGGAATGCTTTGGCTAGAAACATCTCTTTTTCCAGGAAACGGATGATATCATCCCATTATCTGTCAGCTGCGCTGCACTGCCCGTCATCCCAGGCTTCACAGCTCTCTGCTGATTTACTCTCCCATCCACCCAACTGACTCCAACATCAGCAGATACAAGAAGTTACGACAGTTCGCATAAAATTCTGCCATTTTCAAGTATTTGGCTGAAGCCATCAAAACGTACCCCTTCAGATTATCTTTGCTTTCCTTGGAGCAGAGGGAGGGTGAGCGTCGACCTCCTCAGGGACTCTGGAATGGTTGCGGTCCTCCAATGTGCTTGATTGATTGAGCAAATTATCCACATCAGAATTTCAATAGATTAATTGCAACATGAGCTTATTGCATGAACAGCTGCTAGTCACAGTCATTGTTCTGCTGTGCTAACTCCAGGCAAGGGCTGGGGAGAAAAGCAATCATTCAGGGGCTGTTTCTTCCCCTCAAAAATACTTAAGTCAAACTCATAGGCAGAATCTCTTTCCCTACACATGTTGCCTTGCCTAAATGCTCAGAAGATCGTGACTCTGTACTGCACCAAACATGGTTTGGTGCTTCTACACCAAGAGCTGGGAGATGCAATGAAAAGCCTGTAACACACTTGGACATCTCCTAGTGACTGCATTTTGCAAAACTCCCTTTTTCACCCCACCATGACCTGGACAGTGAGTAGCTGATAAAAAAAATCACAGGCATTTTCCACCTTGCAAACTCTTTGCAGTGCTAATGCATTCGAGAAGTTTCTGCCAAGAAAGGCTTTTCAAAGGCACAACTCACTTCTGAAAACCCAGTTGCGAGAAAGGCAAGGCCACGGGAACAGGTCAGCGAGAGCAGGAAATAGGTTTCTAACGTCTTATGTCACAGGGTTATGGCTTTTGGGAATAAGTAACTAAACGAGAGCTTATGCACACTAAACTCAAGACAACTAAAGCGCGGTATCACCCACAAGCAAACCAAATGTTCTGGACTTTCCTTCCCCAGTAATAGCAGCATCACCTGGATTCTTGCAAGTGATACAGAATAATGGGGAAGCCTGTGTCACAGCACTCTCCAAACTATCAAGCTGCAACAAGGTCTTTTACCATCTCATACCAACATGCTCTTCATACCAGTCCCTCTGCTGCCTTCTCCTAGTCTCTCCTCATCCAGGGCACGCGTGCTCTCTCTTCTCTCTGCTTCCACCTCCCCTCTCTTCCTTGACTGCTCTCTCTTCATTGGCTCTCAACCACTTAACAGAACCAGCCACAGCTGCACCTTATCTGCATCAGCCAACCCACTGCCCCTGAAGCCAGCCCACAGTGTATGTTAGCAATATTAATTAACCCAGCTTCATTCCTCTACAAGCCTGTACACTTTTTTTTTTTTAATTTATGGGGTTTTTTCCCCCTAAAAAACCTGCGTGCGTGTAGAGAAAAGCATACCCTTTGATTCAGACAAAAAAGCACTGCATATTCAGGCAACAGAAGAGTTCCTAAACTCTGGTTTTAGCAGGATCACAGATTAAATTAAAACACAGCAAAATATTACTGGAGCAACGAGAAAAGAGGAAGCGTAACCAGACAACCAAATTGGGTCAGCAAGGCTGCTGCACCTACCCCGCTGCCATACTTCCCAAGAGGCTAGGCAGGACAGGAGGAAAGGCTTGGGAAAGCCTCGGGGAAGGACTGGAATGGGACAATTCATTGCAAACCATATGCTGCAAGCACACAGCGATCAAGCGTACCGAGTTACATCAGTCACTAACGCAGCCCCTGACAGCTAACCACACGGAGCAGAACCATCTCCGGCGCACAGCTACACATGGCAATGCAATTACACCCGCGTTGCCTTACACGTCCTCTTGAAGACGACTGCACAACAACTATCAACACATACCAGACTATCACCATATTTCACACCACACCTACGGCTCATGTTAGGACAATCTACCCAGCAGCAGTTTTAAGGAGAGCTTGTTTAAATAAATAATGATGGGTGTATTGCATCCTTCAGTTATTTGTTTCACCCTTTTGGAACAGATTCCTTATTTATGCTCCTACTGTCCACAGCTTATCTGGAAAGCTCCCCTGCCACTTGAAGCCAGCTGGTGTGACTGAGCAAAACAGAATGACTCCTATTCTGGATCAGCTTTTACAGTCCCACCCTGGAGGTCTTTCTCCTTTATCTCCAACTCTTCCTTGCTCCTTTTCAACATCTGGGTAGCTCTCCCGAGGCTCCAGAAATAAGTGCACACTTTACATCCTGTTTCTCCACCCCCCGTGACATATTGTAACGAACACAGAAAACACATGCTCGAGTGTAATTTGTTATCTCATGCAGAGCCATTAGCATCAGCTTCCTTCCCTAGATGCAGTCAAGTCAAGCTCATAGACAAGTTTTCCAGGTTGCACATGCCACATGTCTCCTTGCTCCTTCTCTCCCTCTCCTCCCATTAGGGAATATCCTTCCTGCTTATCAAGCTCAAGGAAAAAGAGCCAAACCTAAAGCGATCTCTTGAGATACTGATCTGCCTATCCTATAATGCAAAGCAGCTTATTAGAGCCATTCAAACAACTCAAAAGCCACATAAAACCAACACAGATTTCACTCATCCCCCCCAGCACCACAGCACCTTGTGATTCCTAGCAATAAAAAGGTAACGGCACTGATGGGACGTGGTTTGGAAGGTCTCCAGCCTGTCTCAGCTGAGGAGCAGAGATCACCTAGGCCTCTCACAGCTCACACCACATGCTGCAGGCACGAGGGGGGGGGGGGGGGAGGATGGAAATCACCTACTCTGCACACTCAAGGGATAACTTCACTGTGAACCTAACAGATTTATATACTCTCCAGGAGGAAACTGAGCTTTGACACGCTGGTCAGCGTGCTTCCTGTCCTCTCCTTGTGCCAGAAGCTACAAAAGCTGCTAATCTCTTCCAGTTCTAGGTAGAGCGGCTGGCTCCTTCTTGCAGGCTCAACATCTGCAGCTCTTGAGCTCACTAGATCAAGAAAGTGGCCGACACAGATGGCAAGGCAAGAGTTTCCAAAGCTGGGCTATTCTTTGGCTCTCACGAGCTGGTTTCATTCACCACACAGAAAAAGCCTTCCTAATGCAGGGAAGCTCCTGGTGAAGTCAGGGTGGCTGGTAACGTCTTGCTCCTCTCCTATCTCTGACCCAAGTCAGAAGCCCACCAGTGGAAGACCCGCTGGCTCCACCAGGCTTTGGCATAAAGCCCGAGTACAGGGCACCAAATGGGATGAAGGTTTGGAAGCACAGAGGTAGCCGACATCCCGGAACATGACAAAACTCTGACAGTATGTGCATACATACGCTACTTGCTTGCTTATTGCTTCATTTGCTGCTCGCAAGCCTTTTAAACTCACCTTTTAATTCTGTTATTACAAAAGGAGGGGATGCAAATAACTGCCTGGTGTGAATTTAAGCAGGGAACAATCCGGTAACCACTGTGCCTATATTCAGAAAAAAAAAAAAAATGTGCTAGAAACACTCAATAAGAAATGGTGCTCTGAGGGGAAAACCCTTAACCTGTTGTAAATACATGGCCCTGAGTTACAGGAGCCGGCAGGCAGAAATCAGAATTAATTCTGTTTGAATTAAAATGGACTGCTAATTAAGAGCAGGCTTCATTATAGAGATTATATATCTCTAAAGACTCTTACTAAGCACGCACATTTTCATCCCCATGCTCAAACTAGCAAGCTAGAGCAAAATACTCTGAACCCATTTGTTTCTCGTCCTCCCTGACCCTAATGGCCATTACACATCTCTTCTGTTCAGTCTAGGGAACTGAGGGTCAGCCTTTGTGGGGGAGCCATGAGAAGGGCACGGCTGTGGCAGGGCCAAATGACACCGTGCCCCGTCCCCTGCCCGGGCGAGGACGGTGCCAGCGGCCGCCAGCAGCAGCCCAGCGCCGATTCCCAGGCCTCCGACTGGGCTCCCTGTTTCGCTTAGCAGAACAAAAGCTGCAAAACCAACTCGCTCAAAAAATGCCGAAAGTGACCCTGTCTAAGGATCATCTGCAAAATCTCCCCCACTCCTTGTGTTTTTAATGAAAAAAATATTTTCAATAGTAGAAATGTCAGGGTTGGGGCTAGATAAGCTACAGAGCCCGAGTGCCGAGTTTCATGGATGCAGACTGGTATTTAATTAGGGACAAGTACAGAAGTGACATGTCTGATTTCAACCCTTGAGAAATAAACTCAAATGTTGATGTAAGAAAAAAGTATCTCTCAAGTCATGGCCTGGTATTCCTCCCATTATTTGCCTTCCTATCGCCAACTGTTACTTTGAGAACTGTTTAAATACCAGAAACACATAGCCAAGTGTCATATAAAGCAGACCTATCATATATGACATTATTTCTCTACTACTAAATATGTTTTTAAAAAATATACAGTTAGTCCAGCGTACAGAAACTTGATTAACCAAAGTAGCCTGACAGCCTGAATGCAGAGAGATTTTTCCAAACTTCAGAGAATTACCTCGCTGTTAAACGTTGGGTCTCAGACCTCTATAACGCATGTCCAAAACCAGGTAGACCTCTTTTATACACACATTAGGTTGCTCTTTAAAACTTCTCTTTCCCAACATCACAATCAATCGAAAGAGAAAACATTTGTCACATCATCTCAAGTTGTATTACCCAAAGAAAAATAGTTCGTATCAGCTACAGCTCAGCAGAGTAAGTTAGGGAGAACCAAGTTGGAGTAACCTGGGACATCCATAAAGAGCCGGGCTGCCTGCCCTGTGCGACAGCAGCACACAAACACCGACACCGAAATAAGCGGCTCAGTATCACAGTTAACCACGGAAAGGTGATTTATTTAAAAATTGTATCCTGCCCCACTCAAACAACCACGTGCCAGTTGTTTTCTTCTGCATCCAATCACTCCTCCAAGAGCAAGCGCAGCTGAGCCTGCTCCTAATCTAATCTGTCTTAATGACTGCTTAACAAGCAGGACTCCGTTTGATACACCACTATTTTTTAACCATTTGGAGGCCTCCAGTTACCCTACAGAAGAGGAGAAAGGCAGAAACAGCATTCCATTACTAGTCTTCAGAGGAAGTGTTTGCTTTTGGATGGTGAAGGGTGAAGAAGAAAGGGGGGCTCCAAGGCTGCGCCCGTGCACGCCCTGCACCGCGAAGCAGCTTCCCTCTGCACACACCCATGGGTGCTCTTTGTGTATCTTACTGAGCAACTTCAAACAAAAAAATAATAATCTGGTTGGATACATTAAGGAAAACAAATAATTATTTTTTTTCAGCTGAAGGAACCAGTATCTTTGCTCTAGAACTTCTCTTTGCTGGCACAGTAAGAAAAAGTTCTCATAACCGAGCATAGATCATGTAGCCTCTCTGGAGCAAGACCACATATCTATTATTTACACTGAATTCGGAACAATGCTTGCAAATCTGACTTAAGTCAGTTAACTAAAATGTTAACTTTTGACAACTATAGCTTCTTCTGGCACAAAAAGCTCAGCGGTGCAATCAAAAAGTTTTATTCACCAACAGGTGCAGATGCACCTATTCTGCCTTCCCAACACAGCTGTAAAACTGCTGCTGCCCATTTTCAGCACCACACACCTTCTTCACATCATGCCAAGAACAGAGAACAACAATTTTGCTCCTGGAACACATGCAGCACGGGACACATTTTCCTGTCACATTCACGGGAAATGAACAGGCACATTTTCAGCTCTGTATCTGTCAGACTTGTTCTTTTAAGTTTTGCTGTCTCGAAGGAAAAAAAATGAAAACCTTTCTTCTAAGTACACATGACCACCATTCAACATGCTATCAAAAATGTTGGCTGAATGTACAAATTCTTATTTAGAAGAACATCAGAAATTTTGTAAAGGCACAGGGAAATAAGTCACTGCATTCAGCCAGTTCCTTCTTTTCTCCCCTCCAAACAGAATAAAGCAGGTTTCTGCTGGCCTTTTTTTTTTTTCCCCCCTTCGATCAGCTAACACTAATTTTTCCTTGTATGGTAGAGATTCTTACAACTATGGCTATTACAGACTCTGACCATACACCATTCCCTCCAAGAATGAGTAACAGTCTCATTTTCCATCTGCGCTACAGCGCAAGAGCCAAGGGCAAGCCACTGCCACCCGAGTGTTCGGAGCCAGAGTTTCAGTTTTGCCTTCTGCTCTTGTCAAAGGCCCACTGTTGAAAGCCTCCAAATAGGACTTCATAAAAGCAGCTTTTCAAGGTTCAATAGAAATTCAAATGAACTTATTTCCTTTGTGATGGATTTCTGAGTCATCTTTTCCAAGGGAGGAGAGAGGAAATATAATCAGAAAAGGGGGTTATTCCTATTCTAAAAGAGGGAGCAGATCCACACTAGTCATCCTTTATCTTGTCATCTTCCTGACCACAGTATTGTGAAAAGCCCACAAGCAGAAAGAGCAACAAACAGTGAAATACTGTGCTTTTTATATCATTAAGTCCTGCAACGAGGAGGAAGGGAAACCATAGTATCTTTTGACCCTGCCTTTATTACGCACACCATGCCTCCTGGAAGGGACAGTCCGCAAAGCGTTATGCAAAACCACATCATTCCTGGTAGCTTAGGAAGAAGTAAGTATTCATTAGGAGGCAGAAAACTTCCATTTCTGTGTGTCCTTCTTGCCTGAGCTGACAAAACCTGAAAGAATCTGCCACAAGACCACAGCTGTCCTACAGCGGGGGCAAAGAGTCCTGCTCCCCACTCCCATAAACTACTTCAGTGGGGTATACCGTAGCTCCCAAGACCAGAAAGCTGGATGCATGGGGAGATGGGTGGTGGGGCTGAGGGAAGGTTGTAGCCAGTCCTGGCTCACCCAGAGGCATGCAGCTCAGGTGAAATCGCAACCTCCAAAACTGATCGGTGCCCCTCTGCAGCAGGTGATGCTGCTGCCCGGCATGCAAACAGGGGTTATCCTGATGGCTCTTGAACTCTTCCCTTTAAGAAACATTCTGTGGGACTCCACCTATCTGGGAGCTCACTATCATCACAGCAGATACTGGAAAACTATAGTGCTTTCTACTGAAAGCTTAGAAAAATCCTAAAAAAACCCAACTCCCAAACCCTTTTCTCAGTAACCGAAAGGAACACTGACTCAAATTTCTAGCCTGCACATTTCCTTTACTCTCCGTCTAAAAGAAAGATTATTTAGATGCAAGGGTGTCAAGCAATATGAATCATCTTTAAAGTATTCAGTTTAATTAGACAAGGATAAAGAGGTTTAAACAGTGTCACTGAAATCTAATTCTCTGTATTAACCTCTGTCATAAGGCAAAAGAGTGAAATCAGTAAAAGTGAAAAAGTGATGGTTTAGCTAAGCTTATTTGTTACAGCCACTGCTCTTGAACAAAGTGATTTTTATGGCCATGAACCTCTGTAAGAGCAGAAGTCAAGGTCACAATAGCAATAAATCATTCTGGGGGAAGAACTGTACTGTAACCTCCCATCTGTGCACCACAGGAATAAAAGGCAGCTGTGACTAGCTACTCTGAGAGTAAGTGCTACTTAAAAACCATGGTGTACCTATGCTGCGGCATGTGCTAGTGAGACAGGTGAGTCAAGGGAACGTCACGGAGTGGCAGCTCATCCCCGCCTTTGGAAGAGCTCGCCCTGCACAGAGATCAATAGCAAGCTGTGGACCTGTGTCCGGACTTCACTTACACTCCACAAGAAAAATGTGAGTCTCTTAAGAGGATACAAAACAGGTGTTTAGGATTTCAATTCAGACTAGACTTTTTGTTGCAGAACAGTTGACTTTGCTAATGCTATAATATATTTGGGAAAAAGGGATGGGAGAGGGTGTGAACGAGGACAGGAAACGAGAGATGAGGCTTCAAAACCGAGCTGTGTGTTTTCTTCTGCATGGACAGAAACAGACAGCACTTAAATGCTATCTCAAATCAAGCTCAGTACAGCTTTATACTTCCACGAGAGTGTTTCTTCCACCACCAGCTCTGAGTACGGCTTTTACAGAAGAAAAAATTTTATAGCTTAGCTATCGGAGCAACCTCCAAGGTTTCTGCCTACAGGGGCACTTTTGCTTGGAGCACCTGGAAGTTCTCTTGACCCAGTAGATAGGCTAGAGGGGAAAAACCAACCACCAAACCAAGTCAAAGTCCATACATTTTTAGTGTTCTTCTCTGGGCACTCAAATGGCATTGCTGCCCGTTACTTCACAAACAAGAGAATCCTCCAAAGCAGGTTTGGTTTTACAGTGTCTCATCAGAACCAAACAGCTTCAGTAAAGAACTGGTGGGTCTATACCATGCAAATATTCAATAAAAAGCATAGCATAAGAGATGACAGCAGAAAAAAACCAATGCAGCGAGTGAGACACACAAACTCTTCAAGTCTGATTTTAAAGAGGAAGCCTGAATAGTGATCATTTACTACCCCCATCATTATACAAGAAAATGATATCATCAGCAAGACGAAAGACTGTACAGAGAGACAGCAACATTTATTACTTCCCAGCTGAAATCAGAAAAGGCTCAACCTGGAAGCAAAAGCTTCAGCTCCTCTGCGGTAGGGTAATTAAACACAGAAGCGGCCGAACAGTAAAGGCTTCTCTTTGCTGTCATATGGACCTTAAAGGTGCATTCAAACCTCTTCCCTAAAGATAAACTTTCATCCAGTTATCAGGATACATTACTGGGCTGAAGTAGATGGAAGTCTGCATTTCCCTTCTGATCTCCCATGACACATAGAAGAAATGGGACCTGTCCACATGGAGCTCAACATTCCTGTAATACTTTTGGCTGTCTATTAAAATAGAGTGACAGTCGTACTACTTTTGGGGCTGTAGAGCAGCGCTCTTATCTGCACAACAGCTCTATGCACAGCAGAAAGGCCTGGGGAGGTTAAGCATGGCACTTCTGCTAGAGGAAAGAGCTGTTCCTCCTTGCTGGCGAGGCATGGTCTCCAATTCCGAGCCACAGGCAAAGCGTCTTTGTAGCGCAAAGTATTACACAGTCCAGCTGTTGCTCATAACAAGGACAACGAAAGGGATACGGTTTTGCATGGCATAGTTCAGTACAAGTGAAAACTATGCAAGCCAAGAGAAAGACCTAATTAATTATTTCTGGTTTCTCAGGACTGAAGGCGAGAGGGAAATTCAAACGCAAACAATGCTGTGTTGCTAATATGCAATGTTGCAATGTAAAGAAGTGAAAGTTAAAGCACAGCAAAAGCCCATGTCAATTTTCAATAGATACAGCCCTAACGTATATTAATACTTCTGACAAGCCAGGAATGTCAGATTTCTAAGCACAATATGAATCACATTAGAATTAAGAACAGCTGAGCCTGCACAACAGATTATATAAGTATTTATGAAGCACAGGAAATACCCTGAGCCAGCAAGTTCAGCTGTATATACCAGTATAATAACTGTTATACTACATGTATCTGATAAAAAGCCACTTTATTGACAAGATAACTACAAATTAACAAAGTACTAGATAAGATGTTGAACATCTGGGCAAAAATGTAGGGGCCATTAAAAACGCCCTTTAAAACAAGGGGTCTGCTCTCATTAAAAGCAGTTCTCTTCCCCAAACAGAAGGCAGGCCAATGTATTGCAGAAGCAATTCAAGTTCAGCAAGGTAGATTTCCAAAACTTTGGCAAAATGTCTCGAAGGGAAAAGCAATCAGTGTTGTACCCAAGCTTGGGAAGAAGAAAACACAAACCACAAGACTCAATTAGCAACAGAGGTTATTTGAAGCTATTTAGCAGATAAGATTGAAAATGCCCTTATCTGGATCATCTTTCAAAGAAGTCTTATTTGGAATTGTTTAAAGTGTTTTCTAATATTGGTTGATAACCGATGATACTCTTAAAGAAAGCCACTTAATTTAATTCACTTGGACATGAGCAAATTAAAAGCAGAGTTAGGGGATATAGCACTAATAACGCAGATATAAGGTTTTGGTGTGCCCTCAGTCAGTTTGATCCATTATAATAGTAACTGGTTGCGATGAGAAAGAACTTTGCTAAGCATTTTTGAGTCTTAAAACACCACCACAAGATAAATCAGTGATCCGGGATGAAGCACTGAAACCGAAGTCAATGAAAATGCAAAGTAAGATATTTTGGTTTTTTAAAAAAAGGAAAGTATTGATTCTTTAGCCAAGCAAGCAGATTGAAATAAAACCAAAGTATACAGAAGTCCTGAGCAGTATCACAAAAACTAGCACCACATTAGATTTTTCACTTAAATTAACAACAGATCAGTAGCAAACTCAGTTACACTGCCACAAAGGTGTGATCCTTCCCCCCAGCCACTGCTCGAGGCACACATTAAAATTATCACTGCCACCTTAATTATCATCCCCATCTCCTCTTCCTCACAGTCTTTCCTTTCCAAGCTACTCTGCCATTGTACAGTGAGGCAACAGTGCAGAAGAGGCTGACACTGTAGGAAACTAATGCCCCTGAGACACGCAAAGGACAGAGGGGACAGCATTAAGCCTGACACGCTACATCCACAATATCCTGAAGCTGTGGCAATGGCACATTCTTCTGATGAAAGACCAGGAGGGGGAAGCTGCCACCCATTTTGAAATGACAAGAGTAGATGTATTTCAGACAACACCCTACCTCCCCTTCTCAATCCCGCTCTATACATCTCAGTTAACGTTTGCTTTGTATCTGCTTTCACAGCACCCTCTTTTTCTAACCTCACAGTCTTGGGTCCACACTTCTGGATGCCCGCTCAGCTGCCCACCCTACTTACACACTCAACTTCAACAAGTATGGATTCACTCTCTTCAGACTCAGCCTGAGAGCTGGCGTGGAGGGCAGGTTGCGGAGAGGAAGAGAAGGTCAGCACTGGTATCAAAGACTAGAGCTGGAAGCAGGCAGGTGCCCATAAATACAAACACCACCAGAGCTCAAGATAAGGTGCTCAGGAAACCAGAAGAGGTCTGAATTATTTTTTCCAGGTAGATTACAGATAAGTAGGGACAAAAAACCAAAACAAAAAACACAACACAGGCATCAGTTGTTTGCTTGTGCATGCAAGAAACATACAGGCAAGCTCCTCCAGCCGGGTACCTGCTTTGAATGACTTTTCAGGGTCAGACTCAGGGCTTGTGTAACAGTTTTGTTAAGTTCTCTCTGTGGCACAACTCAAAACCCCTGTAATCACAGCACTAAAAGGTGGGAATGCGAATGCAAATCCCCATCCTTAATTGTTTTGCCTGGTTCAGAGTGGGAACTTTAATTCAAGTCTTCGACTCATCAGGAGGGTGCCTGAACCATCAGAAAACACAGTGATTTTTTTTTTTTTCTGGCTCACTAACCACTAAACAGCTCACACAAAGTAGAAAAGGAACAGACTCAAATACTCATGCAGATTATTTTATATTAAGGACATTCAAACTTCTGAGCCTAACAACCCACATACCAAACATTTCTGTAAGATCAAAAGCCACATTTTCTGCTCTCTCTCACACACACAATCCCACATCTCAACTTCATCCTCCAACCAAACATCCTAGTCACTTTATTTTCAGGCTGATCGCTCTCTAAAAATTATTTAGTTTTGCTTCCTCACAGCTATACTATTGAAACCCTTTACGAGACGAGCAATATCCAGATAGCCAAGGGACAGATCTCCAAGTCAAGCTGCTTGAGACAGGCATAGCTTGGAAGGCACATTCCAATAACCCATGTCCTGCAGCTGGGCACTCTTGAGGTTTAAAAACTAAACACTAGATGAAGCTGAATCTAAATTTCTATTATCCCATGCAGATGCTGTAAGTCAGGTAGTAACAGACAAGAACCTAAAAATCACACAGAATCGCAGCCGAACAGGACATAGACATGTAAGTACGCGCAGCCTGGCTTTAGGCTTACACACGCCAGTGAGAAGGGCAGCTCTCGCTGTTCCAGCCAACAAGATGCTACTCCAGTTTGCAACCCAGTATTTTAAACTCATGGTGAATGCAGGCTGCTGGCTCCAAGCAAGCATGCATCCAAAGAACCAAGGAACCTGCTGTTACACTTTATGCGTATAAAATGTAATCTGCAGTGGCTTTAAAATAAAAGGAGTGTACATTTCATTGCAGATCTACTTTAATCTGCTGTATTACAGAGCAAGATACGTGAAGTTTCTCAAGACACAAAATGGACAATCAAACTGAAATGACTCTCACCAACTCAGCACTAGATATCAGAGCATTTCAATAATTATCAAAACAGGCTGTATTTTTTTGGAGGGGTGGGAGGAATTGTCAACTGATTGCTTGTAAATTTGGCCCCAACTACAGAATCTCTATCGGCACTCCTTCACAGAGTGTTTTGCAAATACTTTCCAAAAATATTCTCCTCATTAGGCCATAAAGCAAGGAGCAGGACTGCAAGCTGGCCATCCAAATCAATTTGTTCTTTCACACTAGATTAACGCTGAGTAACCACCACCTTCAGTGGAGTTACAATGGTGTAAGTCAGAAATAAGGACAGAATTTAATACAATACTTCCATTAACTCTTAGTGACTTGTGACAGAACAGACTATCTTCTATTACATCTGGAGAGCACCAAGACTGCAAATAAACTATTTTTGCAAGTCAGAACAGAAGAGTTATGGCCAATTTTGTGGTCTTTAACAAAGACTAAATGCCCTTTGCTATATCTCAGTTGTTTACAGTCTTACATATTCTTTTAAAAGCATTTACCCTTACATAACCTACTGCCTGCAAGCTTGCTTTTCATTCACCTTTCCCAGACCTTTTAGGAGTATTTCACGGATGCTGAGGGGTCTGCAAAACACTGTGGCAGATCAAGTCAAAGTCTGGGAAATACTCACTTTCTGTAGCACCCACCACTCTCAAACACACTTGCTGTAAGACTACACAAACTCCACTCTACAGAAAAACCTGGCAAGTTTAGAGAAGGCATAGAAATGCTTTCAGACCCTTTACAAGCACCCTCTGTAGATGTGTCAAACATCATTCTTGCAAATGTGAAGACGAGCCTTAACAGCACTGAAAACTTACCTAGGACCTCACAACAGCAGTCAGCAGCACTAGAGATCCCAGATGTGGAGGAAACAGCTGGAGTTCCAACTTCTTCACTAGACAGCTGGAGATTTCCCAATAAAAGTCATCGCAGCTTTCAATCCCAACTTTTTTGCTGTTCCAGCTGCACGTTGTGGATGCCTGGGGAATGCGCTGGCTAAGGAACTCCCGGTAGCATGGTTTCATAAAGCAATGTATATATCTGGTTTGTTTCTTATTGTCATGGGATTAAATCACATGTTGAGCTTTACTTTGGCTAATAACCTAAGTCAAGAAGTAGAACCATACAGGAGAGATTTAACACACCCATGATATAGCAAACGAGCAAACTTTAGCTTTTCAATACTATTTCAGTTTCAAAGAACAGTATAAAGCCTCTGAGGTGGTGGTAGCCCCAACCAAAGCAGAAGGGAGAGACCAGAGCAAAGAGAATTTAAATGCTTCAGTCCAGGCTGTTTGCAGAAAGACATGGCAGCGCATGTTCTTTGCTTGTTTTTATCAGCTCCATTACTTTTGCTTTCAAAGGTACAAAAGTTTTGTTATACACTACAGTAAAAAAAAAAAAAAAAAAGTGTTTTGCTATATGAAATAACTATACTTCCTTATCGTACACTTATACCAATATATGGAAAGATTGTATATTCTAAACACTTCATTTGCCGACAGCTTGTAAATCATGTTTTTTTTAAGTAGTAACATTAGTCAGTAATAGTTTTAAACTTAACAAGTGAACACTCAAACAGGAAATACGATACATAAATGGGAACAAAGTCTTTAACACAGCATTCAGTAAATACACCAGTCAAAGCCTGGCCAGTCTGTTAGTAACCACCATCAACAGTTCTCAACACAACCGTTGCTTGTACAGTGTACACACTCCCCGTGATGTTTGTATAGCTTGCTACTGAGCAATGGAAAACAATCTCTTTTCTTTTCCTACTACCCTTTAGCAGTAAGGCCTTTAAATCTAGTCTCCTTCCCCCCCAGATTTTTAGGGTCCAAAACCTTACTGCAACTTCTGGATGTTGCATTACTGTCATGACTGAAGCCAAATGCTTCCAGTTCCCATTTGTGTGCCAGGATAATTCATATACATCTCCCTCACTCAACTTTTTTTACTAGTAGTAAATGGACACCAAAGAGATTCAGCT
Source organism: Falco biarmicus (assembly GCF_023638135.1). Lineage (NCBI taxonomy): Eukaryota > Metazoa > Chordata > Aves > Falconiformes > Falconidae > Falco > Falco biarmicus. The sequence goes on along the minus strand of NC_079294.1, from coordinate 66,654,645 downwards.
GCACAACGTGACCTCTATTTGGCCCATTTTTGTATCTTAGTACATGAACTTGAGGAGGAAAGGCGAAACTTCCAGAAAATCTGAAGTGGCTGCACTGGAATCTGAGCAGGGAAAACCCAGCTACTCATAGCCAAAGACCAGTTTGTTCTCCCTTCTGAAGCCCAGCTCTAAAGTGAGTTTTATGCTCATACTTACTGGTAAGAATCACATTAATATTCATGAGACATCTGAACTCCTGTCTGTGGGGCCAAATGTGAGTACCAAATGCATTACCAGAGTCACATGCACTGGAGACGGGAAAAGGAGTAGATGAGACAGCCAAACATTGAGAGATAATGTGTAAAGTGGTATTACGTTGTTAAAACATTAATTAGAAATAAACAGAACATAAACAAAAAATGGTTTAACCAGGTTTAACTTTTTTCTTTTTTTAAAATTCGAATTGACCCAAAGCAAAAACTTACATTGCAAAGGAAGAACAAAATACATTATGATATTGGTAACACAGCATTGCATGGAAGCTAGACTTGTGGGCAGGCTGCAAGTTGCTCTTGTCACAATGTCACTGGGGTCTCTTGTCAGATTTAACTGAGAAACTTAGGATCCAGTTTTTTCATCTAGCCCAGGTCCACCCTGGTAAACATTCTACATATTCGCTTTTGCCTCTGGGTATTTATCTGACGAGTTTCTCTGGATACGTTCTCCTACAATTGCCAACTAGAGCCAGAAAACTGAATTTTCCACACTATCCTGAGGAAGCCAAAGTTATTCCAAGCGTGAGTGATAGTGAATTAAAAAAGAAAACCAACCAACCAAACACAAAACAAACAAAAAAAACACTCAAGAGCTTTTCAAACTAACAAGTATTGTCTATAATGTAAATAGTTTAGAAATATGGTAATTAAATAATCTAAAAAAAACACTCTTACTCTGCTGTACATTTATAAACATAAATATTTACAAAACCTTTGTTTTGTTTTAAAGGATGAGGTTTGCAGTTTGTTAATGAACAGAGTCTTTTGCTCATATTGATTCTTTGGTGTATTTGCCAATTTAAGGTTTATTAAAAGTGTTCAACCGTGAATTTTAAGGTAACAGAACTAGGCTACACAACAAGCGTATATTATGCACTTCTCCTTCCACATTCTAGACCAAATGAAAAAACAAAGTTCAGTTTGTTCTTCAAAGTATTTCAGATAATAAAAAGAGACCAAATTCCCAGTACTGAAATTTGGATAGGATTATTAATGAATAATCACACTTCACTTGCACTCGAGCACATGTATAGCTTAAGATAGTGAAGGGGACTATCAGTAGGTTCAGACACACACATGTGCTGTGGCGCTTTGCAGAATCAAGGTCAGGGAAACCAGCCACAAGAGATGGCTTAGCAATGTAAGACAAGGTGAGGGCTTCCCTCCACCTTGGGGAAGGGAGAGGAGCTAGGATAAAAACTGATTTAAAAGAAAGGCTTTTTACTGGCCTGAAATGTATGTGTGTTCCCTTTAGATGTCAGTTACTTAAAAGAAATAACCAAAAAACAAACCTCAAACAATAAATAATGGAATTACACATTTCTTCATTAAATAGCATTCTTGTTACCAACAAAGTCTTCCATAATTTTCTTCAGTCACAGCAACAGACAGAACAAATAATTTGCCCTTAATATAGATTGCAACTAAAATAGACTCTAGATTACCTTAGAAAATATTACTGTAAAAATTCAGTGGAGAAGGACATTGGTTTAGACCAACTTACAAATGTAGTGAACAATATTTTTTAAAAAAAAAAAAAAAAAAAAGCAATTTTAGGGTTCTGATCTCACATCATAAAACTGAAGATTCATGCTTAAAACCTGCGAGTCAATGCTTAACATCTGTCCTGTCTCAGTACTGGAGAGCTTAAAGATTGTAACGGCTGGGGTTTTTTGTTTCGATAGGAGCCGGCAGACACCATCACACACACGAGCTCACACGCACACCCCACCCACGCTCTCAGCTTGTCGCTGCTACAATGCCACCCCCATCACATACAACCTGGAGGAAGCACTCTGTAAAGCTCTGCTGCCTAGAGCTGAGCACCACACGCGCTGTGTGGCGTTAAGGCTGGACGTACTTGCTCGCTCATGCTGCTGAGACACGAACTTTTTGGTCGCTGCTCAAGCAGGCTGGACTTGAACCCATACAAGTTGGAGATAAAAAGGTTCAGCATCCCATTACCAATCTTCTGAGCCATGAATCTCCAAAATCACTTACTGTTTGGAAACCTGATGCAATGCCAGGGACAATAGAGAAAGACAATTCTCCTTGCTTGCCATAATTGCGGAACGTCCATTAGCAGTGATAAGGTTCATGCTCAAGGAACTGCAGTCTAGGGTTATAAGATATTAAAAGAAACTAGCACATTAAATAATATAATATTAAAAGGAACTAGCACATTAAATAATATATCGGCTTCACCTTGCTTTTCATATTTTTAATATTAAATGTTTTGAAAGTGACAGTGTTAAACTTAAAAGCTACCACCGTTCCTTTCATCTCCCCACTTCCATTGGTATAATTGGTACAAAAGCACTCCTGATATTAGAGGCTCTTTTGGAGCCAGTAGGATGGCAAAACAAAAGTAGAGCACGCTGGCAAGAACCTTATGACGACTCTGTAATCTCTTGAAAATAAAGAGAGTGAAACAACTGCACATTTTGGCCCAATTTTTTTTTTTGATAGCAAGAACTTTTTCTTTTTATGATAAGAAACAAAACTCTTTCACAAATCTTTTGGATATCTAGTATGAAAAACACATCCAGTAGCCAAATTTCTTTTAGTTGCTGCTTTCAGATTAATTGCAAAATTTAAACTTCCAATATGAATGCGGCTTTTCTTGTTAGTGCACATATAAAATGCATCTTAATAACTTATGTGCACTTCCCACTCTCTAACCTGAAACTGAATTTCAGAGCAATCAACAACAAGAACAAAAAAAACCATCACTGCTTTTTAAACAAAAGGGTTTGACCAATTCCTTTTCTTATTTTTAAGTGGACATGATTTGGCTGAGAACCCGTACATAAAATTTTAACTGAAAGTGAAAAAAAGCAGGTTATACATTCATGAAATTCAGGGAGTAATAACGAACAGCAACTGCTGCATCACTTTGTAATGTCATGTCAACACTACAGCAGGGCAGCAGTTCCTATTCTCACAAATAATGCACCGAGACTAAATGAGGAATAGTGTGCGTAGGGGAATCACACATGAAGGTAAAATACATTAGAAAGATTATTGCACAGGAGGCACTGTATGAGAAACAGAATACATTGGCTTAAAAAAAAAAAAACCAAACACCTCCAGATTTGTTTACTCTTTAGTTAATGTAAAAAAATTCAGCGGCTATGCCTCTTTGTAGTGTACTGCCACTGTTAAAAATAGACTTACAAACAGCCACCCATTATAACAGGGAATGTCAGGAAAGAAGAGGGCCTGAATTTTATGGGCATCCCAACTATAACACTTAGAAGAATAATATGAAAAGAGCCAACGCATAGACCCTCAAATTGAATAGGGTAACTGCATTTTTCTTTAATTTCCAAATCATACTCGTACAGTACCCTACCACACATTGATTATCAACTCTTCCCTTTATCCTGCAAAAACATAGACCCTGGCAGAGACAAGAGTCCCAGCAGATAACAGGGCTCTAGAGGTCTTTCTATCAGTATCCTTTTGCAGGACCAGTGCCTTGATTTCCAAATTTTATTTTCTTGAATAATCGCTCAGCATGCCAATTCAAACCAACCACTTCCCTCGAGAGGCTACCTTCCATCTTCACTGCAAGTCTGCACACTTAATGTGAAAACAAACAAACAAAAAGCCAACAGCAATTTTTAAAATGTAATATTGTATAGAAAGCTTGGACCTTATAAACTTGGACCAAGAAACCAAAAATTAAGACCTTCTAGCGTGTGGTATAAAAAACCCAAGGAAGTGTATACCTGCCTTCTGACTTCACAGAAAAATCAGAATTTGCATAGGATATACTTTGTGCAAGGCAACAAGCCTCTTCAGTATCTGGAATATAACTAATCTTGCTCAGAGTTCTTCTCTTCATGGATATCAGATATCATCAAATTTGTGTTTTAAGTAGTCTTTCATGACCTTGGCAATGGGTAGTTCATCAAGTAGTTTTAGGTTTTGAAGGCCTATACATTGACGGATTTTAATTCGGCATAGATCTTGCAAGTTTCTGGGCTGTCCTGAAAAGACAAAAGGAACACATAAAAGTAAAATGATCACATTTTAAACATACATTAAGAGATCATTTACTCAGTAAAATCACAGGTGTTTACTATTTTCTAAGAGGCAGAGGGAAGGGAACAGTACAACAGAAAAAGGGAAGTCAGTATTTTTCTAATGAACAATTCAATGAATTCAAGGGATGAATCCTAAAAATATTTTTCCATGCACATAATTTTGCTGATGCCAGTGTAAAGTGACATTATCCATGTGAGGATTCCCATGAGGTGGCAACACATGCTTAAGCATTGTAGAACAGCATAACTCCTCCATTTAACTTTTTGTGGGTTTTTTTTTTTTTCTTCCTATCCTTGTAACAGCTGGGGGAAAAAAACCCTCAGTCTTGCTTTTCTTCAAACATTAAGACAAAAACTTATGTTCAACTGTAACAGGACTAGGCGTTTCCTTAGAGAGTGAAGCTTTATAAGAGTAATACAAGGATCACGTGGCAGAGTTAGAGGTTGCTTTTTCTTTTCTAATGAAAAGATGAGGCCTTTAGATGCTTTGGATGCAGACACCACCTTGTCAAACAGAAAGAGATGAAAATACAAGTTAACCACTGTCCACAGAGGAAAAGTTTTACTGGTATCACACAAACTACAGAATTTCTAGCAAGGATTTTTTCCAAAGTAATCGGTTCCATTTCATTTTTAACAGGAAACTATTCAACCACCTTGAAAAACGGTCCCCCACGCAACATAACGCAAGAAAGGTTAACCTAGCCTTGCCTCTGAACATACCCAGCAGAGGATCCCAAGGAAGAAAGAAAGAGAAAAAGAGCAGAACAACAGACATTGAGAAATCCTGTCCCGATATACCCTGATCACACACAGATCTATGTCTTTAATAGCTGCGAATGGCTTGCCCTTTGTAAATCTGTCTAATGTTTTTTGAACCCATTCATATTTTCAGAACCCAAAACATCCTGTGGCAACAAGTTTCACAATATAATTAGGCGTTGGCTGGAAAACTACAAAGTACTTTTATTTATTTTAGATCTGCTTCCTGATTGCTTTGTTGGGTGCTTACCATTCTTTAAGTCACAAAAAAATAAACCAATCCAAGTAATTGTTCTCATGTCAGTCATGATTTTACATACCTTTATATTAATCTCCATCCTCCACTCACGCTCAGTACCTCTTTCCAAAGCTGAAGATTCTATTTAATAATCTCCCACCATGGGAACCACTCCAAATCTCGGACCAAAGCAGCTGCCTGCCTTTGTGCTTTTTCCTCATTCAGTTACACCTTTTTTAAAAATTATCCCAATAACACACTGAAGCTGGGCTAGTCAGTATCTTGATCATTGACTCAGCTGTGTCATGGCCAAAAAAAAAAAAAAAAAAAGAGGAGAGAGAGAGAGAAAAAGAAAAGAGGCTTCCACTGTTATGGCACCCAATGGCTGTCGAAGTCAAAATACTCGGCACCACGAACAATGTAGGTGCTTATGCTGGCATCAAGATAATCTGTTGCCAACAGAGCAACTTACTGCAGTCATTATTATCTGTATAATCTTTAATGGTAAAAGACGGTGCTTGTTTTTGCAAAGAAAGGCATGGCAATTTTATTGAGCTGACTGCTTGACTCAATCGTTTCTTTAAAAAGCAGTTCAAAACAACAAAAGCGACTTTAAATTTCCAATTAGCTGCCTGACATTTCCAGAGCTGCCACCAATTCAGCAGGACATTTTTGAATGAGGAAATGGCTTCCATAGGGGGCTCAACGTGGGCGGGCTTTACAGTGGACAGTAGGATGCTGTCAGCTCACCGGGCACAAACCTGTTCATGGGAGACAGGAGAGTTTTTCTCGCCCAAGCTGGCCCCAGAGCCCGTCCCTTCTTCCACCCTCCTGCTAGTTCAGCAACAAACCTTCTATCAGCTAAATAGACATTGACATTATGAGTTTATTAGACTTTCCTGGTAAGCACAGAGTAAAGAGATTATGAAACTATTTCCTGTTTTCTACTTTGGGCATTCTGTACATGGTTTCAGTTACCCTTTACAGCAAGTTCCTCCTTTTTTCCCCCTGCGTGGGCTTTTCTATAGAAATGGGCTGACAGACAGGTATACACTGGGATTTATCTTAAGCACCAAAATTATCCGAGGTAAGCTAGCAGAAGTAATGCATGAAAATAGTCTCGGTCTGTTTTTAAAGAAATTAGATTTGAAATTAAAGAACATGAAACTTTGAGTTTCCTTCACAGAAGTTTAAAATACTTTTATTATACTTACCACCACAGTACCTAAACGTCAATTTATTTTTAACTATATCCTTTAGCCATGCTTAGAATACAGATCATTAGTTACTTTGTCCACTGGTGGTTTCTTCTTAGCATTTTATTATTTTTTTTTCAACCTGAAGGAATGAATTTATACAACTCTAACAGCTGAATGCTCAAGCTTCTGGGGAAAAAAAGTTACTTTTGGTAAGAAACCAAGCAGAGGAATCTTTACGGTGATAAAGAAATAGTTCTAATGCTTTAAATGTGAATGTAAGTAAGGTTCAGAAAGGATGCACCTTGTTACCTGCAAATAACAGAGTTAGAGGGCAATAGAGATGTGTATTTTCTGTAGTAGAGCACACAATAATACAGCTATGAGACACTGATTTCTGGTTTCAGAAATGAATGCCTTTTAATTAACATCCTATGGGTTTTTTGAGAACAAAATGGAACAGACAACTTAAAATACCCAGAAGAAATTGGTCATCAGTTAATTCAGAAAGACCCGATTATCAAATATATGACATTTTCCCCTGATAAGCCTAAAAATATTTCCTGAGAATGTGTTAACAATGGACATTTCCAGTGTTAAGCACCAGTTGCTACATCTAGTGGCTGTTAGTGTCTTAGGTCACGCCTCGCAAATTCCAGGGTTATTAATGCATTTGTGATTTATTAGAAACGGTGTCTAGAACACTTACTCATTCTTGGTTGCATCTGAATGAAAGAGAAAAAAAATAAAGGATTACAGACCAATGTCAGTGAACCTTGGTTTGGCAAATGAAAAATGTTATCAGTAATTCAACAAAGTAAGGCAAGTTCAGTGATGAATAAAGTTCTGCTTAAAAACGATTTGGAAGTAGCAGCTTTGGTTATATCCTGCATCACAAGTTTGGAAAGTTATTTAGGCAAATAAGCAAGAAAGGAAGGGAATTAAAAAATTAAGAAACAAAAAAACCCCACAAACAGAAAAGGTAAGATTGACCTAATTACCATTCTCATGCAAAACAGTGACATAAAACTACTGATCAACATTAAAAAACCCAACACATCCCTGACCCAGCCGCAGAGGGACACCTTGCCGATAGCAGTGCTGCTATGCTGGAGCAGCCGGGTTATTGTCAGGCTGCTACACAACCTCAATTACCGTCAAGGCAGCAAACACCTGCCGCTGTTGTAGAGCTGAAGGTTTGCTAATGTGTTCACCAGAACAAGTTAGATACTTCAGTCGGCTTGTTTTGCACACCTTATAGTGATAATCAAATAAATTAGAAGTATTAATTACAGGAGAGAGGGAAAAAAAAAAAAAAAAGAGATGTGTAGCTCATCTTTTGTCTTGAACAGCTTGTGCTACGTGCTGCCACAGAAAGCAGAAATCCCCACCAAAGCACTTCTGTATAGTTTCCTAAGCATGACAGAAAAGTTACTTCCAAACAGAAGAAATGTAAAACACAGGGTTATAAAATTGAGGAATTGCTTTTTTGATTTTTGTTTCTTTCTAGAGGCAGCAGACTTCAGTGCATATAAAATCTAAACATCTAACTCAGTTCTTCAACTGCTAACAAAGAAAGTTCCTGAGCTTCCGCCTCCTCCTCGAATAATTAATCATTATTTTACTTAAATAATGAAATACACCTTTTAAATTATTATTAATAGATTGACCTTCTTCAGTAAAGCAAGGGGGGCTAAAAAGAGCATGTTTTCACAGCAAGGAATTCCAATTAATCATGAATTTCCACTCAATAGCCCATTCCTTTCCTTTTTGCAGTTTCGAGATATTTCTGCTATTCTATCTGGGAGTTTCCTATCCTAGAAACAGACAAAACTTGCATTTAGGGTTTATTACCTATACAAAAGACTGTAGATCAGCATTACAGCTGCTCCACAACTTACACATTTAGACCTCCGCCTGTTCATTTTTCCTATGCAGCCCATGCTCCCCAAGAAATAAAACGCTAATTCACCGAATAGGTGTATTTGTAAGGATCATTTAGGTGTAGCATTAGACCTAGTACCTCTGACAACACTGATTTTTAGAGACATTCACCCAGTTTCAAACAAAAGTGTTGTAATGGTGAGAAGGGGGAATCCCTACCAGTTTCCTCCTCTGAAGGTACACGGGCCCCCGTGCAAAGCAAAAATCATGAACTGACCTGTTCTGTTACCCAAGAGAAAACTTAGGAGTAACTGAAATGAATATGCTTGTTTGCTACAAGAACTTTCTCTCTGATGTATTGTGCTGCCTACTAAAAAAAAATTAACCAAACCAAAAAACTTTAAAAGCAAACAATCAGTGTCATTGGTTTGAAGTGCATACATAGTTTCTGAAGAAGTTAAAAACCAAAAAAAACAACATCAGTTACATTTCAGAAGCTGCCCACAGTTTTCGCTGCAATATTAATGCATTTCTCTAGAAAAAGAGCTTACAGTGTTACTTCTCAAACTGAGCCTCTGCCTCCCCTGGGAATTGTGAAAGGCTGAAAACAGTAGCAAGAAACCATTCGGTAGTTTCTTTTTAGTGACAAAGGAAACTTAAAAATTAAGAGTTTTGTAAAACATTAATTAAAAAAAAGTTGAAACCAGGCTGATACATGGTTGGCAGCAACTCAGTTCCTCTAGAGTATCAGAATAAGTATTTATATCCAGAGCTAACTATTAAATCCATCCCTTATTTCACAATTGTGAAGGAACTCGGCTACTACCAGCAACAAAATTTAATCACAATTTTGTTGGCTTCAGGGTGTGTGTGTGCGGAAAATTAAACACTGAACTTATCAACTGAAAACTCACATCCACCAGCCGAGAAACTCACTGATGAGGATGCACAAACAGGATCATGCTGAAAGGATGCCATTACCTAGTAAATGGCTGTTGCTGAGCTGAACGGGAATTCAGCTGTTCATTGCAATAGCAGTAGGTCTAACAGTTTAGTAAATGCGTGGTCTTGCACTCTGTAAAAAAACAGCAGCAGAATAACTAGAGAGGATATCTGGTTTTCCAGCATTCAAAATGCCAGAAAAAGCTAGTTGCAAGAATCTATAGGTCTGATATATTAATATAAGACATGAATTTAGAGAGAAAGAAAATTACAGAGCGTTCACTGAGAAAGTGAACAAACTCCTTGAACCAGTATCTAGCTCAACAGGACAAAAACCAGTTTAAAATTATTTTTAACTGGATATCATACAAGTTAATTTAAAAGTTCTAGTTTAATTTTGTGTTCAGTATACCTCTGTTAGAATACTTGAGCTTGAAGTATGTTCTCACTGCTCTTTGAAAAATAATTCTCCACAATGGGTTTTAGATGTTTATTAAATTTCAGTATATCTGGCACAGAAAATATGTACCAAGGAGGAGTGTACTTTGGACTGAAAATTTATATATAGAAAAGCAGAGTGCCAGTAAAGCTCAATGTTAAATATAACAGGTGTATTTTGCAATGAAATTAAAATTCAAATATGCTTGCATAAGATATTTTTAAAAAAATATTTTGTAACATTTCTATGAATGCAGTCTTACTGAAATTGCTATGGAAATTCAACTAAGAATTTCAATACCATAATATTTATCTATTTTTAGGAGACAGTAAGTGTTCTGAACATAAAGACAGGCTTAAGATGCATTTTTACACTATTTTTACATTATAACAGAGTACAACATAGGTGTGCAAATGGGAGTGGGGGATGGCTGCACCTTACATACCACATATAAAAATATGTATTTAAAAATACTGCTTTTTACATAGGCCTCTTCAAAAAACTCTTCCAAAGTATACAACTGTATATAGCTATACAAAAATTATTCAACTGCTCAATATAAACCATCAACTACACTGAGTCAGTAGCTACATTTTTCAGTATCACACTAGGCAATTCTGAGTTGAGAGTTAAACAATTATTTGAAAGGTACCTTCCCTCTTTCTAGACAAAAAAAAATAATTGGCTATGTCTTTATAATGATATCAAAAACTATACTGTCTTTAACAAACAGGTACCTGCAGTCTGCAGAAAGTAATCGTAATTCAGATTATATTTGTTTATCACTGATCCAGCTAAACTGAAAACCATAAAATAACCCTCTTACCCTAGTTCCCTGCGTAACTCTTGATGAGAAAGCAGAACACATTCATTAGTGCAAGATTGCCAGCAGCACCCAAGGAAGCAAGCAGTCAAAGCAGGCAACTCCAGGAAAGTTCTGCTGTGTTATAACAAACATGAAGATAACCATTTCCTTTGCAATTATCCACATAATAAAATATGTGGAAGTCCACTTAATTCACTATGGCACTTCTGTATTAAGAAAAAGTTTAAACTATACAGAGACTCTTTTCAAAAAGTTCTTCCAGTAAATAATAATAAAAAATCCCAGTGAAATGTTACTTTTATTTAGCAAAGGGATAGAGACAGAGAATGTATAAGGATTTCCTTAATGGGACTTTTGTCTTAAGTTTTTCTGCACATTTACAGTGCTATATGAATCTAACCAAAAACCTATACTCTCTAGTCAAAACCAAATATCTGCCCTTTTGAAAATGAAAAGAAGGAATGCAGATGGAATATTTGTAGTTTAATTCATTCGGTGACCTTTAGATCTTGTTCCAGACCTGAAATTAGTTCTTTGATACCTGTTAACCATACTTGCCATGTTACACTATGGCCACATCCACTTACTCAGCTATTTGCCCCGACACAGACAAGCCATTTGCATAGCCAGTCATAGACGCTTGTGCTATGTTATCTGAACAGCGATTAAATTAAGTGACAGCTACGGGGAGAGGAAAGGGTTCAAGCTTTTTTTGAATTTCTAGTATCTTAAAGTTTATTTAAACCTTGAAGTATTTTTCCAATACTTGCATTTTTTCCTACCTGCAGCATTCTCTTTGTAAGTTTAATATTGTTAAATCCCATCCAACTTCAGCTTCAACACAGATCATAAATCATTCCATCCAGGACTGTAATTGCACATGTTAATTCTGTAGACATAGACACTATCAAAAAATCCCAGTATGTCTATATGTCTATCTTCAGATACATTACATACATGCATCTCTGAATTCTGCATTAGTGTATTCCAAGATTAACCCACTGACACTCCTGAAGAGGCAGGTTCGGATCTCAAAAACCTGAAGGATTATACTGAAGTGCTCCGAAACAACTCTTTATCAATGATCTCAAGGACTATGAAAAGGAAGGCAATTAATAAAATCATTGAGCAATGATCATCTTCAATATTGTTTTTTTCACAGGGAGGCTTTAATCACTTTTATATTGAAAAAAAGGGGGGGGGGGGGTGGCAGGGGAGGGAATGAGTGACCATCTAAACACCAAGCCAACGGCAGACTCATGATGAAAGACTTTGTTGTTCCTGACTTCCAGCTTTGTGCTTAAAGACCGAGACACAACCACAGAATAACTTCCTTCCTCTTGGAATTATTTTCGGAGCAAAGGAATCTCTCTACCTGTAACCAGGAAGAATAGCAGACATCCAAGGTCAAAACCCAAACTCAAATATCTTCCTGCAGACTCTCACGGCCAATACCAAGTATTTCTGAGAGCTTGGTTTCTTGCCTATCATTCACAACCAGGGACCTGGGCTAAAGGCTGCAATTAATACTGATTATAATATCCACCAAAACAAAAAGAAAGTCACATACGTTGTCTTCTAAGGAACTGAAACTGTACAAATATGTTTTCTGAGTATAAAAAAAATTGCTACTTACATTTTACATGCAGACTGCTAAATAGTATCCCATTTATATGAAGCATGCAATTGCTTTCACTTGAAGACACCGATCTCTTTGGTAACTTTCATAGTTCACATACATTAATCTTCAAGCTTAAAAATTTACTGCAAAAATTTAAAATCTACTTCAAAAGTAAAAACTAGTTTCTGTTTCACTATCAAATATACTCTTCAAAGCTGCAGATGCATATCTAAAACTTACAGCTACAGATTTCTATATTCAGCACTTAATGTAATGTTCAAATAAACAAACCAGAAATTCCCGTTAAGCCTTAGGACTAAGGCACTGTTAGCAACTACAAGAGATAATTTCAGGACAACCGCTAGAAGTCTAAAAATTTAGTAAATTTTTCTTCTAGTAAATACACATTGCAACAGACTCAGAAGCGAGATTCTTCCCCGAAGTGCTACAGCGTGACATCTCAGCAATTCCCTGTACACAGCCCGATCTAATTGGGAACTCCACTACTAAAATCCCAGCTTGTTTTTTATCCATTTCATCTGCCCTGCACTATGTTATTAAAGTGATTATTCACGAAAACCGTGGAAGACTGTGTTTGGGGAGAGTCTGTTTATAGCTGTTTGTAAACATACAGTCACAGTAATTTTGCTCAGAAACACAAAGCTGAAGTGGTTTTGTCAGCACCAGCCCTCCCTGCTTTCCCAGTATCTCCCTCCATCAGCACAAAACTGGATTAGGTCCAGCACTGTTACATCGGCCATAAAATTAAGCTACTTTCTTGTAGCAGAATTTACTTCTTACTTAATGTTAAACCTTTAAGGTATGGAATTTGCAAACTAAAAGTTACAGTACCAGTTTCCAACTTCCTGAATTAGTCTTCAGACACCGAGGCAACACTGAAGCAGTTTAAACCTTTGTGTTTCCAGGTACGTCCCAAGACTGTGAAAAATTGCAAGTCTGGATATTTATCATCTACTAATAACCCTGCTGGTGCTACTATATAGTGAGAGGCTCCCAAAAAGGAAACCAGAAGGAAATGCATTTGAATGAGAAGGGGCAACCAAATTAAAGCAAAATCCTTTAGTTACTTGTATTTCTTATTATCAACTTCCACCTTTCCAAAAATTCTCTTTGGATTTCAGACATGAGCAAAAATACCACAAATCATTAAGACAAAAATGAAATCCCAAATGCTTATTTGTATCAGCTACTGACAACAGATCTCAGCTGATTCACCCCCACACTAAATTTCAATTTCTTTGCAGAGTATATGGTTGCTTAAGTCTCATAAAGAACTACCACATCACCAAAAAAACAATAAAAGGAACTGTAGGGGGAAAAAAACCCCAATATATGAAATACTCCATCCTCTGTAGTGCAAAGATCATCCTAGTTGGATGATAAATTATCAGGCCACCTTAACGTGTTTGAATTAGCAAACCCCTGCTCATTGCTTATCAGCAATGAATAAATGCTTTGGGCAACACTACAGTCATGAAACACTATTATAGCATTCCATATTGATGAGAGAGGAAGAGAAAATCCTCATCAGATCTAGTACACCAAAAACTGATAATCAAAAGTGACCAGAATATTAGGAGCCTAATACTCATTTTAAATACTGGAAGTCATGACAAGTTAAAATCTCTTTCATATTTCAAAGACATCAACAAAATCAAATCAAAGTTACACAGCACATGAAACCCCTTCAAGTTGCACGAATGATCTAAGCTATTTTGTTGTCTGGTGTTGGGGAGAGGAGGAGAGAGAATGTGGGAGAACACAAAGCAGAAAAAGCTCTTTTCTGCCCTAGTCATGGTGCCAGATGAAAAAGCCTGCAACTGCAGAGTATTTGCACGGCAATTAAAAAAGAAAGCAAAAGACACTAACAAACCCTAAACAAACAACAAAACAAAACCCCAAACATTGTATGTGCTAAGGCCATTAATAAAATGAGATTGCACAGTTCATTTTTTTTAAAAAAGGAATGCCTCCCGCAGATATTTAAACAAAACTAATTTAAACAAAATATACTTAACATTAGCACCTTTGCCGAGCAAGAGATTCCCAGTATCACAATCCCTTCACCTTCCCAGAAATTTTCTAGTGCATTTAAATAGCATCAAGGGGCAGAGAGGAAGCATTTTTTTTCTGGGGCTAAATTCAAAGAAGGCTTTTAGAGGACATTGTGTCCTGTGATTAACTTCTCTTACATACATACTTGTCACTTCTTGTAAGAAATCCAGACACGGTCGGCTACTTCCAGAAATACTTATTGAAACAGCCAGTGGGGTCTGTCCTTCATAGTTCCTTGTGTTAGTGTCTGCTCCGTAATTATACAACATTTGTGCACAAAGCACATCATCTCTAAGAGCAGACAAGTGTAAGGGTGTCTGTCCATCTTCCAAGCGACCCAAGTTTGTATCCGCCCCTCTCTGAAGAAACATTCGGCAGTAAGAGTGATTGCTTTTGATCACAGCGTATCGTAACAGGAAACCATTTTGAATGTCGATGTTGGCATTGTGATCCAGAAGGATTTTCACACAGCTTGACCTCTCTCGGATAATGGCCAGCTGAAGTGGTGTAGTACCTTTATCACTGAGCGGATCAACCTCAGCCTTGAACTCCAACAGGAGTCTGACAAATGAGTCTCTGCCATAGTGGGCTGCTACATGGAGGGGAGTCCAACCATCGTTGCTCTTTGCATTAATAATGTCACTTCTATATTCAGATTCCAACATCAAGCGTGCAATCCTCGCTCGGCCATGCATGGCTGCATAATGCAGAGCAGTGAAGCCTCCAATTAAGTCCTTAACTGTGGGATCAGCTGAAGTTAAAATAAAATTAAAAAATAATTAGAGGGCATTACAGTAATCCAGCGCTGGCTGTAAAAAAAAATAATCAAATGGTTGAATGTTAGTCTTTTCAGGCATAGCGTGACAGGATTTTTTGTACTTCAAACTAATTCTTGCTTTCATGAACACACTATTTTTAAGAAAAAGTTAAATTATATTTAAGAAAGTGTTACACAAAAAAAGACCTTTTCTTTCACATACATATGTTTCCATTTGACAGATAGTTTTCCACATCTTCCTCGCACTCTTAGGCTAATTACTCAAATCTCTCTGTCCACCCAGTATTCCTCCAGCTCTACAATATTACATTTCTTTCTCAATGTTCAACTTTTTTATTTTCCCTTGTGTTGCACTTCTTGGTCTTAAAAAGAAGCATGTGTAGAAACATCTGCTGTCCCAAATTGCGGATGTTTTGTGGTCTGGCAGCATTGTATTGTTTTTAGGGTGTAATACTGTATTAGGTAAAATGTTTCTCTGTGGTCTGCAGGATTTCCAAAGCATGTAGGATATATGTTATTTTAGATTATCTTGATAAAGTCTGTTTTTATAGATGATGAATCTGTTCTGAGTTTATAGTTTTACAAAAATTTAAGGTTTTACAAGAATGTAAGCATCCACTTATGGAAGGAGTCAGGAAAAATGTTAGTGCAGAATACAAGCGATTACACAGCCATTTTTTTTTCCTCCCCAACACAGCACAAAAATTCAATCTGATTAAAAATTAAAATAAGCAAATCAATTTACTTAATTTCCTCAGGACACCCAAACTTGTAACACCAGTGACTACTCCCATGTACCAATTTAATTGCTAAAGGAAAAGTGCCTGTCTCATTACCACTTCTCAGCTAGAGAACAAGCTGGGCTGCGAGGTTTCTCCTTCTACCATCTGTAGGTGCTGCCCATCGGATGCCAAGAGGTACAAACTAAAGTTTGGAAGCTTAAAGCACCTTCCTAACCTAAGTCTCTTCACTGGTAAACAGAGATACTATCTGCACACAAGATACTAGCCTTAAGCTGACGTGTTTTCAATACTCCCGTCTATCTGTGGAAACAACGGCTGAGGTCTGCCCTTCACAGTTGCTCGTGGTGTTGTCTGCTCTGTAATCATACAACATTTGCGCACAAAGCACATCATCGCTAAGAGCAGACAAGCATACGGGTGTCTTCCCACCTTCCATAACCTTGACAGCCCTGTCCTTGTATCCTGGCACATTGAATTCTTTGTAATTTCCTCATCTTCCATACCACATTTACAAGGAAAGTAGCAGTGGTCTAGAAGGGGGTGGGTGTGGAAGAGCAGGACATTGTGACCACTCATGTTTAAAACAAGCTTGGCTGAAGGCTATGAACACCCAATGCTCACACACATCGCTCAAGAGGAGCACTTGCTCTCCTGCACCACATGGAGAGGTCAGAGTTTTCTGCACGGTTGCCATCACACTCAAATATGACAGAGGGAGAGGGTGGAAAATGCCATTTTGCATCTCAAAATTTAGACCTGCTGCAAGTTAAGTTCACAATGCAATACAAATTTTAAGCTAGTTTAGCCTGAACGCACAAAGGTGCTAACACAAAACAGGAATAAACTTCCCAGTATGGACCTACTGTGACCATATTTAGCTAACACACTAATAGATGTCATACCAAAACAAAAGGACCGGCAAGAAAGAATGCAGAAGTATAGAATACAGCTGCAAAGGTGATCCAGCAACTTCAAGGATTTTTTTTAAAATGTAAAGTGAAGACTGAGGGGAAGAAAGCAAAACAAACAAATCCACCATACAAACTAATGCAGCCTGACAACGCAGCAAAATAAAATGTGAGAACTGCCTCTAGTGTATAGAATAGGAACGCAGAAATAATGAGCGAAAGATTAAGGAAAATTTAGTCCCTTAGTAGAGACAGCCTTCCTAGTCTTCTGTGAAAAGCAGAAGTTTCAGTGCTCGGTAAAGTTATACTAACCTGAGTTAAAGTAATTGATGAAGCACCCACAGGTTGACAGAAAAATGAAGTCAGTGACTGAGTAGGTGGTTCCTAACCTGCACTGTGATCATGTCCAAAATACAGCAAAGAATCAGTACAACCCACAAAGTCATTAAAGACAAAGATACTATTTCAAAGTGATGGTTGCTGCTCCCAGGGTCTCTTTCTTTGCACTGCTCTGTCTATTCTAGATTATCTCCTGGCTGGTGATAAATAGAGTGAGCAGCATAAGCATGAGAATTAAGATGTAGAGGGATGATACATTCTGGGAGGCATGATTAGGGGAGAAAGATGGGCATAATGGAAAGAAGAAAGCAGCAATCACTGCCATTTTCCACCAAAAAAAGAAAAGGTAAAAAAAAAAATAAAAAAATTCAAGTTATGCCTTCTCTCTTCCATGCTGCACAGGGCATGCAAGTCAATCATTTCTACCCCCATCTGAAGTGCAGGATACTGCTGCTAGCCTGTTTAATTTATTTATGCAAAGTCCAAATTCAATCAGATATGCCCCAACTTCTGTGTGTGCACATATACATATTTTTACATGAATTGCTGCAATGCAAACCCAACAATTTACTTGCAACATAAGGGTGTCCTTTGCCTACAATTTTAAGTACCTTTCCATGCCCTCCTTACTCCCAAAATTTCATTGCTTGCGACTGCTAAAATGAACCAAAAAAATTACTAAGTCATATAAGAGAAGCGTCTCAATAAGAATAGAAAAAAAGCCTCTCAACTGGATAACCAAGCAACACAAACAACTAACCTTCCAAAAGTAAACGCGGTAACGAAATCTCATGGCAAAAATATTGTAATTCTCGTTAAGATGATGGCCTTCTAGTGAGCTAATAGTACCAGCATTGCCCTTGATTAAGGAAACTATTTTAACAAGAGCAAAACGTCGGTTGCTATTCAGTCAATGTTTTGCTGCCATCTCCTGGAAATCTTCTCAACTTCACAAGGGCTTTTAGCAGAAGTTGGACCTGCATTATGTTGCGTACAATTTCCATCCGTTCACTACCTGTTAGGAAAAGTAGCACTACAAAGCTGATGTTGTCTTAAGAACACGGACTACCGTGAGGGGTTTTTGTTTGTTTTTTTAAAAGGCTTCAGTATTGGTATCATGCTGTAAAGTAACTCTCCCCTGCAACACAAAAGTTAGAAATGAATTGGGAATGATTCTCAGTTTACCTTCAAAAACAGAAAAGTACCTGGTACAAGTATATTTAACTAGGAAGGGATGAAGCCAGCACTTGCCAGCATTTCTTTATTTTGCCTCCATCCTGATTGTCAAACGAATATTTCTTTTCAGGCTTCCCATTGATTTGGGGAGTGCAGAACTTCGAAACATGAGCAGCTGCATTTGGTCACTTCTAATGTTCTTAAATATAAGGCACAATACAACAGTATAAACCTTGAACTACTTATCAAGGGTACCAAATTACTGCAATCAAGCTCACTTGAGACTGAAAATTTGCAACACTGAATATTTGTTTTAGTCTATTTCATGTTAAAAGTTGGGCACCTAAGCTAGTCATTTAAACTCTACTGTTAATGAAATTATTTTCTAATACTGTAATCTAAAGGCTATATAGATTCCTAAGAGTCAAATATTTTAGAGTTTCAATTTACAGCTCAGTGGGACAGTTTCCCTTCTTTCTTGATACCTTCATTAGATCAGCATCACAACCTAGTTTGGGAAGCCAGGAAAGCAATGCTTCTGGCTTCAAAAAGGACTTCTGTTATTTCAAGCTTAATTCCCCCAACTAGGGTTTCATTCTGACCACACAGTTTAGAAACAGGGCTACATAGAGCTTCTCTTTTAAATTTTCTAGGACAACATTGATACAAAAGACCTCCAGGAAAGCATTACTGTTCAGACACAGAAACACTGTATGAGCTAGCTGAGGGGTATGAACATTTGGCATTCTCTATAGTTTCTCCCAGATTCTGCATGACCGTACTAAAATATAGATACCTTGCAGTCAAGACTAAAAATAAAAAATATATCTGTTTGGCTACTTCTTTCTGTTACCCTTCAATTTCTAGGAGCTTTAGTGAATCATTTCTTTACTTCAATACGAGTAAACAGAAACTGTCCTGCTCAATTATTATTGAGAAGATATCACCAAGGGGCAGCTAACAACTACACACTTTCGAGACTTTAGTTCGTTGTAACGTTAACAGTGGCAGTTGGGGATTAATAAAATAGTTCTTGTCCAGGGTTGGATTGTCTGTCTCAATATGTAATTTTGAAAATAAATTTTAAAAAAAGAAGTACACTAAAGGGGGAAAAAGGGTTTGTCGTGCAAAAATCCAGGATTACTGAGAACTACACTCCTTATTTTTGTGTTGCTTTCCTGTCCAGCTTTGTGAGTCTAGATTGTTTCTACGGAAAGAGCTGGCTTCAAAAATCTGCCCTTTATTAAAGTGAGGCAAATACACTAAGAAACTCAAATTCACTATTTTTCATGAAAACTAATTCATGATCCTGCTTAACTTTCCTCATTTCATCACTTGCTAAAGTGTATTTATCATCTGACCTATTACCTCTGTATCTAGTTGGTATTTCTGCTGGTTTCATCCTTTAGTCTGGACTGGGTTTTATGCATTTTCCCCATCTATCTGTGTCTCCTTGCTCAGCAGATAATAAAAAGCTTCCTCCTCTTCCACCACCTCCACTGAAATCAGCCAATCTGCATGCACAATGCTGTCCTCTGGCTCTTTTCTTTGCTGGTGAGCAATGACGGAAGAGAAGAAAAAACAGAAAAGCAGGAGGTGGCCAGGTCATGACTCCCATAAGAAGCTACCTTTTATTTCCAGGTCAGTGACCAGATTCCTTCTCAGCCTTTATTAGCCAAACTCCCATCTCCATCCCACTATCATGCAAGACTACATCAGCAGTCTCTCAGCATCGCAGATCTGAGGCTCAGCACTACCCTCAGCAACAGCCCAGCGTTGTTTTCTCATTCCTGTGCTAAGAAAATACTTCCAGTTCTGCTCAGCTTCATCATCCCTCTAGACAACTATCACCAGTTTCCCCTTCTTTCCCACTCTCAGTTCCCGCTTTCCTCCAGAACTCCATCCGCTCCCTCTCACTATCTTCTTTATTACTAACGTACATGGTCAGTTCAATACCCTGTTTACCATAAGATTCGCACCAGAAAATTACTTTTTCCTTCACCCCAATATCATTTTGGTCCACAGGGATTAAACGCCAACATCAAAATAATCCACTTCTTGAGAAAGGTGGAGACTATATGAGGAAAGGTAGACACAAACCTCTCACTAATGATGCAGGCATGATTAACTCTGCTTTTAAGCGTCAGCTCATTCACTCCTTAATAGCTCATTTGTGACATTATTATGTCTTAAATACTCATTATCTTTTATGCCTCTGTTTGGAGGTAAAACAAGGCAAGGCACAAAACAGCACCAATTTTCTGAAGTGAGGCTCAGCTACAGGAAAGCTGCCATAGATGACTAACCCTCACACTATTTGTTACTCAACTTTCTAGTCCTGGTGATTAAACACTATACTGCTTCCAGAACAAGGGTGTTTCATTACAGGCAGTTTTCATGAGGCACCAGATTCAGCTGGTACATCATATAGGAAATAACAAAAATAAAACCAAAACACTGCATCAGCAGCTATCTAATATCAAAACCTATACAACAAAAATACTCAGGAATACAGAAGGGTTTGTTGGTGGGGTTTTTTCAGATCATCTTCAAGTTTACGAGATAAAACCAATGCATTTTGAGACCTCAAATTTTTGAATTACCAAACTGAAGGCTTGAGATTACCCACATAAAATTCTACTTCTCAAATGTAATGTAAGTTATTTGTTAGTGCAGTTTACTAGCTCCCCTCCCCCCCCCCCCCCCCCCTTTCAATAAGGACATGAGGGCTTGCTAATATTGTATGGTTAGATTTTTTTTTTTGTAATTGCTAAATTCTAACTGTATGCTGTATGGTTAGAATCTGTAGTAGGTAAATCAATGGTGTATTTCACTACTGCGCTTAAGAACTATGTCACTAATTGTACAAATACCACAGCCTATTAATGCCATCAAATTATATGGGTGATCCATATATCTGACTAATACTGTGACACACATAAGGGATCCATACAGCCTCAGGTATCTAAAGCATCAAAAAGATAATTTCACTTTCCTTAGGTGTCCTGGTTTCGGCTGAAAACATTAGTTCATTCATTTGATAAGAACAGCACTAGAATAGAGGATGCTGTTCTTTAAGGGCACTAATCAGAATGTGGAGAACATCTAGAATTTTTATTTTGTCTTTCCATTGTAAGACTACCCATTTCTAAACCTTTAGGTGTCCTTGAAAGAAGATACAGCAAAAAGAAATCCTGACTGCACCATTTGAGGGGTAATCTTCATCACTCAAGCAAATACATCACAAACCAACAAAACTCAATCAGCTCTTGAAATAAAGCTTCACTACGGACCGATGCAGGAGAGGTGTAAACTCAGCACTGAACTAGCTGACACCGAAGTCTTTGCACAAAGAGTAATGTTATCACAAAGTTCAGTGGACTCTATTAAAGCCTATACAGAAACTTAGCCTTTAACGCAACTTGTTAACTTGCTTGAGAATTATGAAACAAACTTCCCCAAGATTACAGTTCAAGGACCTGCCTTCCTCTAATAATACCCCTTAAGAGAGGAGAAAAGTCTACAGCGAGTGCATTGAATTTTATAAAGAGTCCTTCTGCCCTGTTTTCATAATGCTTATTCATTCTCTTTTGACAATTCCTAGACAATTCTGAGGGGGGGAAAAAAAGGAAAAAAAAAAAAGAAAAAAAGTAGTACAGTATTAAGGTATAAAGCTAATCTGTTACCTCATTCACAGAGTATACATCAGAAGTAAATAGAGATGAAGTGCTACTCTAAAGAGTAAAAAAATAATAATAAAAAAGAAAAGAAAAAAGAAACCCAGAAGTAGTCTGATACCTAATGAGTGCTGGAAAGCCCTACAATGGAAATTGGGATAGAAAGCCAAGATGGGTATCAAGATTTTTCTCTCTAGGCAACTCACCTCCATGTTCAAGAAAAACACGGACACATCTCTCTTTCCCTCTTGCTGCAGAGAAATGAAGCAAGGTCCAGCCATTGGCATCTCGACCATTTGGAGAATATCCTTGCTCCAGCATCTTGCGTACGGTGTGAACATCGCCAGCAGCAACTGCAGCCTGAATCTGCAACTCTTCCTGTAGTTCAGGGTTTCTCCGACAGTGATGGTGTAACATCCTAGCTGAATCTGGCTTTTACAGAAGCGTCATGAGGTCACACTAGTCACCTTGAATCAATATAAAGCTTGAATAAATTAGGATTGGGACAGGAAAGAGATATCTGGAAAAAAGATCAGCACTAACGAAAAGCTAAGATTTATTCGCTATATGCAGAGCAAAGTTGTCTTATACAGAGGATAAAACCCAATCTCACTGTTGCTAGCAAAATCATACGATATGGTTCACATCATTGATCTGCAAGAGGAAAGGGCATTTCCACATTATAAATAGCAAACATCTTCCTCAGAAATTACAGCAAACAACAGCCAACAGTCAAAGCACCTGACCAATAAGCAAAACGAAATATCTCTGGAACCCAACATCTCTGGAATCACAACACTGTTCATACCACTAACTCCAAAGATACTGTTTAAATAGATGTTGTAAGCTGTTGCATGAAACAACATTGCTAGAGCAAGTGAACTATGTTTTTATTCTTTTGGGTTTTTTTCTAGAAACGTATCACCTCTAAGCTTCAGTGAAAACACTGTCATCTTACCAATATAATCTTTTCTTGTGCCCTACGGTACGTGAATATTAGTAAGACTAATGGTTAAACTGAAAATTAAATTTTCTTTTTCCTTTCTCTCCCCCCCCTTCTTTTTTTTAAAATGAGTCAACTGTCTGTATTTTGGCTTGTGGACTTCATTAGTACATGAAGGCTGCAAAGAACCTCTACATTCCAAAAATTAAACACAAAGATGATAATATAAAAGACCTGAAAACACGTAAGTACAGTTAATACAGCTATGTCAAACGCTATGAAAACATATACCAGAACAATTAGATTTATAATTGCCTTGATACAGCATGTGAGAGCGCTAGACCAAAAAAGCATACACTGGGATAGAAAGAAGTGCTCTATGCCATGCTCTGTTTGAAAAGTATTCATCTGTAGTTCTACTTGCTACCCAGCTGGGGACAAGAAAAAAAAAAACAACACAAAACCCACAGGTATTTAGGGATTCTTCCACAGTATAAAAAGTCTGTTAAGTGTTTACATTTTCACATACATTGTGTATCATATCCCATTAACAGATATTCCTACAATGGAAAGGAATATCAAAAGAAAGAGAATAAAAGAAGGACATGAGAAGGGTAATGATGAACAATAGGAGTCTCAGAAAATAGTCAAAAACTGTTGCAATGGATATTAACTAGAAGATAAAAAAAAGAGAAAGAAAAATGTATTTTAACTCCTGTAAAGTTAATCAAGATTAAAATGCAAGGAAAAGTTCTAAAGACAAAAATTAATTTTAAGCAAAACTTAATTTACAGCAACCCTGTTTTATTAGGATGTCAACCCCACATCATCACCTAAACCTTCTTTTACGTAAATATCATAAGAATTTCCAGATCCTTATGATTCATAGGTCATTCAAAAGACACCGCAATCAACTCCCCATATCCCGCTGGGTACTTGTTTTCCTGTGATCCAGATATACACACAGACAAGAGAAAAGTGAAAACATCAATCACTGCCATCTTTCCAGATAAAGGCATACCTATCTATTTACTCTTCTATAACCTAGTTGCACCCATTGCAAAAAAAGTTATTTATCTGCTTCTTGGAGAGATATAAAGTCATAATTAACAGGTGGCTACAATGACCCTACTTACATTGCAAATATGGAAATTAACACACAGCAAATGCCTGTCTGACATTTGTAAATGCCTCAATTTACCATGTATGGCAACAATCACTATTTCAACATAGGGTTACCAAAAATGACTTTTTAGCTCAATAGTTTATACATGACTTGGGTACAGGCTTTGTTTTGGTTTATAGTACGACCCTGGAAGAAAAGGCGATTTACAAACTGGCAACTGCTAACTCAATAGTTCAGCTTTTGCAGCATATTCCAAAAATCAAACTCGGTTAATCTGATGACAATGGAAGTATTTCTGTGGACTCTAATGAGCTTTTGGTAAGCTCTTTTCTAAATTCCAATTAGCACTTCAGAACATGCTCACCTATAAGACAGTGAGCTTGACTTCATTCTGGATCACACCACTAACAGGACTATTAATGGAATTCCAACTACAAGAACTTTCTTTGGATTTACAAGTAAAAGCTGTAGAATTGAACTGATAAAAAGTATGAGTTCAGGGGGAGAACCTTACAAAAAAAAAAAATCAGTTTGTCTCTTTAGCCCTACTTTCCAAATGTGTAAAAAACCAAGACATGAAAACTTTTTCCTCAAACTGAGCATATCTGATCAAAAGTTAAGAAACTTTCTACTGCCATTTTTACAGTCCCTTCTTGTAAAGGACTAATACTTGCAAGATCTCATGTGATCCTGAAAATTAAGGTCAAACTAGTTGCTCAAAATCTGCAGAAAGAGATAGGATGTCTAAATAGATGAAGCAAAAAGGGATTTCTCGATTTAAGGGACCAGCAGCATTCCCCCTGCAACTATCTATGAAGACAGTTGGTTAAGAAAAAGCAAAGCTCTTTATATCACACTTCTCAGCTGGTGGGTATATTTGTAATGCAGCATTATAAAAAGTTGGCACTGGCCCCATATGTTGCATGTGACTAGCAAAGCTTATTCAAATAAGCCAGTACTAAAGTACATAAATACTAAAACATACAAAGCAGAAGACAAAGTCAGGCTCCTTTTATCACTTGTGCAGTTTCTGTAAATATCTACTCTTCTATCTCACCCCTATGGCAAGCAATGAAATTCATATTACAATAATACTTAACTGTAACATTAAAGGTTTCAGGATAGTTCTAGGTACACACCAGCTCTGAAAATATTTTCACTTCTGCTCCATAGATCATTTAAAACTCCTGTTTGCAAATCCCCATTTACAGCATCAATCTTTGGAGAAGGAAAGGAGGACTACTGGAAGTCGTTAGCCATTTTGCATTTAATATTTAATGTTTTGCAACTCTAATCAATCTCATTCAGAACACAGTATGCATTTGGATTGCTACATATTGGCTTTCTCCATGCAAGTAAAAAGATGAAACGAAGCAGGGGGCAGGGGAATACATCTATACATTCTTGGTTATAATGATTGTATAGTGCCATGAAAATGGAGGATAACAACAACTACTTAATTGATTTTGCAAGTACAACAGGATAAGTTCAATGTGTTCCTGAATTACCTTATGAGAGGTTGTTACTCTTTGATGGATGTCCCACTCTTCATTGTCTTCACTATTCATAATCTTGTGTGCCCATATGTGTCAAACAACCTGCTACCCCTTAAAAAAAATGATATTCCTTATTAGTTGCAAAGAGTAAAAGCAAGGTGTTCGCTTACTTTTACTTTGTACCTGTGCTAGAACGCTACATTTTAATGCAGTTATGCCAGAAAAGGCCCTGAAGTGTGTTTTCTTTCATTAATCCAACAGTCCTCCAGAGGCTGAGGTGGCGAGAGTTTGCTTCTGCCAGATCAGGAAAAGGCTACAGAGGGTATTTTATGGAAGACGAGAGAAACAAGAGATGTGCTTCCTCTCTGGAGTAAACCTTGAAGAAATGGTCTAAGCTTTTCTCTAAGGATTACATTTATCTACTCCTGCCATGGAACAAGAATGGATGCAAAGGTTACACAGTAGCTATTTCTGCCTGACTGCTCAACATCACCCTGTGGGAGTGAGATACCAGGAAAAACCTTCAGGATCCATTTAGTTCCTCCCAACTCATTTTTGTGGGTTTTAGTTGTTTGGTTGGGTTTTGGGGTTTTTTTTCCTGATTTGTTGTTGTTGGTGGTGGGTTTGGCTTTGGTCATTTTGGGGGTTTTTTTGTTGGCTTTGCGTTTTGTTTTGGTGGGTTTTGTTTGGTTGTTTTTATTTTTACATCTCCATCCCATCTGCGCTTCCCTATCTAAAGGATAAAACCTGACAACATAGAGCATTGACTTCTATGTCCTTCAACTGGACTTCTAGCACCACCAGATAGTCATCTCTCCTTCACATGACAGATTCAGGCTAACACATGCTGCGTTTCACAATCAGATACAGATACCTTCACAATACAACCAATACTACCACCACCTCAAAAATCTTCAGCCTTTTCTGCACATATAAAAACTCTCTTTTTTAATATCGAAGTTTACTGAATGCCAGTTACAATCCCTACCCAGTTTCCTCCTCCAGACTTGCCCTCCTTATCCTCCTTCCTTGTCATCTGCAGTTAACAGGATCAGTCCCAATGACAGACCATTTCTCACAGCACTGTTGAGAGCCGTTGAGAGCATCCATGTTATTTCATCAATCCTTTGTACACCTCTATCTGACCTTTTGTTCACTTTGGCTGCAAGCTTCTCATGACAGGACCCCTTATCACGTGTGAGCACTGCAATAATATAATAAGTAATAAAAACATTAAATACTTCATTGTATAGCAGATCACACAAAACCAACTGTGACCTGTTTCTTCTGCAAATGAGTTGCACCAGAACAATTCTATGAACTGTGCAGCTTTTAGCTTAAGTTAAAATTTCCGTCACTTTATGCAATATAAAATGTTGCTTTCCCAACGATAGCTCAGAAGAGGAGGATGAAAAAAGCTCTCTTCATCCCTCTTATGCACATTTTCCAAGAGCTTTGCTTCCCAAGATAAAACATACAAGGTCTGCAGATATGCTCACAGCCCTGCACAAAACTGCACTGCCATGACCTAATTTGATCACATTTCTAGCCTTGTTTTTTTGCATAGACGATCAGTCGCTGGTTCACCTTTTTTTTTTTCTTTAATTTTTGCATGATTTTCACTTTAAAACCCACACATTTTTTATTAGCTGATGCAAATTAGAAATGCACTGACTTCACAGACTACAGACAAGGTAACAGATTGCTCCACTAAAAAAGTAACAAGCTTTTTCCCCCCAAAGGAAAATTAGCTGCATATGGCAAGAGTAAGATCTGCAACTTTAATAAAAAGAAGTCTTATTTAGTGAAAGTAAAGCTCACTTACTCAATGACTTAAAGTTTGCTTAAAATAATAATAATTATAGTAAAGTAGCACACTAAAAAAATAGCAAACATTATCTATTGATAATGTCTCATGTTGTCAAAGAGGTCTCAGACTTTTCTACATCAGTGTGTCACTTCACTAAAGTCACTGCAAACATCATGTGGAAAATTAATTCCGACATACGTATATACTCACATTAAAGAAAGTTCAAGGTTGGTACTAAGAGCAAGACCTTATAATACAGTATTTTGCTTATTGAGATGAAGTAATAGATAGACCCGATTCCTA
The DNA here is from genome assembly GCF_023638135.1 of Falco biarmicus. NCBI lineage: Eukaryota > Metazoa > Chordata > Aves > Falconiformes > Falconidae > Falco > Falco biarmicus. The sequence goes on along the minus strand of NC_079294.1, from coordinate 66,627,056 downwards.
AGCCTCAAGACTATACATCCAAGAGCACAATAAGGACCATATTTATTGATGTTAGCCTAACTCTATACAAAAAGGAAAGCGTACCATTACACATGACATTTAATATCTAGTATAGACCTGATCAGTGTAGGTCCTAGATGTCTGTGGTTGAAGTATTCCAAGACATTTAAAGCAAATAAACAAGAAAAAAGAAACCCTGTAGAAAAGGATAATCACATAAGCATTCATTATTCTCACAACCCACTTCTCCCACCCATTTCAAAACTCAAACAAGCTAAATGTGTTCTCATTCAAATGGCATTTTAAAAATGGTCAATATGTGTTTGACAAAGAAACTGTGACTATGATCTTCATATGTCGCTTAGTTTCCTATTTCAGGAGCTCTTCAGACAAGACAGTAAGGCAAGCAATCATGTTATCATTTGTGTTCTCATATGACAATCGTAAAGTCTGTAAATAACATGTGAAATATTAAAATTTCACAGAGCCTTATAATCCTGAACATATTTTCTGGAATGCTACATTCCAGAAAGACGTCAAGCAAGGTATCCAAGTAGCTGAGATGAAAATCACCAAGCAACACATGCTAATTGCTGGGCCCGAAAGCAATGAGTTAACAGTGCATGAATCCAAAACATCACAGAGGAACCGCTACTTCAAAGGAAAGAAGTCTTCACTCTTCATAAGCGGTCATTACAAGTTACACACTTCTCATCAGAGCTTTCTATAAAGCCATCTCGTAGCTTGGACATACTGAAGTAACTAAAGGAGTTAAAGTCCATCAGCTTCAGGTACATTGTATGATGCTGACTGGTGGTGTTATATACTAATAAGCAGCTGTTGTGTTGTTACATTCTGCAGGTGGCTGAAACTGAAGTACAGAGCTATCATTTTACCAAGTATTATCCACTTCACAGAGAGGCTGCGAGGTCCGAGTTTTGGGCCTGATGGAGAATTAGTGAAATCACCCAGCTCAAGTAACTTCAGTTCTGCAAACTAAAGAGCAAAATAAGAGACCTCACCTTCAGAAAACACTGGTAACTCATCAGCTGCTTACCATCCTCACTGGCAACCTTAACCACAGGCAGAGCCCGGTGAAGAAAATACTGCAAATCCTTCCAGATCAAGGACCTCAATGCTAGCGCTAAAGCAAGGCCTTACGGATATTTCCCAGTAGAGAATGCTGCATAGGGTTCGCACAGCCGCAACCCTCCTCCAAGATGTGCGCTGACAAACCGCAGGGAGCTTGTGCTCTGCGGCATGCTTGGAGGTCCTCTTGTACCAAGCATAAAATACAAACCCTCTTCTAACTTACAGTGGTGCTGTTACTAAGGTTTAACCAGTAAGAGTCAGAAGAAAGCTTAACCTTAGAAGTAATAATTTGTTGCAAGTGTTACATATTTTAACATGACTTACTATCATTAAAGAATCCAAACACCAGTATGTCATAGAATGACAAAAGCAGAAAACGGTGGCTAGTTCCAACCACATTAGAACAGCCGCTTCAGCCCTAATACTCATAGCACAGCAGATGAACAAAATGAGTGCTGCTTATAGAGTTTACTTCATTCAACAGTCTCTGGAAGACTTGTATTTGCTCTGTATTTCTTTTTAATATAGCATAAAAGAATCCAAGTGGACAAAATTCATTGGATGACTTCAGCGAATAAAGCAAGTTTTTCACTGCGAGAGTATCATTCTGTAAGCAAATGCTGGAACAATGGAAAACAGCCTCACAGACGGCACATTTCCTTTAAGGGCTGCGAATTCACAGTAAGACAAAACAAAAAAAATGAGTATACAGCCTGAAGACAAAAAAGAAAATATGGATGTGCAACTTTATCTAAGGGTCTAGGTGTACTTGCAATACGCTGCACTGCTTCCAGAGATCAAGAACAGGACTTCAGCATATCATTGATCTCTGTTCCTTGTTTTGACCATGTGCAAATTTCTGCCAGCAGCTAATTCCCTGATTCCTGTGAACTCAATTCCAGTCTCTGTGTCTGAATCAAACTTTGCTGCACTGGCATTTCACATTAGGAATGAGGTTCACAAATCAAATGAGAACTTAATTTCCTTGCATGAATAAATCCAAAGATCTTCTGACTTATCCACACCAAGAGGTGTCCTGTTGGAGTATCTACATTAACACAAGCCCTGACATTAGATGCACCGGATGGGTTGTAAAGAAGGTGTTATAATAAACCAACTTCAGATGAAACAGGTGTGCCATAACTGCACTGTTAAGTTTGCACTAATGCACATCTGTCTCACCTATTAGCATAAAAATCCCTCCTGCAATCACACCGGGCACGTCCACACGTTCCACTATTACTCACGGTTTTGCAGCACACTATCAAAAAACCATGGACTATTTCTTCCCTGTACTTTCAAAACTGTATCTCAGAACTCATTGCACTTGTGTCATGGGAAGATTTTCTATTTAATCTTTGACATGTAGCAGCTCTTTTTCGTTGTATGCTAAGGACACCTATATTAGAAAAATATAGATGGATCACCCTTGACCAAGATTGTTGGCAACAGGTACTGCTCTTTCCCCTGCAACTAATGCTAAAAAATAATTCGTTGCTGACAATGAAAAACATTCTGGTACAGTCAATGGCATCTCTGAAATCACAATAAAGACCAGAGAGACCTATATAGAGGATATTATTTGCCAAAATATCACAGGCTCATCTACATTTGAAACAGATTAGAATGGATTCAAGACAGCTGCATTAAAAGAACACGCAGAAACTCCATTATTTGGAGCACGCTAACAGTAGGATGCAGAAAAAGGCTGAGTGACATCATTCACCCCCCCACTCCCTCTCCTTCTAGAACCCATCTCTTCATCTTACCACGTAAAAAAAGCAATTCTTCCGACAAACTGCTCTCCCCCTGAAACCTAGCCATCCTCCTACCAGCAGGATTCAGTTTTTGATGACTCCTTTCACTTTTTCCCCTCAAGCACCTAACAGCATTATCTCCTTCTATGATCTCAACCCCAAAAATAAGTACTTGTAAACAAACACCATCCAATTAAATTACTTTCATTTTTTGCAGCTCCGTTACAAAAAAATGACCCATGCAAAAGTCAAGTACGACTAAACCAACATAATGCAATCACCATGACCTATTCCACTCAAGATTTTAGAATCTGAGCAGAAACAAATCCAGTGTTGCACCTATAAGTTTGCGAAAAGGGTTTCAGTTTTGTGACCCTGTTAAGGAACCAGAGTGAGGTAATTTTAAGTGACATTCCTGAGATCAGGAGACACAAAAACCCATTAAGTAGCAATTGACAACCGAAGTAATGTTTGCAGATTAAATTTAGAATATGACAAAGTGTTACAAAAAGAAAGAGGAACTGTACTTCAAATGGGCTTCGGAGCTTTCAAACTTTTAAAGGTCAATAGCAAGCAGGTTTTAAGAGAACAAAGAAATCTAACACTACCTATCTGCACCCGTCCAAAACACAACAAGAGGCCCCAACCCCAGCCAAAGCATGTGTCTAAGATGAATCTGAGAGTCTACATGAATTATCACCTTTCCGGGGTTTTGTTTTGAGTGCTGTTTTCTCTCTTCTGTCTTACATTGCTCTTTGGAGTCACAATTTTTAATTCTCCTTTAAGGCAGCTTAAACCTGGAAAATAAAAGTAGAACTTGAGCCACACAATGACACCAAAGAGAGAAATGGAGGTTAAAGCGATTAATACCAAAGCGATAGCGGGTCAAAATAGGAAAAGCCTTCGAAAATTAGGAAGGACAGGGTTATTTACTTGTGTTGGGACCTGAGCTTGGAAAGAAGGGCACTCCCTCAGGGTGCCAAAGGGCTGGAGGGATAGTGCCGGCTGGACCGCTGCCCTGCCAGGCCGGCTGCCCCCAGGAATGGGGGTGGAAGGCAAGTACTGGGGAAAGGGATGGCAAGCACCCCAGAAAGCCGAGCTGCCGGGGAATAAAAACACTCCCTCGCAGGAGTTCACGCTTCAGGAACCGTCAAGCGCACACACGCACACAAATAAATAAAAATAAGGGGCTGACCCAGCCCTGGCGCGGAGCCCCAAGGCCCGGTGGCGAGGAAGGCAAGCCGGGCCGCCGCCGGGGAAGCGGGGGACGCGCTCCGGTGGGGCCCGTGGCCGCCCACCACCCCGGGAGCCCCCGCCGCAGGCAGCCCCGGCAGCACGGGCCGGGAGCCAGGCGGGGTGGCCCGCAGCCGCCAGCCTCCGCGCCGCGAACGGGGCGGGCAAGGCCGGCGGGGGGGCTGAGCAGCCCCTCCCGGGGACGAGGAGAGGTGGCTGGGGGGGGAGCCCCCTCACAGCCCGCTGAGGGGCAGCGGGGCGGAGCAGGCCGGCGGCCAGTCCCGCCGGAGGGGCTGCCCGGCGGCGGCGAGGGGAGGCCCCGCGGAGGGCCATGGGGTCGCGCCCCCCCACCCCTTCCCTTCCCGCCCCCACCCGGTGTGGGAGTCTGGGGGCAACCGGGGCTCTGCCGCCCGCTGCCGTTACCTGTCTGCCGCCGGGGGAGGGGGGCGTGGGGGGGGGGCAGGCCCGGCCGTGCGCAGCCGCCCCCGCGCTGGCGGCGGTGAGGCGGGGGCAGCGGCGGGGCCGGCCGCGGGAGGGGGCCGAGCCGTGTGGGGACACTTTGCACCGAGCCGCCCCCCTCGGCTCGCTGCGGGGTCAGCGGGCAGGGACTGACCTCCGCCGCCGCCAATCAGCTGCCGCCGCGCTGGACCCGCCCCCAGCCGCGCGTCGCCGCCACGCTTGATTGGGAGCCGGGCTGACGGCGGCTCCGCCCATGGCTCGTCCCCCTTGCCGTAAAGGCGAGAGGGAGGGGGAGGGCTTTGCGACAGCGGCGGGGAGGGGAGAGGGGGCGGTTGCGGCCGTTCCGGCGTTTTGACGGAGGAGAGCTGGGCCTTACGGCGCCCTGTCTGCCGGGGGCGGGTGAGTGGCGGCTGTTGCCTAGCAGCGGTTGCCTAGCGGCGAGGCGGGGCGGGGCCCGTGTGCGCGGCGGCTCGGGGTGACTAAGCGGGGCCGCGAGCTTCCAGGTGGGGGGGGGCGAGGGGCGGGGCCGGGCCGGGGGGTGGTCGCACGCCTCGGGGGGAAGGAGCCGGGTCATGGCGGGCGGGCTGGGGGGGCCGGTTTGGCTAGGCGTGTTGAGGGGGCTTGAGGCCGGGTGAAGGAATGCGGGGCCGCGCCGGCTGAGGGGAGCTGAGGGGAGCGGCGGCGCGGGAGGCTGGGGCCGGCGGGAGCGGGCTGCGGCGGCTGCCGGGGCCCTCAGGAGGAGGGGAGCGAGGAGCGGGCCTGCAGGCCGGGAGGGCGGCCGTTTCCGGGCAGTTGTTACACATCCATGCTCTCATCTCCCTTCCCCGGCAGCCCTGGCCTGCCCGCCAGTAACCCGGGGCTGGCGCTTCTGAAGCGCTGGTGTGAGGCACAGTAGGGGCCTGCGAGGCCGGATCGGGCCGCCTCGTCCCCTCTCTGGTGGCTACAGGTGCCTGCGGGAGCGCGGAAGGGGCATCTGGCACGCTTAGGTGTCACGGTTAACGGGGGATGGACAGCTCGCAGCCCCGGTTGTTTGCAACCTCTGGAAGGAAATGACATTATTTTAGAGGCGTTTACAGTGTTTCAGCACTGAGTGGAAGCGTATTCGTTATTGAGAGATGAGCCTACAGAGTCACGGCAGGTACAAGTAGTCTAATGTATGCTTACTTTCTTAAATGATTCAGCCGTTGCATTGTGAGGAGATCGAGAACCTTCAGACTCACACCCAAAAGTCATGGACTGTAGTTTTGTTATGCTTTATCTGATTCATTTTTTAAATGAAAATACGGGTTTTTTTATTGTTTTCTCTCAGTTGCTACTCATGCGGTTAGCATTTAATGACATAGATAACAGGGAAAGACTAAGATGGGGACTAGGTAATAGCTTTCTCTAGTCATGCCTCTTTGCTAATGTCTCTGAATAATTGTGTGTCATCGTAAGCCATTTGTGTTAGTAAAAAAAAAAAGCAATATCAACAATGTTAGTCCACTCAAATCAATGCTTTCTACAATTTTGTGCTAATTATCCCACCTTGTAGAAATATACATATTTTATAAGTCTGATTTAGGATATTCTGGAGGCATTTGCAACAGCTTAAATGTGACTTGCTTGGTTTATGATGGTCCCTAAACCTTACAGGCTTCAGGTGCCATCTGAGTTTTCATCTCCAGTTCTTCGTTTCCTTTTCTGTCAGGTCTCCTGTCATTCTGTTTGCAGCTCCACGTGACTTTGATTTTGATTTTAAAGCCTAAGTGGTCATGAAAATAATGTATAACAAAGTATTCATTTGGTTTTCTTTCTGTATAGTGTTCCTTTCTGTCTTCAGTCTTATCTATAAGGATTTTAGAACTGTTTCCTATTGTTTATGCAGGAGTCTGGCACTGTCAGGCATTACCTTAATGGAATTTTAGACTTTAATAAATAAATAATACAAGTGAGGGATGGAGTTTGTCACTTCTTGTGTATGAATGTGATTGCTTTTCATTACGCTTCAGCTTTGAGCTTTTCACTGTGCTGTCTTACTGTGTCTGAAACAACTCTGGTCATTGCCTTGACGTTTCCCCCCTCTGAAGTAAATTTCTTCAAAGTAAGCCCCCTCACATTTAATTTCCTTTTAATGACTTCTATTAATGAACTGTTGACATGTGTGAGTGAGACATATCTTTTATAAGATGTTTTTGTAAAGTGTTCTGCAAATTAATGGTATAATATACATGTATTATGGTAGGATCAGGGAAAGCACCACTAGTATCGTGTGGTGAAGGTAAAATCTCATAGTGGGTGTCCTAGAGGAGTTCTAAATCTCTTCTGTCTTAACAGCCTTGCTGTATTGTATGCATTTGTGCATGAGAAAGCTTTTCATTTACCATGTAGGATGATAATTCAAGTAGATCTTGAACACCGAAGTAAATGTATTGAGATAATTTTACTTTATTAGGTATTCATTGAGGAGGAAATAAAACTCAAAGATAGGAACAATAGCTATATAAAATATTCAGAGTGATTTCTGAAGAAATTTTACAAGGCTTCGGGTCATAAATTTCTACCTCAAATAGAATTCCAGATAGATTTTGCAAATGAAGAAGACATTTATTGTCTATACAGTATCAGATATATTCTTGACATCTAAAATGTGGAATACGGGAAGGATGGGGGAAGGGTTCCTAGTTCTATCAGGTGACAGGTGTGGAACATACTGTCATGTTTTGTAGTAGTCAGGTCAGCCATTGCTGAATGTGTCTTTAAAAGTACCACACTGGAATGAATTGTAGATCACTCCCCGCAGGCAACTTCTTACTCTCTAATTTTAGATTCTTTTCCGAAGGAAATAATTCCTGATGGTGGAAGAAGTGAGGAGTGTGTGTACCATATCTTGGTGTACCCCTAATCCTTTGTACCTTTGGGAAGCCGTTTTGTCAATGCATACTTCAGTTGCAGTTAAAAAATCAAATTGTAAAAAAGAAGGTGTAATTATCAATGTTTGATAGTGTTTTTAAAAATTGCGAAGATTATAAACTAAAAAAGTCTTATATACTGAATTTTGTAGTTTCATTGTTTTCTAATATTCTGCTAAAAAGCAATAATAATTTAAAATACTTGGTCTGATGATAAGTGCAAGTGTAATGGATTCATAGATGGGAAGATCTTTAAAGTTTCTTACCAGTTCAGCTGTTTTCTTACCATACTGAGCAGTTTTCTTCCGTTGTTAAGGAAGAGGAAATGTAACATCTAAATAAAAGCCAACTGTGGACAGATAGCTTCAGGAATCTACCTGGAAGTCTACCTGGATGATTATGCCAGACTTAAAGAAAGGGATCCAAAAAGCATGCAAAAAGAAAATTCCTATAAACAACAAAACTCCCACTACTAACTTCGCAGTACATCAAGGTAATGAGTTTGAGGGGGTTTTTTATTGAAAGAGCTCTGGTTAGATGACATGTTAAAACTGGCTTAAAAACATAAGTATTACAGACTAGAATCGCTATTAATATAGATGAAAAAGAAACCCTGTTCTTAAGTATATCCTTTTTGTTTTCTGGGGAGATACAATACCTGTCTAGCCTTTTACAAAATGGTTAGAAAACTGTGGGTGCTTAGGTGCTCACACTTTAAAGAGAGATTTGAGTTCTATAGCTCTTCTTCTGAAGCTATAGTGAATGTTCCAGTGTTGTGATTAAAAGATACGTTCTATGGACATGGTGATAAAGATGGGGTTTTTTATACCTTTCCTGAATATGGCTAAGTATCTTTATTGGCTCTTAATAGGTTTTATGCTTTGTTTTTTAAGTATTTTTTAATTTTAGACTTTTCAGTCACTGGGCCCTTTGAGACCAGGCCTGTGACATTGCTGATCCTTTGCATTATCTGAAAACCCTTTTGGGTTTCAAGATGTAGGTGCTCAGAATTAGAGTTCTGCATTTGTAGATGCAAAGGAATTCTTTGGTCCTCCTTAGCAAATTAAGAGCCCAGTTGTCCCCTTCTGTATATTCATGCTATTCAGCTTGTAGGCTGTGTGAAGCAGAAGACAAGACTTGTCCTTTGGTTTACATTTTTGGGGGGTTTTTGAGAGGTGCTGCCACGTCCAGCCTTGGCGGAGCAATAAACATTGCCAGTTCAGTTGAAAATTTGCTGTTGAAACTTTGTGCCTGTTTTTGGAGGAATCTGTCCCAAAAGAAATGAGGATTTAGTAGTTTTAGCAGTTTAGAGAAAGACTTTATATTTTTCAGCAGTAGACCCTAGTAACAGTCATTTTTGGTTTTGTTAGTTCCAGCAAATTAATGTTGGTGTCAGCAGAATAATACTGGATCTGTAAACTTCTTCACAGCATACATTTTAATGTCTCATTGGGACAGTTTTGTGCAGCTATCACTCTTGCTGTTTTTAAACAATGAATTTGTATTTTCAAAATAAGTTTAATAATGGTATATTAACTCTAAAAATGTGTGTTGTTCTTTTGTTTCTTTCTAGTTATCTGTAGCAAAGTTATTTATTTCTAGGTAACTTAGAAGAGAAATGCCTAATGGTGCTTCTGTTTCTCTTATTGGATAAAAATAACTTGGAAGCTGATTTGCATTGACCATGAATAATCAGTGAAGACATACAGCATTTTCTGGAATATTGAATGTTCGTAATGAAGATCTGTCTTCTGCAGCAGTTGTATAAGGACGTACTGGCTGGTGTTCCACTAGCAAAGGAAAGCCATCACTATACCTCTTTACTTAATCTGTGTGTGGAGCAGTCACTAGAAGGAGATGAATCGTGTAATCGGATGCATCTGCCATCTACTAATGGTGGTATTAGGATCCATCAGGACACTGATATGTCAGATGCAGTTGTTCCTACAACAGATGATACATCAAATAGCTTTGCAAACATGAGCTCCTCATTCTGTCCACGAGAAGTGATGCTCCTTCAGTTGACCTTGATCAAGATGATGGTTGCTAAAGCAGAGTCCCAGGAAATTGAATTCAATACAAGACAGAAGTACTGTGAAATCTTTGTCCTTCTGAATGAGTCAAAAATTGACTCAAAATTGGTAAGCTTTTATAAACTTCTGAAAACATTTTGGGAAAAGGAGAAAAAAAAAAAAAGGAACATGCGTTGGGTACTTTTTCTTTTTACATCTGCAGATTTGTCTGCTCGATAGTTCTGATCAGCTGTTATCTCACATGGCTTCAGAAAGTTTAGCCTCTCTTGTGTATTTCCAGCTGAAGGAAGAGGTGAGTATGGCATAACTTTTTACTTTTTACAGCTTAAAAGAATGGCTTAGTGAATAGAGGTGAGTATGGCATAACTTTTTACAGCTTAAGAGTGGCTTAGTGAGTATGTGCCTTGAAGTTGTTCCATTGAACTCTAGAGCCAAGTTTTTATAGTGTTTATATAGCACAAAAGCAGTCACTGTATGACTACTGTAAAACCTAAAAGTACTTCCAAAGAGGCTCCTTTCATAAGCAGACCCACAGAGCAGCATCAGAACTGCTCCTTTCCTCAGTCTGTTACCTGCATGTCAGCTCTGCTCCAGCTTTCTGAAAGGCACGTCTGCACTCTGCCGATGGTCCCCTCCAAATGCCACACACTTTGGTTGAAGGGTGTTTAGCTCCAGTATCGGGAACAATGTGAAGTTCATACAAGATAATACTATGGGATAGTTCTTCCATCAAGTGTGTCTTCAGGGTTTTTGGGTTGTAAGTGATGGATGGGAAGGAGATGTAGGGAGTATTCTGAGTACTTCAGGTGCGTTAGGAGGGGCATGGAATGTAGAAAGGAAGATCAAGTGTATAACAGAAGTTTATAATGTGAGGAGGAATGTCTTTCTATTTAAAAATCTGGAAATTTTTTGGAACTATTTTAGGGTAAAATGTGTGTAGATGACAAGAAATAATTCTCTTTAAGGTTGCAATACAGCTATTTCAAAAAACCCAGTAATCCAACTACCAATATTTTTACAGTTAGTTGATATCAGTCAGGTGATGCAGCCGGTAAGAATAGGTAATAACATATTGAAAGTTAATCAAAAGCCTTTCTGTATTTTCTTGTTTGAATATTCCCATTACTTGAGAGTTTTTTTACTTGCTGCGTATTTGGTTAATGTGTACTGTAGCTTCCATCTCTGAACATAGAATTCTCTCAGAAATGTTTGTAATGTTTCTGGCAAAGCTGTATGGGAATTATGAATTCAGATGTGGGCTGTCTACAGTGTTATCTGATTTTGGGTCGGTCATATGATGTTAGGAGGTTCTCTGGAAAATACAGGTAATTTCTATTGCATGCATATGTGACTTCATGTTTGTAAATAGAGACCTATGTACTTAAAAGGCACGGGACAGATATATTGTTTCTACCACTGTTTTGTCTATGCCTACATTTGAATCCTTTTAATGTACAACTTAAAGTCATTGTATTATGATTTAATTTGCACAGCAATTGTAAAGCATACTCTTTCCCCAACAAATTTTCATAGAATATGGTCAATGTCACCTGGCTCACCTTTAGTTTGAAGACTCTTTCAGGATTCCCTGTGAATACGCAGCTGGCGGAATGTCTGTGGACTCTTACAGCTATTATCAAGGACATACTGAAAGATGAAGTTTTATCCGGTGCAGGTATGGTAGTGATTTGTTTTATGGTGTTATCGATACGCGAGTGCCCACTAGGGGGGGGAATGTTCCTTGTAATCTCATCTAAAGTAACTTGACTAAAGAACACCTGTTTTCTTTGTTATAAAGAGAGTAACTATAAAGGAAGTACTATTAAAAATGGAGTGGTTTAAACATGCTTAAAAACTGAGAATAGTCGATCACCTTTTTTATGTTTATTTGATAATTTAGCTATGTTACCCTCCAGCTCCGTAACCACCTTCTTCTTGCTGTAGGTATTTTGAAGAAGTTGTTGGCTCCTCTTGATGCTGTGCTTGAAGGATTTTATGACTCCATTCTGTTCCATCATTTTGACAGTCATCACTATACTTCACCTTATTCTAAAGCTGCAAACAATTTGATCAGTTTTATAGATCTGCTTGAAGCACTTTTGGCTTCTAGAATTCAATTAGAACTACTGCTCAGATGCCAGAGAGTGTTGTTTTTGAAAGTTTCTTATGTCCTGAACCTCATCAGCTCATCGGTTCACTACTTAATCAAGAAGAAGTTAATTATGCTCCTTAAAAAATGTGTCCTTTCTGACTCTAGAGAAGATGCTGTAAGTAGATCACTGTTTTTAGAAAACACATCTTTATGTGAGGATATGCTTGCACTGAGTACTGCTGTTCTGCAGACTGTGAATTTGACTTGGCTTAATCAAGTCCCGCTCCGTGAAAAGGCCAACTACTTTGGAGGCAGTGAAGCTGTTCCTGGAGATGATAACCAAGGTGGTTATGACCAGACTGTTCTTAGAGCCTTAAGTCTGGTTGTGCTTAAAGCACTGGAATTCAAGTTTCAGAACTCTGCTACAGAAGCTGAAATCAAAGGTAATCGTCTTTTTTAGCTTTTTCATTAAGCGGCAAGAGTTTTTAAAGCTTTCAGGTTTTGTAGTCACAGCTCATTAAGACAGTAAATAGAATTCAGCTGAATTAGTGGTGGTGGGAGGGAGGAAAGAGAAGACCCACCCAGGAAACCTGTTATCACTGTGTCCTGCCTAATTAGTTGTCCCTATGCATTTTATCCTATCCTTAGCCCTGCGATGTGGGGGACTTGAAACAGCTGCATTTGGGATTGAAAACTTTTCCTGTTAAGAGCATGTGTTAATATTTGAAATAGTTGAGGCAGCTTGGGAACACAGGCTCTTCTCCAGTTGGAAAAGGAGAGCCCACAGTATGAGCATCTACTCTGTTCAGGGTGGGGAACTAAAAGGAACCGCAGGTGATGCACTCCTGTTTTCAAATGTGGAGGCAGAACTTTAAGTACCATTGTTTTGATTGAAGCTACTAGACATTACTGTCAGACAAATAATGGAATAGGGCAAAACTAGCAGTGGTACAAAAGGTAAAAATAATGAAGCTATAAAGGAAGAGACATTAAAATTATGAGACTTGGCAGAGTATAGTGGTTGTGTTCTTCACCCAGACTTCTAGGTCTAGTCCTTTGAGTTAGTAGGTGTGAAGCATACTTTTCATACCTGCTTACTTGAGTGTGTTTGTTCTACTGAGCAGATCAATTAAGTTGGAGGAAGAGCAGATCTGTCCCTTGTGCTAGGGCTATGCCACAGGGCAGGCAGTGGGATGGCAGGGGAATGCTGTGTAACTTGTGTTCCTGACGGGGGAAGATGCGTTACTGTGTCACGCTGGTAGCTAGTTAGTAGTTGTCTTTGTGCTGCAATGAAGTGGTGGGGTGAGGTTTTTTGCTTGAGACACTCCTGGAATCCCGTCTTCCCAATTGCCTTTTTACCTCTGAGGGGCACGTGATGCACATCTGATGCTAAGCCATGTGAATGTGCAAATGCTATGATCAAAGCAGCTTGCTGTCCCTGGATTACAGGCTTTATGGCAAAAATGGAAAAGCAGTTCTGAAGCAGTGTTTCTAGTCAGATACATGTGAGAATGGGTGTTCCTTATTGTCAGCCAATTGGTGATGTGGCAAAAAGTAACAAATAATTCCTATTTCTTTTTAAACAAGGATGAAATTTTACAGCATTTCAAACATACTGAGGCATTTTAATACAAGTTCTAGATGTGTTATCTTACCTTTTGTATCCCTATGGTATGTAGCAAGCATAAAATAAATTTTTAATTCATCTGACTGTGTAAAAGAGTGATGGACTTCTGTAAGACAGCTTCTGACACTTTTTCCAGATTTTGGAATATGTTGTATTTGTGAATGCCAGTTGCATTCTTAGAGTTTTTAAAATATTTGTAGAGAATATTTTACTCGCCAATCCACCTCCTGAAAAATGTATAGAGACTGAGATTGTCTAAGAACAAGTGAATAGAAAAAAAGTAGATTAAATCTGTTTTAGATGTCTCTATGAAAACTCTTTCTCACAGAAAAATCATCTCCTTTCTTTTCCAGATTCATAACACAAAAATGAGTTCTTTAATTAGATTCAAATAGCCCAACTGTCAAGAGGAATTTCAAGTTGAAAGGAATGGTGCTTCTATTTTAGTGGCATTAAATTAAGTGGTTAAAATAAGCACCAGAATGCTTTAATATGCTAACTTCCCTTCCGGGAAGCTGCTTGATCTTATCATTTTTTTTTTTTTTTTTTTATTACCATGAATTACAGTGGCTTAACTTTAATTCATTTCAATTTTGAGAGTAATTTCCAGATAGCTTTGATTTATAGGGAAGAATTTCAGCCTGAATAGTAACTATTAATAACAAAGATAATTTGCTTTCCTGTTATTTGCTAAGAGGAAAAGCAAATTTTAAAGTTAAATATTAAGGAAAACCACATAATGATGTGGTAAGTAAAACTGATTCCCACGTTGCAGGAAACTTTTCAAAAGCAGTAATCGCTGTCAGTATAAATGATGCAACTGTGCTCTTCAAGCCATACTATACTTCCAGCAGCATTAGGGTTCTTACTTAAGGAGTACCTTTGGGGTAAAGGTATACCTCGCTATGGTTTTTTTCTGTTTTTTAAACATTGAGCGTGTGCTGTGTTACATGAAAAACTGCTACTTAGCACCATGCTACCTAGTATGCCATTAGTATTGAAGAGGTTTCTTGACTTAGTCTGTCATATGAATACATTTTACGAGTAAGCTGCTGCAGTAAACTGGCATAAAGTTGGAGGTGCTTTTTGTATCCAAGAGTGCCATGTTTAGAGGGAGGGGAAAAATGAAGATCTGCAGGAAAAAAGTTGCTTACATTAATCCTTACAGCAAGGATTCTAGACCATCTCATGAAGGTACCTTTATCCTAAGCCTGTATGTACTTGAAAACTGAAATAATCCATGAGTAATTTCTTTTACTGCAGTTAATTTTTACAGTGAACCACACTGCAGGGGGGTTGCTTCAGTCCTATTGAAACATGACAATTGTATTACTGTTTCATATGGGAAGAACTATCTGAGATGAAATCTCAGCAGAGTGCTCATACAGGATCATTACATCTGTGGTATTGACTTGATTACGATTTACCTTTTTTCAGTTTGTGAGGTACCAGTGAAGCTATGTAATTGGGGAGCTAAAGGAAAGTATAAATCCCAGCTGTGTAGGTGTAGTTACATTTTTGTAGGTTTCCTGATACACCTGGATTTTTGGAGGTATAATCTTTTTCAGTAGTCCGCAAATTTAGGTGTGAGAGGATTCACTCTATTGTACCCTAAACTTTCTAGGTGACCTCTGATTATTCTTTCTTGAACTCCAAGAAAATAAATAATGCTGTTAGATGAATAAATGATGTCCTTAAGTTGCATCTTCCTTGTGGGGGGGCAGGCAGTATCTAATGAGTAAATTAACTTTCCGCAGGTTACTTATGTTAACATTGGCATCTAAACATTGATATATCTAGAGTTTATTAGAGTAGCCATTCACATTGAATTTAGGGTTAGATAACTTAACTGCTTTTGGTTTTCTGCAAAATGTTTCTTTATTTCTTTGATACCAAGAAGCAAGAACTAACCTCTAAAACTTGATGCTGTGTAAATCAGTTGAGCTAAGGAATGATAAATGCATTTATTATCTGTTATGTCTTGTTAATTTAAAAAATAAAAAGTGTATGTTGTTCAGTAACAAAAAATGTATAGCACATTCATGGTTACTTTTTTTTTTCCCCCCCCCACACAGGAGACTTCCATAGTTTCATGTCCCAGCTGTTGATATTCTGGAGGAGTCATGTGAAGTCTTCTGCACAGTCTCACCCATTTGTACATCACTGTGAATGGCTCTCCTTGATTTTCATAGAGCAAGATGATGATATGTGGGAAGCTGCTAAAGCTTTATTACTTATTTATTTAAAAATTGATAGGTTAGTGTACAATTTATTTGACAGACCTATGAAGAATTGTAATTTAGTGAGGTTATTGTGGTATATTTAACACTTCCAGTGATTACTTCTGTATAAAGAAAGATAGCTGTAATAATAATAAAAAAACAACCTCAGGACAATGTAATAGTGTATGGTGTAAGAGCAGTTCACTTTGCTGATAATTTGATTACGTTTTTTGGATTGAAATGAGGGAGTTACGCAACAGTTTCCTATTAAATATTTTATCGTATCCTGTAACTCAGAAGAATTGACTTCACAATCTAAAACAGTGGTTAGATGCAGAGAAAAGGCAAAACTCTTTTCTTTCAACACTGAGAGTCTGACGTGAACGGGACATATTCTCATCCCTGGATGTGTTCAAAGCCAGGCTCAATGGGGCTTTGAGCAACCTGGTTTGGTGGAAGGTGTCCCTGCCCATGGCAGGGGGTTTGGAATGAGATGGTCTTCAAGGTCCCTTCCAACCCAAACCATCCTACGTTACTATAATTAAACTTCAAGAAATCAGGCACTTTTGGCAAAGTAGCCCTCTGATTGGACCCGTGTTAATTCTAGCTAGTTGATTAAAAACTGTTATTGTTAATGACTGAAATGTGTTCTTCAGCAATTTGTTCTGGACATTCACTGCTTCACTGTTGTTTAAATTACCATATGAGACATTATCCTAATTTATAAAAGGTCCCTCAAGCTTCAAATGTGAAGATACAGCAAGTAGTATCTTAGATACACACAATTCCTAGACACCTAAATAAAAGTAGGGCACTCTTTTCCGATGTGCTTAGCATCCTGAAAGTTAATCTGTGTTCAGGTTTATGAAAGTATTAAAACAACAATTCTCATATTGTAAGTAACTTTGTTTATTCTGTCATGTTTCCTGTGGAAGAGTGCTGTTTAAGAAGGCCTGCTTTATGTGCTTTGGCTTCCTAAACTGCCTGATCTCCTCGCCCCACCTGCCTACCTTCTTCTTCATTCTAATATAAAACCTTCTCGTTCGGTTTTTGGTTTTTGACAAAATCAAAAAAGATATAGAATACCATTTTCTGGACATACCTGGCTTTTTTTCAAAAAAGTAAACTTCAGTTGAATTTAATCCATTTCATGACTTACTTTTCAGATTACGGCACGATGCTGCTGCTAACTTAAGCCAAAAAGAGGAGGAAACCTGGAACTTCCTTATACATGCAAGTGGATGTAATCCTCACTGTATCTTTTTATCTTTTCTGGAAAAAATTGCATTTGATTCCACAGTACTACTAGATTTTTTGATTTCATCAGAAACTTGCTTTCTGGAGTACTTGGTAAGATACTTAAAGCTTCTTAGAAAAGACTGGCATCAGTTTGTAGATGTCTGTAACCATTTTGACAGCAAACACAGAACTGTTCAATCAATTTTTTCTGTCAGGCCACCCCATGAAGAAAAACAAAGCTGTGTGACTGATGAGAGTTTGCAAAATCCTTGTTGTGGACCAGAACCACAGACTCTGCTATCTTTGGCTTCTTCTCACAATTACTTGGTGTTTACAGCAGAGCAAAGTGATAATGAAATTGCAGAGTCTAAGCAGTCTAACTCATTGATATGCACTGATAGTACATCTCTGCTGGGTTCTCTTCAAAGTCTTGTTAATTATGACAGCTCAGAAGACTCTGCATTAGAATCAGATGGAAAAGAGTGCTTGGTAAACACAAAGCAGGTGCCTTCAAATAATGAGGGTGAGACAAGGATAAGGGAAACTGGTTGTAGCTACACAGATGATAAATGGAATACACTGGAGCCTGAAGTGTTGCCTCTGAAACAAAAGGATTCTAATACCTCATCCTGTCTGACTTGTATGGCGTCTTCAGATAACATCATTTCCCAAAGAATAATGCTTTACAAATCAACAAAATGTTTGGAAGAACTGCAAAAAGCTATTTCCAAGTTGCAGAGAAGAGATCTTTTCCCGTATAATCCATCTGCATTGTTGAAACTACTTAGCCACATTGAGAAGATCAGTAATAACATGAATCCGTAATAATCCAAAGAAGTGTTCTAGTGATTGATTTTTTTTATTTTATTTTTTTTAACTAGCATACTAGGGAATATTTCTTTGAGATTAATGACTTCTAAAGCTCATGCCTGTTGCACCTCTCAGTGTATTTAACCTCGAACAGGATAAACATGGTTTTGGTTGACACCTTAAAAATCTGCAATTGTATTCAGTGAAACAATGCATTACCTTAGGCTCCTAGACTTATTCATGGTATGTATGTCAGTGTACAGTATATAAGGATTAATTGTTAGGTATTCAAAATTTGATAATAAATTACTAATGTGGAAGCTTATCAACAATACTTAAAAGTATCATCAATTCTACTTACTGTCATTCTATATATGAAGTCATTGCCGGATTGGTAGTGGTTTATGGACGACATTGCAGTGTTAGTGCAACACTTGACTGCTTAGAGGTTGAACTAAATAAAATACTTTAGTTGGAGTTTTAGTACTGTGTCCTGCATTAGTGCTTTCCTCTACGTGGACATTCAGATGTGCTATCACAAACACAATAAGCCATGCCACACTTTTCTTGGCTGCTTAACTGATGCCTAGGATGTAGGTTTTTCAGCTTTTACTGTTTGCCTGACTTAAACAGCAGTGTTATTTCACTGAAAATTTAATTTACTTTTTCATAGTATTTTATGGTCTATTCCTTTTAATTAAAAGGAAAGGGAGATGTGGGACTAGTACATATATTGCCTATTTATATAACATTTTAGTGAAGCATTATATCTAGAATCAAGCTTAGGTAATACAGAAGTGAAATTACAACAGTTCTTCACATCCATTACATATTTTATATTAATACATGTGTTAAATCAGAAACAGGTAACTAGAAATTAAGTGTCTGCAGCAAGGTGGATATTTAATTTCTTATACTTAAATGTTTTATTTGATTAACCTAAAAGGTAAGTGTGTAAGACTGCTTGGGGAGAGTTAGTTTAGAACAGGATCCAAACCAGTGTGTGCACTTAGCAGGAAGCCATCTAAAGCTGGTACGCGTAATGTGCAGCTTGTAACGATTGTACAAGGGTTAGGTGATGGGGAAGTACTGATGATGGGGATTGCTGTAAAAATATCAGACCTCATCAGATCTGTGAGAAGCAGTTTTCTTTTTAGGATTCTCTTGATGGTAAGTGCTCTATTCTGAGAACCAAGTAAGCTCTGTCTTCCTTTTAAATAGCTATTTAATGTTAATTAATACAGTTACTGAGTTAAGACCAACAGTCTCTGGAGGAGGTGACTCTGACCCCCAGATCTCTGTGGCCATCTTCTAGATTAGTCTTGAGCTCTGAACTGGTGAATCAGCACTGTTGGGAGAGGAAGAAAACTAGATGAATCATATGGGATAGTTTAGCTGGAAATTATAGTGCTTTCCAGAGGTGCTTAAATAGTATGAATGCTGAAGCAGGAAGGTTTGAACCTCAATTTTATTCTTTCAGGCTGACAGCTGTAATCACTTGGCAGTTATATAGGAAAGAGTGATCCCCTTCACTGGCATGTAGGGGACCTGAATAATCTGTGTGTTCATTGTGCTTTGGTTTCTTCCCAAGATAACTTTTGTGCTTAGGAGTAGGTAAGAATGTCAATGAATGGAATTTCTACGCATGCTTATAGCTCCTCTAGTCAAAAACTAACCTCCGAGTTGTCCAGGGCAGAAGAATGCCTGGTTTCTCTTTACTGTTTGAACTTCGTTGTGCTCTAGGGGCAGAGTTGCTCATGCCTCTAGGCATGTTCAAAGATACAGCTCCAAACAACTTGAGAACTTTTCAGTTCAAACAAGGGAAGTGCCTTTGGCAAGGCAGTTGAGCAGGAGTTTCTCAAGATCGCCATTTTAAACGTAGGTAGGTACTTGCGTTTCAGTGAAATCCTTTCAGCAATCCTTACTTCTTTTCTAGTCTAGCCTTTTCTGACTGGTTTATTATAACTGAGAAACTTCACTGTTTTCACTGAACATGGTATTGTTCAGCATTTTTTGGTCCATAATTTGCCAGCTGGAACTATCTAAATTGCAGCAGTATTTCTCAGACACTGTTAAGATAAGGAGGGTGGGAAAGGTAGAATGGGGAGATAATTTTGGTTTTGTGAAGTGCTAGTCTTCTTGACTGTCAGTGATTACTACAACTATAAAAACTTCTTTGAAGTAAAAGTTTAGCAATCTTGGTGTGTAGAATTTAGCAAGAAGTGTAGGAGCCCTAATTTTTGATTTTTGAATACAGCAAATCCAATTACAATCCAACTGTATTTAATTCTTACAGGCATGAAGTTGATTGTGTGCCCGGCTGGTTATTAGTAGTGATCATTCCCACATGTTTCACTTCTCAGAAAGCCATTGTTTTAATTCTCAGAATGTTTTAGTGGTAAAAATGGGTAAATGTGGTTTGTATCTGGCAACAAGATACCTTAATGTGTTGATATTTTACCATTTATGAACTGTAGGACCTGAGATAGAGTAAAACTGATAGAAGTCAACTTTTTTTTTTATCGCACACAAAATGAGTGTGAGTGATGAAATGAGTAGCTAGTAGTACTATGGCTGTATTCAAAAAGTCTAGCAAAAAGAAAACACCATGCAAAAGAATTTGTATTTTAATCCATTGTGTGTATATAAGGTGGGGTGGTTGGGGGTTGTTTGGTTTGGGGTTTTTTATTGGCTTGAATTTTTACTATCTCAAATTTTTAGGCAGAGCTGTTGTTTCATTTGCTAGAGCAAATTAACTCAGCTGCAGAACCTATCACCAATGTTAAATTAGAACTTTGGAAGTAGATCTGTTATTACTAGGAGGTTGATGTGCCTTAGCTTTGGATATTGATATCTAACAACTTTTCTTGTATTGTTTCAAAGCGAGACACAGAACAAATCAGGTGACCTGTTTGGAGACAGTTTTCTATCTGAGATGTCCACAGTCTCCATTTATGTCTGTGCAGTTGTTTGGAGGAGTTTACCTTCAACATCAATAGAATAAATTATGCTTTAATGAAGTAAGCAGTTACCACTAGAGTTTGCTTACAGGATGTGCTTTTTATAAAGAATGTTTTTAAACTTGAGTATTTGTGGAGCTTGATTGCAATTACAGCTGAATCCAGGTGGTTCCATGCTTGTGGTTCTTCAAACTGGATTTTCTACAATATTTTTATGACTGCTTTCCATTCTAGTTTTAAGACTTGTAATGTGAGTTTTAATCCTGTAATACAAGAATAAAAACCAACCTTGAGGATTTTTGTATTTAAAATACTCGTATAAAGCTGGGAATAAGGAGCCTTGGTTGTTCCCTGGTTTATCATTGCAGGATAGGCATTGTTTGTACTTCTTCCAGTCAATCTGAGATGGTGTCTGAAGTCAGTATCATCAAGTATTATCACAGCCTCTCACAGTCAGAAGGAGTGAAAATGCTGCGGTCATTATAATTTTACTTCTGTGTGTTTTTCTCTTAGAGTTGTCTAAATGAGTTTGTAAATTATTGTTGTTTTTTGTACAACAC
Source organism: Falco biarmicus (assembly GCF_023638135.1). Lineage (NCBI taxonomy): Eukaryota > Metazoa > Chordata > Aves > Falconiformes > Falconidae > Falco > Falco biarmicus. Next base: position 66,606,081 of record NC_079294.1, on the reverse strand, counting down.
TCTTAAGCTACCTGGTTCACTCTGAAATCTTGTTAGAAGCCAATTGTACAAGTCCGAGTGGATGATCGATGATAGACAGACTTTTTTACTATCACTTTCTCAGGCAGGCAAGGACCTGAACTTGGTTGAGAAAAGTCTCAGGGGTTTAAGCTTTTCCAAGTCATTGTCTTTTGAAATGTTGTGCAAATGAGTTTATTGCTGGTAACTGTCAGAGACACTTCAATAGACAGACAAGCTGGCTTGCTGCTGGTTTACATACAGCAAGGAAGGAAGGAATACCATGTATTTTGTAGTAAAAAGCTTGCGTGGAGAATTACAATATCCTTAGTTATTTCTGGTTCCTACTTGCCTGGGCTGCAAAACATGAATTTTGCAGTCAGCAGTGCCCTTTCAGGGGGAAGATTTGAAAAAATTGTGAAATGTTCAAAAAAGTAGCACACAACCTCAAAAGAAGTTGCACTGCTGAATGTTGGCCTCCTTAAAAGGTTGTAGGGAAGGTTTGTATTACATATCCTGAAACTACGTTTGGAGTTCTAGCTGCTAATTGTAGTTGTCACAGGATCTGCCCTGTCTGATCCTGCTGCTAGTGTTGAAACCTGAAGGATTTTCTGTGGAGCTTCTAAGAGTTTCCAAATGTCCATAGCTACTTTGAAGGAGGTAATAGTTAAGTAGAAAACAACGGATAAGATTTTGGAGCCTGTTTTGCAAAACAGCATGTATTGTTTATGTAAAAGGATTTGCTGTCAAATTTCAAAATCCTGTGTGCTTATTTCTACAGTCATTATGTTCATCTTTTGCTTGCTAGCTTTATCTTCAAATGTAACCTTCTAGAGTTTGTCAGCTCTTAGAGTAATTTTGTTACTACAGACTTATAGCTATTTCATGTAGGGATTTAACTGAAACATAAATAAATGCTTTGTGGAAACCTACCTCCAGTACTTGGCTTCCTTCATAGTATTTATATTCTTCAAGAAAAACTTGTATGAAGTGGTGTTCTCTTTCTGCTGACACCACTGCAGCTGCTGTGAGAATTAGGCAAAAATCCATTATGCTGCAAATATAAAAATCAACCTTTTTTTTTTTTAATTAATTATCTCCTCAAGAGAGAATCTGATACTTGGTCATCATCTGCAGAATACTGGTCCCTCTAAGGAGTGTTTCTTTGCCTAATATAAAAATACTGACTGGTATGATGCCAGTGTTTTCTGTCATTTTCAGTTATGAGCTGATGCACAGTGGGGGATTGCTGGCTGTGAAGCATCAAAAGGATTGCCTTCAAGTTTCACCAAGCGCACTTGTGTTCTTTGTGGGTAGATCAAGATTGATGCTCTAAGAGTGTTCTAGTAACATAATCAAACAACATTTGCAGTGTTGTCTTATGTACGTGTGTTACAAATTGTTGAGGTGTGTTTTCAGACAGTTGTTAAACCAGTGCTTCCAGCTTCAAGGATCAACAAGGCATCTTTTTTTAATCCTGTATCATTTGGACTGTTGGAAATGAATTAAAAAGCTCTAAATGAATTGGATGGACTAATTGTTAAATATCTAGTGTTGGCAGAAGATTTTGTGTTGGTCTCTTGCATCTTAAGGTGGTAATAGCACACAGGAATATTATTTGAGTGAATTAGCAAGTGCTGTATTTGGAATGGAAAGGGTGAACTGTAGACGTCAATCCTTAGATACAGTTGGCTTTGCTAAGATTTTTGTGAGTAGCACACAAGTTTCAACACATTGCTTACTATAAACGTGAGTAACTGAAGTTATTCTTTTTGCTAATTTACCTTTTCAAACGATGTTAGAACATACTTAGTGAAAGTACCTTATGTAGTTATGCAGTTATATTTGAATTGCCTTAGTGTTATTAGAAAGGTGAATTTTGCAAGTATGCACAAGTTGATGTTAAATCAAGGGAAAAGAAAAATATCTCATCAAGGATAATTTAAAGCCAAACAGACTAGGATTTTATGTAAAGAATGCCGACCAAACTGTAACTGGATAAATTCTTCAGTAAACCACACATACATCTCTGCCTCTGGATATGAGAGCATCCTTAATTGCTGTCCTGGAGGCTTATTGATACACTGTTCAGTATTGAAATGAAATACAGCCAAGAGTTTAACAACTTGAGATAGCATAATTGTAGCATTTACATACCTCAATTGTTAAGTGTGTGTGAAAGAAATTGGTTAGAAAGCAGTCCCCAGGTAATGTCAGTGTCTTTTCCTGGAGCCTTTTTCCTAAGGTGTATTTGAAGCCTATTAATAATCCTGTTCTCTGCATTTTAGTGAAGTGATGGCGTCTTGGGTCAGCAGTAGAATGTATTAGTGTTCCTTCACTTGTCTCCACTGTTTATCCTTCCAGTATTACCACTTCACATCCCATTTTTATTCAGTTGTCATCTTCCTTCTTGTTATTAAGGTCCAGATTCTCAGAGTATTGGGTTTTCTAATTCTTATTAAAATTCACAGGAGCCAGGTTCTGAAACAATGATTTAAAAAGTTACAAGTGTTCTGAAGATTTCAGCCTACGTGTTCAAAATGAGTGTATTCCTGATTTAGTCCTGCAATGGCATTCATGTACAATAAGTATTACCTGATTTTGAACAGAGCAAGCATTAAGGTACCCAGTCTTCAGTTATGACAGATGGCATTATTAGGTAATTAGAATTAATTAGAAATTAAACTGTCCTTACTGAACCTCTCTCCCTGTATCAAGTACAAATCAGGTCATACTTCCTGGTATGGTCAGGTCCATACTTCCTAGGTCTTGAGGAGAAAGCTTTTTGACAGGTTGTAAATGGACTTCTTCACCCTTTTTATTTAGGGGAAGGTTGGTATATTAGAGGACGATAAGAATTCATGTGAAGAAGAGGAGCTTCTCTTTTAAACTACAGATTGCAAGATTATGAGTTATGATATTGATGTCCTTGAACGTGTGACTTGGAATGATTAATTTCAGCTATTTGTTTATTCTTGGGGAGCAGAAAGTATAAGAATACCAAGGGTTTTTACCTTAATCTTGAAGGAACGCCAGATGGCAGGCAGATGGGTTTCACTGGTGGTGAAAGAGAATTCGGACCAAATTAGTGTTATTAGATCCAATTGATTCCTGTCTTTTCTCTGTGTATACATATGACTGAGATTTGATTAACTGTCTGTCATTGAGATAATCAGTTAGCAAAAATGAGTAGGTAATAACAGGCGATATATTTAGAACATTTATCTGTTGGCTTCCTAGATGAATTTTAATATTTTTGTATAAAGGAAAACAAAAGAAACCTATAGGCGCTTTTTTCTTTTTTCTTCTTCCCCCTGCAGTTGCCATCATACACAACACCTCTGAGTCTGCAAGTTTAAGATTTAATAGTCTCAAAGATTTGCCAAGAGGGTTTTCTCTACTGAGAAAGTTAACTAATACTATAATCTTTCTTATGTAACAGTTTTAGAAGATCAGGTGAAAACTCACATCCAATGTGTGGATTCACTGTAATGTAATGTATTTATTTAACTAGCTGGAAAATGGAAGTGAATTTTGTGGGTGGCTTTTTTTTTTTTCTTGTTTTGTTCTGGTTTTTTTTTTACTGGAAACTTACACATAATTTCCAGTGATACATGAAATAATTATTTGGTTTGAATACATGTCTCCATTATCTGGTTATATTTAATTGTCCTCTGATTGAGTAGGTGTTATGTTGCAAGTAAGGAGTAGTGACAGATTTTTTTTATTATTTTTTTTTCTCAGATATAAAGACTAAGATGGTTTTTTTGTTTGGTTTTCTTGCAGCATTCAAATTTAAGATACCTGAAGGATAAATACTATGAAAGTGCAGCAATAATTGAAAGGTCAGTGGGTAGCTTTGATCAAGAGGGTATGGTTAGGTCATTATTTACCATGCAATATCTTTAATCTTGTAATAGTCCTGTGTAGGTGGTGAGTACTACCAAACAACTGCTCCTCAAAAAGTATGTAAAACCATATTTTCCCATTTTATTATTTGTAGCAGCCTTACGTTTGCTCCAGTCACACAAAGGTGTTTTTTGCAGTTTGGTGTAACAGTGAAGAAATCATGGATTGAGGCATAAGAAAGAGGTGTTTCTGCCAATTACCTATTACATTACTGGCACAGTATTAGCCAAGTGATATATGAATCAGCTTGCTCTAGGCTTTCCTAATTGGCAAAGTGTTCCTAAATGTTCTGCTTGTTTCATACTAGTGGTTCAGATGTGGGAAAATATGGAGATAATTTAAAGCAACAGCAAAGCCATAACACTACCTTTCTGAAATAATCCTTCATGTTTAATATTCCTCTGATGCATCAGTTTATTGAATACTGTTCCCAGTTTTATGGAAGGGCTGAAGACTTGCAATAGTTGCAAAATACAATACCTCAAAAAGAAAAAAAGGGGGAAAAAAAGGTATAAGAACAAACCCAAACTTTTCTCTGTGGGGGAAATAAATGAACAGGATCCAAATATTGCCTGGGTCACATCTTTTATCATCATCTCGTGGATTATAATGAAAATTTCAATAAGATCAGAAGGAGTTGTAGAAATTAAGAAATTAAGGCCAGGGATGGGGGAAACTCTCCAGTGTTATTTACATAGGTACCATCTGTGGTTTAGGAAGTTTGAGCCCTGAACTACTGAAGGCTGGGAGGGTATCATCAGTTACTATTTTGTGTTTATTCTATTCTTGTACTCTTCCGTAGCAATCTGCTATTAGCTTCCTTCAGAGACTGTGCTGGGCAAGGTGAAACTTCGGTTCAACGCTGACATGTCTGTTCCCATTTCATGGGTTGCTGTTTGCTGACTGCAAGCAGGAGGAAAGGACTTAATAAGAGGTTCTCTGCTCCTGACTTGTCAGTGAGGTTCTCTCCTTCCTTTCAAACAATATTAAGGTGTCCTGCCCACCAGAATGCTAAGTAATGCCAACACTTCTAAAAGCTGTTACTTATTATTCGAAACTGGTGAGAGCTGCTGAGGAATGACTTTCAGCCTTATTCCTTAGTCACAGAATTAAATTTAAAAAAAAAAAAGTCACATAGGCTTAAGTAAAATGTATATGTTTGTATAGTATCTGTAACCAAACAGTCACTCAGTGTGTATTTCTGTCTACTTCAGGAATTTCAAAAATTCCACTTTATATCTTCTGAGGAACTGGCACACTTTCTGTAAAACATGAATGTAGTTGATTGAGGCTGGTCAATAGGAGCAGGAACCTTTCTCAACTTTATTTGAAAACCCATACTTCATCTGATAATACATCTAAAAATGTCAATGCAAAGTGATGCATTTGGCGTTTCCTTTTCTGTACAATCAGCAGGTGCAGCATCTTCCCGTGTGTGTAGAGCACTGTAAGCTGAGACAAATTCTCATCGTGCAACAAGTTCCCACGTGACTTCAAACATTTCTTCATCTACTATGTTGAAACAAGCACAAGGGAAGGCACGCGGCATTACTACTGCTGAGTTTCACCAGGTAGATACATATGACATCAGGATTGCCTTCAGTCAGAAATCTTGAAGTGCAGCTTTGCTGGGTGGGTCTCTGAAGAATTTGAAAGAGTTCTGTAGATAGGGCGTGTTTACCTTTGTCAAAGTAGTGAGCGTAATGCCTCTTCCCTGCTAATGTGCTTATGTTCTCTTTGACTGCAACATCGTAAAGGTAGGAATTTCTTTTTCTTTCCTTTATTTCTGTTCTGGGGTTTGGGTTTGTTATCCCCCCTGCCGCCCCTACTTCAGATTATGGTCTGAATCATTAGTATGTGCTGCTCTCTAACATTGTGCGTTTCATAAGGGAAGACTAGAATAACTCTTACGATAATCTTTGGATAAAGTGTGGAATAGGTGTTAATGAAATTTTATATGTTGCCACTAAGTATTCCAACCTATTTCCAACTTCCAACTGCTTTTTATTTTCGAGAAAAGTAGTACAGGTTACAGTAGTAGTTTTGCTTCTCTGCTTCTTGTATCATTATTCTGTTAGGTGCTTGTAACAGCACTTCGTTCTGAACTGGAAGGGAGGAAAATTTATTAACAGGAAAAATCATGTTAGCTAATAATGTAAACATGATTGCATTAAAAAACCCTTCGAATTTAAAATGCTTGAAAAAAGCTGGTTCTAGATCTGCTTTGTAAAATCCTAAGAAAAAAATTTTCTGTAAGATTCAGTTTCACAGAGTTTTTTTTTATATAAGACTTACCTGTTGAAGACTCTAGTGCTATAAATAACACATTCAAACAAGCTGCCAGAAAGGGTTCTTTCATAGTAATGCTGTAACAGTCAGGTGGAGGAACTCCATTCATTTTTTCCCTCTTACTTTTTGTAATGTATACCTATTTTTAGCCAGCTTCCTAGCTTGGGTCAGATCTTCAGCTGGGGTGCTGCTGCTGAGGCTGTGCTGGTACACATTTAGCTGAAGATACCTCTCTCACATCTGTCAGGACATGAAAAGGATGCCAAACAGTGGCTGAAATGATGAAATACCAGTTAGGTTCCAGCTCCTCCTCTAGTTGGCTTTGTGGGTGGAGAGTGTCTGGGCAAACTGCAAAGGAGGGGCTAACCAACAGGAGGAGAACTGAGAGCAGTGGAGCGCAACAGACTTGGTTTAATTGCTGGTTCAGGGTGGAGTAGAGCTCATTAAAAAGTCAGTGTACAAGCTTGAGCCACTGTGTGCATGGTAGCTAAAGACTGTTTCAGAAGCTGCAAATAGGACAGTTTTCCAGAGCGCAAATGCACCAGCCCTGTCCCTTTCGCTACCTCCCAAGAGCTAATTTGAAACCTTGAGTCATCTGCTGTGCAGGTGGAGAAGCCAGCAACCTTTTGCTTGTGCACCTTCAAGGCCTCTCTAGTTCCTTCCTATTTTGCTGTCTTCATGCGTCTTGTGGCACTGTTGTACTTCTAATAATGTGCTTATCCTGGCTGCTGCATACTTGTATGCTGCTCTATCCTTCTCTGCCCTTAACCCTTATCGTAAATAAGCGACCAAGAAGACTCACAACTCTGGTAAAATCTCCATTATGTAGCTTAGCATTTTATTTTGGACTTCAGGTTTTCCCAATAGTAATAATTTGAAGAAAAGTGTCATACTTTAAAAGAGTTTTCCTTACATTCTGACAAGTGTTACTAGGAGGTTCTTGAAGCAACTGGTGTTGGCCCTCTAGGTCTGTTCACACTTTTTATGAATTAACATAGTTTGATTAGGGCTTGCTTTTTTTTTTTTTTCAAAGAACCATTTTTTTTTACCTCAAAATTATTGCAGATATTTGAGTTATTTCATAGGTCTTTATTCAACTTTATCAACATTATGGGGTTTTACAGCTTAACAGCAGACAGTTTGCACTGTAACTGTACAGTGTGAGAATGGTATTTCACTTTCCTCAGCTCCCTGCGATCAGCCAAAACTATTTTAGCTGCTCAAAAATAATTTACCTTTAAGTAGAGAGAGCATAGTAGCTTTCACCCAGAAAATGAATTATTTCAAACAGGTCTGGTTCTTCGCTGCCTCTCCCCTCCCTGAGAACAGGGGAAAACTATAAAACTCACTTGCTACCTTAATTGAGATTTATTCAAAGTGCTATTTTAGCCTGGTACAATATCGTAACAGAGTTACAAGGTAATGTGATAGAATAGTAAAAGAAGTAAAATACTCTAATTGCCCTATAACTACGCACTTAAACTGTTTATAGTTGAGATTTGTACAAGCTAGGGAGTAAATTTGAAGTTAAAGGTCTCATAGCAATCTTAATTCAGCTTTTTTATGTGTGTGGAGTATTTCAGTGTTTCATCATAAGAGCCTCTTAAGTCCAACAGCTCTTTTATTCTGTGCTGCCACTGGTTATATGTGTAGGCTTGGTAAGATGTCATTCACACTGTGGCTTAGGTTATGTGGAATTTAGCTGGAATCATGTTCTCACAAACAGGATGAGTAAAGACAAGATACAAAGAGATGGCAGCATCAATCCAATGTCCTTCATCCAGTTCTTTCCCCCACAAAACATAGTTTAAATCCTTCATACCAATTGGGCGTGAAACACTGCTTGATTAAATGGAGAAAGCAGTGCCAAGAAGTAGGAACAAGCAATGTCTCCAACTGCAGATACCTGCAACAAACAACTGATGCCTGAATGAATGAGTTTGTGTGCAAGAAAACAGTGGTCAGGGTTGCCCTTACTGCCTTAAGGATTAAAAAAATTTTTAGCATTAAAAATTATCAGCGGAGAAGGTAATCTGGTGTAACATCCTGTGATTTCTCAAACTTGCAAGTTGCGAGTATGTCCAGAAGATGTATAAAGCAGCTGTTATACATTTGGAAGTCTGTATGGCACAGTATCAACTGTCAACACTTGCACGAATACTAACCCATTAACAAGTTAGGGTTTGTACATGTGGGCTTTGGGGGATTTTATTAAACTCACTTTTCTGTAGTATTGGGATATTATATTTTTTTTTAACGGTATCTCTTACCTAGTGCTTCTGCTATCCTCAGTAGGAAAAAGACTGCATAACTTTGTCGCTAAAAGTGTAGGTCCTGTATTTTTTTACCTGTTTCGTGGTGGTGATTGCAGTTTGGATTCTTTAAACGATGTGCTATCTGTTCTTAGCAGAACACAAATCTGCTGCTGAAACTTGTGTGTTAACTGTTGCATGTGTTGCTTAGTCTTAAGCAAAAACAAGAACAAAACCTGGTGGTGGTGGATCTGTTCTTCCTTTAGTCTTTTAAACCACTGTGGTTTAATGTTGATGAACAGCCTGGAACAGCTTTGCTATCTCTCTTGATACCTTGATTCTTCTCAATAGTCATTGCACCAGTTTTACCAGTTCTACCAAATGGTGAGAGAAATGGGAGAATTAACTTATTCTTGCTCTTTGCTGATTTCATTCTTCCCATGTTACACCTCTGAAGTCACACTGAGTAGACAGTCTAATAAGATGCTTAGAGAAATTAAGGCTTCTTTCACTTACATGTTTGTGTTGGTGATCCACTGGATTTTCTAATTTATTCAGTACATAAGGATAGGAAATACTCCTAACACATCCTTCAAACCTGGATATCACCTTCTCTTAGTTCTTATTTTGGAAATGTGATTTTTGCAAGCAAGAGCTTTTGTGCAGAGAGCACAATCAAAGCTTTGGCTCTGTTTTATTCATTCCCCAGACTGCAGCAGCCAGAAATTCCACTTCAAAGCAGCTCCTGAATTTGTTTTTCAAAATGTAGCCACATAGCTTTTGTCAAACCAAAATTTGGCCTTTTTGGCTTAACAGTATTAAAAATGTGATTTTTATTTTATTTATCTAATGAATCAAGGATTCAAGGAGCAGGGCTTTGAAAGAAACTTCACACTGGTACTTCCCAGCTGTGTAGGGTTACCTTTAATTATAAAGGATGCAGTACCTGAGGTAATCATTCCTGATTTTCCTGTTTTGCACTAGCCCGTATAAAACTAGATTAGGCTACAGAGGAGATCCTTCCTTAGCAATTGATTAGATTTCTTTACTTGGAGTATTTAATTTTCAAGAAGCAGGGTAACTTTCCCATTTCCTAAGATATCTTTATTTTATTGTTAGACTGACTTTTAGGCCCTTCTAGAGCAAGGGCAATGATTCCAGTTTTGTCAATGAAAATAATATTGGTGATGCTGGTGTATGGATAGGAATCTGGGAAGAAGCAGGGCTTTTTTCCCCTCTAGGTTGGGCAGAATGTGGGTCACTCAACTGTTGGCATTTCTCACTCCTCCTTGCTTAGTGCTGTTACAAGCTGTAAGAAGGAAAAAGTTCTGAGCTCAGCACTCGTAGCAATAGGAGGTTCAGGCTGGGTAGACTTTCAAGTTTCTTGTTAGAGCTGGTCCCAAATCAGGACAAGCTGGGCCTTTGCATCCACTGCCAATTCTTTGGAAACAGTGTGTGTGAGGGAAGAATAACAACTTGTGACAGTTCATGCAAACTAAAAAGATCAGCCGCCTTTGAAATCCAGTATCTACAGCCTGATCCCAGCACTGGAACTGGTTGCCACCACTTGTGGTTATACTGGAACATGTCCCTTTGTATGGTAACGAACTCCTGACAAAACTAAGTGTCCTCTAGTTTTAAGCTGATGTACTAGGGAAATGAACCTGGGTCCCAAGGACTGCAGTCATAGCACTTCTCAGAGGTGAAGTTCTCTGCAGCATAAAATGAGCCTGTTGCAAAATACTCCACTCACCCAAGTGATAAGAAGCTGGCTCTCCTGTTTCCCGCCCAGATTTCAGGCACTGTATGAGGAAATGCCTGTCTACCTCACCATCACTGCTCATAGTCCCTGGGTGGCAGAAGGGACAGCTGAAAGACTTCTACCTATTTGTTAGTCCCCTCCACAAGAGAACATGTGGTGGATGCCTTCCCTTTCTCCACTCACACTATGGACACTTGGAAGAGGTGTTCCCAGTGTAAGATTGTATGGCTGAAGGGTTACTGGCCTTCCTAACCTGTTAGGATTTAACAAGCTGCCAAAAATCTTTGTGTTAAACCCCAAACTAAACAGTATAGAAAACATCAGTTAAAATATGTGCAAGCACTCAAGGTTGGTCTACACGTAATATGCCGGAACAATAGCCCTAGTGGGAGCAAACCCCTTTCTCCAGAAAAAGTGGTATGCAAACAATAATAGGAACATTTTCCCCCCTATGGCACTGGCAATGTGCCTTTAACCTGATGTGATCTGAAAGCAGAGTTTGCTCTCTGGCCATTCAATCTCTGCCTGGTGAATTGACACAGATGCGGGATGAAGGGTTCTGAGAAGTTGCTCTGCCACAGTTGTCCCAGGCAGCTGGTAATCGGAAGGAGGAGAGATTGGCAAATGGCAGGTATGTTTTTTTCTAACAGACAAAGCTTGCTGGAGACAAATGACCTTTGTGCTTTCTGTCTGTCTCCTTTTCTCCATCCTCTGGCCTCTTCTTTCACAATTTGCACAACCATTGTTCAGGGTCAAAAGGATTCAAAGTAAATAATTTAGAATGAAGTGGTCAAGTCATGATGTGGAGAAGGCTGATAATGAGGGTAAGCATTCAGGACTGTGGTTGCTGTAGATATGGTGAGTAAACCATAGAGCTGGATTATTGGTATTGGTGATGCTGTAGGAGCATTGAAATAACCTTTTTGACAGAGGGGATGGGATAATGCATGTATCTTTAAAAGTGTAATTGAGTTCCAATACTAATTTTAATTAAGGTTTCTAGGAAGTAGCAAGTATGTATTTGTGGAGAAGGGGATGATAAATCCAGCACTGAGCTATTCCCAGTTAATTTGCCTTGAGTGGTGCTTCCTGAGATGGAGATTTCTGTCAGGTATTAGCTTCCTTATCATACAGAAAACAAAATACGTGTGAGTTTCATGGGATATTTCTCAGCAAGCTGAAAGGGCCACAGCTTGTTTGTAGTACAGGAGAAGAGAACCATGCTTGTATATAATGTATGTGACAATATGGTATTTATGGAGTTCCTATATGTTTCAGGATCTCCATGATTGAAGGAGGGATAAAACTACTTAATCACACAGCCACAACTGTCAGCCATTTAAGAGCAAGAGGGCAGAAAAAGAAACTAAAATGCTCAGGTGTGCTTGGAAGGACTTTCTCACGTTCCAGGTACTCCAGGAAATCTCATGATGAGAACTGAAGATGAAGGGAGGCAGGAAAACAGCCCAACTACTTAAACAGCTGCTATTATTAAGATGGAAATCTCCAAGGCTGCCTGGGGAATGCCCTGATTTGCTGTGGTGAAAATAGTTGGATGTAGGGTGAACGTCCAGTTTAAGGGTAATGAAACATAAGAATAGGCTGCAAACAGCTGTGGAGTGTCATCAACAGTTTTCCAAGAATTACTTGGACAATGTTCATCTGGGTTGATCTAATCCCCTGTGTGCCAGGCAAGACCTGGTACAGATATGGGGTTTACAGAAGTTTCAGAGAACCCATCTTCCTATGAGCTTTTGGTGTGGTTTTGGAAGGATTTCTACTGATATCTGTGGCACCAAATCCCAGAATTCCCTTAAATTTTAAGAATAAGCATGTGCATATGAGCTTAGTTTAGTAGGGATGTATTAACTAGTTTAAGACCTGAAAAGGTAGTCATACAGTAAAGCATCCACGTGTGGAAGGAAAGCCTGAACTTGTGGGATCCCAAGAATCCAGTATGATAATGTAGACTACTGGGTTTTTCTAGGCTTTAAGTGTTTTCGGTGCACACTCGGTCATGACCTATCTCCCTGTAATCCAGTTAGTGCTTTCTGCTGTGTTACAATAGACTGGCCTGTTTTTATTACAGTTACAGTTTGTGATAGTTTGCAACGCACAGTCCAGTTTAAAAATACAGATATACTAGGAAGCAGAACTCTGTAATGAGTCTCGCCCCTGGTCTTCGAGGGCAGTTTGTCTGCGAGTCTTTCAGTCTGACCTAAAATGTCATGTTTCAAAGCCCTGCTTCATTATCATGGCGCCTGCTAGCTGTAGTTAAGGGTCTGTTAGCAGCCCCATTATAAATCCCTACTTCCAGGAGTTTATAATTCAGCAGTAAAAAATTGCTCTAGGCTGAAACTTGGCATATAAACCCTCAGTGCTGGAACAATTGTGATTTCCCCCTCTATTTTTGCATTTGCCTGTACACACACAATTCATTCAGTAGGTTTTTACTGTCCCCTTTCGGCATTTAAAAAGATTAAATGGCTAGGTTATTAATATTTCAATACTGACTACTGTGCTAGGCCAGTAAATGGATTCACAGTGTCTGTTAATCCAGCACTGTTTGATGGATACGAGTCACTGTTTCATGAGCCTGCTGCAAGGCTTCAGCTTGGTGGAAAGAGCCCAGTGTGGATCACAGCGATAGTTCGGTTAGCTGTCGATTTAAAGTGGGCTTCAGAGCCAGCCAAGTCCGAATCTGGAAAGCCGGCTTGAGTGCAGTAAGCACCGTGTCCTGATCCAGCATGGGTCGAAAGTACGTGTGGCCCCTGCTCAAATATGGAGCAACATGAAAGGGTCTGAACTACTGTTTGTCCTCAGCATGATTTGATCTTACCACTTGATCCTGTACGAATATATCGCTTGAGATCTTCCAGTGGGACATCTAACGCTATGAGGAGGCTTGGATGAAATTCTCCCAGCTCAACTGTTTCTTCATTGAAACTAAGTTCAGTGAAATCAGCTATTTCCTTGTATTTCTTTCTGGTTTACAGGAAATTTTAGTATGGAAAAAGTTATTTAAATTTATTATTCCTAGAAATTTTAGAAAAATTACTTATTTCAGCCTTATGGAATACATTTTAGTAACTTATAATATAAAAATAGAATAAAAATAGTTTTATAGGATATATAACATGTTTGTACTGCAAAGTCCCTTACAACTAAATGAGGGATAACAGAAATTTCCATATATATAATGTAGAATGGAAAGGTTAAAAATGAGACTTTTACATGAGTGAAATATTTTTGTGTAAGTGAGATTATTTTTTTTCCTTCAAGGACTAATTTTTGACATTTTGTTCTGATCTAGGATTTGGCCACAGTTAAATTACAGTGTTTCGTGTGAACCCCAAAAAATGCTTTCTGTGCATTGTGCATGATTTTTATACTTGGTCCTATCCAGAGGTGTTTGCAAAATCAGGATCAAGGTATATATTGCTATTAGCATATTAAACAGCAGTAATTCACCAGCAAAATGTCTTCATTATTACAGGACCAAGTCACCCCCTGGACTTCCTCGTTTCTTTTCTGCTCTTCCACCAACTTATATTTAATTTATGAAAGCAGCCTAGGGAAGATCAGTTCTTTTCAGTATCTTTTTTGTATCAGTATGGTAGATTATAAATGATCATTGCAAAAGATTTGACTGGGTACTGAGCAGTCTAGTGTAAATGACTGAAAAGAGACAGCAGATTACCTCCCCCTGCTGCAGATTTCAAAGGTCCTGCATTGGTTTATGCCAGCTCAAAATGTAGCTCATTATTTTATCTTCTGCTGGATCATAATCCCACCTGCAGTGCTCTAAACCAAGAGGTTTTCAGCTTCCTGTAAGTACCACCTGCTCCCCCCCTGTCCTTTTTTTTTTTTTTTTTTTCCATTCCCTGAGAAAACTGTCTTTGCTGATTTTAGTGTGGGGACACCTGAGCATCTCTACAGTGCCTGCAGGTTCTCTGTGGAGTGCTTCTGTTGAACCCACAATACCAGTGCAACTCATGAAGGCCAGGACAGAATAACAGAATGGTCAGTGCTGGAAGGGCCTTCTGGAGATCATCCAGTCCCATGCCTGCTACAGCAGGTTCCCCTGGAGCAGGTTGCACAGAGTCATGTCCAGGCGTTTGGAATGTCTCCAGGGAAGGAGTCTCCACAGCCTCTCTGGGCAGCCTGTCCCAATGCTCCGTCACCCTCAAAGCAAAGTTTTTCCTCATATTCAGAAGGAACTTCTTGTGTTTCAGTTTGTGCCTGTTGCCCCTGGTCCTGTTGCCTGGCACCACTGAAAAGAGCCTGGCCCTATCCTCTTGCCGCTCACCCTGAAGATATTTGTAGACTTTGATAAAATCCTTCTCAGTCTTCTCTTCCCCAGGCTGAACAGGCCCAGTGCTCCCAGCCTTTCATGATATGGGCGATGCTCTAGTCTCCTCATCATCTTTGTAGTAGCCCTTGCTTGTTCTTGTGGGACCTGAGCCTCTGCTTGTACCTTATCTTTAGGAAATGTCTGGCCACTTGGGAACCTCTGTTCCACACAAGTGTTCACTGGTTTATTCCATGCGTTTTCTTTTTAATGTGTCAGAAATAATTTTTATTTATCTCTATTTGCTCAGCATGGCACACGTATTACAGACGCTCAACAGCTGGTTCTGGTGGGAGAATATCTGGATGCCTGTTAATGTCACCTGGGCACATTTTGTAGACCGTGATGGACTTGTCTTTCCAAAACCACATCAATTATATGCCACAATACCATACGCTTTTGTACTGCTGATTATCCGATTCTTAAGTGAAAGGTAAGAAACACAAATGCAATTTCATGCTAACGTTAATCCTCATTAATGCTAAAAGTTTTTGAAAAATAAGCTATCTTTAGATCAATGTTCTTATGTATTATAAAGGAGGATTACTTAATGGTTTGCTAGAAAGATCTAGTGCAGATAATATGGCAGGTGAAAAAAATTGGGAAATATTTTCATTATTAGTAGCACGTGGCTGTGGTCTGATCTAGAAGGAAAATATTTTAATCTAGCTTTTCTAGAACAGCATTTTCATAACTCTAATTGTCTCCCTTTGCTGGAGATACAATTAATACAAAACCATTTGTGTTTCCTTTTGCTTTTTCTCCTTTGGTGGAAGGGCAGAGGCGTTTGTCCTCCAAACCAAACCCCTCCTTTTGTTTGGTCCTCCACTGGCACATGTGTATGAGGCTGATAAATCCTAGGTGTGTAGCTGTAGCAAAACTAGGCAGACTGGAGGGACCTCAGTTTCGTGTGAACTTTTTATGCAGATCTAGTAACTCTGATTCCTTTTCATTCTCACTTTGGCACTGAAAGATGGATTGCTTCTGCAGCTGGAATCTTATGGGACAGGCAGAGGTTGGCTCCGCAGAAGAAAGCCACAAATATATCAAGATTTGCAGTCCTTTGATTTATTTATTTGTGCCTTTTTTGCTTGACTTCTTTTTTTTTTTTTTTTTTTTCCCTCTAAAGAATGTGATTAGTAGTTTTTTATAATTATTTCAGGACAGAATGAGGAAATTTGGAATGTCATAAGTTGGACAGACTTAAAACAGAACCAGATAAGATCATTCATGTTAAAGATCAAAAGTAATTTGGATCATATGTTTATAACCATTCACAGTGTCTCCTGAGTAAATGCTTGCCCAGCTGTGTCTCACTGTGCTGCTATTGGAAATTGCTTGTGTGAATAATTAGCCCGCACATCTGGCCTGCAATGAATCTGCCCATGAATGAGGAAAACTGACCGCTGCTATGAGTAATAGAGAATCAATTACTGATATCAGCAGGAATGAGAGGGGCTTTTTCAGAAAAGCCTGCCCAAGTAGAAGAGCTAAACATTTGTTATGTTCTGCAACAATTTGTATTGGCAAACAGAAGAGAAAGAGGCTTCTTTTTCTGGGGGAGTTGTTGTGCGCCACAAGGTAGAGGCTGCAAACTGAATGGTGGTGGTAGCCCTGTGCTAGGTGACTATCTGCCACTAGGAGAAAGTATCCCAGTAGAAATCTTTCGGCTCACATGAAGAGAGCATCTGTACTTGTTTCACTCTCCCTTAACTCTGAAAAACGTAAGGATGCAAAAATCAGCACCTTTCCTTTAGTTTTATAGGATTTCATGACCATAAACTTGAGTGCTTGGGTCTGCTTTTTTGCAAAACCACTAATATGCTATGGTTCTTTCTAGGATTAGCTAGGGGGAGATTTCTCTGTCTCACAGTGCACTGTCATATCCCATGGCAGATTAAATTGCTTCAGGTTTATTTTCTTCAAATCCTGGATTGAGAATAGCTAAGGTCATGTAACTGTTGTATTTTAAAAGTTTTTCATGGTATGTCTTTTCAGATATGTTGCTAGACCTCTAGCAAAAGCCTTAGGTATAAAGAATGTAAGACGTGTGAAGCCACAGCCTAATCCTGTTTTAGAGAGTTATTTCCGGGAGTGCTCGAAACATCCATCCCAAGTAAGGATTCTCATTCATTTAAACTAGTTTTGGTTTTGGAAAATCCCAAGTCTTACTGTTTCAATCAGCTATCAGCAATGACATCATGGGATGAGTGCCAGCTGATTGACAGATGAGTTAATTTATTTGGGGTTTTGTTGCTTTTCTGCTGACAAGGGTATATGGCTTCCAAAACAGAAAATATGTTTAAGATGTTTAATTTTCTGGCATGCTGGTCTAGGCTAGACTGTTGTTAATATTTCCAGTGAAGATCAGTGTTCCATCCTTAACTCATTGTGCCTGGAGAAAACATCAGCTAGCTGACATCTGTTGTTGGAAAGTGATATCATATTTATTGCAAGCAATAATATTGTAACGCTGGCATGGAAGCCCTTTGTTCTGTTATGTTGCTCTGTTCTTAATCCAGGCTTATGTGAGAAAGAAAAGCAATCTTCCTATTACCTTGTTTTTTGTTTTTAAAGTTGAACAAGAAAAAAATAATAGCCCGTGTTTACCATCTCAAAAAATGAGGCAGCTTGCCTTGTTGGTGGGAAACAGGTACTTTGCTGTGAATGCAGCTTCAGAAAGCTCACTTACCTAACTACAGTTACCAAACAATTGCAATGTTCCTACGCTGTTTCTGAGAAGAAATATGTGCTTTCTAGTAATGAGGGATTTTGATAATTATTGATACGTAGAACTTTGCTTTCTATCCCTAACTCTGCTATTCTCTTACTGTGTCTTTTGCCTGATATCATCAGGAATAGATGTATTGGTGTTCACATACGAGCTCTTCTCTACCTGGGCAAGTATCCCAATCTCTGTTCGTATCTTCCTTCTGCATGAGTACAGTTTGACGATTAATCTGGGAAAGGAAGCCCAGCATTTTTATACTCATCACTACATCGGAAAGATTCAGGCCGCCTCCTTTAGGTGTCCAGCTTGGGAACAAGTGTGTCTGAGAAAGCATGCAGAGGCCTGGCTGGGGATTGAGGGCATCTAGGCTCCATTGTCTGTCAAAAAAAAACAACCAAAAAAAAAAAAAATCAGCATTCCTGCATGGCAAGTAGAGAGCTCCCCAGCCAGAAGGATAGGCTGAACACAGAGGCTGCTTGCACCCTGCCCTCCCCAGCAGCTGAGGTGCCTTTGCTCACATACCAGAGCTTTCTCTGAGGGTATGAGACAAACTGAACTGAACTTACCTTGGTGGAGGCCACGCTGCTGCTAACCACTATTTGCATGCTAGCCTCGAAGGGAAAGAACTTCTCCAGGGATGAGTCAAACACTACCTCTCTTCCTGCAGCAGCCCCAGTGGAGGTCAGCCCGCACCTTCCACACCTGGGGATGGAGGAGAGGGAGGAAGCCTACAGGCTGCTGCACCTGGAGCACTGAGCACCCAGAAATGCAGGAGTCCCCTGCCTTGTGCTTGGCACATGAGTGGCTGCATGACAGAACCGCTTTGCCGTCAGAGGACACATAAAGCAGAGACACCTGACTGTCGCATTTGAAGGGCTAGATGCATATCCAGGCAGTGCTCTAGCCCTGAATTATTTTCAGGTGTCAGAAGGAGGCAGTCTGGATTTTGCTCAGTAAGATTAGTTGACTTGCCCTGTACCACAGAAGTACATTGGATTTGAGACTAGAGCTCAGGTCACCTTAATTCCAGGCCCTTGTCTAGCCTGGGAGACTCATTTAAATGTAGACAAATATAATTAGGTGAAGTATTAGATACAGTGTCTATGTGTATTGGTACATGGCACTTGCCCCTCCAACCCTCTTTCTTAGCAGTAGAGTTGTGTCTTTGAAACTATCTGAAGCCAGCAGAGTAGATGGACAAGTACACAGATCCTCAAACCGTGCTAGTTTCACGCCAGCATTATTTATATAAATTTAGTGACCTGAAAACCCAGGGTTTCTGTGAGTGTCAGTCAAAAATTAAACGAGGAAGCCTGCAAGGTAAACCCCCCTAGATAGCTAATATTAATAATATTTTTAAATGAGGACCTTGGACCTTGCAACAATGGGAAGCTGATCTGTGAACTGCAAAATAAATGAAAATGACATTGGATTGCATCTTGTTGCTAACACTGTTCCATTTTTTGCAGTCAGAGATTCAAGGCCTTGCCAAAAAGTGCAACTGTACTGTACGTTTGGTGGAAAAGTGGTTTAGGAGACGGCGAAACCTTGAGATCCCAACAGTGCTTCGGAAATTCCAGGAAGCTTTGTAAGAAAAGAGAATACTTCTGGTTATTATGGGGTTTACTGTTTTGAAAAAAATTATTGAAGTCCTTAGGTGCCTTTGAAGGGGGACTGATTTCCAGAAAGCTGGGTCTGTCTGATGAGGGTTTTGGTTTGTGCGTACACAAATTGAAAGGACCTAGTAGCATTTCTCAAAATGGTGTGACTTTAAAAGATTAGATTAACAGTTTCTCTTGAAAAGGAACCCTTAAAAATATTGTACAATTTTCTTCATTGTGTAATAATGGACTTATTTTTAGTATCCTGTTACATAGTGCTTAATGAAAACATTCAGAGAACAGGAAAATATTTTTCAGTCTGCCAATAACCACAGGGGAACAAAAATGCTTACTCACTTTGTTTATGTATGTATCCATGCTGTCAATTTGGGATGCTATTGTGTGTGAAGAAGTCTGTTCAAGAGCAGGAGTCATGGCTTCTTAACTAAATGATAGGTGTCACAGCTTGAACATGGGGTACTGTGCAAAACATGAGCTCAAATAGGCTGATGAGAGTGAGCGATTTCAAGTGATAACAATGAATATGTAAAAAGTTTCAAAACCTCTTGCATATGATTGACAACTGGAAAAGCACTGAAGCATCTGATTTTTCACAAACGTGCGTGAACTTTCCCATACCTGAACATTTTACTATTTAACTGTTCCTGTGTTATCCAAAGTCTCCTACAAATTGTAAAGTCCCCAAACAGGCATGGGTTTGCTCATCCCTTCTGGACACTGAAATTAACTGTACCATTGTAAACAATTTTCCTAATGTCCTGTGTATTTGAATTTTGCCTACCATGCTTACATTGGCAAAAATTCACATGATTATAATATTTAACCTCTTTTTTGTGGATTAGTTTAAGGAGCGAGGGTTAAAAGTACAGCTACAAAGCTCAAAGTTGAGTACTTTGTCAGGATTATTTTTGTCAAGCTTATTTTCAGTGTGAATAAATGTGATGATTTGATGTCTTCTGTTGGGCATAAATCCAGTTGATAGACATAGATGTGTCTCTCTGAAGCCTGGCTGAGTTGAGTGAACTTTCCTGGCAAACCGGCATCGATGGTTTATTTCTGCCGTTGTTCTGTTGATCAGTTAATTTTGTTTTACAAGTGACAATAAGATTTCCTGCTATTGATAGAAGACCTGCCTGCCATGGATGCATATCTCTAGTAATACACAGCTAAAGGCTGAAATTAAAACTTGCTTGGCAGCTTGAGTGAAAATGAAGCAAACAGGTTTCTCTTGTGCAATTTTGTGAACCTTGCTCTGCTCTTTGTCAGTGAATTTAATTGGATATAATTCTCAAGGCAAAAGATGAGGAAGAGAGTTATTCCATGCTAGTAGTCAGTGTTATGAACATTATGAAACTTCTGAAAGGCTGCAATCTCCAGGATCACTTTTCTGAATCACAAGGAAATCTGATGAGCCAGACCTAAACCATACTTAAGCTATTAATGTTCCCAATTAAGCAACGCTGAGGTTTGGAAAGCCCTTTGCCTGAAACCTTCCCTGCCTTAAAAGACTTGCCAGCCTTTAACTTCACTTACTAAATTCTCTGCGTTAGACTCAGCTGAAGAGAAAAGGCTCCTGAAGTTAAATCAGAAAATCCCTTTGCGTAGCTGTTGTTCAGTGCTTTCCCTGGTGGCCAGGTTCAGAGCTTAAAAGGCACTTGGGTAAAATTTGGTGAATTTGGATGAGGTTTACTTCAGGTTTTGTTTGCTGAATTCATAAAGAAGTTTGGCTAAATGCAGAATGAGGTAGTACTCTGGCAGTCTTGCACATATAATGAGTTCATCTGAAGCACTGCGTGTTTATTGCCAGGTGTGTTCAATGTGTATTTGTAGGACTGGGGAGTAGTAGCAGTCATTAGGTGCTCTGTGCTTTGAATCCAATTCAGAAAACTGCTTACACTTTTCAATCAACACAGAATCAGTCCCACTATATCCACTGGACTACTTGCACCTCCCTTCCTTGAAACAAGAGGCGTGAGGGCAGAATCAGCCCCCGTGTAAAGTCTGTCCCATGCCACACTGGTGTTTTTCCTACCATCTCTTGCCTAACTCTGAGCCAGGTGTTACTTGTGGGTTCCACTCTCCCCTTCCATTTGCTTTCTTCATTTCCACCTTATACCTTTGAATCAGTGGATGTTCCAAAGTGTTATTTTCAAATCACCT
Organism: Falco biarmicus; assembly: GCF_023638135.1. NCBI lineage: Eukaryota > Metazoa > Chordata > Aves > Falconiformes > Falconidae > Falco > Falco biarmicus. The sequence continues at coordinate 66,585,008 of NC_079294.1, read as the reverse complement.
GAGGAAAGATGCTTTAAAGTTGAAAAGTACAACAATTGTTTATTAACTGTGTATCAAGTGCCAATTTTAAAATTGTTTTCTTGATTTCCTTCACAGGCATGAGACATACTGTCCTGTCTAGCCTCTGCTATTCCATGTCCTTATCTTTGGTTTGTTTGTTACTCTGGTAAAACACTGGCTCGGTCTTTGAACGTCTCCTTCTTTCACATGGCAGATCAGCCTCCAAGTAACATGGGGCTTGGAGAGGAGGGGCTGCTTTTACCAGACAGGTTCTTATCATCTTCTCTTATATGGCACTTCATTAATGTCTGCCAGAGACCACAATCTCACTTTTGTACATCTCTCAATCCATTACTATAGTGGGGGTTTTTGAGACACTCTCTCTTCCTTTTTAGCAAGTTTAGGTTTTCTGGGAGGCTGGCTGCTGCTGTTCTCGGGGATGCCTCTTGTTCTATAGAATTTTCTCACTGGGTTTGGGGCCATGTGCCTGTCCCTGTGATCATGACCTTTCTTAGCATGTGAAGTCTCACGGTGTTTTGCTACTGATCTTGAAGAGCTGCTCTGGGAAAGGTCAGGCTTGTTCCTGCCAAGGGGAAGAGCAATGGAAAACTTCTTCCTTTCCACCTGTAGAGGTGGGAGTGGGAAATCTCTGGCTGAGTCTCCAGCCGCACCCAGTCCCAGGGACAATACCTCCCACACAGGCTCCAGAGTCATTACAACGCTGATTGCTGGCTCCAAATCACAGCATTCTGCTCTGACATATATGAGCAACAACATAGTTCACAAAGATACGCGAGACCTTTTTTCCCTTTGCTGACCTACCAGATTGGTGGTGAAAACCTGACCATTTTGTCTGCCTTGACGGTTATCCTTTAAGACGCAAAAAGCTTAGATTGGGCTAAATGCTGGCAAACCTAGTCAAAGATTGAGGTTTATAGTTAATTCAGATCTCTGTACTAAGACATAAACTAATCCAATAGTTGTTAAAGTTTCATAGGTCTCCTCTGTTTTCAACAATAAGTATTAAGAGACATCAAAAGAAATTAACCCAGCAATTGAAACAAGTCTGTGCTGGAGCTTACAGTGTTTGATCACATTGGGAAGTATATGCCATGTGGCTGAAAGACCTTCTGTAGTCACGGAACTGAGCGATGTTCTTAGCCTAGTGTGAATATTGTAGAGGAACTGATAAGGCAGGAAAGGTTGATGTTATCAAACATTAATTTTTAGGGTATTTACTATGGTTGCTGTGACTGTTCTTTTGATCAGCTCATGCCTGGCTGGAAAATTACTGCTGTAACCACAACCAAGATATCTGTATTGTGAAAATGTAAAATAATCTACTACTTTAGCAATTACTGAAAGCCCAAGTATTTAATTATTAATAAATTCAGATATTGTTAATATGTAACAACCCATAACATAGAGTTTGAAGGCACATTTATGTGAAGATTGCCTGTGATATACAATGATTTGCAGTAATTCTGGCTCAGGACAAAATCTATAAAAAAATTCATGCTTTGTTCTTATTGTTTCATTTTAATTTTGCAGCTGGCGATTTTCATTCTATCTTACATCCTCCATTGCTGGATTTATATTTCTGTATGATGTAAGTTAATTCTTTGAAGGATTGATATTCTTATATTTTTAACGAAATAAGGACTGATTTCTAGATCTTCTTGAAACCACTGGTTTCAGTGGCTCTTTGAGTTCAGATCTTTTATGTACATAATCTAGATGATAGGCTGCGATATGCACTGAGGTTTTCCTTAATTTTTTAATTATCTTTTGAACTTCTATGGTAATTTGAGTAATCAGTATTTTTAGGGCAAGTTTTAAGAAGTCACACAGATGGTTTTACAGCATGCCTTGTTAACACCTACAAATGCATCACACAGCCATGTTTTTTCTCAAAGGAGGCCATAAACCTTTTCTGCCGGCACTTTGGGGGCCACAACAATGGTGTATTTCATGGCTATTTACTGAGGTGTTGCTGCTGAGTCAGAAGTTGGGAAGAACAGAGAGAGTGCTGTTTGTAACTATATGAACACTGCCTGGGGTGTCATTAATGCTTCTCCTGAGCAGCAGAACAATTCTCAGCGTGTCTACGTTCATCTGGCTCTTCTCCCCAAACACTGTTTATCATCATGAACCAGTGGTGTGTGTGGCTGGTAAACACAGCAAAATCTAATCACTGTGGCAACATATCTTGAGTAATTGTGGTAATAAAACACACACCCACTGCTTTGGATGATGAAACGATGAACTGGAACGTTTCAGGTGTCCTGAAAAGAAGCCAAAAAGCTGGGACCAATATAATAAATCTGAGATGTAAGATCCCTTTAGAAATTGGTGGAGAACAGTTATCAAGCCTATAGCTTCTTAGCCTGGTCCACTTAAAGAAATTTTAAGTATCGAAGATTTTGAGTTAAGATGACTTACTGTTGTTCAGCTGCTAAATCTCTGAATCATCTGTCTTCCCCAGAAACCTTGGTTTTACGACATATGGCAGACGTGGGTTGGCTACCCATTTCAGGTGAGCCTTTTGGCAGTGGGCCATTGCCCTTGGGGCATTCCGGGTATTTCCCCATTGGAAGGGGTAATCCATAGGAGCCCTTCTCCCTCCCAGCAACAGGCACCACCTAGAGAGGTGTGGCACCAAAGCCTCTTGCCCTTCTTCCCTACCTCCTGCTGAGCTGCAGGACTTCTCCATGATCTGCCTCTGCTGCAACTCAGCCCTCCAGCCAGACCACTATTATTTTCACCTATCCCAGGTTACTCCTGCGCACAGCAGATGCTACCTGTGTTACAGGTTTCAGTGCAGAACCCCGAAGGTTGTGCCAGGCCTGACGATGCTTGATGCGATGACGAGGCGCTGCAGAACAGCATTACGCAGAGGGTTGTGCTGAGCAGCCCGAGTGCTGTGTGCTGCTGGGCCCTATTGCTCAGTGGCACGGGTGGAGGGAGAGCTGCACCGGTTTGGTTTGGCATAATGCGAGTCCCTGCTCTGGGGATCTCTGCTCAGTACTCTGGTTGTTACCAAGGGTCACGAGGCTTTTGTTTCTTCCTAAAATAGTTTACTAACAGTCCCATAACAAATGACGCCAAGCAAGCTGCCTTCTGCCCACCTGCCAGTGGTTTTTGCGTGCCCCTCCCCTCCTATTTTTATAAATCTTTGGCCATCACACTGCCTTCTTATACCTGCCCTAGTCAGGGGCCAAGAATAAAAAGAATCCTGCCTCCTGGCTGGGTTTTCCCTGCTCCTCTTATTCATGGGACCTGATAACCAAGCCTACTGCCTGCCCGCTGGGAAACCAATTTAAACCAAGGGAGCAGCCAAGCTCAGCATCTAGCTCTAAGCAGATGCATAGGATGTTAGCATAAATAGCTGACATTTTATTCATGGAATGTGTGAATGTTTGATATGTTAATTGTTCCCCAAAATGGAGGACTTCGTTTATTTGCAGTTGTTTGTAATTAAATGCAGAAGTAGTCTGCATGTAGTTCTCTGACAAAAACATGGAAAAAAGCACGCTGAAATTCAGAGGTGGGGGAGGAACTGCAGAAACTGGGAGTTTAGTCTGAGTAAAGGTTAGAGTATTTGGCTCCCAGAAGATATTTCTTAATGAAGCCCAGAACGGGGATTTAGTTTAGTTTAATTTCTTAAGCAAGACTCAGCAGAGGAGCAAAAGAAGTGAGGAAAGGAAAAAAGAAGTAATTTTAGTTGGCATTCGCTTTTTGCTATTCTAAGAATTAACTGTGTTTTTCTTCATTCCAGACTCTGCTGCCATCCCAATATTGGTACTACATGTCTGAGATTAGTTTTTACTGGTCTCTCTTATTTACACTTGGGATTGACAACAAAAGGAAGGCAAGTGGTCCTGGTTGGTGCTAGAGCCTGGGCTTGGGTGAGGCGGAGGCGGATGTGCCGAAGCGATTTGGTGCAGCCACACGAGGGCAGCAGGAGCCCGTCCCTGGCACACCCGCCCCGCGCCCCGCAGCCACGCTCCTGCCTGCCGGGGCAGCTCGGTGTGCGACAGCTCTTGCTTGTCACTTCATGCATTCAGAGACTCTCAAGGGCTATACTACTTGCTTGGCTCTACCTTTTTTTTTTTTTTTTTTTTTTTTTTCCTAATTGTTTTTGTTTTCCCCTCTCCACAGGATTTTCTGGCTCATGTCGTTCATCACTTGGCAGCCATTGGGTTGATGAGTGGCTCTTGGTGTGGCAATTACGTGCGTCTTGGAACACTGGTGATGTTTGTGCATGATACTGCAGATTTCTGGCTTGAGGTAACCCTGCCCTTCACTTTTTTTTTGCCTTTTTTTTTTTTTTTTTTTTTTGTCTTGGGTGTTTTGGTTGGTGTGGTGTTCTGGGTGGGTTTTTTCACTGTTGCCCAGGTTATGTTCAGTGATGTTTTAATCTTTTTGCCACAAGTTTCATACGATCCCTCCCTATCCCCACAGAACAGGACTTCACAGATTCATAAATTCTAAGACAAAAAAAAATGCTTCTAGATAATTTAAGCTGATGCTCTGTTACAGAATCCATTATGAGAAAAGGCAGAAGAGAAGTTTTCAAGTGCAGAACGGGGACTGGAAATACAGCTGCCTCCATGGATTATACTTGTTTCACTGTTAGAATTAGACCAAGTTGGCTAGCCTGTGAACAGCTTGTCATGATACCAATTCTCAAGCAAATTTAGCAGCCAGAATTTTGGCTACTTCTCCAAACTGGCTTAATTTTGTCAGCATTCACACCCCTGTGTTTGACCCAAGGGATAAATCTACACTATAAAGTTCTGGCTGGAGACACTCAAGCTGTGCCTGTACATGATATCACAGGTATCTACTGGCAGAAGAAAAGGTTCTTCCCCTGGATTGAAGGGGAAGTTCCTTCCCTGAACTAAGTATCAATGGTTAGAAATGTTTAACATTACATGTCCTATTCTGCACACAGTACTGTGGTCATAGAGACTTGCTGCTGGGTTTCGGGGAAGACAAACACATGCTGTGTTTCCTTCAGTAGTTATCCTGAGTTTCTAACACCAAGATTGAGAATGTAGTTTCATCACCTGTTTCGGTGGTAGTGCCAGAGTGAGCAGCCCTTGTAGGTTGTTGTCTGCCGCTGTTTATTTCTGCTCTTGATACTCTATCCATTGTACTGGAACAACTGGTTGTGGGGTCATGCAGTTGGGATTGGTCCAGATTAAATGTTTACACACGGGGTTGGTTTTTTTCTGGGTTACTTTTAACCCTGAACTGATTGGCGGTCCAACTACAATCAGTTGAGCTGACAACCGGTAGGGCAGCACTCAGATGGAAGCTGAAATTGCGTACCAGAATAACTTAAATCAGCCCTGCCACTCAAAAAAAATCCCCCAAAGTTCATCAAACTGCTGTTTAAAACTTAGGCTCAGCACCTGAAGCTTTGTTTGCTGTTGAACAACTGCTTCATTCAACAGTGTCCAGGGTGATTCCTAAATGAAGCATGTTCAGCTAGGGGAGAAGCAGGAATTATAATCTTTATTAGTGGGATAGAGACCAATGCTAGGATATCCACCGCTCTAAAAGGAGAAAAAAGAAGCTGAATTAGGCACAGAGAAGGGTCAGTAACATGCATGCACCAGACTGCCTGTGTATAAGGAGTCACCGCCGCTCCTGAGCGCGCAGGTGTGCCTAGCAGCTTCACTTCGATTCAGCCCGTTTTGAGTCTGGTAGAAGAATGAGGGATCACCTCTGTTGTCAAGAGCACTTTGTGTTTTCATGACACATTTTGATTGGAGAGCTGTTCTTTAGGCCTTTGATGCAGAGTCCTGTCCTTTAAGATGAAAGGAGAAATATAAACAAAGAATCTGTTTTGATACTGCTTTATTAGGTATCAGTAAAATGATTGCTCTACCTGTCAAACAGGGAGGAAATTTTCTTCCTGCGTAGGTGGAAGATGAGTCTTTATTTATGAAAATGCAGAAGGGAACTCTATTTCAGAGAATATTTGTAACGTCTTTAATGTTTTTTATTCAATGCAGGCAGCCAAAATGTTTAACTACGCTCACTGGGAGAAAACCTGCAATGTGCTCTTTATCATCTTTTCTATCGCATTCTTCATCACAAGAATCATCCTGTTCCCCTTCTGGTAAGTGATATTTAATGTAGTCACAGGCTTTTATTTCATCCCATTTCCTTTGAGAGGTTAGTATTGCTTGTGATGGGAAAAGGAAAGGAATGGATTGTACTTTAAAGAACAGAAGCAGAACTTATTGTTGGCTACTAAAGGCCAGTGAGAAGAGTTGACAAAACCTGTCATTTTCTTTAAAAATTTAAGTAAAAATAATTTTAAATGAGCTTCTTGAAAATATGCTAACATAGAGGCATTTATGTATTATTTCACTTACTTTTGTCAATTGTAGTTAAGCGCTATGAGTCCTGCATTTTTAAGGGGATTGAGCTACATAACTAGGAGAAGTATTTTCCTTTCATTCCATCCCTCCTGCTCTATCTACAGAGTACAGGGTAATTCCTATATGATGGTAGTTAATTTTTTGTAGAGCCTTCTTTTTGCTACTTAGTTCTTGGGCAGTGCCTCTCCTCACTCTCTTACACGAAGAGCATTCAGAAAAGTTAAGGTAAAGCAACTAATTTATGAAGTCATTGCAAATAAATCATAATTTGCTAAATATATTGTAATATATTTAATGTTTATTATTCAATGCAGTCAGCCGAAATGTTTAATTGCATGATTTTGGAGTGCTGAGATTTAATCTGCTTTGGAGTATCCACACAGGTGCTTAGTGTGCTTAATGCTTAATATGTTTAGCTTTTTAAAAGTGTTTAATGTGTTTCGCATTCACCGTTTTGTTGACTTGCTCTAGTTTGCCTTCATGCGCTTCCCTGCATGTGGACAAACCCTTAGAGACTCAGGCTGGTTAAATTAATAGTTCTGAACATTGATCAACACAAGGGTTTAATTTCCTGTGCTATTTTCTTTCAGAAATGCTGATGTCTTTTACTTTATTGTTATTTTTTTATTAACTACACAAGTGATCTCCAATCATTTTGCTTCATTGAGTTTCTTGTTCCTGAGCTTGGAAGCAAAACATGATGAGATTAAAGGGACTCAAAAAGCCCCAAATATAATATAAAGTAGTGAAGTTTGAAGATGGACAAAACATATGTTAATTAACAAAAAGCCCTGTTGCAAAGCCTGTAGGATTTTCTTTGGAGTGTGGATTTCAGATTAGAAACAATTTGCATTAAAAAAAAATGACATAGACAAGCTCTGAGTTGCAAGGTATCTAGACCACACAGAGAAAAAATGGGATTTTTTTCTAACCTTATTTAGATTACTTTCATGCAAGACTCTAATTTCTCATCCGAAGTCTAAATTTCAATAGAGATGCATATCTAGTTAAGACAGGACTTGTCTTAATCTGTCACCTTTGCAGAGCTTTTTAGTGTTTTGTGAAAATAATAAATTTTGAATGTGAAATTAGAAGTAGTTGTAAATAGCATCGAGTAGATATCTTGCATCATTACAGTGACCTTTATTTTTTTTAGGATTCTTCGTGCCACACTGTATCAGCCTACATACTACTCCACAACTCCTGTCATAGCATATTTTCTATTCAATGGGCAGCTATTGATCCTTCAAGGCTTACACTTGTATTGGGGTTATTTAATTTTCAAGATTTTGAGAAGGTTCATTTGTTTAAAGGTAAGCAGTTTTGCTTCTGCAGGAAGATGTGTGAAGCATCAAACAGATGCTAATAACTTCGATAGATTTACTTAGATTTTCTTAATGTTTTCATGAACTTCCATGTCAGCATTTTCAATAGGGATCTACAAAGTATGGAGATGTTTAAATGTGCTTGCTACCTGTTGTTGTCACGCCAAAGGTCATAGGTCAGAATATCAAAACTTCAGCTAGAACATTTTTTTTTTTTGCCTGTGTCTGATGTTTTGCTTGATAGTAAATGAGAAATGAGCTGTCCCAAAAACTGAAGCCCTAAGATGGTGTGGAACTCTAGAAATTCCTGTGTTTCGAGTGAAAGCTGCCTTTTCTCACTGGACTTTGTAGGCACATACCAAAAAAGGAGAGGAGAGGTGAGTGATGAGATCTTTAAATACTCTAGAAAGCTTGTAGTCCAAGTTCTTCAGGGTTGTCTAGATGTGAGTTCAGCTATACTTGAACGCTGGTTTTTTTGGATTAAGAAAACCATATGAAGCTGATCTGGAATTGTATTATGACACAATGAAATACTGTCATGCTCAACTGAAACAGCGAGACAGTGTAAGTCTGGTGCTGCCATCATCTGCTTTTACCTTGTAGAGAAAACTCATGTGGGAAAAAGCTATAAAGAAAACTGCCATTTAGGTCGTGTTTGGCTGAAGTAGTAACATTTTCACAAGGTCTTTTGTCATGAAGTGTGCAGTGTGGTGTAGATAAAACATTTAGCAAAAAGCATTTAGAAAAGGACTTTGGAGAATGTCTCTCTAGATTTGGCATGAGCATTGACAGGTATATTTTGCTAGTTAAGGTGAAACAAGTTGTGCTATTGAAAAATGGTATTTATTTTGAGGTCAAGATGCAAAAACTTAATTGAGCTGACTCTGTCCTTTTATCTGAGGCAGTTAATGCTGTGAAGCATCTCAACGAAATAGAAATATTCCTTTCTACCTGTATTTAATTATGGTTTGATAACAGAAACCATGCTATGTTTTTTGGATTATTGGATTCCTTCAAAGCTTATGCAAATAGACAGCTGGATATCTTAGAGAGACCCAATATCTTTCCTAGAAGAAAACTGCAGTTACAAACTCAACCCTTGTTAGACAGCAAACAGCTGTACATAAGGGACAAATCTGCAGAAAAAATGGTTTGTGGCATTCTGAACTAAAACGTGCTTCTATGTTCCCTTAAACACTGAAAAACTTGTATTTCTTGCATGTCAGTTACCTCCGTTAGATTAATTACAAAACTAGTTCTGGCCTGGCTTATTGAGCGTTAAAGTGGTTACTTGTAGTTTTCTTTTTTGAGTTTGGCCTTGTCTCTGTGCTGTTCTCACACAACTCTTCTGATGAAATCAAGAGGGACATCCCTCTGCCTTGCAGCCGGGGAACAGAAAAGCTTTGGCATAGTTCTGCATCCACATTGCTTGAGGTTATGAGAGCACAGTGCAAGAAAGTCTGTAGATACAGTGGTGAAGAGGACATTACTAGGCCAGCTATATAAGGCCATCCTGCCCTGCCTGCTTATATGCCTTTGTAAGGGGCAGAAATGTTTTATTTTGAGATAAGAGGATTTTTTGTATTAGTCATTGCTAAAAAATGGGAAAGCATCAAGCCTTCATCTCTACCGTGGATTTTTGATTCCTTATACAGCTCTCTAAGAAGATGGTTTCCAAATAACATTTTTACAGTGGTAGCAGCCGCAGCCCTAGCCCTTTTCAGTCTGTATGACTTCAGCTGGCTTGCATGTGCAGCCTGTTTTCCATAGCGGTGGCAAACTTGGCTGTGAAAGCAGCCAGTGCCTCCAAAGCTGTAAAGGCAAGGTCGAAAAGAGCGGTGTTTGCAAGGCAGCATTTTTATACCCACATATTTGTTATAGACATACTCCACACAAATAGCTGTTGCTATTTTAGTGGAATACCAGTGAGCCATCATCCTTGTGTTAGAAGGGGTTTGTTTCTCTGCCCAAGGCTTTGAAGTTTTCATTCACAAAACAGGCAATTTTTTACATTTTTCTTGAAGCGACGGTTAGCTACTTCAGATGGAAAAAGTAAGTCATGATGTAACTGGGAATAGGGATTGATGTTGTTGTTTAACTGAAGGAAGCTCTGAGCATAGAAAGGGTGTAAAGAATTTTCTTTATTGCCCTCTGTGCCTTGAGCCGCCTTGGGTTATCGGGGTCACCAGTGAAAACCAGTACAGTGCAGCCGTTAACAGCTCCTAGCATCCGTCCCGGGCCAGGTGTCTCCTCTGACTGTATCTTTCTGGACCATGTCATCACCCTGTGAGAGTGTCAGTGGGCTTGGATGTATTTATTCTCAATGAGCAGTGCTGTTGTCCCTTATTGAAGGACAGGTATAAAGGACTTGTCTTGGTAAGACATGCAAGGTGGAACTCTGGGGGGGTGATGTAAACAGGAGGGCCCAAGGCTCCAGGATGTCACATACCCGCCAAGCCCCCTTTGGTGTTATTCAAAGGGCCATGCAGAGCTGTGTCACGTCTTGCTTAGAACTGTGGGTCTGGATTCGACACTCCTCTCTGGACTCTGGCAGGAGGCTTTATAAAAAGCAGGAATCCGTACAGAAGTGACACTAAGTACTGCAGCCTCGTGAGCTTCTTCCATGCTTTACACTTCCCCGCAGGAAGACATGGCTTTTGTCTGAGACTGTCGGGTCAGAAGCTTTTCATCTTGGATGTCACCTCCCCTCTGCACTAATGAAGGGGACAGTTACCCTCAGTCCTCTGGGATAACTGCTCCACTGACTGACTTGCTTCAGCAAAAAAGAACTTGGACTAAAAACCTTGCAGTTTCTCTCCTCCCAAATACTGCAGCCAGAGGTTAATAAAAATGAGGAAAAAGGAAAGAAGGGGAGGATATGATCTTGCTGTGTCCCTCTGTGTCCTGTTTTCTCAGGCATGGGAGTCTCTGGCACCGAAGCTGGTAGCATGGAGCAGCATTGCTCTCCAGGCTCACGGGACTTGTGCTACCTTTCCCCCAGCCCATTCCTCCAGAAATGCCTTAATAAGGGGGAACCCTGCATGGACAAACTAAGCTGCACTCAGCTACTTTGCATTGAGAAGATTTTTATTTTCAATGGGGATAAACTTGAGGGGACAGGAGTACTAAATTTTTCAAAGCAAAGATTGTTCTTACATCTGGAAAATATAAAAAGAATATCCCAAAAGGAACCCGAACGTCCTTTGTCATATGGCATTTTGTGACCCTGTGTATGAGTAAGATGCACATGCAAGAAAAGCCCTTCAGGGTCAGACCTGTAGCCATGTATCTTAGATCAGTTCTGCTGTGAGAGGAAGGACATTTTTCAGTGTAATTTCTTTTCAAGTTAGGTCAGGCAATTGCAATGTTCGCTGCTGGCTGCCATCTTGATGTCCAAGGCCTTTTGTTGCCTTGGAAACTCCGTGTGTTTCTGTAATATTGTTCAATTACATGGTTAAATTACCCACTTGTATCAAGTTTCAAGCACCACTGAAACATGTCTAGTCATCATGTCTGCACATATGAGAATATTTTAGGAAAATTGAAAAAACATATAGAGAAGTATGTACATATGCACCGATTTAAAATATCTCGCCAGGAAAATCCCATGGAGATTAAACATTTTATTTCCAAGGTCAGAAAAAGGGAGCGAATGACAGCAGCTTATAGCCACATTATTATGGCAAATTAAGATGTAAAATATATGTTAAAATCATTACACACTGAGTTAAAGTTTTGAGACTTCAGTGCTTTACATCTTGAAAAATATGTGTGAGTTTGTAGGAAATGGGCATGGTGTCCACATGACTCAGATACTTCAGGGCTGATGCAAAGTCCATCAATGGCAGAAGGTAACGGCAGGTTTTTAACAGACTGTAATATGACCAGAAATGTGTTTTCTTTCTCTTTTAATTCTTTTGTCTCTGTCAGGCTGCCTTCAAGTAAGGTAATGAGCTGCTTACTAACAGTCACTATTATTCAGGAGTCATCAGCTGCAGTTTTTTGATTCACTGTGGTTCTTAGCTTTTCCTGAAGCAGAAAAGACCTTGCAGTGCCGTAGAGCAGGCTTTTGGATTGTCACTCTAAAGAAAATTAGCTGGTGCCACCTATGTATTCTTCAATATTCCTTTGGTGTTTTGTACTCAGTAAACAGGCTTTGTAAAGATTTTGGTTGGGTGTATCCTTGTCCGTGGTTTGTTCATTCCTTACTTGGTCCAAATTCCCAAGGGAACAGTGAGAGTTGGCATTCAAAGAATGATTAATGACAGAGTAAGGGTAGCTGAAAACAATAAGAAAATACTATTTTGGGGTTGAAATGAGAGCTGTGAAATACTTGTTATGATATTTTTGCTGTTTCCAGCAATCAATCTTCTACTTCAGCATTTTGTTCTGACTGATGATTGCTCTTGTACTGAGAAATCTCTGCCAGTTCAAGTTAACTTTCTTTCCTTCGTTCTCTCTTATACACTGACGCTGGGATGCCAGTAGAGGCCTTGCCATGAAAAGCGCGTAGCCATATAAAGAGTCCTTAAATCGGTTACTCCCTTTTCTGTATCAAAAGAGGATACATGACTAAAACTGTATCCCTAAAAGCGTGCCCGTGGACTAGAATACTTGATGTGTTTTCATATTAATGTGTAGGCAAGGCCTGGAAGTCCTTTGGAACACAGGCATAGCCTGCCTTTATAAAACATGCCCTCGCTACTTATGCTGAAGAATAATGATTTTTTACACCTGCAGAGGTGCTGGTCTGTGTTACTTTCTATCTTTCTTTCAGTGACTTTATCTCTTCAGAGACTTGCTATAACCCTTTGTGTAAGTTTTCAGATTAAGTTATACAGTTCCCATTGCTACCTGCTCCTGACGGATGCCTTTAGCTGCGTTAGTCTGAGGCTATTCAGACTTGCCTCAGCTTCTGCAGAACCTTCCTTCCCTGGGATACATTTGTGATTTTTCCTCTTAGTTTTTGTGCTTGATCTGTTTGCATCAAACAAGTCATATTTTTAGTAAATAAGTATTCTAAGTAAATATGATTAATATATATATATATATATATATAAAGAAATCTTGTATTTATTTTGTAACCACATGGGTCTGGGGAGTATGGGCTTTCAGTGCAGAACTTGAGCGAGAATTTTCTTGCTCACAAAACACAGGCCTACAGCACGTTCTTCAAAGCAATGGGTATTTTTTGGTTTGTAGGTCCTTAAACATTTCCCCATAGAAGTACAGACTTCTGTGTGACAATTCTAAGGCCCTAGCACTTGCTTGCTTTGCTTTCCTTAGTTACTTATAGAATTAAATCTATGTCCTTTAGAATTAGACCATGAATCCACAGTGCTTAAAATCTGCTGGTTTTCCTTTATTAAAACGGAGTTACTCTTCAGCCGGTGTTCACCCAGGATGCTGTGACTGCGAACACTTCACTGTTCTGGCAGCTGAGGCAGCACTGACTTTCTCATTGAACTCTGCAATAACTCGAGATATCTAATCCTAATCAGAAATCTTATTCTTAAAACTATAGATAGGAACAAAAAGCTCTGTATAACATGAAAGTATAATGGCCTCTAAAGAGATTACATTTTAAATCTCTTTTGTGGCAAATAGATTTGGATCCAGTGCTCGTGCTTGAGCTGTGTGCTGTTCAGTGTGCACTAGACACACCATAGGTGAGCTGAGCCTGATTGCTCCCAGGTAACAAACTCTGACTCTTAACTGGAGCTGCAAAAGGCCGTCACATGACCCTAATCATGCACAACAGTGCTGTGCTTCCATAGACCATGCAATTACTGGGATGTGAAAATGAAGCATGAAATGTATAGTTGGTTTTGGCATGCACAGCAGTTCATTGGACTCCTAAAAAGGCAGATTTTCAGCTGATTTTTTTTTTTTCTTCTTTCCAAAGCAGTAAAAAAGTTATGTTCAGGACATTTACAATCAGAAAATGAAATTTAATAGAATTAACACATTCAGTGAGAAGTCATTCATTTCAGAAAAATGCTGTTCAACAGGAGTTAAGCAGAGGACAGGGTTTGGTTTCCCAAACTAGAGGCATGTAAGTTTTTTGTTTTCTTTTACATAACATGTTTTGTTAAGCCTGTACTGCACCAATGGCTATCAGGGTGCTGATAAAACAGACCGAGAGGTGTATTTGCCTGAATTCCATGTACTTGTTTTAAAAGCAGTAATATATTTTAGAGGATAATGATAATCTAGTTAGTTACAATTTCATGACTCTGTGGGACTGGGAAGTTGTGGAAAAGCTTTCACTGGAGATTTTGTGGTTATTTTCTGAACTGGGAAGGGCCAGTACACACTCATGTCCTGCTTCAGAGTTCAAGTTTCTGAGTGAAGGTTTAGCACAAACACAGGATGGATTGAACTAGATTAGTAGGGGTTGCCTTTTCCCCATTTTAAAGAAAAATGGGTTATGAAGAAGTTGAATTTGTTGGTTCTTAACAGATAAATATTTATAGCAGGTTTTCTCATGAGGATAGCTTATTAGGGGAAACTAAATAGGACCAATGAAAGTTTTCCCTCTTAGAGATGAAAACCAGTCTATCTGGGAACCTTCCCAGTTGATTCAAATTATTGCCTTTGGGACATGAGCTTTTTAATAGCCTGGAGATGGGAGCTAGCCAGCCAGGTCAGCAGCGTGAAGGCTCATGCCCTAGTAAAGGGAAATTACTTCCTGTTATGACTTTCTTTCATCTGCATATTTCCCATTCTGCTACAGCAATCTAGTTAAGCCCAAAGCCTGGCTACATGTCTCGCTTCAGGCTGCCAAATTCAGTTGAGGGAGGAGGGGTGAGAGGCAGGCAGAAGAAAGCATAAAAGGGTCCGAGGTGCTGGCTGGTATTTACAATGATAGGCAAAAAGGAGAAAAGCCGCTGTGGGCACGCTGTGGAGCTCTGGAGTCCTACCCTTACTGCAGATGTGAAGTCAAAGCTGACCTCAGAAATGTGTATTGTCCAAGTGTGTAGCCCAGCAGGGCCTGTGAAGGACGAAAAGCCACCAGTTGTTCTCTACTGCACAAATGTTACGTGCCAGTCCAAGAGCACTGCCTGGTCTCCTTGGCCTCAACTAGTTAGTTTTCCTGGCACTGGGAGCTAAAAGGCAGATTGCTAGTTAAATTTCACTTTTTACTCCAGATTATAGAAGGGGTTAGCAGCTGGGCAATGGCTTCCAGCAAGGTATGTTACACTATACCCTAAAATATACATCTCGGATTTCAAAACAGTGACAGTGTTCTTTGCTGGAATTTTGATTTTTTTTTAAAATCGTTTTTTTAAAATAAACTCACTTAGAATGCTGAGAATTCCACACCACCTTTCACTTTATTATATAAAAATCAGGTAAAGTTTAAAAAACTGAAGTTAAGGACTGTTATGACCATTGTGGAGGAATGAACTAATAAGAAACCGAAGAAAATATTTTCTGGGCATTTCATTGGAATAGATGGGTTTGTGAATGCATGCTGGGGTGGCAGTGAGGACAAAGGACCCTTCCACAGACCTGTTATGCACACACAAGACTATGCAAGAGCAGACTCAATCCTCTGGCCATAGCCCAATAAATTGGGGGTGTGGATGCTCCCTTTGCCTCTCCGATCTTAGCTGTGCCGTGAAGAGGCTGTGCAGGTCCCTTACGTGCTGCAATAAAAGCCTGCTGTTCCCAAAGCTGCTGACTTTGACTTCGGTAGAAGCTGCAGATGACCGCTGCCTCTAAGAACAGAAAGCTGAAGCTATATGTAATTCTGAAAGCAAAGCCTCCTGCCCTGGCCAGTTCAGCAAAGTCTGCGGTGTTGATACAGGGCCAGGTTCTCAGCTGGTATAAATGAGCACGGCTCGACTTGAAGTCAATGCGATTGTGTTAGTTTTCACCAGCAATGGATCTGGCCAAACAAGCACCCCCGCCCCTCTCTCTGCATGTGTGTCTGGCACAGGCCAACTCTACTTCTAGTAAATCCCTGATCTAAATGACTCTTTTTATGTGGAAGTTCCTAATGCAGATGGAAGACAAACGGTAAAGTTTTTGCTTTGCTGTTCACAGAAGGGCAGTTGCTGACAGTTTTTTCTGGCTTCCCTTGTTAACTGCTCATATCTTTTAATTTTGTAGCAGGACATTTATGAAATAAATGTTCCATTTGTTGCTAGTTTTACATGTATGCACCTATATAAAATCTATACATATATATAGTGTGCATATGTATTTTTTCAATTGCCAAAAATGAATTCACAGAGCAAATCCTAGGCCTTCTACAGAACTTTTGGTGCCTTCATTTACTATTTTTAATATATGCTGCAGAGGTTTGAATTGTGACTTTGTTATGAGGTGAGTAATTCTCATACTGTCAGAGGGGTTCGCAGTACTGCAATCTGCTGAATCGATTAAAAAAAAAAAGCTTGAAATAAATCTAGTTAATGATAGATTAATATCAATTGAGAACGGAAATTGTCCTATCTTATATTTAAAGGAAATGTTTTCCCTAGGAGTACTCTATAATCCTTATTACATGTGAAGAAGGGAGGAAATCTTGAAAGGAGCAGTCTCTCCCCTGTAACACAATTCTAACAACTTTTGACTGGGCACAGCACACTGCAGAGTTCACACCATCAGAGAGCAAACCAACCAACCTCATCAGTCTATCAGTCGAGTCAGGCGGTGATGGGTGTGAAGCGTGTGAGGGTAGGATTTGTCCTGTGTAACTTAAGCTGTGTCTAGGTCAAGTTCAAGGATCCCCGTGTAGTCAGTGGAGGACGAATGGTGTCTCCAGTGAGCAATATTCTGTGTCCAGTGTTCTCACCCCAGCAGCGGTGGGGCAGCTCACGCTCTGGGAAGAGCCATTTCTCGTTCTGTTGGTTATAAAGCAGCCCCAGAGAACAGTCTCTGAACAGATACCTGACTTGCAGCACGCTGAACTTTAGTGAAGAAAAGCCACCACCAAGTGCTTAAGCACACAAGTCTCAAAGACTTCCAATGCTATTTAAGAAAGCGTGCTCATTAGGTACTACTTAAAGTATTTTATATCCAGCCTCAATATATCAGGGTGTTTATAGATACAACGTTGAAATTATTTTAGGTATTGTGATGTGAATGTCAAGTGAAAAGACATTACTTGTTAGGTATGTGACTTGAAAATTGGATTGATAATGTTTAAATAGAAGTAACCTTTAGATACATCACAAAAGGAATGGAATGCCTCCTAACAATGAAAATAGAGAAATGAGCACCTTAATGGACGCGTTGGGTAGAAGTGCCTGTCATTTATGTGGTTGTACACTTTGTGGTTTCAGGTTAGTCTAATAGTGCTATAAGGCTTCTGTAGGAATATTCTTTAGCAGCTGTGTTATTTCAAAACATTCATCCTAAGTGCAGTATCATACCTCACTGAGAAAAGTGCAAGTGTCTGATCAGCTGTTTTGTTGCCAAAAAATCGTTTATAAGGTATAAAAGTGCATGTTCTGATAAAAGTTCATACCACTGAACTCCTTGGCTTAATGCAAGTTCTGTCTTAGGGTAAAAAAAAGTTCACTATAGAGAACAGCATCAAATGCCTATTATATTGTTCTTTGTTTCCTTGCCAACTGTGGATTTAAAATTGGAAGAATTCAAAAAGCAGTGGGACATTATGACTCACTCAGTACCTCCTGGGCTTTTGACATTATCGTAAAGCCACATACACTTGAGTGCAAGGTTTAGTTAGTGGATTTCAATAACACAGCTAGCAGACTTTATTGAAACCACAGAGTACCTGATTAACTGTAAACAAAGATTTATTTCTTCTGAACAGCCAGGGTATTATAGCCCCAGTTACAGGTGTGTTATGCTGAGTGACAACACAGGTGATATTTTTTTGAGGTTGAATTTATTCCCTCAATCAAAATCATGGACATGTTATAATAGTAACATCTAGTTTTATGAGACTGTTCTTTTCACTATTTGTGGGGTTAGTGTAACTTTTCTTTTAATCTGTTTTTCATACGTCGTCTTTGAGTTCTCTCTGAAAACTCAGTGGAAAGCTTGGGGAACGGGTATTACATAGAATAGAGAGATTAAATAAGAGGAGTTTTGGCCACAAGATGTCAAACACAATTAACCTAGAAAGTCTGCATCTTCATTTAAAAACTGCAGAAAAGAGTCCAACAGTGCATCTTCCATGGAAGACCAACATTATTTATGTTGCCTAGTGTGTGTATAAGCCGAAAAGGGAAATATATTTTCCAATAAAATCTTCCAGGCTGGAAATACAGAACAGTATGCCCGAATCCAAATGTATATTGCTTAGTCTCCACAGGAAAGTAAAGATGTATTAAGCCATATGTCAGCTGAGTTGAATTATTGATGTTGAATTAAACATGTTGAACACAGAGATTCATCAACTTTATAGTATTATTTGTTAGAAGAGTACCCGCTTCTATCTATTTGGACTGACTTTTTATTATCTCTCTTGTTTGTTATCTCTTTTATTTGAGTCAGTGGTTGCTGACCTGACTAACAGCTTTCATCTTTGTACTGCAAGCTGTTTCCATATGTGCAGGTGCTGTCAAATTTATTGTCTTTACACTGAAAAATCAAGATCTAGTCAATATGTTTGTAGATACTTAAATGAAAATATTCTTAATTCTACCTTAAGATAGAAGATTTAGGACATTCTGATTTTCATATAAGATACATTTTCAAATATTTATTCTTATCCTAACTTAAATCAGAAAATGTCTAAATTGTAGCAAATCAGAAAACACATAATTAAAATTCCAGAATCAGCTGTGAATTGCTTTTCTGTATCCATACCTGGTAGCAGAAATCCAGTTAACTGTGTGGACATAAATTATGCTTAACCCAGAAGATAGGTTGGTTTTAGTCTTGTCCAGGCAAGAGCAAAACTGAAATCTCCTTATGCTGCTGAGAAACCTTGAGTCAGTGTTGATCCCACTGGATGAGTTAGGTCTGGTGTATCTCCCACCCACACACGGACACAGTGACACCAGTGAGAAAGAGCTTGAATGATACAGACCGATATTGCCCACTTTTGCCTGTGCTAAGGCACAGCAAGCCTGTGCCGTCCTCTCTTTCAGCTGGTCAGCTGAAAAAGCAAACAAGTATCCCCCCACCACTGTACTCCCAACCTTACACCATGAATTTATGAAGCAGACCCTACACTATTGCCTTCATAATGCCAACCGAAGTTATGGTATGCCTCTTAAAAATTATGTGCCTTTATCAGGGTGAACCAGAGAGAAGCTGCATTGGAAGCAGATTCATGAAAAAAAACCCTGAACTTCACTGCGGAAATGTCTTCAGCTCAGATATCTCTCAGCCATTTTCTTTTTCTCCATGCTGCCCCAGTAGCTATTTCTGTTTTGGAGCATGTCATTACAGTAACAATTTACGTTTTGAGACCTTGACTTGACAACCTGCAGTAAGCCGCATTGACCCAACGATCCATTTGCTATCAAGTGCCTTTCCCTTTCTGAGAAAGCTGAAGGCATGCTGCTAAGGCTTCCTCGCTGTTTATAGGATCAATCCACACTGCCACACTGCTACAATTATTTTTGCTTTTTTTTTTTTTTTTTTTTTTAATATGGCTTGACATTGTCTTTTCCTCTGCTCTTGCACTTCCCACTTCTAACTACTGTGTATCAGATATGAAGCCATGGCTGCATTGCGACCTCAACATGCACATGGACGAAGATGCCATGTACCCAGTAAAGGGGAGCAGGAGAGATGGGTGGTGTCTGCCCGGTCCCGCTTCTCCACCAGTGAGCTTCAGATTGTATCGCCAGCATGTAGAAACAGGAAACCCACTTCCATCTGTCTTCCAGCATAGCCGTGTCCTTCTCCCGATGCTCTCATCAGCTGCAGCAGAAAGAGTGCAGCGCCAAGAACTTGACTAGAGGGAAGTGATTTCTGAGTGCTTTATTGAGAGACAAACTTGCACAATTTGGAGTAAATTCTCTTTTACTTTAGCTGGAGATTTGAATGATGTTTTTTTGCTTACAAGAGGCTGGGAAGCGACCTAGGAAGCTTGCTCATCTCTTACTTTCAAGAAATCTTTTTCCTTGGTGATGTCTCTTGAAGAGCCTTTACTGTTCATGTAATAAGATGTGGTGCTAGTGACTTGAATGATACATGCTCTAACAGCAGTGAAATGCAAGAAGCCAAAACTACCTTAACAAATACGGTTCATTTAACTAAAAGAGGCAGACTGAGCAGCAGGTGGAAGGGTTAAACAAAAGGAAAAAAGATTATAAAAGTTTGCGGCTTTGGCTTCACTATAAATGGCTCTCTTGCAGACTTTATAGCATTAGTGTTGCTTCTCATAAACCTTGAAACCATTCATCCGTTTAGAAAGATTAAATTGGTTAGTCATCCAGAACATAAAATATACACATCCATTTTTGTCTGTTACCCTAAACCATCTGAAGTATAATAAATGCAGTTGATGCCATTAAACCAAAGCAGTGAGTATTAATGACTGCCTCAGTTGTGGTATTTACAGTTTGCCAGCTCTTGTGTTTCTGATAGTAAATTCATCTGTTGTTGCTCAGGGACAGTAAGAGCAGAGTCTTTGAGTTGGAAAACGCAACTATAATATATGATGTGAGGGGCTCAGAGAAAACATCTTGGTATTAAAGCGGGGAAAATCCAAGAAATGTTACTTTTTTTTTTTGTTAGTCTTATGAGGTCAAAGTTAAGATGCACAAACTTTGCTTACGATATCTTAATATATTTATAATGGTCGCTTAAACATTTTGCAAAGACAGGTTTGTTTGTTTTTCTAGTTACAGATGAAGCTATGGCTATTTAAAGTTCTCTTCTGTCACTTAAGCTAGACAAAAATGGCCAGACTCATCTAAATCAAGAACTTGTAGAGGCACTTGGTCAGGAAGCAGGTTTATGATTAAAAAGACAATACAAATTTAGGTTTGATTTAGCAGCATTTTTTCCTGATTAATATTAGAATTTCGAAAGTAGTCCTGTTTCCCAAAATTCAGCAAATTTGCAACGGTTGCTTCATAATACAAAGAAATTTAATTCCCGCTGCTTTGAAATCTGTAAGACATTATCTCAAACGCAGGGATTTCCTGTGTGCCGGAAAAAAACATTTACATGGTTTTTAATTGCTACATACAGTGCCTTTAATCGCAGCATCCAGCTTGACGGCATCAAAACTGGGAAGCAAATCCTATCAAGAGTTTCCAGTTCCATGCTGAAAATGCCAGCTCATTCCTATAGGAAATTAAAAAACGCCCAGGAATCAATGTCACTTATCAGCTATCGTTGAAAGCAAAGCAGAATGCCAGCAATTCTTAAGCATGTGTTTGAGTACCGGCAACTTCTGTGGATGACAATGAGGTACCCAAAATGAAATACGCACTTAGGGGCTTTACTGGCTTAGGCCCCTCCACGAAGCACAAACACGCTCCTCCCACGTCACTCCCCATGTTTGCAGCTTCAGCCAGGGGCTGCTCAGGAAGACGAGGGTATTTCTAGTGAGTCTAGCAGGTTCTGCATCAGACGCCGTACATAGGTTTAGTTTGCTTTTTTTTTTTTTTTCCTTTCCCCCCCCTGAAATATTTCTGGCAGCAAAACAGTAACACGCCTCTCCGCACACCCTCAATGTTTGTCTTTTACTGCAAATACAAACTGCAAAACTACCAGGAGTGAGAGAGGTGATCTGAAAGAGGCAGAACCTCATAAATTGTTTGTGTGGGAAAGGCTGTCTTTCCTTTTCTCTAACTGATGGCATGCCAAGTTTATCTTACAGTTTTTACAGTAAGATTTGTTTGTTTTGATACCCTTTGTATGTTGTTAGGGAAAAGGCAAAAGAAAATCTCCAGGAAGTTTATAGTTTCTGATGAGATGGAGTTTAGGCTCTAATTTTCTTTTTAGTCCTATACATTTTACTCGAAGCGTAATATATAAAGGGATATGAGATTGCAACTGGATGAGTTATTACTAAGCTGTCATTTATTTTCTGTGTATGAATTTGGCGCTTCAGAAAGACCTCAGACCAGCAGGCTAAGAAAGTGAAGTTGTTAGCTCATTCTGAGAGCAGATACAGGATGGGCAGGAACAGCACTGGTTTCTCCTTTCTGCATCTTATCTCTGACTTCGGCACATCAATCTTGGAGCAGGAAGAACATGCAGTCTCTGCCTTTTTAGCTGAGATCCAGAAAGATGACAAAGAGAACAGATTTATCCATGATGGAGTGGTCTCTGGTGTGACTGTACAGGCAGCAGATTGTGCAAGGGCTAACGTGCCTGCCAGCTCCAGCCCACGGCTCTGGAGGCAACGTACTCTGTTAGGAAGGGAAGCCTCAGGGCTCCCTCAGCAGATGGTCCTGCAGGCCAAACACCCCTGCACTACGAATAGACGCCGCGACACCTGCAGTCCTCAATTGAACATTGACAACACTGGCTGTTAAATTTTGGGAGTTCCAGTTAACAAACTAGATACCCTGGTGCTAAGGGGTAAATTGTCAGCCACGGTGTGAGGGCCCAGGTTTTGATCCTCAGCTACGGGGAAACTCCTGGTTTTAAGTGAAAGGTGGTCTATTAAATCATGCGATGCTGGAGAGGGAATAGCTATTGCCCATCTCCTCTGACACAAGAACTAGAGGGCATCAGGTGATTCTATCAGGTGGTATCAGGTCTACCAGTCACCTTCCAAGTAACTGGAAGAGACAACCAGTGGCAGCTGCCATTCACACAGGAAACTGCTGGAAATGGGAAAAGTTCCTTAGGTGCCTGGTTTGATCTCGTTTCCGTTCTCAGCCACTGCTTAGGTAGAAGGAATTTAACTACAGCATCCTACCCTGAGTCTGCAGAGCAGGTCATCGGTTGGTATGGCAAGTCCTTCTAGGGAGGCAGGCACTGCTCTTGTAAGCTTGTTGCACTGAAAGGGACATAGAGGTGTTTGGTTTTAATGTGAAAGCCTCGATTGTTTGAACCAAACTTCTGAACACATCGTAGGGTCTTGGGTTATGGTAGCAGTTGAGAAATAGGAGACTAACGGTGCATTTACGTGCCATGACAAATAGCACAGAATTGTCTTCTCTCTCCCTAACCTTTGCTGTGAAATACTGGGTAGACGCAATGTCTTTTCTCTGTGTGGTGGAAATATTCATTAGTGAGTCTTATGTTTGACTGTCTGGGGATGAAGCATGGTTGCCAATTGTTAGAAGATGTTCCTATAGAGCTGGGAAGGGATTTTTGTAAGGGATTTTATCTGTCTCATTGACGCCCTTTCGTCCCTGGTAATGGACCAGCCATCCCGTCCTCCCTGATAGTTCCCTCAGCAGGATGATATACCCAAGATGTATATGATAGCTGTATAGACACAGCCTCCTCTTTGCAAATGTTGGTGTTATGTATACACCATCAGGCAGCGGAGAATATTTTCGGGTCAGTAAGTCTCTTTAAGCAAAGTTGATAGCAGGAGATGCTGGCACGACTATTCACTGTTTAGTTTACACCTGTCAGAAGCAGGCAGCCTCTCAACTTCTATGTTTGGGCAACTGTATTCATCATACTTAGCTTTTATACAATATTCTTTTCATCTTCCCTGCACTTCACAACTCTTAATTAATCCCACAGCACCTGGGGATTACTAGTAACACTTTACAAGGGAAAGCAGAAACAAGCAATAAGAGGTCAAATGACTGGGCCAAGGTCCTGGACGAAATTTTGTCTAAAGAACATTAGGTTCTGCAAAATTAAAGTGTTGTGAACTGGCCTGTCCTTGGATGTCAGCCTCCATTCTGGGGGGAGGAGGAGTTTCCTGGGACATTTTTGATATTATCTAGTATATTTAGTTTTCCTTACATTTGTTCCCTTTAGCGCTTTTATTTGCTGAGGCAGATGGAAGACAGGGGTGTTTTGTCTTCAGAGGAGGATGGGGAATTTCCAAGAAGGGAGGACGTCTCATGTTCTGGAACTTAAGTGCGCCATCTTTTCGTTTTGCAGCTACAAATGGGGGCACCTGGCTAAATAAATTAATTGGTTATTTTTTCAAGGTCGTTGTAAAGATCCAGATACCTATTTCTCTAACAGTAAAAGACTTGCTTGTCTGGCATCTGTAGGGGCTTTTGAAAGGTCGGCACTGATAACAGCAATCTGGTAACTTATCTGACAGTAAATACTGCAAGTACAGAATATGCTCACAGTGCTTTCTTCTCCCTAGGACTTGAAAGATGAACGGAGCGATGAAGAGGAGGAGGATTCTGTAACAGATAATGAAGAGGAGTCCACAAAGAATGGCAACAAGAACAGCTGTGGGTCAAGCAAACATCTCCTAAACAGCAGTCACCAGTAGCCCCTTACTGCCTTGTCTCCTGCAGTGATTTCTGCTCTGTTTTTAACTCAACCTACAGGACAGGATTTAAGTCAAAAGGCTTGTGAGAGACTGTGATTGATTTATTGTTGGCTACTGGACCTGGAAAAATGCCCAGTTTAGAAGGGAGGGGAAAATTGCATAACAAGACAAAATGTGTTAATGGCCCATTTTCTGAATTGTTGCTAAGTGTTTGGAAAATCATTTGGACAAACTGACTGATAGTGCTCAACAAGGTCAAAGCTCAGGAGCATCCCATTGATTCCTAATGTCTGTCAATCTGCTATAAGATATATTTCACCAAACAGTTTAATTCATAGATGTTTTGTGGGTTAAATTAGTGAAATTACCTACTTACCTAGGTAGGTAGGTAGCATGAACTCCATTAGGAACCAAAATTACCCAAGGTGGGAAAAAATTGACAGTGGTGTATCGTGACTAGCATTTTAGTCTTTATTTTTCGTTTAAACCCTCATCAGAATGGCTATTTTTTGAGTTAGATTTCATTTCCTGGAGGCCAGTGGGAGCTAACGTGGAGGAATTCACATTACTTGCCTGTGAAGAGCTGGCTTCACTGCAAAAATAAAGTCTTTCTCCAAAATATGCTGTGTGATAGGCAGCTCAGATACTGTGTTCTTCTAAGATTTACCTGTCAAAGAAGTCACTGTTTAAACAGCAAAACTCAGCCCTGCTTCTCCACTGAGCTCCGGGTTCACAAATTACTTTCATCTCAGTCATTTTGGCCCACTGTTAGAACAGAAGGTGCAGCGGGGAGGGAAGACAGTCAATGAAAATTCGGTCTTCGCACAGGTTTTTTGCACTTCTTATTTGTCTTCAAAACCGCTGAACACTCCCTGCTCCTGACCCATCTACAGCCCAGAAGATTAAAAAGAAATCTCATCCATTCCCTTCCTGTGGGGATTGATGACTGTCTTCTCAGGAGTGAGTCTGATAAATTCTGTTTCAGGGTTCCTGTGTGTTCACTGCATGTATCTGGGCGTTGGGGGAGCATGGAACTGGCAAGCGCTGTCACGTTGTCTGTGCTGCGTATTCATTTGAAAGCAGGATCTGTGTTCCCATCTCTGTTCTTTTTGAAAACCAGGAATCACATCGGCTAGAGCCAAAATTGGATGTATGTGACTTAGGCCACGTACCATTGTTTATGCTGTAAGAAGTGGAGAAACAGTGGATATTTGATCAGCTTCTCTTACCAAAAGTGCCTCTATGCAAAGTTTGCACTTTTGTTCTAAGGCTATTGCAGAGTGCAGCAGTGGTTTTAGTCCTGGGACTTTCCAGGAGAGCCTGGGCCTTTTAAACAGGGTGGTACCAGTCTCATTTCCAGATGCATTAGCTCACAAGGTCATAAATGATTTGTGTAATAAGTTTTAGAGGTCAGCGGCTTTCCATGTGGTTCTACGGTAGCTGAGATCATCTGGTGAACTAAACCCAGTAGCTTGATAGAGACCAGGGGGACCACTGCTCGAGCAGCCTTGGTGCAGAGCTTTGGGTTTGGAAAAGCTCTTTTCCCCTTAAGGCTGCTCAGGCAGGAACTTGGTGACCTACGGGAAGCACTGCATGACTGACTTGTTTTCTCAAGATTTCCGTGGCAAAGGGGGATATAATTCAGTGACTGAAGCATTTGAAAGAACGGGAAATGTTTGGGATCTCAGATATGAAGAAAGAAATGTTTTCTGTGCAGTTACAAGAAACTTGAGGAGTACTTTGTTACAGGGGCTGGTAGCATGGAAATCCCTATGTATGGTCTGTTGAACTAGGCTGTGTTTAACTTTTTACTTATATTTTGGACCACGTAATACCCCAAACGTTTATGTTTACCACAAAGAGAATTAAGAAAGGATCATGGCCTACAGCTTCTGAAAAGGACGGGAGGTGTGCGGTAGTGGAATGGAACCCCTGAACCAGAGCTTGTAGTTAACTTGTGCTGCTTGGGCTGAGCAGGCAGAATTCCCTCCGTAGTTGTTGTATAGCAGCGTGCTTCCTTACATAGCTGTGGAGAATACCTTAAATACTGCGCTGTGGGTTTATTGGAAGTGTAAGTACTTATTACATCATCTAAAGCAACTGGTGAGTTTGGCAGGGTCACGGTTGTTTATTGGGGCCTGTTTATGACCTACATGAAAAGAACTGGCCCTTCCTAACAAAATGTAGAAACCCGACGTCTTGGAGGCTTTACACTCCCTTTGAGGGCAGTGGAGACAATGATGTTTTCTTCAAGACATAACAGGGTTTTGGGAGATGGCCAGAGTATTATCATTTAATTTTGGTGCCAGAAAGCTTTCCTGCTATGACTAGGAAAGGAATTCAGGAAAGGAAACACGAAGAATGATGTTGTCACAGGAGTGAGCCTCTGAACAACTACCGAGTTTTAAACTGGAATTTATAGTCTCGTTGAGGCCAAATCCTGCCCTTCCTACTTGGACAAGTCTCCCACTGAAGCCAATTAACTCTATTGGAGTCCTGCCTCGGAAAAATTTTGGACTGCAGTTATCCAACCTAATTACAAGACCTGTTGTTTTAAATTGATGTGAAACCAGGGTCTTACAGGAAGAGTAAAAGGTAGATCAAGACGTTCAAACATAGAATATTGAGGCAAATTTTGGACAGGTACAGAAGAATATGGATGAAAATAACATCCTGAAGGTGAAGATTAAGTCTAAGCACAGTAAACAACTGAATAACTACATGACGTTGCATAACTACATAACTACAATGAATAACTACATGACGGAAGGCCCTTCCAGGGGATGACTGTCATGGCCAACCAAAGTGATGAGACCTAAAATTTCTGAACGCAAACCACTAGGCACTGGGGATTAATGCCCACAGCACAGAAAGAAGGGGAACAGACTGTTACAGTGGGACTGGACACGTGTCCTGTGTTAACATCAGATTTGTCGTTCCTGAAGGTACACACATTTCATTTGCCACTTTTTGCTGGTAGAAACCCAGAAACCAGAAGCTGAGGTCATGGGGAACACAATTCATGCCAAAGCATTTGATGTCATGGTGCTTCAAGATTTTTCAGTCTATTCAATGCCCTTAACATTTTTTAAATCTTATTGTGAAAAGAGTCTCAAAATGCAAGTGCAGAACAATTATGCATTTGGCACAGACAACAGGCTTTAATACGTTAATTTTACCATTTCACAAAACGAGTCCTGGTTTAATGATTTGACACTGCGCGTCTGGCTTTGCTACGTCACTTTGACCATGCCAAAATATTTATGATAGAATTAGACGGAAAATTAAATTCTAGTCCGTTAGGTTCAGCAGAAGCTCTTCTGTTCCATTAAATTTCTCTGAATTTTGTTCAGGTATTCCTGTCCACATATACTGTGCTGGCTCTGTACTTGGTTACTACATAGATTTACCAGTCTACTCTGGATTTGATTCACAGATCTCCTTTACTCCACAGAACTCATGTTGTCAATTTGTACTGTCGGGTACAATTATCTTTGCTTGTTCTTAATGCCACTGAATTTGTCTGGTCAGTTACACTACACACTAAGTAAATATTTTTTAAAAACAGGTATCTATGTAAGGATTTCCTTGTTTTCCCTGCCTTGCAGTGACCTCCTCTTGCCTTCCCATTCCCTCTCAGCTTTCCAGTGAGGGCCCATTCAGGAACTAATTCCTTAACTCTGTCAAGTTTTTCCCTTCCCTGGAGAAGGCTGGATGACCCACACCCTTCTTAAAGAAGTAACAGCGATTGCTGTAAATGAACTTGGTTTTTCCTGGGTAATTCATGAATGGAGAGGAAGCAAAATGAGTGGGTGCGCCATCCATCATTGTATTATTCAAGACTTATCCTTTGACTAAGGTACTTGAAAGTTGAACTACTGGAAAGTAGGAACTACTTGCTCTAGAATGCTGACACATTTTTTTGTCTGTACTCGGTTGGTTTTTGTTGTGCATATTAGGGCTGCTTCTGAAGTTAGGTGTATTTGGGGAATGACAGAATAATATGCAAATACAGATATAATTATTTTTTTCCCAGGAGTGCTTATGTTTATACATAGACTGAGGGGCTATTGCCCTGTTAGATTTCCGTGGGATTGCTACCTAAATGGCTCATCACTTGAGGCAACTCAGGCATGGATCTGAAGTTGGCAAAAGCAGGGAAGCTTTACTAAAAACAAGGGAGCTGTGCTGATTTGTGTCAGCTGAAAAGCTGTTCCATATTTCTTATTCTTTCCATTTCTGCCTCCCTAGTTGGGAAGATCACAGAGGTTCTGACTTGCCATCTATTCCCATAGGCAAACAAACACAAGGGAAGGTGTTTCAGCCCAAATAATGAACTGTAGAAGAATACTTTGGTTTTATTATCTGAATTCATTTTTTTAAGCTTATGAGTAAGAATAAAGTAGATGGAAAACAAATTGAACAGGGATATGTGAGTTTTGGCTACAAACAACTTGCAAACTGTGAAGATTTTTAAAAAAATAAAATCTTGCTGATTTAGAAAGAAAAACACCATCTCCACAGGCACTTCCCCCAGCTGTGGGTTTGAAGAACAACAGATAACCAGCGGGCAGAAATGAAAGTCCGTGCTGAGAATAAGAACGTAGCCTGGTTGTGAAAACGCCGAAGAGAGCTGGTTTGATGGCTGTTAGCTGCCCGAGAGCTGGGCAGCCTTTCTGTACCAAGCAGCAGATGAGCCAGGAACGTACCTCTGAGCTGATTTCATTGGTCATGTTCAAATTCACTGAAAATGTCTGTTCCTTTTTTCCCGTCAGCTTTGTAGGCTCCCTTCTGCTCTGTCTGTGCCATATGGAGCCAGGGGTTTGTTTCTTGCCTATAGAGTTTGAGCTTTGGCTGCCCAAGGTGTGGACCTTGAGGAGGTTAATGCCTCTGACTCGTCACAGGTTGCACAGGACATCTATATTCCCACTGAGAATGTGATTTCTGCTTATGAAATTTATTAAATCTATCTGATGCCCACAGCTTAGAGACTGAGAGTAACCAATGTGTGTCAGAGAGCAAGGTGGCACCGTGAGTGACCAGCGTCAGAGAGAGGAAGCTGACGTCTCCTGCACAGAGCTTCACGAGTAAGAAGAAGAAAAGTCAGCAGAGGGTTTGGCCAACTTGTCGCACAGGTTTTTCTTACAGATGTAGGTGTGAAAAACTCATTTAAAGGCTGTTTTCTCCAGCTTTTTAGTGGGGAGTGTTTTCTCTTACTCCGTCTCCATATTTCCGCATGAAGCTACTTGGTTTATAGAAGTTGCCAAAGTCAGAGCAGCCATCACTCACTTCTGAGAGCAGCCAGCACCGAAAGGTAGAGAGGTGGATACCGAACCAACAGCCCAGGGTAATCCCTCTCCCACTCCGGTACAAGGCAGAGGTAGGTTTGTACTCTGAAACATGTTTTGGGGGAGGAGGGGTGTTAACCGTGAACATTTTCAGCTCTAGATGTCCTTGCTGCTCCTGCGCACAACAATCAGCTGCTCAGTGCTGCAGGGGTTGGGCACACCTTGAGTGAGGAACTTACTTCAACCTTAGGTTCATTTCTTTGAATTCCCATTGTCCAGCTCGTGTTTGGGTTTGGGTCACCTGCGTTGCTGCTTAAGGCTAATCAGCAGAGATTTCTCCGTGCCCTGTCTTTGCTCCAACCTGTAGTAGCAGCAGTGCTTGCAGGTACTCCTAAGGTAACTCACTTGCCTACTGAAGTGTAAGCTATATCACGCATGAGAGGGGAAGCTTCACAAAGTACTGGGATATAATGGGGGAGAGGGGAAATAAGTGCCCAGAAAACTAGGACTCCTGCAGGAAAACCCCCATGGTTTTATTCTGTCCTGTCATCCATGTGTGTTAAGGTCTTAAGCAGCAGAGAGGAGGTAAAGCTCTGGCATTGATCCTTCGTCGAAGAATGGGATTCCCAGTTGAGGATGCGGAGATGATCAAAGCAATGTAATCTTCACCCTAGCTGACTACAGAGAACTTGAAGTAGGGCTCTGAGAGTTTATTTAACTAAAGTACCCTCTGTGGGATTACTTGAAGTTCCTAGCTTAATAGAAAACGAGGCTGAAAGCACAGGTCTAAGCTTCAACATACAACTCTTCAAATACAAAGTCATAACAACCCATGTAGGATAATGTTGTTGATGTTCCAATAGTCTGAAGATTTATGAAAATATCTTCTATTTACTCAGCTGGAAAGGGCCCTGTTCTTCTGGAGTTTTGTTACCCCATAAAGCATTCAGAGGAGACCCCATAATCATTTCAAAGTCAGAAACATTAAGTGGAATAACAAGTATAAACCCTATCCACAGTAACTTTGAAGTGCAAGAAGCATGTCCTTGTAGCCATAGAATATTACTCTGCTTTGAGCCAGGGTGGGAAGAAACAGCTCCCAGGCAGTTGTTTCAGGTGGTGAAAAGTCCATACTTTTCCTACCACAAAAGAAGCTGGTCTAACTAATAGAGTTGAGCAGTGAAACAGATGATTAGATTTCCACTGAAATTCCCAGGAGCATTTCCCATGGTGCTGATGAGAACTGGATCCAGACCTCAAGCGACCAGCTAAAGTGGTGAGGGCAGCCTGGCACTGCATTCTCCAGCCACCAGGAGCAGGGCACAGCCCTGGGCAAAATCCTCCCCAGGCAAGGAGATCTGTCTGCAGGACACTCGCCTCAGCACAGCTCTGCCTTTGCCCCTGCCCAGGCTGGGCATGTATCTCCTGAATGACATCCCTGGGAAGGCAATCCCTCCACTTTCAAGCCAGAAGCTTCGCTTTCAGCAAGCAGTCTGCTGCCTGTCCTTGGTGCTGTTCGAAACCTCAGCAAAGACTGGGATGCTGAAGCCTGTGATCCAAAGCCAAACTTACCATGAAGAGGCAAACGGCGAGCTGTGGTTACCGTGACCACCTTCATGTGTGAGTGTGTGAGAAGGCAGCTGAGCCAGAGGAGGAAAGGGAGCGGAGAGAAAAACTGGAGGAAAATGGCTGGGGCAACACAGCAGCAGCTTGAAGACAGAACTGACATCACCAAGAATCACAAAGCAAAGCAGGAACAAGGCTAGGAAGAAAAAAGAGCCCCAAGAGAAGAACGAGGAAGAAAAAGATGGTGGTTCAGTAACGCTGGGGGTCAGCCCTTCCCAAGCAGCAGAGGCCAGCTTTGCCTGGACTCTGAGATGAACTCTGTAGCCAGGACAACTCCTTTTCCCCGAGCACCAGCGGTTTCGGATTGAGCCCAGCCGATGAGTTCCCAAGGCAGGAGCAAAGGCAGCAGGATCTGGGAAACACTCCTTTAGAAAGTTCCCAGCATGTGAGTGAGGGGCCAGGGAGGGACTCAGCTGGGGCTGGGGCAGGCTAGCCACAAGCGGAGGCCAGCAGACCTGTAGCTGTGGCAATGACCCCACGTTGTACACAGGAGCAGCAAGAACATCTAGGGCCGAAACTGTTCACTGGTTCACCTCCAGTTGCTGGGTGAGCCTGACGCCCGCTTGAATCTCAGCTTTGGTTTTGTGCTTTTCCCGGCTGACTGAGATTCCCCGAGAGCCCTAGAAGAGCTCCTAGAAGATCTGTGTGTTTGCCTTCTACAGCGAAGAGCTGGAGAAAGCTGCTGAAAGGCTTTTCTAGTGCTAACACGTGCGGGTGAGTTTCTTGGTTATGTCATGGGCTGCAGACAATGCAGGAGAAGTCCCAGTATTTCAGGAGAAGAATCTGTGGGAAGCAGGAGCTAAATCTTACCAGGCTGTGCTAAGTCTTCCCAGGCTATGCAAATCCTGCCTAGTTCCTTTGCTATTTCCTTTAGACAAATTATTCAGCAACCAAAGAAGGTTTCATACATTTCCCTAGTGCAAGGAACAGTGAGGTCAGATAGCAGTTGTATGTTTGAAGCTTTTTCCCCCTTTGAATCCTTTGGATCCTGCAAGGATGGCACTTGAGGGATCAGGGAGCAGGACACTAGCAACAGCCCCTTTTGCCTGAAGTGAGGACTGTCCCGTGACCCATACCGTACTGCAGGGCACGCACAGCTTTTATTGAACTTAGACATTGCCCCTCACATCCACTTTGCACAGCAGTTTCCCCTCCTGTGCCCAGTTGTGATTCTGTTCTGACAAAAAATCCAGGCAAGTGGGAAGCTGGGACGCTTACCCCTTCCCCTGCCCCGGCACGCACGGCTGACACCAGGGGAATTGTAAACCGGCACCGTTGCGTCTCTGCGCTGTGGATTGCAAATACGGCTGCTCCATCTCTTGTGAGCAATGATATTCCTTTTTTATCATTGAGCAACTTATCCAAAACCAATGTCAGAGCTTAGCCAGAGCTTGTGAGGTCAGTCCTGCATCCCCAGGGATCCGCGGGGCCGTGGAGCTGCCAGCCTGCTACTGAGGATCCTTGTTCTGGTCCATGGAAGGGCCATGCTCCTTTCACTGGACGTTAGTGAGAGGAGGACAAATTCCTGCGCTGTAACACAAGGCTGAGAACAGAGAAAACCCAAAGTTTCTCCATTTTATGCATCAGAGAGGGTTTTACTGCCTGCCGAGGGATCGGTGATGCTCTGTGCCGCTGCGCTGCCAGGGTGAGAGGCGCAGCAGGCAGCGGTGCCGGTCCGCGGGCCCGGGGCGATGCCCGGCCTGGGGCAGCACGTGTGCCCGGGCCCGGCCCGGCGGGGCCCTGCGGGAAGCCCCCGCAGCACCGGGAAACCTCCAGCGCCTCCGCCAGGGAGCGGCCCGCGGGTACCGGTCCCCTGGCTATGGCGGCAAGGGGCCGCCAGGCGGCAGTAGCAGGACACGGCTGCCTGCTCGGGCACGGCTCCGTGGAGCGTTCCTGTCCGTCTTTCTGCCCTTCAAAACAAAGAGAGTGTTGAAGACTGGGGTGCAGAAGTGTTTCTTGCAACTGGTAATTTCCACTTGGTGGGTCTCTATCCGTGAAACAAGCGCCTGGTGTGTCGCCGGTGAAGAAGCACTACATGTGTTCCTGGGAGCGGGTGTTCGGTACCGGTGCAGAGGACCAGGGCTCGCATCTACCTGGGTGTCACCAGTGACCCCTTTCCCGGAGGTGCTGCGCTCTCCTGGTGACTCCCCTGGCACCAGAGCTGTGCCGGGGGAATCTGGGGCAAGGGGTGGGTAAGAACAGATGTTAAATCTGCTCTGACTCTGCTTTACTGCTTTTACTTTTTTTGTATTGTCTATTTAAGATACGTATTTGTCAAGCCACAGGGTCTGCCACTGCTAGTAAGTGAAGCCCCGTTCTCACCTAGATCTTCAATGCCCATAATGCAAATAGGGATGATAAAACTCTCAGAATAAGGAGGGTTACGCTGCCATCCCACCTTATCTCCACCCCAAGCGTATGAGGTGCCCTGTGTTTTGCACATTGCCAACGGTAAAGCAAAGCTCTAAGGGTAGAAGGGTTTGGGCCAGGCTCAGTGTGTGCATGTGCAAGGGTGGGAGTGGTGGGACATCACCTCCCAAACACAAAAGGAGAAGGAAACTGAGGAGCAGTTGCATCTCGAACTCTTTAAATCCAACAGGGGCTGAGCATCATGGCCAAAGCAACCCAAGGATTTGGGAATGCCAAGAAATGGATTTGTGTAAGAAAAAAGCCCTGTGAGCATGCGCTGGGAGGACACCCTATGCCACGTGCTAACCCTAGCTATGTTCAGCCTGCCTGCCTGGTGCTGTTATCAAGGGAGGATGGGGGGCTCCCTGATGACAGCTTGTCCCCAGAACACAGTCCATCACCGTGCTGCTGAGTAGGTCCACCAGAGAGAGGAGGAATGCCTGTGCTAGTGGGCTGAGGGCTGAGCAGCCCACCTTGCATCACCTGGCAACTTCCAACCCTCCAACGACTGCAAGGGCAGGAGGATGAATTAATTGGGTGCTGGCTGTGTGCTGGAAAAGAGAGGTACGAGGCAAACTGCTCAGTGAACGGGGGCTACATCACCCTGGCGGTACAAAGTTCAGGGCAACAGACTGAGCTTTGGGGGTTTTGCACTCCAAGAACCTTGCCCTGAAACACCTCCAAAGCCACCACAGTGCTCTGGCAGGAGGCACCACTGAAAAGCGCTCCCTATGGAAAGCTGCTCTCAGACTTCTGTAATGCAAATGAGTAGCGGTCACTGCAGCCCCAGGTTGAAGCACTTACTAAGCAGCTCTAAATGCTGGACAAACTGAGCTTTTTATAAATGCAGAGCACAGAGACAATTAAGACCAAAATCTAACAGTTCTAGGGGTTTTCCCCCAAAGGACATCGCAGGGTCTGGGGGTGGTGGGCAGTGCATACCTCCTCCTCGTTACTGCTGCTGTGGCTGGTTCCTGCTGGGAGGAAATTTTGGGCTTGGGCTCCATGAAAAGTACGCCAAGGAACCCAGTGGCTCCATAGCTATGTAAACCCTGGCTGAAATGGCCCAGTGAGCCAAGCAAACAGCCTGCGCACTCCCACACTCTCCTCGAGCGTCAGCAGGAAAAAGGGATCTGTTGGGCTAAACAAGCTCCTTTAATCCCATTTGGCACAACCCTCATGGTCAGGCTGCGCTCAGCTATAACTGTGTAGAGAGCTCGGAACTGATTTGCTTTGATAGTGGGATGAAGTGTTTCCTTGAGCTCCATGCATGGCTGTAGATGAACAGGAGGCGCTCGGAAGCTGCAGACTGGGTGGCAGCCCCTGCGGTTCCCATCTGACCCCCGCTCTTCCCCAGGTTTCTCTTTCAGAGCCAGGAGGCAGCTGGATTTGACTTGACTGTCCCAGCAGAGATGAAAGCTTCAAGGTTGCCTGTTGGCACTCGCGGCGCATGGGGTTCGCCACGGGCTGGTACCCAGCTGTTGGCACAGTTTCCTGCATCACAGCTCACAGATGGTGCCGGTGGGACTCCTTACTGCCAGCAGGTTAACTGAAACGCATCTCCTCTCGCTCCTTGTGGGTGTCCAGCCCAGAAAGCCTGAAAGCAGGCAGTTATGAGTCCTAGAGTGACGCTAATATTTTGCTTTTATGAACAAATACTTGCAACCAAGCCAAAGTCAATTGCCAGCTCTGTTGGGAGAAAGGATCTAGCATCAGAGGAGGATCCCGATTCTGTTCTTGGTTCACTGTACGACCTTGCAAATAATGACAATATTGGCCCCAAATGGACTGGGATGAGGTATTGGTGGCTGTTGTTGATTAAAGAGCAGGATGTGTTTCAGACTCCAGAAGGGTTGCTCCCTCCAGACCTCGTGCTGGCCCTCCATCTGGCCAGTTCTTACCTTGTGACTCTGAGCAGACTTTGCTGACGTGGGCAGCTGGGTTTCCTTGCTGGCTGTGGAGGAAAAGGCAGCCCTTGCTGTCACTTAGAAAAGCGTGACTTGCGCAACCTGTCATTAAAGTGCACAGCATTACAGATGTGGCCGTGCAACAGTCACAGCACATGCTGCCTGCCCTGCTCCTTTGTCCCCTGAGAACAACGACACTTTTGCTGCTTCAGGTCAGCTTGGGCATCTAAAATGCAGGACTCTTTCCCCAGGTAGGTGCTCCAAGCGACTCCGAGGTTAGACAACTAACATAGACAGGCAACATCAGTTGACCGCATGTCCCAGGTTTGCATCTCCAGGCTGTGGAGTTCATACTAAAAGGCTGTGGGACAGCATGGGCTGGAGGCTCATTGCTCACAGCTTCCTCCCCGCTGAGGGTGTTTGTCATCCTGGGACAGCACTGGGGAATTTGCTGACTCAACTGGGGGTGATGGGGAGGGAGCATAAAGACTGAGTGGTCCAGAGCGGGTAACTGCAAAGCAGCCAGAACTGGGGAGAAGGCTAGCAAAACTGCTTTGTTAATTTTTAAAAGCTCCAGGCAGTCAGGGGGTCTGGGCTGTGAACTCTGCCCTGCTTCTGACAGCAGCGTTACAGTAACGCTTCTGCACAGCTCTGCATCTAAAATGGGAGCAACCAGGAAAATCTGCGCAAACTTGAGTGAAGGATTGGTCCTGTGGGGAAAAGTAACTCTGAATGCTGTTGCATTGTTGGTCCTATTGCTGCTGATGGATAAAAGGTGGAGGGTTTTGATCGATGAACTTGTCTAGTAGTTCAAACGGTTTGACAAAGCTTGGAGGGCAGCTTGGGAGCAGCTTGAATCTGAGACAAATGAAGAAGGGTTAGACAACAGAAGTCCAGAGCAACGATTACCTGAGCACATGGGCTTGGGCCTGTTTCACTTCCAGAAGAGCAAAAAAAAGGTCTTTTTAAAGGTCTGCTTTACAGACCCAAGCTGGGGGGCCAGCGAGGCTTGGCCGGGGGGCACAGTCCTTCCTCAGCTTTGTGCCACCATCCAGTGGTGCTCGTGCTGGAGGATAGCCCTTCCCACCTCGGCGCGTCCCCCCCAGCTCATGGCCCTGCAGCTCTGGTGGGCCGTAAGGAGGGGCACGGCAGCCCTGCAGCGCCTGGCTGGGGGCCCCCTCACCGGGAATGGTAGAGGGCCTTGCTGGCTGGAGGAGAGCAGGCTCCTGTGCCATGGCCCACCTCAGAGCCCCCGCCACAGCGCCTGGTGAGGGCCCCTGACCCCCGGCAATCCCTGCTCCTGGGGATATTGAGTTTTCTGTTTGCTTTGCAAGTGTAATTGGCCAAGACGCTGTGAAGGGAGGAGAGAGTGCTCAAGGGAGAGGTGTTAAAGAAATAGGAAAACATTATTAAGAGTGTTTTAAGTCGGCAGTTTCCCTTATTAGTACTTTCATGATGGAAAGAAGCCACTTTAAATCTGTGTAGTTGCAGTGGGCCACCATGTCCAGGCTCCTGTAGACACCCATGCAGACGGCTGTGCTGTCTTGTGCATCCCCTCGGCATCACCTCTGTCTCTCTTCCAAGCCCCACACCACCTTCTTGGCTTGTAAATCCCCTCCCTGGACTTCTTGCGCCCTTCTGCAAGTAATATGCAGAAAAGGAGAAGCCTTATGTGAAATACTTGGTTTTGGCACAGGGGAAATCCTCATCCAAGGCAGGTGTTGGATACAGAGGGAGATGCTCGAGAGGAGATGGGGAACACCAGATGTGGGGTATGACCAGCTGAAGGGTAGTGTCAGAGACAGAGGGAGGTGGTGCCTGCATGAAGGCCTTTGCTATTGTCAGCTCCAAGCATTCAGAACATCTGCCTCCACACCAAAAAAGAAATCAATGACACCATTTTTTTTGGAGAAAGGATTATTTTAAACAATTCTATGGGAACTACTTTATTTGCTTCCGGGCAATAAGCCTCTAGGCTTCTTGAAGCTCACATTTCCCAGCCTGTCATGGGGTCAAACACAGAGCGATAGGGTTAAATGAGAAATCAGTCTTGTGATTGCAAGAGCCAAGGCCTGGAAAGAAAAAACCCAAACAAACCATAAAACAGAACAAAAGAAAGTGCCAGCTATTCCCAGGTTCCTGATAACATCATCAGAGGTGGCAACACTGGACTTCATAAAAAGCCTCACTGAACTTTAGGGTCAGCCTCAAACAACGACAGCTCTTTCCTTTGTCCATTTGTTCCTGCATGCCTGGGGAGTGACGTGTGGCTGATTATTATTGCCTGGGTGATGGCTATCTATGCACAGCTCCCAGATACCAAGCAGACCCTGGACTAGCCTTGTCTGTGTTTAAAAATCCCAGCAAGGTCTGGATGGAGTTGGTGGTACACTTAACATTTCTGATCTCTCTACACGAAGTGCTGCCTGCACTGGAGGGAGTGGACTCTCCCGGCACCCTGAAGCTGTGTTACTCAATTGGAAGCATGTTCTTTTGTGTTCCTGGCTTTTCTCACCCACAGTGGCATGTGTGCAACGTCATTTTCTGCTCCTGACAGCATTGCACCGTGATCCCTCCAAACATCTGTGCCA
Organism: Falco biarmicus; assembly: GCF_023638135.1. NCBI lineage: Eukaryota > Metazoa > Chordata > Aves > Falconiformes > Falconidae > Falco > Falco biarmicus. The sequence continues at coordinate 66,547,143 of NC_079294.1, read as the reverse complement.
AGGCAGCAAGATACCCTGGGAGGTTTGTACAGAATGTAGTTGCATCGGTGTGGGAATGTAGCCAGAACTCCGCTGTCACAGGGGCAGATGTGAAGCGACCTGGGATTTCAGGAGTCCATTCCTCAGCTCCTATCCTACAGGAGTATTTTCCTTCTCTTTTCTCTGTATTCCATGGGAATAGGATGTTTTTCCCCATTGCAGCCGGGTGAAGCTGTGAGGCCCCTGCAGGCAGGCAGAGGGGAAGTGTTTGTGGGGGGAGATGTCTAGGGAACATCTCATGCGATGCACTCACTGTGTGAAACAGACCCATCTCAAAGAAAGCAAACTCCCTCTGACAAAAGGGAATCCTTGTCCGCTCGTGAATAAAGCTTCCTGCTGGAAGAAAGGGATAGGTCTCCTGCTATGAGGAGGTGACCATGATAGGTCTCCACTTACCTTAACTGAAGCAGGCTGCATGCTCCCTTGAGGACACAGGTGTCAGTGGCTTGGCTCTGTCCCTGGACACTTCCAGTGTCACAGTTGGGTTTTTTTTCTGCTCCTGATCCCCAGGAACTCATGAACACACTGTCCATTTTCAACCAGACCTGACAGAGATGTCCCAGAGGGAGTTTTTCTCTCACAGGCTCGGGAGAATTCAGAGTGCTGGAAGGGTAAACCTCAGGAGTGCCTCTGCTGGGGCCTGCCTCCACAGTACTAGACACTGGAGACTCCACATGGAATCACAGAATCAGTTAGGTTGGAAGATCGAGGCCAACCGTAAGAAGTGAATCTAACACGGAGCAGTGCAGCCTTAAACACGCTTTATCCAGGGAATAAGCTTTAATTGAACCTCTGGCTCACTGTGAAGAACTGATCTGTAGGAAACCCACTGCTGGCACCTATAAAACTACTTGTATTTATTTGGTTGATTGTTTTAAATTACAAAAGAGCTTTTCTTGGTCCCTACTTATCGTTAAACCCTCTCTGGCTTCTTTGCAGGGGCATTTGCATGGGTAACAGCAGCATCCACCGGGTCTGTGCCCAACCAGCCTGACCAAACCCTGCAGCATTAGGGCAGGCGCAGCCTGCAGCAGGGAAGGAAATCCCGGCTGCCCAAAGACCACAGCCAGGCGAGGAGCTGTGGGGAAGGCATCGGAGTGTCCCGGGCAGGAGAGCATCACCCATGAGGTCTGGATTGTCTGCTTAGGACCAGGACAGGAAGGGTTTGGAGAAGGGTGGCTGGAGAGAAGGGAGAAGGCTGAGTAATGGCCAAGTTAACCCTTCACATGCTGGCATTTTCCAGGCGGCGAGCCAAATGACTGCTTGGGAAGATGTATATAACACATGTCTGCAGTCTCCAAAGGGTTATTAACTGTGCAATAATGGCCATGAAACTTGGCTTCCTCGATGTACACTTAAAATTGCAAAAAAATAAAACATGAGTTTCAGAGGGGGAGAAGGCTTGTCTCCTAGAAACTGCAGGGCCATATCCACTCTCTGTGATGGTGAGAGGAGGAGAAACACCCCCTGCACGCATGGGCTGGGGGCAGGGGAGAAATGCAATCACCACAACAGGACCACAGCCCCCTCCTGCCCCATGCCTTATCCTTATCAGTAACAATTTCAAGGCATTTCTGAAAAGCCCATGTTGTTAAATTAATAAAGAAAGTCTGTGTCTCACTGGAGCTTTGGGATTTGGATTCAATAAAAACACTGCTGCTCCTAAGACGGTTTCCTCTTTTATTGTGTGGGTACCTCTGCAGCGGCTTGTCCCTTGCTCTGGCTCCAGTCCTGGCCAACACCAAGGCCTGTCTGTGACGTTGCCCCTGTCATGGGGTGTTGCAGCCTCTTGGGCCCCTGCCCAGGTGCTCTGCAGTCTGCGATGCTCAGCAGGGACTAGTCCTACCCCAATGCAGTCTGTGCTGGCCAGTCCAGGCATTGAGCGAGTCCTTCCATGCAGTAAGTTACAGGCTCTTTATTAGTGCCCCTCTTCCCCCACACTATTAAATATATTCTTTCTCTGTTTTTTTTTTTAATTATTATTATTATTTAATATTTTTTTTGGGCAAAGGACTTTGGAAGGTGGGAGAAAGGTTCTACTAAAAAGTTAAGCAAATCAAGCCCCCCTGTTAAACCCGTTTGAAGGAAGAGATGAGGCACCAGCTTTGGTCCCTTAGCAATGAAGACGGCTGGTGGTCTGGGTTTAAACACGGCTGTTCAAGGCTCAGGCCAGATTTGACAGCTCACAAATCAAATTGCCTCTTGGTTCTCGGGAGTGGAGGATTGCCACGGATGGAAGAGCTGTGGGGGAACTGCTGCCCAGAGCTGCTGTGCCAGCCGGGGCCCTGGCCTTGGAGGGAGGCACTCGACTTGTTGGTTCATAGCAGGTCAGGAGAGAAATTCAGGCTCTGAGGTTTTGTTTCAACCGTGTTATGTTACACTATTGACATACAGCAAAGCAGTCCTAAACTGAGTTTTCATCTTACTTGAATGGGTTCTGGGTCGGTACTTTTGTTTTGGTAACTTACTTCTTGCTAGAGAGCAGACTGAACCTTGAAAGAGACAGGAAAACACTGAGCTATTAAATCTCACCTGATCTCATGTTAAGAAAGTGAATTTGAGCCATGGGTCTTGGCTTCACTCAGATTTCGTCTGCTGGGAGCTGGTTGTAGGTCCTCGGTTTCGCTCTTGCTGCTGACCGCTGGTAACATCCTCCAAGTGCCACTGCACTGGAGAGATGAGGAACTTCCCTGAGACCACAGTAGGAGACAGGACATCTGTGTGCACTCATGCCCGTCTGGTGCTCCAGATGCCCTGCGCAGGGCAGGTCTTTCGGAGGTGCTACACCAGCCCGCTGTGTGCTGCAGGGTACCCCCTGATGCCTGGGAAAAGCACAGCCAGCGAGGTGAAGAGCTGGAGGCAGCTCTAAGATTCTGGCTCTCAAACAGCCTCTCTACTTGTGACAGGAGCAGACCTCAAAGCAAACATGGTTCTTGTCACCTGTCTAACGCCTGAAAGAAAGAAAACGGTGTTAATCCACTCATCTCCCTTACCAGCCCTTTTCTTAGCTCTACCCCTGTTGCCTGGCCTCGCAGGAGTGAGCATCCAAATCTAATTCCCCTTGCTCGTGGCTCAGAGCTGTTACCACTGTCAGTACAGCTACGGACAATTCTTGTGTAAGTGCTGCGCTGAGATCTGCCAGAGTCATTTGCACTCTTTTATGGGTCTTCCTTTGAATTCTTCTACAATTTCAGGAACAAAGTTGCAGATTTTTGCAGAAGGTTAAACTCTAGGACACTGCTCTGCTGGGCCACAGCAGTCCAAAGCTGCTAACATGTTGGGTCTTTACTGCTTTCCACCACGCAGCCATGCCAGGAGCACAGGATCCGATCCAAAGCCCACCGAATGCAGCGGAAATCTTTCTACTCTTGGAAATTGCCCTTCTGCTTCCAACAGCCCCTGGACAAGCCTGACTTCTCCTGACCCCTGGGCAGCCGAGGACACACAGGACGTGGTCCAGCTACTGGGGGGGAGGCAGCGCTTGTGGCTGCAGGATCTCAGCGCAAAGGGGAATTGGTTGCACCTGGGTCAGGATGAGAGTGTCCTCCGTACATGGAGTGGGAAAGGGAGCTGGCGGGGAGCTTCTTCCTCCTCTTCCTCTCCCAAACAGCCCCCTTAACTGGCTTGAACAGCCCGTCCTCCCTGCTTCAGATTAGTGCTTGCCCCCCCTCTTGTCCACTGCTGTAAAAATCAATTTTTATATCTCCTGAGCTTTATGCACTTGTTTCCATCCATGTGATGAGCGCTTCCAGGAGTACATAAGCTCACTGCCTGAATCTTGGTGCACTCATACATTGCCCACTTCATTTTTTTCCTGGTCTTCCCGGTCCTGGGATCAGTACTTCAGATGGTGGTGGGAAAGGCCGCGGGAGATGAAGGACTGGGTGGCTTTTGCTGTAGCTGCGTCCAAATTGTTGAAGCGGTGAAGCAAAGGATACGCAGCAAGCATGGCGGAGGGGATGGCCAGGCGGCTGCTTTTTGTCAGAGCTTCCGTGCCCCTCGCTGGGCCATCGCTCCCGGCTCCGGGGTCGTCCACCCGTGCTGCCGGGCGGGGAGAACGGGCGGCGGCGGCGCGCGGGGCAGGAGAGGGCGCCCCCTGCCGGCCGCCCCCTCCCACGTGTAGCCCTCCCCGCGCAGCCCGGCCCTCCGCCCAGCGCGTCCAGCTGGCAGCCAATAGGGGAGCGCGGGGCGCGGCCCGCGGGGTGCCCGCGCCAATGGGAGCGCGGGGCCGCGGGGAGGGGCGTGGCCGGGCGCCCACCACGCCGGGTCTGTCGGCGGCGCTGATTACTTTTTCCGAGGGCGGGGAGGGCTCAGTCCGGCCCGGGCTCCCGCCGCCGCCGCCGCCTCCGCTTCGCGCTGGGCCCCCGCCGCTGCCATAAAATGTTTGACGGTTGGCTCCTGCCTCTCGTGTTTCCCTGCCTGCTGCTTTGGGGACTGGACGCCGGCACAGGTAGCGCTTCCCTCCCCGGGCTCCCCGCGCCGGCGTCCCCTTCCCCGGCGGCGCTGACAGCCCTGGCCGCGGGTCCGGCGGGGCGGGCGGTGGGCGCCGGCCGCGGGCGGCAGCGTGCAGGCGCAGACCGCAGGGCATGCACCGGATCCCCTGCGTGGCCGCAGTCCCAGTCTGCAGGATGAATTGCTTCAGGCTTTTGTATTTTCTTTTCCTGTCCTCTCGCTGCTGCTGCTGTAACGTTTCATGTGGAAAGCTGCTGACTGTCCTTGGCTGCGGCTTCGGCTTGCTCTGCTTTTCCCCTTCTCCCTGCAGAATTTTATTGGGGTTGGTGAAATGCGATGCTTGTGTCTGAGCTATATATTTTTTTTTAATGATACAAGTAGCTCTAGCGTTCGCGTGATTCCTCTCTTCCCTGCACATTTTTGCCTCTATGTGTACGTGTATATATATGGAGGGAGAGAAATAAACCCCTTTCCTCCGCCGGCTCCATTGTCTCCGTATCCTGTTCAGTTTCTGCGCTGAAACGCGAGCGCCGGGCTGTCCGCGCCCCGGCGGGACGGGGCGTCCCCGCGGGGAGGGGGGTGCCGGCGGGGCACAAAGCCCCCGGCCGCCCCGTCGGGCCGCGGGTGCGAGCGCCTGAGCCTCTCTCCTTCTCGCCTGCAGCTGGCGGAGCGGAGCTGGAAGTGGTGATCCCGGAGCGAGTGGCGCTGGAGAAGATCCACCTGCTGCCGCCCGCCGTGCGAGGGGATCGCGGCGGCCCCCGGCGCCGGCGGGCGCTGCCGCGGCAGCGGACGGCGGCGGAGGCCCTGCTGCTCCGCCTGCCCACCGCCGGCGCCGAGCTCTACCTGCACCTCCGTCGCGACCTGCGCTTCCTCGCCCGGGGCTTCGTGGTGGAGCAGCGGCGCGGGGAGGCGCGGCGGGCGCCCGGCCCCCGGCGGCCCCCGGCGGAGCGGCTCTGCTTCTACACGGGACACGTGCTGAACCGCAGCGACTCCTTCGCCTCCCTCAGCACCTGCGCCGGGCTGGTACTGCCCCCCCGCCCCGCCTCCCCTCAGCGCGGGCAGCCGACCCCCAGCCTCCCCGCCCCGGGCCGCGGCCAGCCCTTCCGCAGCCCCCGAGGCTTTTTCTGCCAGCCCCGGCCGCTGCCCGGCCCCTGCCCCGCCAAGGCGGGAAGCGGCCGTCGGGCCGTGCCCGCCCCTCCCCTCCCCTGGGCGCCCCGCCGCCCGTTGTCACGGCCGTCCCCTCGCCTCCCCGTGCCCTGGCGAGCGTGCCTGCTGTCCCCGGGAGGACCTTCCTGCCAGCCCCGGCGCTGGGAGCTGCCCCAGCCGCCCTGCCCCGCGGGGCCGGGAAGCGGCCGTAGAGCGGCGCCTCACCTGGCCGCGGTGCAGCTCCCGCCCGCGCCTGCTCCTCCGTGGTCCTGCCCGGCCCCTCGCCCCCCGGCCCCGGCGAGCAGTGCCGCTGGGCCGCGGTGGGTTTTCTGTCAGCCCCGGCTGCCCGCTGTGGGAGCTGCCCGGGCCTCAGCCAGGCTGGAGGGGCCGAGGGCCTGAGGCACAGCATTTCAGCTCTGGGTGGGCAGCCGGGCTGGCAGGTGCTGCAGAGGGGCGTCCCAGCTGACAGACCCCTGTCTTGTCACTACTTCCTTCCTCTGTGCTGGCTGGTGGGTCCGGCTGTGGGGAGTTTGGTCGTCTGCCTGCCCAGCTCGCCCATCCAGCCGCTGTCCCTGGCCTCAGCACAGCGGGCTCCTCCACCGGCCCTTTCCACCCAGCTCAAGCGATCAGTGTTGGCGTGTGAAGGTGTCTGTGGTGCAGGGATGTCTGGCACCCGCATGGGTGGAGGAACTGTCCCGCTTGGGGATGCTTTTCCCACCTCAGGTGTCCAGGTTTCTCTGCCTGAGGCTGTAGCGTTTGCAGGTGGCTCCGCAGGGCCTGTGTTCTCTGCTAGGTGTCTGGGTAAGAAGCGGCGAGGTGTGGGACAGCCTTGCTATTTCTCAGTGGTGAAGACTGAGATGCTTAAGGTGATGGCTGCATTGTAAATCTTGCCTATAGTTTGAAAGTTCTTAAGAAAGTTACTGGGGCGTTGAGCATAGCTTCCCAGTACAGGGCCCTGGGATGCGTGCTTAAATTCTCGGTACGGACCTGTTGATGGACATTTAGTCTTAAACTATGTAGTAAGAAGCCTGTCATGTGCTTTGCACTTGGGGCTTGGCCCTTCATCATTCCCGGGCCATATGAGGGCGCTGTGCCTCGTGTTTAAAAAAAAAAAAAAAAAAAAAAAAAAAAAAAAAAAAAGGCTCTGAGGTGCTGAGTGCTTGAGTGGCGCTGTAAATTGAGCTGTATACCACTGAGGGCTTTCTCAGAGTTTAAAACTGTTATCTCTAGTTCGACCTTTAAATCACTACCGGCTCTGTGCTTTTGTCACCAGGCACGTTTTGTTAATCCCGTTCATGAAGTGCTGGGCTTCCAAAGCTACCTACTCCAGCACATCTGAAAAGAACAAAAAGGCAGAGAAGAAACCTTTTTAAAAAGAGGAATGTAGTTACAGGCACAATATTAACTGCCTGAGATCAGGGAATGGAGGAGGGGGAATGAAAAAGATTGGCGATATTCCCAGTAGAAAAGTTGGAAAAGAAGCAAGACTAGTTAGTCTTTGTTCATTACTCTGCAAATACGAGCTGCAATGTAGCAGTATCTGTTTGTATCATATGAATTCTAAGCAACAACTACATTGACATAATGGAGCTAGATGCACTTGGGATCAAAAAGTGGTCAATGTCAAAGCTGCTCGTTTGTGGCACCTTTTGAGGACCAAAGCCCATGCTGCCGCGTGTTAAGTGGCAGTGTTGGTAAAGCTCTGCCTTTGCCTGTGGATCTAGTCCTGGGAGTGCTGAGAGTGGTGTGGGCAGATGTGTTGGGAGATATGTTTCTGCATGTTGGAATACTCCTCTCCTATTAGAGGAATCCATTCATTTACTCTTCATTCAAATAGTCACCAGGAGTGGAAAAAGGGCTAAAAACAGGTGCATACAAATGAGTTAAGGTTTATAATACCCTTGTGGTCTGAAAACTAAAGAACAGAAAACTTAAGTGTCTTTAAGATGAACCTAAACTTAAGATGAAACTCGGTAACTTTTGAAATGGTTTCATTAAATTGATCTACATCACCATGTAGATAGACCTTCTTAGTCTAGCTAAATGGACCTTTTGACTTCTTAACTCTGTTCTTAAACGTGAAACGTAACAGATTTTAGGCTGCCTTCAGTGTTTACGCAGCCTTTTGCAGTGGCCACACTAAATCAGCATACCTGTAGTGAAAGCTATGCAATTTAGCAGTAAGAAGTTTTCTGGGCTCAGAGGAATTAAGAATTTGCCTCAAATTACCTAGGAAGTCTTGAATCTGCCATGAGCAGAACTGAGGTCAGGTGACTAGAGGCCAAATTTTTTGCCTCCGAGTCTGGCAATTTAAAATACTAAGACTATCACTACAGTGGGTGTTGAATTTTCCCATTGCTTCCTTAAGCCCCGTTTGCAGCAGAAAGAATAAGGCTTTGTCCTCATCAGCAGCACAGCCTCACAGGTGGGGATATGGACAGGGCCTGCGTGTCGGGCTAGAAGAAAGACCTTGGTAGCGGAAACCTTGCAGTCTGTTTATCCTGGCATTTGTCTCTTGAGCAGTGCTAGTGCTGCAGTGGGAGATTTCCTGAAATATCCAGTGTGGGAGCACTTGTTGGACTTGAGCTGGATGATCAAGACATCTCATTCAGAAAAGCTGCTTGCTAAAAAGTAGAGTAGGTAGTAATACTGTATACAGATCTCCAGCTGGCACAAACTTTGTTGCAATCATATTCCTCAACCATGCCATAAATCACACAAAAAGTGATATAAAATGATCAGGGCAAATGGAGTTCTAATAAAACAAAATCTCTGACACAGTGGCATGAAAACTGAGCTACAACCAGACTGAGCAATTGCTTCCTGGTAATGATATCAGGTTCCCAGTGCAGCGTCTAAAGGTTGTGTTTTGTTTTTTAAACTCTGCTCGCAGATGCTGCTGTTAACCAGCATGTGGTCTGCTGTAGTTTCCTGCTACAGCTTGCAATTGCATCAAGAAGGGTGGTTGTGCTCTCGTAGCTACATCAGCCCATAGCACATTTATGTCTGGTGTACCTAAGGTCTTATCTGCACAGTTAAAGTACTGCATGTGAGGGTACTCCAACCCTCCTGTTCCTCTTGACAGCCTGGGAATTGCAGTGTAGACAAGAGGTAATATGTTCCTGAAAAGCGCTACCGTTTTCAGCTTGGCAGGACTGTATCCTGTCTAGGGAATGCAGTTGTGTAAACACTTGGATTCTGACCACGCTGCAGGACTGAACTGTCCTTTCCTGGTGCTGGGGAGACACAGGCAGGAGCAAAGTTCTGCAACTCATTTGACCAGCACTAGAAGACAGTAGGCAATATAGGAATTTGCCTCTTTTTTTGGAAAGTTCCAGCTTTGTAAGGCCACAGCGTGTGTTACCTTTAGTTGTGTAGTGCACTAAGGCCTCTGCTTCAAAGTTTGAGATCAATTCCTAGATGACATGTGTTAGGTCTCCAGCAAGGAAATTTGTGTTTGCTTGATATATCTCAGAACTACTCATCCATTGCATTCAGGTGTGATTTCACAGTCAGGTTTTGACTGTTGCTCTCAGTGTGCTGTCCTCACCCTCTCTAGCAGAGCAGTGTTACCTTCTGTAGAGCTTTTTCAATTGAAGCCTGGAAAGCACCATGTATTTGTGGTGATTACAATGATGCTTTTTCTGAGTCCTAGCAGGGCTTATCAGTCCTGCAGACAAGATAAGAGAGCTAGGCAGGGTCCTGTGCCCTTTGGGAAGACTTCTTCCCCAGCTGTACGTTGCAGAATGCTGCCTCAAGCTATGTGCAAAATGTGGGGTTCCCAAAGACTTAATTTGATGTACTAATGTTTTACCATTTTTTTTTTTTAATTTTTTTTTACATGCTGAAGTGCTGGACTGCTTTGCAGTTGGTTGGACTGCCACGTCAGTACCTTACAACTGATGAAGGCTTTTCATATTTCTTGTACCTGAATTTCTGAAACAGTTACAGTTTTAAGAAGGTCACAGGTTCACGTTAAAATGAACGTTAGGTTTTGACTTAAAAATGAGCTTGAAAACTCCTGTCTGAAACCACATTGGAAAGCTGAAAATCACTGGGATGCATTTAGAGGCAGAGGTTTAATTCTAAGTAACTTCTCTTCCATTTTGAAATCTAGAATCTGATTCTGGGTTCAGGACTGCTCTTTGGCCTGTCTCTACTTGAAAGTGGATTGTCACTCTCAGTTCAGATAAGAAAAGAGGTTGTGGCTCCCTCCTGTTCAGCTTGTTCATATAACTCTTTCACACTACATTTTTGTCATCTTTGAACTCAGCAAGGCTTCCTTATGCAGACCAGATTGGTGGAAGTGGATGATGCACATTACAAGGGCTCATGGAATAAGAACAGTGATTTTTCTCTTTATAGGATAGAGTAGCTGAAGCTACACCTTGAGAAACGCACACTGGAATTTGGGAAACCTTAAATATTTTGCAGTATTGTCTCATACAATCTACGTAGAGAAGAAGAAGGCTTCTTTTCTTCCAGACTTCATGTATGTTTGCCTCATGTTTGTTAAGTCTCATGCAACTCCTGGTAGGCAAATCTTCCAGCTTGTTAAAATATTTCTGAATGGTGGCTCTTCAGTCTGGTGTGTCACCTTCACTTGGTACCATCCACAAACTTTGTGAGAGCATAGATGTAGACAAGCTTTGGCAAATACAGGCAAGGAGAGATGGTAGAGCATCGATCTGGAGTTCATGTCAGCCAGGTGTTTCCTTTTCTCTGGAAGGCTGGGCAGAGATGCTCTAAGTCTGCTGGAGGTGATAAGGGAAAATGCTGATTATTATGAAGTCATGACTGTGCATTTGAGTACTAAACAGGGTTAAATGCCAGAAATGTATTTCCCAGTTAACTGCAATACCTGGGAAATTGTGCCCCTGCTATTGCCCACGTTGCTGTTCACCAGCGATGTTGTAGGACCAGATGAAAGCACTGTTTGGATGCATTGCTCCTTCTAGGGACTCTGAATGCCCACTGATTTCCCAGCGGGAGTAAGTGCCTACACAGAAACTGGATGTCTCGCTGTGGGTTTGGATCCAATATAGAAGGCCAGTCAGGGCAAAGAGAAGTGAGTAGGTTGGACTGCAGCCCCCAGGGAACAAGCAATAACTCACAGGACTCCTAGTGAAACTGCAAATCTGCTCTGCTCTTGGGGGGAAAAGGAAGAAGAATATAGAAGATGCCACGGCCTGTTGGTTTTAAGCCTGGCTGCTTATCAAGTGGAGAGTGAGTGATAAAGATGAGCGCTTCCACTGGTGGTTTGTCCTGTTTCTTAGGTACTTTAGATTGGTGAATTTTCACCTAGGAGGTGTTTGCTTTTCTTCATTGGCTGTAGAGGGAGATGATGCTTGGTTTAGAGCTCGGTCTAGATGCTTGGTCTAAAGCTCGGTGAGCTCAATCCCTGTCCAGTGGTAGTGAGTGTTTTCTGTGTACAGTGGCATGGTGCTGCCCTTCAGGTGACTGAAGAGCCTCTGCTGTTACGGGAACCAGTGCAGTGCAGGCATGCTAAGATTGTAAGATGATACGATTTCCCCTGAGGAAACCTTCAGCTCTGCTGAATTCTCTTGTCTGGGAGAGGAGCTGTCTGGCGTGTGTCCATAGCTGGTCCACGGGCTGAAAAGTAAAACCTCTTAGAATAACCATGCTGGGTTTCTCTGTGCTGGGTTTTTCTTTCCCCTTCCACAGTGGACAAAAGGGAGAGCACGTTGTGGTTTACTTGTTTAGCAGACTCGGAGGCTAGAGCAGGCTGGAACAGAGGTGCAGTCAGACATTCCTGGTTATGATCTGTTCTCATAACTGAGTGTAAACCTGAAATGACGCTGGAGCAAGACCTAATTTAAAGCTTTTGTTTTAAAATTGATTGAATTGCACTGGTAAGAAATAACTAACTGAAAGCCGAAGCATGGTTAATAAGGACAGGACTAAAAGCCATGTGAAGTTTACTAAATTGTGTTTGTGGTGTTTGTTGTTCTTCACTTTAAATATTAACTTTTAACTTTAAGGAAATAGTTAAACTAAGATTTACAGCATAACAATTGAGAAACTGAGAAGCGGTTGGAATTTGTCAGATGTTTAAAACTGTTCTCTTTTGTGCGTGTTCATATGTATGTAACTAATGAACACATAGGAGCAAAAGAAAAATCTGTTAAAGATTCAGCATTTCACAGGTCTCATTCAAAGATGTTGTGAAAATAAAAAGGGCTGGAAAAACAGTGTAACTATTGGAGAGTATTAACGCGTGGGAAGGTCCAGCACCACGAGCAGAGAACATTGAAGATTTGGATTTCTGTCCTGAGTTAGCCCTCGAGCTGCTGTAGCTCCACCAGTACTGCCAGGGGACAGAGGCAGAACAGTGAAGCAGGACGATATGATTACAAACGCTGTTTAAGTGCCAGCATTAACAGTCTCATTACTACCATTGTAATTTCAGTGATATAGTATGAGGACTTTCCTCCTTTCCCTGCTATCATTTAGCCTGAGAAAAGCCCTAGTGGGAAGGAATATAGTGTGTAGAAGAAGAGTGAACTACTGGTAGTGCAAGAGTAGATTAGAGGGTGAGCAGATTGCTTGAGTGACAAATGTATGTATAAAACTAAGAGTAAGAGCATGTGAGAATATTTTGGTGGTTTGGATAACAGGGCCTTTTTTTGCTAGGGAGCAATGTTGAGCTGACTTCTAAATTAAGGATATTTCATATCCTTAATATGAAAGATATAGCCACTGTTAAGCACAGTGGTGAGTGGGGCTGTAGTGGGAAGTGTGGATTATTGTTTGGTTTAATCAACTTGTCAGTTGGGTTGCCTGCCTTTCCTGTTAGCTGAGCTGTGTGATTCTGTCAGCTATACGGTTCAGTCATACTAACTATAAAATCCAGGCTGGATTAGCAATGTAGATGACGATCAACTTCTACGCCCTTCTGAATTTTTGGGCTCCTGGTGATTCCTGTGTCTCGGGTGTTCTGGGATGGTGAGGCTGGGCAGCGGCTGCTTTCCTGGACACTAAGCAATACTGGGGTCTGGCACAATGGCAGGTCCTGTTTGTACAGGCTCTCCCAGTGGAAGAAGGATGAGAGGGAGTATCCCAGCTTTTGATATGCATCTCCCCAGGCAAACATGAATTGGCAGATCCAAAGCATTTTATTTAATTGGAATGATTTCCAGAGATGTGGGGAAAACAGCTCTGACAGTTACGTGGTCTTCTGTTTTACTTCTTTATCTTCAAAATCCAGCTTTCTGCAGGCCCTGAACATTATAGGGACTAGAGAAGAAAAGCACAGAGTGTTTGTCTAGTACTGATGTCTGATATCTCATGCTGAGATTAGAACAGTATAGTATCTGGTAGTTGGAGGATTTGAGGGAGGCAACATGAGGAATGCATTTCTTGTGGAAAAAGCAAAATAAGGACCAGAGTATTCAAGTTACCAGGTCCAAAAGATCTCATGCGGGAACACAGGTTTGAGGACTCTTTAGAACCCAACTGGCAAGTTTGGGGAAAATTTTAACTCCCTAGGAATACTTTACAGGCCCAATCCTGCAAATCCTTCCTGCTTGAAACTCTGCTTGCCTTGTCAGATTAAACTTGAGATGGCGTCTTAACCTATTCCAGGGTGAAGACGCACGCCTCTTTCCCTCTGTAGGTTTCACAATTCCAAAGCAAATGTGAAACATAAGTCCTTTCCAATGGTTTAAATTATTTTCACACTTGATGCCAGAAAGTTGGGATAATGTCGGGTGGTGATGAAACTGACTTCTTCTTACATATTTTTGGCACCAACAAAAATGGTTGGCAGTCTTTCAGGAGCTCTGGTGTGGCTTTTAGTACCATGGCACCAGATTTACAACCCTTCTTCTAAATAATTAAAACCTATATTAAAAAAGGGGGCTGGGGCTACCTCCCAGCTGGAAGATTGGAACAAGGAGGGGAAGTAGTGGAGAACATCGTAAAGGAGGCTGGAAGAATAAGTCACTAGAGCTTTTGCTGTCTCTGAAACAATTCTGACAAAGCCCAACTTGTAATTTAAATGACGAGGCAGCCCTTTTGGAAACTCCTGGGCAGAGTGGGTCTTGTAAATTGGTATGCATTCTGTAGGGCCAAGAAATAATGTCAATTTTTCTTCATAAATGGGAGCCCTTCTGTGAGGTGTCAAGGCATTTTATACTTAATCAGTGACCTAGCCCCAAGGGCATGGTCTCTTTTGAAAAACCTCAAAAGAGGCGTCTCTTGTCTGTTTAGAGACAGGGGACTAATTGTTACCACTGTGCTTTGCAGCCATGGCAAATAGAAACACTGATTATTTTTTTTCTTTTTTTTTCTTTTTTTCTTTTTTTCCCCCCAAGTGCACTTTTGAAATTAGTGACCCTTTCTTAGAGATCCTGGTTTCCCCTGAATGTTCTTTAGTTAGTACGGCTGTCAAAAGGAGAGCTCTCATTTCTGTTAGCAGAAATTCTTCTTGCTGGAAGTACTAGGCCAGAGGGATTTCCTGGGTGTACGTGAGGACTGAGTTTGGCAGGGAGGTGTGGAAACGTACAATATACAGTATGTATGTAATGTATATTATAAATCATATTAGTACAGTCAGCTGTTGAATATATAGTATTTGCATGTACGTGCAGAGCATTTGTTTGGATGGTTGCCTGGCTGGCACAGAATAGGAGGGGGGGAAGCAAAAAAATGTCTGGTCTCCCTTTATATATGTATATAGGATGGGTGTTACAGACATGCAACCTAGCAGGAGGACCCCTTTGTCTGCTACTTTACCTATGAAGTGTACCATAGGCACAATCTGATGCCTCCTGGCAGGCCAGATGAGATGAGGCCTTTTGTTTCTAGCAGGAGAAGTTGGATCAGACCTAGAGGGTTCCCTCAGGACAGGGGGGTATATGGCAAAAAGCTGCATTTCGAGACTTCTAATTGCAATAGAAATAATCATTGGATTAATATAATGAAAAGTAAGAAACCCTCATGGTACATATTCACTTTCTCCCATGATTATAATCTCAGTGTTGATTAAACCTGGAGGCTTTGTTAAGTTTTAAGGTGATACCTTTACTTTCACTCTCTTCTTCTTATGCCAGAGATGGAGTGGAAAAAGCATAACGGAAATAAAAACTCTGGGTTGCAAGCAGAGGAGGGCTCTCCCGGGGCAGAAGCTGCCTTCCAAAGATGTTCTTGCCAGCCCTGGTGTAAGGTCTGGACTTGGTGCAAGAAAGGCAGGGGTTTAGTGCTCTGACCTGCAGCCTATGGAGTCTACTGTTATTTAGACAGGGTCTTTGCCTTCCTTATATTACTTATTCCAGGGATGGTGGAAAAGCTCGTGACGGGGAAGGTACAATAGCCCGTTCCCAGCTCGACCTCTGAAACTCAACCCATGGCTTTCAGGGAGAACAGTGCTTACTGTGTGGCCTCTATTGTAGTCAAGAAGAGGTATTCAGTCCCTGTACAAAAAACCATGGGTGGCTCTGCAACTCCAGTTCACTCAGTGTTGTCTGCAAGGGTGATACACATAGGCAATCTCCTGTTTGCAGGCAATCTCACCTTTTTGCTCTGCTGAGATAGTAAATGCCTTTTAATAACAATGCAATTCTAGCTGGCAATTAGGAAGGTGATTATGAAAGAATTTCTGTTAATAGGATTTATTTGTCCTCAAGTGAGCTGAGTGTCTCATAAGACACATGTATCTATGCTTCCAGCTAGAGTGGTGCTCTAGCTGGAGGGAGAGAAAGAAAGGAAAGGAAAGGTGTTGACAAGAACCCCTACCTTTTCTTTGTACATGTACAGCGCACAATGTTTCTTAATAGTGCTCAGTGATAAGTATGAGAAGCAGATGAAGTTCTTTAGTCAGTATTATGCGGGCTGAACGCTATCATGATCACTTTTCATTTCCTCACCCTGTAAATAATGATTGCAGTGAAATGATCTAGGTTCAGACTGGGTTGATAGACAAGGTTAGGATACCAAACTGATGGGGTTATTTTCTTCTCTTTTGTGAACAGGCTGGCTATATCCAAATTGGATCAGAGCACATGCTAATACAACCAGTGAATACATCAGAGACCTCATTTAGTGGAAAAGAACACTTCATCAGGCGTAGACGATCCACAAAATCAAGCTACCCCATGAAGTCGCACATTCCTGATGAGCACTGCAAGGTTGTAGCAGGTGAGCTTGAAGTGGCTCAAGAGAACAGCCATGAGTATGCAATTATATTTTTAACCGTTGTTCTGCCAGATATGTCTGTATTTTGTAATGCAAATATTCGGCAGCTGGAGATAGTGAAAAATGGCTTACTTTAATCAATCCTTTTGCTACCTGAAGCAGGAGTCCACATCACAAATGTAAAAATTGTTAAGACATGTGCTGTAACATTCAATTTGTGAGAGGATAAACTTTTAAATGGGTCAGAGTAAACTTCTGCCTTAACCATGTGATATGGCCACTGGTCAGGAAGGTATTCACAATGTTTTTAGCCAAGGCCCAGATTTTGAAACTGAAGTCAGTGGTGACTGGTGCTCTTTCACCTCACTTTTCAGCTAGAGTTGTGCCAAGTAGGCATGGATAGAATGGTGATCCTTGCATTTTAGAACACTGAAAGTGTCCCTTCAGATACTTTTGTATAATTTAATCAGAAGTGTCATCTGTGGAGTCCAGCTCCAAGGACCCAGCTCATAACAGGATGAAAAGGTACCTGGAGTGGGGAAGAAATGCACAGTTTCTCTTGTAAAACAACTTATTTTGTTTTTCATCTTCTCACATGTCGTCATTTTTACTTCTGTCTAGCAGAGCACACAATCCATAATAAGAGTATATCAGGGTACGTGGTCAAATGGGCAGACTTTGTATTATTTTTTTTTATTGCTTTTGTATGGGATTATGTGCATTTGAAACTGCCAGACGTAGCTCAGCAAGGTAATTTTTTTAACTAGGAACTGGATTTTGCTTTTTCTTTCTGCTATTTGACTTGTCAGGCTTAAGCTCTAGCTATCATGCTATAGGGCTTTTTGTTTTTTTGAGTTGCAACTTTTAAGTTGTTTGCTTAAGGCTTTGTGAGATTAATTAAACTTTTATTTCCTCTTGCCTTGTGTTAGAGGGAATGAGCTCATAAAGATTGCAAAGAAACTTTTAGGGTCTTTGGCTTTCCTTGGAGATCTGTGAACCCAGACTTAAGGTCTGGGAGTCCAAAATGTGATAGCAGCTCATACAGACATCTAGGCTAGACTGGATACTGAAGGAGCTACAACTGTGACAGAAGGGATCTTGTGTGAGTTAGGTGGTGGAGTGCTTGAGCAGTTTTTGTCTGCCATCCTGTTACGCTGGCTGTGGGTACAGTAGCAGCTGAAATGCAGACGTGCCTGTGTGTGTGAAGCTATTCTAGACCAAACAACAACCTCACTAGCAATTCCTAGTGCTTTTCTGCTTAAATAGTTCAGCAATATGTAGTATATTGTTTCAGTGGGGTTTCTGTAGTATAACAAGAGTTGGGAGGTGAACCAGCTTCCCGTGAAATGGCAGTGATTTAGTTTTTAATTGTGTGTCTGGCAGTTAATAGTAGACATTCTCTAATGCTCTGGATTCAGTTTCCAGTGTCATGCTGACACACCTTGCCAGTGTTGGGATCCTGGGCTTAAATCCTATGGGTCTCCACAGGTGGTATGAGGTGCTGGTGGCATGTTCCAAATTACCAGTCTTCAGTTGCGACTCAGTGTGACAATGTTAAAGTTGTTTTTTAAATTAAAAAAAAAAAGTGATGGTTGTGGATCTGATTTAAGCCCAAGAGTTTCCATTGGAATGGGAGACTAATAGTAAGGAGATCCAGTTCTTTGGTGATGGTCCTCCTGCCAATATTTTTCTCTTGTCTTTCACCTTTCTCCAGTCAAGGCATCACAGAAGGTCAGTAGCTTTACTACATTTTTGCACTTAAGTGTGTGTGCCTGTGAGCTGTTGCAAACCTTGCTGGTGTTCTAATGCTTAGCAGCTGAAACCCTGAAAAGATGCAGCTGTCTCACACCCTTTTCATTTGGGTGGATTTTTTTGTTGTTTGGTGTGAATAAAAAAACAGCTGCTGATATTATTTCCTACTATTTTTCAAGGGAAAATGGCTAACTGTTCACTGAACATATCCTGTCTTCTCTGATTTTTAAAGCCAAACACACAGATTGTCAGCTAGTATAAACTGGTCTAGTTTTTGGCTTCTTTGGAGCAATTGAATTTTATCCTTTCTGGAAGTCTCTCTGGGCGGGTTGCATAGAGGGTATTTTTTATGAACTCTGCAAAACCTCTTCTTTAGGTTTCAGTGTGCCTGTATATTCTGTTCCTTTTATTCCTCTTCTGCCCCATTACCCCACCAATATTCCAGGAGCTTCTGCCTTCTACTAGATGGACTGCATACCAAGCGGAGGCAGTGGGTCAAGGCATCTGTGCTGTCTTCTTCTGGGGTGCCAAAGGGACAAAATGGCAAGCAGGACTGGCAGGTTTAATGGGTACATGAGTAAGCCTCTTTGGTATGGGAACAGTTGAGTGGTCAGGAGCAAGTGCTGTTGTTGGATATAAAGGGACAGGGCCGCAGCAGGAGGCACAAAAGGCTTCCTTGTTGGGAACAGCACTGGGAGCAGATGTCTGAATGGACTGACTGGAATAGGCAGCCATGAACTTAAAGTTTGCCTGCATCTCTCAGGTTTTGTTTCTCTCTCTTTTTTTTTTTTTTTTTTATTTAACCAAGCCTGTGTACCAGCAGAGATGACGTGTGCTTGTTCATAAGGTTGCCTCCTAGCTGGCACTGCTCGTTGGTAAATCTTGTAGCCAGACCTTTATTTTCTCTTGTGTGAGTTGAGCTCTTAGTAGTTCAGCAGGTTTATCATTCTCATGGGTTCAGTGTAAGCCAATCTTCTTTTGATTCTCTGAGTATGGAATCTTGGTTCTGGTTAGCGTTACAGATCCCCTACATCTCCTTTTAGAGGAAACATCAGAATTCAGCACCGCTCTGATTTCCTAGCCAAGTACTGTAGGTGCTGCAGCACTGGGTTCATAGAAAATGCATTACAAAATTCTTACGCTGTAAAGTAAGACAGCCATTAGTTACAAGCTGGATTGAACCCAAATCAGTCCAGGAAATCTGCCTCATCCTTTTGCCGCTGAACCTTTTGACCTTCTGTCTAGGGGCAGGGTGCTGCCTGTCCTTGGCAGAACTGAAATTCCCTCCCTGAGAGGAAGGGCTAAGGGAAATGAAATTGGGGAGATACTGAGTAATTATATGGGATCACAAACGGGAAGAGGAGATGGGTGAGTACCATGGCATCAGAACTGTGAAAATATGACAGTAAAAGGCAATACTGAAAAAAAGTTTCTAGTAGCAGCTACGACTTCTTGCAGTTTTCTGGGGTCCCACTATATGCTGCTCCTCTCTTTGTCCAAAAGGGAATATGGATAGTCCCCATGGTTGCTGGGATCCTCCCTGCAAGCTCTGTCTTCCTCAGGTTGCCCCAGAGGTGACTGACAGGCAGGTCCTGAGCTTGGGGGACCTCATGGCATGGGCTAGGTGGACCCTTGGTCTGATGTGATGTGATTGAACTTAACTCTATGTGTCAGCAAGATTAATTACGTATCTGTTAGATTTCTGATCCACAGACAGTCTGAGGAGCTAGAGTTTCCTACTGCAAGCAAAGTCATTGAAGTTCTTTGTATTTGTTGAGCTAAGAGCACACATGTTCACACATACACATATATGCACACACTACTACCATAGCTCAGCTTGTGCAAAGGTGGTGGCCAGGCCACATGGGCTGAGCGTGTGTCTGAGTTCTGAGGCAGAGGGGATTGACAGTCTGATAAAAAATTTATTTAAGGCTATGGATCTTGTTCTGTGACTGGGGTTTTTTTGCCTGCCTGATGCTAATTGAGGGGCTAAGCATGGGCTGGATGTGGGGAGAGCATGGGCTGTTGCATGCGACCAGGATACCCCCAGCACGTAGATGAGGAAATTCGGGGACTCTGTGATTCCCTGCCCTGCCCTGGGATCACACAGGAGTTTGTGAAACAGCGGGGAACAGATTTTTGTATCCCTCGGGTGCTGATTTTTTGTGTTGACCGCAGGCTGGCTATGCTGAAAAGGGAGCAAAGCACCGGACTGCTGCACAGCGGAGAGTGCTACTTGCTCGTGCAAACAGTCACTGCTTCAAGTAGCCGTGTCGTAAAATAATGAAATGGCTCATGGGTTTTGCCACTTAAAGGCAGACTCCTGAATGTTTTTCATTGTTGCGGGAAAGAAATGTAAGTCATGGCTGTTAATAGGCTTAGCACGTTAACGACCTAATTGACTCCTGTCTGGTTTGGATTAACTTTTGTGCACAAAGAGTTTAGAAACAAAATAATTAATCCTCTCTGACACACAAAAGGTCCATTCCTAATGAAATTGTGTGGAAATGATGATCTAGGGGCACGCTTCCAGAGTTTCTCCTGGGAAAAGGTCTCTTTACTATGGTACTCACCAGTGTCAGCGGACTGAGGGACTGATCAGATTTGTACTAGAGGCTGTTTTTCACTTGCTTGTAATTTGGCTCACCCCGGCTAAAACTTGGCAGGAAAGAATGGAGGTTGTAAATACGGGGGAAATATTCACATGCTAGACATTTTAGATACACATCCTGTATTGTGGAACAACATAGACAGAGAAATACATGTCTGTGTAAATACAATATAAAAAGAGTATTTTTCAAAGCCACAGCATTGCCATGCTTGAGCATTTTCCAGTCCTTTGCTGTTCTTGTATGTTCTGAACTGACAAGAATCACCTCTAAAGATGCCTTCTCCTTAAAATTTCATAATTTAGTGGTACCTGGCATGATCTGGGTTTACTTGGGATTCAAATAAAGCACGAAGCATCAGATGCTGAATTTTTAATGTTAGTTAATGATCATGTCATAAGAATTTAAACGGGGCTAAATTGTTCAATGGTAAATTTATATAGGCATCAATGGACCTGTGACATATGAACTTAATTGATTGTAAAAAAAGATACACAGTGATGTAATGACTTGTGTGTGTATTTGTAGGGGGAGGAGGAAAGCATTTTAGGAAAGCAAAATGAACTTAATCAGAAAGTGGCATGTGTCAGTGCTACCAAGGGGACAGAGAGCATAGCTTTCCAAGGGCATTCCTCTTGTGTTCCACCCAGAAGTGTGGTATTTTACTCGCAAACCCCAGCCATGGGAGAGGGCAACTGAGCTGAATGGTTCCTTGAAGCTAGGTGTAATGCTAGCAGTCTGGTTTGATAAGAAGTTGTTAAAACCTCTAAAACAACTCCTTTAAGTGGTATAATTTGTCCTACAGCATGCAAAATTATTTTTAGAGCTGCAGGAGAACTTTGTGGGAGCCAAATTTCTCCTGGAATAATCTGTATAAGAGGATTAATCTGGCCGTAGTCAGGAATGGGAAATTACTTAGGGTCTTGCATGACTGGATCTTTGAGATTTGAATTTGAAAGTGCCTACTAATGGGTTAAAAAAAAAATCCCGGATCTGTGGATTCAAGGCTGATGTTTTAATTCCTTTGTTTAAATTCTGAAGTGCTCCAGCAGCAAAGGATGGATCCCATCACCTTAGGCCAGGTGCTATTGTTAGTCATATGATATGTGTATACGTATTATTTTTATCACCTGTCATCCAGCAGGAGAAAGAGTTCAAGTCACAATGCACGTTTCTGCTCAGGCATGAACATGAGCCCCTGTGAGGCAAACAGAAAACCTATTAAAAGGTTTCCAGGTGCATATGCTGTGAGGGTGAAGGGAGGAAAGGTTGGGTTTCATTTTCTCTGAAGCATGCCGTCATTAGGAACACGGGAAATAGCTTCACACCAGTGATGTGAAACACTTCTTTGGTTTTCATCTCTAGACACTGGGCTACATCTGGGGTACAAACCTGCTATCATATACACTGTTCTGATTTTAAAAAACAAGTTTGACTTTGTTGTCAAAGGTCCTAGACTTTCTTTCTGGACTTTCTGGAGAGAGAATGGAGTCATAGGGAGTTTTGTTTGTAGGTTTTAATACATATCAGTCAGAATTTCTGTACAGATAAGCCAGATGGGGTGAGAGAGAGATCTCTTTTAATGTATCATACATAATTTTTGCAGTGCTCTCAGATTTGGCCTAGACCTCCATGAATAGACTCTCTAATTTGTTTGTGGGGACAGGAGGTAGCTACAGGGCTAATCTGTGTTTCGGCAGTTATCTGTGGTTCCCACCAATCTCTGACCACAGAGGAAGAGCTTATGGCAGAGACGAAATAGGCAGACCAGAGGGGACTATGGGGGAACTCTACCTTCTCCTTTATAACTCCCTGTAGCTAAGAATGGGAGTAAAAAAATACCTGAGATGGGGCTTCTTTCATTTCCCTGTCTCTCTGTGACCCTGTAATATATACAACAAAGCTGTTTCCACCTGACAATATCCACACACTCAGCTGCAGTAAATGGATATAGTTATGTTAACTATCATGGAACATAATTTGCTGAGATCTGGTCACATATTTTTTATGGTTCCTATGCCATCAAAGTCTATAGATGGGAAAAAAAAATCAGGTTTTCTTGATGAAACTATCAGTGTTAAAACCAGAATCAAACAATGATACGAAAGCATAGGAATCTCCTCTAACCATGTCATAAAACTTTCTATTTCTTTGGGAAAAGTAAGTTCTGTTATAACTTTTCCAAAGGTCTCCAGTGATGTATTAAAGTCCCCTTACATAGAAGGGATTTGATATAAAATACAGTCCAGGAGCATGAGAGAGAGCAGCTTGTCTTTGGAGGGAAGGTTGTTATTTCATGTTTATGATATAGACCTCATAAATTACTCTTAAATGTGGGTTTGCTCTAAACCCTTTTGTCAGTTTAAATGAACCAGTTTTCGTTTAATGCTAATGTGCTGCATGGAGTGAAGCATATGGTGAAAAAACAGGAAGATCAACATTTTAATCCACAAAAAATGCATTGCTTCTCTGTTTTAACAATTGATCTAAGCTGGTAATAATTTAAACAAGTGCTAGTATGCAGGTATCAAATGTAGGGAACACTTCCCTTAACAGGTATAAATCCTAAACACATGTTACTGCTATGTTGCATTTCCCCATCTTTAATCATTGTCTCTTAGCTGTGTTTTCTCTGCAGGTTTGACTTGGCCTGAAATAGCAGTTGTTAAGGCCAAAAAATGTGCACTAAAAATAGAGAGATGTACTGCAACCTGTATTAGTCCATATTAGGAAGCATCTGTTGAAGAATTAAAGCAAGGATTTCAGCAATGGGCTATGCAGAAGATGTAATGTGATTAAGTGTTTGCAAGCATTGAAGTATTCCCCGTATCAGAAATTCAGCACTTCACCCATGGGAGTGTGTCTCACTTGTGTGGATAAATCCCTTGGTTTTTCCAGGTCCCTGGTCTTCCAAACGGGGAGTCTGGATTTCCCCTGTAAGTGTGTGATTGTTTCCTTATGTCTGATAAACAGCAGCCTATTGGAGCAGTCTACCATTCAGAAGTGTCCTTTTCCATCACATGTGGCAAGTGGAGTTTTATTGCCAGTCTGTTCTGGATGGAGCCATCAGCATGAGGTCAGCATGGATAATGTGGAGCAGGAAGGACTCCAGTTTCTTCTTCCTCTACTGTCAAGGTGCAAAAGAGACATGAAGAGGACATGGCAGATACGCATAGTGTATAGATTTCTTCCCCTTTCAGAGCAGCTGCACGCAGTAGAGCTGTACTGCTTCTTCACTTGGTTCCTTGTAAAACTTAATGCTAGTTTCCACTGGAACATATTGAAGTCTAAACTGGCAGGTGGTAATGAGCTAGGCTGCCTAGTGTACACTGTCCTTGTCTCAGGATGTTCACAGGAATTCTGGTGGTTGTTCTGACTAGAAAGGCAGACAGGTGGCTCCAAGGAAACTAAGGTACATTGCTTACCTTGTAACTGTCTTTGTGTTCTCTGTATTATCATAAATCATAGATGAGGGTTGGAGCCAAGAGTTGGGAATTGGGACTCTGGTCTCAGTTCCTAATGTAGATCCCTTGGGATCTTACCTGTAGAAGTTACCAAGTGTTGGGCCACCTACATGTTTGTGTGGCCAAGATGGGAAAATTTTGGGGCAGGTTTTGCCTCTGTTCAAAAGCTCTAAGTTTCCTAAGTGATAGATGTCCCAAACTGTGAACCCAAGACTGAGGGCACAGAAAATTAGAGGTCATTTAGACTATAACCTCTAACTCTCAAGCAGTTTCTTTATTTACAGATTAGGGCTACTAACTCTGAGCTGGGGATGGTATCGAGAGCCTTTAGATCTGAAAGTTGTTGTATAAACTGACAGTTTCTTTCTCAGCTCATCTGTTCCCTGAGTAGTTTGACATATTTGTATACATTAGGCATTGAAAGTAACTGTTACACTACTTTTTACTTCACTTTGACTTGCTGAGCCAACACTGTTAAGGAAGATGAACCTGTATTCTTTACTGGTTTTTGCAAATCGCCAGAAGTAAATTGCTCAGCTTTCGAGGAGGTCTGTGCCACCTCTCTCAGGGTATAGGTGTAATGATGAGGCCAGACCATAGGTGGGGAGCCCCTGGTTTGGAGAGTCCCTGAGCTCTTCCAACCTCAGAAGTGACTGGAGTTGAGGTGCCAAAGCTCAGGACAGGTTGGTAAGGCTGGCAGTTGTAAAAACATTCTTTGGAAATTAAGCACGTTCACGGCAGACTTATTAAAATAAAATAAACCTGGAGGCCAGTGATGCCATTTTTCACAGTATAACTTCAGCCAGGCATTTTGTACTCTCCAAAGCCCTGATTTGTGATTGATCTTAGATCTGCTGAGTTTGTGATCAAAACTGAGGAGCCAGAGTTCAAAGTCTTACGTACATGATGCCTTATCACTAGGACCTAATTATATTTGTGTTACAGGATCTTCCCCCATGGCCCCAAGCAAGTTGGGACCTTTGTGCATCTGTCACAAACAAAGGAAATCAATTCAGCTTCAGAGAATTTACAGCTAGTAACAGGGAAAATCAAATACAGGATGAGAAACCGAGGTACAGAAGCTAAGAGGGAGTGACAGAGCAGGTATTGCCATTCCCACTTTAATAGCCTTACCATTAAGTCATGTTTACTGTGCCTGCTTTCTGTACCAT
Organism: Falco biarmicus; assembly: GCF_023638135.1. Lineage (NCBI taxonomy): Eukaryota > Metazoa > Chordata > Aves > Falconiformes > Falconidae > Falco > Falco biarmicus. Next base: position 66,522,354 of record NC_079294.1, on the reverse strand, counting down.
TAAATTGTCTTACCTGACTGTCTTGCATGAGTGGGTCCTTGTTTCTAGCTGGATGGAAAGCCTACAGTAAAGGTGTCCTTTTAAAAGGAGATGAGCACACATAGTTCAGGAGGTGGCAATCTTTGAAATCCTGCTGACAAATTGAACCAGTGAGTGGACAGAGATCATAATGCTTATCTTGTGCTGTCTTACAAGCCTGCCATTAAAGACAAAGTCTTGATGTGTTATGTTGATGACTGAGTATGTTTTGCAGAATAAGGTTTTAACTGATGTGTCCAAGCTACAGACTAACTTGGATAAAAATCCTTGCAATAAAATTTCTGTGGTGTTTTAAGATCCAGCCCAGAGTTCATGACTTCTGTCTCAAATTCTTGTTTGCTGCTGTGCCAGACAAATAGTCATGAACTTGTGATTTGTTATGAAAGTGACCATGTTAAAAACAAAAAAACAAAAAAACAAAAAAACAAACACAAAACCAAACCAAAACAAAAACCCCCAACACCTTTGGGAGATGGATTAGGGAACTTTGGACCATTCTGCTATGAAATGATTTTTTTCCTACCAGTTGAAAAAACTAGTCTGCCATGCTAGTCAGAAAGAGGAGGCTCATAACCCTTTTGTAGAACAAGGCATTAAGAATGAGAGGACAGCTTTAGGTCTGTAATCAGCTGGGATTTGAATGAGCAAGCATTTTAATTCCTGAACTTCAGACTACCCACTGGCATCAGCTAGCTGTGGTAAATCTGAAATTCCAAGCTTTTAATGGAGGTATAAAAGACCAGTGAACAGGTACAATATTATGCTGTGTCCTGACAGAGGTGAAGGGGGGCTCTATGTTCTCATGGCTGGAAATAGATTGGGGGGTGCTGGCTGTGGCAGCAACTCCAATAGTGTCTGCTTTTCTTTGTTTCCTTCTTCAATCCTTGCTTGTGTCTATTCTGAGATGCCATAGGAAAGGTGTCAAGGAAGCAACTGTGTGGAGCAAGGGCCCTGGAGGTGAAGTGTGGGGTTGTGTGGTTTTTTTGTTGTTGTATTTTTCTTTTTCCTCCTTTAGGAGATCAGTGTTTTGAAAAGAACCTCTGTTGTTGTATGGATGGAAACTGCAGCTGCAAGGTAACCAATACACAGAACTTTGGGTGTAAAGCCCAAAGGAGGCAGTGAAGGGATGTTTCTGGTGGTGTCCATGAATTTTGAACTGGCCCCCTTTATGTGCCTGTGGTGATCTCACAGCTCTGAGCTGTCCCAAGATCTATGGTTGCTCTTTTAGCTCAGGCATGTTAGCACATATTCTTCAGTGGGATGACTTCTGCAGCAAACGTGTTGTCATCCTGGAAGTCTCAGATCTAAGCCTGTTCAAGTTTGTCTTGCTTCTAAACAGGAGCAACTTGATCCCGAGGCCAAGCAGACAAGGTTGCTGACTTGTACAAGGGCATCCACTGTGCTGATGCTGTGCAGTCAGTCTTTTGAACAAACTGTTCAATGAATGGTTTGGAAGCAGCCCTGCTGTCAGATCTAAACATGAGGAGTAGATTGATTTAACTGTAGAGTATTTTTCTAGGTGTGTTTTTAAATAATAAACTTCCCTGTGTTTCAGCCTACCACCCCTTGATCTTAAAAGGAAGTCTGCCTGTACTCTGTTTAGGTTTTGCTTTTGCTCTGGTTCTGGGATGTAAATGCTGCTGCTGACTTCCACTTTCTGTTTCCCTTCCTTCCTGGCTCCACCATACACCTTGCCTTCTTGATTCAAAATGAAATCAAGTCATTATGCTAGATTTAAAAATGTATTTGAAATTAGTGCAGTGTCTAGATTAAATAGTGATGCTCAAGAGACATAGATGCAGTGTCATGATCTTTTAAACATGGGATTGATAGACTTTTGAGAGGTGTTTGTATCCTGCTACCAGTACCAGAGAAACTTTGTGGCATCCTGTCCCTCTGATAATTCAGCAAACTTGCCCTTCCTTGGACTGATGTGGTTTTAGGTTAACTAGCAAGCATATACCCCAAGTACTTCCTTTCTTTAATTTCTAGGCTTGGTTTGTGTGCAGGATCTCCTTTTGCTTTCTCTCTATTTTGATTTGTGAAAGTGATGATTTTTACTTCTAAGTGAAACTAATAAAACCTGCCTAATGTGAGTATCAGTGAAAGATTCTCTAGAAGCTCCTGGGCCATAGGGAGAGCTAATGTTAGTTGTTTGCTCCACTTGCATACTCTCTCCTCCTTTTTGTGCTGCTGAAGTAACAGCATAAAGGAAAACAGAGCTAGCTCTCCACGTCTCCATGTGAGGGTATATAGGGATGTTAAAGGGGTCGTGGGTGGAGGGGAGTTAGCAGCAGGCTTCCTAGGGAAGAACTGGAGAGGATTTTTAAGGCAACAATAGGAAAAAAACTAGGGAGAAATCTGGCCTTGCAGAAAGGACTCTGCTATTTTACTTTCATTTGTGGCTTTTGTTGAACTGCATCCAGAAACTTTCAGTAGATTTAACTAGAATGAGGTAGCTAAAATTACAAAGGGAAAGATTAGGGAGAAAAAAAAGGTTGAAGGCTATAGGAGAAGTTGCTTTTCAGATGAGTCTGGGAAATAGTGTTGGAAGAGAGGTAGGAGGAGCAGGAAAGGACTCTGCAGTTACAGCAAGAATGTGCCAAAACCCAGACAGTGCTAGACAGGGCTTTTGGTGTGTAATAGGAAAAGGTCATTTGGGGCGGTTGCTTTGGAATTGTACATCTGCTGGGTTGCCATAAAAAGCACTGAACATAAGGAGTTTTCTACTGAGGCTTCAGAAGAGCTCTGTTATGCTTCTGATCACAGTAGGGACTATGGGTTTTTGCCATTCTGAGGAAGATTTCAAAGACTACTGGACTGCAGAATGTGATATGATCATGTTGTTTTGCAGCCAAGGAAAGGTAAGACCCTGTAGATAAAAAACAGCTAATGAGCTTGTGAAATGTTACATCCGTTTTACACTGAGGATCTGGGAGTGTATCGCTCTTCTCCTATTACCTAACAGTCCTGAATTTTGTGGTACTTTTGCCCAGATAGACTATGTAACACACTGTCAAAGTGACTGGCAAAAGAATAATGTCCCTTGTGCCTAGTCACCCATAGCATATATGTGCTGTGTTGTAGATTGACTGTTTCAGCTCATATTTCACATGAAATTCTCTGACCTCTTAAGCGGGGAACACCTGACTCCTAAATTAGTGTGCAGCTTGGTTATGTGTGCTCCCCACAATGTAAACTCCTCTGGCAGGCTCCTGCCCGTGTTTTATGGCCTCTTATGCTTTCACGCTAACACTTAACATCTGCACCACAAAATTTGTAACATCAGTTTGTTCAAATAAAGAATCCTCCAAGCATTTAATCCTTGTTTTAATGGCTGATGTTTATTTTAGTTTGGGGTTTCGTGTACTTGTGGAGGGATTCTCTGCCCGTAGTCCATAAATCATGCGGGGCAGGAGTGAGACTTCTCCATGCTGGCTTGTTTCTGAAAGTGAGGCTCTAGACATCGGGCTTTTTGGTACCTCCATAAAGTTGACTCACCTCAGGTATGAGTTGCAGATGCATTTAGTGAGGATTTTTACTATTGGCTTTGGATCTTTTCCTCCTCCTCTTCATCAAGTGTCTGTGATATGGGATGTGTGTATTTCTTTGTTCTGTTTGTGATGGTTCATCCGTGCAAATGATAGTTGTTTTCTCCATGTGCTTGATCATGCTGGAAAATTGCTTGCGTGTCTGGTAGGCAGAAAGATGCAAATAGAGACCAATGAACTTAGTCCTTTGCAAGGACAAAAAGGACAGAAAGGATAAAGAAAAGTTATCCTGTAAAGGAGCTACAAACTTAAAAAGGGGAAGAAAAGGAGTAAAAAAAGGGGGCACACACACTCGTTCTTCTGTTCAAGTAGCTTGTACTGCTTTGCCTTACGCCTTCTGTAGTGTATCATCGGTGACCACCTGAGCTCTTTGTAGGATCCCTTGAGTCCATTACGTGTTACCTGTTTTAAGTGCTTGGACAATGTGAGGGAGAGGATAAGAGTAAGAGCCCAGATTCTCTACGTCAGGTCATTTTGGCTGTGTTTCTAGGCAAGCCTGTGGGGTGGTAGTTTTCCACACACAACCTCTAATCCCTACCACCCAGTGGAAAGCAGCCAATCCACAGTTTCAAGTAGAACTCATGGAGGAACAGAGGCCAGAGGCTTTTTGTGAACCAAAGACTACCCAGCAATTTGCCAGGAGTCCCTTTACACTGCTGCTCTCCAGAAATCACACCTTTCAGAGTTCTGTACAGCTGCTTTCTGCAAAGAGGTGCTGAATGGAATTGGCGAAGCCCCGCCAATTCCTTCATCTGCCTCTGGAGGAGGGAGCACGCCAGGCAATCCCATGGCAAATGACCATGGCATGACCTCTTCTCCCTGGAGTGCAAGCTACAGTGTAGCTTAGTGGGTTCCTCCTCTGACACAAGTGGCGGCTTTTCCACCAAAAAGGAGATTTTTGAAGTGAAAACAGAGTACTCTGAATTTATTTTCTTCCACTTAAGCCTTTTTAGACAGCTCATTCAATGCCAGGCCTGGGCTTATTTGAGTCTAGGCTTAGCCCCCCCTAAAGAGCAACTTCTTTAGAGGTAGATTTACCCCAGCTGAAAACTTCCTATGTATTAGGGAATTATCAAAATAAGAATTTGCTGGGGAAGTGCTGTTATTTCCGGGAAGGTTCTGTTTGCAAGCAGCAAGACCCAAAAGGTCAATGCTCTTGCTGGAATAATTTGCCGCCTTTTCCTTTTTCTCTGCTTTCATCTCTGGTATTTAAATGATAACCTTGTAAGTACTGCAGCTATAGATGCATGGCTATGCAGAAGGAGGGATGGGTAGATGAATGGAATGAAATGAACAAACAAACAAACATGGGAGCTTTTTCACAGATATTTGGTGAAGTCATCTTCATTTCATAGTTGGCAAATTGAAGGTGCATTCATCTTTCCATCTCTGTGGTATAGCCACTCCATTTTGTTTTATTGCCTTTCTAAAGTACTTAGAGCAGGGGATCTCTGTGTTTCTGTGGCAGCTTTGTCATGATTGCATACTCTTCTGTAGCTGTCCTGCAGTCCATGTGAAAACAAACCTTGAAACTTGGCTGTTTTCATCTTTGCTACTGGCACGTAGCTTCCATTATTTATGAGCACCCCAAGTTTTCATTTTTTGCTTGTCTATGGGCTCCTGTCTATCTTTTTAGACCCAGGGGGCTATTTCCAAACCCTTTTAAAAAAAGATTCAAATCAAGTTTCATGGTTGTTTTCTCAATTTAAAATACATACCAAGTGTTGACAGTTGATGCCTTGGGCAGAAAAGCATGTGTAGAGCTCTACTGGATGACTGCTAGACCACTCAGAATAGGGGTATGGGATGGACATGTGTAAATGTGCATATTGGCAAGACAGAAAATGTATGAATGAGCAGAAGGCAGGGAATACATTTCAGGTGGACTTTGAGGGTCTTACAGCTGATGGAATTTATGACCCTCAATACAAGAGGGTCAATCAAAGGAAACTGATGATCTGGGTGTGAGTGCATTTACCAGGCTGGGAAAGAGGGGAAATTCAAGCTGAATTATGTAAGGGAGCTGGTAAACAGGCTGTGGAAGAACAGACTCGGTGAACACTGACTCAGATCTGCCTGCTGCAGAATGGTGCTGTGCTAAGAGAGGGTCTCAAGTTAGATCTACAGAAAATTAAGAAGTGATTCTCTGCTCTGGAAAATGTGTAGTTTGACACGAGGTATTTGTCTGATCATCTGTTACGGTCTATCCTGTGTCACTTTTGTATTGAATGTTACGTTTATGCTGTTTCAGGACTTGTGTGTTCTGCTCCCTTTTTCATTGGAAGAAATCAGCATTAATACCAATGTTAATATCCATAGCATATTGCAGGGTAAGCACTAAGCAGATGTAATTTCAGTGAGTCTTGGCAGTTTGTTTCTTATTGCAAAATAAATTTGACTTTAATGACTTCATTTGCTTTTCTTTCATTTTACAATTGAAAACATGAATACATTTTTTGTGACTGCAATGAAGTGAGTAGATTCAATTTCAGATCTGAACTTAATCTCTCTTGTTCACGCCTCAGCTGCTATGCACATCTGCCTTTGAGCTGTGAAACACGTTTTACCTTTCAGTTCAGAAGAAGACAAATTCCTAATACATTAGTTCCTTAGTTTGGAGGAAAGAAGGTTTTAATTTTTATGTTCTGTGTTTTAATTTTTGTGTTAATGGTAGCTGACCACCGCTTCACTTTCTAGTGCTTAGAATGGGTCATTTTCATGGGTTCTTGTAACTTAATTTCATGAGTGATCAGTTGGTCTAAGGAGTCCCCTGCTTTTGGTACATGTACCACAATAAAGAGGCATGTGAGCTCTGTACATAGGTGGTCAGTGACTGCAGCTGCTGGTGCTGGTGCTCATGCCAATAGCAATAAATGAGCAAAGAAAGCTTGAGAAGGTCTTATCTAGCCTGACCTTCTGCACTTCTGGGTTTCATCCAGAGACTTCTGCAGTTGGCTAATGATGCATGTTCCAAAACAATCTGACTTAATTTAAAAATTTTGAGACTCTGTCTTGTGTTCTGTTACATTGCTCTAGTAGTGCTGGTAGCAAGCAAAAATGCAACTGACGGAAATATTGAGTCCAGGAATATCTTACAACTTCCCTGGCTAATGAGAACTTGGAGAGTCTAGAGTGTACACTGCATCCCAATGCACGATCTTGTATGCTAAAGTTCTCTTCAACAGATTTTTTCCTTAATTAGCACTTGTTCCATTATAGTGGAATGTTACCCCTTTCACAAGCAAGATTTCCAGTTTCTGAAATTTTTGCAAAAGCGTGACTTCTTGGTTTGAATTACAGTTAATCTTTTTCTTTTCTGGACTTTTCTTTTCCCATCCTTTCTTATTTGCATGTAATCTGGTGGTCTCATACAGATCTGCACACTGAGGTACAGATATACTTGTGAAGGAACCCCTCTTGGTTGCTGCTTTTTATCAGCAAAGAACACTTTAATTAAAGGTCATTGCAATTTGAAAGTGCACAAGAGTGTGTTGAAAAGAGTATGAATGCTTTATTATGATCTATCAGCCTTAATAAGCATTTTGATTTTTAGAAAAGAAGAGACAAAAGAAAATGAAATCAACCAGTGACTGGAGGGAGAGAAGAAATGCCATTCGGCTTACCAACGAGTACACAGTAGAAACCCTGGTGGTGGCAGATGCTGATATGGTCCAATACCACGGTGCAGAGGCTGCCCAAAGGTTCATCCTCACAGTTATGAACATGGTAAGTAGGCACTTTACTCTCAAAAGAAGAAGCAGGAGCAAACAGATCATATCCAGGGTAGGTTAAAGCTGACTTCCTTGACAGCAGAAATGGGTAACTGTTTTGACCTTGAGGTATGAGGAAAGGTTTTGGTTTACTTGTGTTACGTGCCTCTTCTCCTCCATCTGTGCAATTCCCTGTATTTGCCTAAGAACATCACAATAAATAAAAAAAAATTGAAATTGAAATGACAAGTTTTCAGTTAAGAAATATTCCATAATTTTTCAGGAGTGGTGTTTTCTACCACATTTTTTGTACTGCTATGGTTTATCTTGGAAAAGAGTATCCCAGAGTAGATAGATGGTCTTCTCTGACATGATTTTTCTTGGGTTTCTAAAGATTTCCATGGCACACCTGTTTCATAAGAGGTATTTCTCTGTGGGTCATTGTCATAGTGGGCAGTCAAAGTGTTATTGAAGACAGCAGTCATATTGATTTCCAGCAGAAAACCTGGCTTTAAGTCAGTTAGAAACACCTTTTATCTCTGGTTTTTACATAATGAACATGGCTTCCTCCCTTGCTATAGAAAACATGGCAAATACCATCAAACTGCCTGCTAATCCCCTTCTCTTTACCCCGGGACCTCTTGTGCTACATGAAGTGGCGCTGATCATACCTCTGAACAGTTGATGGAATTGGGCTTTAGAAGCATTCTAGAGTTCTGCAGAGAATCTGCCAGGAGTGAGGAGAGCCATTTGAAATTGCAAGATCATATGAAGTGTGGGTGTTAATTTGTTAGCTGTCCTAGTATTTAAGCCTTCTGTCTCAGTTGATAAGGGAACACAAAGCCTCTCACAATGAATGCTTGCTCACTTGTTGGCAGTGACAATTAAGAGATAATGGCTGAATTGGATGCAGACACTGAAAACTCTGCTCAGAGATGGCACGATTCCTTCCAGAAGCACAAGGAAGCCTTAGAGGAAGATTGTGTTCCTCTGCCCATACTACTATAACATCCAGGAACAGTTTGTTTTCCTGACTACTGCTCTGTTGTTCGTGAGCAGCAAATTGGCTTGGAAAAAAATAGCAGTTCTAAACAGTAATTAACTGGTCATGCTTCCCAGTGAAGAGCCAAGAGATGGATTCTCAATGTGTAATCCGGCTATGGGGCAACAGCTTTTTAAAAGGCCTGGTATTCCTTTATCAAGCACTGGTATGAGGGAGCTCTACTGTAGTGCAATGCTTTGCTGATTAAGCAGGGAGTTTGTTTAATTAGTCTTTTCTATGTTCCTTCCTCTACCTTTTATTTTGCCTTCTAGCATGCTGTGACAGTAGTCACTTAATAAGGCTTCATTGTGTCTCTACATTTATTTGGATTGGTTTGTAGGAAATGTCTTCTTGCAACAAAATCCATTTATGTCACCATAACTTCAGGGTCTACTTACTGGCTTTCTTGCATTTAAGGATGTGTTTACTGGGGGCACAAGAGCCTTATTCTTCTCATAGCCATGATCCAACTTTAAATTCACGTACCAGTTTTGCAGTGAGCAGCCAGAACATAAGTTGAGCTCTGAACAAATTTGCTTCTCAAGTCACTTTTTGAATTAACAGAAATGCATATTCAGATGTAATGTATGTGTCAAGGCTGAGTTTCTTCCTTATGTCAGATACTTTGGACCTTGAGAGGGGTGATGGATGCTTTTTGCTTGCAGTGGCAGCCCAGGGGTCCTCCTAAAATCTGTTCCGCACTGACTTATCAGTGAGATAATAAAAATTGTGCCATTGTACCCCATAGTTCTGCTAGGGCTGGGACAGGGCATTATGGCTGTGAGAGCTTTTAAAACATGTGCCTTGATGATCCTCATGGCAAAAGGTTAATTATTTCAGTGTAGTCATTAGTGCTTCTCTGTGTTGTGTAGCTTTATCAGCCTGTGAAGATTATTAGGATTGAGTACGCTGATAGACCAAATCCTAAACAAATGATGGCTATGAATACTGTTCTCTGTCCAGGCTGAGGAGTACTGCAAGGATATCTCAGCAATATCTTGCCAGGAATATCTTGCCAGGTGTGAATATATGTGTGTGGAGAGGTGCCGATAGATGGGTTGGGTTCTCTAAACCCATTTACTGAACAAATATTGAAGCTTAGTTTCCAATGGATTTGGCTGATGGACTTTTAAGCTAGGTTCTGATGCTGTAGTGTGAGCTCACCCCTTTATTAGACACTAGAGAGTGCACATGGAAAGAGGACTTTGGCTGAGGAACACATTTATCTGACATCTCCTAAGGTGCAAAGTCCAGCTGAAATGTTTCCCACTGTTAAGTCATTGCTCCTAGGGGCTCACCCATGTGGTTTTTCTGATGTCTGATAGGATTTGAATTTATGTTTCAGCTTTTCAACCTTCAGAGGAGCACTGACAGAGTCTCTCTCCTTTGTCTGGCCACCTACATTTCCACACTTGCAGGAACATAATATCTTTCAGGCCTCTACCTTCCTGAGGAAACTGGTTGTGAGTGGCTGGCAAGATCAGAAGATACCAAGGAATAATAATAGGCAAACATATAGATGGCATCATTTCATAAATCTTTTATTCTGAGGCTATAAAACAGGTGAGATTCAAGGAAATTAAAGGGTATTTTAACATTCCATTTGCCATAATGAAAGCTGATTTTCATCCCAGCAAAAGAGGCTGAAGAATGATTCAGAAAAAGTATTTCAGGAAGAGAGATAGGATGGTCATGGGGTTTAGGTAGGCCTTAGCTGAACTCTTCACTCAGCCACTCTTTGGTAGTGCCTGAACCAGCCACGGTGAATCTTTGCATGGTAGTTTCTCATCTGTAAAACCATGGTGTGAGGAATAGCACAGCCCTAAGTCCTTTACATCCTTCTCTGGTGCAGGATATGTTGTGCTCTATGTAGCCAAGCAAATGAAGGCCTCCTGGCTGCTTGGAGTCTTTCTTTCCTGCCTGCCTCGATACAACTTCTGTCAGCCTTCTGTGACTGTTAATTGGGGGACAGGATTTGCCCTGTGATATTAGCCAATGCTTATTCAGCTATACTGCAGCATGGCAGGCTGCCTTTAAAAGAAACCAGAATGTTAATTTTGGCTTGGATGCTTGCATTTAAGCAAATAGAATATTACTAGTCAGGGGTATATTAACTTAACTCCTCTCTGTAAGCCATTACGTTTACTGTCAAACCACAAAACAAGCATTAAGAGGTCTTATTAATGCATTTTATATTTATAGACATTTTAAATAAAGTGATCTGCCTTAAAGTATTTAATATCTATTTATGTTACAAGAATTTTTGAAGGGAAAAAAGTCAGCATTACAAAATACTGTTTTATTGCTCCTTTGGTAAATGAGAATCTTAGGGGGAAAAAACCCCACCACCCTGCTCTAGAATAACAGCTAAGAAACACGGCAAACCCCTTTTGAAACTCAGGAATAATAGGTAGTTCTTCATATAGCAAATGCTGTGTTCTTAATTCGGTATTCTGTAGTTCTGACCATCCTGATCAGAGAATAGATTCACGTTAAAAGTACTTGTTTTTTCTGAATGTCAAATAGACGTGCAAACTCTTCTGTTTACTAAAGCAATATTTGAAGTTGTAAGACAGATTTTTCCAAGATCATGAAATAATTTCCCTCTAAGGTACTCTGTAATGTATGAGTAGGAACAAGCATGGCTTCAGGGCTTTGAGTTGACTTAATTTTAAGTCACCACCTCTAAAATAAAATCTTTTCTTGTTTTCTGACAAGGGACTTGATTCAGTATGATATTCCTGATGGTTTTGTGATAATGTTAAAAAAATAAGCCGATAAAGAAGTTGTCACCATGCACTTCTGCAGCCTTAGTGAGGCAGTGAGTTTGTAGGCATGCTGGATGTAAGGACATGGACAGGGAGAGATACCAGCGGAATTATAGAAATGCAAACCCAGCTACTTAAATATAGGTGCTGATTTGTTTTTCTAAGTTAAACTCCCTTCTTACTGAGCTTTTATAGGGTGTTGCAGCATTTGCATTTCAGTTCTTGTCTCTTCTTTGCATCTTTTGGCTTGAGTGCATCTTGCATCCATGCCCTTCTTCGGTAGCTGCCAGTCTTTAGAACTTCCTCTAAATTCCAAAACAAAGTGCCTTTGTGGGAAAACATGCTTATTTTGCTCACTCATTCTTAGTCTGCATCTGGCAACTATAATTTCTCATTGCGTTTCACCCATGTGGGGGCTGTTTGGATGAATGTTCTGTTTCTTATGAAGTCCTGTGTTGCTCTTGCGACACTTCATGGCTTCATCTAAACTGAACTTCAGGTTTCTCAGCCAGCAGCTAGAAGATCGAAGCACTGGCTTTCTCTTTTCCTATCCCCTGTGTTTTTGTGTATCTGCTTACAAGAGCTGCCATTTTGGGCTTGGTTCAGGAGCAGGTTCTGAAGCATAAGGCATACACTGCGTTCTTGAAGGAGTTTTATACTTTTGTTTCCTCTTGTGTTTTGTTTTCGTCAAGAGAAATGGCCAGTAAGACAAAAAGGAGAATCTCTGTCCTTTTAGACAGGCAAACTGCACTGGCCTCTACTGTAGCTTGTCTTCATGACTTATGCTTTCAGCTTCCTGGAGAAAATGGATTCAAATGATTCTGAAGCATATGATAAATGAGGTGTGAGACCCTTTGGGAAGTTCTGTCCATGTACATAGTGTTTTTAATGATGAGGAGTGATTGGTTTCAGTTAGTACCTAAACAGCATGTTGCGAATGTTGGCTCCTTGCAGTTGTGCAGAGCTTATTTGCAAACCAAGTCCCACTCAGACTGACGCTCTGAGCATTTACGACAGAGATAACTGAATTTCAAAGACCACAACAGAGGAATTTAAAAGCTGCTTTCTGTGGGTTTGAAAACCTTAAAAAAGACTTGGGTTTTTTTCCTCCCCTATGTGCGATTTTGGGAGTCTTGGTATTGTGGCTTGATTTTGATGTTGCCTTTTTATGAGAGAATGCATGCAGGGGTAAGTTACTGTACTATGTGTTAGTTCTTCTGCAGCTGTTGCTAAGCCACGCGATTAGTGCAGAAGCTCTTTGCAGGAGCAAGCAGTAACTTGATGTTAGTGATATTTTGGATGTCATCAAGAGGGAAAATTTTTATGCTGTTCTTTAGGAAAATTACTGGTTTACTCTCTGAAGCCTTACTTTACACCCTGCAGATTGTTTTGCATTTTGGATTTCCCCTTTGAGAGTTTTTTAGATGTTAAAGTAGTAGATTAAATCATTTTATCATGCATGCATTGATGGATTTATGTCTCTGTGCTCTTGGGGGCTGGCACAGAAAGGCTCCGGAGCTGCCACTGATAATCGGCTCCCTTACCCTAATTCGGAATTTTCATGGTGGGAACAGGGATGTAAGGGAAAAGGATATAAGTATTTGATCACTGTCTACAGATTTCTTTTTTTGTTCTAGCAGCCCCAGAAGAAAGAGTTATGTCAACTGTATCTTGTAAAAAGCCATGAATATGTTCTTTTTCATAATGTTTAATGTGGTAATTTGAAAGCTTGGCTTTAGATAGGTGTTAGAAATCCTATAGCACTTTTCAAAACAAGTGAAAGACAACCTCAGTAACCTGACTAATGCTTCTGCTGCCCAAATGTCATCCAGCAGCCAAGCCAATGGGGAAGCTCTTGCTTGAGTGCAGTGTTAGGAAAGAAAAAAGTCAATTTACCCTCAGGGCTGCTGTTCTGAACTCCAAAACATCTGAAATGCACACGTCTCCCTCCCACTGTCCACCTGCAGAGGAAACTCTTGAGAATTGAAAAAAATTAAACTGATGTAGTTTAGTTCCTCTCTTAGCCTGATTCCATGTCTAGGTTGTGCTTTATGCATGCTGGGGCAGGCCTGGACAGCTCATGCTAAAGCTGCATTTATTCTGTCCCTTCCATGTCAAAGATATAAGGAGAAAGAAAGGCAGGAGGAATGCAAACAGAGGAGGAGGAGAAGGATGGTTCAGGCTCCAAGCTTTTCTGTTTTCTCTAGGGCATTCTGTGCGTGCAGTAAAGCTCTGTCAGGGAAATGCAGGTGAAGGAGGGAGATGTCAGAGATAGGCTTTATTCTTTTTCTTGTTCCTCTATGCTTCCCCTTTCATTTTTCTGTCTGTTGTGTATGACTTTACCATACCTATTTCTGCTTCCAGAGCTCACACTCTCTACTTTTGATGACTTCTCACAGAATGGAAGTCAATACAGTGTAGTTGACCTGCAAAAGGGCAACCAATTATCATGACCGTCAGCCACATTGACAACTTCTGACAACTTTTCACATCCCTCAGCCTTTTTCCTCCCCTTCAGCCTAGAGACCAAGAACCTCCATTGCTCTTCCAGCTAAGCTGCTTTCTGACGCTGCGGATGTCCTAAAACAGTAACCTTTGCATTTTGTTCCACAACAGTGTGTTAGTGGGTTTCATGCAGCTGATGCTTGTGTCCAGCTGCCTTATTTTATTAAAAAGGTTCTGAAATACCCCAAAGATTTTTGCTTTTCCCCTGTTGGAAGTGGTCACAGCACCCTCAAGGGTGTGATGTGATTGCAGACTTGAGGGAGGGTGGCCCATGGTATTGCGAGTGGGAGGGGAGGTGTCTGTGAGTCAGTCTTTCTATTAACACATGCTGTCCGTGCTGCGGGAAATCTTGAGAACATCTGAGCTAGGAAGTCCCGTTCCTCCTCCCCGGTACCATTTATTTCGGGCACCTCATGCAGCACTGTTAGCTCACGTGGCAGCGATAGCCAGTCGGACATGGTATCTGACAGCTTTGACACGCCAAGCCTGAGGGTGGTGGTTTGCTTGTAGGCTGGGTGAGAAGGGCAGAAGTGGTTGCTGCTCTAATGGAATCGGATTCCTAGCAGGAAAGACCTGTGGATTTGAATTCTTTTATTATAAAGATACCTGGATTCCGTGATAATGCTTCCTTTGGGCACAGCCTGCCATGCACAGGCTGGTTTAACACTGGCTGTGTGCTGCCAAAATGGCTGTGGATAACCTGTAACTCGGTCTCACATTTTTCCATCAAGTCATTTAAGGTCTGGTTGTCTTCTCACTGGGGTTCCTTCTAGCCTTAAAGACTGTGATTTGAGGCAGTTTGGGGTTTCATTTAACAGGAGAGCGCAGTGGCAGTGGGGGGCTGCGGGGGCCTCTCTGAGGAGACCTGCGCAGCTGCCCTGTCGGACAGAGCCGGTTCCAGCCGGTTCTGTGGTGGCGCCACCACAGCACACAGCACAGCCTGTCAGGAAGGCTGTTGGCGCCTCTGTGAAAACATATTCAAGAAAGGGCAAAAGGCTGCACAGGCAGTGAGGAAAATTGTGGGAGGAAAAACCAATGCGAGCACCCAGGTCAGAGCAGGAAGAGATGCTCGTGGAGAGACCGTGGTGGGGCAGGTGGCTGTTCCCTGAAGAACATTGCGGCCTGTGGAGAGGAGCCTGCACTGGAGCAGGTTCTCCCTGACAGGAGCTGCGGCCCATGGAGAGGACCAGTGCTGCAGCAGGGGGAAAGTGTGAGGAGGAAGGAGCAGCAGAGAGGAGCTGTTACGGACTCACCACAGCCCCCATTCCCCATCACCCTGCATGGCTCAGGCTAAGGGGGAAGGAGCTAGAGGAGTCAGGAGTAGAGGACTGAAGTTGAGCCTAGGAAAAAGTGGTGAAATGAGGTGAAGGGAAGGCGTTGTTTTAATTTGTCATTGTTTCTCTCTATGCATATTATTTTAATTGGCAATAAATCAGATTTTCCTCAGATTTTCCCTAAGTCAAGCGTGTTTTGCCCGTGATGGTACTTGGTAAGTGATCTCCCTCTTTTTTTTTTTAGCTTGTCCCACGAACTTTTTCCCCTTCTTTTGTCCCCCTGTCCTGTTGAGGAAGGGTTGTGAGAGAGCAGCTGGGTGGGGTCTGCCAGGCATCTAGTCAGAGGAGCTCCAGTGCCGTGTGGCTGGTTGCCTCTCAAGCTCAGACTCTGTGTCTCCATTTCACAGCCCTATGCCTGGGCTAAATGCAAGGGCAAGTCACTTGTGCAGAGCTGTCTTGCACTCTTTTAACTGAGAAGGTCTTCTCAGTATAGTGATGAGAGTATACATCCTGTACTCAGTCAGTTAATGAATAAGAACTGTTTGGGTGGTGATATTTGCTTGTGCGGACCAATTTGCAGGCACACTTGTAGGTCTGTTTTCTTGCTAAATTGCCTGCAGATGTTAGCTTATTTTGAAAGACAAGTTTATTTGTGGGTGGGTTGTGAACAGTTCCCAGCTAACATCTATGTAGATGTTTCTGTATAAAACTTTACAGAGGGCTTTTTGCTAACAGGAAAAGAAACAGAAAAATCAGTGAAGGCAGATGAAGCTGAACATGTGTCTCCACTCTTCAGCATGATTCGTGAAGGAAGATTAGAAATGGTGCCTGTGATATTTTGACAGTGTCTGCAGTTCCAGTGCTGGGCCATCTTAAATCACAGTGCTAATGTCTTCTTCAGCTGAACTTCTGATCACACTTTAAATCCTGAGAAACAGTGCAGAGTTATATGAAACAAACAAAAAAAATTACTGTTCCTCTGGCAACTGTCTATCCATCTCTGAGAAAAATATTTGAAACTTCTTTAGGAAATTACCCAAACATGTGGGTATTGTTAGCTATCATACTTTCTTGCCTTTTGCCATTAACAAATTGTCTACCTAGAGATCCACTCTTGTAGTTGAAACAACTCATAAGCATAACCAGAATATGCACTGCTGTTTTTTCTTGCACCACATTTTCAAAATTCAGCACGGTGTCTATCCTAAAACATCAAGAGAAACACTTCTTGCTAATACACCTGGATTTGTGCCATAGCAGCAATAATCAGTAACCTGTCATTATCAGAGTCTGGTAGGACAGCGCTGTGGTGTCAGGCAGGTTACAGTATGTTTTACCTGTACACACATTAAAGTACTGATTGCAGTGCGAAGGAACCAGTCGGACTGCGTTGAAGCAAGCATCTCCCTTTTAATCCGGTCACATCTCATGGACTGAAAAGTGTCATTCAGCCTCTGAGGCAGTCGGGGTGGGGGATGGAAGCACAGCTAGCTGGAGCAGATCTTTGATGAGAAGAGGCCTGTCTCTTCTCTAGGTGGGTTGTATTTGATGCTTTAGTTGTGCTGAAGTAGAACAGCCACTTGTACCAGTCAGGCTTATTTAGCAGAGGGAAAGGTTATTGTTCCTACTAGGCAACAAAAACTACCACCAGTCTGGGGCTTCTTTGGGCTCCATTTAAGAAAATAAGCAAACAAAGCTTGAATAAACAAGCAAAGTAAAGCCTCTTCCATGCCTATTGTCTTTCTGGTTTAGTATCCAGTTGCTGCTGCTGCTAGCTAGGTTGAACTCTTCTGAGATCACTGATGAATGCAAATTCAAATGTAGTCAGTTATCCTTAAGACAAGAGAGCATAAAAGAAAAGGAAGAAAGGCTAACAGCCTTCAAAATGACATGCTAAATTCCCCAGCAGCTCATTCTTGCCATGCAAGTTTTGCCAGTGAATACTGCCTTTTGAAGTCAGTGGTGTCTGGATCTCTCTGTGCTGGGTCTGGAGGCAGACAGCTCATCAGCTGCGACGGAAAGGCAAGCACCATCATCCATTAGGCTTAATGATAAGAACCTGTTTGCTGTACTCTCATTTTATGTGTAGAAACTTCATGGGATGGTCAGAGCTAGCAGTGAGATAGGCAAATCAAAGGCATCCATCACAGACAAATGTTTGTTAGCCTCTGTAGTGGTACATGAGATATTGACTTGATCAGCATGATGCCCCATTGACCCTCTCAGTCCAGTCTCCATTTTCACATAGGTCAACTGTCAGAGCCCTTCTCTGCAAATGTCAAGTTTATCCTTCCAGGACTGTAGTAAGAGGCCTTAGCTACTCTAACAACATACCCCCGAGCTAAGCAAATAGTACCAGCACTTGTATGCATTTGTATACCAGCCGCAGGGAAGATAAATGGCTTATTGTGCTCATACTGAAGTTCAGTGGGTCAAATACTGAGTAGCGTCTGTCTTGCAGTCTGTGCCTAAATTATAGGAAACATTTACGTGTGTGCTTAAATACAACCCCAAACACTAAAGAGCTTAAGAACACTCTTACACTGAGCACATTCCTGAGTATTTGCACAAATAGGAAAAATACCAAGCGTTGAAAACATAATAATCAAAATGTGTTCATGTCTTGGGTTTGTTGTAAGAAGTTAGCTGAGCCTGTGTGATATTTCTAGCCAAACGAGCTGTGAGTAAGGAATATAGCTTACCTGGGGCCAAATCCTGCCTCCCGTTAGTCAAGAGTGTCTCTTCAGTGGTCTTGATTCTATTTTTTTGACTGAGTAGGGAAGACAATATTCATCCAAAGGTGGTTATTCAATGTTTTACATCTTTTTAAAATAAACCCCTCTCAATTTTTTTTGCTGTAGTCTAGTTAAAGTGTGTGTACACTGAGAAATGGGTGGAATAAAATTGTGGCATCAATTAAGATCTTATGTTCTAACCTATAAAAGTGAGGTGAAGTATCTGAGCTGGAATGCAAAATCTGGAGAAAGTAGTAAGGTAGTTTCCGGTGCTATTTTTGTATTTCCTGAGGCTTGTGTCATTATGTGCTCCCTTATTACTATTCTCTTATATAAGATATGAAAATAACAGAGGGAAATTGCTTTTCCATTCTATTTCCTGAAGTCTAAAACACACCATTATTTCATCTTGCATTCAGATATCTCTGATATTTAAAAGCTGAAGATCCATATTAGTTGGATCCTTCATAACGTATGTCCATGTTCTTGAGACTTCGGTTTATGTTTAGAGTTTCTTTGGAATATTTCTTTCTTTCCCTTTGTTGCTCCTTTGTTATTTCTCTTGTTTATTCCAGCTAAAGGTATTTTTCTTTCTGTAATTAGTTTGTGTGTTTTTTGTTTTGTTTGGTTTTTTTTTAAGTGTGTTGTCTCTGAATACTGAATTCTGCTCAGATTCATCTGTGACAAATTGGTCAGATGATGAAGCCCAGTGCAGTAGGGTGGAGGCAAACCTACACTGGTTTTGCAAGTGTTTAGCTACACTGTAGTATGTGGAACTGTTAGAGTGGTAGCTCTAGAGAGTAACTCTTAAAAATGCTTTATTTTATTGAGTGTAGTGGCACAACCCATTTGGGTTTGGTTTGGGTTAGTTTTTTGAAGGACAAATGTCTAATCAGTTATCTCCTTCAACTGTTACTAGGTCTTGATATTTTTACTGATACATTGTGGATGTTTTCTTTGCATTTTGACAGGTGTACAACATGTTCCAACATCAAAGTCTTGGAATTAAAGTCAGCATACGAGTGACCAAACTAGTCCTGCTTCGCAACCGTCCTGTGAGTTCTAACTCATTTTTACACTGCTGCTATAATTCTACTGTGGTAGTCTCACAGGCAGAGCAGGATCCCTGTGCTATAGTAGGATGGGGAAATGGGGTATGTCTGGCCATATGATCACAGATTTTAAGTAGTACCTGCCACACTTCACCAGGCAGTATTAAAGATGGGAAGTACAGAGGGCTGTGGGACTGAAAGGAGCTACAGTACTTTTATCCTTCCTAGTAAATCTTTGTCTGCTCATAGTTGTGAGCCAGTCTCAGGAGTTAACAGTTACAAAGATTAAAAATTACATGGCTCTGGTATGAAATATGTAACTTCCAGACTTATGAGACTTTTAGAATGTAGTGCTGTTTCAGAAGCTTGTGACTGCTG
Source organism: Falco biarmicus (assembly GCF_023638135.1). Lineage (NCBI taxonomy): Eukaryota > Metazoa > Chordata > Aves > Falconiformes > Falconidae > Falco > Falco biarmicus. The sequence continues at coordinate 66,503,300 of NC_079294.1, read as the reverse complement.
CCAGCTGATGAAGTTTGTTCTGTAGATCAAATGGCAGAAATCAGTGTGGAATTCAGGGTCCCTAGTTCACCTGCTCAGATGAAGCTGGTTTCACACTTCTTGTTTTATCACATCTGTATCTTTGAGCCTCTGATTTTCATCAGAGGTCTAATGCTTTGTTTAAAGGCTGGGACTGATTTTTCTTCTTTTATATCTATCTTTTTTTTTTTTTTCCCCCAAAAAAAGGCGAAGTTGTCTATTGGGCATCATGGGGAGAGGTCTCTGGAGAGCTTTTGTCAATGGCAAAATGAAGAGTATGGTGGGGCAAAATACCTTGGTAACAACCAGGTTCCTGGCGCAAGGGATGACACCCCACCTGTGGATGCTGCTGTTTTTGTAACCAGGTATAGTAAGGTCTGGTTTATCAGTTTACTTCAACCAATAATGGCCCATAGACAATGATGGGGTTTTCTGGTCTGGCAGTAATCTAAGAAAAAGTGATGATGATGATACATTTGCTACCTACATGCTGTTCAGATGGTTCAGATGCCTCAGATGCAAGTGATTTGTCTTGTTTCTGTGTATACTTAACAAGGTTGTGCAAAAACCTCTCTCCTCTTGAACCAGAGCATTGTTGTAGTCGTGGTAACTATAGCACATTGTAGTTGGGATACAGTCAAGACATGGCCATAGCACAGGTGATATTTTCTCACACCAGCTGGTATAAGTGGAAAAAAGAGATGAGATTTTGGATCATAAGCCCTTCTTCCTGGAAGAAAGAAGCTGTGGAATTGAGAACACAGCTGAGAACAAGTGCTCTGTGCGTAATTAGGTATGAGTCAACTGAACAGTCTGAGAGGAGCCTGGAGTGTGTTGGTAGTGTGGAGGTGATAAGGAAGTTGCCTCCTAAATAAAGTGAGAGATGAATACCATAAACTGAATTAATTCTCTCTCTCTTTCCCCTAGGAAATAACAACTTCAACACTCTTCCTCTATCACAACTGAGATAGATGAGGGGTGTAATTGTGAAGTTGTTTGTATGTTTGAAAACTGCTGCATTTATTTCAGGCATGAAACAATCTGTGTATGAATACCTAAGGAAAATTCCTTGCAGCCTGCAGCTCTGTACCTATTGGTGTATCAATCACATCAGGGTATGGCCCAAATAAAGTAAGCAAAAAGGGTGTTGTCCCTAGTAACCTATATTCTTTTATCCTCTAACTTCACTACCTGAGCTCAACAATACAATGCCAGTCCCACGTTCCGTTACCATAAATTAAATTCAGTTACCATAAATTTTGAGTAGCAAATCTATGGTCTTTTAAGTTGTTTGCATACTTTAAGATGTAAATGAAGAATATATCGTTATAGAAATGATCTCTGAATAATTAAAGTGAGCACAAAAATATAGTGCAAGATAGATGCTGTATGTGCTAGAAAAACACTGCTTCCTACCCACTTCTTCCCCAGTTTGAGGGAGGAAATGTCTGTACTGCTGTTCAGTATTACTCACCTCTTTCACCCTTTTTTCTCTGCCAACAATGTAAGTAGAAATACATGTTTTTGCATAAGCTGCCATTCTGATTCTAATAATCTATTAACAGTCACATTGCAAACTATCCATGGGATTTTGGTGAGTGTTCAGTAAAATAGCTGGTGAGCAGGGCGTGGGGCCAACAAAGTTCCTAAGAATGCACCTTCACAGACATGCATGCAGTTCTCCTAAATCCTTCTCTCTCCTCTGTATTCAGTGTAGTCCAACCAAGCACTTGAGCAGATACTTAACATTTTAGACAGGGTGAATAGTTCCTTTGAAGTCAACGGGCCGCACATCCTGGTTATAGTTAAGCATGTGCTTCATTGGATGAGGGCCTAAATAAATAACTAACATATTTGTTAAACTCATCTGGGCATCCAGTTGTCCTGCATGACAAGTGAGGCATACAGAATCTCTTCTGATGTGCTCTAAGCATGGGGCAGAAGGAATGAGCAGAGCATTTCATCTGTGCAGTCTCTCTACAGCTTATAAAATTGAATGTGTAATGTCAGGCTAAATGTGTTGAACTAGGACATCTGAAGAAGAACTGGAGAAAGAATTTGGAGGAAGGATTGTTCAATAGATTCGCAGGGTTTTGCAGTCGGAATAGCTGGAGAAGTACAGGTTTGGTTGGGTTAGAAACCAGATTCAGATTTTGTGAGAAAGTTCAGTCCAGAGAGCACACTGCTGTACATAAGAGCAGTATTTTTCCTGTCTGAAAGGCCAGCAGTGTGCAGTTGTAGTCTTTTTTCCTTCCTTCTTGCTGTGTCTTGCAGCCTTAACCCATCCTGCTTCTGCTGCATAGAGGATGCTGCTTTGCTTGGAAGACTTCTGGCCCAGCAGCCTGATTCCTGCGTCAGGGAAATGAGGTTTTCTACTCTTGGCTTTGGAAGTGTGTGTGTGTGTGTCCCTGGACCCTCCCCAGACTGTACAGATGGACCAGTGGTAGAGGATATGGGAGCAACAGCATGTCCAGCACAAGCAATAGCGCCAGAAAAAGCAGAAGCTGAATTTTCAGCAGCTGCAGATGTTTTAGGACTAGAAACAGATTCTTTGGGGTCAGCCTCTGAAGAAATCCCTCTGGTTCCAATCTGGCTGTGTTCATTTGAAACACCAGGGCACACTTGCCTTTTGAAACTTCACCTCTAACTGATATTCCTCATAATACTCATTTGTATGCAAAAGTAGATTACCTAGGTGGCAAATATCCCTCCTGTGGGGGGATTTTAGTATTATCTACCTGATTGAGTTCCAGGTAAGAGGCATACTATATCTGTGAAATCAGATGTACCATTGTCCAGCTCTGTAAATAAATGAGACGGTAGGAATAATCTGATGTAGGCCTGAAGGTCTGAGTATAGTTTTGTGGTCTCTATAATCATCAGACTTCTGTTGTTCACATTCTGGTTTTGAACTTGCAGAAATTCAGATCTCTGGCATGTATGGATAACGTACTTCATATTTTCACGGGCAGCTGACCAGAATAACTTCTGTCTGCAGAATCTGTATCTTAGTGATCTTAGAAGCATGTCTCATTTGAAACACATTCCCCGTCTTGTTCTTCTGTCTTTTGCATGTCGGAGGAAATCTTCAGGCATACTGATGTTCTCCCCATCTCCTGGCTGTAGGTGTTTGGGTCATTTACCATACCAGGTGATGTGTTAGCAGAGCGAAGAATGACACAACACTGATAGGAACAGAATTCAGAGCTGTCATTAAGCAAAGACTTCTTTTTTTCCCCGACTTACTGGTGTAGTAATTCCATTTGCAGCTGGCTCCTCCCGCCCATATTTTTTCAGCATCCCCATTAAATGGGCAAATGAAGCAATGCAATGTGCCTCAAGGAAACTGGGCGCATAGTGCTACTAAATGTATGTATGGATATGGAAAGTTTTTTTTGGCAGGTTTTTGAATGTACCAGTTTCCTCTGTCCTTTAGCTTTATGACTCTGCAGGGTTAAACTGGTCAGAAGATGTCATTTGAAGGATGCTGGGAAGTGGCCATTAAACAGCATACTTCTTATTCATGTTGCACAGTTCAACTACTGTCCTCCTTTCTTACAGGAAGGACTTGAATTGCAGAATGTAGCTTAGCACAGTTAGGTATTTTTTTCCAGTTCGTGTGAGCCAGATGGAAGAGTGACTGTAGGAGGAGTTCTGAGCTCTTCTTTTCTGGCTATTTTTATTGAACAAAACAACTGACTTGTTGTCATTTTTTTTAGAAGAATTGTTTAAGTCTGCTAATGGAGACACTCTACACAGTACCGCAAGTGATAACGATTGTGAATTTCACAGTTCCCTAGAAGATGAGAACACATGTCCTGCTTGATTCAGGCAAGGGCTAGATTTGAAGAGTAAAATTACTTCACAGCTACAGGGTGTGATTTCAATATATTATCCAAGACTTCATCTGATAAGGTCAGATCTTGGATTTGAACTGCTCCTCCTGGAGTAAGTTTTATTCCAACATAGCTCTATAAAAGATTCTGCTAACAAAACTGTGTCTCTGTGATAAGAGACCTCTGCACATGCAATGAATATGAAGATACCTTTTTTTATATCCTTGGAATATCATTATAGAATCATTCATGTCAACTTCAAAACATAGATGCAGTCAAGCTCAAAAATGCACCAGAGAGACTTGTGATTGAAACCTTTTTAAAAGCAGATCAGTTTCAGAGCCATGATGGGTCCATCTTACCTCACTGGTGTGACTGATGCACAGCTGAGACAGATCTTTCTAAATGGCTTTTCAGTCTTTGGCTCTCCTCTGATTGCCAGGAAAGGACTGCAGAAGTTTCAGTGTACAGGGTTTGTGATGGGGTGGCTGTTTGCCTTAGGAAGAAGACTGAGTCCCACCAAGCTCATTTGTGACTAAAGGTTTTGATGTGCTTTTCTGTTTGGCCACAGATTTTTGAGGTAGAATGTTTACAGTAGGTACAGATGACTTAAAGCCTAGCATTTTGGTACAAGATCTCTGAGTAGAAGGATGGTATTTCTTTGTTTATGACAATTTAAAAGATGGGCTGAGGAGGTTTCATGCTTGCAGACCCACATGCGGTGAATTGGGCAGCTATGTTCAGTTCTTGCTGACCTGTTTCAAGTCCTTCCCTGACCAGACAGCGTCACAGCACTCTTTACAGACAAGGATTGTTCTACCTCTGTAGGAGAGTCTGAAAGTTGTGTTGGATCATTTACAAGACCATTTATTTCATGCCGTGGTGGTAATTTCTCCAGGGAGCTGCCTGAAAGTGCCAGACACCTTTCAGTGTAGAACAGTGCAAGGAGCAAAATTGCTTTGCTTTGTTTGCAGAGCTGGCCAGCCCCTGAAGAAAGATGCTTTTCTAACAGTGGCCTCCTGCCATCTACTAATAGTTCAGCTATCTGTTGTCACAAGAAAAGCATCTGTGTGATTTACCAGTTTATATAACATAATAAGTCCTTAAATAAACCTCCATCAAGTTGGCTCTGGGAACTCAAGCAAGCACGCTTGTGCCAGCTCCATCAGGAGACTGCCATTAGTCTTCTTTGGAAAGGCTGGAATGCCAAGGTGTCGAGACACAGTAAGGCTGCAGTGAAAAATGAAAGCTGGGGCTGGTGTGTGGTCGTAGCTTCCGACTTTGTTTTGTTCCTGTCTGATTTTTTAACACTTTGATGGTTGTTACGTTTTTTCTGCACTGAAGCATGGTTAGTTTTCAACGTCTGTTTAACAAGAGCTGGTAATAGCTCTTGTTTCTCTCCTTCCAAGCCCTTGACAGCTTCATTTGTGTCTTTCAAAGGAGTTTGGTGTGAAGGATTTGGGTTCATCAGCCACAGTCCTGGGCCTTAAATCCCATTTCCTATAAACCCTAGCTTTGTATTTTTCTTCAAGAAAAAAGTATTTTAAATCTTTCTCTAATATTTTCTTTTTCTGTTTATCTTTCTCTAAGTATTTTTAATCTTCCCCCTGCCAAACTCTTAAACTCAAAATCCTACTGGGGACTCAGGCATTTCAAATGATACACTCCAAATGTACTCTTAAGATTCTCTCACTAGCCTCCCCACAGGGTGAGGAAAACCATAATGATAGAGATTATGGTTGCTCAGCTTCCCTTGTGTTAAGGAACTTCTGAAATGTTTTAGCACGTGTGATGCTTTTCTCCAGCTCCTCTTCATAGCGGATTGCATTGGATAGAGGTCTGGTGAAGATATCTCCTAAAAGTTTAGGTCTAAGTGCTTACTGAAATGTATTCAAACCATTATTTTTCCTCCCACGCTTGTTTTTCTGTCATGAGGAATCTCATTTACAAAATCTTCTTGCATGAAATGTCATCCCTTAGATGGTTTCTGTTTAGTACAGCTCCATGAATCCCTAGTTGATTTGTGGGTGCCAGTGGCATATGTAGTATCTTTTCCAGTCTTTATGAGATTTTGGGAGGCTGAATGAGATGTGGGGGAGTAACAGAGACCCAATTAAGTCTCTTTAACCTCTCTGTGTTAGATTCAAATTATAAAATGGCAAATCTGACTGTAATAAGTTTAGATGAAGCAAATTCACCTAGCTGTTAACCTGGCAAGTCCTGAAATTCTCTCTTCTTCCTTGTCAACATCTATCTCTGTTTAGTCCTGCTTCTTTTTTGTCCTTTTCTATTCTAGAAAAAAAACTGAAGAACTGAGACTTTCTGGGTGTACATGATCAGTTCTGTGTCTCCAGGCAGTGTCCCCATATATCTCCTCCTACCACTTCTGATGGTGCTGATGCATCACAGGGTGTCTGCTCCTTTTTGTTAGTCTCTTGTGAAAATAAGAGGTTCAGTTTTAATCCAGTTGCTGAAGTCTGACACCATAGAGTGAGTCAGTACTATTTTATGTGCTAAATCTTAGGTCTATTAAATTGGACCGTAGTATATAGAGCTGATTCACATAATTGCTTGTAATCTTGCAGTAGTAATCAATGCTGCTATCTGTGTTGTCATCATGTAGACTGCACAGCAGTTTTTTTTTAAAAAAAAACAACCAAACCTCAAGACCCATGATAGGTGAGTCATTCATCACTGCTTTTTCCCAGCCTAAAGTCTCGAGGCACAGGATACGTTTCACTTCTCTTCTGTTTTTCTTTCTAGGACAGATTTCTGCGTACACAAAGACGAGCCTTGTGACACTGTGGGTAAGTCAAAGAAGTAGGAGAGAGTATTTTGATAGCCAGCTCTATGCTAAGAGGAGCTTTCTGGGCAATCTTTCATACTCTGGTTTGCTGTAATGTTGCTTTTACTATTCTGTATAACTCTGTAATGCAAATATGGTTTAGTTGAGGAGGGTATGAACTACAAATAAGCCATTAAATATTAACCCCTTCTAGGCACTGGAGGTCTCTGAGTTCAGGAAGTAATCTTAAGTATTTCTAGTGCTTTGGATCGGATGTAGAATTAGACAAATGGAGGTTAAGAAACTCTTTTGGTGGGTCTGTGTAATGCTATTTTCAGTGCTCTCTCACCTAAAAAAAAGAATTTGCTAAGTAATGAATGTATTTCCCATTGTAAGAATCTGTGTAATGCTCCTAGATCAAACTGGCACTCAGACACCAGAGAAGAATACCTCATTGTAGGAAAGCCAAGTTAAATCTTCTTTTCTACCTCCTACTCCTCCTACTTCCTAACCACCTTTAATCTTATCCAAACCCTGGATACACAGGGTCCTTACATCCCACACATTAAATACTTTGTTTGTTTATTTATTTATTTAACTGAGGTAGCAGTAACTTTCACTGTATCTGTTCTCCTGGTATTATTTTTTTTTAATCACCACAGCAGCAGTGTTGTTTGGAGACATAGCTCAACATTTGGAGGCAAGCTCTATGATGATTGCATGATTTTTTTAGACTTGCCTCAATTTCAAGTGGCCCCTTACCCTACATTCTATGTAAACTTGGAATGGATCTTGATTTTCTGCTGATCTTACACTCCAGTGTTCACTGCAGTATCAGAGAGACGCTTGCAGACCTAGGGGTTGCTGTGCTGGCAATAGCAGGTGATGAAAAGCATAGGGAAAAGTGCCTTCAGCAGGAGCTCTGAAACTATCTACAGAAGTCTCATGTCAGAATGCAGGCTCTTCCCTCTCTGTGTTGTGAAGACTGATCAGGTGAAAGGAGGACATACACAGCTGAAAAATACACACATTTTCTTTTCAAGCATGAGCAAGAACTGGCCTCTACATCCAAGTTTTCTTTCCACTTGAAATCCCTCACAATGCATTTATTCTGTGTCCAATGGAAAACATGCTTCCACACATGAAGGTTTTTATACTGTGTATCTGCATCTGGAGATGGCTGTGGTAAGATACAATAAAGAAGTAAAACAAACAAAAATCCAAAACCAAAACTGAACAAAAAGAGAAGCTGATGGAAGACACATGCTGACTAAGGTCAGATCTCTTTTCATTTTTAAAGATAGTATTGCTGAATATATCTATTCAGGGAATTATATTACGATAGACAGCATGACTAAGGAAATATTTTAATGACTTCTTTTCTGTTCTTACAATACCCAAGTACTTTCTTGTGCTTGTACTGTGACTTGCTGCTGGCTGTGGCTGCACTGGAGAAAGTGGAAGATCAGAGCAATAAAGACTAAAATAATTTGTTACTCTTTCCAGCATAGTTTTTCCAAGACATTTAGAAGGTGTGTGTTCCTGGGACAAAACCAGTCTGGCCACTATGCTTTCTTCAATCCTACTTTTCCTTCCTTCTCCACTGACAGTTTCATTATGTGGCAGCAAAGCACTAGCATCTTCGCTTACACATTTTCTATGCCCCACTGTTCCTGTTGTCTGAATTCGGAGGCAGTGTGCCTTATCCCTGAGTACAGATGAAATCCTCCATCATATGATATGATCTTTTCTTAAATACTGTTGAAATAAGCAAATATTTTGATAACATCAGTTTTCAAGCATTGTTGCCTGTACCCAAATTGGTGAGTTACTGCAGTCGTTTCAGATCATCTACAATTTAGGCCCTTGTCTTTGTGTTGTGTATACTGGCAGCATATTTTGAAAGTTTTCTTCAAAACCATAAACCGAGGAACTATTCTGGTAGGGCTGCAATGTGAATGAAGTCTGCCCAAGTTATACTGCACTCTGATATCTCATCTGTCCCTGCCTTGAGAAATACTTCTTATGCTTAGTGGCTGGAGGTAGAGCCTGAAGAAGATAACTGATTCCTCTGGTCATCAGCTTGTTAAGGAGTAATGCAATGGTGCAATATGAAGTCCAAACACTGGATTTTGATGGATACCTATCCATAAAACAGATATTTCATGTTTCTGAGTCCTTATGTGTGTTCTAAGCCCACAGGATAGTATCTGATAATTAGGGACAATGTGTCTGACACCCGGAATATATCATGTACTTGTGATTTATATAGTGATCATCGTCTCTCCTTTAGTGGATGAATATAGCATTGTATTAGCTTCATTCCCCTTTCTCTGCCAAAGGTATTGTATTGCTGATATAACTATGTGATTTTTCTTTAGTGATAAAAATTAGCCCATATGTAATCCATTCATACTACAGATGTTAGACCAGAAGGGAATTTGGCCTTGTTGTGTCATTTGCGTATGTGTCACAGCAGAGGAAGAATAAATTAAGGAATGTACTGCCGTGGCGTACAACTGGTTTGAGAAAATGGTTGGTGTTGGTAGTACTAAATTTTAGCTGTGTGAAAGATTTTCCAGCCTTCCTCCTTCGTCAGAATAGGGAAAAATAAGTGTCAGTTGTAAAGAAGTAGGTTTTTTAACAGCCACCATTCTGTGCCCTGTATATATACATGGGTTATATAAGTAGCAATGTAGCACGGTATTTACTTGGGTTTAATATGAGTGCAACATTCAAAGTAGGCTGATGCCCACTGGTATACCATGCTGGCTTTTGAATTATGTTGATGATTCGGCCCTCTCTGTTGTTGCCAGATTCCTGTTCCTCACTCCAGCTCCCAGAGAGCCCACTCCAAATCAGTAAGATCGTTTGCAAAAGGAAGAAGCTGTTCCAAAGAGTGACATCGCATTTGGTCTTGACGGTGGTGCTGAGGTTATAGCACTCCCCCAAGTTCTCTAGAACAGCAACTTGCTCTCATTTCTTGTCTTATGCTTTGCTATTGTATATGAAGAACATGGCCTCAGCAGAGGCATGTGTTTTTATACCTGCTTATGGATGAAGCTGGCCATTGCAATGTGGTGCACTGCCATCCTGTAAAGGAAGAAACATCTTTCTGTTGAGCAGGCACTCTCCTAAACTAGGAGGCTGAGGCTACTGCTCTTATAAGGCAGAGAATCTGGACTCTAGACTCCTGATTTCTATTCCCAGCTCTGGCATCGGCTCATTGTGTGACATTTGGCAAGTCACATTCTGAATGCTTCTGTCTACCTCTATGAAATGAGGATTTTGAGTGCAAAGCTACAGGAGATTGCATGGCTTAAGAAGTTCTCGTATAACGCAGCGTGATGTCCTTGAGTATATGATGCAATACCAGTCCAGAATCAAATGTTGCTTAGTCACGTTTAAGAGACTATAAAGAATCTATTAGATTATGCGTATTGGAATAATAGGACTCAGAGCGCTGTAAGTAATGGGTTTTTTAGTAACAGTGCCTTGATTTTCTTTAAATTGTGAGAAATATGGAAGTAAAACTTTCACTAGTGGAAGTACTGAGGCCCAGCTGTTGTTCGGAAGTGGGATTATGAAGTTTAAATGGCTTATAAGAGGTGATCATTTGTGCTCAAAAAGATTCATATTGAAAAACCTGTCTGGAATCTTTGCCTGCCATGCAGACACAGAGAGAAAACAGCAGCAGGAGGTTTGTATTTGTATTCTGGCAGGGGCCCCTCACTGAAACCAGTTGCTCTGGGGACTTCGTTCAAATTTTCTTGGCCCAGCTGCCAAGATAGTGTGGAAGGTTACATAATGGCTGAAACAAGCTAAAAAATGGTGAAAATATGTAGGTATGTCTTTGTGGGGTGATACCCCACTGGCTGTGTCAAGAAACAGAACCACATTTGTTTAAGAAATAGATTGCTAATGCTCATTGCCTGACTTGCTTGTGTAAGTTAGCCCTAAGAATGAATGAATTCAAAAGGAGGCGGACAGAAGGAAAACAACATGCCTGTGTGCATTTGCAACAATTGTGTTTCAACTGCCCCAGGTGCAGGACCTCTGATAAAACTGTAATTTGAGCAGGGAAGGTTTGCTTTGTGCCACACAGCCTTGTCACACACCCGTCAAAAAGTTTGCAGTCTGCTGCTGCTTCAGACTCATCTCTCGTGATGTGACTCTAACTAGATCTGCCGTTTCCTGCAGAAAAATCTTTGTTCCAATTGAACTGCCTCTAAGCCAGCCAAATTGAGAGTTTAATGTCTAGCTATTAATATCAGGCTGCAGCTTGGAGCCTTGCACGTTGTCAGAATCCAACCTTTCTGTGACATAAGCAGATTGAGAATGCCCCTTTCGTTCAATATTTCCACTGCTAGTGCCAAATAAGCAGCTTTACGGTTAGTTAGGAATGATCCTGCATATTTCAAGGCAAAGCTTGGCCTTGATTTCTCAGTGTACATGTTACCCCAGATCCAAGCTGAAGCTTCCCTGTATTCAGCTAATAATAAAAGTGGGGGCAGTGTGGAATTGGGAAATGGAAAATGAGAATGTGTCTTAAATATCCTTAAATTGCCCTGGTTAAAAATGTCTTTACCTCTGCTGCAGTCACATGTGCTTTTCTGTGGCTTGATGTCGGGGAAAAGAAAGCAGAGTGAAGTGTATATACTGCAGATGGGCAGGTTTAGTTGAAGGAATAGCTGCCTGGAGAAAACTGAATATCAGAGCGGAGATGATTGAGAAACATACTTTTCCAGACTGTTTCCACAAGTGAATCAATGTTTTGTGAAAAACATTCCCATCTCCTGGCTGGCTTTAATTAAAGGCCTTAAAGATAACTTACTGAGAGTCCTGAAGATTATAAATCCTTCCATAATCTGTAATCTTTTTCTTGAGTCTTCCAAACACTGATATGTGGCTGGGGAAACTGGGTTTTGGTTTTGCCACTGCACTGCTGGGTGACTGCACAGATGACAGCCTTCTGCTGTACCAGTGCATTCATATCTTAGTCCTTTCTTTCTTTCAAAAGTGTGTAGAGAGCTATGGGTGAAAAGTGCTATCCTAAGAGAGCTTCTTATTATGGTGCTGTTAGCCAGTTTCCCTCCCTTTGAAGGTACGCTGCTTTCTTCTTATGAATTTATTACAGTAAAGTGTTTCAAAATATGCACAGGTTTTGCAAACAAGACATTTGGTCTGTGTTGCCAAGTAGTTTTCAGCAGTTTTTTATTCCATGTAAAACACCTGAATAAAGGATTGCACATTTTTACCTTTTCCTTGGCCATTTGCTTGCACAATCAGGTGGCCTTCTGTCCACAGCAAGTAACAGGTCAGTCCTCCCTGTACTGTTCATTTAAATCTTCTTCCATTGCAATAATGGTTCCAGTCTCATAGCAGTGTCACAACAGAGAATTAATCCCCAAGGAAAGGGAAAAGACTAGCTGGTTTGCTGTGAGTGGAAAAGAAAAGGAATTCTCACATTAAAAACATTTTCCATAGTGGTTCGTGTTGAATGTTTCTGTATATTCCAGGGCGGGTTTTTATTTGATGCCAGAATAAATAGAAATACCTGCTGCTTAAAACAATTCATTAGAGAAGCAGTGCCTGGCGTTAGCAAAAGCCTTGCTGGGACTGTCCTTTGGACCAAAACTGAACACACTTTAAGGCATAAAAATGAACATACTGTAGGTTAAAACGTCCCTTAAAGAAACACTATCAAGTTGATTTGGTGTTTGTGAAAGAAGGGGAGCTCTCAGCACTGCAAATGCTTATGTCACTTGTGGCTGTGTAGGCAATGGAGAGTGAGGCTGCTGGCTTTATGAAACCATCAGGAGCTGTGGTACAGTGCAGTGGAAGACTTTTTCCCTTGCCTTTTGGTTGCTAGGGAATAAATGCTTGGCTGCACAACCCAGACAGTGCAGAACTGTGCTATTGGGCATATTCATCACTACCATCTCTCAGGCCCCACCCTACCCACAACGGCCTTCCAATTTCTTTTCACCAGCTAGCAATCTCTCCTTTTCCAAATTCCCACTAAAAATTTGTGTGCCAAGTGAGTGTAATATAAGATTGCATAAATTTTAATAGAAGCACTGGGATGAGCACAGCCACTCAAGTAATCAGGAATTGCTGCTGCTGTAACCCTTGCTCTTCCTCACTTCGGTGTCCTGTGTGGGCTTTTCCTTCTTTCTTGTTTCAGGGACATGGCTTCAGACCGGCTGCTTCACATGTGCACAGCTGTTTGCAGGCTCACAGCTAAAAACTAGAGGAAAATCCTTCTTACACTGGAGTCAGTGAGAGTTGTGTTAGTGATTTCCTTAGAGTCAGGATCCTAGTCATGTTCTTATATGTTGTCTGAGACATGCAACCCTCCTTTGAACCTCTGTCAAAAAACTGGCTGAGGCTTTTTCTAGAGAGACAACTTGGTTTGGGGTGCTCAAAACACCTTTGGAAAGCCTGATATCCTGAAGATGGTCCTTTGTACCTTCTAAAAATCAGTTGACATATCTATTAAGATGTCTATTTGAGCATTCAGAATCGCTGACATATTTAAAAGTCTTGCAGAGAAACAATAGTTTGTGAGAGCCAGAAAATGAAACCCAGTAGAAATCAGTGAAGCTGACCAGTCTGCTTTTGGAAAGGCAAGTAAAACAAAATGCAAAGGCCATATATACACAATCTATTCCCTCTGTCCAGTCTGTAAAAAAAAAAAAAAGCTAGGCACGCCAGTTTTAACAGACTACTTATTTATTATTAAATACATCAACTTTCTCATTGATTTAGATGAAAACTTAAAATGTCTGCAGTGTAGAGGCTTATTTTCTGTTTCAATTGTTACAGTAAGTAAAGTATTTGCATTTCATTTGCCTTTGGGTTTGTTTTGCAGCTCAGTAGTCATGTTTAGGTTTGTCTTTATTCATTCCATATACTAAGGGCAGTGGTGGATTCTTGGTCTCCGTAGCTGAGAAATTACTGTCTGTCTGGAAAAGATGCAGTAGCCAAACACAAGATACTGTCCTTAGTTTGGAGTTTATATAGTCCCATTGCAAGGTCTTTTTGTAGAAAAGAGGTGATTGATCAGTCGCTTCTGTTCTTGAAATTTATTAGTTTGTGAGTGCTGTCAACTGAATTTCTAGTTATCTCCACTTTTTTCTTCATCTTCTCAGCTGTTTTGTGTCTTGGGCAAGAATGAAAATGAAAGCGTTTAGTGGAGGGAGGGTTAGCGACAGATTTTCTGTATGTTTGTCTTTGTTCCCTCTTCCGTGTGTTTCCAGTCCCCAGCTCTGAAGTATCACAGACCCTCATTTGCTCTCATGATTAACCCCTTTCCCTTGCCTTTTTGCCAAGGGTCTATTTCTCTTTGGTGGTAGTTCAGAGCTCTTAAAAGCTCTTGCTCAATTTTGTTCCTTCATCTTCTCTTTGTTCAGCTGGGCCTGGACACCAAGAGGCTGCTCTCCCCAGAGAGGCCTGGATGGTCTGTCTTCTGTCATGCTAACCGCATGGCTTGCCCACTGAGGTCATGGAATTTCGCTACGTTTACTACACTTTGTTCTTTGCAAACCTCCAGCAGTTCTTTATTAGTTCTCCTCCATACATCATTCTCCTTTTGTAGCCCTGAAATGTGTTTCAAGCACTTTTATTTTCCAATTATTTATCTGTCTGTCTTCTTAGTAAGCACCCATTCCATGAGGTAAAACAATAGGCTTCACAATGGTGGTGTCTATTTGCTAGCTGTTGTATGTTTGTTGTATGAAGCCAACTTATTCTCAGTAATCTGGAGCTAAACACTGTCAGCAGGGAGGGATGGCACACTTCCTGCTCTGTACCTGGGCCTGCATTTCCTCCACCATCAAACTGCTGTTGGTAGTTAATGCTCATAGATATTTAAGCTAGCTTGCTGAAATATGTACATAGTCTGTCAGCTGTAAGACAGCGTGCCCAAAATCTTCTCACCAACTTACCACCCTGCTTTTGTTTGTTAGCGTATCTTTGCTGATCTTAAATCTTGCTTTTCCTCTTGCTCACTCAAACCCTCCAGTCAGACTTTACGATAGAGCTTTTGTCTTCCTTATTATGGCTTACCCCAAAGTTGGTGCAGGACATTTAAGCTTGGCTTGCAAACTTTACCTTCTCCCATGGTTCATGGTAATGTGTTTTGGTAAATACAAGAGAACAACTGTCTAAAATACTGTGGAAATGAACCATGGTGTTCCTTTACCAGGCAATATATTTCTGAGTAGATATCCTTCAGGCCATCACATCTTGTTGTTGTACAAGGTGGGTGCTGATTACTATTTGAATGAAAGATATCTTCAGAAAACTCACTGGCTACAAGAATTGTGTTATGGTACTTTCCCATCGGGCATTTAGGACTCCGAACCAAATCCTAGTCTAATGTCAGGTCGGTGTGTAACTAAGCTCCTTTCTGTTGCCTTTATTAAAAGGAGTATGTCATGAGGGAATATATTTGCCATGACTTTGTTGATAGTTATTCTGATACTCTGACTTTTTCCTTTCATTTCAGTTCCATGTCATAACTCACTTTATGTGCTAAATTATTGTGCAGTTTGACTGGTACGAGTGCAAACATGTACTGCATTCCACTCCAGGGCCATTTATGTCTCTGTGAAATTATATAGACATGTACACAAAGCACCTGGGAATTTCAGTCTCCTAGCTTAAAGGGCAGATACCTGCACAAGATGTTCTCTTCCCCATTTTTTTACCCCTCACCCCCTTCCTATGTCTCGGGCTTTGACGTGCAATCATTGTTGGGAAAGGGACTTGTTATTACTGATTAATGAACAGTTTCTAATGAATTTACATGATAGTGTCTGTCGGATGCAAATCAGTAAATTTGCCTGCTAGCGTGGAGTAAAAACCAATCAGAAATGTGATTTGTTAATGGTTCTTTTTCTCTCATGCAACAGACAGGTCTTACAGTTTTGTTTCGCCTGAATATACTATGCTAGAACATCTGAATTACAGGTTTATCTCCTAGGCAGTTTTCTGCCTTGATTGTTTTCTAAATTAGAGATGATTTGTGGGACACTGCCTAAGAACCAAGGCTTTGCTTATGGCTAAATACCATCTAATCATGATTTAAAGAAATCTCTGGTGTTTATCTCTGAATGTGGTCATTGTGTTTGCAAACAGACAAGCTGAAAGCAGAAGCCTAATTGATGTCCAGCTAAGCACACCCTGCCAAACAACTGTCAAGAAAAGCTCTGGAACTGCTCCTTGCTACTGTGTGTGTGAAGCTGAGAAGCCTTTGAGGCAGGCATGCACAGAACAATCCCATTGTATTAGGTCTGTGGACAGACCATTTCTTCTGACAGATCATTTTGGGGTATTTCTGCTGTTGTCTCTTGCCTCATCCATGTAAATGGAGACTTGCAGATTTTACATGTTTTCTGCGCTGCTTCACAAGCTTCACACACCAGCTCCATCACTTCCCTTGCTGAGGATTTGTTTCTCTGGGGGATTCTTGCAAGAATGAACATAAAACAAATAAAATCATCTCTTCTGCTTTCGTAGCGCATCCTGCTTCCTCATTTCTCTTTTATAACATAAGGCTGTAGAAAAAGAATAATGTTTGGTTTCTACAGTGTCAAACCTGCTGTCAGTACGCTGTAAATAACCCATCGCTTGCTATTGTCATCTGTGCTAGAAATGCCAGTCCAAGACTCTCTGCAGCAGAAAGCAGGATTTTCTGCTATGACATGCTTCAGACCAGGTGGACAGGGAAAGCATGGGAGTCAAAAGCATTTGCTCATTGTTTCTTATCAAAGAGCAGGGAACAAATTCTGCATATCCTGACTTCCAGTCCAGTGCCTTACCCGTTAATTCATGGTGTCTCCCTGATAGACCTGTGCTATTAAACAGTACATTGAGGGGTTTTTACATTTTTTTTTTTATTTGTAAAAAATAATTTCTTAAGAGGAGAAGGAAATTAATTTGTAAATAGGGCTTTTCGTCAGTAATGTTAAAAGCTTTTTACCAAAGAGATCAGAACTGTTGTTATCCCCATTGTACTGAGTGAGGAAATGAAGCCTAAAGATGTGAAGGGACATGCCAAAGGACAGAGCTGGCTGGGGGCAAAGCCACAGCTCTTGAATCTCAGTCCAGGCCCCTCAGCTGGAGGTAATGCTACCTCTTCTTAGGACTTCCCAGTGGAAGCTCATCTTCTTTGGGCAGCAGCCAGTTCTTCAGGTCAGTAAAACAATGATTCAAACCTTCAACAGGCCAAAGGTTTGTGTTTCTTCCTTCCATGGCTTGGGTCTTTATTTTTACCTGTTTACACATTGCAGCCTAGTCACTTTGCTGCAGACTGCAGCCACATATTGTTTAAGAAAGCTGACACGTTTATAATTGAGAAAACACTGAGATTTTTCTTCCCCTCCTGTCAGACATAGATGGCTTTTATCCAGTTGACTGCTTTATGGTGCCTTTATCCTTTGCTGGCTTGAAAACATTTCAGATAGTTTCTATTGTTTTATAGACCCTGTAGCTAAAAAACCAAGCTGTGTAAAAACATCTGTACATAGCTGTGCAATAGGCTACAGACGTGTAGAGTAATAAGGCATGATTGCATTCATTGTAGCATTTGCTCCACTGGATAATCAAATAGAAGCATTCCAATTGCACACAGGATATGTAAGAGTAAAGGAAGGAAATGAAGGACAGTTGCCTACTGTACTTTTACATTTCTTTGGTCTTGCAGCTGCCAAGACTAAATGCAATTTGAGAACAAATTTTAAATAACATAGAGATGAGATTTTACTAGTGATAACCAAGAAAACAGCACTGGGAAGTGTGTATAAAACTTCCCCTGCCCTGGTCCCCAAGAAGGAAGCTTGACCTGCACTGATTTTCATTTGTGGGTGTTTTTTTTCAGCTGTGGTTAACCATGTGGTAACATGACCTAGTATGATACCTAGCCTATTTTGCAGGGGAAGGATTTTGCTACGCCAGCATGTGTTTACCAGCAGGCTGAAAATACAGTAGGAAGTGTGCTCCAGCTATGATCCAGTACAAGCTGACTTCATGGCTTACATGTTAATGGCAGGTGCTGTGGGAAAGGTAATGAAATTTTGTGCTGACCCAAGAATGCGCAGACCATGGTTTGCCATCACAGAGAGAAGCACCTCCCCTTTGCTGACAAAATCGGTGTTCTACAGCGACATTCTACTTCATAGTTAGATTCGTGCTGAATTCACAGTTCAGCAAAATTGAAAGGCTAAAGAAAATGACTGCTTCATGATCTGTGGTCACAGCTGTATTTCAGGTTCTAAAAATACAGTCTTATTTTTAGAGGTTCTGTCCCATACTTGAGTAATGGTTACAGGGCATCAAAATAATTGTATTTAATTGTTTCCTGACTCGGAGCTGATCAGCTGAGACTGTTTTGCGCTGTCGTTGTAAATGAAAAAGTGAGTAAATTCAGCCTACTTGGAGGTCTTAACTGGGCCATTAGAAGTGTTATAAATGCTCTGTTGCCCATAGTGGAAGTGAATTTAAACTTTAAATGCAAATTTATCTGGATACCCTACACCTTGGAAATCATGCCATGTAAATAAAAATCCAACATATTTCAGCAGGCTGTCATTTTAATCCTTTATATTTGACCATTGGATAAGGATTCTGTATGTCAACACAGAGTCTTGCAGCTTATTAAATGGTAGATCATAAAAAGTGAGTGATCAAGGAGCTAAACTTCCTTCAGTAGCTGTTGCTTTAGAATTGGAGAAGACATTTAAAGAAGCATCTAGGAAGTTGAGAAAGAGGATGAAGCAGTTACAGAAGACTAAGATGATTTACTATATAACTTTGCATTAACATGTAGGATTGTGAACTGTGGCAGTCCAGGGGGATACAGGATGCATTTGCATTGCAGGAATGGCAAATGTCAGGGCCCTCAGTGCTGCCCCAGCCCTCCTGGGAATTTGGCTGCCTGGGCCAGCTTAGGCTATGGTTCCGGTATCTAGCTTTGAGGACAGCATTTCAAGAAAGCTCTGCTAAGAACCTCTCTGCTCACCTCGCTTGGGTGCAGTGGGACTGCAGCTTTGTCAGTGGGGCCGCTGCCTCTACCTGCCTTATCATGCCCACCTTCAGCTCCCCTTCCCTTTTGGAACAGCACCTGGCTTAGCTGCTCCGAGAGCAAACTCCAGAGAGGCACGATGCAGGAAACAGGCAGTAATCATGTCAGCCATCCCAGCTGATTCTTTTACTCCACAGGAGACTGTGTCCAAAGGTAAGATGGTAACTTCATAATTTGCTCAGAATTGATGTCTTCGGGATAATTTTAGTCATCTTTTGGCCTCACCTTAGAACATCTGGCATGGAGATAAGGCTCAGCTAAGGACTGGTCTGCTGAATCAGCAAATTCACATTTCTCTGTTCAGTGTCCAGAAAATCCAGAATAATACTTTTAACCTCATTTCTTGGGAAATTTTAAATGGCTAGAGGTGAGCAAATAGGCCTAACAGATAAAAAGAGATAAAAGAAAGCCAGCATGGTTTCTAGGACAGGAAGAAAGATCATGGCTCAGTGACTTGTTGGAATTTTTGAAGACTCTTCCTCCAGAACAGATAAGGAGAAGGGGGAGATGCAATGGGCCTCACATTCCTAGCCTTTTCTGAAAGCTTATGATGGAGTTTCATTGCAGTAGTTAATGCCTGACATTTGTGGTCATGGAGCATAAGAAATAATTGGTTTCAGCTTCCTAAAGTGTAAGGAGGAAAAAGTATTGGTGGAAGGTCGATTATTTTTCTGCCAATTCACAATTTTTTGTCAGATACTGCAGGGAACAAAGATTGCCTTGAGTTTTGTGTCGTTTGAGAAATGAATATGCTGATGAGGTCAAAAATTAGATTTTGCATTTTTTGCACATCCTAGGTATGGAGAACACATTAATAATCAACAGCACTGGTATACAGTGAAAGATTTAGATTTTGTAGCATCTCTTGGCTTTTCAACTTTCTTGCAGATTGCATGGGTTTCTAGATGGGAAATTACACCAATCTTCATTAACCCTGAGTGAATACAATGTGGCGTTTGTGATCAGTGGCTCTGAAAGGCTTAACTTTTAGTGTTCTCTTTCGTCTGAGCAATTATTTGTTTTGAAGGGGTGTAATGATTCTCTGAGTTGGGATAGACTAGAGAGAAAGTGCTGCTATTTCTTTATTTTTGCTTCCTCGTTAGATCAGTGCAAAAATATGTGAATATATCTATGTGTGCATGTGTTTGCATTTCTATATCCATTTATTTGAATGTATTTCTCTTTTGATAATGCCCATTCTGGGAAAAAAAAAAATACTGTGTCTGAATGCATGGCAGAGTACTTTGAATGTTACATACCTGAATTTGACCAGATGTAGAAAATAGTGGGGTCTTCTTATCATGTTCTTGCCAATTTAGATAGGAAGGTGACTGTAGAGGATGGTGAAATTTTAGCTTAATTCTCGCTGAGTTGTGTGTATATATAGGTAACATATATTATATCTCTCTATATATAGACTATCCTTTGAAACCTTGGAATTTTGTTTGGACGCAGGGGTTCTGCTATATACATTTTTAAATTTCAGGTTCAGAATCCTATAATCTGCAATGTGTTTGTCTGAATTAGTTTGACAAGTCTTTTTACCTTTTAGATCAGCTGATAGAAATATGTTGAACTTATTAAAATTAAAAAAACACAAACAAACCATCCTAAACTCAACTCGTCAAGTATCTTTTTCCTTCTGTACTCTTTCAGCATGATTTGTAGAATGTTAAGGATTTCTGTGTTTGCTTAGCTTGGAATTAGCCTTGTATTTCTACTTTAGTAATCGTGAGCAGTCAGCAGGTTGAAGATATTTGTTGGTTTTGTGTAGTTGTGTCATACATTTTTGTGTAGTCATTTTGCTTGATCTGTTTGCATTAAGGCTCTGCCTGACCATAATTAGACTGCTGGGTACACGTTAATGTTCTGCTGAGGATCTCCTTGTTGGTTTAATATTGTCATCCATCAAGCTCTAGCAAGTACAACAATATTTGTGCTGTAGTAGAAAACAGGGTAAACACTGCAGTTATTTATACGAAAACTGGCTATTAAGTGAGGGAACCATGTCTGGATGTTTTTATTTATTGAAAACTTAAACTGGTGCTCTAAAATGAGTCCATCAGTCTACTCATACTTTGTTGAAATAAGAAGTAAAAGATTGAAGTTAGATTTCCATTTAGAATTTATATTTTATATCTCTGTTTAAGAAATCTATAGATTCATGTTTCCTGTCTTCTAGGTACTAGGTTTGTCTGGTTTTCTAGCTATGTCTGTTGGTCAGAGAGAAAGTAGTACCTCCACCTTGGTCTTGTCTGGGTCCAAGTATGGATGAAATTCCTGTCTACACCTCTGTCACCCTATGTCTTGACTCCTGATCAGTTCTGGGGAAGTACTGGTGCTCCTTCGAATCCCTTTGACGACCTCTTACAAGTTTCTGTTGACTTGGACTTCAGAAAAGCAGCACTGCTCGCTGGAGTTGCTCTGTCCTTCCAGATGGTTTTCCCTGTGGTTCCTGCCTGACCTGTATCTGGATACATACTTAAGCAGCATCTGAAGTAGAGATGCCTTCCTGAACCTGGGCCTCAGATCCTGCATGCAAATATATTGCTTAGGCCTATTGAAGTCCTAAGCTTTGTAGTTTTCTTTCAGAGATGTCAGTTGCCTCATGAGAGTCTGATAGCTTAATTATGTTTCAGTTTCATGTCTCTTCCTCCCTGTGGCTCATTTCCTTCTTCCATAATGTTCTCTGATTTGCCCCAGATTTCTTTCTATGTGTTTATGTCTCACTTGGATCTTCCCATTTCCCTTCTCCCTCTGTGGGGCAAAGTGAGGATAAGAGATTCTTGGCACAACCCTCTTGCATGTTTGCATTCTCTGTGATGTCTCTCTGAAACAGAGGAGTGGGGAAGGGTGCGATGCTCTCGGCTGAGAGAAAGGGTCCTGGATTCTGAAAGTATTTAATTGCCCCAACTCCTGACTGCTGCAGTTTTTGTTGCAATGCAGAGGTGTGTTTGCTGTGGTAGTTAGATCCTTGGGATTTTCTCATCTGAATGACAAGATTTAAAAGTGGTAACTTTTGACTGAGTATCTCTGAACAATCCCTCTTATCTATTTTTATCTTTATCTGTGTCTCTTGTTGCATTTTCAAACATAGGAAAACTGTAGTCATATTTGTTCAATGAACTGGCATGTTTACAGAGATACAGAATACCCACTCATGCACCAGTGTTCCTGAGCCGCAACATGGTCTAAACACTGAAGTAAATAAATCTTTTTGGCTTTACACGGAAGTAAAAAAGACAAAGGCCAGTCTTCTGGGTACGGGAACTAAGTAAAAGAAGCCAGGAAGTGGCTTAATCCACCTTCTCCAAAGCCAGTGGTAATACCTCTGTTGGTTTCAGTAAGATTTTGGTCAAGCCTGTGGTGATTACAATAGCTAGTGCAATTAGATCGGATGTAATACATATTCAGCTTCTTTGCTGTGAATGCTGTGAAGCTGTTTATGCTATCATTAATCAGGTGGCTTTGTTGGGAAATGCATCTCATTACATGGCAGCTGA
Organism: Falco biarmicus; assembly: GCF_023638135.1. Lineage (NCBI taxonomy): Eukaryota > Metazoa > Chordata > Aves > Falconiformes > Falconidae > Falco > Falco biarmicus. The sequence continues at coordinate 66,481,070 of NC_079294.1, read as the reverse complement.
CAGGAGGCCACCACCACTGGGCACCAAAGCAGGCTTGTGCAAAAATACCCGATCTAAGTAACTGGAAAGTACAGCTGCTACCGTTGCAAATTCTCTCCATGAGCCACTTACTGAGCGGGGCGTGACAGCTGAGAAAACCCCTACAAACCGTGGTGCAGACTCAACATGTAGTTTTCAGTCAGGGACACAGAGATTTGTTTCAGAAATGGAAATGTCATCCAGTCAGGATACAAATATATAGGTGCTTCTGTACTTCCCAGGGGTGTTTTACTCAGAAGCACGTGAGACTAGAAGAGTCAGTTTTCCTGTTGTTGGTCCTGATACTTTTATCACAAAGACCTAGAGCAATAACGTGGACACATGTGCATGAAAAGTCCCGCTGGCTTCTGCAGGATACTATGACAGTAAGTTTCATTAGTGCTGCCTGCAGGTGCAGTCCCCCTCCGAGCCTCACGTGCTGTCATTTCTGAATTCAGACTATAAAGGCCTCAGGACTGGGACTGTGCCTTGACTTGTGTCTGTGAGGCACCATGGACTCTTCTGGCTGCTGTCAATCATCGCAAGGAGCTCAGTGGTATTAATCCAAATTTGTGTTTTCTTTCACAGGAGCTCGAGTTTGAACACGAGAGATTTCTTTTTATTAAGTGTGAGGAAAGCTCATGCTGGTCTCTTTCTTAGTGAAAATTTCTCTTTAGCTTGTGTTACTTTAAAGGTGGCAATTTATTTTTGAGTAATTTAGAGAAAGAGGTAGTAAAGAAAGTAGATTCATAACATATTAAAAATACCTCCAGGTACGTTACCTCTGAAATGAGCCATTACTTCTCTTCTGTCAGACGGGTGCTGTGACGTGTTTCTGGCTGCACAAAGTACCATGCAGTTTCTTCCCCTCCTGTGGGGTGGAAGTTGAAACAGACAGCTCTGTTTGGGAACCCAGAGGAGGGCCTGTTAGGTTAGCAGTCATTTTAACCTGATTTGGTGAGTGTGTATATGCAATGTGTGTGCTTTGTGCTTATGTCTGTCTGCCCCAATGACAGTCTTTCCCTAACAGCTTTTTAACCCATTGGTAAATTTGAGTCAAATTTGAGAATATGGATCGCAGAGAAATATCAGGCTTTTGGAAATTTTCTGAAAACTAGGAAACTGAGTAGAGGAGAAAGCCTTCTCCCTTTGATGCTACCACTGAGGGAAAGATTGCCTCACTCACATTTACATCAGAAACCCCAAGTGGCAGTGCAACGCGTAGGAAATCAGCTCATTAATTTTGCAGTAAGTTTAGTTTTTTGTCTTTTTCTTCATTGTAATGAACTTCCACCATACTACCATGCTCTGCCAGAATAAAAGTGCTGACTGTGGTACTGGCTGAGGAGAGAAGCAAGCCTATGGGGCCGCCTTGGCCTCCTCTTCCTGCCCACCGATGTGGAAGGACCATTTTCACTCCCTGCTCCTGGCAGCAGATGTAGTAGCCAGTGCTGAGGTACTGGGGACAGGTTTCATTCTCCTGGGTGACACAAGCTCTGCAACCCAAGTTCTGACTCCAACAGAGTAGCTCAACCCTGTTAACGTTATCAGGCACAAACCCCAGGTTTGTCGGTTTTGTCAAGTCAGGCAGGCTGTGAGGTTAAATCAGCACTCAGCAAAGAATTAAAACAGAAGGGCTGAACTAAGAATTGCTAAATAAGTTTATCAGTGCGTGTGTTGGCTGGCAGCTTGACAAAGTGAAGCCAGGAGCTTAGACAGCCCTGTAAGTCAGGATGTAGGAGCTGTAATCGAGAAGTATCACAGAAGCAATTTGGAAAAGCATCTGTTCAAAGTTTGATTACTGTGAATCATCCCGTTCTGTTGGCCTGCTCTGCTAGTCGCCTAAGCTGCTCTTATTTTGCCAAGAGAACAGCTTGACACGCATACAGTGCCTAAAAATAAAATACACTTTAAATATTAACATGTTTCAGAAGTATAGATTCATTCAGTTTTTGAGAGTAACAATTGCTTAGTCATTCTTCAAGAACATGGAAAGAGTTTAATTGAGAGCTGTGGAAGAATGCCATTCATCAGCAGCACAGGTGTTCAGCCGTCTCCAAAACTGTCCCGTTCAGCAGACTGTGCTGAAACTCTCCAGACACTGCAACATTGTTCGTTATACATTGCTGAATGCTCTTTAATGGTTGCAGGACTGATCCTTGCTCATGAACACACCCCCAACCAACATCACGGCAGGCTGAGATAGGTATGCCTCAGTAAAGCTCTTGAAACTGTTAAAAGAATCTTTTAATTTATTTGAATAGCTTCATGAGTTTCTTAGTGTTTGCAATTACGAAAAAAAAAACTGGAACTGAATGCTGGACCCTGACTGTTAGCTCTTAAAGCATATGCTGTTTGGTACAGAGACTCCAAATATTTTTTCTGATTTATTGCCAAGTCTGACCTTGTCTCTTCATTCTGGAAGGGAGATACTGAGGAATTTGAAGGCTCCAGGATCCCTGCTGCTGAATTCCATGTTCCTCTTTGTTTAGCAATCTCATTAAAAGTTCTGATTTGATCTTTTTCTTCATTCCCCTTTATTCCCTCTGAACTCAGGCCCTCTGTTGAAGCACATGGCTCAGATGAGTTGCAGGGACAAACTGACAGATTCAAAACTGCAAGTCACAGAACTCATCTGAAAAAGCAAGATGAAAATAGCCTCAAAGCTGGTTTTGGAACCCTACACAGTTTGTAAAGCTGCAGTTATTGCAGGCAATGCCAGCGATATTTTTCCATTTCTTGGAAGACTATAACCTTCAGATGGGAACACATCCTGAGAACAGCATAGGTGTTAGCAGACTAATAGAGGCATGTGGCAGAGAGGTGAGCATGTGACATGGTAGCCCTCAAGCACTTTCCTTTCTGATGGCAGAGTTGTTTGGGGTTTGTTTTTTTTTCTTATGGTCAGTTATCTATTTGCTGAAAGATGCAGCTTAGGGGACACTGAAGGAATTCTTGAGTTCAGGCCTATTCCACCAAATTGAAGAGGTCAAAGTGAAAATACTGAAATGTTGAAATAATTTTGATTTTTAATAACATCTGAGAAAGTGAAGGGTGAGATTCATGAAGGCTGTTTAGAGAAGGAACAGGTGGAGCATCCTCTTGTCAAGCCACTCAGCTGGTGAGAGATGTGGATTCATTTCTATCTTGTGTGTCTCAGCTGTAGCCATTGAAGTGAAAGACAGTTATTCACACAGCTCCACAAATCCTGAATCCGGTGCTGTTCCCTTGGTATGTTGCCTGTCTTTTGCATATTATCATGCCAATATTTCTATTCATGTGAGAAGGGAAATCCTACTTAATTCTACAACAGTTTGTAGAAAAGACCAGCAGGTTCATCTCTGCAGTGCCGTCTACATCCACATAAAAAAACTAGTCCAAGAGATTAAAATCCAAACGCCTTTGAGCCCCAGGCAGAGGTGACTTTCAAGAGCCAGAATCCAAATCCTGATTTACAGTTTGTTTCACAGTTACTGGTGATGTTTTCTTTGATTTCATAGTCACATGTTTCTGTCGTCTTTCAAAAGCATCAGATCTCTCCTGACTTCTGCTGGTTCTGATTCCTTTTTGGTATGAGATACCCTTGACCAACCTTGTCCCCTATGCCTGTCTCTTTTCTTTCAATAGCTTATATCCCACTGATTTCCATTGCTTGTTTCTGTACCAGTTCCAGCAACGGTCCTTTCCTTATGCTAAGTGTGTGTTTTCCCAACACTAAGGGGTGGGCCTCCCTGCCTGAAAGCTCCTACCTTTCTTCACGTGAACCCATGATGGCAGAGACATATGACACAAGGCTGTAGATCCATTTTTCTCCAGCAATAAGTACACACAGAAGTTCTCAGAGAGCTCAGCTTCCCTTCTGATCTTATCGCCTGCCCTCCTTGACCACTGCCTCCCACAGAAGTGACTCCCTGCTGCTTTTGAGATCAAAGTCATGTTTCTTCAAGACTTCTGGAAAACTCATCTCCATTTGCTACATTTCTATTCCCGTCTTTCCTCATTCCCTAATCTCTTCCCAGCTGTCTTTCTTCCTTGTTCGCTAAATTTTGAATTATGCCAGGCTTCTGTATACTTCCTGGCATTGTGTTGACTCATCCAGTCCATCAGTCTTTCGACCGAACTGGAGTCCTCTCTCAGATCCACCTAGCTAGCTCTTCCCCTGCCTTTCCGCTTAACAGGAGTACAGCTGTTCTAATACATCGTTGAGTCATTAAGCCCATGTATTTCCATGTGTGCACATGGAGACTTTCAGCACTGTGTAATGATGTCTATAAATAGATGGTGAATTAGCTGCCAGGGTTTGGGAATCTATGTTTGGGAATGGTGGTTTAATTTGGACTAAATATCCAAAACTTCATATTTAACTAGAGAAACTGTAATGCAGAAAGGAACTGTGGTTTTGCCCGTTTGAAATCTGCATTCAGCAGCAGCCCAGCCTCCTGTTGCTGGGGAGTGGGCTGGAGAAGCTCTCAGGAATGTGGCTGTTAGCATATCAAAGTAGAGTAAACATGTAGATGATACTCCAACTCCTCTGCTCCAGTTAATTAAGCCACTCCTCCTGTCACATTAGATGGAGAGGTTTTGTTAATCTGCTGTCATCTAGGGAAGCAGTGGTTTGCTGAAGGGGAGGGGCCATGTTAATGGCACAGAGGATGTCATGCTGAACAAAGAGCGGATGTCAAATAAACAGGGTATTTCTTTTTATCTCCTCCTTTGATGACTCTTAGATCCCAGTGCTTTATTGTAAAAACTTAGAAAATTAGGGCTAGAAAGAACTTCAGATGGCCTTTTAATGCATTGCCTTGCTCCAAGGCAAGATCAGCAGTACCAGTGTCACTCTTGATGGGTATCTGCTCTATGAGGCTAACCAGCATACTTGTTTCCAGCTATCTTTGAATTACTGTGAACGCCATACCTCTTCACAGGTATGGTCAATGGGGGGAATATTTATACATGTGATCACAAATCCTTGTTGAATAACATTGGAAAGGAATGTGGTTTTCAAAGATGCCCATGCCAAACCTCTGAGGGTTCCAAAGGTTATCTGCTCTTTGCTGGCATAATGCAGTGTTAATAGCCTGTCTGGCATATTTTTATAGACCTTGGTTAAAGCCTTCTGTAGACCAAAAATGTGTCAGAACATCTGTAAGCTTTTTTCATCTCGATGCATTTGGTATCTGAAGTGACCTTTTACTAGCTTGGGTGAGGACAATTATCCCTAAAGTCATGAGAGGACTCAATCTCTAGGGCTTTTCAACTGGCTAGGCAGCTGCTTGTATGTTGGGAGAGGCTCTGCTTAAATCAGTGAGTTAGCACAGTGTAAATCCAATGCAAGTAGCATTAGAATAAGGTTCTTTGACATCTTGGGGAATGTCTGTGTGTAGGCAGGTTGGTAAAGGAGCAGATGAATGATTCATCCATTAAACTTAGAAAAACACAGGAGGGTTCCAGGGAAACATAAAAGCCCCACAGAAAGACTGAAAGCCAAAGCTGAGAACTGGCCATGCTGGGGAAGGGAAGGGATTCCACATGTTCTGTTAATTTCTGTCCTGCAGGGTAATTGAACAAAGAGAAAAAGAAGATAGCAAAAGTGCTTCTTAAAGCTCTAATGATTTGCGGAGTCTTGCCTTCTTTGTAGGTTTACAGACATGAAAATGTCTAGCCTCCCAAAGGACTTTTTATCAGAAAGGTATAGAGTAGGGCAATTTGCATAGACAAACCCTGGTTAGATGTCAGTTAATCTGTTTGCAAAGGGGGGCAGTGCATTCCTGCACAGAGTTCACTGGGGGCTGAAAGAGTCAACTGAGAAGTTCTGCCGAGTTTCAGAGGTGTCTAAGACTTTGGTGTATCTGCATGAATCCCAGTCAGTTCACAAAGATTAAGGCATATGGTTGAATCTGGTTCTCACAATTAAGAGTCCTGGTCTTGTGAAACATTACACAGGACAAGTTACTAGAGCCTCGGGTGTCATAGTAATATTTCAGTACCAAGTATAAGTGTTCCCAGTGGTCAGAAAAGTATCCCCTAGAAAAGATACTGTGTATTTCATTCACTTGTGCTATTAGGACCTCATGTTCTGAGGACTATTACACTATCAGCTCTAGAAACATCACAGCTAGTATTGTGAATATTAGGGAGAGATTGTATTTGTTAGTCTTTCAGGGTGTGTGTAATGAAATGAAAAATGAGATTCAGAAAGTAACTATGCTTTGTGTTTCAGCTATTTATTTTTATTGCTGGGCTTTTGGGATTCTGACAGCAGTTGTGTATACTGGAAGTGGCAGTGTTTTCAGAGTTACAAGGAAGAAGAGATTTTATTGGGCACTACAGGACAACAATCAGTCCCACAGGGGAGGTGTCCAGCCACAGAGTACACTGAGTTCTGGGAAAGCATGCTGCATCTCTGCAGGTCATGCTGGATTGGAGGCAAGAAACAGGTTTTATAGAGGTCATGTTGAATTTTAGGATAAGATAGATTCTCCAGAGAAGAAGATTCTGCAATGATGGGCACATTTGTAACAAGCTGGCTATGTACAGGATGTCAGGGTCTGTTGTGTACTCTCAGAAGTAGTGGTGACTTCGTGTGTGATCTTACCAGTTATTTGAATGTTTTGTCTTAATTAGCTTTTCTGTAAAGCTGGTCTAGTACTTCCCAGTTTCTCAGTGAGGCAGGGAGGAAGATATATTGGGACTTCAATACCAATTTGAAAACCTTGTATAAAACGAAATGTGTGCTGTAGAGTCAGAGGAGTGAATCTCATGTGCCCTTAGCTAGAGGTTTTTTGGGACTCCCAGGAATCCTGATCATCATCTGCCTGCAGAAATGGCATGGGCTTACCAATGCTCAAAAAAAATCAGTGCTGGAAACTACTTCCACTACTTTCCTCCACCGGCTAAAAGTAGGGGTCGTATATGCACAATACACCTACCTGTGTGGTATTTTAGCTTAAATTCTGCAGAATTACAAACTTCTTTTGAGAACTTTGACTATTCCCATGTTATCTGAGTGCCTATCCAGTCCTGTGTAGAGGGTTGTATTTGAACCAGTCCTATGTTGCCTTGTTTTCTCAATGCAGTTCAACCAGCGCCCACCTTGAGGGAATTTAAGCCCTCGGCAGGGAGCTGATGTTCTGCCACTCAACAAGGTCAAGTAAATTGTGAACTGATATCTTTCCTGAACTCATTTTTGTCTCTTATATGGCACTAAGAGAATGAGACAGACAGTGGGTTATATCCTCTGTCCTTTGATTAAGCACAAACAGAGGAAAAATGGTGTTCTCATTATCAGTGTAGATTTATTTCTCAGGCACATAGAAATTGAGTTTATTTCATGTCTCACATTCCCTTTAAGGGTAAAGGAATACTTATGGGGAGGCCTATTTGAAGTAGGCTATGGCTGACTTCTTGCAGTGCCTGGGAGCCTGTTCCATCAGAGGCTCCATGGCATCAGAGTTCCCTATATATAAATACTTCATAATATTATGACTTACACTGGGTACAGCACTTGGCATGATTGCTAACTTGTTTTCGTATCTGACTGTAACTGTGTGTTGTGCATTGGAAGGTTGTACTATATAATCCCTGTACTTGTGATTCATAAATGTATTGTTTCCAGCGTGTTTTTCATTAAATACAGTGACAATGAGAATTATTGCTCAGAAAAACAGTTTCTGTACGGGAATATCAGACTCTAATGGAAACCAGGTTGTTACTGCAAGATTAACAGAAATTGGCATCTAGATGACTATCCAGCATTAAGCCAAATTAATCTGTGCCACTAAAATTGCATGTCTGGCTTTGAAATAGCACATTCTCATAAAATGAAGGAACAGCTCACCCTGTTAGCTTCTTCTGGATGATTCCAGTAAACCAAACTTGGAACTGGAGGCTGAGTAGGACAGTGATGATAACAACCTTAGCCTCTCTGAGTTGTACATGTTGGAGAGGGTTCTTCTGTGGATACTGTTGTTTTTCACCTGGATACTGCTGACTTCTTGGGACCTCTATTTATTCAGCTGTAGAACAGGGATTGTGTTATGAGCTATCTTGGAGGCAGTTTAGTGGGTACTTCTTTAATGTTTTTAAATTTTGGAACTTTTTATATGTAGGCTTTATAGAAAGGAAAAGTATTTTTCCTTTTTAAGTATCATAAGCACTGAAAGATTCCCTTGGTGACTGATTTATGTGTAAATACAGGCAGGGCATCTCTGTCAAACATATCATTGCCGTTGAATGGAAAGGCAGAGCATGAATCACTTCTAGGGTTTCCTGAGTTTACTTATGTAGGATGTTAAGAGAGGCTGCAGGAGTGTAATTGATGGCAACGTGTGAGCTGCACAAATTGAAAATCATGGGAGGATGAGAAGAACATCAGCTCAACACCAAACTAGTAATGGTGGGGAATGGGAGGTTTGCTCTGTGCATGTGGGTATGCAGTGAGTCTCCATTTGTGCCAAGGAGACTTCAGGACTTTGAGTTTGGCTCCCTTCCCAAAGCAAATACAGTGAGAAGAGGAAAGCTAGCCAAGTTTTAATCAAGTAGAAGTTCTTTATCCAGAGGTGGCTGGCAAAAGAAGAGATTAAAGTATTAGGAGTGCAATGAAAACAAGACAGTAGAGAGTTGAAAGCTGGAGTACCTGGGCAAACCACTTGCTGAGTGAATATTCTGCAGTTGTCAGAAGGAGGTCCTGGGTGTTTCTAATAGACTGAAATGTGAACCCAGGCACCAGAACTTGTCTTCTTCCAGCTTTGGCTATCACTGTGGCAAGTATGTAATATCCTAATGCCTAGCTGAGCTGGTAGGATAAATGTAATCATTCCCCTTAGAGATACTGCTAGTAGAGGGCTCATTAGCTGGCAGAAAGGCCAACAGCTGCAAACTGTTTATGTATGACAACATTTTGGATAAATCTGAGTTTACACAGTTGCCTGAGTCCTAAGGTTTGCTGTGGAAGTGCAGATAGCTCTGCACATTCAAACCCAAGCACAGAAGTTATGGACCATAATTATGCAATTTCTCATGAGAGAAAGGAAAAAACCCTCACACTTGGTAATAGTAAAAATAGTAATTAGCTTTCCTTTCCCTCTACTGCTGATACTCCTGCTTGAATTTTTTTGATATTAAAAATTCATTTGTGCTGATTGCTGTCAGTATTGCATCTGCAAAGATACGGTCTTTTTTTCCCTGAAGAAGGCCACTGTCTGTGTATATTTGCATGAACACAGGAGAAGTGTGAGTTGGTTTTTTTAGAAAAAAAACCACTCACCACCCCCCTCAAACAAAAAAACCCAACCAACCAACAGTTCAGCTTTCTTCCCTATTTTTCATTTTCACACACCTGTCTCCCAGACAGGGCCAGAAGCAAAATTACCAAATAAGAGAAGTTCCTCTTATGTTATTCCCGCCTGGTAGAACCACAACCTGCCAGAATTTTCGCAATCATGTCTGAATTAATGAAATTTCTGTCCTAGTTCTGCAGACTTGAAAGGGTCAGATAAAAATCTGGAATTTTAAGAGGCAAACAGCAGTTTCCATTCATCCCAATGATGAAAATAAATCATATTAATGCAGCTACCAAGGCATTGTTCTACTATCAGTGTTGGTTAAAGGCGTATTTTTTCTCTGCATATCAAATATATGGATCATTGTATTGGGTTACAGAAAAGTTGCATTTATCTTAATGGTTTAGATATATTTACTAAAGAACTCTGTTATGTTTGCAGTGCAATAGTGTATTTGCTATTTATGTTCTAAGGAAAGAATTAATAGTAAGGTGTATTAGTCCAAAAGAAAATTATAGTCTTAGGAAATAGTTTGATAGAAAATATATATTTCAAAAACATTTCTGAAGAAAGCTTTTTCAGGCTTAAAATGTTATAACAATTTGTTATAACTGGCGTGCTGTTCTAGAATGACTTTTACTTACAGGCACTCAGCAGTTCATGAGCTGAACTTCTTACTGAGTTAATTTCATGTACTGCAAAGTTTTCTGCTGTCTGCTCTTCTAGGATTGTGTTTCCCTGCCTGTCCACTTCTGTTCCTATGTTGCCAGATCCCTGCGCTCCACTGCAACAGATAATCAATAACTGTAATAATATACTAATTTTAGATGTCTACATTTTTAAATTGTTCATTGTAAATATAAAATGGCCACACAGGATTCACATTAAGCATTGAAAATAACTAATAAAAATATGGTGACTAAGAGTCTGTAACTGAGCCACAGTCACTTCTTTTTCAGCCACGGGTGGATATACAAGTCCTTAATCGTTGGTTTCTCACCTTTGAATAATGAGGCTTTTAGCAGAGCACAGTGACAGAGCCAGTCAGTTTCAGTGGGGCTTAGAACCACTAAACAAAGACTTCAGAACAATTACCTTTTGAGGTAATGTATTTGACATTGATATTTAACCACTCTTAATATATTGACAGAACTAGACTATTTTGCTACACTACATCACCCAAACATGGAAATATTGCTCCTTTCCATCTCCAACTGACAGCAAACATTGACTTGGACTCATTTTATGAATTTATCGGAAGGATATTGGCATGAATCATTTCAAGCCAAACTGGTTTGCCTGATTGACCACCAAGCGACTGTTTTGTTACTTCTTAGTTAAAACCTCATGTGTCAGATACACTGACATACATCTTGGCACTGATTAAATGGAAGATAAAGAAGGAATAATCAGGTTTAGTAAGAGGAATTAAACACTTTCAGTAAGAATCCTGCTCTGGTCATTGCAGTTAGCTGTACCTAAAACTGCTGAAAGGTAACCAGAATATCCCTCTGTATCCTGTAGAAGTGTATTTCAGCTGAGTTGGGTCAGTTTGTTACAGAGCTATGTTTTCCTCATCCCCAAAAGGCAGAAAGATCTCCAGGAGTGACTTAGAGGACACCACTATGGGAAGAACCTGGGCTGGGCATGCTAGGGAGTGAAGGTAAATGCGACAACCCTCACTAGTTTTCCTCTCTCACAGCTGGCGATCAGGATTACCGGCAGTTGATGGATGGGGCATCACAACTTTGTCTCCTGTGACAACACAGTATCTTCCAGCTGAGAGGCAGCTATGGACTGCATTAGCAATTTGGCATGAAACATCCTTCCTCCCAAGTACCCTGTTTCACGTGTGCATGCTGGGAGAGGATTTAAGAAGTCAAAAAGGCAGAAATCTAAAGAAGCAGGGGGTTGGCTAAGTCCCTTAATTGTTCCTTTTCATCTTCAGCTTCTGTGACTCAAATATTAAATTTTTGCTTCCCTTTAACCAAAATCTGGAATTTCCTCTTAATCTCAGACCTTCTGCTATTGGTTTTACAATAAACTAACATTTTCCTAAACAGTTTTTTCCTCCTGCCAACAGTATTCCCAGAAATTGCTGATGCCAAGTAGGGTTGGAAGCAAAAGACTATTATTGGTGAGGGTATTATTTGCAAGTCACCATAAGGGTGCACAGTAGCAGATATAAATCAGGAGAAATATCAACTTCCCTTTCAGAAATCAACCAGAAATGTTTTGTGGTCTTTAAAAGAAACAGAAGGCATATTCATAGCCCAAGACACACTGCAGATGCCTATAGTTGAGATTCTGTTCTGTGGAATCATAGAACCACTTGGAAATAGAGTCTTGGAAAAGACCTGTAAGACCATCAAGTCCAACCTTTTAACCTAGCGCTGCCAAGTCCACCACTAAACCACAGCCCTAAGTACCACATCTATGCATCTTTTAAATACCTCCGGGGATGGTGACTCAGCCACTTCCCTGGGCAGCCTGTTCCAATTCTTGACCCTTTGTTGAAGAGATTTTTCCTAATACTCAATCTAAACCTCCCCTGGTGCAACTTGAGGCCATTTCTTCTTGTCCCATGTCCCATGACCCATGTATTAGGCTATCAGGTGTGTGGACTGAGGTTGCAATCTCAAAAATCTTTCTCGAAGTAACATAGTGCTTCCTGAGCAGTTCCTTGACATCCTTAGGACTATTCTGCAAGTAAAAAACAAGTCAGTTTAAGAAGAGTGCTGAAATCCAGCCTCCTATGGTCATTGATTTAAAAAGATTAAATCTTGATTTCGTACTTTGCATGTGGTGTGAATCTGGTCTTCCACAGTCAGCGCTTTCAAAGTAAGCAAGTGTTAGTGTCTGATTTCTGCACTGCCTTCATTCTACTGCTAGTGCTGAATTAGAAGGCTATTGCCCATCCCTTCATTCCATCCAGAATCTCCTGGCAACAATATCCGTATCCAAATTGTTATCAAAACCCATAAGAACAGAACTGGACTTTTTCCAGATTTGAAGTTTTACATTTGCACTCTTATAAACACAGCTTTGTCAACTTTGACAGATGGGACAGAAAAAAAACCCGCCCCAGGAGATCGTATCTCCATTGCATGATTGTGGTCTACTCATTAAAGATAGCTAGATCTTAGCTACCCCTCTACAAGTCCAGTATTGCAACAAGGAAATAGATTTCTTGTTTCCTGCTAAATATAAACAAATATATCTGCTGTGAAAAAGTTGAAAGGCATTTCTGGAAGGTCTTTATACCTCCTCTTCTTCCAGCATGGCAGAAGGATGTGTGAAGTGGCAGGATGAACTTGGCATTTAGGTTACTGCATGCTATCTGGAAATCTTGTTTTGTATGCACATTTGAACTGTTTGTGTGGCTTTTGAGAGGTGCTTTTTGACAGTGAAGGACTTGTGTAAATAGAGACATCCTTAGGCTCTGTCTTTAACCTTTGTGCATAACTCCCAATGGCTTAACTGTGGTTTCTAGATGGCAGATGAAACAAAATCTCATCAGCGAATTGTTCTGTGCATGGTCTGTGACGCCATCACAATGTTTCCAAGTACAGCGGTACTTTCTGCAGGGGACAGTCTGAACACAGGAAGGGCGTATGAAGGCTATTGTTTTTCCATAGCGGAAGTTTCATGCCATAACTTCTGAATTCCTTTTTTACTTCAGCCTACAATCATTTGTGGTGCCCACACAAACAGGCCTAGAGAGTACTGTGTAATCTTCCATGGGATCAAATCCTAAATTCCACTAAGTCGTAGAAGAGTTCTGCTTCCTACATCGGCTTTGTGACTCACCATCAGGAGTTTGCCTTTGCCAGCTTTTCTGACTCTGCCACTCTTGCTTTCTTTAAGTATGAAAATAAGGGAAAACATAAGATCCCTTAAGAAGGTCTCTGCTTTTACTGTTTTATTCCTTCTCCCCAAGGAGAGAAAATTTTATACTGAAAATTGGGAGAACTGCTTTTAAATGCTTGTTAAGGCTACCTCACTGCATCTTCCAACATTGTTGTAAAGGGCATTAATAGACAAGCTTAGATGAATTTTTGAGTCAGTGAAATATATTTTCTAATGAAAGCAGTGACGGTGAGTGTGCTTAACTTGTTCCCTGTCTGACAAAATTCTAGACTGATTTTTCAATAGGATAATGAACAAAATACTCACGTGATTTTGTGTGCTATCTGCTCTAACATTTTTCACACGGGGTGCATTTTTTTATCATTCTGGTTGAGTTACTGTGGTACATTTTGAATGAATGGGCTGTTTCACTGATTCTGATGGGAACATTCTGTGTTTCTGTTGCAGGAATTGCTTACCTGGGAGGGGTCTGCAGTGCCAAGAGAAAGTGCGTTCTTGCTGAAGACAACGGTCTCAATCTGGCATTTACAATTGCACATGAACTTGGGCACAAGTAAGAACTTGTCCTTCTGTTTCTTTCTTTACTTATGCCACTGTAGCATACTTTTCTTTAAAGCCATACAAGTGAAATTACTAGTGTGGCATGTTTGTTACGATTTCATAAATCTAGCAGATAGATAAAAACTTAATTTTTAGGAGACTTATGTAAACACTTATTTCAGCACACATAAATCTTTCTATTTGATCTTCCCCTATTTTCCACTCTATGTTTTGATTTTGAGTAGCACAAAGAGTCCTCATTCTCTTCAACGATTGATGAAATTGATTGATTGATTGATGAAAGTAGTTAAGAGACAAATTTTGTTTATATTGTAGAATAGGTCCACATAAACGACATCAGCTTCAAAATCTTTACACTTGCTAAATTCTTGCTGAAGTTCACATGTCTATGTCAAGGATTTTAATAGTTAAATACTTTGGTAATGGTTTCATCTCTGCATGTGAAGTAATCTACTGTGGCTGAAATTGTAAGCATCAGTGTTTTGGAAATGCACTTAAGCAGTATTTGATGAACAGAAAGAAATTATATACCTTGATTGATCTGCTCAGTCAAGCTAACTAACACACTTTGAACACTACGGGGAAAAAAGCAAAGAACAATATAATTCCTAGTCAGACAGAAATTTGCAGAATAAGATTACAGAGTACTTTCTGCAGGTGACTTTGAAAACTTTTTTAAAGCCCCCTGTAAATATCCCGCGGACTGAGGAAAACAAAATTGACTGGAGGAATCACCTGCATCACCTTAGTGCAGTTAATGAGTTAATGCAAAGGTCAGCATCCAGGTCCACTGCTTTCCAGGCTAAGCGTAATATCCACTTACTCATAATGTTTATGAGCTTTTTCCCTTTCCATTGACATCACTCTGGTTGCACTGCGTCACAGTTAGACTGTGTAAGGTATAGAACTAGAGCAGGGACAAATATATACAGGGGCAAGGGCTGTACCTATGGGATTTTCAGTACTCCTTCCTTTGGACTCTTGGATGGAAGGTGGGAAATCCCACCATTGTTCCTTTAGTAAGAAGTTGTGCATAAGTTTTGTCTGCACCCTCTGGAATCCTACACTTTATGTGTCTGCTGTGTCTTCCTTTCCTACAGTAACAAGTATTTGACAGTTAAGTCAGAGCCAGTATGTTGTGTTCAGATTCTGGCCAATCTCATTCCATGACAAATAATTATTTTATGGCAATATATTTCAAAGTTGCATGGAGGATATTTAGATTGCTACCAAAAATGACAAGATGAAAATATATCTCCTGTTCACCCTCCAGTGACACCAAAGGCAGCTGAGCCAAACCGAGGGTGGTTTCAACAGAAATGAAGGACATTTGGTTTTGGTTTTATTTAAATTGCATGCCAAGATGTTAAACTGAGCCTAAACTTAATAACAAATTAACCTGAGGGTAATGTTAAGGGGAATTCAGCACTCATCTTTGGATGGGCCAAGAGCAAGAGGGAAAAATACTTGAGCTACAGAAAATCCAGCTGTGTAAAAGAGTGAGACTTGTCTGCCTTTGTGTTTGCCAAATTTCTCAGCAGAGCTGTCAAGCTTCCTTGTAATAATGCCTTGCAAAAAATCTGCAACATAAATAGGGGATGTAATGCTTTGGGATACAGCTCTCCATCTGTGCCGAAAATAGCAAACGCCATTTTCTTTTCGGAGTGCAGTTTTGGTGGTAAGACCATAATGTCCTTTCTTTTCTGGTTTTCTTTCCTTGCCTCTATCTTGGTAACCTATTTTGAGAGTTGGGTATGAGATGTCTAAAGGAGTTAATAAAGCATGGCTTGGGTTCATTACCTTGGAGGACTTGGACAGTGGGTGTGCTATTGTGCAGGGAATCTTCTGCTTCAGGAGAGTCTTAGATCCTGTTGTGGGGAGAGATGGAGAGCTTAAATGATAATTACAGTTGAAGGAGGACAAAAGGCAAAGGAGACTGCATTTTCTAACGAAGCTGCCTCATGAGCCATTTTACTGAGAGCAGAGAGACTAGAACAGGCTCAGGCAAAAGGGACTGGGAAGAGTACTTGGGTACTGGAGAGGTGTGGAGGGTCTGTAAGAGCCAGCCTAGGGACCTAAAGTGTCTGGGTCCGGGGGAGGTAGCTTTCAGAAGACAGATGAACCAGGAAGGCTCCAACTGAAGCAGCCAGCTGGGTTAAGTTAGAGAAGCTGTTGGCACGATTCTGCTGCCACAGGTGTTTTGGGGACATGTTCCAGGTTAGCTTGTTTGACAATGAGTTGCAATTCTCTATCACACACTGGAGCAAGCCCTCCAGCCCTTCTGCCCCCTCTTCCCTTGTTTAAGCCCAGCCATAAGCATGCATAATCAAACCCTAGCATGCCAAATACAAACAAAGGGGGGGAAATGCCAACTCTCTGTCACCACCCAACCTGAGCATCAAAAACATCCCCCTATACTGTCATCCACCAGTGGTCTTGTTACTTATTTCAAAATCTGGTCAATTTGCTGGTGCCCTTCTGGCCTTGAAGTCAACAGGAGTCTTTTCATTGACCTTAATAGGTATCAGGCCTCTCCTTATTCTCCTGTTTTTGAACTGCAACAGGATGCTCTGAGCAGTCCTGTTTCAGCATGTCTTCTGCAAACAGGATTGTTTGCAGACTTTACCTACAAACTATAGTTTTTAAGTGAAAAAGGAAACGCATTGCAGAGACAGACAAAGAAGCTCACATGAGCTTCAGGTTCAAAAGTGAGAACCGAGGAAAACTAAGTGCAAGTTTCTTAATGGAAATAAAAAAATCCAATCAGATCTCACATCCATATTGGCAAAAATATAAATTTTGGAGAGCCATAATTGTGAGCTTTATTGAAGGCTGATTTCCTTTATGAGTGTAGAAAAGCTGAGATTTGTTACTTTTGCCCTAAGACTAACAAATGTCAGTGGAGATCACAAGCCCAATTTGGCATTCACAGATACTTTCTGATGTAGACTTTGGAAAAAGTGAATGGATTACTAATTTATGTGTCAGATTCCTAATCTGCCACTAATGTCATTTGGACTCACTGCAAAAAAACATTATTACAAACAGCTGCACTGTGAAAACATGGAGACATCATTAAATAGGTCTGTTAGGGTGAGGCTTAACCGCACCTTATAGGGTGAGGTTAGAGTTCATCTTCAGCGTTCACCTATAGAGTCGTTGTTGCTTGAGGATGGGGTGAGTGATATAACTTTTTAGTGTTTGTTGTATTTATATCTTCAAATCTGGAGCAATAATTTTGGTCCATGGACACAAAGGGAGCATCCATTTGTATTTAGACACAATTTTTCCTTCAGAGAGTCCAAGAGAAGAATTTTGCTGTTACAAAAAAGTAACAGGCAGGGTAGAGACAACTAAATGTGTGATGGGGCTGCAAATCATAAACTTCTTACCACACGACAGGACCCTCAGCAAGTCTTGTTCCTTCGTTTAGCATGATCAATAGTAGATGTCTTTCAAAATAACACACTTTAATGTAACCACAGTTATTTGGTTTTCATCCAAGGATTGCTGGGTGGAGTACTGTGTTCTGATCTACACAAAAGGAAAGACACAGAGATCACAGCGGTCCCCGAAGTCTTAAAAAGTATAAGTCCAAGGTCTTCATATTATAAACAGCTTAATATGCTGAACACTTTCTTACTCTCATGTTTCCTCAACTGGCAGGGCAACTCCATCAGTAAGAGCTTGAAAATGCCCTGCTGTTGTCAATGGGATCCTGAATGGTGATTCCCTCCTCCTCCATGAACTGCACCAGTGAGAACTTGAGCTGAGATTCATACCCCAAAGACTACCCTGAACAACTGTAACTTACTAGAAAAATAGTGCTACTTCCCCCTCCCCTGGTTCTCTTTTTGCCTACAGCAGTGACATTGTTACAATTTTCAAGTAATTCTCCAAAGAAAAAGGCAAATAATTTTTTTAAACAAAAGCTGGGATTCATCCTTATATCCGTTATCCCCTCAATGAAGTGAGTGGGCTGTTGCCAGTAGTTTTTCAGGACAACAATGCCAGCTTTGTTGCCATTCCTGTTTCTTTCAACAGCCTTGGCTTTCCTGTTGTGGAATGGGGGGCAGACTTGGGTGAGGAGGGAAGATTCCCATTCATGAGCTAGCGGAACCTGGCACTGCCTAGTTGGTGAGAGAATAGCCGGAGGTGGTATGGCTAGAAGCCACGCTGTGTCAGATGCCCTTAAGAAAGTGAATCAAAATCAACCGACAATAAGCAAAATGCAGTCCCTTGCCAACAGTCTGAAACCGCAAGGCCTCAAACTTGAAGCTGAAACAGATGAGGACAAAAATGAGTCCAAAGGTAAAAAGCCTATAGTGCACAAACCAAACAGCTCTAGATTTGGAATCAGACAAGAGAAGAGTTTAAAACTGGCAGGTTTCTGTCCAGTATGATTATTTGCTTTAGATGTTAAGTATTGATAAATGTAGCTTCTTAAAATTACTTTAGAGTACATAAATATTTGCTGCATAATTAAATATGGCCTTTGTGGTGTGTCTCAAGCAATAGTGGTATTGCAGGTAAAGGAAAAGCACTCTCTAGATGTTGCCTTTGTGGCCTAATATTTATGCTAATAGATGTGTGAATAAACTTACCTCCCTGATCTGTCTAGTGCAGCACCCAGCAGAGAGAGTCTGTCATGCAAACAGTTGTAAGGCAAAATGAAAATATTGCAGGCTGGAGGGGAAAGTGTCTTGAGCAGATCCAAAAGGTACAGAATAATGCCCTGAAGTAAGTGACAACTTACACTGGCAATGCCAGGTAGGTCAGTGTGGTGCAGGCATATAAGCTTAATTCCTAAGAACCAAACAGGAAATTAACAGTCCCCTTTCTCCTGCACCCTGCAATGTATAAAGATTTGGTCAGAATGCATTTTAAAAATGAAAAGTTTCACATGGAAGCGGAGGACCACAGTAGTAAATGGGACCCAGATCTGAGCATTCAGGTAGTGCTGCAGAGTGCCCACTGTGCTAATGTAAAACTGCTTTTTTTTCTTAAGCAGTCTGTTTTGTGATTCCAGTGGAATCATAGTGGTCTGCAAGAGGAGTGGTTCTGGAAATGATATAAAAATGGAGGGACCTTTGCTACAAATTCTCTCGTTTTACCCTGGGATTATAACATTTAGGTGCAGGATGTGGGAGCTAAGAAGCTGGTTTTTTAAAAAAAAAAAAGTAACAACCCTCTCTTTTTTAGAGCAGCTCACCATAGTCTAGCCTTGAATGCATGGCTCTACCAATGTAGGCAGCTGAGTGTAGTTTCTATGCTGGCTGACTTTAAACATTAACCCTATTTTTCAAAAAAGCTCCCACCTGTGCTGCTTCTTCTGTTCAGTGTTGCTCTTTTGACCATCTGCATTTTAGTGATGGCAAATACAAGGATTTCTTTACAGCATTTGTGAAGAGCTGGTTTTCGGAAGTGTAAGCAAAGCAACCAGTAGGTGAGTGTTAAGGTGCTGACAGCGAGATCGGTCAAGAAAAGAAGGCAGACCTTGCAACTGCTGTTTGAAGTGTAGCAGAGGCAAGAGTTAGTCCCACCTTTACCAGGCAGGATCTGATTTCTGTGAAACATTTTCTTCATTGCTATTGCAAAAGTACACCAATTAATGGCCTGGAAGCAATTCCCAGATTACTTCTTACCTCCCAAAAGCATTAAAACCAACTTTACTAAAGCTGCAGAATCAAACATGTAGAAGCACCAAAGTTTCAGGGTTATCTGGACAGCTTCAATTTCAATTTTAACTCTAATCCCTCTGTCCCTCAAATGAGGCTAAACTTCTATAAACAAGGTAGTATTTCATCATGTAGTTAAAGATCCTAACTTAACACATGCTCACACACATCTTATTCACTCCTGTGCATGGATGTTTTACTAGAGAGAGACCTTGCAAAGAGGTGCCCATCTTGTGGGCCTGTAGGGTAGTGTCCAGCTATGTGATGGCTCAGGGTGCAGCCTGTGACTGACAGGATCTGTCTTGTAACTGGATAAACCTCTCCAGTGGCACTGCTGGCAGTTTGGATGTAGATTCTATCTTGTGGTGGAGAGCTATGGCACAGTTCCCTCCATGCTTTTGTCAAAATGCTGTGTGGCTTTTTTGACCATGCTGCAAAAGACAATGTGTTGGAACTCCCATGTCTGCATTTGGAGGGGTTGAGAATCAAGGTCAGTTGGATCTCGAGGAGGACTGGAGCCAGAGGCAATTCCATGCAAGCTTTACTCTAGCAAGCTCAGCTACTAGTCACTGTGTTGCTGCAGCAAGACTTGCTGAGTAGCTGGGTAGTTTGATACAGGCAGTTACTGCCGCAGCTATATTCTACTAGTGCCAGCACTGTCCATTTTAAATCTCACAGGAGCATGTCACTGTTCCAGTGTATTGCAGTCTCAGGGTTACTGGGAATGACTGGCTGCCATGTAGACATACCCTGAGGCTGGCCAAAAATGCTGGCAACAGTCCGTACCCACCCTGGAGTTGCTAATTTTATTTTCTGCCATTTGTGTTGTAAATCTGTTGTGGAATGTCTCTCTCTGTTCCCAGGCTCCCTTTTCTTGTTCCCCTCCTCCCAGGTTTCATTCTTCTTCCACCGATAATTGCAAGCACATTTTCACAGTTAAGTTGCCCTTCTCTGTACAACTCCAAAAGGACATAATGCAACAATGTCATATATACATTAAAATCAGTATGATCTAGTCAAAGCAGTTATTTAATATCATATTCTGGTTTTGAGAGAGAACTAGGTATAGCCTAAAGTTTCAGGACATGCTTCTTCCACTTTTGGTAATACACTGAAGGATCTGTTTTAGACCAAAAAAGAAAAAGTACCTAAGTAGCTTGATATTATTAGCTTGATAATAGCTTTCTGAAAACTGTCCTAAGTTAGTCAAAAGGAAGCAGAGATCAAAGGCAGATATACATCTAAACATATGTAAATAAGAAAAATCAGTGTAGACTGCAAGCATGGATGGTTTGGCCTGAGGAAGAGGTAGTGATGGAGCACCACTGAACAAAAGGTTTGTTTGCCCAACATAATACAGTACATGATACCTGAGTAAGTTAATTCGAATCCCAGAAGTAAAACATTGCTGTTGTATTAATCTTGTCTGGGCAAGTTGGTTTTGCAATGACAGTAGGATATCACATAGGGGAAAATCACACAGAGGTAAAGAAGATTGGGAAGGAAAAATGGAGAGGTTCGAGTAGTATCATGTGCCAGACTTTGGATAATAGGCCTGTTTTTTCAGATGGGTCTTTTAGTTTTATGTAAAACTGCAAGATATTTACAGGTTACTGTTACAGTTACTGAACCTGCTAATCGTAGCGTGGCGGTGGGGTACTTTCCCTCTTTCTCAGCCTTGTATCTTTCAAGTTGGATAGTTTATTTACAGTATTGGAGTGTGACTACATTGGAACTGGGCGTGGGAATGTCTACCTCCCATTGCTTTCTGGACTATTGTGGCAAGCATTAGTGTGGTTCTGGGCAAGGGTTTCTATGGTTTTACTCTATGCTTTGTGAAGGATGTCTGTGTAATCCCTAGTGAAGCAACATTCTCTTGCAGTCTCTCTAATTTCTTTGTTTTTGACCATCTTGTACAGCTTTAGTTAACATAATAAAACTGCACCAAGCAGGCAAATGACAATCATTTAGAAACTCCCAGACAACACAATTTTCGTTTAATCAATAGCTTTGTGGCTTTGCCAGCCATGTCTTTCTTTTTGAAGACTTATTCTGCTGAGTAAGCCAAGGCCATGTTAAATAGCTGAACCATAATGATTTGGCAAATCTTGCGTATGCTTCTTGCTACAAGGGTTCTGGTTTCATACTTCATTGGCTTTGCTGGCAATAGCCTTGTGCACCCAGTGACCCAAAACACAGGGACAGTAAAAGTCCCCATTGTGCAACCTCTACAGTACACACCAACACAGGAAACATTAGGTTTGCAAGTGCCATTTACCAAATAATCATTTGCTTTAATACAAGGGCAGTGATCTAGCCGAAATATTTACTTTTCCATTAGCAGTTGGGTTCCAATAGTCTGTAACCCATGCTGTCTGCCTGGCCTGCTGAGTTCAGCAGGTTCCAGGTGAAAATGACTGCAGAGCTGGGGAAGGTGATAAATCCCAGACTGTCACTTGGAAAAGCTTTTGGTAGTAACTCAGCAGCAGCAATGCCAGTGGAAAAGTTGTTGCCTCTAGAAATGTGGTTCCCTTTACTGTTATGTCAGTGGAAGGCTGCACTGTAGTGGAACAAGGTTGTTGGCTGCCTTTTGGCCAGCAGGTGTGTGGGGAATAAAATTCAGCAAAAAGTTTACTAGACAAACTAAATAAACAGGTGGTCTTTGTTCTTATAGATCCCTTCCCATTTGCAAAATCCTCCCTACATCAGATGCTGGGCCTCTTTCCATGGTGGGATCCAACCAGCAGGGAGTTTTGTCATCTGTGTCTTTACTTGAACCCCAGTTTCCAAAAAAGAGAAGAATATCCTACAGTATTCTTAGTTTTCTGCTTTTGTTCATCTTTAGGTAAAACAAATCAAAGCAAAAGGAGTCTGATCATAATGCTATATTCTCACTTGCTTGAAAAGTTTCCTTTCTACTGGGCTCTAATTAGCTTAGGGTGTTAAGCCTTAAAAATAAGTGCACTGAGACACTCATTTTGTATACCAGATCTTATCCTCATATAGGACAGTTTGACCTTTCAGAAATTACTGATGTCTGCCCTCTGGCAGCTGCTG
This sequence comes from Falco biarmicus, assembly GCF_023638135.1. Classification (NCBI taxonomy): domain Eukaryota; kingdom Metazoa; phylum Chordata; class Aves; order Falconiformes; family Falconidae; genus Falco; species Falco biarmicus. The sequence continues at coordinate 66,458,605 of NC_079294.1, read as the reverse complement.
TCACGTGCCAGTGAGTCCAAAGCCTGCCTGTCTCTTCCACCTGCCACCAGCTGGGCTCCCTTCCTACCACCCTGCTGTTTGCTGGCATCACTCTGGAGATAGCTAATGAAGTGGCAGGTTTCTAATCTAGTGTTTTCAATATAACTTTTAATTATACACCGTAAAACTAGACAGGATAAAGAAATGCTCCCTAGAAACAGTTTGCTTCTTAGTTTAGGTAGTCTTTATATTAAGGAAAAGTATTTTTCCTTCAAAACAAAAGCACAGCTTCCTTTCTTCCTCTGGAAAACACAACCGCTAGCACCTTTCAATGGGTGAATTCTTTCCTGTCTAGTGCCTCCTTTATCTCAAGTAAAGCTTTTTGCAATGTAACATGGGATAGTTTTAGTCCAAGAGGGCATAACTCTTCCCTAGTACTCATCACGAGGCACCATGGTCATCAATGGACAAATTTTGATAAAATTGCAGATTGCTTTTCTTTGTAATTTCTCTGTAATTTGTCTTCACATTAACATTTCAAGCCAAAGTTATTCAAAGAAAGAGTCTCTTTTCAAGTTGCTTTTTACTTTCTTCATGTGGCATTCTTAGACAATATGAAAGCAAACTTGGCTTCATTAGCCTTGAGGTTTGTAGGCAGCCAGGCACACCCACTACCCAAAGAATTTCACTTCAGTATTGGTCTGAACATATAATTTCCAAATTGTTTTGATACCAAGCCATAATTTGCAACGTTCCTGTTTGGTATCAAGTCTCTCCCTGCTGATCAAATGAGTGAGACTAAGTGAGATAGTGTGCTCAGCTTTTAAAATCATTTATGAACAGCCAAGGCCAGATGGTTCTGGTATTATGAATTATTTTCCCAGCTGCAACATTATAAAAAATCCCAAGAGTTTAGGGAGCTGGTATATAGGAGGAGCATTATGGGAAACAAAGTTTCCATAAGGATGAAGAGCACTCATGAGTGATGGAAGTGGCTGTGACAAGGATACCACTGAAAATGCCATGTCCTTATAGCAAACATCTTCAGCTGAAGCATGTCTTCAGCTGAACTACTGCAGATTGATCCATTGCTAGATTATATCTGCAACTAATAGAACTGGATCATGCATCTCCTGTGCAACTTTTTTCTAGACAGATTGTGGTTTTTTTTATTTTTCCAAGCAAAAGAGACCACGCAGGTTTGTTACTGTCCACTACAGTCACCCGTCAATCATTGTAAGAGGGTCACATAGGATGGATTTCTTCTTGCACTGTGTCTGCAACCCACAGTGGTTGGCAACATAGACCATGAAAGAAGAATCAAAGAGGCTGAAAAATATTTCTGTGAAAAGGACTTCTGGTCCTCTGGAAACCATAAAGCGTATATCCACTGGCTTGTCTGGGGACGTCAGAAGGCTTGATGCTGGAAGAATTTATATATATTACAGTTACTTCACACCTTTTTTGTCTTTTGATGTTGGTCATCTCCTCATTATCACCTCCAGGAATGGAAAATTCATCTTCCAGCCTGGGGAAGGCAGCCAGCATTCCTGACTCCTACAGTGCATTCCCCAGGCTGCCCTGCTTCCCCCAGTGCTTGAAAGTGGGTGGCTTCCTGATGGGGTAGAGTGTGGGACAGTTGTGGTTACTTGGGTTGCACATATTTGGCAAATGTGCTCCGTCATTTCTCGCTTCTCCTTGCATTTCTTTTAAGGATGTCTTGTCTTGCATCTCTTCATTCAGGTTTGATGCTCCGTCATTAATGTAGTTGACTGGAGGCTTTCACTGGTTTCACAGGAGTTTTGGAAAAGTGCACTCAAGTGATTGCATGCAAGAGCTTCTCCTTAGGTTGCTAACGCTTTGAGTGACAGACCTGTCAGCCGTTCTTACTGAGCTTTTGTCTCTCTTCCCTAGTGGGTGGGAAATCCCACCCAGCTATCCCAGGGTTTTGTCTTTTTTCTACCCTACAATTTATATTCCCTTTTCATCTTCTGAGGAAATGCATGTCACATTTCCTGAGGTCTTGTTCCCATCCACTTCAGGCAGTGCTGAAAGCAAACAGCTTGTTACCCTTCAGCGTGTTACTTCTGTGATGCACCAGGGTGCTTTCTGCATACAAGGAGCTACAGATGGAGCACAGCAGCCTCTACTCACCAGAAAAAAGAAATGAGCAGTCTTTTCTCTGCCCACCACTGTTTCATTCATAGTCAGTGTGCACCTTCCGCAACAATTCTCTGTTTTCTGAAACCAGACTGAAGCAAGAGAGAGCATTTTTTATGTCCAAGAAGTGGATGAAATCTTCTGGAGGGCAAGGAGACAGCTTAGTGCATACATTTTTGTGGAGACGTTACCCTTTGGCCCTCAGGTAACTTTATTCTTGCTTTAGGGTCATAGCTCAGCTGTGACCATGACAGGCAGCCAGTGTCTCTTCATTGATAGCTTGAGAGAAGTGATTCCCTGTAAAGGGTCACTGATGCATGTTTTACAATGAGTGGTTTTTGATATATCTGTGTTCACCTTTTCCACAGGGATTGGACTGTTAAAGCAAGCCTTCACTCTTACCAATACTGCTGTGTCAGAAACCTGTTGTCTCTGCGTTGTTGCTGGCATGTATCAAAGCATGTGAAAGGGTTTAGAAGTGCTGAGCATCTGGTTGGATGATGTGGAGATAGGGTAGTGCTCTAGGGATGCGAAGGGGCCAGGAATCTACATTTGTGTGATGTTGAGGCCCACAGAGCCAAAAAAACAAAGGCTGGAATGGAAGCCATTGTGTGCTCTGATCACGAAAGATAGTGAAATTGTTACCATAAGCATAACTGTGCTGAGCTCCTGATCCTTTGGGAGGGTGTGAGGGCAGAGAAAGAGCATTTTTAGTCCTGGACAGTCATTCCCATGTGATGTTGGGCAGTAGTCATGTAACTGGATTCATTGCATGAGCCTTTCCCAAATCTCCATTGCCCGTGTAGGCTCAGGTGAGCCCCTGCTGCATCAGCACAATGAGTGGACTGCTGTGGCCACTTTTGAGTCCTTGTGCAGTGGGGGGGTGGGCTGTTGCAGCCATTACACACTCATCCCTGATAACTGAGCGTTGTAACTTAGTTAGGATTCTAAACAGGACAGGACCCCGCCGGTGCTGAGTTGGTACTGAATAGTTTACACTATGCTGTGTAATCCCAGTCCTTTCTGAATCTGAATGTGTATTGCTGGAGCTAGAGGTTGACAGCTCTCATGTTTAAATATTTGCATTAGATACTACATGGGACTTGGAAAGGTGTGAGCATTAAGGTCAGAAGGAGGAAGGGTGTTTTCCTGAGGTAATGCTACCTCTTCATTGCAGAGTTTCTGCAAAGTTTATTTGTACATATATTGATCATGTTTAGATTTTTCTAGGACTTTGTATTTGGTGGAGCACTCCTTTTTCTGCCACAAGGTACACCACTCCCCTTGCAGTCTCAGGACCTGCTGATTCTTACCAGAAACACTGAAGCTGTTTCCAGAAAAGGTTGCTATCCTGGGACCACATCCTACAAATTAGATACAGTGGAGACAGACCATCATGTTTGGTTGCATCGCACCTGGCTTCTTTCATCTTACTAAATATCTTGCAGTATGTCAAGCAATGCCTGCTCTGCTGTGAATCAGCCACTCTGCAAAAGAGGCAAGGATTTGGGAAAGAGAATCGCATGAGGAAATGTCTGCTGGAAAAAGTAGTCAATAGTGTGAGCATGGGATATTATTGCTGGGGAGAAGATCGTAAGATGATTCACCCTGCTCTTCATGGCCTTGGCCCAGCTTTGATCAAGTCATATAAAAGGACTGTCACAGTACCTGAAAGGAGGTTGTAGTGAGGTTAGTGTTGGTCTCTTCTCCCAAGTAACAGAAAAAAGAGGAAATGACTTCAAGTTGCGCCAGGGGAGATTTAAATTGGATATTAGGAAAAAATTCTTCACCGAAAGCGTTGTCAAGCATTGGAACAGGCTGCTCAGGGAGGCAGTTGAGTCACTGTCCCTGGAGGTATTTAAAAGATGTGTAGATGCGGTGTTTAAGGACATGGTTTAATGGTGGACTTGGCAGTGCTGGGTTAAACAGTTGGACTCAATGATCTTAAAGGTCTTTTCCAACCTAAAAGAGTCTATGATTCTGTGATGTCAGTGGGGTTTAGCCAGCTCTGTTACAGGTATCTAGGATCACGCGAGCAGCAAGCTTTTAGACGAAATGTTTGAGTGAGTAAAAGGCCACACTGCCTATTCTCGCCATGCCAGTCTCTCACGTGTGCTATCTGTCCCTTGCGGCACAAACTCATACTTGCTTCCTTCCAGATTCCATGGCAAAAGAACTAATTCTTTTTAAATGAAAACCATATCATAAAGAGCTGGATCTGTCATGCAGCTGAATAAACCACAGCTTTCCACACTGTTATTCACCATAGGCGTTCATGTGTTCTCACTCGCTGTTGTTGACTTCGTGGCTGTTTGATGAGTAGATAACCATATAAAATATCTGGTTACTTCATTATTGGAGAGTGACATAAACTTGGTTATGAAAACAAGAGTCCAGTAGTCATGGCTCCCTTTAAATGTCATCTCTCCTGATAAAAAAAACAACAATACTTCAGCACCCATCCTGAACACCCCTGTTCTGGATAATGTTATGTACACAATGACCATCTTTTTTTTCTTCAAATGCTTTAAATAGGGTCTTCTCCCTGTCTTCATCACAGCTTCCCAAAGTACCTCCTGACAGCTTCTGAAAGAGTCAAGTTATATTTAAGCAACTGCATTTACATGTTTGAAAAGCGCAAGGTGAAAAAGCCTGTTTTCCATTAAGCGAACAGTCTTAGTGACCCTTGTTTTTGTAAGAATGTTACGCAAGCTGTTTCGTTGCCTCCTCCCCAGCTCAGCTCACCTCAGTGTTTCCTCAGCATTTGTTAGTTTGCCCTCCATCCAAGCCTCACTTGGACTGCCTTCCGACCCTTCTGGCTGTCTCTGCCTCTCTTCGGTTGCTTTGCAAATGCATCACCTTCCTAAATCACTCTTAAACTTACTGTCCTCATTTTGCACTGCAGCTCCTATTAAATTTCCAGCTCTAATGAGCAACCCCATTTAACTTCTGCCTCCGTTATGCCTTTATTCTCAACTAGTTGGAAACCTCGTAACTTGCAAGATATCAGCATTTTATATTGAAATGTTAAACATGTTGAACCAGTTCAGAAGTAGGCATCTTTCCAGTGATGCAGCTTCAATTTCAAATGTTAATAAAAATTCCTAACATTGAACTCGATTTGGGACTGGACGGCTCACAGGCTTGATTGTGTGATATACTGTCTCCCGCTTCTAAGTTGCTGGTTCAAATCCAGCCCAAGACAGTAGCTGCTGAGAACTGTTGATGTATGTTCTCTGCTTAGTGACCTATAGTGATTTGAGTTTAATGGCCATGTTTAATGTTCTCAGCTGTCAGCCATGCACCCTGTATAACCTCCTTCCACACCAGCATCTTCCTCTGTGATTGAGATTGGATGAACTATAGAGACAGGACTCCCTTCTCAACCATTCATTGAGACCCAATAGGAAGTGGGAAGGGGGAGAAATTTTGTCCTTCAGTTATGTCCTTCATATGGATAAACAGATGACGTTTGTGCCCACAGCATGTCTAAATAGCAGGCTTTCCATGGGGTACTGTCATCCTGCCCACACTGAAGTGCCAGAGCAGATAAATTACAGCTCCCCTTCTTCCTTCCCTCTCACTCTATGCAAGGATGTTGCCCAGTCCGCCATCTCTTTGCATTTATATTTCTCCAGTGGGGTTTAGAAAGAGATCTTGTGCTAAATCCTGGCTTTGCAGTTCATACTAGATTACCTCTGGGTGAGTCATGGCAAGCTAGGTCACAAGGAATGACTGTTTTCATATGCTACTGTGAAAATGCAATTCCTGGTACTGTGTATAGCTCTTAGCAATTCACTGTTGCCTTGCAGAAACAAAGCCTTTTAGAGAACAGCTGCAAGCTAAGGCATCTGTTACAAACACAGGTAGAAAAAACATGTTTTCCAGCAAACAAAGATCAGTCAGGAATGTAAAAACCTTAGTGGCCCCGCTGAGCTTTACACTTGGAGCAAGAGATACTGCTACCTTCTCCTGTCCCCCTCTGTTTTTGTGACATTACTGTAGTGCCCTTTGCTCAGTTCTTTGAGTCCACGTTGTTCTGCAGGCAAGTGGCCCTAAAGGAGCTCATCCTTTTTAAAGTCTTGCTGGGCTTCCACAGTTGCAGCCATTTGTGGGTTGGTTCTTCAGGAAGAGAAAGGGTCTCCCTTTGATGTCCTTCTCTGTAGAAGTGAGAGACAGACCACTGTCATCATTTCCTTCTTGGTAGCTGGACAGCCTCACTGTCCTTTGGAGAAATGGTGTCTTTGAGGTTAGTGCCAGTTGTGTGGAGAGCAATCAATTGTGTGTCATGCAGAAGTTTAATAGGCAGCTGGGGTGACAGCCAGGTTGCCTTGGGTAGCATTGCTAGTCCTCACTGTCACTTGTTTCTAAAGTAAACCAGCATCTGACTCACCCTGAATTATTTGCAGACAAATGGAATGGTTTGGCTTTCACAGGGATGTTACGGAGAAACTCCTAGTAACAGCCGGCTGAAGGGTTTATTTGAAACGGAGGGATTGTAGCAGCTCATGGTGTTTCCACTTCTGGGTGTGTTTTTTTCAGGCTTTCCTTCTTCATAATTCTTTCTTACACTTGCTACCCTCTTTCTGCCTTTTTCTGAAGAAAAGCTCTTCTTTTACTGCTGATGGTATTTTCTATCAAACTTGCCTCTTGCCCCTACTTCATAATTTCTCCTCATCAGAGCGGGAGTGGGTGATAATAATTCTGAGGATTTCTCAAGTGGTCTATTACCAGCCACAAAGTTGCAGCTATTGAAAAAATTTAAAGCATCTCCTAAATCAGTTTCCCTCAGCCCTTGGCACTATCCTTTAACTTGGATTTGGGGCTTTTAATAGGAAACCTGTTGAGAATCATCAGTGGTTCTATGAAGATTTGTGTACATGACCTTGAGAACTTGGAGGTGCAATGCACAGTGCACTGAAGGCAGTAGGAGCCTTTCCACAGGCTTTGGTGCACGTTGGCTCGGGCTTTTAAAGAATAACAGGAAACACTGGAAAACGCACCAAGGATAAACAGAGCAGTTTAGTTGCATTAACTGTCTAGGGGAGAAGCTCCACTAATGACTGAAATAAACAAAGCAAGTGCATTTATTTAGCATTGCTTGGGAAAACAAATGGCTCTTAATTGCATAATTTAGCAAAAAATGCTAAAAAGGGTTACACAAGAAACTGGCCAGCTCAGGCCCAGAGTGTAATTCTGGCATCCTTACCCAGTTCTGATTGCTGCATAGACTCTGACGGAGAATAGTGTCCTGGAAAGGAGCACAGACTTCAGAGAGGCCAGGGCTTTGAGAGATTGCATACTACTTTTTATTCATATCAATGCTACTTTAAAGTTCCATTCTACAAAAAACAGCATCAAAGAGATCTGTTGTTGCTGCCTCCCTGTGAATCCTCATAAAATTTGTCTTGCTGTGATTATGTTAACAGTCAGAAATCAAACTGGTCAGGCAGCTTGTTTCTGGACTCATGTATGATAAGCAACAATGAATATGCTGCAGGACTCTTTTGGTGATGCCTTAGTGTCTTTGACTGATAACCAATGCATTATTTATTTTAGAAAAGAAGCTGGAGTGTGAAACCAGTGTCCCATTGTGCTTACTCTGAATAAACATAGAATGAAAGGAGTTTAAGAGCTGACAATCTTAAGCTGTTCTTACTTGCCTTTGTGGAATCTCACTGTCTTCAGGAGGAGAATGTGATGAACTGAAGGCTGAAATTTACCCTGTTTAGAATGGAGCTAGTGACTGTGGTAGTAACAGCGTAAAGGGAAATCGAGCCTTACTCATCTGTAATGGCTCTGCTGGCTTTGCAGTGTAAAGGGTAACACGGAGCATGTGTTTGTTGCTCCTAATAAAATGGACAGTTATGATTCGGAGAGCACAGGGGGCAGTGGATTTGCAGGGTAACGTGTTGCCTTCGGAGGCGTGGCAACCTGGTTCAGGAACGGCACGGCGACCAACCCCAGGCCGCTCGGGCCATCAGCTCACAGACACCAACGTGACGGATGGCAAATGGTGTTTATTGATAAGTGGCGTGGCATTATATAGCTTGGGTTTACAACGTCACTTCCGTCTGCTTACGTCATAAGCTAAACGCTATTGGCTATCTGGAGAGGGGCTCTATATTTCCGTACAGCGCGACATCTTCCGGCCGCCAAGCCCTAACTACCTACAGTAACATAGTGCCATTTTGACATTCCTACTTCTAATCTAAAAGCCATTCTTACGGGCTCTTTTTTCAAGATCTGTTCTTGTAAGAATAGAACTCCTTCCTAAAGCAAAATATTTCAAGGGACTGATTATCTGCTTCTAATTCCATGTGAACTCCTGAATAGCAGGTAAGATTAGATGATCACAAAGAAAATGAAAAATACTGAATCAGCACTTGCACTGCTGTTTAGTACAAACACATAATGCTCTGTCCGATTTATTTCTGTTAAAAGGACGGGGACTATTCATTAGTGAAAAGAATCAGCATGGCATTACATTTACTATGTGTTTAGGAAAAACTGATCCCTTTGATGTAGCTGGAGACCCTTGAACTTCAGAAAAGACTGTGTTAGCATGCTAGGGTATGCCTTAGTCCTGCAGGTTATTTAATCCTTTCCTCAAGTGAGTCATTGTAAGGTAAAGTAGATGCTGGGGAAAGTTCTGCACTGCCAATTAAAACAGGCTCCAAAGGTGTTACTGGTTTCATTCTACCAGAAACTCATCACAGAGAGGCCAGTAGAGGTTGCCTATGTACCTTGAGGCCAGATCCCAAGCTAATATAAACCGGTATAGTTCTTTTGACTTAGCAGAGCTCCTTTGCTTTATACCAATAGCTCAGGCTCAATTCCTTTATGCTTAATTTTTTAAAAGAATTTCTGCTAAGAAATCAGGAATGATTCCAAAAGGTGTCAGTTTTCACACATGTAAGAATTGAATGGATTTTGGAAGAAGCCTGTAAATAACTCTGAGATGTGAGTTCTGACTGTCTTTATAAAGAATACATTCTACATGCCTCAAACACCCCTGCAAAGTCAAAGCTAAGTAATGAATGTTAGCCTCAGCATTTCTCCTAGGCAGATATCTTTCATTAGGTCAGGTTTAAAATAAAGGTAAAGGCAGGAATGTACTAATTAGTAACATTGCCCTTGTTTGCCAACAAAAAAACCCACTTTCAACAAATTTAACAAAGAATAAATGACATTAATCAGAAAGCTAAAGCATTTCTTAATGAACAGCTCTGGACCAAACACTAGCCTTTTCTGGAAGAGATAAAATCAGGGAGCCTAAAACACTTGGAAACTCAGGAAGATGGTTTGTTTTCACCCTTCTTAAGTGGAACAGCTGAAGTGCCGACCAGGAGGCTGTTCAGGAAGCTGCCAGAATGGGAGGGCTGCCAAGTCCCATCTCATAGAAGCCCTGACAGAGCAGAAACCCAAAGGACCCAACTTTGATTCTTAGCATTGTGGCAGTCACAGGGCAGGCAAGCTGAAAGAAACCTTGGAAACCTGCCTTGTTTCCATTAGAAAAGTTAACATGATTGTTGCATGCCCACAAGCCTTCTAAACTGGCATTTCTGGGCAAACTTTCCTCTGGAAGATTTCCAGCAAGCTTACATACCTTGCTTCATGGTACATAGCTCTTCCTTTCCTAACTTTTAGGAATGAGAACTTTAGACGGGCTTATTTGCATTGGAGGGATACTGCTGGAACTTTCTTCCTAGCATGTGAAGTTTTCTCTGTGTGTAGAAACAACATGGGTAAAATATTTGGAGTGAAATCCAGGCTCCATTGAAGTCAGTGGCAAAACTCCCATTCACTTCAGTGGAGCAGGAATTTCACTCTTTACTGTTTTGAAGTTAGAATTACTAATAGACTGTTAAATTATTCCTGCGTGCATCAAACAAAATGTGCTTGATGTTAATGTTTCTGCTGTGTTCAAAACCCGCAAAGGTTTAAAAACAAGAATAACTATGAACTTCTGAGTCTAAAAATTACGTTAAATGTAGTTTTGCTAGAAATAATAATGTCCCTGGAGATAAACCTAAAATAATAGACTCCACCATATAATCTTCACTTTAAGCTAAAAATAGCATAGATGGTGGTTTAATCTAAGCCGTAATTATCAAACTGCTGAAGCTGGTTTTGGTTCATTGCAACTAGAAATGTATGTCGTGTTTAGGTTTTGAACAGTTGAGTCCCGAAACAGGAGAGAAGCCAAGAGCATAGTCAGAAAGCAAACAGGAGCCTCTTATTTGTAGAGAAACAGCATGGATTAAAGAGTCCAACACCATATTTAAAGGGACTGCTCCTGGCTTGCTTAGTCCAGCCAGCTGGAGACCTAGTTAATTCCTATTAATCTGTGCTTTCAGCTCCAAAACTGGTGACTGATATTTTGCTAGAAAGCGACACTGGCCATACCAGGCACCTTTTGTCTGAAAGCCATTTTCCGTTTTCATGTTGGAATTGAAAGAATGTTAATGTTTCAAAATGTTATTATTCCATATGATTTTTAAATATGGTTTTAATGATAATTTCAACGTAGGATGGAAAACCCTTAACTCACTTTTGCTGCCAGGCAGCATGGTATGGTGGGGCCATGTGTACGACTGCCAGTCAAGGTCTTCTGACTTTTCACTGATGTAGCAGGTGAACCTGGTCACATGATTTATCCCTTCTTTGCCACCATGAAGGGTGTTCACAAGGGTTTACCTCCAGCAGAGGAGTCTTGCCTTCATATAGTGGCAACAGAGTTTTATCCTGAATAGTGATTTACTGTAGCAGCCCGATGGCAGACTCCACTAATGATAGGAAGGTCCTGAGTGGGAAGTTGAATGGAGGTTAAAGTAATACTTTTCTATTTCTGAACGTTTTTTGAAATCCTCACTGAATGTGTTTGAATTCCTCCATGTATGTTTATACTACACAACCTGCTGTTTGTTTAGATGGGTTTTTTTGCTGAGCAGGTCACATTCTGTTCTTGCTGAGAGTGGCATGGGACAGTCTCAGTGCTTGTTTGGACAGTGCTTGCAGAAATGAGGGCTTGATTCTGCCTCAGGCTCCTATCTCAGCATTGCTGTTACAGAGCCATAGACTAGTCTAGGTTGGAAGGGCCACCGGAGGTCACCTGATCCAACCCACTGCTGAGAGTAGGATCAGCTTCAAAGTTAAGATAAGAGAGAGATTGTACAATACAACAAATTTTGAGAAATGTTTTTCCTAGCAGTAGAGTTGTTCCAAATTCACACTGACACAACAAAATCGGCCCATCTCTGTTATCAATTTGGTGACTGTTCTCTCAGTATGATTATAAGGACCATATCCTTATATAAATAACCATATTTGGGAAAGCAGTACAAAATTTTCAATAAATATTAGCTTTCATATTCTAGCAGATATCCTTCGGCTGTGCTACATCACTTCTCCAGGTTCACTTCTCATGAACCCTTTAATAGTTATATTTCCTGGTAGGAAAGCTTCCATAAGAAGCACATTTAAATGTTTCAAACACAAATGCTAAAACATTTGTGAAATTAAGTCAGTGGGATAAATGAAAGGAACCTATATTTTGTTCCTGAAAATAAACTGCCCGGAACAGTAAGTGAATGATTCTGTGTTATATGTACAGCCTGGTTTTGTCTTTTTAATTGCTAAGGGTGTCATTACTAAGTCCAATGGGAAATGAGAAACCCACATCATAACTTGATAGCTTTTTTTGTCTTGTTTTGTTTTAATCAAACAGCATGGGAATGAGCCATGATGATGATCATCAACCCTGTGCAGGGAGGTCTCATATTATGTCTGGAGAATGGGTGAAGGGCAGGAACCCAAGTGACCTTTCCTGGTCTTCATGCAGCCGCGATGACCTTGAAAACTTCCTAAAGTAAGGATTGTACTGATTATCAAAAATCCTATCAGGCAAGAATCCAATGTGTTGTATGAAAGTGAAAGTCTAAATAATTTTCCTTAAAAAAGTGTGTGCATGTGTCATTAGCGTGTGAAACTTTGAATCTGTCTCCATTACAGGAGCCACTTTGGAACAGGTTTGCAGAGAGGCAGAAGAATTATGTGCAGCTGTCAATGTACTGATAGCTTCTTAAAAACAATCCCAGATCACCTTCATTTTACAAAAAATACCCTTCATGTTTGCAATGACAGAAATCTATGTGCAGATGGCCTGAAAAAATCTGTGCTGAAGGATGCTGCCAGCTTTGTGCTGTGGCTTTTACTGTCATTCTTGTTAATAAATAGCTTTTATTTTGTGGCAACTTTACTTTACCTGGAGGTGATTCTGGTGTGTTTTCTAACTCCTCAGTTAGTATTGGTCTTAAACACTTTACTATAAACTTCTTTCCCACTGCATCCGTATTTCAGTTCATCACATTCAGCAGTTCAGGAAGGATTTCTGTCCTGCTGCTTGTTAACTTTCATGTACTACAGCAAGCACTGAATTGTCTGAACTCAGTAATTGTGGTCTTAAACCTACAGTGCAGCTCTGTGACAAAGTGTCTGACACAGTGGCCAGTGCTTTTGTTGCTAGAAGTGGATTCAGCATGGAAAATTGCCCACTCTGGGGATTAGAGGTGGGAGAGAAAGGAAAATACTGAAAGAAAACAGGATATCTACTGTTACATTAAAGGCATGAAGTTGAAAAAGAAGTTGCCTCTGAACTCACTCTGGTCCCTGATAGAGGAGAGATGACAAATTGATATTCCGATTCATAAAAGAGTGTTGTGAAGGTAAAGGGAAGTATCTTTCCTTTATGTCTGTGATGGATAAGAAAAGAAGTCAAGGGCTTAAAATTCAGCTAAGGGGATTCAGGTGAGACATGGTAGAAGGCTGTTTCACATGAGGTCATCAGATTCCCTGTTAAAGAGAGGACAACAGCTTCTCTACAGCAGTGATGTAACACTCCAGGTCAAAGGCGCTTTCCCTTAAAGGCATATTTAATTCTTATACTCCCCAGGTCCAAGGTCAGCACCTGTTTGCTGGTAACAGACCCGCGAAGCCAATACGCGGTGCGGCTCCCTCACAAGCTACCTGGAATGCACTACAGTGCCGATGAACAGTGCCAGATACTTTTTGGGACCAATGCTACATTCTGTAAGAATATGGAGGTAAGAGGTTGTGGGGTGGACCTGGAACCAAGGTGGGAAGTGAAAATAAAGCTGTTAGGCACTGGGGAAGAAAAGGACTCTGTACCTAATGGGACAGCTGATATAAAATCAGTAGTCAAACTCCCATTGACCTTCGTGTCAACAGCACATTCTTATGCAGTCGTCCTCCTTCCCCTGCACTGAGTCTTGTTAATCTCCTAGAACAGGCCCAGAAAAACTTTTGTTGGTACTTTGTTGCCTTTTGACACTGTTTTGCTGAAGTACTCAGTAGAGATTGTTTTGCTGGAAGTTCAGCTGAGGTGAAAGTCTTCTCACAAGAGTGCTTGCCTACTTCCACAGTCAGCTTAGATGACTGTCTGGATCTTTCAGTAGACATCACCTTCAGACTGCTACAGTGTTCTTAGGAGCTGACTCTGCCAAGGAAATATTAATGACTTCTTGTTTGATGAAGCCAATTTAGAGATTTGTGCAGAGTTAGGCCACTTACTGTGTGTTTGCTAAGCAACATGATGTATAGTCAGGATTTGGCTGCAAAATGGCCTATGCCACATGGTTGGTTGGCAAAGTGAAAACATTGATTTTTGGTGTCTCTAGAAGTAGGTCATATTTGAGATGAGGCTGGCTGACCTGTCCTCTGGAATTTAGACAGCTACACTTTTCCTAAGGTCTTGCTCATAATTAGATGTCTTCATCCTGACCAGAGCTTTCCTGCATCCCGCTTTAGATAGGGACTGGAGAAATGCTTACTTCTAGTGTGGCCTTGGAGATATCCAGAAGAAAGTCATGAAGCACTGTGTCCTGTCACCAGCACCAGCTGGCAGCATTCTGTCCTATATAGACAGGCATGGAGCAGCCAGGTTTCTTGCTGTCATTAACTAGCTCTTTGTGTTTTTATTGTCACTTGTTCCCATTCTGAACAATCTTGGAATCTTAAATCGGTGTTAACAAAGAAAATAATAATCAATGATAACTGAGGTTTCTAAGTGCCAAATTAATAAAACTGTTGAACACATGCAAGTCCTGGGAACATGCTCTTAGTTTCACATTTGCTGTTTTATTTATTTTGGATTTGGAAACTAGCTAATGTAAAACAAAAAGAAAAGAATCTGGGTAGGCTGTATTTTCCAGCTCCATCAAGAAAATGCAGACCACCAGGACTACTGTACTGGAAGCAAAGTATTAGAATATAGGTCTGTAAAGAAAACCCCAGATCTACCCAGGATGATTCAAGTTCTTCCACTTGTGTGGGTGTCACCCAGCTTGACTGCTGTTGGAATAGATATTTGCTATTTCCCTTGTTGTGATAAAAAACATTCTGGATAGTCCGGTGCCTAATGAGAATGTCAGCCTAGTGGTAGGTGGTCAGCATTTCTCATGCAGAAATTGCATGTCCAGTCTGGAATCGCTTCAGGGACAAGTTGCTTGCCAGAATAGTAAGCCAACAGGCACTGTTCTTCTCTGTAAGATACAGAGAGCAGGTGTTTTTGTCTCCCAAGATTTTTCACCAGTCTTATTATTTGACATCTTTAGAACACAGTGAAAACTGTGCTCTTTTCCTCCATCACTGCTTCAGCATCTCCCAAAGAAGAGCGTATTTTGTGAGGACTTTAGTACTTTCTAATGAAAAGCCTTGTAGAACTTCAGCAGATTAAAAGCAATTTGCAATTACTTACTTAGAACTATTTTTCTGTTACAGATATGTGTCAAAAGTTAGCGTTCACACTGTGAAGCTTTGGGTCAATTATGTCGCACACCATTAATTTAAGTAAATATTTACATCCTGTTATGCTACTGTGAAGTGGCATTTGAAGGCAATGAAATTAAATTCTTTAAAGGAAATGATCAGCTTTAATTTTTAAACCTTCGAAGTTTGTGTTTTTTTCACCTTTGTGTTTCTCATGCCTCTGCTGCAGAATGCTTGTATTGTAAGTCTCAAAGCTGTCTACAAAAATATGAACAAAAAAAAATTGGCACTAGTCATTGGCATTAGCTGTAGAAATTATTGGCAAATACAGCTGTCTCCTCTTTTAGCCAATAGTAATGTGGTATTTTTAATTCAATAAAGTATTAAAAAAATTCAAATGTAAAAGTAATAAACATTTGACAGTAAATATTTGTTACAAAAAGGAAATAAACTTCAGGAAATGAGCCTGCTCGATCTTTTTATGATTACATGCGTCTACTGTCTATTTTCTTATTGAATAAAAGAGTTACATTATAACATTTCACTGGAGATAGTTGAGCTCCATAATTATATCAGGCAAACTAGATGAACTATATTTAAAAATGCCATGCAATTCAGTTGTAGAGCAAATTTCAGAGATTAGATGAATCCAAAATTTCAAAATTTTTGAGAAACTGCAGAAACTTTCTGTGCAGTAAGCTCTTTCCCTTAAAGGAATCAAAGCCCAAATTTTTAGAGGAATGTAATCTTTGCCTTCACAGAGAAATCAGGTACCTAAATGCTTGGCAGTGTCCGGACCTCAGACACTGCTCCAACTAGATATCTAGTCCATGAATATTCAACTTTATCTAGATATTTCAGATTGCATCTCCAAATTTTTTTCGTGTTTTTTTTTAATGATAACTCAGTTGTCCTAGTACAAGGTAGCAACTCCCAGAATTACAGCTTTGCCAAACCAGGTATCCTGCATCTCTTCCCCAGATTTGTAGAATAAAAATGAAAACCTGTGAGGTAGGCTCAGTTTTACATATACTGTACATCTTGATGTTAGTTTTTAATTTGCTTGGACACTGTGTTTACATTTTCCTATACTAAAATTTAAAAAATGAACTAGTTAACAGCATGAGTATATGATAACCAGCTTAATAATAGTCTGTTGTTATAATCTATGACCTCCAAGGTGTATAATTTAGGATCTGGTTCTGTAACATCAACGTTAGGTAAGATTTACTAGTGCATGTCACCCGTTCAAGGAGCTGTGGAATCGTGCTTTTAGGCTGGAGGCTTGTTAGGCAGGGAACAATCAATTTCCATTTATTTGAAAAGCACTGTTTCTATTATGATACTGTATGAATAATAACTGGCAAGATTACCAGCCAGCCCCTTGAGGGAATGCAAATCCATTCTGGTGCATGCTCTGCTTATACTTTTATTGATTTGAGATACATCCAGGTGGCTGGTTTTGGACTAACTTTAACCTGAGTATTAGATGGGTGAATCCTTGCTCATCACCAGGAAAGTAAATGTTTTCATGGCTCTGTGGAAGAATTAGTTTTGGTCTGAGGAACGGAATAAGAAAATAGAAGCTGGGCAGTTCTCAAGTGAGGTGATGTCCTTGTGATAATTAATATCTCGAGAACCTTCAGTAGTTCACCCTTCACATCTAAGTTAAGTAGTTTTCTCTGGTCATATGCAAAGGGATGAAAAGTGCTTTCACATGGTGCTTTCTGTTAATCTTTCCCATTGCAAATGTCTGATCAGTAAGAATGCTTATCTAGTAGGACATACAAATGTGCTTCTGCTATACCAGACATGCTGGTTTTAGGTGGAAGGCTATACAGTCATGTCCCTTGCAGTGCTAGAAGAGCTTCTGGCCCACCTAAGAGTGTGCACAGTGATCTTTATTTTAAGGGAGAAATAACAGAAATTGAATTGATGACTGTGTCATCCTCAAGCTCAGCAAAATCATGATACGAATTGCAGAAAAAACTAAACAGCAATGCATCTTTGACACGGTACAGTGCATTATCAGTGTACCCCCAACACAGAGATCTTTTGGGATTTGGGTTGCTAAATATTGGTATGAGCCCAGGGTTAACAGGCTAGGTTGTGCAAATTGCAGGAAATTCAACTTGTCTGACCTCTGTTCTTCAGATCCACGCTGCACTATGAATCAAGTATTGTGGATTCGTTTGACCCCTATGCAAGAGGACGCAAAAAGCTTCACTCTACTCAAGCAACAAAGGCTTCTGCAGAGAGCAGACTTTAACTCTTTGCTGTCCCCTTTATTTAGCAGTAAAGTCAGTAAGAGGAATAGCACATTTTACGCTGAGTATCTCACAGAGCAGATATTGTGTTTCTCCACCAGAAATACGTAAAATTGCATTGTTCATAACTTCACGTGAAAAGAAGTGGTTTGTTTAATCACAACCCTGGGTTTATTTTACAGACTGGCATGCCTATGAACAGAGGCTTTTGCACTGAAATTATCTTTATGGAAAAAATGTGAATTCTGTTGCTTGTATCCAGTGTTTGGCTTTTTGTTTTCCATGCCTTTTGGCTTATTTATTATTAACACATTTTTGTGGGTTTTTACATAACCATTATCTTTCAGAATTATATTGAGTCAAAGCTGTGCTTAGGCTAAAATGGCACGTGGAAAGAGATTAGCATCTTGCTACAAAGAGATTTTTTCTGAAATAGGGTCACTGTCAACTCAGATCTAACTAACAATGTGTATTTTGACATGACACTGGTTTTAGAAAAATTAAAACAGCTAGAATTGGCTCTACTGTTTTCTTCTTAAGTTCAGGTTGTTTTTTAACAAATATCGGTATCTCCTGGGATCGACAAGCTACAGAGCAGAAGCACAGAACAAGAGGGCAAAGCTGATTGTAAGCCAAGGGAAACTGGCTCTATTTCTGGGCTGAAATGGAAAAGGAGAGGAACGAAAAGCAAAGGGAGAGCAACAATTGTAATAATCAAATGGATTTTGTGCATCCCTTCGGTTTTCATATTTGATGGTATGGTGGTGAATATAATTAAGCAGCTGTGGGTCTCTCTGTGGTCTTGATCTTGCAAAGACACTGATAGAGTGGACTCTTGGACTCTGTGCATGGGAATCAATGGATCTCTGTTTTTTCTTTGCAGTGTCATTTGCAAGATCCAGACAATAATAGTAAGCCCTATTATTTAGTTATGTATAGAATATTTACAAGAACATGTTAATTAGATTGTGAGGTGGTTTATCCTGGAAATAATAGGTTGCATTGTCATTTTCCATACAACCAGGGACTTTGTCTACATAATTTTCCCTTATATACTTTAGCTTTTATGTAAATATTATAATAATAATCATCATCATAATGATAATAATAATCTGGAAGAGGATGGGTCTGGTTTTCTTGAGGCTTGCAGGGTAGAAGCCTGGCAATTCTAAAATAAAATGAGAAGATTTTCTTTTTTAGAAGTAAAGGTAACAATTTACTTAATTGCCATGCTATATTTTATAGTTTTCCTAATGTAGGTTGTTAAGATTCAGACTAATTTCATGTTGCCTGTTTCATATGAAACTGAAGTGTCCTATTTCACTGCTTCTGTATGTTGCAAAAAGACCTTTTTCTCTTTATTTTCAGTGGAAATACTTTTTGTTTAAGGGAGAGAAAGAATGAGAGAGAAGCAGAGTTCCTGCCTGGGCAGCACAGCCCAGTTTACAATTATTGGAATGCTTCAGAAATTTTTGTACGTGTTTCAGTTTGGAAGATGGTCAAAACACATTCTGGTGCAGTGGTTTAAAGAAAAATAAAAAGAGAGAGAGGGGAACCAAAATAAAATTATAAAAATACAGTGTGGAAATTTAAGAATATAAAAATAATAAACTCTTAAAAATAATACAGAGTGCCTATTAAGAATCAAGCACTTGAGCTTGGCAATTCTACGTTTCTTATTAAGACACAAGGGGAGGGAGAAAGAATTAGTGTAGCCTTGTGATGTGGCATCTACAGCTGAAGTCTGTACTAACGAAATTAGCCAAAATACAATTGAGTATCAGCCTGAAAATAGTGTATAACAAGTTTGAAGGGCATTCAGACCTCTCCCGTTGGCCTTCTGGGAACTTCCCATCTGCAAAACACTTCAAGAGAAAACTCCCATAATCTTCACAACCACATCTGAACAGTGTGTGTACATATCTCTATTTATTTTACTGTCCCTTTCTTCTTTCTTCCCATGGCCAAGAAACATTATCCGTGATTTCAGGCTTTTATTTCCCCTTATTTATATATATATATATATATTTTTAATGAACAACACTGCCTGTGTTTAAAAAAAAAAATCAATACTTTTCATATCCTACAATCAGGTGTTAAGGCTTGAGTTGTTCACTGGGAGTTACTGAGTGAGCATTACTCTCAGTGAAGACAATATGAGATGGAAGTGCAAGGTCAGAATTTTAGGCTCTGAGTTGCAGACACATCAGATAGGAGTGATCAGGTTGATTATGAAACTAGCCTGAAGCTCTTGCCCTACCTACATCGTGGACAGATATCTTCTCCTGAGCTAGATTACACCATGATACTGTGAAGTCATAGACCTTCTCTTGGTGGGATACGTTTAGTATGAACCACCGAGCAGAACCATATAACACATGGCACGTACAGTACGATGCTAATGTAACTGCCGTGGTTGTGACATAGTTGATTAGCTACAGCTCTTTTAAGCGTTCTGAGGTACAAATTGGTAATAAGTCCAAGTACAAAATTTCTAACGTTCAATTCAAAGGTGTAACTCTGTTCCAGTGCCTTGTACCACATGTCTCTTTCTTCCTCCAGGTTTGAAGAAACTGAAAAGATTAGTATTTAGCATAGGCTGCTTTGTCATAAAGTTAGTTTGTGGTCTCATTAATGCTGTCTTGCCAATCTCTTTCTTTTGACTATTACTTTAATTCCAGATATGTGAAAAAATGAAATAGAACTAGTGCTTTGCAAAGAAATATTTAAGATAGTGGAGAAGGCATTTAGTTTGTATTGAGAGCACTCTAGCAGAAACTGCTAGAACTAGAGACGATGTTTTTCCGTTTCATTGTTTGCTTCCCAATGTACAATTAAATTAGAAGTGTTTCTTTTGTTTTCTACTCGCTTGTGTCTTCTCTGGCAGTATTGGAGTCTTCCACTGCTTGTCTGGCTGGATCCATTCTTGTTTTTTGAACTCCGTGTGCCCAGCTTCATTACTGGCCCTTCACATTTGCATTTCTGTGCAGTGTCCATGTCATTGCTGCTTTTCTCAGCTTTTATTTCATCCTGATGCTTGTTCAGGAGGTTCAATCATGCCCTACATTTTCAAATGAAGTAATAGGTTTGAATGTGTCTGGTTTTTAGCATCTGGTTTTGAGTCTCAGGAAAGCTGCATAGTTTTCCAGAAGCCCTGAGCTTCTACCAGCTTTGAAAGGTTGCCCTCCTTGAAGTATTTCCAAGTCAGGCATCCCAAACAACTCTTCACTTCTCAAAATACTGGTTTCTTATATCTTCCCCGGATTGGAATAATCTCCAGATACTCCATTGCACGTTTCCAGTATAAAAGTAATTCATTCCAGTTTAACTTTCTCACAGGAAAGGGTGAAGAGCTTGCAGTAAGCCAAACCCCTCTCAGAAGAAGAATTTTTACATTTCTCTGTCGCCTACCATCTATCCCACAGAGCCTTTCATAGAGCCCTAGGAGCAGTTTTACTAGGAGACTTGGCACACTTGGCAAAAGATCCCTGCAGCATCTGCTCTAGAGAGGTCAGGGCTCATCTTCCTGTCTGTAAGTGCGTTTTGGGCAGCTCTTGAATAGCCTGGTTTTGCTTTTGCTGACATTGTCAAAACATGAGAGCTCTGGATTTTTCTAATCCTTTGGCTTTCATCTGCTGTTAGAAAGGCTGTTTGACTGAAGATTGTAACCAGTTAATTTTATTCAGACCTTAGACATCCAAATCCATCTGTGGCAAGCAGTGTGTCATGGTAAGTTACTGTTTTGGAAGCTGACATATTTTGTCTTTCTCCCTGAAAGATGAAGAGGAAAAATTCTTATGTTTTAATTGTGGATTAGAAAAGCTCTTGATATCACTCCATATATATAAGGGTATGTTTCATATGGGATCCATGTGCTGGTAGCTGGAGTAATGCATGTCAAGCCACCTAGCTCAGAGAACCAAACCCAGTGTGACACACTTTATGTTTGCTGGGTTCAGTTTGTTTTGTTTTCTCTGATACAGAACATTAACAAATCTCGGAAATGACTATACTGAATTTTTTGTACTGTTCTACTAGGAAAAGAGTAGCACTGGAAAGCAGCTAACTCTCAAGGACCATTTCCCTAAGAGTTATTTAAGTGTCAGGGGCCATTTCCGCAAAGTTAAAACAATCTTTTTGGTTTTATACACTTGTATCTGATGCTGGTGACTTTCTAATCACACAAGTATTGATGAAGAGGTCATTCATTGAGTTAATGCCATTACATTGATGAAAAAACTAATATAAAGGGGAATAAACTCTAGATTTGTTTGTTGGCTCCAGGCAGGGAGGTTATTGGTCCTGTTCATCTAAAAAACATAATACATACGTGTTTCTGTATGTTCTGAAAAAACAAGTTGATCACCAAGTAGTGAAAGTAGGGAAACATTTTTTAAGAAACCTTTTCTAGTTGCATCTAAGAAGATATATGGTTACTTTTTTATAATACAGGCTGCGATACTTTCTGTCAAACAGTAAAGAGATCTATTCTTCTCTGTCATAAATGAATAAAATTGCACAATATGAATTTGTAGGACTGTTGCCCAGTTCTGTTAAAATGCGACATTAGTGAATATGAACCATTGCCCAAATATTCTAGGGTAGTCCTGGTGATTCTTTCTCAAGCCTTCCCTTGACTTTTTGGAAGACTTTTTGGTCTGTCATTGGACAGATAGACAGATACCTCTACTATTGGACCTGCCACTTGTTCTTTGGAGTATCAGCTCTAGAGAAAGGTCAGCATCTGGCCATTGATATCCAGCTTCACAGTTATCTTGTCTGGGGCAGCATATGCCTCCTTCTCAGCAGTGCCTTCCAGTTTTACAGGATTATGATTTTGGGCACTTTTCATTTAGTTTTCAACAGCAAGAAGCTCCGTCAATAGCAGTGGCAAACAACAGTGTTTGCCTCCTTTGTGATGCATTGTAGATTGTCAGTTGTTTATGCACCCAGAATTAAAGACAGCGGCAGTGTAGAAATTGGGGACATTCTTTTTCTCACCTTGTTGTGTAAAGGATTCCTCCTCGGAAGCATGCTGTGAGCCTTCAAGAACACATACATAGTATTTTGAACAGGAAAATGAGTGTAAATTGTGTGTTTATTGTACTTAATAGGTGTTAATTAGGATTCTGTTTATACGCGTGTTTTCTCTCACAGTTAGCTATATGCCAAGCCATAACCTTGGCAAAATAAGAGAGATCTGATACTTCATTGAAAGCCAGCATATTTATAAGCATGCCTGTGTGTTATGTGGTCTCTTGCTCCTCTTCCTTAAGGATATTTACTCTTTCTAAGTCCTTCATAATCGCCTCATTTTGACAGAAAAACTGGTTTCATGGTGATTTAATTCTGCTGCTAGAAATAAGAGGTTACTCTTTGCAGTGGGCAATAGGCAGCAGGAAGAAGTTCATTCTCAAGAAAAATAAGTGGTGTTTCTTTTTTCGAATGAATCCAAGGTGAGGGAGTGAATGTGTAGGGAATGAACTAGCTTCTGTAGAGTAGTTCACTAGTGGGAAGGACATCTTTATTAATTGGATTTCCTTTATGCTTTGGAGATTTGGAAGCTCCCCCTTGTAGGTAATAATATGAGGCTCTGAGTCAGGGGGGTATTGCGAGCCCTTCTCACTGAGACCATATGAGGTCACTGGGCAGAGTCATGCTGATTTCAGTAACGGTGGTGATGCAATAGCTAACCCAGAAACTAGCAGTCTCTAGACTTACTGCCTGTGGGCAAAGAGCTGGCTGAATTAATTCTGGCTTCTCCTCATTTCCAGCTGCAGCACTGAGTTAAAGAAACTAAAATAGATGACTTCCCTAGAGCTGCGTGTGAGTGCTCATAGTGCTTCACACGCTGTGAGTCTGTGCTGGCACACGTGGGGGATGGAGTTACAAGTAAGGTAAACACTGTCTTCAGAAACAGTATGTCTTGTGAAAAAGTATGAAAAGCTGTGAAAGGTGGGAAGGCCCATAGCCAGACGTGTCCCTGGGAGTATCCCAGGAGTTGTTTCTGGGTTTACCCTGAAGTTTAACTAGGGCAGGCAGTGTGAGCCTGGGCTGTGACACTGAGCAGAGGACTGCAGAGCTCGGAGCAGCGTTTTCACTTGTGTCCCAGCAGGCTTTCAGCAATACACTTAATCCCTTTCTGTTTCTCATCTTCCCACCTATAACAGAGCAATAAAGCTTCCTTTATCTCCAAGCTCCCAGGAGTCTGTTTAGATTGCAAGTTCTCTGAGGAAGAGAAAACACCTGGCACAGTAAGGCCTCTTTCTCAGATAGATGCCATTATAATGCCTGTAATCGGAAGCATCGTTCACCTGCTGAGCAGATATCTCCTAGCCTGGGAGTTTCCGGGCTGCGACCTCTCTCAGGACAGGTTTCTAACAACTGTGCAGACAGCTTTTCCTATCTTCCAGGAGTTATTTGGAATCTAAAATGTGCACCTTTATAAAAATTCCATTTTTATTTTGATTTTTGACTTTATTTTCTCTCTGTATAAATTCTTTAAGGGTTCAGTTGAACAAGCATTTCAATTTAAAAAAAAAAGGAAAATTATTTTTTAATTGAAGTATTACTTTTCAAAACATCTCAATTTTTGTAATTTTGCTTTGCCCTTGGAAATATCTCAGACTGCGAGCTGATCCAAAGATGACCTTTCCCCACAGACAGTTTCAACAAATCAATATTTTCCTAGTGAAAAATATCTATCATCGGAGAATCCTAACTGTTACTTTTTGAAGGCTGAAGGGAAGATTTTGCAGGCAGAGACCTGCTGTCTAAAAGCTGGTTGCTGAGTTTACAATTAGCAGTAACACAGCTCTTTTGATGGCTTCTTCTGTGTCAGAGTAAGCTCTGAACTGCCACTCAGATACAAGCAACTTCCTTTCAAGTCCTGCCATTTCTCACTTTGTTATTTCCCCACAAAGCTGGCTGTTTAACTATTAAAAAGTCACTCACTGTGACTGGTTAGCTATAGGACTGTTTAATGGGGTTTTTTGTTTGGGTTTCTATTGTAGCTGAGGAGGATATATGATCTCTTTTGAAATGAGCTATTAACATGATAAAACATCTTGGGAACATACAATACCAAAGATGATGGTTTAATCTTTGCTGGGGTATCTGAATGCTGTATTAAATACAGGGGACTGCACTAACGAGTGTTTCAGCTTTGTAGTGGTATGGCACTAGAACACAGAGTTCTGAAGCGCAGTTACCAGATTTTTCTGTAACTGTTTCCTGAAATATGCTTTGCATTTAGTATTCTGAATCAAACACAGGGATACTATAAAAATCCTATGTTTTCCATACTGCAAAGATGGGAAATTTCAGAAAGGTTGGTGTTGCTAAAGGAGTTTTTTTCTTTATTTATCTTCCTATAAATATATGTGTGTGCACGTGTGTGTGTGTATACATACATATATGCAAACATATACATATATATACACACATACACACATGTATGTGAATATTTGCACCCACTGTACCCATGGGCTGGGCTCAGTTCTGTAGTTCTGCTGGTGCAGACACACCTGTTTGAGGTTATCTGTGTCCATTGCTTCCCCAGGCCATGCGTCATACCTGGGCCTGTTAGCTGGCTTCATCACCTTCCATGTTCTTGTGGGCTATGGAGGAATTCTGGTTGGCAACCAAAATTGTACAAAAAGCTGCTTCATTTTTATGACTTCCTGTTTCCAACCCCCTCTTCCTCCTCCCAGTTTTACATCAAAGAGGACAATTTAACCCTGACTAATTTACATGCAGCTTATGATCCAGGGGCTTGAAGCTGAAGCTTAAAAAATACTGGCCTTGCATAATGCACAGATATTCAGCAATGCTGCTCCTATGTGTCTAGAACAACTTCTTTAGGGCTGTAGTGAATTCCGTTACATCTTCAGCCAGGATGGCTTTCTGACAGAAAGCAGAAGCAGCGGGTTTCCTTCCGGAACCACAGGGCAAAATTTCCATCTGGGTCATTCAAGAGATCAGGCTGGAGGGTTTCTCATCACATTCTGCTCTGAAGCTTTGTGGTTATATGTAAGAGAGGGGCTGAAGCCTGGAAAAGTAGAAATGCTTTGCTATCTGCACCCTTCCTCTCTGGAGCTTCCCTTCATTTTACGTGTCAGTATTCCCCAACCACAATTTGAAAGGAGACATTGCTGGTGGTTCTTTGACAAGATCACTGTCCACAATCATCAGGGGAGAAGAGAGAGACCAGATTGTCAATGAATTTCTGAACTCGGCTTAACAGTAACAACATTTATAGGTCACCAATACAATTACTTTTAATGGCAAAGAAGCTGTTACAGTTTAGCCAGTCTATCATGTTCATGCACTGCATTTAATTGTGTCCTGCAGCTACATGTAGCACGTCCTGCCACTGTGACTAGAACCTCCTATGATAGCTTCTACTTAGGTCTCTGACCTAACTTAACATAACTCTATGCTTTTAACATATCTTAACTGTTTTGGAAGCCTATTAAATCATTCATTCATATGTGTACAGGTTTAGTATAAAGAATAACCCATCACCTTTAGATCCTGCTGAGTTAAACCAGATGCAAGGATGCTGTAGCTTTACAACTAGGAAGACAAGCAAGTTTGGCGTTTTGGGGAAAAGCTTTTTCAGGTTAAACTGTTTATTGCCTAGACTGGTGTTCTTTCTGTAACACTTGTGGACAGTTAATTGATGCACTTTTTTATTTTAATCCTCTCTGAGGAAGGCAGGGTTTTGAGAATCTGGGAGTTGCGGTGTGGAACAACTGATTTCTCAGTAAGCTCTGAAATCTCTGGCTTGTCAATTCTTCTGCCTCAGTATACCTATCTGTAAAATACTGTGTGATGTCCTTATGGCTAATTGGTGCTTAAGTGCTTTCAGAGCTGTGGGTAAACCACTAATTAGTCACAGTAATTTAGTCAAAATTACTGAAGTCTGATATTTTCCCATATGCTCTATTAGTTCGGGGGAAATGTCTTGGAAATTAATTGATTTAGGCTTCCCTGGTGTATTTACTGTTGTTTGGGTTTTTGACAATGATTTTCTGTGTTGTGGTTAATACAGATGTTGCTGGATTTTGCTGTCTGCTTCTAGTTTTTGTGAATGTTCTTTTGGTTTAAATAGTGCAAAATCCTCTTTCCAGAAAGAAATGTGGAAATAAAACAGGATGCAGATACTGCTGCGATAACTATTCTGTTTCAGTATGTTCTACATCATCACTCTTGGTATTGGGATTTATTTCATCTGCACCCTCTGCTGTACAGATCTATTTTATATAGACATACCAACATGCATGTACACAAAACACACATGCACCCACAGTCTCTTACACTACATTGTGAAAGAACCATAAGGTTGAAGCATGTTGACTCAACTATTTAATGAGGTGCAATAAATCTTGACAAGACCAGCTGGCACTAGAGTCAGGCTTCTCATCTTTTTACCATTACATTGAAATGTGAACAATAGTGGAAAGAAATGTAACTCTTCTTTTTCTTTTTTTGGTACTCGGTTCTGTAGCTTTGTATTGAAATCATCCACTTCCATGGAATGCAAAGCACGGTGGATGCTGTGGAAAATGTTAACAATGTAAAGGCCCCTTTTCCTGGTTCTTTTGCTCAAATTCTGAAAACTTATTAATCTGACAGATCATGCAAGTGTGGTCAGCATTAATATCCCTGCAACACACACTGGCTGAGCAGAGCAGCAATGTTGAGTAACGATAGCCAGAACGTGTTTCAAGTCTGGTAGTGAGTTGTGCTGTACCTCTTCCTGCTCTTGCCTTCCAACCTCACTTTTCACCTTCTTTAGCACATTGGACTCTCTCTTTCTAGCAGCTACTTCCCACCACCAAACTTTTACTAACTTTGCCCCTCCCGGTCACCAAGCTCCTCCTACGCTGCATGGCACACCATGAAATCCTTTCCTCTTTCTCATTCTGCCTTAAGGTCATCTTCTCCTAACGGGCATTGCTAGCTGATGACAGCTACCACCAGGTGCAGCAGGGCTGACTGTGTGTTACTTGAGTATCTTTCTAAAAAATACAAGTAATTAAGCAGCTTGGACATCTAAGCATGTGGCATGGTTCCGAAGCACTCATCTTGGCCTCCCATACATGATTCTTTTTTAAGGGACCGGATTTATTATTGTGAAAAGAAATCTGTTTAAATAATGCACTTCTTGTTTTGGGTGGGTTTTATCCATCTATGTGTTTCATGTTTCCAGCCCTGCCACTTAATGCCAATCTATCCTTAAAAAATAATTGCTCCCAAACCAACTAGATGGCTCTGGATTCACTTGAGGAAGACTGCCTGAGCTTTGAAGTGTATCCTGTAATGACAGCTGGCATCTCCAAAAATAGTAACTGCACCTCTTTGCTTTATGGTTACAGCATTTGATGTGTGCTGGGCTCTGGTGCCTGGTGGAAGGAGATACATCCTGTAAAACAAAGTTGGACCCCCCTCTGGATGGCACTGAATGCGGCGCAGACAAGGTAATCAAAATGCTCAGTAGCAATCACTTTGTTTTTTCCAGCATTGTCTGTCAAATAATGCTTCCAAGATGTTCAGTATTTACCATAAACCCATATTTTCTACTGATTCTGTTACAGAAACCACTCAAATTAACAGCTGGATTGGGTTAAGTCTTTCTGATTTTATGTTACGTGTATTTCAGTAGCCTTTGGAGACCTCAGTAGAAAAGTTCTTGTGGTCTAGGCATTCTACAAACACTGCAGGAAACCCCCATGCTTCACTGCTAAGTGCACAGGCTGAGTACCCTGGCAGTCATGTTGGGTAGTAGCTCACTCCTGTCACTTCTGTTCATTGCTGCCAGTGGTGTTTCATGAGTGAGATGTTTTTCAGTGTAAGATAAGGTAGTAGTGTTCTTGGCTATATTGGAGTTTGAAAGTGTGGAGAGCATTTAGGCTGACATTTGGGGAGTGGAGGAAGATGGGGAAAGAAAAAGAGGCTACTTAAAAACTTCATGGTTTCTCCAAGTAGCTCAAAATGCATTGAGCTCAAATTAAGTTATATTCAGTTATTTTTGAAGTATAATTTCCTGTACTGTATGTATATACTGAGATGACTAAGGCATATATGGAGTTTCCAGAATCCAGGTTGATGTAAAAAACTGTTACAAGAAATACAAAATAAACTCTCAAATTAGTGGATCTCCCTCCAGTGAAAATCACCATTCCAGTAACTGGCTTCAATACCATAAGGGTGAGAGTTACTGAGGCTCAGCTGCTGCCTCCCAGCTGTGACCTGCTGTGCTAACAGAAGTTGACTTAAGTGAACGTTTACCCTCTGAGATGGGCTGTGGTAAATGGTATGTGGTTCATTAACATATGTGGTTGATTAGCCCAGTGCAGCTGATAACCTATTAGGCTACAAAGGAACTTGACTGCTTTGGTAACAGCCAGCCCCTCACTTACTGATTTTGGATTTTAGTATTTTTTGTATGTTGTATGGTTGGGGAGGTAAGATTAATTAAGAAAAAATAAAAAGTTTATTGCTAAAATGAAAGATTAGAGATCTTTTCTTTGCTTGCAAATAAAGGTAAACAATGACAAGAAAAGCTGAGTCCTGGAAAGCACGACAAGGAAATGGAGACAAAAGATTTTGAGATATATGTTTGTCTAACTACAGGAGTCCTGGTGATACTTTCATGAGACTGCTTAGCAGTGCTTATTTATCATATCCTGGACAGAGCAGGAGAATAGGCCAAGTTTGCTGCCTGGTCAGGAGCCAGCACAACCTATTAGAATCAAAGGTTGTTTGGGGCTTTGGCCAAGTTAGGTGCAAAATACCTCAATTATTTTGTACATACTGGGAATACTGCTGATTAAGACATTGCTTTGGGGTGTACTTTCTTGGACTCGGTTTCTGTGAAGAGTGTGGCTTTAAGTCTTAGCACTTAGATTGTTGTCTGCTTTATAAAGCAAGAGGCTCAATTCTGTAATTGCTTCTTTTAATGACAGAAATCCCTTCAGGGGTTCATTGAGGGTGACACTTAAATTTGTGTTTCATGTCCTCTCTTTCCCCTCCTCCCACCTCCATCTCACTGAAGCCTTGAGTCTCTAGAAACTCAAACATGGGCTTATTGTAATCTCAGACATCCTTTTAAGTCCACACATGCAGGAATGTTTGCAATATCAGGACTTCTTTCCAGCCTGGGCTAACGCAATTGCATTTCAGTGGTGCCGTGCTGGAGAGTGTGTCAGTAAAACTCCCATCCCTGAACATGTTGATGGAGACTGGAGCATGTGGAGTCAGTGGAGCATGTGCAGCCGGACATGTGGCACAGGAGTGCGATTCAGACAGCGGAAATGTGACAATCCCCCGTAAGTCTTTACATCATCCTGATTTCTTTTTGTATGTAGCACTTAGACAAGCCTTACTGCAAGAGTACAGGAAAGAAATGGGCAGCAGAGCCCACAAGATTCCTTGTTCATGAGTGGCAAGGAGCAGGCCAATATCCTGGAATGACTCGGAGTGAAGTAGGTTCTGTGGAAGTGGTTTGAAGGGTTACCATTGGAAGCAGCCCATTGCAATGATCCAAACATAGATACAACTGAATTAAAAATGTGCAGTTTGGCAGAAAAAAAGATGCCGTTTTTTCCTGTCCAGCACTGCAGTGAATGAGGGGGGGCTGATCTGGATCTACAGACCAAACTGAGCCAGTATGTCTTGGAGATCAGTTTTGCAGGGAGTGCTGGCTCTGGTCTTGGGAAGTGATAAGAGTGTTGACAGTGGTCATAGTGTCACGTAACTGTGTTGGTAAAGCACCTTGAGATATTCTGTACATCAGGATGTGCTGCGTATGAAAAGGAAGGTTTTCGCACACACAAAGTGCAGTGGGTACTGTTTAGCTCCTGCAGTGACTACAAATAGACCTATGCTCTCTGCTTGGACTTGGATTTTTTTCTAATTTAGGAAGAAATGTAAGTGTTGTTGTCTCCCATGTGCCATACTTCATCCCTC
The DNA here is from genome assembly GCF_023638135.1 of Falco biarmicus. Classification (NCBI taxonomy): domain Eukaryota; kingdom Metazoa; phylum Chordata; class Aves; order Falconiformes; family Falconidae; genus Falco; species Falco biarmicus. The sequence goes on along the minus strand of NC_079294.1, from coordinate 66,428,435 downwards.
AGGTCAATTGAGGCACATCTGGAAATTTTTTCTTCTTATGGGAGGCCTGAACAGATTACCATGGTAGCCATTTAACTGACTACCCCTGTTTGTGCGCATTACAACTTCTGAGATGAGTGAGGATGCTTACAGTCTTGAGAGCACCCCTCCAAGTTGTGCATCTCTATTCATATTTTAAGGTTTTTTCCACAGACAAAGCACAGGAAACTTTTCTTTTTAAATAGGGACTGAAATTCTGGCTAGCAATACAGTAACTTTGAAGACATGCCTAGATGATGGATAGGCACACACTGGCTGCTGCTGAGTTGTACTCATGTGAAAGGGATATTTTTGTTTATTCCTCTCCTTAAATAACGCTGAACTGCAATTGCATTTCTGTAATGTCCAGGCTTGATTTTTACCAGCTCATTTTCCTGAACAAGGGACTGAGCTGGTTTCTTTGCTGTCAGCTACAAAAAGTCTTTTTAACCACAGTGCTGACCAAACCTAAATCCATTCATCATTGTTCTTTAAATTACAGGAAATGCTCCCTCCAAGATTGCACACTGATTTTAAAATTCTCTTGCTTATATACATTTTTGGCTGGGGATACACACGTGATCTTCTTTTGCTTCAAATTCCTGGCATCAGCCCACTTCTGCAGCTGGTTTATTCACTGTCCAAAAATACTGGCTAGGGGATTTATCTTTTATTTTATATATATTTGGTCTTGGGATTTTTTTTTTAAACTGGAATCTCTACTCCTGCCAGCTGACTTTTGAGCCTGTGGGACTATCAGTATTTTTAAATCAGTTACTTCACTGTTCGATTTGGTTTTTCGTCTCTGCAATTTCTCTGAGTATTTGCATGCATTGCCTCCAAATGGTTGCAAGGCAGTGTGGCGTGAGCCAGTTTGCACATGAGGACTTTTGAGTTGTACTGCCTTGTGTTCTTACCTAGTCTTTGGATTGTTGTTGTACGGTGTGATTGAGGAGAAAACCACTGGCTTAAACAGAACATCAGAATGAGATCTCTACACCTTCTCCAGTCCCCTCTTGTCCTGTAAAAGGGTCACAGTAGTATAAATGGGCTTTGATTGCTTCAGTTCCATTAGTGGATGGATTCTCTTAGCATAAATACAGTGGAAGATGGGCATGAAGTTGTCTACCAGGACGTCTCACACAGTCACTGTTTCAGACATATGTCAGGGTGGGCTTGAATTACACTGTTTGTTGGAAATCCCGGACAGTGCTGGAGCCCATATTATACAGGGCTTGGGACCGAGATTACAGGGGTCTTTCCCTTCAGGTTCTTGAAGAGAATCTGATAGAGGTGATGCCAAATTTCTTGACCTCAGCTTTGGAAAGGTGGAAGGGACACAAGGATGAGGCCACTAAAATGGAGTGAAGCAGGGAAAGAAAGGTATATGAATAAGTCCTAGGTAACTATTTGTGGGAGACCAGAGGCAGTGACTGTCATTTTTCTTCGTCTTGCATGATGAAAACCATCAGTATCATGTTTAAACCTGCCAAGAGGCCTGTAATACTTAAATACTATTACAGAAGTCAGTTAAAGATTACTGTCAGTAATTCTGCATTCCCTATCCAAACAGTAACAGAGCAGAACATAACCAACAGGCAGAGCTGTCTTGTCCATTTCTCTAACTGCCTGTCCATGCCTGTTTATCTGCTTGTTCTTGAACCCCTTGAACAGACACTGTATATTTTACGAGTGTTTTACTGGAGTTAGTCTAGGAGAAAGTGGCACCACACTGCCAAATAAAGTATGATGCTGTTGGGCAGAGGGGAGCTGAGGTGGGAAGGTCTTCTTGGGTATATTATTTTTTGTTGGATTACTGGGAGTAGAAACGTCCCCCATGTCTGTAGGATGCTCTGTTACTTTGTGGCTGATGAGTGCATCCAACTCTTTAATTTTGGAAGAAACTGCATCAGGAGGATGCAGTTCATTTTACTCCTTAATTAGAAGGGGAAGACAGGTCAGGATGCTGATGGGCCAAGCAGAAGAGTACAGGCCAAATGGCACTATGTTCCTGCAGCTCCCACTGACTGGGAGTGATGGGTGCTCAGGAAGTCTCTGTCTTCTAATGGATTTGGCTATTACTTTAATATTGCCAATGACCATTATTACCAATAGTGAGAGCTGCTTGCTTCCAGTCTGCATTGGCAAAGTAATAGAAAGTCCCTCACAAGTTAAGGACATCTTAAGATTAAAGCCAAAACAGCTGCTGATGAGCACAGTAAATAACAGTCCTACTGTGTCTTCTGTTCCATGGCCATCAGATTGACACCCCGCTCTTGGGAGAGCGCTCTGTTACTCTTTGGATATTCTGACTGCTTGCTTTATTTGATTTTTTTCTCCTGTGCATGTACACACAAACATGCAGTCACTTACATTCAATGGCTACATCTCTTTTGCTGTAGCCAAAGAAGTGGTGCTGAAACCAAAGTTCATGTGTCTGATGTCTTTATGTGAGCGCAGGGTTCATGTGGGAGGAAGGCTGTGTCGTGCTCGCAGTCATCTGGATGGAGTGTCTGTCTCATACAGCCTAAGGCAGCAGACACAATCCTCCCAGCAGATTTCTGCATCAGTCTCAGCGCATCTGCTGCCTTGCATGTGTCCGTGGCAGAAAAGAGGTGTTGGCAGCACAAACAGACGTTTGTTTAAGCTGTTATTCTGGTGACTCTGTGGTGTTACCGTGTCATCGGAGATAATCATTTCCATTAAAAAAAACCCCAAAACACTCTTTCTGGGATTAATGGAGCTACTGTAAAAATTTGATCTAGACTGAAATTTGGCATAAAGTTCTTCCATGCAGAGTTGAATGTTTCTGTTGCATCAAATGCTGAATTCATTGAGTCCAGCACAGCTAGGAAATAAAACGCCCTGTCCTATAGCCAGCATGTAACTTGCAACTCTTGCTAGGACCACTGACACAAATAACTGATATACAAGGGCCTTGCTTTCTAATTAGCTGACTGATATAAGCTGATGTTCATTGCTCTTCTGGGAGGGAGGGGGAAAGAGGCTTTTGGAATGAATGCCATACTGCTAAAAACTGGAATTTGGCTGGAGTTACTTTTTATAGCCATCTGTTAAAGAAAAGCAAGAACATTACTTTATCCATCTTTGCTGATTACAGCTGGGGAGATAGGTATGTAACAAATTCAGGAGAGTATCAGCAAGTAGCTAAAGAAATTATCTGTTAGGATGGCTAGGTCTTTTGCTTACTTGGGTTTTTTGCAAAGAAAATGAGGGTTATTGTTGAGAGTTTGAGTTTTCCTTCTTCTCTGGGGAATCATAAATACAATAAATAGATTTTGCAGGTGTTTAATCCTGATGTTGGATTAGTGGCCTTTCCTGCATGTTTAAAAAACAAATATGTAAAATGGCATGTTTTTCATGGATGGAGATGATCTGCTGCACAGATTTGTTTCTGGACACCCTGTGTAAGGTACAGGTTATAGCTACTTCTATGGTGGTTTTGTTTCAAACTGCTGAAGGCAGGACCTTAGAGGACATGTGCTAAAGAGACATTTGCAGTGTCTCAGTAGTTAGGAGTGTTTAAGGTAGGAGGCAAAGCAAATGGTGAGAAGAGAAAGTTGAAACATTCCAGGTTGCTTGCCTTTGCCTTGGGTATTTAGTGTGATCCTGGGCACAGTCATGTCACCTTGGTGCCTGTAGGTTCCCCATTAAGAATATAAATACTTAACATTGGTATTTGTAATGGAACCACAAATTGTCTTCTGAACTGCCTGACTGTGCAAATTTAAATAATACTTAGACTTTAGGTATCATACTCAGTGTACCTTCCAAAGCCTAACTGTCACAGGTCACCAGCAGTTACAAGCGCCTTTACTGAAACTATGTGCTTCCCCCCCGTCCCACCTTTCTCAGTCATTTGCCTGCTCCATCTGAAAATAGGTTAGGACAGGAATGAGCTGCTGTTGAAGTCAAAGAAAAAATTTAGGTCAGCAGTGCAAAATTAGTCACATCCCTTGGTTTGTGACCAGAATGCAAACAGTTGAACACTGTATCTTCTAAGAAGGCTGCTTAGTGCCCAGAGGTGAATAGCATAATAGCCTTTTGGATTACCTCTTATCTGAGGCATGCAACGAGTAGGCAGCTCCTATTTATTGATCTGTGTATGGGATACTACAAAAGAACATGCTTCTGAAGTACTTCAGTATCTAAGCATCTGTTATGATAAGCCAATTATAGATCCAGAATTTAGCTTGAATAATTTTCTGTCAGAGCCACTGAAAGCAGGATTTGCCCTCTAGCAGGGGACATCTGAGAGGAAGGAACACCTGAATCTTCCTGGTATTTCAAGAGTTGCCTTGGACAGGGAAAGTCAGGCAAAGGCGTGTCTGTGAGAAGCTGTGCTGTTCCTGCTAACCTTGGTTTGTCTTTCCCGTGATAGCCCGGGGCCAGGTGGGAAGAACTGCCGAGGAGCCAGCGTGGAACACACTGTGTGTGAGAACTTACCCTGCCCTAAAGGTGTGCCAAGCTTCAGGGACCAACAGTGCCAGGCCCATGACAGATACACCAACAAGAAGAAAAGCCTCCTGACAGCTGTCATCGTCGACGGTAAATTTTTTCATCTTTCTCTGTAATTCTTTGCTGTTCTTTCACTGCAGCTTATCTCAACCCATCTTGATTTCATCTGCAAGACTCCCATTTGTTGGTGAGAAGGCTACAGTATGTTCCCCTTAGCTACAGCTGGAAGACTAATTACAACTAGTTGTTCTTTGTGCTGCCCTGCTGTTCTTTTAGCCACCTTGACAGAAGATGCAGAGATCTCAGTTCTTCGCTCATCTTTTTGTAATGCTGGGAGAGAAGTGCCTTTACTTGATTCCCAGTCTGAACAGGCAGCTATTTGGGAATGGGAGTTTAAACATTAGAAAGTTCAAATTAATTTTGAACTGAAAATAAGGATTCCCTGGGACATTTTTAATATGTGTCAATTCTGGGCATTTCAGCATGATTGCCTATCCTACTTACATTCCTTTAATGCTTCCTTTGCTGGATCTTATTGTTCATCTACTATTCAACCAGATGTTGGGGGGGATATGAAAAAGGATCGTAGTAATGTCCTTTCTGCAGGAACAAATATCTTTCACTGCACTCTGCTGGAAAACAGACAAGGCTAGTTTCATTTGGTCATCCTAAAGACATGCTTGAACAGAGTAGGGTGGTTTTGGAACTGATACCAGAAGACCAGACACTGGATAAGCCCTTTCCTGTGCTAGCAGTGACAAACTAGGTCTGACTCCAGCATTTACAGTACATGTACAGTCAGCATTTCAGTTCCTGTAGCAGAACCTCCAAGAGTACAATTCCTTCAGACGCCCCAGGAGACAGGCTGGGTTTGCTTGTTGTTCCCATCTGCCCCTCTCCCCAAATAGTGTTGCTGGGTGAATAAACAATGCAGAGCTACTTTCCTGACTAATTTCAATCACAGAAAACTCTCCTAGTTTTTTCCAGGGGTGAGCTGTTTCACTCCTTTCTCCATTTTCAATCAGGAGCTATGGGTTGCTGAGAGTCCTGTAAATAGGAGAGAAAATAAAAAAAACCCTAGATGATTCAGTGATATTCTCTGATCAGTGCTGCCAGAATTAGTAGCATACTGCAGTGGGAACTTCATTCAGCCACAGAATGGGAATAGGATATTTTTTGGCTACTTGAAGACTGAGCAAGCTATTGCTAAAAGATAATAGCCAACATTGTTCCTGCTACACAGCAAAGCCTGGCTCACCTGAGCCATCTTGCCCCAGTTTCCATGAATGCAAATTAGAAACCTCTCCTGCCCTGTTGCAGATCTCACAGCTGCGGAAAGAGAGTCTGTGCAGAGGCAGTCAGACTAGTGGTTTTCTGCACAAGCTGTTCTTTCAACAGCTTTCCCAGCTCCTCTGTTCAGTCTGCAAGTGAAATCAAAATCCAGCCTCTGTGAACTTGCTTTGCATCCGGCACAAGGCAGGGAGTTTGAACATCCACAGGATATGCCTGTAGTTCCTCTGTCAAGCAAGACAGATGGATAGAGGGCAGCTGAGCTTCACATCTCAATGTCACTGTTTATCGAAGCATGTTAGAGCACCCCTGCAGTTCTCCAGTACCTTTTTTCAGCATATCAAAGCACCACAATCAGAAGCATTTAAATAGACACAGATCCAAACCAACCTTGAGCTAATCTCCACTGTGCTTGAACTCTACTTAGATGTGTTAGTGAGGTGGGAGTTGATCGCGCTGGAAACTTAGGAAAGGCCTATGCCACTTAGCTTAGTGTATTGGCAAGCCTTCTCTCTTCTGATGAGTGGACGTACTTGACTATGCAGAACAAAACATGTTTCGATTTGGATGTCTATAGGTTCTCCCTTGGATGAAGTCCGTGAGTAGCAGAGTCAGCTCCAAAGGAAAACCATTATATTGCCTAAATATCTGTTACTAAAACGTATTGCAAATGCAGTCAGCAAATGCTGGCATCTGCTGTATGCTGCCACTTAATAATACAAATCTTTGAAAAAGCTTTTTTTCTTAACTCCTTCTCTAGCTAAACATAATAGTAGCTTTTCCAAAGTAAGGTCTAAATATATACTATAAAAATTACCTTTCGCATGGGTGAAAAATGCAGTCTTTCTCTACTGATATCTTTCAAATTAATTTGGGAGTTCTTTCTCTAGATATTCTAGCAGCATAGTTTGCTCACAGAAGTGTTTGTAGGACCACAAATACAAGTTTAAACTGATAACAGTATGTAATAGGTATACAAGAATGCTTTAAATTTATGTATATAAGTGTTCTTACTGGCAAACTGATGCAAGAAGTCAGTTCGTCCAGAGTAGAAATGGACTGGAGAACTTGTTCTTCTAAAACCACTGGCTGTAGCCTGAATTTTGCCTGAGATGCTCACACAGTGAGTTGGTCACTCATATCAGGCTGCTGAATGTTCCCTGTAACAAACATCTTCCGTTCAGAGACAGATACATGGAAGTGTACTGACTAAATGGCTTTCTGTGTCTTAAAAGCCCAATCTCATCAATGTAACCCTTTGAATATCGGTATTTTACAGTGGGGAAATGACAGGCCTAAATTGAAAGGCTTGTGTTCCTTCAAAGATAAGAATATCAACAGATACCTTTCCAGATCCACTCATGTAGAGACTGCACCACTATTTCCTCAAACACTTGTTTGTGCTGTTCCTAAAGGCAGTTGCTTTTGTATTTCTTTTTCCAGACAAACCATGTGAGCTCTTCTGCTCTCCACTGGGGAAGGATTCCCCTGTGCTGGTGACAGACAGGGTCCTTGATGGTACTCCATGCGGGCCTTATGAGACGGACCTCTGTGTACATGGCAAGTGCCAGGTGGTGTAACTTTCTTTTGTTTTATTTCTGGTGTCATGTATAGTCTGGGGCAGCAGTGTATGTCCTAGAAGAACAGGCGTCTGTGTGGGTGGCTGGGAGGCTGTCTGTGAGGTGAAAGGGCAACCCTATTTTATAAGACCCAACCCCATTGCAAGTGCTCCCCAGCCCTGTGTCTTGATCTAAGAATTATAATAAATGCCCAAGGTATGAGATTATTACTGAACAGCTGGGAACATTCAATGATGACATTTGCTTGTGTGTAGTCATCAAATGGCTTGGGTGGGAAGGGACTTACTTCTGTGAGGGGAGGAGATGGGAGTGGAAATCTGGCTTGCTTAACTGCTCCATTTTGGCTATTAGAGGAATCACTGAAAAAACACTGGTGCTGCAAACTGGATCCCAAATTGTCACTAGCCTTTTACAAATATTACATTGCCAGCACCATGATGCTTTTCAGGTCTACCTGGTTCCTGCCTAGAAATACTGAGGAAATGTTTTAATACTAGTTGCTCCTTGGCTGGTGCAGCTGCACAAACCAGTAGCTTCCCCGTGTGCTTTTTGTTGACGGTATTACTATATAGTCGCCAAGGTGAGTTGCTGCTGGTCCCCATCATAACTGTTTGAAAGGCCTGCTTCCCCTACATTAAGAAAAAGGTTCCTTTCCTCCCACAAACTAGGTTTTAAAGTTCCATGCAACAGAGAATATATGTTTAAAGGAGCAGATGCTGCAGCCCAGAGCACAGCCCAAGCCAGTTTTCTTTTGCCTCTCATCTGCATTGTCTTGCTTGGGTTACATAAAGAACAAACCAGAGAGAATGTAGCATAGGATTCCTTCTGCTGTACCACAGTGGGATAATCAGTTTCCCCTTGGTTGTCACCGAATGGACCAGCCAGACCCTGAACTTGCTTGTTTCCTGATGTCTCTGGTCAGACAAGTCAAGAATGGAAATGAAGATGACTCTGTTTGAGAGTCTTCAGATGTAATTCCCTTTACCTGGAGTGAAGATGTGATGGCTTATAACCATTGGAATGATGATTATTTCTCTCTAGGCAAATTACATATGGAATCAAAATTAGGTGTGGGAGATCTTTGATATACAGCTTTTTGTGGTTTGCTGGGCAGTGAGACAGCTTGTAGTGCAGTACATAGAATGCTTAGGGAGGCTGTCTCCTAAAGCTGGTGTTTCAGATTCCTTAAGAATTTAGTGGAGTTGTGTAGACCCATATTAACTGGACATTTAAGGCTGGGACAAGGGAGAAAAGAAAATGTTTATTTAAAGATCATAAATTACAGGAGGTCATTTGGAATGGGTGCTCCTAGCAATGGGTTGCAGTTGGATTCAAGTCATTTGTCACAGACATTATGACAGGACCGGTGCTTATGGTATTTCTCTCTCCTAATCATGTAGCATGTGTTCAAAGTTTGCTGCACATGTTAGTGATGTGAAAGACAGTTGAGTTGGCTACTGCAGCCTTGCCAGTGCTGGATTCTCCCTGGCAGTTCTTCCTCTAAGTTTTATGCTCATCTAAATTTGTATCCTGTGCTTGGAGTTCCTCTTTTCAGTATTAACCAGCCTGTTGTATCCACCAGAACAGCTTTCTAGCAACACTGTTTACTTCCAATAACTTCACTGGAGATATACTGGCTTGCCCTGGGGGGCACAAGGCGCATCAAATTTGTCATTATTTCTGATTTCTATGAGCAGTGATTAGGAACTACCAATTTTTATTGCTTTGAGCCTTCCAGGCAGGGAGATAAATGAGCATGATATTCACCTGGGTATAACAGAGGCTATGGGGACATAATGCAGCTTTACTAATAGCAATGCAACAATATAAGTGAAAAACCTTTGTCTGGGTTGAATTTTGCACTGCTGCAGGAGACACTTCCCACTGTGTCCTGCCAAATGCTGCTGAAGAGGCATAATTCAGTCATTCTAATTTATTCAGATGAAGAATCTGAATAGCAAGTTGCTGGGGAGCCAGCACGAGTTTGATTCTTTACATACTCTTTAATAGAAAGTTCTTTGAATAGAGCCAGGTTCTGGTGCATCCCAAGTTACTTAGTTTTTCCCTGTTTTCAGCTATATCTGAAAAAAACCTAAAAAACCCATTAATAGACTTTTATAGTAAGGCCAGCTGTGTACCTCCAGCTGTGTGCCATTGACCATTATGCTGGGCTGGCCAGCTTTACTGTTCCAAACATTCAGATCAGCCACAAATGGTAAATCAGACGTTATGGCAATGTACATTTTCTTCTTTGAGTGAGGAGCAGTAGCCAGCTCCCCTCCAAATGAAAACCTTTATGAGCACAGAGCTTTGGAGGTACATCATCAAAATCAAATTGCAGTCTAAGTCAGGGGCAACTGCCTTTAACTGTGCAGAGAGGTGATGACAGCTGCAGAACATTCAGTCCATTTGCATCTGGCTGAGAGAAAATGCAAAATGATCAATTCAAGCCGAGCAGATTTGAAAGCTTTGTGAACTCATTTATAATACTCTTCTGCCTTATATGCAATGCAGTGCAGTGCTGAGAATTGCCATATGTGACTGCGTACCCCATTTGCCACAGATACTTGTCTAACTAGCTGCCTATTAAACCAATTTAGTCGGCATCTTTATTTAATTACTCTTCTCCTTATTTCTTTACCCAGCATAGACAAAGCCTGGCAACAAGCATTGCAGGGGACTTGGAGAAGAGAAGAAGTGCTGAAATCAGAGGGTGGTGTTACTGTTATTTATTTTCTTGTGTAATCCTTCTAGTTAAAGGCTCTCAAAGGCAAGAATGACACATTGCCAGTATAACAGACAAATTAGCAGTAACCGTTGCCTGTGAACATCTAGCACAGGAAATGTAATAGCTCTTTTCCCTTCAGCAGGAGATGCTCCTAAATGAAACTCATGCATCGTTGTTGCATGATGAATGAATGTAGATGAACACGGCAAAGAAAAAAACCTGGTTTTGCAAGGAAAGCGGAGTTTTGAGAAGGGAAACAGGAACAGATTATTTGAAGCCTCAAAATACCCTAACTGCTTGTAGACACTAAGGGAGGAGAGTTTTCCTTCAGTTGTACTTTGTGAACTTACTACAATTTCATTTTAAAGCCACGAGCTGAGCTCCAATACAGTGTGAATGAAGCCTTTTGGTGTCAGCTTCACTATACCTGAAGCAAAATCATCATAAGCAACAGTATCCCTGTATTTATCACTTACATCTTAAAGCAGCTGGAGTGAGTAAACTTGCTTAATACTTTGGTTATACATAGAAGCACCAGACAGCAAAGTCAACACTAAATTTAGCATAGGGGTTCCTAAGTCGCCTAGACTTATTATAATCTTTCTCCTGGTCTTTGAGAAAGACATTCAGGAAGTCCTTTGAAATCATAAGGTCTTAATTCGATTTTGTCCTGTCCTTGTTTATTGGAGTGGGTTTTGAGGCTGGAAATTTTGTTCTTGATAGTGATAGAAGTTTTCCAGAAGGAGGACAAAATAAAAGGTTTGTAAAAGCTTCAGGGTTGATCTCAAAAATTGAAGTGTTACAAAGTTACACCTTTAAAAGAAACATTGTAATGACAAATGTGCTTATCCTTACCAACTTGTGGGCAAAATAGATGCCTTGTTCAACATGTATTCAGATTTTTGACTTTTTCTCCTTGAAATGTGCACAGTCTTCTAGCAAGAGGAATTCTTTATATCCTGGACTTTTCAGAGGCAGAAAATCTGTTAGCAGGCTTGAGAAGGAGAGCTGTCTGATGGATCTGAGGAGAAGGAAGTTGAGAGCTCATCAAGGCTTTGCAGGCTCTGTCTCTTTACTGCTTCCACAGTTTGCTTTCTGTAGCATGGGAATTGCAGTCGTGGGGAAGATGAGATAGGATGGTGCAACCTGCAGTTCAGATTGCTTTTATCATCTCATATTTCTATTCAAGTGACAAGTGGCTTTCAGAGAGAGGTTTCCCTGATGGTTTTGTTCTTCCTCAAGACTGTTCGGTGTATGTTTCGTGAGTGGAAGCAGTGCATTTACTAAATTACAGTTCTTCACTCCATGCTGCTGATGTTAATATAAAACTGCTGGCAGAAGTAGAGCTACAAAAGGTGTCAGATGTCACACAGCAGTGGTGTGGGGAGAAGACAAGCTGCTCAGCTGACTGTTATGACGCACATGACTTTGTGCTGGCTTTTCTCAAAGGAGGATTTGTCTGAGACTCATGATAGCATGAGAACTTTCCAGTGGGGACTACAGATTGTACTTCAGTATGTAATCTAAGATCTCTTTGAAAAGAGAGACCTCCTGTGTAGCGGAACCGGGCTAGAGATCAAGGGCAATCTTTGCTGTGATTTAACAATTTAAGAGGTGAAAACATTTTGGCTCCATCTACAGCTTTCTCATGAACGTTTTGTCATGTCACATCTACCTTTAATGTGCTGGTGAATCCACAGTACATTCAATGATGGCAAGCCACATATTAGGCTGTCCTGGCACAACAGAAAGATTATATAATGACTTTCTCCCCAAAGCAGTTGTTATACAGTATGAAAGGGGAGCACAAATTTGAAAATGGACACATTTTCAAAAATAGCTCTTGCAGATTGGATAGGCAGTGTCAGGAGAGGGCCACAGGTGGCGGAGGATAAATTGCAGTTGTCTACTGGACCTGTTGCTGGCAAACAGTCTTCTGCATACTCAATACCCACTTTTTGCATTTGATTGATGCATGCAGTTCTGGCTTTGCCTCCTCACTTGAGTATTTTCCATGTATTATTCATATTCTTGCATTACAAACTGTGGTACAAGATGTTCCAGACTGGGTAGCTTGTCTCTATACTTGGCTTAGCACTGTACTTTGATAAATTATTTAGTGTATGTGCACAAAATCCAGGATTGTTTGAACTACAGAAACCTGTTGTATAATTGCCGCCTTTTTTTTTTTTTTTTTTTTTTTCAATTTCTGTGTCTGTAGCAATGCAATCTGAGTCCTAGAAAGAGTATTAAAGCTTTCGGTGAGTAAGGCATAGTGACAAAACCCAAGTTTGTTGATATCTTAATACTTTATAGTGTACTTTACAGTGAGATATGAAAAAAAATGCTTTTCCCCACTATTTTTCTTCTACATTAACCCACAGAAAGCATTTAATAGACAATTAATTGTGTTATCTACCTTGGAGGCTTTAGATTTTGCTTGTGGCTTGAGCAGCCAAGAATTGACTGGAAGAGAGGCTACAGATATATCATATACTGATAAATATATTTTATTTTCAAATCCAGAACTGATATGATAGATGCCTCTTTTAAAGAATGGGCACTTGATAGAAAATACTCTCTTATCTGCAGCCTCTTGGCACTTGTACAAATGAGGGCAGAGACAAGGTAGAATCAGGTCGGAGGTCTCAATTCAGATGAAGCTGGTTTGGAAGGATCAGAAAGGGTTAGCTACAGAAAGCAACTAAAGAACAGAAGCAAAGGAGTTCCCTGGACAGGAAAAGGCTTTGTATTATTTGCATGTTTGCTCATATAGCCTGTTCTGCTGCCAGAACACAGGAATTTTGACGCATAACGTTTACGTTCCATATGTAAAACAATGGTTATCAAGAATAATTGTATCTAGTATCCCCATTAACTGCTGAGGGATCTAAGCACAAAGTCCATGGGCAAGTGTAATTGTATATCTAATGCAGATAAGATAACGCTAATTTTAAATAGGCAGTGCATATCTCCTATTTCAGCAGAGCTGTTCTGATTCAGATAAAATCTGAAGGCTTGGGAAATGACAGGAGGATGTTTGCTGAACTAACTTCTGTGTGGACTTCTATTCATCACACAGATTTTGTTGTGGAACAGAAAAAGAAGTAACTTACAGATGAACTGCTTGATTAGGGATGCAGGCTCACCTTCTTGTACAAACCCTGACAGAGACCCATAATCCTCCACAAGAGCAGTCCTGTTTAAAACAAAGAAACAAGAATTCTCCTACCCTCGGATCTAAATGTCAGTTGCTCACATATGTACATTCCTTTTTCATGTGGCCCATCCCTGGAGGTATCAACGGACATTAGATATTATGGGCAAAAAATTGGCAGGGTAGATGAATCTGTCATAACCAGCATGCTCTGTACATGATTAATTTGTAAAATGGTACATGTTGCATCAATATTTGTATTTGATCCATTGAGACAGCTAGTTAGTTTGGCATATGGGAAGCATTATAGTTTTGTGAGCCTACAATGTCATTTCTTACACAGGGTGGGTGTATATAACAAAAATAATTGTGTTTATGTAGCAAAACATACTCACACAGGCTGTATCAATTGAGTTCTTGCACAGCCATTGAAAATACAAATAAAAATATAATTTAAAAATATCCAAGCAATATAGAAAACAGTTAACACAGAAGAATCCAAATTACGTGTATTCAGAAGAAAAGAGGAGTTTTCCTATGCTGGAGTCAGCAATGACTGAAGCTGGAAATACCACCCAGCAAGCAGTATTTTCAGATGTTTAATTATAAAAAGAGAAGAAGGAGGAGGGTGAGAAGGAAGGGTGGACTGAGATAACAGCTCAGACATAGTGAATTTCAGGCCTTTGGCTCAGCAAATGTGCTGTTACCTGCCAATTTAAACGTCAATGGGTAGTTCCAAAACACAATGTCGGAGTAGGAGAGTGCCTGGGTTGAAGATCATTAAGAAATCTGTGGGTATAGTTGTGACTGGCTGTGCTGGGGACTTGAAGCCCCAAAAGACTTTTAAAGTTTTTTGCCAGCAATCTGATGTTTTAATATGGGCAAGGGACTGTCTTTGGTTAAAATTGGTTCCTTTTTGTCCAATTGATGTTAATAGCACTGCAGGTTTTCAACAGCTAGTACATGCAGGAGGTGGAATTCCTGGATGGTGGCAACATCAGTCTCTTTGCCAAAGTTATGGATATTCCATGTTGGATGGTACAGGGAACCTCTAAGAGTAGAAGAACAGGGCTGACAGTGGCAAATGCTCCCACAGACTACTAAACATGGTGGTTACACCAGGCTGGCTTCTTAGTTTTTGTTCTTCCTTCTGAACACAGATAAACTCCAAGTGCTCTGCTCACTCTTTAAAGGATCATCTTGGTAAGAAAACAAAACTCCTTCCCTTCTCACTAGTCCATTCAAGACTGATGGAACTGAAACTATCCAGCTATCACTGGACAGGCTGGTCCGTGGACTCAGTCTGCTCACCTGCAGGATAACTCTTGGGTCAGAAAACATACAAGATGGTGTTTATGAGGTCTTCTTTTCTTCAAAATGTAAAGCTTCCTCTTTCTGCTTCTTAATTAAAAAAAAAAAGACTGTACCTTCGTTGGTATGCTGGCCTGTACAGGAAGCAGCACAAAACAAGTTAGAGATGATAAAGATCAAATAACTCCCTTGAACTATTTGGGTTTTAAGGGATTGTTTCTGCATTATGAAAACCTGACTTTTGAGCAGTTAAACTTGCATTTTCTCTTTGCATAGAGTAAATTAAGCCCTCACTTTTTTGAAAGCTTTATGCAGGTTGAGGACAGCTATATCTATTTTAAAATTGACAGTATAATACATACGTTTCCTTCAGATCCATGTTACATTCCCTGTTAAGGTCCTGATCTGAAGCATACAGAAAAATGTCAGTGAGAAGCTGATGATGTACAGGCTCGATAGGTCTTCCCCCTGGTCTGATGGGGCTCAGGCATCAGCTTCTGGCCCCCAGTGCTGGAATCTCAGGGACTTTCTTACCTTGGAGAAAGGTGGACATATCTCTCAATTAACAGTCCAAGGACTGCTGGTGGATACTTTCCTCCCAGGAAGGGTGATGCTCGCTGTTTTGCCCCCTTACCCTTCCAGCCCTGTCTCTTCCCCTTTGCACTTGTTTTGAAAGTGGCAATATTTTCAATGTGGGGAGTTTCCAAAGGATCTGAGTGACTGAGGTAATCACTGTAATGTATTTCTAAATTACTTTGCACCTTTTGGAATCTGTTGTCAAATCTTAAGAAAAGCTGCTTCATTATGTACTGTTATTAAATACACTTTTAGTTTGGAAATTATTGAAAGGATTGGAGAGGGGGAAATGGGCTCTAATGTTTATGCAGACAAGAGTAAAGTGCTTCCAAGGTATTTTTCTCCCATAAAGTAACAAGAATGCAGCAATTTTCATGATGAAGCCAAGAAAGAAAACTGTTCTATTCTCTTAAAGACT
Source organism: Falco biarmicus (assembly GCF_023638135.1). Lineage (NCBI taxonomy): Eukaryota > Metazoa > Chordata > Aves > Falconiformes > Falconidae > Falco > Falco biarmicus. Next base: position 66,412,878 of record NC_079294.1, on the reverse strand, counting down.
TCCCTTTGTAAAAAGCCATTTTCTGGCCCAAATCTGATGAGGGCTTTAATCCTCAAACCCTGGATTGAAGGGAAAGTCTGCCCTGTGGATGGGAGGGATAGTGCCATTAAAGGGAAGGCTGCAAGGGCCATTCCCAGTTCCTCCACTCCCAGGAAGTTAGGGTGAAGATGAAAGGTAAAAAACCACAACATTTTTGGAAGGTATATTTGTGGATTCAGTGGGTGCTCTTTCCATGCCTTCAAAGAGGGTCTCAAGTCAAAGCACGTCAATGACCTTGTAGATGTGGGAGGAAATGGCTTGTCTTGAAACCTAGCGTCAGAAAAAGGGGGGAACTTATTCTTTCAGAGGCTTTGCTGGCTTGCACTGGTTTACATTATCTGGGAAACTACAGCATAAATGCAAAGCATGTGATTGCTAACTCCCCATTCTTTGCCTGCCTCCGTTATAGCCCAACAGACTCCTCATGTAGCATTGGGAATAAGTGTGGTTCAACACTCATTATATTCCCTTTATTCATTTGTGTGCTCACATAGTGCTAATAACAATGCAGTACAATAAAAGATAGCACTAGAGTCTTAAATTAAATGCAGCCTTTCCAGTATCTCAGCAGGGTGGCAGGCAGGCATATATTTCCAGCTGCCTTTCAGCAACCCCATTAATAAATCATATTTATTTTCCTGGAAGGAGAACTGCTGGGACATCCTTCTGTTTTGGGGGCAGAATCACATTCAATATCCAAAAATTATTTGTTGGGCATGGGTGTCAAGTTTAAACTTGAGAATTGCAACTGCCAGAAACTCCAGAGTCCTCTTCCTACCTTCCTTTAACTCCCATTTATACGTTTTTTTTTCTTGTAGTTCTTGTCCACCAACTTACATGCTGTTCTAGTTAATGAGCAGCATTTCCCTTGTATGTGTTCAGGATGATAATTTTTTTCTCAGCATGTGTCTGTCTGTAATGATTTACCCAGACAAACACTGCATCAGAACACGTCTGAATGCTGGCAATCTTTGATCCCTCTAATACATCTGGACTTAGGCCGTGGCCAGTGTCTTCTGAAACAAGGGGAATGTTGGAGTTCAGGTCCAAATTGCATTGCTTACCCGCAGACAGTCTCAGATAAACAGCCCAAGTTCTATTAATATTTCCCTGCTTACCCTGTTTTCCAAAGTGTTTGTTGTTTTGATTGTTCCCTAAGATATCTCTCCAACTTTCCTCTGGCTTTATTTAAGAAGGCAAGGAAAGGAGAGACCTAACAGCTTTATTCAAATAAGTCTTATTAGTGGCAGGCCTGCTAACTCATTTGCCAAGAAACTGTTTTCCTACAGAGGATAAATCTTTAACTAATTTTTAATAGTAGAGTCTCCACTAATAACTTGTATAATGACAACTCTTATTTCGGTAGAAACTGATATTTTGGGAGTGCATTGGATTTTTATTTTTTTTCACAATTGAATGTCTAAGCTTAATACTGTGCAAGCCTATGGAAAATTTCATGTTGTGTAAACAATCTTATCATACAGATTGGCCAGATATGAACCTGACCTGCTTCCGCTGAACTACTTTTGTACTGCAGGTATTTAAGCCACCTGATTAATGAGGTCTTTTTTCAGATATTGCACAAGTGTAATCAGAACTGAATGTTACGTTCCCTGTTAAGGTCCTGATCTGAAGCAGAGCTCATTCAGTGAGAAGCACACTGGAACCTGTGACAGCACTCTTGAGTTTTTGTGTGGTGAAGGGCTATGACCGGGATTCTGGTTACATGGGTTAATTTTCATTCAAGAAAATGGCATTTTTCTCCTCTCTAGACTAAGTATCACAGTAGCAGTCCATTTCTCTGGGGTGTCCTTGAGGTCCTCAGATGGAAGTTGCTATACAAACATGAAACGTTTCAATCTGTTGTGTTTGAAGGAGGTTAAAAGTGGTACAAAATCTATGATGATATCTGGAATAACTATTGTTTCTGAAACTCTCTTCAGTTAAATCTTCTGAATCAAAGGTCATGCTCTTAGTGTTAGAGAAGGGAGTTGCTGAATAACCAAGTCAATGCCATTCCAAATGAGAGCTCCCTTGATTCACAGTGTTCTCTTCCCGTTCAGGTTTTCAGTCAGATGACCATCTTAGTCTTGACCTCAATGTCTAGAGATACTTTAAGTTTGCAAACAAAATAATGGGGACCTTTGGTTGTTGTCATTAGAAAATTGGCTGCGATGGAATCATTGGCTCAGCTGCCAAAGAGGATCGCTGTGGAATCTGCAGTGGTGATGGCAAAACCTGTAAAGTGGTGAAAGGCGACTTCAACCACACCAAGGGGATGGGTGAGTAACCCTCAGTAGCATTTGAGTGGAGTGGAGGTTCTCTTAACTGCTTGAGGAGAGTTAGAGTGGTAGCAATAGCTCTTCTTGGATAGCATTGGACCCATCTACTCTAGTAAACAATAAGAAACACAAAACAAAACCCAAGTCAATTCCAATATGATATTCTCTCTACTTCTTAGTTGCCCAGATAGCAGCCATTGCCTGTCTGAAGTTCAGAATGAAGTCATGTTTCTCATTTTTAATGCTGTTGATTTTAAATAAGAGACAAAATCACAGTATGTTTTCCAGCAGGAGGGAAGTCTGATTTCAACAGCATCTTTGAGCTTTTTGAGAACTCAGAATGATGCGTGTTGCAGATGATTCATGTTAGAATCAGGATATCTCAGCTAAATGAAAGAGCACTCCCCTCTGAATATTTTTACTGATTTCCTGCCAGCCATAGTATCCAGTATAGGATACAAGAGCTTCTGGTCAGAATTAAGACTTTCCCCTCTCTTGTTAAACGTTAATGTATACGCAGCTTGGTGTCTGAATTAGTCTTTGTTCCAGAGTTTCTGTATTGCAATTCTGAGAAACTTATCACACATCCTAATCAGGCAAAGAGAGGGAAAGCCAAATCAGGACTTGCAAGCTGCTCCAAGAGGAAGGAATTGTCCAGAAAAAAATTATTTTACATTCAGTGAATACAGAATTGCCATTTCTGTAAGGAGAAACTCATTTAACACATGCTACTCCAGGACAGAGTTCAGCAAAGCATACAAAGATTCCTTTTAAGCACACATTTCAATTCTGTCTAACTAAAGCAGCACCAGGGCTTAGACCCTTAATCAAAGTCTCAGCACTGAAGTTTGAGGCTCTGATTTTGTATGTGGACCTCTTCCTCTGCACCCTTCTCCTCCTCACCTTCCTCTGCGGAACCAGCTGTGATCTGTCAACTCCTCTGAGACGCAGGTAGGATTTCCCACCTGCCCCACATCTTTCTGGAGCACACTTATGCTGTTGTATTGCCAGGCCAACCTGTTGAATGATTTCCTGCATTACTGCCTTTGACTCTTTTGTTCCAGATATTTTCTACCTACTTGTGTCAAGGCGTTTGCATTAGATGCAAATGGTGGGAAAAGTTTCTCACTTCCATTGAAAAAAACTGTTCTCCATTCTTGCAGCAGAGTTTATAGCTGTGCAGGAACTTCTTAACTGCTCCTGAAGAGTAACTATCTTTTATCTTTTCCAACGAGACTCCAAAACATCTTGTGCAGATAAATAAGAAATTTCTGGGTCACTGCCAGGAGGTTGCACCCGTTTCCAACTAGACTACTTGAGGGTGGTAACTTTACAAGGCTGTAGGAACAGAACAGTTTCAGCCTTAACTGGTTGTCTGGCTGCCAGGACACTATAGGAGGCTTTCACCCCCAGCACCCTGTAACCTAATAAGAGGAGATGGCTGACTGAATCATGGTCAGTGTTCAAGCATTTATTGATCCTTATTCTTTGCTGATCATCTCAGAAGTGCAAACTTGTCAAAATATTGCTTTGTCAGTGCATTGTTTCCACCTTTACCCACCTCACATAATCTAGAATTTGTTTTTACAATTATAATCTCATAAACATTTATCATAAGTTTTGATTTATTAATTTGAAAGGGAAATACATTTTATGTGGGAATAGTTCTAAAAAGTGACATCCACGGTATGCCAGACAGTCTTCTTCTGGTTTGAAAATAATCTTTGCTTTTCATTTTTTTAAATTATGCTCTTTTAACGAGCATTCTAGCCTACTGAAATGGAAAGAATATTTACAGTCTTTTAATTGTTCACTGTTAATGTTTTCCTGCTTTTGGATTTCTTTTATGTTAGACACTGAAAACAGACTTGTTGTTTTCACTTATGATTCCCAGCCTCAATTCTGCAAACATTTTTTGCATTGTGAGTTACTCCCATCAATTTCTATTCATATACTGCTGTTTTGAAGAATCAGGTCCTCAGGTTAACTTACTGAATCTCTCCAGGAATGGTTCTGAGGTATCACAATTGAACATGACGTTACTCAAGAAAAAAACCGGCCTTTTTTCTTTAAATTGACATTTAAGTAAATATGTATAAAAATGTGACAAAAGTTTGGGCAAAGGAGAGTACACAATATGACTACAGTAACAGAACCAGGGTTTGGATATGTAAATGATTGCACAGGTCAGTGGCAAATCCCCACGAACTTGCTGCGATCCAAGTCAAGGCCAACGCACTGACTCAAGTATGCTGATTTATTATATCAGAAGAGAATAGACTTCAAACATCAAGACATTGATTGTTTTGGAGTGGTATCTGTTTTGGGATTTGCAGCTGCAACGTTTGGGCCAGATCCTCAGCTGCTCTGCACATGGGACTCCCTTGACTGCAGGATTGGTCCCTATATGTCCTGTGATTACAAATTATGTTGTCAAGCCCTGTGTTAACTGAATTAAATCCATGCCAAATCCTTTCTGTTTCTTAGTAACCAATAGTCATTGTAAGAAGGTTTCCACATGTGTGATGGCAAAAGCAAAGGCTGTTCCCAAGTGTTTCTCATGTAAGATACTTGAATGCTGTTTGCAGTGTCAGGGGGTGTTGGTGACATCCTTTGGTGTTGGTTCTTTGTCTTCTTTTGGTTGGATTAGATGGGGAGATTGGTATCAAACGCCATGGATAAACTTCAAGTCCTTTTACTATTTAGCTTGGTTTGTCAAAGATATCAAGTAGAGATCCTTTCCTTTCAGAAAACCTATCTACATGAAAGAAAGCCAAAATTTCATTAACCAAGTAAAAAGAACCAGGCCTATTTCTTTTTTTTTTTTTTTTTTTCCCAACCTTAATGTCACAGGTAAGGTTCTGCCACTCTGGAGGGGCACGATGGTGGAACAGTCAAAGTGTGTTATAGGAGGTCCAGCAGTTCAGATCTTGCCACCTGTTATCCAGGGTGATCCAACTGGAAATAGATTCCATTTCTCTTTTGTGGAGGTCGAAAGCCTTTATTTGTGATGCTAAACACCACGCACACTTGTGTGCAGCTGGCTGTCTTCAGTAGGCCAACTGAATGCACTTTTTAGACTGAGGTTTACTTTTGATTGGCAGCACGCCCTGTACCTATTTCTACAAAATAATTTTCCATAAACAAACACAGACTTGTTCTGAAGTCGATCTCTGTCTCCCTGCCGCTATACAGGGGTCCTAGAAATAAGGACAGCTCTTTGACTCGTATCTGTTGGGTAGCTGATTTATCACTGACTTCTGCCCAGACTCCAAGGCTGTGCCTGTAATGCTGAAACTTGTGTTGAGAGTGAGACCTGCATCCATCACTCTTGATTTCTCTCAGCCATATTAAGATTTTTAATGCTGCCCCTTTGCTTGTTATCCTAAAGAAGCACCACAGTTATTTGGATTTCTTTTAATGGCAGAATGTAATAAGGTGAGATATGCCAGCTGTTGTAACTATCATTTTGGGAAATGTAAAGTGTATTTTTGCTAGCAATTTTTTCTTTTTAAGACAGTGAAAAAGCAGGCTTTTTATTGTGTACACTACTTGTCCAGCATATATTTAAAAGAAAGAACGGATATTTGAACAGTAGTGCTGTAGTGCTGGCTAGGAGTGTCTTTAGCCAACACTAGAAACTCTTTTTTTTGACAGCGGAGTGTACATCTACATTATGAGAAGACAGAACCCTAGGGCTAACTGGGATCTCTTGTAAGGGTTTAAGAAGAACATGCAAGATAGATATCCCGGCAACCAGCTTCACAGCAATAGTAGGAGGCTATGAAATCTATCCATGGCTCTCCAGTGAAATGATTTTCTTCCAAATGAACTATCCCATGGCTGGAAGTGGACAGGTGCCGATGGAGGAATTACTCTCGAGCTAATAGCATGTGAGAATCATCATAGCTATTTAGAAAATGGACACATAGTTACCACTGACTGGATGTATTTCCACTCGACTGCAGCAACTAGCACTCAGCAAAAGGTGCAAAATGGGGAAGGGTCTTGGAAACTGAGATGTCCAGCTGGTACCCCAAAATGTTACAGAATCTGTGCTGACCATGACCAGCAGATAGGCAGGGCACTCTGATTTCCTTGGCTTCCACCCTGAGATCTTGGTTCAAAGCACTTTTGGAAAGTTTGGTAATGTGATGAGCACTGTTGACTTTCTCATACCTAATTTTCATGTGTATACAGGGTTAAGATATGAAGGTACAGTGCCCAGAGATCAGTACTTTCAGCCATGGGATAATTTTTGCTTTACCTCGGAGTCCGTCTTTCATTGCAATGTGAACCAGAAGGATAGTTTTATAGTAGATCAGTGACATTCTGAAGTTCATGCTAAACTTTCTGTTCTTTCTGGTAGTAATAACAATGGCTAACAATGGATTTTCCTGTGTGAGCTGCTTTCCTCTTGCAAATCTCTCCAGCATTTAAATGAAGATACAGTAGCCACTGTTCACATATTAATCTCCTTGATGACAAAGCCACCTCTTTGTTCTGGTGTCTCTCCTAATACGAGTTACACCATATAATTTGTATCTAGGATTTGCTTCAATCACAGTCTTACATTCCTGAGACACTGATGTAATGCAGATTATCCAGAAAGATTGGTGCGTGCCAAAGTAACTGTTCCCAAGGTGGAGTATACTACATCCAGCACTATAAATTATCAAATAATGAAGTTCTCCTGTTGTACTTTCAAAGCTTCATCTTAAAAGGCTGATTTATGGGTGAAATTACTAGAAATACTGCCTGATAGTTGCCAAATCTCATCAGTCTTTAACCAGTTCCTCATTTAAAGCAGAACTTTAAGCCCAACCTTGCAAACCCCTGTGTTGCAGACAATTATCCTAAGACCTAACAGATCTTTGAGAGTCATTGACTCGGGGCCAGTTCTGAGACTTTTTTTGATCTTACTAGCTGACACTTGATAATCTTTCTGGCAATCTGCAGTTACAGTTTGCTTAATAAAATGTGCCTGGAAAACAGAGGAGGTGTTTTCTGGTGCACTTATCGCAAAGATCAGGAATAGTCTGTGACCAGAAGCCTCACATTAGCTCTAAGGACCAGACTGGACTGGTGGTAGCAATCTGAGTTTGTACCTGTGGCAAATTTGCATGGATGATACATAGTGTGTTTGCAGTAGGATTTGACCACTAACTCACACAATATGGCTGGAAATAATGAATGAGAGTGTCAAGACACTCCCAGTGGGACATGCCCAAGAATTCTGCTTCATCTCTGAGAGGACAGGTCCGATTCATACAACTACAAAATGATTCGCAGTTCACTAACAGAAAAGTGAAGGTCAGCAGTCAGGTTTGTGCCACATGATCTCAGTGAGTTAGCACAATATGTTTCTTCTTATTCGGGAGCTGTGAATACAACCCCCTAAAGCCATCAATCAGGATTAGAAATTACATGAGGAGAAAAATCTGGTATAAACCCAAACTAAACAGTCTCCAGAACTAATATGCTATTAATAGCTTACACTCCACTATTTACTATTGTAAAAAGTAACATAAAAGTCAATTTTTCCACGTGGTGTTTCTCTCATGGCACAGTGATGAAATGCGAGCGTATTTATGGCACTAGCTGAACCTCAAGCACAGCACCACAGCTCGCTCACCTCTAAAGCAGTGTGACACACTCCTGGCTGCTGCTAGGTCAGGGGACAGATCCAAACTTCACTGAGGTTAGGGACTGGCTTTCCACTAAATTCGGTGGAACTTTGTATCCCACTCCTGCATGATTTAGCTCTGGGCATTGTATCTGGCATGTGATTTTAAAAATAAATAAGTAAATAATCCCTCAGTAGGTACATTAATTACCTGAAACTTGGGCATGTTCCAAACTGGCTTCCTAACAGGGCTGTTGAGGTGTGTCATAGGGCCTGTTTCCCCATGACGGACTGTCATTAATCACACCTTTGCTGTGTGCTCGTGTTTGGTGGTAATTGTCAATTGGGCTTATATGCAGATGCATGGGGTGCAGTGAGGATGTTTGATTCCTGATACACTCTGGTTTGACTGTAATTTGGTATCTCAGCTGATGAAAAAACAGCTCCTGGTAACGTCTAGAATAAAATCCAGCATCTGTTTGCTTTGATTTCATAATGGATTTCAGTATTGCCTTAAAAAAATTGACCCTGGAAGTAATGATTTTTCCCAGTGAAACCCACTCTGTAATAGCAGATGGGAAAGCCACTGCTCTGGCTTCTGTACACAGACATGGTTTGCAGCTTGGCTGTCCCTTTTTCTGTTTTTCCTGCAAGGAATGACTGACTGTTTCTGAGTGTCCTGAGTAAGGGAGAAGTAAGGAGGAAAAAGTGCAAAAAGAACTGAGCAGAAGGGTCACAGGGAGAGTGTCATTCAGATACAGTGATCAGGGAAAAAGGGAGTGTGTCTGGCCTAGATCAGCTACCCATCCAATGCACCTCTCAAAACTCAAGAGCTCAAGCTTTATTCATAGCGCAACAAAGGGACAGGTAGAAATGAATCCACAGTCTGAGACCCAAAATCCCTGTCTGTCTTGCTCTGTGTCATAGTAGTAAGAGAATCACTTAGTCCTCAGATGCATGAGGCCGTCAGCATCCTCCTTTGAGGCCCCCAGTGTCAGCATAGCAGAAGCATGGCCATACAGCTGCACTAGTCCCTAAAATATCTCCCGAACTGAATGCCAGAGGAGTCACTGTTCCGTATGCCAACACTTCTCCAACCCGTTGCTCTAGACGTCCCACAATTTCCATGAAGGCATGGCTGACACAGAACAGTTTCACACAGCCCTTTAAAACAAAAGAGGGGATGAGGGAACAGACAGGATAAGCAGCTTAACATCTGAAAGAAAGGGGAGAGCAATAACCCACAAGAGGTGCCAAGTTATACACTGCAAAGTAAACTAGGTGGCCAATTAGAAGGGATCAAGTCATGGTTGTGATGAGATTAGTGTCATTTACAGGGGCTTGATTCAGAGCCCAACAAAACCAGTGGAAAAACTCTGCCTAGCTCCCAGACCTTTGACATGGCCCTAATGTTCCTCAGCTTTATAGTTTAAAGGCACCACTTCCACCCCATGGAACAAGTCTGTAGCTTCACATGGCTCCATGGTGGGGGAAAATAGGCTACGTTTCCTTGTAGCTCCTGACTATTCTTACTGTTATTCTGTTAGTCAAAAGTGGTGTAATTGTGTCACATTGCTAGTTGTTGAAGGAAACATGAAAAGGCCAAGAGAGTTTCAGAAAGATAGAAACCAAGAGAATTTCCCACCATGTCAGATGCTCAGATGGTCTAATTTGGCATGTGCGTCTGTTGGCAGTTTTTAGTGGTGACTTTCAGCTCTGTTGTTGCATTAAATCTGAACTGTAGAATTCTGTTCAGCAGCCCAGTGCAAGGAGACCATTACAATTATATTCTCCAGGTTTTTTGTATAAAGCTGAAGTTTAAGTGAAAACAATTTCTTTTCCCCCCAGTTGTCCCACTAATTCCTGCTGTTCAGTTTTAACATTGTCAAAATGTTCTGTGGAAGTGAGTCCTTTCTGATACTGATCACAGCCTTAGGCAGGGGTTTTTTTGGAGGGGGAAGCAGGAACATCTATTGGAAACTTCATTTCAAATCACAGATGTCTGTGCTGTTATGTGCAATGTTGCTCCTGACAGTGAGGCTTTGCATCAGCTCAGGAACAGTCTGCATGCATCCCTGTCAGGACCACAGGAGAGCCAGGGTGAGTTCAAGGGAGCAAATCTATTTAGGTCCAAGCATAAGCCTTAAGTCACAATTAAGCAGCACACGTGGATTTCTCTCCCTCTTCTCAGGCTGAAATAATGTTAGTCATAACCATGCATGTCACAGCAGCAAAACTTGGCTGCCAATGCAGGGATCTCATTTGAAGTGTTTCCTACCCATTCCGCAACCTGTGCAGGAGTTGATTTTTTCATGGTGAGATACTGAATGATTGATGCCTCTGGCCGGCTGTGGCATGCTCTCATCCATCTGCTCTTTTGTTGCCATAGGTTACATCGAAGCAGCTGTGATCCCTGCAGGTGCCCGGCGGATCAGGGTGGTTGAGGATAAACCTGCTCACAGTTTTCTGGGTAAAAAGACAAAAGAAAAAAATGTTTTCATTCAAAACTCACCTCTGTTTTCTGTTAAAATGGCCCTCATCTAAATGACCTGTAAGATGATAAGTTTGTTGTTGCCTGGAAGTGGCTGTTGATTTCATTCTTGTTGCAGTCTCTCTCTGCTCTTGTGGGCTTGGTTTCATGATGTTTGCTTGATGTGATACTATGGGACATTTACAGGCCCTGTGCAAGCTGAAAGAACCAGAGAATACTTTTGTATGGACAGAAGGGTTCCTGAACAGAATTTGGCACTGGGTTGAATATAGCTGCCAGGAGCACACAACACTTTGAGAAGGAGTGGGACAGAGAACAGTGCATTTAGAGAGAGGAATGACAGAGATGCAGATAGGAGGGCACGCAGCTCAGAGTGAAGCAGGGGCAGGACAGGGCGGCTGATATCCCTCAATAAACTGACCGTGAGGTTCCCTGTGCCATTTCCTGCAGTGGCAGGTTTTCACTTGATGCTGTACTCAAGACCTAATCCTGCACTCCGACATGGGCTAGCTGCAGCCTCTAGTCTACTTACCTCTATTTTCTCAGGCCAAACAATTTGTATAATCCTCTTCTTATTTGTACTTCTGCATTCCTTTTGAGGGAAACAGGCTTTGTCTCCTCTTTTCCCTGTTGGAAACAAAGTTTTAGATGCGGGTGATGGGTCAAATTTGTATGTGAGGTTGTAGGGCCAAGTCTGTCAACAAATGCGTTGTTCAGTTACTAATCACTTAGATAGAAGTTTGGAAGGACTTTGGCAAAGTGCAACCATATCAGACAGATATACCTCTGTCAGTCTGGTATTCTAGCTCTTCTCTCCAACATTAGGGGTGTTTCTTTTTGTGTCATGACTGTGCAATAGATGAAGGGCTTTATCTCCCATCTACTCCAAGTCACAGAAATGCTAATGCCTCATTGTCCTGAATTCACACAGGAAGCAGGGAGTTGAAGGAAAATCGTCCAAGGCCCAAAAGAGCACCTAGCACACTGAAAAATCCTTTGCACGCTCAGAGCTGCATGACCATGCATAAATGGGTGAATTAAATTCTTTATGCTGTGTGGGAAAACAAAAGGATAAGAGAAAATCCCAGACTTCCTCCTTTGTTCAGTGAACTGTTGCAGCTTGTAAGTCCCTGCACTGTCAAACCCAAACTCTTCTTGCTGTTGATGAGCTTATTAACACATGATTTCTGTCCTTCCATATCAGTGTTTCAGCCCTTCTCCATGCTGATATTCTCATTGCAGTGGTTGGAACAGATGCATCTTCCTTAGCCTGTCCTTCCCTGTCCTTTAGCCTGGGAAGTATTAGGTACTGTTATCACTTGTGCGTGTTCTGGTTCTCTCAAAGTGACATTCTCAGAGTGGAGACACTGCAAGATTTTAGGATAGAAAAGCACTCTGAAAGATGGAATTGCTTCCAGAAATAGATAAAGCCTGTGGTAGGGACTCTGAGATGATTATGAAGTTTGTTGCTGTCTGTTTGGCAGAAGGGGAAACTGATGTGTTGCACTTTGCTCATGGCTATGCGGGGAGTCAGTAGCAAAGCTCGGACTAGGACCCTTGGTTTCTGATTTCCATGTCCTCTGCTTATAATCCTCCATCTCCACAGCCAAAAGGAGACATTAATAGCCAGTACTAAGTTATAGGATGCTGCTGAAAACATTTACATCGTGATTGTGTCTTAGGATTTCAGGTGTAGCGCCATTGGTTTTCTGTCTTGAGGTGCTACCAAAGTTAGCAGTATCACTAGGAAAGACGCTTTTGTTTTCTGACTTTCATTCCAAGTTCAGGGGGAAAAAAGAGGGCAAATCATGTTGTTCAGCTGCCCTTAGGTCAAAAGCATTGGCACTTGTGCCACTTCTTGGTAGGAAGCATGTATCACTACTGCTAGTATTTCCACTAATGCTGCAGCCAACTTGCTGGGAGAGGATTACGCCTACACGTAAGATGTTTGACATAGCAAAGCACTGGTGGAACAATGAAAGCCAGTGTTTCCTTGGGTTTTGCAAATACTCTGCCTTCTGGAAGCCAGCCTTTTTGTTTGTCTTGGTGGGATTTGCACAGGGTATTTGTCCGGGGTTTAGGCTTTGGCAGATAGCTGCAGCACTGCGAGTCTTACATGGAGCTAACAACTGCCCTTCATTATGACTACATAACCTTGACTAAAGCAGATATTTCCCCACTGGGTGGTGAAGATTACTATTGTGTATATTTGGGAGCAGGACTTGGCCCTGTGTGCATCACAAAGATAGATAAAAATCTGGCTATTTTAAAGCTTCTAAGTGCTTTTAGCTATTTGGTTCATGGTCAGGAGCCAGGAGAACCTCTCTAAGATTTCCAGAGTTTTCTCTTTCAAGGAACACTGGACACAAAGAAAAAGTACCCAATGTCTTGCTAACCTAAGCTGAAGAATAGCAGCAGGAGTGTTCCAATAGGACAAAAAAGATGACCAAGAAAACAAAATCCAATCACTCTGATAGGCCCCATAATGCATTGTAAAGCCAGGTCTGAGTATGGAAGGATTTTCTATTTCAATTACACTGACAAAGTTGAGTCCAATCAGGTCCTATTTCTACTCAGAACCGGGTACAGCACTTTGGAAATGAGCCCAGCATAATTTGGAATCATTATTCCATGTGCTGGGAGCAGTGCCTGAAGAATTTCCCTCCACCTACAGGCAACCCACGCTGGCTGCCTTGCCTGGCTGTAATGTTTAAAAACCACCTTGAACAGGAAATGCCTCGGCAGTTTGTATCCACAGGCTGGGAAGCAAGCTGGAGGGACCCAAGGTGGAAATAAAGATCTGACTAGATGCCAGGTTTAGAAATAGATTGGTCAGTTCCTGTCTTCCAGCCAGCAAGAAAAGAAGTTACGCGTTGTTGCTGGGGTTCCTTTTCCTTTCACTCTTCTACTGTACAACTTTGAGCCAGGAAAAGCTTTGAGATGTAACAGTGGATTCTTGCTACTGCCTGAATGCACCCACAGTGTGGAAAAGAGAAAGAGCTGTGCTTCACTACCCGATTTGAGGCATAGGATCCCAGGAGGGCTGCAGCCAGCTGTCCAAGGCAGAATAAATCCTGTGGGTGCTAGCTTAAATCAGTGAGGACTGCTGGCATTCGGTAAGGGCAAAGGGCCCCGTTCACCCCACTGAATTTAGTACTGTCGTCTCTGGGGCTAGGCAGAGCCAGGCCTGCAATAATTGCATGTGACAAAAGCCATTGGGGAAAGAGCAGTACTCTGTGTCTAAGAGACATGGAGGTTTTATAGCTGCAGTGTTGATCCCTGCTGATAGGGCACTTGCATGCAATGAAGACAACCAGCGACAAAAACACTTTGGCCAAAATACTCTGCTGAGTCGCCACTGCAATTCCTGCAATCCTCAAGGAGCATTTTTGGAAACGGGGCTGTTTCCAAACACTTTCTCCTCAGCCACTAAGGGAGCAGTGCCTGAAGCAATCAAAATCAAACCTTAAACAGAAAAGAGGTCCACAAAGATTAAACATTTTGTTTTTCATCAGCAAGCTATCTTTCTTTGATGATGAGCTGGAACCGAAGCAGTTACAGTCATTCAAGCTCTTATACACTGTTTTGAGCACATGCCCTGATATCTTTACTAGTCAGCCATACTGCATGGAGATAGTTTTATCTCATCCACAGCTTTGATTATTCATGTTCACAGTTCCTTGAGGCCGGTGTGATGGCTGCTTTGATCTGCCTGGAGGCCACCAGGCTTTGGCAGAGGAAAGCAGTCCTGCTGCAGAATTGTGTCTGAAGTTTGCAGAAGGTACTTTGTAGATTGAGGAACAAAGCAGGAAGAAAAGTAAGCTGCCAACAGAGTTGTATTGCTGTAGAATGCAAATACCAGGACATCATCATGCTTTTAGCCTGTGTGCCAAAAAGGACTTCCCTCAGAAAAAAACATTCCCCCACATACCTCCCACTCCTCCTGGGGAAACCATACTTGGCAGTTTCCCTTCACCCTGATTTTGGAGCCTCTAATGGGACCATGAGAGCTGTCAGAAAGTTTGTGTCCAGGACAGAAAGTTATTTCACCTTTCTCCAGTAACTCCCTGGGATGCAGATCCTCAGAAAGGCACACACAGCTGCAGAGGACATTGTGACCTTCCCTTGCCTCAGACTTCCCCAGAGGTTAGATGCTGCAAATGATGCTCAGTCAGTAAATTGAATGAAAAATCTTCATATGGGTATCAACACAGACATTTGATTGATATTTTTCTCAAGGAGGGCTTAGGAAAATATGGTTTCTAAAGCTGGTTCTGCTTGGAAACTAAAAAAAGATTATGCAGAGTTGTCTTGCTGCATTTGGCAGGAGAGTTTAGAGATAAATGATCTATAAATTTTATGTTAATGCTAGAAGATTAGAAATGGTTTCCTTATATGCTGTCTGAATGAGAATCTCTGAACCCAGCTGCTGCCAGACTTTAAGCTGTCTCAGGCTGGGCAGTCTACATAACAGCACACAGATCTTGCCTTGCAAACCAGGCTTCGGTTTACAGCCACTGGTGCTCTCATAGTTTCACCCCAAGTACCAGTTTTAATAGCTGTAAGAGTATAACACTGCAAGTATATAAGGGTTTTACCAGAAGTATCTTCAGGTTATACCCAAGCAGCTATTCGGTGGTATTAGATTCTTACATCATGTCTGCCAATTTGGTATATTTGTCCAAATTTATGGTACCATCCATTTTTCTAAGATTAAAATCTAAATAGTTCGATTTGAAAAAAATGTTTAAAGTTATCTACATGTTAATTTTCAATGTACCAGATATTCCAGGCATGTTCATTTTACATGCATGCCTACATGTTTCTCATGTAACCTTTGACAAATAATATTGAGATTATTCCAGGAAGAATTATGGCTCTAACTGGTTGTTCTCTAATTATGCTCTCTGCTTACAATCTGCACTCTGCCTAGCTTGGTTAAAGAAAATGGGCTAGTAAGTTTTGCACTTTC
The DNA here is from genome assembly GCF_023638135.1 of Falco biarmicus. Taxonomy (NCBI): domain Eukaryota; kingdom Metazoa; phylum Chordata; class Aves; order Falconiformes; family Falconidae; genus Falco; species Falco biarmicus. The sequence continues at coordinate 66,397,468 of NC_079294.1, read as the reverse complement.
CTAGTCAGTCACTTCTGCTTTGTGGTTCTTTCTTATTAGTACAATGCTGTAGTATTTTAATATTAGTTTCAAATCCAAGTTAAATTTCTTTTCGCTGAAAAACATTTCAGTTGTGCAAGATTTCCTTTGCAAAAGCAGGGCTGTATATGTAACTGAATTCAACAATATGCCATAAGTATGTGTAGGTTTTGGACATGCTCCTGAAACAGGTCAAACTGTGGAAGATTTCCACAATTTAGTCCTAAATTAGTAGAATTTTTTCAAGGACAGTGGGTAGTTATATTTCCTTCTTTTTAGTTCCTTTGTAACTCCTTCTGCACACTCTTTTTTTCTTCCCTTTAAATTTTCTGGCAGTGGAATGGCACAGAGGATGCCTCAGAGTTTTGAAACAGAGAACATTGCTTATTTGGAAAGCATAACGTAACAATTTTAGGTAGTAAAACTTTTGCAAGACCAGTTTATATGACATTACTGTTACTTAATAGCAATTCTAATATAACTAGAAATGCCTTCATCAACTGAAATACAGAATATGTCCAAGTTAGAAGCATTATGATGAGTCAGCTAGAAGTATACTTTTTTTCTTTTAAACTCATGTCCATTACAAGGCTACTGCATCTTGTACTTCAGGTGGGCTGAGAAAGAAGCTTAATAGTTTATATTGTAATTACAAATTTGCTTACATTACATTCCATGGTGTTTGATTCATTCCAGCTTTAAAAGATTCCAGTAAGAGATCCATTAACAGCGACTGGAAAATTGAGCTTCCTGGTGAGTTTCAGATCGCAGGCACTACTGTCCGGTACGTGCGAAGGGGTCTGTGGGAGAAAATCTCTGCCAAAGGACCAACTAAAATACCACTGCACTTGATGGTAACTTTATATCCTTTGTTTGTGTTTCTTAAGTGATGCAACATAAAGGGCTTATATCCTAGCTGAAAGTTAAATTTTGATTGTTTGCTTCCTCACCAGAGTTTTTTAAAGGTATGCTGTAGTGCTTCTCTTTACATTCTTTTGCAGCATGGCAAGGGCTGAAAAAACCCAGCTCCCTACTTAAAAATAAATGATGCTCTTATTCTGGGAGAACATGCAGTGTCCCAGTAAGTCAGTCCGCTGTAATGTGTCACAGACAATGTGATAGGTCTATTCTAGAGGATGTAGGTTTTCAGACACCTTCTTTATTTCATGGACATACCCACTCACACACATGAAAGGATATCTGCCAAAATATCTTCTCAGTTTATGCCAGAATGTATTCTGTATTTAAATACACCATTTCTCTGACAGAAGAGATGAAGTTTTGGCATGTACAGATGATAGATGTCAATTTTATCCTCTGTAGTGACTTAGTCACACACAGAAATGTACCTTGGTTTCTTTATGTTGTTTTTTCTATTTTATGTATTTTAAAGTGTTCTTGAAAGTTTTCCTAATGTTCAGCATAATCCTTTTGTTAACCAAGCATGTCATTTTATATACAGTCGTATGGCTGCTGTATGAGAACATGAATGAGAAGTCCACAAGGGTGAGAGGAACAGGATTGTAGTCTCAGTCCTGTCACTAATGGGTGATGGGGTGACTCATGGGCCAGTCCCTTAATGTTGGTGGTAACCTTAATGTTTCTATCTGTGAGACAGCTGTAATAATGCCTGTCTCATATATGTGTTACTAGTTGAAAGTCTGCAGAAAGCTTTACGGTTTCTATAGCAAGGTTTGCATAGAAATGTAGAGTATTTTAATGTATGCATTGTTTCCTGTAACTTTTTTAATCCAGTTATATTTGTGTGATATTTCTTTTCCTTGCGACTTTTTGCCATGTTTGTTCACTGAAGGCTATCTGCGAGTACTGCTAAAAATCAGAAGTCTTTCCTTTTTATCACCTGAATTTTTGCTCATTGTGCAACATTTCATGGCCCAGTTTGAAAAGCTCAAATGTTGCTTCAACTTTTCACACAGACACAAAAATTTGTAATACTACTCCACTTTGTCAGTACTTTCTCTGTGTCAAAATATGCTGCATAGGAACATGAGGTGTTTTGTCTTTGCTTTCTCAGGCAGATGAGTGAGTTTACCAGGTTCACGTACTGACTGGTGTAAAGCTGAATTCAAAGAGGTTATTATTGGAATTGTAGTGCAGGTTTGGGCACACTAGCACCTTCCTGACTCAGCCACGTAATTCAAGGTCTGCCCACACAAAACAGGTGTATACGGGAGCCTTCATCATCAGAAAAATCAGCTTCTGCTTGACTTTGGCCTTAACACAAGTCTTCCTCCTGAAACCAGGACTCTGACAAAGTGTCTTGTACTGCCAAGGTCTTCCTAACCTCATGTAAGAAAAAGGAGTTGCACAGGTACCGTTTGTGAAGATGCTGTGCAGGGTTCCTTTGCCAGCTCTTGGAAACTTCCAGAGGACTATTTGGTTGAGATGCACTGCAGTAAAAACTAGTAGAAGCATTTTGTGAACTTCAGCATCAGCAGAGCTTTGTTTTTAAAGAAATTGTCATTTCCCTCTCATTAAGCAGTAGGTAACGTAAAAAACTAGTGATTGTGAAGGTCTCTGTGAGTATCCTCTCCAGCTACAGACTGGCATTTTCAGCAGATACAAGAGGAGGAAATTTCCTCCTCTCAATGAAAAGCAATGAAAGCAATGAAGAGGAGGTTTCCTTCTTCACCTTCCCTCCCAGAAATAATTAAAAAGGAGGAAACTAAAAGTTACCAGACCATTAAAAAAATATGTGGCTTAAAATCACTGCCAGTCGTAAACAAAGCAGACATGAAGTCTTTTCTTCAAATCAGATATTAATCTTTTCCTTCATACAGGGTAGTGGGTTTCATTCTTTCAACGCAAGAAATGTAGGATGGTTACCAGTAACCTCTAAATAGAAAACTGTTGTTCAAACAGTGGTGGAATACACTGGACTGACAAAGAGCCAGAAGCTTCAGTCAATCCATTGTGACCTGCATTTGAAACCAATTATACACACATATACACACACAACCCAATTATATATGGCTACGAAATTGCATGAAATTGGTTTCATATGGGCCTTTAGATTCACTAGTCTTGCACCCATATTGAGATAATAAGAATTTCTTTTTAGAAGCTGGTTTTTAATACTTGAGGCATTTCTTCAAGTGAATTGCTGTAAGTGTATTTCTTGGAGAAATTAATGTTTGTGTAACTAGGCCTGTGCTAGACCTCCTCTCAGCAGCGGAGGACAACCAAACACTCCCAGAGTGTAAAGATCCTTTAGACAAGACTGATTGATCAATTTTGTAGAACATGCTGTTCGTATCTTGTGCACTTAAAAGAAAGCCAGAGCAGAACTTGAGTTCTCTGCCCCTGACTGCCTGGTATTTTGACTTGTGTTTAGAAAAAGATAATCATCTTTGAAACTGTAATGATGGCTGGCTAGTTTCAAGCTTGGTATTCAGTTCCAGTAGTAAGGCTCCCTCTGTAGCTGAAGCAAAATCATATCTTTGTTCCCCACATCTTCTGGAAGACACTTTTCTGCCCAGGATTATGCCCTGTGCAGAGCAACTCATAGGTGCTGAGTTTGTGTAGCCCTACGGTGTTCATTGCACAGACCTCCAGGATGTCAGTGGCTACAAGCTGACCTTTTCTTTCAGCACATGTTATTTTTTTGGTTAAATGAGCTTGTGACAGCTTTAGTGAGATTACTGGTTAAGTACGAGTGATTTCTGCAAATTTGAATGGGAAAATTATTTTTTTGTGAAAATAGCATTTGCAAATTTGCTTTTTTTAATTGGGCAGCTGCTTGCTTCACTTATGATAGCCCTGCTTAAAATATCTCATTTGATAAGGTGCTGCTCCTATTTCAGTAGGTGACAAGAGCCAGCAGAGTTCTCCTAACGCCGCTGAGATTATGGGTTAATAAGTATAAGTAAGTCTAAAGCCATACTATCAGCATTACAGTAGTACTTCTATGATATTTGTTAATAGTGTGGTAACTCAGATTCCATGGACCTTATACTTCATGGGGTATCTTCTACTCACTTCTGACCAAGCCAGTGGAAGTGAGAGCTAAATGAAACCCAACACGTAAATCAAAACAGTACCAGAACTGTCGTCTGCCTGTGGTGAAAAAATAAGCAGTTTTCCCTATTCCTCTTTCCGTAAATTCTGCAGCTTACAGAATCACAGAATGGTTGAAGTTGAAAGGGACCTCTGGAGGTTGTCTCATCCACCCCCCCTGCTCAGGCAGGGTAGCGTAGAGCAGGCTGTCCAGGACCATGATCCATAAACAGCACAGCGTTAACCCAGAGCTCCCCATTCTCTACAGTGGTCCCCAGCCATAAGCCTGAGTCTCTGCATAAGGCTTGCCGACAGCTTGCTTTCTAGAAAAGAAGGGTAGAACAGACACGATGAGTGACTTTTTGACTCTAGATGCTCATTAAAATAGTTGTTACATGAAAACTGCTGGTGTAATGCTTCCTGTTGTCTTATATTTCTCTTTAGATAGCTAGTGGCCTGCTGATCACATTTAAGGTTTAAACAAAGTTATGCACCATATTTCAGGTTTAAACATCTCCATGACTGTTTTGAATAGTCACAAATCATAAGCAGTTGTTGCTCCCGCAGATGCCTTGTTTTACCAATACCACTGTAATTTCAGGTTTCTAGATAAAGATTTTGTTGCCTTTCACGAGGTGCTTATATTTCAGAAATTTTGGCCAGAGACAGCATTTCCAGCATTACTGTCTCTGCAGTCTGTGGCTTTCCCAGTACACAGTGTGTTGTAACAGGCTTTCTTTTCCTGCCGAACCAGGTGCTGTTATTTCATGACCAGAATTATGGAATTCATTATGAATACACCATTCCTGTAAACTATACTGCTGAAAACAGAAGCGAGCCAGAAAAGCAACAGGATTCTTTGTACATCTGGACGCACAGCGGATGGGAAGGATGCAGCGTGCAGTGTGGAGGGGGTAAGGCTATTTGGAAGCTTGGTGGGACTTGCTGTTTGGTGTTTGCAGACACCAGGCATTAGAGAGGTGCCTGCAGAAGGCAGTGTTGCCAAAGCATGAAGAAAACTGGCCATGGGAATGGATGTTGCCATAATGAACTCAAAGGAGAGCTCATTCTCACCAGCTCTCCCAGCTATCATCCACATCCCCACAGTTAATTTTCACCCAGCGTTTTGGCAGGGACACTGCTTTGTCGGCTCGTTACCCGTAGGCTGGGACTGCACCTGGATTAGTGCTCCACAGATGACTCAAGGCGCCGTGTGCAGCCCCATATCTCAAGCCTCCGTCACATTCTTGGAGCAGAGTTTTCACAGGTGTTCAGGCATGTTCACTGAAAGACACTTGGTTCCCCAGGGATGAAACAGGGGGGGTGGTGCTGTGACAATTCCTGAAGATTGCATCAGACGCTCTTAATGTGGGGTAGACTTTCTGGGAGTACACATGGCAAATCACACTTTTCAGATGATCCCTAGGATGTGCTGGGACAGATTTGCTGAAACCCTGGGGGAAAATGATGCCTGTGAAACCAGAGAATGGTTTGTCAGCCACTGTCCATTGAATTTTCAGTGCTGGAAGAAGTCGGATTTCCCTGAGAAAACAGATCATTTCCATGCATTCTGGCCAGTCTTTCTTCACCAGCAATTAAAAAAACCACCCAATTATTTATCATATGATGTGACAGAAGGAAAGAGTGCTCATCTTCACGTTGTCAAGCTTACTGCCCTCACTGTACTGAAATCATGGATTTGTTTTTTTCCTGTAAATAGAACTCCATTTAAAGTGGACACTTTTACTCATATATTTAAACAGTAATTTCTTAGAGCCATTACACCATCACATGAGTGAGTAGGAAATTTGTTTGTGGCTCTTTGGATTTGTGTTTCTAGCCTGCCACATAATTAAATCAGTACCTGGCAACATGGCACCCACCAGTAGTAGCTTGGATGTCAATTCACCTCTTATATTTTGCTTGTTAGATGCTTTTACTACTTATCCAAGCTGAAAAGGGCCTTCTTCCTTCCACACAGACTTTCATAATTCATTAACAGGATTTGAGTTGTTTTTTATTATCTGCTGCAGATCATGAATAAACTCAATTTGATGCAGACTCAGGGTTAAAAGAGGATCTTAAGAAACCAAAATAATTAGTGGTAAGGCAAAAAGTACACGGTGGGGGAATGGCATTTTCCTTGTCACAACTGGTCATTGTCATGCTCTGTCATGCCCCCCTGAGGCACAGCTTTTCTGATGTCACACAGCAGAAGGCTGAAACCTGAGGGCCACGCTGCTGCCATTCCTGAATCTCCTGATGCACAGACAGTTTGTGTGAGAAATGCTGACTACTCCTAAGATGTCTCCTGCTGGCAGGGGTTTTAAAGTAGTACATCTGGAGAACAAGGAGATGAGAAATAACTTATTTTGGTGGCTTAATTTCACCGCTTTGTGAAATATGAACAAGCTCAGTCTATCACTCTTGAACCCTGGTCGCTCCTTTTCAAACTGACTCTTCCTGAATGGAGAGCAGCAAGAGGCAGCTGTCCTGTCATTACAGTCACTGAGGGGTGGATGGTTGTGTAGTTTCAGCTTACATAGTTGGCACATCTGTCCTAGGTGATTACAGGGCACAGCTACATGTGGAAGAGGAACCAGAAATGAAAGCAAATTGTTTCCAAGATTGTTTCCACATTAAATACTAGAAAGAGAAAGCCTAATGTGTTGTTCCTGCATAGCAGCCAATTTCACAATTATTGGGGAAAGATTTGTAGCTGTTCTGAAAAAAAACCAGAACACTACAAAGGTAAAACAGAAGTGGGAAATAAGATTGCGTGCAGAGGTGGTAGGTCTGTGTACATTACATCTTGTAGAGATAGTAGGTTGCTCCTAGCTTTTAAGTTTTGGTTGAGTTGATATGGTTTTGTTCTTAGCCACTGGTTTCCTTACTCAGAGTTGTTTTTTATTTGACTTGTAGGTGAACGGAAAACCATTGTGTCTTGTACTCGAATTATTAACAAGACCATGACACTGGTGAATGACAGTGACTGCCAACGAGTGAATCGCCCCGAGCCCCAGGTCAGGAAATGTAACACACACCCCTGCCAGTCACGGTAAGGAGTTAAAAAATAATAAAACCCAATATCCTTTTCCTTAACAAATTGCCCATTTCCAAAGCCTCCATCTGGTGAACCTGGTGAAAATGTCTAAAAGTATTGGGAAACATTGTTAACCATAGTAACCAGCTGTAATATTAATTTCCTTTTGTTGAGCAGGTCAGATTTTCATTACCTTCGAGTCCATTTAATGTATGGCCATTAAGGCCAGATTCCATGCAAGCCACCCTCATGCATTGTTTGGGGATGGTTTTCTTTTCCCCTTGGCTGCCTCCTGGGTGACAGAGCAACATGCACTATAAAGTTAGACAAGAGTGCAGTGACTGCATATCCAAACGTGGTTTTGGTGTTTTTAATCAGCACAGAGTAGGATCTGATCTGTGAAACAGTGCTACAAAAAAACCTCGCAGGCAGCTCCCAGCCTTTAAGCACTGTAGCTGACCTGCTGTGTTGCATGCCTGATCTGTATTAGCATAGTTCAGACTGGGAGTCTGTAGGTGAAGAGTGTCTCTTCCTCATGTGAAGTTTGTGCCATGTCTAGCAACAGCTGCATAGGTTTGGAATCTTGCTGTACCTTGCTGAAGTCAAGAAATGATGACGAAACACATTTCAGATGCTTTCCTCAGTAAGGGAGCTTTTCTGCATCAGTAGCAATAATTAGAGATCTAATAGTAATAAGTTCTAAAAGTAATAAATAGCACTCTTTTTAATTTGGCAAGCACTTTTTGCTGAATCAGTTTTGATCTGCATTGTATAAAAAAAGATATTTCTGGCCAAAATGGCAAAACACAGGAAGGCAAATGAATTTGTTCCATTTATTTACTAAAAAAAAAGTTCACTCTTGGTCTGCAGTAAAGTTTATCAAAACTATCCAGTTTTCATAGTATATAGAACATAAAACCCATTTAGGACAAAGCTCAACAATATCTAAAAAAGTGTATTCAAAACAACCTGCTAGGTGTTGCATCTTTTATAATCAGACAAGCCAGGGAAACATACCTACAAAGCTAATCGTGCTGGCAGAAACAATAGAGAAAATGAGAAACAGCACGGTTCCCTCTAATTAGACCTGCACTCTGATTAAAGTGCCCTGAAGCAGTGAAATCCAGTGTCAGGTAATCCATCAATAAGGCTAGTCTGTTTCATTTTCTGTCTGCACTGCCTGTTATTGCTGCTGTACAATATTGTGGCCATACAACTTTCAGGGGTACTGAAAGGTGTAACGAGATACCCCACGTGCTTCTAGGTGTGTAAGGAGAGCCAGACTCCCAATGACTTCAAAGAAGCAACTGTCATTTCCATGAGGAAGTTCCCTAAATTCAGTGATGCTGGGATTTCCGTCATATCATTCTTTCAGAAAGACAGAAACAGGGAACATCTGCTTGTGTTTCTACCCTGGCATGAAATATTTCATCCCTAGACCTTTTGTGAAGCCATTGGGAGGAGACTGGAGTGAGCCCAGGCAGGTACACGGAGGTGTTCCAGGTGGTAGAGGTGAGGAAAATCAGCATACGAAGCTGTGGAAGAAGTGGACAGCTTCTGCCTCTACTAGCTGAGAGCAACAAAGGGCAGTCTTGGCCATCAGGTCTATTAGAGCCATAAGACCCACAGTGCTGTTTCTCAGTGGGTTTCTCCGTGACCCAGAGCCCTTGTTGAAGTCTCCTCCTTGTTGCACGCTGTCTCCATGACATTGCTGCCTGCCCAGGGTTGCCTGTGGGTTAGGTTAAATCACACAAAACCTCCTGGGAAAGGAATACTCTGTTCCTGTATCCAGACTGTGTTCCTTTGGGGATTCAGGTCCAACCCTTAATGTTATTCCAGGGTATCCTTTCTTTTGTGTGGAGTTACCAGGCAATTTATAGCCACAATTCAACACAGTTCTCTGCAGGAGCAATTAGCACTGGTACAGTGACACCCTCATTGGTCCATTTTTTTCAGAGCAATGACAGCAAACACCAAATGTGCTTAGTACCCGGAAAGGCCACAAAATCCTTGCTGATGATCTGATAGACCACACTGCCTCACTCCCTCCATGTAGACTACACTTTCACACTTAACATGCTTTTAACTGGAAACATTTTCAGAAGCACATTCTCTGTGCCTCTGTAGAATTTAAATTTCCACTTGCGTTTGCCCACCCAGATATTAGAAATGCATGCTTAGCATATTCTCTGACCAAGAACATCTTAAAGAAACCATTCTCTTTCACCATGTCAATGCTTTTTTTTATGAGTCTTGAATTTGTTTTAGGGTTTCAAGTAAAATTATTGTAGCATCTTGTTACAATAAGGTCCTTTCCCGTTTCCACTCAGACCTAAACCCTTTACCTGAGGTCAGAAGAAGAAACAATGCTTTCCTTTCTGTAGCAAACCTGCTCTGTTTTGTGCGTTTTGAGCTACATTTACACTTCTACTCAAAATTTAAGAGAATCGCCTCTCTAGAGAAGGGTCTTATGGCCAGCACAAAACTGGGTCATAGGGTACTCGGTCTGTTTCTCTTTTGGATGTGCTGTGTGACTTTAATTCACTATCCCACACTGTTCCTTTACTTCCTTTTTCAACCCACGTATAATCTGGATTGCAAACTCTTTGGGATGGGGTGAAATCATGTTGTATAAATGGAGGAAGAGGATGAGGCTATTGCTGTTGAGATTGTAATAAAAATTAAAGAAAACAATTATAACCCACATGTATATATATATATAAAGTGATCTGGAGGAGAAAAGGGTATGATACTAATAACAGTGCCTTTTTTCCAGCACGATTCCGAAGTGCTTTGCAAATTAGATACCCCTTTGAACTTCAGCCACCTCTTGGGAGAGGCAGATAACGTGGGGCAGGGGACAGTAGTTTCATGAGGCCAAGGAGAAGATTAGAACTCTGCAACCCAGCATCTGAAAAAAACAAAGCATGATTGAAAAAAGGATTGGATACACTGACATGTTTTAAAATTAAACGTCAGAGAAGAGAATTTTCTTAAGGATTTTGTTGAAACTGGCAAAAGTAAAAGAATCTTTCATTCTTTATTATTGTTACTCTTTCACCTTTTAAAAAAATGCCTCTTTTTCTTCCTATTTTATTTTTTATGTTCCTTGACCCTCTTTTTCCATTAAATTCTTTACAGCTTCCTTTCCTGTCCCAACTGCACCCTATTAGCACCTCTTTATTCTAATCCTTTGCCTAGCTCTTTAGATATTTTTTACAAAACCCTGCTGTAACCAGATGGAATCTGGATTCTTGCATGCGGTGCGTATGGGTTGTTTCCAGCACACTGAGCACCAACCCAAATATATAGGCAAACCCAGCACTCATGTTGGCACAGGACTCAGAAATCACAGATCACATCAGCTGTTATTACTGAAAACATAGGTCGGCCAGTGGCCACACACTTCAGCATGCATGGTTGGGTCTATGAATATGAAACTGCTCCCCTCTAATGCAGGAAAAGAACCAAAACCACATGAAATTTCCCAACTGTTAGACTTGTAATGGCCTGTATGCAAACACTGTTAATTTTCCTCCTCTTTGCTGTAATAGATATTAATAGAGGTTGAGTTCTTTCAGGGACCTGCTAAATATGTGGTGTTCCTACACAGATGCTTAACAACAGCATAAAAACCAGAAATCCCTGCCTTCGTCTACAGAAAGCCACAGGAGACCTGAGCCCTTATTTTCACTGTTTAAGACTTGAAAGTATCTCCTGAGTCCAAGGCTTAGTTTTCTGCTACTACTAGCAGCATATCGTAGACTCCTTTCCGTAAACTGATTTAGCTCCACAGTCTCCTTCCCTCACTGGAAGGCTCTCCTGTGACCTTGCTGTTCATGTGGGTCAAGATCTTTTACTTCCAGCCTTAATTATTCATTGTCATTCTTCAGTCATTTGTTCTTGCCTCTGCTCTGTTCCTTTGCTTACACAGTGTTTTCCCTCCCTAGTTCTTTGCCTTGGGCTAAGTGCCATATGATACAGCAAATCAGCGTTATCGCGTCCTTCCATCATTTTGCTGAGCTAATCCATTACTTTTCTTTAACTTCCTATTGGGTCAGAGACCATGCATCAATTCTTCATTCCCTTGGTCACCTTCTTTACTAGTGCTCTAATTTACAATATTTATATTCGTAATTTGAGTGCATAGGTGACAGGAATTGTATGGAGAATTCCAGTCTCAGTCCATTCTAACTCTTACACATTCACATTCTCCTGTCTTCATCGGCAGTACCTCTCCTGATACATGCTTTGCTTTTTTCATGGCTGCATAATAGTTGTGGCTTACAGTCATGCTAGATATATTCCCCCTTATTTGTTTCAACATATGAATCTTACTTTAACACAGAAATGCTTGGGTTTAGTCCCTAAGCACACAACCTTGCACTGTATGCTATTAATTTGCATCCTCTCTGTTATTGCGGTAGTCAAGGTTATTCAGTTTTCTGTATGACATCCTAATCCTCTGTTGCATTGACAATGCTTCTAGACTTTGTATTGTCAGCATTTTTGCCCATTTTTCAGCAGTTTTCTTCTTTTTGTGCCAAGGTCATGAATGAACATACTAAATTAGATTGAATGCAAGACAGATCTTTCAGGAAGTCCACTGGTAACTAACCTAAATTCCTTTCATGCCTGATATTCCTTTATAGCACTACACTGTGGCCAGCTCTCACCTACCATACAAATTGCACATTGATATCCATGTTTCCCAGCATATCACCGGTTTATCCAACGTATGTAAGCATTCCAGCTCAGCAAAAGGATTTCTTTACTGATAATCAAATAGATTAAATCTACCACATTTCCTTTGTCTGAAAAATCAGTTATTTTAATCAGAGAGAACCAGTAAGTCTTGCCTGGAGGAAACCCATGTTGCATCCATTTACCACTACGTCCTCGTCTGCTCTAAAAACTGGCGTGCTGCTGAGAATGCTGAATTCTACAGGGATCATTTCTTTCTTTCTTCCTTCTATCCTCCTTTCACTTTTCCATCATGGACTGGAATCCAACACTGTGCTCTCCAAGGGCTCACTCACCACAGTGGTGCCCGCTGGGGAAAAAATGAAGCCAGTTATAAGACTCAGCCAAGGCCCCAGCTGGCTCAGCACCTCTCCAGCCTGCCTGAAAGGCTAGTGACTGCTCAAAGCATGGTGCCTCAGTGTGCGATGGTGGATAGTGCCCTTTGCTTTGATTCCTGGTCTGATTTAAGCTCATGCTGCTTATCTGTATGACCTTTGCTGCCTAAGAGTCCACCTCTCCCTTTAGACTCCACCTGTGACCATGCTCTGCTTAACAGTCCAAGAATACAGAAATCAGTTTGTCTCCCTGATTCTGGCCTGTTTGCACCATGTTTATTTGTGTTATCATCACAGGTAGATAGGGAGCAGAACAGTTTTGAATTTATTTTGTGAGGTAGAAGTCTTGCAAATAGTAGAATTTAGGGGGTAACAGTATGATGGAAATCTCCTTGGGAATGTTAGCAAATTACTTGCAGGGCTGTATGGAAATTATACTAAATTGGAGGGACATATTGGGAGTGTCTGTTAACTGAAGGGACTGAGCTAGACATTTAATGGTTCCAAATGATTATGTTCTGTCATTAATGCAGTCAGACTCTTTTGGAACCTGTACAGATGTTTATCATCCACAAGGGTCAATGGCAACAAGTTCAAAACCTTATCTGTTCCTTGTAGTAAGAAACATCTCCTTTGGTGTGTTTTGAATTTGGTTACATGAAAAAAAAGAAAAGAAGGAACAGCCATAAGGAGGGTTTCAAATCATTTTAGCCTGGAAATCTGGCATAAATAGCAATGTTAGCACCCTCTGATCCAAGGAGGCACCACGTAAGAGCTCATTTTGAAGTACTTCCCAAAACTGGAGTTGGGATCTCTAGAATCAGTTTGAGCTTAATGAATTTGCCAGGACTGTGCTGGACACTGTGCAAGACGCGGTGGCTGCAGGCGGCTGAGCGAGGGGGCAATGCTGCGCTCTGGTGGCTGCTCTTCGGGGACACCAGCCCGGGCTGCCGGCCCGGGGCAGCTGCAGCAGGTCTCCGGCAGGTCTTGCAGGAGTAGAAGCCAAATGCTGCAGACCAGAAAGCCCGAGACACTTCTAGGAGGCACCTTTGTGACTGTGAGCTGATGTCCTGTTGTGGGCGCTTCTGGTTGTCACCATCCACTAGAAGGAGACAAAATCACACTTATTCCGGTTGTAGGCAGCAACAGGCAATCGGTAATTAATTAACTACTGAAGGACAAAAAGATATTTTCAAGCCAATCCAGCAACTCAACTCAGCAGAGCAATTCTGGAAAAGGAGAGGAGGCTTGGGAACAGGGAGAGAGTAGAATGAGCAGAGCTTGTTAGCTACTGCTGAATGCATTTACATCAAATAATTGAAGATGACTTGTTAGAGCAGAAGTTAATTTGGCATTAGTTTTCACATGGAGTCATGAGACAGGTTTCTTAGCTTTGGTGTAAACACCCAGGCTGGCTTACATCACAGTTTTTCCCATTATAATGTTTGACTCAACAACCTTATAGTTGAACATTGCCCTGTTTTAAAATGTTAAATGATCTGTGTTTCTTTGGTTTGAGGCTCTTCAGGCCAAGCACACTCTTTACCCACAAAGAAGGATTAGCAGGATAATCTAGCAAAATATTTAATTGTGAAATTCACTCCTACTGCTGCCTGCTGTAATGCTCTTCACACTGCAACCTGTGGTGTGAGCTGAGGAAAAGGCACTGCCTACCTTGAAAGGCAGGGAATGGAGCTGGACACCAGTTGCCCTATCAAAGGTAAACCAGCTGTGGATCAGGGTAGGGGTAACTCGCAGCAAAAGGGCTCTGAGAGTGCTGATATTCTGTGCCTTAGTGTACTCAGGCAGCTGCCAGCAAGAAGGACACCAACACCACACTGAGTCCTCCAAAATTGAGCCATCTGCTCATTTTCGAGGAGGGAGGAGGGAGAATACAATGTCTTCCATTTAAAAAAAAAACCAACTTCCCAAGGTGCTTGTAAATTATAAAACATTGTCTTGTGGCTGATCTTATAATTGGTGAGAAATTAAAAAAAATAAAGCTGTCAAAATGATAATCACTAAAGAAAAAAAGAAACCTGTGTGAGTGAAAGTTGGCAAGTCCGTTAGCAGAATGACTACTGTACTGGAAAATTACTGAGCACTGTTTATAAAGGCAATCAGACAGGAATGTTAGTCTTGGAGTCCTACTTTCGACATCAGCAGCTGTATTATTCTACTAGATTCCTTGTACTTTTTTCCAAGAAAAAAACCCCAACTTCTAGTGACCGGGTGTGGCACAACCTGTTCCCAAAATCAAGATTCACCTGATTATTTTGACCCCAGTATAACAGAGATACAGTGAAGAGTTTTCGAAGTGTGTAGGGAGAGAAAGATACAATAGTAGAGTGTGCGTGTTCCATGGAAATCATGAGTCCATTTGTAAACAGTGTTTTCTTGCTTCTGCATATTCAAACATGAACTTAGTTTGATAGCTGTAAGCAAAAAATATCTGACTGTCAATTCCACGTGACTGATTCTCAGAAATCTTTTCCAATTGTCCTTGTTAAAATTATCCAGTGTGAAATCCTGGCCCCACTGCAAGCTGGTCTGAGTTTTGCCTAACATCAGTAGAGCCACAATTTCACCCAGGTGCCTCAGAAAACTGAGCAACTTCAACACGATTTTGCATCACAAACTGGTGTTAAAGACAAAACTAGACATGTGCTAACTAGACATGGAGTTACCCTTACATGTACATTAGTGCAACAGTGTACGTTAAACCAAAAGGTATGCAATAAAATCTATTAGAAATAGAAGCCTCACGTTACAGTGCTTTAGATTAGTTTCTGTCACAAGTGCTTATTCAGACCAGCTATGTCTTGTTTGGTAGTAAATTCCTCTGTTACTTTGTTCAGCAGTAGTACAGGCTCATAACTAGTTGTAGTTAAGAGCCAGTTCTAAAGAACCAGGTTTAATAAAAACAGAAACATTTGTGTTATTGCAAATGTGCCTTTGATCACATCCAAGCTATTACTGTGAAAGAAGGAAAATTAATTTCACTGTAGCATTGGGGAGGGAACAAAAGTAATGCAATCCCTGTAGATAGTGAGTGCATGTGTGAATATGTCATGGATGTTTAGTTAGCAGAACAGTACCAGCTTGCAGGCACCGGTCTTCTGTGGGGCTCAAGACAGATATAACTAGGTGAAATTTAATGGGCTGCAATATTTACCCTAGAACATGTAATGGCTTTATGTTATAAAAGGCTACAGATCTCTGAAAGTGGCCTCAGGTCTTTTAATTGCGCTCCTCCATTCCATCCTTCAGCCTTGACTCATTTTATCTTCATGGCACTTTTTCCCAAATCCTTAGCTACAAGTCTTCATTTGCAGACATTCATCTCCCCTGGGTTTATGTGCATAGTGCTGTAGACAATTTTTTTCCTAGAAAATGTGGGAGTCTTAGGCAAGTAGGTAGAGTGGATAATTCAAGGTTAATGACTAATCCAGACCATAGAAAGATCAAATGATGAACTGAACCTCCAAAAGATATTTCAAGTTTGCTCCAGGGGCCTGCCAGATGAGTGTTGCCAAAGCAGATTAGAAGAAGAACTCCCAATTCCTCAGCAGAGATACTGAGAGGTCAGAGGTTGAGTGAGACTCAGAAGACAGATTTAAAACAGCCCTCTCAGATTGCATGTCCTGCCCATCCCAGCTTTTTGAGGCTATAGAAAAACACACCCTTGTGGGCATTTTTTAGCTAGAAAGACAGCCACTGACTGGGTAGAAAAATCTGCGCTAAAAAGCTCGTCACTTTCTTCCTAAATCTAACCACCAGCAGGGATCATCTGGCTCTTGAGTCTTCTATAGAGGTAGGATTACAAAAAATAATGCCAAGGATAAAGCCATCCCAGTGGTTGTGAGAAAAAGGAGTGTGTTTGTCACGTAAATCAGTGCTTGTTGGAAAAAGACAAGCTCTCCAGAGACTCCAGCTAGAGCACTCGCATGGTCCAACAGAACATAGGTTGTAACCTAGGAGGGAAAGACCAAACTGAAAAGAACTGTGGTGTCAAGCAATCCCTAAGATCAGTTTACAGGCTTAAAATGTAACTGGAAGCCAAATGCTCTGTATGATATACACGGGGCTTAGTGTATAACAGTTAATTGGCTTAGTTAATAGTACAGAGCTAGCTTGGTGTTTTGAGTTAGAACAATGGAATTATTTTTACATTTTCATAAGAAAAAATACTTACTGTTTTTTAAAAAAATGAAAAGTAACTCTTATTCTTAAACATATCCAGGTGTGTCCAAAAGGTGTAATGACAGATAGAGAGGAAAATCTGTCTGTAGTATAATTTAATAGTAACCATAATGTGATACTACTTGTACATCACATTTTTCTTCCCTGTATGTATATTACTTGCAGATAGTAATTATGCTAATAACTTGCTGCACATGCCTTTTCCAAATATGAACTGGCAGGAATTTTCATATTTAACCACTTTATCCATACATCCCTTATCTTTCCACTTTGGTTGTGAATGATGTGGTTGAAATACAGTTGCAGTGATTCTGTGTCAGAGGCACTAAAATATATTTTCAGCTGCTTATGAAGGGAGCTTTGGGAGAACTGTGGAGGAACATCAGCATGCTGCCAGTGCTGCACATACGACTCGCATTTACTTGTTTGCCAGATCATTTTACAAGCCATTGAACCAAGCAGAGATTTTACTGAGAGGTTGAAGTTTTGTGGTCAAAGTGATCATCCCCTTGATGCCTTTGAAAATAGCCTACTTTACTGATATTATTATTCTTCTTCAAATATTTAATCTGCCACTTGTCTCTTGGGTATGAAACTAAAACCACCACTTTCAAACAGCCTTTAATTTCTAAGTATTTTGATTCCATGTAAGCAGCCGTTGTCACCAGTCAGACAGAGTGAGCTGTGAGGTTTCAGTGATCCTTCACATCATTGCCCCACCTTGTTGTAACCACTGGGCTTGGACCAGGGGTGGATGTAGTCGATCGGTAGCTGAAGCTGGCCATACAGATGCCACTCTGACAAAAAAGCTGGAGACTGCATTTTCACCACAGGCACAGCTTTATATTGATTCCCTGGGGTTTGGCTCATGCCCTGTGCAATCATTCTTCTCATGATGATAATATTTGGGTTTTCTGTGCCAGTTTCCCAGTTACACTGTGTCATATCTGTGCTAGAGCAACACTAACTAGAGAACACCAAACACGGTAGAAACGAGGTGATTTCTCCCATCCAACAACCAAAAAAATATATATGAAAAAGGCATTTTTTTTCCTGAAAGGAAAGTCATAACCTTACTTCTTAAGGCACCTTGGAAATAGTTGGCACGCTGCGTGCTGCCCATCCTAAATGCAAGCTCACAGACGGCCTCTGCCAAGAATGTATTTTTATCTTTCTGCTTTGCTTTCAGTCCCTTTTTCTTTTGCCAGTAGCTGTAGATCACAGTGGGAGTACAGTGCTGAAGTGAATATTAGTTCAGCAGAGCCTGTACAGAAACCGTTCCCGGCCCGGTGACTCACGTTCAGCTCATAAAGCAAAGTCACTCTTGCCCCCTCCATGCATGCCCTTGCTGAGCGGTTCCTTCACCCAGATAGATAACTCCCTCCACATTTGCTCTGACAAGGCAGAGCCCAGCTGATATCAAGGGAGCCTGGCTATTAATTTTCATGAACACTAATTTCTGCACTTCAAGGCTATTTTTGTCAGCTTTTCAGCCCTAGTAGTCGATTACTCAGCTGGCATTTTCCCATTCTGTAAGTAAAATACTAAGCACTCAGCCACAGAGATGCACCAAAACTACTGTCTAGAGAAACACGTTTGGTGTCTTGCCAGCTGTTTTAGCCAACAGAAATTCACAGATGTGTCAACTGCTTTAATGCACAGGAACATTTGAGCGGGGCCCTGTTCCACAAAAGACAGATGGCCAGCCTGCCCGATCCCATCCTGCTCAAACCAAATGGCTTCTGCCTTCACTGTCAATGCAGTCGTCAGTGCTGTCACACCAGGTCATCAGTCATAGCATTTGGCAAATGAATGCCTGACAATTGCACCAAGTGAAGATGTTTCTACAAAGTGTGCTGAATGATTTTTCCCTGTTCAGGAATGGGAAGATGGAAAATGGTTGTTTTATTTGTTAGGAGAAGTTTACACAGCAATTTCAAAGGAAATTTGGTTAATAAGTTGGCACATATGGTGCTCTACCTGAAATATGGGACCCTTCAGCAAAATCACATAGTATTTCTGAGCAGACTTGTTTTTGAGAAGTCTTATTTGAGCCACTTATCATAATAGACAACCCAGGACTGGGTGACAAGTAAAAGATTCATGGTGTAAGGATACTAATTTTGATGACAGTCCTAAATAACAGACCAGAAGGTTAATTACCTGGTGAGAAAGGCATGATAGCCTTCCGGTGCACAGTGCCTGCACAGTTATTGTTCCAGTCTTTCACTTCATACAGGAATGCCTGTAATTACAGAGAACATGTTCCTCATTGACAGATTGCAGGAAGCATAAATATCGGTGCTGTTTGTCTTTAGGAAAAGAATTGTCCCTCCGTACATACTTCCTAATTCAGATTCTTCGCAGACATTTTATTCACTTCCTCCTAGCCCAGCTCTAACCACAGTGGTGCTTACAGCACTCGCTGGAGTCAGTGGGAGCCTTTCGGTTGGCCGTATGCTGGGCTGGAAGGCAGCAGGGTGCGAGTGCCTCGTTTCCCTTGCGTGCCCACAGCTGGGACTGCTCATAGCAGCCATGCGTTCCTTACTTTGGAGGAACCCCGACACCTCACAACCTTGTGCTGGGTGTTTGCCAAAGAGCCTTTAAAGACATAACAAAGCAAACAACAACAACAACAAAGGCCATGTATTTGTTCCCAGCACCCTTTGATCAAAGGGGAAGGAAATGGCAACTGAAATGTGCTTACAAAGTAAATGAATCCCAAAGGCTCAGAGAAATGCTCCCATCCAGGCTGCGTTATGGCACATCCTTGTGAGCTACGGCACCTCTGAAACAACATTGTAGGATCCTTTCTCTAAGGAAAGTCTTGGGTTTTTGAGTGCTTCTTGAGCCTTAGCAATTAAATTCAATTCAAGCTTTTTAAGAATGAACGTGGCCAGTTATTCTCCATTTTTGAGGCCCCTAATGCCATGAACTTCAAACAGATGAGATTCCGATTAAACATCCTGGAAGGCCCAACTGTGAAAAGTGAAATTTCATCAGCGGCCGTGAAAGGGTGAACTAAAAGTGAGGCAGGAGCTGTCTTTGTCTCCCAATAGTCTGGGATGTAGAGGATATATATGCTTTGAGCTCATATAATGGCAGGCTAGAGAGGGAGTGGAGGAACCAGGCTGGGCTAGGTGTCTGGCTGTAGCATCATCCCTGTTTGTACGCGGTAAGTATAGGTTCGCTGCACAGCTCCACTGCACAGCGATGTGCATGAGATGTACGAGCCATTTTTCCAGGTATCTCTCAAAGGCTACAATATTTGTGGGATAGGGTAATCTGCAGACAAGTCTGTCTTTAATTGAGGTGAAAAATGCAGCCACATTGTAGAGACTGGGGGTTAAAGGGAACTATGAAGAGTTTGTGTTTCTGTCTAACATGGAGAGAGGAGTGGATATTCACTTGTATACCAGCAATTTTCTGCTTCACACACTTCATCTCCCAAAGGTGATCAGATGATCTCAGCACGACAGCAATATAGCATCATCAAAGGACCCACAAATCTAGGAAGAGTTGTCCATTTGTCACTGCTTTTAAGTGAAGCTTAATGTTTTATCCCACCAGTTTTTAAACATTTCTTCTCTGGCTTCTTCCCAGCTGGGTGACTGGCCATTGGAGTCCCTGCTCTGCTACTTGTGAGAAAGGTGTCCAGCACCGGGAAGTAACTTGTGTTTATCAGCTGCAAAATGGCACCTACGTTAACACGAGAGACCTCTACTGCCTTGGCAACAAACCAACAACAGTACAAAGCTGTGAAGGACGGGACTGCCTTTCTATCTGGGAAGCATCGGAGTGGTCAAAGGTAGGAACTTGAATCAAGAAAGGAGCCAGACTCCACACAGCTCTGGATACACTGGCCGTAATCCAGCGAAGTGCTTAAAATTAAGCACGTTCTCACAGTCAGCATACTCGGTGCCTCATAGTGTTGGGGCACTGGGTAGGATTGTCATTTGTTGAGATGGTCAGTTTGGTGCTGAGGTTTGTATTCCATACCAGATGAGTTATTAAGGCAGGTTTTAGATATCATGCTATAGTAACTGTATCTTTCTATCTGAAAACTCTGACCAGCAGGAACAAACATTTCACTGACCTGAGGCCAAAAGTATAGTAACCCACCAGGGCTTCTGGCTCCATTTAAATGTGGTCTGAAACAAATACCAGATTTATCAACCATCTGCATGTTACAGAGAATGTACAGTCTTTGGGTGTTATCCAACTTCTTTTGTGTAATTCCAGGAACATGGAAAAGCTGGTTATACTTTGTATAAAAGATGCATCTCCACACAGTTTCAGAATTAATAAATTATTCTCAGATATTATAAATGCATTTCAGATACAAATGATGTGTGGTCTAGGCATCCTGTGTTTGTTTAGCAACAGAGTGAACCGGGAGTATGCCTACAGTTCATGACTAGAACTCAGCTAATACAGAGCAACTTTGTACTTTGTGAGTAGCAGTCCTAAGGGGATGTCCATGTTAATTTTGGTAATTGTATCTGTTAGGCTCATCTGAACAATGAGATAATACTCTTGGCGCAGTACTTACAGCTCTACCAGTCTCATTCCAGACTGACTGTGTTATGGGACTGTCCACCAACAGTCATTTCTGTGGGACGGATCTTTCCTTGTTACTTATCTCTATTTTGAAACAGTGAGCTCCTGTTTAAAGCATTGTGAAAGAGCTTTTGCAAAATATTATTGTTAGAAGTGTGCTTAAAAAGTTGCAGAAGCTCAGGATACAAAGGATCTTGCACTGAGAAACAGCGTCTCTTAACAAACACAACATGGCTCCATTGTCCACCTTTTGAACAGGAAATCTTTGTTTGGCAAGTGAGATGATAGTTAAGTGAGAGTACTGTTTCCTTTCAGTAGGACACGGTACCTGTTCACTAATGCATGAGATTTGTTTTCTTTCTGAGTTCTTTCATTTCAAAAGATGTGGAGAAACACATCAAAGTTTTAATATGTTATCTGATAAGTCTTTTGTACGTTGTATAGGAGTAACCCTTTTCAGATGGTGCCCTCTTTATTTCTTATAGCTGGACCAGCTGAAATGTTTATAGCTGAGACTATTCTTACAGTTCCTACCTGGTTTATATGGGGATTTTTTACTTGGGTCTTTTGTTGACAGTCCCAGGCCACTTCTCTCTCCTTTTTATGAAACAGAGTAAGTCAAGTTACAAGACTTTTTCCAGAGTGGAAATCCTCCATATTTCTGACCACATAATACGTTTGCAAATACATCATATTTTTAGATCATATTTTCAGTAACTGGCTTACTTTTTATTTGATAAATTTATTTACCTTTTGTCGTGCCTGTAATAGCCCACTCCTGATTTTAAATTGGTTCTTGTTCTGGCACATTTCTGCTATTATGTAGCACAGTTGACTCCAGGACACTTCTGATGCTTTGCCAGTTTGAACACTTCTCATAACTAGGACTTTCTTCAGTGGTAATCACTTTAATCCTTAACATTTTAATCTGATGTTGTGGAGTAAATATCACAGTAGTGGTATCATTTTATAAATCATTTTCTCATGTATGTTTTTGAACTTTTTGGTTATACAACAAAAAACAGTTGACCACATTGATGTCTGGTCCCCAACCAAAAATGTGTGTTTTTAAAGCAAATTCCAATGCAATCTTTGTTGTGGAAAAAATTAAGTTCCCCTTTTGTTGCCAAAAGCTTGAGGTTGTTTTGGACAAAACACTGCTGAACCCGTTTGTAATGACAAAAATACTGTCAGAAAAACGTGAATGTTTCTACTGTTAGGGAACTAGAGTAGAAAAAAATATAGATTTCTTTCAAATAAAGGAGCTGTGTCTTAACTGCAAAGTTGTGTTGGTCCTTCACAAAACCTTGTGGGATTTGACTAAGTGATTTGTTAATAAAATAAGACCTAATGATCTCAGCAGGACACTCAGGGACTGCGCTCATTAATTTGTAGACTGCTCTGTTGTGGAATCTCTGTAAAATCTATATGTTAAGCAATTCTTCATGAAAACAGAGGACTTGGGGAAAGAAAAAAACTCTTAAAGAGGGTGATTTATATGTGACCACCAAAGATCTGTTGGAAACCTTTTGCAAATGCTGTTTTGTCTAGGAAAGTATATGCAGTATTAATCTGTGAATTACTTAAAAGCTTGTGGGAAGAACAAACAGTTGGTGTTTTTCCCAGACTTGCTTGTAAAACCCACCTAGAGATTTCTCCTACTGTGAAAAATACTCCCACTTCAGTTTGATTTACTTTGAGTAAATTGCACCATTTGAAAGATTTTATATATTGTGCTTTGTAGTTTGAGATGAACGAGTGCAACCCTGAGGAGTCCACCCTGAGGGCTGAGGAAAATGATATATAATTTGGGAAAGTCTATACAACTTGGGGCAAATTCATGGCTTTAAGGTACCATTTAGGGAGATCCAGCTTGGGATCTCTGGCAAGTCTTGTGCTCTGAGAAGTCCAGCAAAGCAATTTCTGGAATTCTGCAAAGCCTGAAAGAATTCATCCCTGTATCTAGCAGAACTATACAATTGTGCTTGTTACAAAGATGTTACATCCGTAAGGAGGTCACGCCATGAGCAGCACATAGTAAATTAAGTGGAAGGTTTCCCAGATTTTCAAGAAGTCACTTTGTAGTGCTCCGATGTATTTAAAGGCATGTCTGTTTGCTTGCCAGCTCATAAACGCTTGTCATTCATGTCCTTAACAAGGCCAGCAGGTCAGAACTGCCTGGATTGTATTTTTAAGATGGTTAGACAGGCATGCTGAGATTTGTCCATTTGATGTAATTTATATCAAGCTGATGCTTGTTTCCAGCATAGACCCCCTGGATGGAGAAGCTTCTTGGAATACGTTCAAAAGACCTCACAGAATATCTCATATCTTCACTATTTATTCAGTGTCAAATCAACTGGTTTTTCCATGCTGATCCCCTGAAGGGGAGAACTTGACATGCTAGAGGAGGTTAGTTTTTATCTCACTTGGTACATATATCATTTTTCCACCCATCTGTCCCCAGTGGGTTTTCAAGAAAATTTCTCACTCTTAACCACTGCAGTGGCATGAAGAGCAGAGAGACTAGTTATGCTGGTTTGTAGTGGCATGCATTTAGATGGCTGTGACAGCATCAGCAGATCTGTTACTCTGTTACTGAACTGGTTCTTTGAAACAGAAATTCTTTGTCAGTTCATGCCAGTGTCCTTTACCCACCTAGCAGTCAATGAAATCAAGACCAATTCCCCAGTAAAACATCATTTCCAGCCAACCCTTGGCAAAGATAACACATGGGTGACCAGATATCCTGCTCTTTGGAAGCTACTTGCATAGGGCCCAGAAAAAAAAAAAAGTTATCATTTCTAGGCATCATGTAACAGAAGACAAATACCTGTTGTTTTGCAGTGTTCGGCAGACTGTGGCAAGGGTATTCAGAAAAGAACAGTGACATGCACAAATTCTCAAGGAAAATGTGATGCAGCCACAAGGCCAAGAGATGAGGAAGAGTGTGAAGATCACACAGGCTGTTATGAATGGAAAACAGGCGATTGGTCTAAGGTAACAGTGAACACTACATGGTATTCTTTGTAAGTGCAAAGATGTTCTGTGCTATGCTTCTGTGTGCTGTCTGCATTAATTTGAAGTTTAAATATTTGGAAAGGAAGGGTTTAACTGATTTTAATTGGAGGTTTTGCTGGGTTTTAAACTTTTCCTCTTATGCCATTTATAAATCAAACATTGCAACACAGGCTTGTGGATATGACCCAGCAAGTTTTAGAGAAGTGTATTCCAAGCAGGACAGAAATGAGTATTAATGACAGTTTAAACATCCAAAGGCAAAACCTACACAAGATTCCCACCACAGGTGGACTCTCTTGTCAAAAAGCTACTTCATAAATGATGCTCAAACTGCTTTCCATATTTCAAGAAGCAAACTCTTAACAGTTCTGGTAGAATTCTACAGAAAAGAGCTTATTAACATTATCTTCCAGGAGTGTAGGAAACTAAAGAGGTGTCCCATGCCCAGCCTGGGCAAGCTAAAAAGAAAATAGAAGGTTGGTTTCCTTGAGTGTAAATATATGTTAAAAATTTGTACTTTGAGTTACGAACCTAGTCGCTGAGAAAAAGGGAAATCTCGCAAGGGAGCTGTGGTGAGAGTTTTGTCTCCCTTAAAGCATCATAATGGAGTTGAGAAGAGAGCTGGACCTTAGTCTTCACATCCCACAAGTCATAAATCTGAAGTTTTGGGAGAATTGTTGTTAAGCTGAATACTACTGGGGGGAAGCACAGGGAGGCCTTAACAGACACACAGAAACAGAGGGTAACAGAGCACTCACAGCTGAGTTCCCTTCCTCTGCCTCATGCAGGTCCTGCATGCAGAGCCAGACAGTATACTGTTTTATTACCACAGATGCAAGACTAGAGCTGCGCAGCTGAATTTCATGCTGGTCTGGGACCTACACAGCATAGTCCAGTCCTAGACTTACTCCAGCCACCTGAAATGAAAGCAAGCCATGATTTTAAAGGCAGAGCCAAAACCATCAGTCCCTTCCTCAGGGCTGGATTTTACCTTCACTTAGGCCTGCCTGAATTTAGTTTCTCCAGTGACATCAGTGGAATTAATTCCGGAATGCAGTGGCCTAAACCAGAGCAGACTCTGATCTGTATTTGCGCTCTGATCTTAAAGTAATAGGTAGTTTTGCTTGGGAAGGAGCCTGGCAATGTGAGAAACTCAGCTTTTGCCAGTGTTGTTCATAAAGCATCCTTTACATTACTGACTTCATGTTTGCATAAAGAACTAAAATTTCCCAGGAATATTATATTCCAGCTTGGTTTTATCTTATCTTTGCAACTGTACTGTTCTTTAAACAGAAAGCCTACTTCGTGTTCTGGAATGTACGGCATGTGCAGAAACCACTGGGATACAGTAGTTGCATTTTGCTTTCCAAAAACCCAAACTCCAGCAAGCAAAATCCACTGAAATAGAGGCCCATGATGGGCAAATTGGCTTATCTGCAATTGCTTTTTTTTTCACATTGTGATTAGGAATTACAAATATTTTCAGATCTACTCTGTCATAGATACATGAACTTAATGGTGTCAGTGCTGGAGAATGCATTAAGAACCAATACATTAAGAATGTATTAAGAAATACAAAAGGTTTGCATTTACGCTGAGCCAGGAATTTGTATCACAGAACGTTTAGAGTAATGAACATTATTTTATTCATAACCTGGCACATGGAGTCTATGCAAGCTGGCCAAAACAAACAGTTCCTGTGTGTTAACAGGTGAAATAATATTATTTATTTATTTATTTATTTGTGGGCTGACAAAACATTTTGGCATGCAAATTGACCAGGATTCTCTTTATAGAGAGGAATATGAAATAATTGTGTATTTTCTGATTACATGGATTGAAAGTTCAGTATTGTATGAATGGTTCCAATCTGATAAAGATGTTGGCTCACTGCTAGAAAGGCTGCAATCATACATTGGTCACAGTAAATAGTGTTGTTGATGGATTTAGTGTCTGCATGTGAGCAGGACAGAATAAGTGCAAAATCACTTGTTATTTGCAATTCTTAACTCAGGATCAGAATCCTCCCTGTGTAAAAGGGCACAAAAGCTTATGTGCTGCGTATGTGGCCTGCTTCTGTCTGCAGAGAGCTTGTGCCAGCTCTCTGCTTCCCAGGAATTTCACCCCATGTGAGTCCAGCAGGATGTTCTTGGACTTTGATTTGGTTTCTAATGAGCGTTTAAAATTCTAGACATATTGGTTAATTCTGACTGGACACTTAGGTCACACAATTAGATTCTTATTCTCTGAGTAGAGGGGTAAACAGAAGGCACCACTGGATTGCTAGAAAAGGATATGGGTAGATACAGTTCTCTGAAGAAAATTTATTGTCCCAGCAACTCAGATAGCTGAAATGTTTGGTATGGAATTCAATTCATCACAAATCCTGAGCAAAGGATTTTCATCATGAGGATGCAGAAGCTTTAATGCAGGGCTTAGACTTTGAGGGAGAGCCTTTACAGCTATCAGTGACTCCTCTTTGGTGGTGTCTGGCTTAAAACACTTCCTCCTTTAAGGAGAAACAGAGTCTGCAGCAGTTAGATTATAGTGAACTCTAAAATTCACACTTCCAGCGCAAAATTCCATTGTAAAACATTTGTTCCCAGTGCTGTAAAAATTGCTTTGAGAGAGTTTTGTGCTGACTAAGATGGAAACTTTTTCTATTAATACAAATTGATCTCAGAACAAGCAACAACTTTCTGCAATTAATGCATTGTGAGTTTGTTACTGATTGTTAAGAATCATCAGGGAAGCAAGATTTAACTAACAGTAGTAATTATCACAGACTAAAATAAGGGGCTTTGATGCTTTATGTGCAAACAGCTTGCATGATGACTTGGCCTCCAATCCTTAATTTCGCAAACTAAAATCTTTTGAAGATACTAGGAAGTCATGCAAGAAAAAGGCAAACCCTCACTGAAAAAGTCAAGTCCAGATAAAACTTGTAAATAGAACAATCTGCTTGGGTGGTAATGACAGACTGTTATTTTTATATTAGTAGTAGTATTTATAGAATACGTGGACTCTGTGCATGAGAAGACAGGTCAGTTCCCTAAGGAACTCCCAGCCCTATATGTTTAACTCGCCTCACATCTGACAGCAGTGAGTATGGTTATGCTATAGAAGATCTTGGATCCTGTTGCATTCAGAAAGCACAAGAGTGGGCAGCAGTAAAATCTCCAAATCTATGCCAGGAAGGTTGTGGGTTTATGTTCTCAAACCCTGGATCCACTTCTGTGTAGAAGAGGTGAGGGCTGGAGGCATGGCCATGCTGATCTTTAACCTGCACCTCATCCACTGGCCTTAGTAACAGCTCTGCAGCCAATGCCTGTCCACGTTCTGAAGAAGAGGAATTTTATTCCATTTTCTGTCAGGTTTATTAGCAGATGATCCTTACTGCATATTATAGCTGTGGAAAGCATTTGGAGCTAATTGAGCAGATCCAGCAAGCAGTCTTGGCTGTGATATTTGTATATTCCTAGTGTATTTGCAGCGTATTTCAAGTGTTGCATGAGGAAATGATAAATGTAGTTCGCTTTGCAAACACATAGGGCCAGGTCTGCAAAGTTGTTTTAAATGTCTTTCTTAGTCCTGTAATTCTAAAGTATTTCTTAGTCCTGTAATTCTAAAGACAGAGTATTCTTCTGTTACTAGTAACCATGTGTAACATCTATTACCAGTGCTATTAAACTTGCAACTTCCCTGCACTACTGCAACTTCTCTTTTAAACCCCTTATCTCAAAGGGATATAATTATTTTTAGCATTTAACACAAATGGAGCATTGGTATTATGAGTTAGGTAACTAAACTGTTCCTGACCTGAGAGTCTTTGAACGTAGTAGAAAGATAGATTGCACAGTAAGAGACCCATTGAAGGTGTTAACCTCAAATATTTTTTTAATTTTTTTATTCTTGCCTAGATTCTTCAGAATTGCAATTCATTATATCATCCTTTTTTATATATGATGCAATATACAAATGGGAATCCAAGCCATTCAATTGTTTCTTCCAAAAGGAAATTCCACATCCAGTTTGCATTCAGTTAAAGAAACAAACATCTCATACACGCTTTCTACTTTGAGATAGTTCCTCCTTGTTTGAAATCTGAGCTGTTAAATGTTCTAGCGGTGGAAGCATTTTTACATTTTTGTTGTAGCTGTGCTAGTCAAAAGAACAAACACAGGTTGCTCAGTTTCCCAACACTCGCCTCAGACACCTAGGCTGCTGAAAATGTGCCTCTTGATGCTTTAGCAAGACAGCAGTTCGTTCTTTCATGATGAATTGTATTTTGCTGACAAACTTTATGTCAAGGATTACATTCCTGTGAAGAACGCAGGCAACTCGTGAACTGAACGTGTCTTTCCATATGTGGCTGTCCAGGAAGCTTAGCAGGGCGCACAGCCTGAGTCCGTGCCACCTGCCTGCTTTAGGCTGCACTTGAAGGGAGCAGCTGCAGGACTTGGACTTCACGCTGAAGTCTGCCTTGACTCACGCAGTTGAAAACATGTCCCAGATGATGTGGGGGTGCACTGCTGGCCTGCTGCAGGGAGATGCAGGCTTCATTTATTGGCTGGCTATGGTGGTGACAGAGGTCAGTTGTGCTTGAAGGTGAACAGCACTAGGGACTGCTTTTTAGCTACCCAAGGCTCCCCGTGTGCCCTCAGCTCTCACCCCTTCTGCTCTAGTAGTAATGTAGCACGGAAAGCACTTGGGTGCAAATGTACAGGCCAAGGCTGTATTTTTTGAGTTCCTTTTCTCCAGTTGGCTCCTAGACTCTTCTAGGGTATAACTGAAACAGCAAGATCATATAGCAGGAGCAATCCTCCACAAGATTTTTATGGATTTTTCTTCATTTCCAGTTTCACTTAATTGTTTCACTATTTTATATGCCTCAACATACTCTATTTCTGTCCTGTGACTGAAGTACTGTATTTCGAGCCAATAGCACAGAATGCTTCAGGGTTCCCAGGTTTTTTTTTTTTACTGTTCTCCTTTTAACTGGTATTATATCAAAGGAGGTAGAATGGCAAGCAAGATACGCTGCTCCATCGTTAGTGCTGACTTTCACAAGGCTGCATTTTCAGCTTTGTGGATAGAAGTTTAAACATGCAACTTCTGTCCCTCAGGCAACAATTTAGCTCATTAACCTATTATATTACATAGACCAATAAAAAGATTTTTAGAAGAAGAAAGATACATAGAAGCCTTGTAATATATGGGGTTTGCCATATTTTTTCTTTGCAGTTACAGTAGGTGCTCTGTAAATACCAAGGCCTATATTAGTCTCAGATAACCCAATGTAAAGCCAGGGTAACTGTCTTTCATTCTTCCCTACAACCCACTGGCCGCAAGCCAAGGATCTCACTCAGCACAGTGGGTCAGATATCAGTCTCTCTTACATTAGTGTAAATCCAGATTAATTCAGCCACTTAAGTTAATGTAAGCTTATGCCAATGCCATGCAGATCAGCATCTGAGCTGATGGCTTGTACAAGATCTTTGGGTCTTGTGTAGGAACCATCACAGATGCATGCTCTCAGGTGAAAACAGAAATATATGATGTCAAGCTGGGGTTCAACTAGGAGAGAAGGTAGGGGAGAAATCTTTTTCTACCACTTTACATCTTGTATAACCACCTGGCACAACTTTCACTGGATTCAGAAAGATTATACACTCCAGAAACTGGAAAGGATCAGCTTGGCAAAGCGTTATGTTAAACAATATTCTTGTTGCCAAATAGTGTCAGTAGTGATAAAGCACATCTGAAAAATTACCTATAGCTGTCTGCCTTCCCTGGACATCAATAGTTGCCAATTTTTTTACAGTATTTTGCTCAGCCTATGAAATGCTAGCTATAGGAGAATATTAACAATAGGGAGGAAAAAAATCTAATTTCCTATGAGAAAAATACCGGTTTTGTGCCAGACATCAAGGTGTTTCATACTGAAGATCGGCAGTCATTCATCACAATGGGTGGTAACAAGGATTTTATAATTATAAATTAATTGTTTTGGCAGGCTTCCAAATATCTAAGAGATAAAACCTCTAGCCTTGCAGTACGCCATAAAACATGTTGGAGTTGGTTTTGATTTTGGGTTGTTGTTTTGTTTTTTTGGGGAAAGGAGGGGGGTGGTGTCCAAAAAACACTCTACAGTCTTGCAGTGCCAGGAAGGCATGTTTTCTGAGTTCCAAATGTTTGGGAACATGAACAAAATCCTCTATACGCCTCATTTTTAATGATTAATTCACATTACATGATAAGAAGAGTAAATCAAGGACAGCTGTGTTATAAATATAGAAGCAAACGGTCCTTTGTTCTAACATTCATTACAAATTCATGGCTTGACCCACCATCTGTTTATGATAAACTATGGACAACTTGTTAATTCTTCATAAAGGTCATAAATAAGTTCAGCTTCTTCTACCTTGGAGAAAATAACTTCTCTTGTTGAATTGAGAGAAAACTTCACAGGAGGGATGATCGCTTAAAACTGCAGTTTCACATCACCGCTGGCACAACCTTTCCTGCCACTTACTTTGGCTCAGCAAACAACTTAATGATTTATGGCTGCTTGTGCGCATTCAGCACCATAGCTAGAAACTGATGTTGGAAGGGTGTCTACAGGCCTCACTGGTGCAAATCAGTTGTTCTCCAGAAGGTGATAGAGCTGGATATGACAGGAGAGGACCCAACAAGCTTTAGTATTTAAATCCTCTGCTTCTCTGGTCTTAGGCATGACTAGGACCCAGAGCATCAGAATGTCTTAAACCTAACTCCTGCCCATATGGACTGCTCTTAGTTGTACTGCTGGCTGTGGCTCCTCATGGTTCGTTCCTCTGGTGTGTGATCACTGATGTGCAAACCACAACCTTTCTTGCCAACGCGTAATCTCAAAATACCTCTTACTACAGAAGATGAGAACAAATGGCCCAAAAGTGGTTATACCAGGGACACTCCTCAATTTGGGAAAGTTGTTTCTAGTATCCTAGTAAAAATGTCATGCAGGCCTTTAGAAAGGAATATGGAAAGCCGTTGCTCTGCATTTCTGAAGTAGAATGGTACCCTTCTGAGTTTTGATGAGCTAAACCCACCCATCATCTTTAGTTTAACCTCCATTGAGGAAATGCACAAAATAAAGAAGATCTCTATGTGAGAGAAAGCTAGTGTTTGTTTTACAAAGCAGAAACCACTTCTCTCTTCTGCTGCAGTGAAATCAGTTTTGTTTCTAATACCATGGGTCATGTCACTGACCCACCAAAATCAATGGCCAGCTCCCAATGACTTCAACGAGTTAAGGATTTCAGCATAAAATTAAGAATTCTGGCACGTGGCTTGCACTTTACATATGACAAAACTCAAGGCTATTGTTTTGGGGTTTTTTGTTGTCTTCACCGTCAGTGCAAGGCATGCTAGACTTTCCTCTGTTCCCTTTATTATTTTATTCCATAAATTTAGGTAGAAGAGAAATGAACCGTCTTTAATCCAAAATAAGGGTTCTGAGAAAAGGGCTTGGGTCACTGAAGTAAAAGCTTCAGGCGGGGAGATATCTCCACGTTCCTGCTGCCATTTCACAAATCTGTCACCTTGGGCTGCTTAAAGCCCAGCCTAAGGCCCTTCTACTGCCGTGTACCACCAAGTAGAACTGATTGCTCTGTTGTGGACAAACTTAGAAATGTTTCATGCCTCCACTGGAAATATGCATTTTAGGAAAAAAAGGAAAGTTCATATGAGTTTAGCTCATATTAACTGCAGACTTTTGTCTGATCATGGGTCCATCACTTAAGTGAATTCAATTCACTGAGTCCCCTAGCCATCTGTCAGTTACCTTGTTTAGGGTAGTTGGTTAGCCTCCATTTACAGTCACTGTAAGACAGGCAGTTCCAGGTAGGAGTTTTATCTCCTTTGCTGACTTGCCTTTTGAAGAGGTAATCTCTCTGCTGACTGCAAAGAACCTAAACAGAACTGGTTCAGTAGGATGAATCCCACCCCTTTTGCTCTTTGATTCTGTGTCTCCACATCTATGAAATGTCTTTAGCTATGGTCAGAGGTGTAAATATTGTATAATGGCCGTGAAACAAGGTTTACTATCTATACTTGTGCTAATTGCTGGCACCAGTCAGTGCAGCTGTAGTTGGAAACCTAGGCATGGAAAGTGAAGAGATGCCGACTACAGGGCTGGCTGGCCATCGCATTCCCATGTAAGCTACAGAAACAGCTACAGAAACCAAGTCCTGTTCGTGCCTTTGAGGCAATGACTGCTCCTTGCTTGCACAACATTTGCACAGCTCATCTCTGCTGGAGTTTCTGGGAACATCCATAATACAAATTATTTAGATGGTTCCTTAGTAAAGGAGAATGTGCTACAAAAAGCCCATATTAATCAGTGTTTTGTTTGAAGTGGAGCATGTTCTGTCACAATGTTATTGTCTCATGTTCCAATATAGCCTCCAGTGATCCTATTAATTGGAAGAATAACTTTTCCTTTTTTATATTTTTTATTTAAAAGCCTAGATCATTAAGTGCAATTTTTTTTTTGATGGAGAATTAAAGCCTCCCACCAAGATCAGTGGATTGGAAATGGAATTCCATCGTAACTATTATACTCTTTCTTGTTTTTAATGTGAAAAAGAAGAAAGCATGAAAGACAAGCCTGTTCAAATATTGCTATTCATTTTCGCTGAGTTACTCTAAGATGTTACAATGTCTAGCACCACATTTTTAAAAATATGAACAGTAGGTAATTCACCATTTAAAGTTTATACTACTCATCTGAAGAGGCTTTTGTCCCTTGAATCCTTACGACACACAATATGTATCACTGGCAGGGATTGCTATAATTTTGCAGTCTTTCCAACAGTATTTTGAGATTTATAATGACTACTGAGGCTTTAAGATGCCAGACTTCCAGAACATCTTTAAAGAGCAATTAGTATCAGCCTGCTGGTGATCTTTTGTTTGACTGTGCAAAGAGATGAAATGCAGCGTTAATTCAGCATGATACATTTCAAAGCTGAGTAGCTTCCTGTCTAGAGAATGTTCTGGCAGGACTGAGATGGCAGAGATGAGCAGCCTTTTGCTGAAATAATCCTAGTGGAGTCCTTAATTATTTTATTTTTTTTTAATAAATTGCATTTAAGTAACACTGATCATTAACTGATGAAAAACTAAAATATGTGTTCAGTGGAGCTTCAGTTCCCAAGATATTCTTTCAGGCTAACATCTGTGACAGGAGTCAGTGTGGGACTATAGCTCATATAGCCCATAAAAACATTGCTCAGCATTAGCAGCACCCACTGCTGCAGAAGCAGGTCAGCCCAAGTTGAGTTATGTGATGCCATGGTTATATAGTTGTCCATTACTATCTAGTTAACTTAAGATTAGCTTGATTATACCTTTTACATAAGGTGTTTTTCAGCATAATTTCCTTGCAGTTTTTTCAGGTGGAATAAGCAATGGAGTGTTTCCACTTTATACTTGTCACAGATCAAAACATTAAACACGCACTATAGGTGGCATGCTAGAATATGGTACCCTATAGGCAATACCATATTGTTTCACATCAATGGCTTGATCCTGTTCTTTAAATCCAGTTTGAAAACTTGTGAGGAGTAAATTCGTCCTGGTTGGTATAATGAATTAAATTACATTTCCTCATTAGCATTCACCTGGGCTGCACCGCACAAGTATTTAGAGGCACTGTCACTACCCAGAATATTCATGCATTCAGCTCTTAATCTCTGACCTCTCTGTATACAATGGAACTTTTCAGAATAGCCAGGTCAAGCTTAGTTACGCAGTGAGACATGCTGGATGTACTGGTCAGGTCTTGTTCCTTAGGGTCATGCAGTTTGAAAACACAGCTGTAGGCAGTTTGCAAAGATTGCTTCTCTCTTTTCCTTCGAAGATACTGTCAGATCAGCCATGAGCATTTTCTGCTGTAATTTATTGTTTCTTCCCATACTGAGTCAGAAGGGTATGCATTTTTTCTTGGCTAAATTAAACAAATCAGTCATTTCACAAAAGTTTCCAAATGAAAGATTGTTGTAAGCAAGACCAGATATGTTCTTTTTACAGAGCTGGGGTTCAAAAAGAAGAAAAAAGAAAGAAAAGAAAGAAAGAAAGAGAAAGAAAGAAGGAAAGAAAGAAAAGAACAAGGAAGCTTGAAAAATAGCTTACAGTTTGCTTTGGGCTAGTTAGATCTTATCAGTGAAAAGACAAAAATTTCTTTCTTTAGCATGGTGCTGTGGTGAAAGTTGACCTGGTATCTATGAAAGCATATTGCATGCTGCTTTTCAGCTAGAACTATAGAGTTTAAGTTAGCGATACTTGTAAAAAGCCTGATGTTAAGGTGTGCGGACCACTGACTTCGAGAGCACACACATGTATACTATTAAGGTCTCAGGAACGGGGCAATTACAGGACATTTGTCATTCATCTCGGATGCCGTGTTAGAATGTTATTAATAGGAACTTGTCTTGCTTTCTTTCTGACTTTCATAGAGGCAAGAAACAAGACCCCTGGGGGGAAAAACACTCTACCCTATCCTAGTGCCTTGAAATACTTGAACTCTGAAGTCAGTAAAGCATGACTCTATCTCTGAATATTGGAGCTTTAGCCATAGTGTTATCCTTGGCTTCAGCAACTTTCAGAAAACTGGGGACAAACCAATATCTTTAAACATCAGACGACTGCAAACTGATGAGTAAAGAGTAAAACCATCTTGCCTTCAGCTCAGTTATGACAGTCTTCTTGAACTATATTTCCCTCCAACAGATCAGCCTTCTAGATATTGGAGTGTGTTCAGGATTGGCTGAAGGGGTGCTATGACCTTCTGCTGGAAAAAGCAAGTCTTTTACAAAAAAGGCTAACATCTCTTAGAGGTTAGGAAAGGGACATTTTTAAAGGTGGCGTGTGGCGTGAATGTGCCCCTGCCTAGCCAGCAGCCCTCAGCTGAGGTTGCATTATCCTGGTCAGTCCTGAACAGATCACCGCCTGTCCTCTGTAGTGGTAAATCTGTACCTTTTTCTGTTCCCCTTAAACCTCAACACAGGGATTCTTTGGACTGGTCTCTCTTATGCATTCCTCCAGCTGCCCAGCAGCAGCTCTGTCCTGGCTTCATTCATTCTTACTCCTCTCTCTTTCTCTGGCTATCTTTTGTAGATCCGGAGTTGATGAAGCCCCTGACAGATCTCAGCACTTACTGTAAATTCATTCTATTTTAATACCCGATATTCTCCTGAGGCATTTTCTTTCAAAGCAATTAGACATCTGTCTGCATCTTTGGTGATTTCAAGCTTTCATATCAGTATCCTAAGGTGGAAATAGCATTCCAGTTGAAAAATCATAGCTTGGTCTTAAGGTTGGAGTTTTTCAGTGAGTAAATCTTCTTTAAGCTGATGAATACAGCTGCTGCCTTGACAATTTGTGAGTTTATTTCCTTCTGGATATCCCCACTGGCTTGCATGTTACTGCCAAAGAATGTGAATGGAGGCATTTTTGTATTCCTTTTGCCTTCTCAAGCAGTGTTTGAACTGGGAGTTACAAGGGCTCTCATTAGGTTCACTTTTTGTAACTGTTCATTAACCCTCTCTTTTTTACAGTGCTGAACAGTCCTTTGATCTTTGCATGTGGGTGGATTTCCAATTTACAATGGCTATATTGTCAGTTTAGTGAATTATGGTTAACCTACAGCAGTTTTACATATGCATTTTTCTGATAGTGATATCACTGGCAATGCCTGGTGGAAGGGAAAAAACACTTCTTTGTTTGACATGGCGTCTCTATTCAACGACTTGTCCGAGTCCCCAGCTTCCCAAGAGTAGGCAAGTTGCTTGTGGGTTTTCTCTCAGTACTTACGTAGCAGCTC
Organism: Falco biarmicus; assembly: GCF_023638135.1. NCBI lineage: Eukaryota > Metazoa > Chordata > Aves > Falconiformes > Falconidae > Falco > Falco biarmicus. The sequence goes on along the minus strand of NC_079294.1, from coordinate 66,361,662 downwards.
ACGTGCAGGCAGAGATCCATGCATCTTCGAACCAGGTTCCAAGTCCAGTCCTCCACATGCACAGATCGCTTTATTCCATCATGGCATCAAAACGTGTGTTTCTTGAGAGTTACATCAATGCTTATAAAGGCTTTTCCAATTTTCAGAGTATGTTTCTTAATAGCACTGTAAGAACTCAGTATTTGCCAAAAAAGTCCAGTGTCCATCAACAGCATTCTGACTACAATCAGTGCCGTTATGCTGTGCAGCACTGGAGCCTCCCTGCACTCTGCACAGTGGAACTCTCTACGGGAGCTGGATCAGGTGCTGGGCTGTAACGGTGCTTTTGCCCCTGCAGCACAGGCCACACTCTGCCACAAGCAATATGCTCTTTCTGGGCAGCTGTTGGCTGCCTGGAAGTTTCTCTGTTTGCCAGAAGGCCACAGCACCTTTCCTTAGTCAAATTCCTCATAACCTGTATCCAAGTCTGAGGATCCTGTATCAAGAGGGGCACAGAGTGAATCTAGCCCTGAATATTTTTCTGTGAATATGCTTACTTGCTTCATAAATATTTGGGAACAGAGGGACTGTAGCAATGCATTTAGCTGTCCAGAGTAGGAGAGAAGGTATTTATGGGAATTTGCTGTTCGGTTGGAGTGTGATTTTTATGCCTCTTTTAATGATGTCCTCTTTTCATAGTGCAGCATAAGTAACAATTCCCCCTTTGTATGTATTTTGTATCTATTCCTATTTCCTATTGAAATTCCTAGGAAAGAGACTATCCAAGTACAGAGTTGAAAATTTCGCCTTAAAATAAGCCAGATGTCCAACCTTCCTTTAGCTGCCAAGCCCAAAAGAGTTCAAGAAAGATGTTAAAATCTGTCTTCCTGGCTGTGAAAAACTAATTGCATAGCATAGGTGATGATCCCAGTCTCCCAGGAGAAGGAATAAAACTGCTTCGGGCAAAAACTCTGCTGTTATTTGTCTAAGGATTGGAGTTGGCAGTGTCTGTGGAAAAAGTTTCATTGCTTGCCCTCCTTGCTGGTTAACAAATGCAGAGACAGGAACACAAAGGTAGGTGAGTGTTTGTACGTTGGTATCTGAAAACCTTACTCACCTTATGAGAAAAATGCTTTTTTCTTTCTTTTTTTCCTTCTTTCTTTCCCCCTCCCCACCTCTGTTAAGAGCACTCATAAGCACAGGGAGTGCCTAAAAGCCAGAGTCAGAGGTCTGAGACTCACTATATTACAGTCATGTGAAGGGAACCCATGCCCTAGACAGGTTATTTTATGCCTTTGTGGTAGCAGCTATTCTATTTGTAAAATGGATGTACAATTCATTCCCTTTGCAAAGAGTTTTGTGAGGATTAAGATTAGTAAAGCACTCTGAAGACTAAAAGTGCCATTGAAATCCTGAGGATTAGAGGTTGCATGTGACTAGTGAAGTGGAAGGGCCTAATAGTTGCATTTATCGGGATAAAAATTGTCAACTTTAAATCCAAATGTAATAGCTATGCCTGACTGGCTTCCAGACTGGTAGAAGTCACTGAGGGCACACAGTGCTGGGGAGGAGAGGGTCACCCAGGAGTAATGAAATGTCTAGATCTCACTGCAGAAGCTCACGTTATAAATGGGTCTTAAATCAGGGAATTTAACAGTTGGTTTTTGGAATAGCTTACTATAGGGCGTGCAAGGGAAGGGCTCATTCAGCATAGTCCTAAATACCATAACCATTATTAAGGTATTAATAGACAGTGACTGAATTCTGATGTAAATTCAACATCTGAAAATCTAAGTGAAAAAAAAATCTGTCGTAAATGAGTGTGCTGACCCTAAATTGAAATAAGAAAGATGTAAAGGAAGAAACCCTTTTTTAATTATTATTTTATTATTTTCCAAAATACATGTTAACTTTTAATATAGCCCAACTGCTGCCTTCAGAATACAATAATCAGGTCCTGGAGGGGGTTGCATAGCTGGAGACACAGGGGTTAAGCTGCACATGAGGATGACTTAATGGCAAAGTCCAGAACAGATCTGAGCCAGAGGTTGTTTCGAATGGAGAAATTCAGTCCTAGAGAAAGGCACTGGGAGAAAGAACAGGAATAAAGAGCAGGTGGGATATATGGGGGAAATTAAGTAAAAAGCAAATACAAATTCAGTGAGTACACCAAATACTAGAAACCTGTTTAATGAACAGTCATTAATAAAAATTATTGAGTCACTCATGACTAAAGAAGAAAATCAGATAAAGCATCTATGTTATTTCTGAAAACAGGCTTCACTGATTCTACAACTCCTCCTGCCCAGAACTAAATTGTTCACATCATGTAAATGTATTTCTGCACTAGGTGTTGGACAGGACGCCATCAGCTCTATTTTACATGGCCCTATTAATCTGAGGCTGTTTTTTCTTAGGCCTTTCACTGATCCACACAGGAAGGAAAAGCCCTCTGTGCTCCACCCAGAACAAAGCTACACTTCTTGTATCAGTCTTTGAGAAGCAGCAGGGGTTTCTTGTGATACTTCTAGAGCAAAATGACCACAGCTTTGTGGTACTGTCCCCCACAGATGGGAAAGGTGGAGGCCTACGCGCATCCATGTGTTCTTTTGCCCCTGGGTCCTAGTCTTAGAAGCATCCACACTGCACACACGTCCTTCGTACCCAGACATCAGTCCAGCCTCAGTGGTGCCCATCTTTTGAGCCTCTCCAGTGTTTGACATGTTGGTTTTAAGAATTACCGCTCTGAGGTGATAGTGTTTTTCAGGGAGAGAGCTCCAGTGCCCTAACTTTGTTCAGAAACAGCAAAGGACAAGAACATGATCTTTTTTTTACATCACCCTAATTATACCTCCTGAGTTTTCCCTCACCTCCTCCTCTCCCCCACCAGTTGCTTGTGTGTGGCTTTAGCAGAAATAGGAATCTTACCAAAGTCCTGCAACCCATTGTTTCTTTATTTTAAATACAAGGTTATTTTATTAACTCCAGCTGGTGCACCTCACTGTGCTCACTGTGTTTGCTTTATTAAAGTTGAACAGCGTGCAAGTAGGACATTGTAAATCACAAGTGACTGGGCCAGAGGAAGAGGGAGGGAGAGCTAGGGACTCCAACTGTATGACAACAAAGACAGCATATAAACAGGCTGGGCCTCCTGGCTAATAGGAGCCAAAACTCGTGGAGTACAATTTGCAATTGCTCCCAAGAGGACAGACAAGTGCCAGACAGTTAGCAGGGATAAATGAGAATGAATACTTGAATACCTGATGTGTTCTCTTGTATGCTGGAACAGAGCTTCTCTAGAGGTCTGGGCATGCAGTAGGAGCTGCCTGCCTCTGCTGTAATCCTTGGGTTTATCTTCTATCAGTGCCTGGCAGTGGTCATCTTGTCTGTGGAGGAAGCCTTGTTAGACCATCCAAGTCTGGGAGAGGGCTTGTAAACCAGTACCACAGGGTCCCTCATGGAGAGGGAGGTGGAAGCTGCTCCTCCTTAATTAAGCAATATGTGTTTTCCAGCTTTGCCTCTTGGTGGCTAGTGGAGGGAATTGCATCTTTGTCTGCTTGAACCTCATGGGCATCCACAGGGACAGTCAGTGGAGATGGACTCAGAGCAAGTCCAGACAGAAACACAACAGCTTCCTTCCCTGTGCCAGGGCAGTTCCTCTGCTTACAGTACCCCCTGGAGCTGCGAGCGCATCATGGACAAATGCAACAGCTGTATGAAGGGTCCCTGGTTAACACGGTGACCCTGTTGTTGAGTCCCCAACGCTATAGTAAGCTGCCAGTCTGCTGCACACTTCAGCTCTGGCAGTCATTTTTCTGGTGTTTGTGTGTATGTGATTTGGAAGCTGCTCTGCTTGGACTATGTCTCAGTGCCTTCTCTCCTCCAGTGCTCCTCAACCTGCGGGAAAGGCCTCCAGTCGCGTGTGGTCCAGTGTATGCACAAAGTCACCGGGCGCCATGGCAATGAGTGCCCTGTCCTGTCCAAGCCAGCGGCCTATAGGCAGTGCCACCAGGAGGTCTGCAACGAGAAGATAAATGTCAACACAATTACCTCGCCCAGACTTGGTGAGTGAGGGGTGTTGGGGGGAAGATGCCACCTTGCAAAGGACCAAAGGTCCCAGGTGTCCAGGGTCCACCCAGGGTACCCCCAGGGTCCCAGTGTACCAATGTGATAAAAGTGGAGCTTCAGAGGATTGCCCAGGGCCAGAAATTAGGAAAGGGCCCCCCAGTCAAAATCTAGACTAAAAGTCTAGTGTGGATAGGTGCTCTCTATCCATCGATCTCTGCCTCAGACTTTGCCCAAGGTGGAACATTCAGCAGTGGACAGACCTGAGAAACCAACAGGAGCACACAAATGGTGGGTGATTGATTGACTGATCACAGAAGTGAGGGAGCTGTCAGGCATATCTTTCTCCATCACAAACACCTTCATACCTTGCTTTTGCTGCGGTGAGTGTAAAGTATGATAATTTATTCATCCGTGCCCCAAGAAAAGTACATGACCTTGACAAGTAAAGCATTGCTTGTTTTTTTTCTTTTCATTTGTTGCCACAAGAATGTGGTTTGGTGAGATAATTTGCCCAGGAAGGCAAGAGAACATCCAGCCTCTTTTTGTGAACCTTTTGATTTTCTGTCACTGTCCTCCTCACCCTCCCCACATCCCCTGTGTACCTGGCTGAGATGAGAATATGGGGATAAGCCATCTGTTTTCTGAAACACCTTAACACTGTATTTAAGAAATGTCTCTAAGAATGCCCCTGTTAAGACAAAATCGTGGGAACCCATGATTTCCCACATCATATTTGCTTGCGTTATAAGAGGATAAAAATACATTTTTCCAAACTTCAGCCCTGTGTGTTCAGCCACAGCTCCAAAACCCAAGCTGGTTTCTTTACATTTCACACATCATCACCAGTAAGATGAAGCTAAACTAAGCCATCAGCTACACTGACACAGCCTCATCGGTGCCTCCCATAACTTTTCAGTACAAGAGGCTGGGTTGTAAACAATGCTGCTAAGATCTTACCAGAAAGAGCAGCCTCCACCCTCTCAGCAGAGCTAGTCTTGTAGCCTAAGAAGCCTCCAAAACACATGTAAAGGCAGAGCTGCTAAGTAATAGAGAACCATTGTCTAATAGCACTGTCCCGTATTAAATAACACTTAAACTAGGGCTGGACTTGAAGCTTCTGAACTGAAATTTGTTTCCCAAAAGTTTAACAGATGTTTAAAAGAATAAGGGAAATTTTAGTCTTGCAAATGCAGTCATGCTGAGGAGCTTTAACCTCTTTTGTTTAAGAACATATGAGAGTACTTCCCAGATATTTTAGCACTAAGAGCATAGTGAAAGGAAAACATTTCATTTAAGAAGTAAGCCCTTGATACACTGATGAGACAAGAAATCCATCCTAATTCACATTTTAGGACAAAGCAATAAAAAGCTCACTTGTTTAGAAGAAAACTGAGGAGGCTCAGGTCCCTGCTGAAAGTAATCTGCAAGTAATTTGGGATGCTTTTGTTTCTAAACCAGGCTTGGAATCACCAGAGGCAGAAACAATGATGTTTGATATTAGCAGAAAGATATATCATTGAGTGTTTTGCTCTTCCTGCTTATAAACAATTCTCATTGCGTTATCTTTAAACAAAATTTTCCGCTTTTTGCAATGGAAACCTCACAAAAAAAAATTATACAGAAAAAAATTCCAGTAGTCTACAAAACCCATACTGCCTTGTCCCCACGCCGGAATGTTTTTCATTCCGGGTAACATTTTCAGAAGTATCTAAGTGTGGAGATCACCTCACCTGACTTTTACATCTGTGTCCAGTGTCCTTCAGAGGGGGCTCGTTCTGTCCCTCAGGCACCTGACCTGTGTTGCTTCCTCAGCCTGCTTCCTGTCATACTTCACAACCTATGAGGGACTTTGGACCTCTAGAATATTAGAGTCCTAGCCTTGTTTGTAGCTCAGTGTCTCACTGTTATAGAAAGTCTCCCATCTCAGATTCCTAAGGTCTCTCTCAGATGTTCTTGCAAGATGTGTAATTTATTCAGTTACATCACATTTTCTGTGCCTGGTTGGAACCATAGCTAGTGGGGAGCGCTGCAGATCCAAGCCCCCCAGAAGGCCCCTCCACTGCTGGCAGACTCAGAAACGGCTCTACCCTCCTGCTTGGGATGGTCACTCCCACTCAGATTTTTTTCTCACAATAAGGTTTTTTTAAATTGGCTTAATGTTCCTTTTTTTTTATGGGACAGTGCAACTTCATTTCATCAAGTTCTGTCAGACTTTTGCTTCTTGTCCAACTGAATGAAGCTTTAGTGATGAACATTCCTACCAGTTTTGCTGCCATTGTTTGCTGGTGCTTGGCACTGAGACTCACAGCTGAATGTGGGATAAGAGCCTTTCCTTGTTTCATCCAGCAGAGACGAGGAACAAGGGACTCAAGATGCTGTTGGCTCAACACCTTTTGACGTTCTTTAATTAGACCATTTTCTCACAACTGCAGAGCACCACAATATTCATTTAGAAGATTTTCCAATTATCACAGAATTTGTAAGAATACAACATGCAATTTATAAACCACATACCATAAAAAGCACTCACTGTATCTGTGCATTTTTATCAAGTGCACAATTTCGTTACCACATGTGGTCCTTTAATGACATTGCCAACAGATTCAGCAACAGTGTCTTCGTGCAGCTTTCCCCCCTGCACAAACCTTTTGTCAGTCTGAGAGAGTTTCTGCTTTCCGTTCCCCCCTCCCAATAGCTGTCTTACTGGTTTTATTACACTAAGAAGTATTATTTTTACTTCCTATTATTTTACCTATACATCCATCAAAGTGGATTTGATTTTGCTCTCTGTAAAAATGTTTTCCACTGAGAGGATGATGGCCGCTCCTGAAAGCATGCCTTAGCAAAGCACTCTCCCTGGGAGCACACAGCTTCCCATTGATGGCTGTGCAGTGTTCGTAAGCTTAAACCTAGGCCAAGGCTTTAGATGTTTTGTTCATCCAGGCCGATTTGTCACTGAGATAAAATAGGTACAACGTGAGGAGGCTTGCACTCCCCAGTCATGTCCAGCTACACCCTTGCAGTGAACACTTCCAAGAGCCTGGTGTTTTAGTAGGAAGACCATCCATCATCTGATCTCCAGTACTGACAGGAGGATTAGCCCTTTCTTCCCTCATGTGCAGTGATTTTGATCACACCTGCAATGCTGTTCTCCGGCTAATCTTCTAGTTTCTCCTTTCTTTTCTTGTCCAAAGCTGCTCTCACGTACAAGTGCACAGGCGACCAGTGGACAGTGTACTGCAGGGTGATCCGGGAGAAGAATCTGTGCCAAGACATGCGGTGGTATCAGCGCTGTTGCCAGACTTGCAGAGACTTTTATGCAAACAAGATGCAGCAGAAGAGTTAATGAACCTGTGCTACTTCTTAGAGTGTTACAGCTATTTGTATGTAAATCACGGACTAATAGGTCTGAGTACTGGAACTTCATGAGTTGCTACAATGTGGTGGATTCCAAAGCATACCTAATAAGACTTGAAACTAATTCTACAGACTGGATACCAAAGTAATCCACTCATCCACCTTAAAGAAAAACAAACAAACAGAAAAAGTCATCTCAAGGAGCCAATCATTTTATCGTATTTTGACATTCTTACATTTTTCATTAATGCTTTTTACTTTAATATATTAAATCACCAGCCACTGGATGGCTTGCTACCATTAAAGAAAAGGACAAGAGTTGCAAAGTGATCACATTGACTAAGGTTATAAGTACCTCCATGGAGGAAGGCCTCTGGCAAAATAATTCAGCAAAGGTAGAGACATTACTTAATCTTTTAATCTTAGCTTTCATCTGATGTTTTCAATTCCCAACAGTCATCCCACTGTGGAGTGGGCTTGGAGGGACACACATAAATGAAAGGCTTAATTTAAAGAGAGGATTTGCTGTAAAAGCTTGTGAAAACTGATAGCAGAGGATGGACATCTCTGAAATTCCTGCAGAAAACTCAGTACAATTATAGCCAGCATTCAGTCATAGGGACTGCTCTTCTTTCTAATTTTAAAAAACAATCCCCTCTCTCTTTTCCTCAGAATAATATAGTTTCTTTTATGAAACTATATTTTATTAAACTAATTTTTCGCTGAGCTTAATGAAGCCTATTAACAGCCATAGATGGTTATTTTTAATCAAGAACCATTTACATGAGATGGGAGAAGCCAGAAATCATTTCATCCAGTAGAGCTCACTGAGGGATTGTTTGGCCTTATCTCTACCCATTTTTTAGAAGTCAATCAGATAATGAGACTGAATGTTTTTTTCTAAGAAGACCGTGAAACTGGATAGGGTTGGTACAGAAACTGGATTTGGAACAACCGTTGTGTGAAGGACGGAGAGCAGAACAGGTGTTTCCTATCTGGGCTTGTCTCTACATCTGAGGTTACGATGTAGCCTTTAAAGTCAAAAGTAGTCAGGGATACAAGACATCCAAAGTGTAATCTTGAGCTTGTTGAAGCCGTAAGGCTAGGACTCCCATTGCCTTCAGTAAGCGTCAGGATTTTACTCACTGTATTTTAATGCTTCCTGTATTATTTTTGTGGTGCTATCAGGTTTGGTGCTATCAGATTGGTGCTACGGGAGCACTTAGCAGGTGCTGCATATACGATACTCTCTTCCATGTCTCTGCACTTTAAACCAAACTCCTCTCTGAGATGTGAGACTTGAAACAGGAGTTCTACCCAGGGCAGAGTTTGTCCCCTCCGTTAGTCATATAGACCAATGTCTCCCTGCCATATCTTGCTCCAACATGTATCATTTCCCTTGCCAGGGTCCAAAGGCAGTTGTGCAGTGGTTAAGTTACAGCCCACTCTTCATGACATGAACACAGCCGTTTAGATGAATTGCAGCTTTGTACTCGCTCTAGAACTGCGTGTCACTGTTTTATTCTTTAGAGATGAGTGCAGAACTAAGCCCAGCTACTACCCCGAGTCCCTGGGCCAGTCTGGATTGCAGCTCACACCTGTCCTCAAGTTGTCTTTGTTGCTGTTGTCTCTTTATTTCAATGCAAGGAGGAATAAAGACTCTTAGTAATCTTTAAAGCAACTTTTTCTTCCTTATTGCAACCCCTTCAATATCCAGGACCTCACTGGAATAACTCATTAGCATTTTATTAAGGGCTAAGTTTTTTAAGCACAGGGAGCTGATGTTCATCAACAGACCTGGGCTTTACATTCTCATCTGTGCTTATTAGTGCAAATGAGCGTGTGTGCACACAAGGGCTGGCCTGTATGCACAAAAGCACATTTGCACACAAGTTTTTTTCTCAAGTGCCTGCCTCAAACAGATCTGCTTTCCCCAGATGATTTTCTCTATCAGGGAAATGATTCCAACTTGCTTTTCATTATACTGGATGTTCTTTAGGCATCCTATAGTCAGAATCAGACATCCTTCTGTTATTCCCACCCTCTAGCCCTAAGGCAGAGGTTTTGTAACTACTTAGCAAGTCATCAATGGAAAACGTTGCTGGCAGGGGTGACAGAAGATTTAGGCAATACCACGGTGATGTTCACTTAGGCAAATTAATAGGTAGATGAACTGCTAATGAGAAAGTTCCAAGAGATCAGACAGAGCCCAGAGGACCTGATTTATATTAGCAATTCCAGCGGGAGTTTTCTCCCTTGTCTGCAGTAACAGCCCTGCCTGTACAGCCGGGCAGTGACTGCCTTTTCTGCCTCCCTGCCACCACAGCCACCTCACAGCAGCTGAGCTGAGATGGGGCCCCTTACATCCTTCACTTGGCTTGGAGTTTGCCGTTTTTCTTTTAACGGGCAACATTTGCCCATGAAGTGACCTGGCCCAATAAACACCCCCTTGCTGATCATTTTTGGCACTCATGTTGGGCTGCTGAAGGATTTGTCATGGGGCTTCTCTGTTATCTTGGAAGAACAGTGTATGCATTTATTATTAATGAGAATCAAAGGTGCTTTTAAATAGCAGGGGTCATTTTTCCATTCGGTGCTGATTTGTCACCCTCTCTAGGCAAAAGGTGGGGTCCTAGAAAGGTACATGGCAGAGGAAGGATTTTAATTCTTATGTTTTTTCCCCTAATGATTCACTGCTGGCCACTGTCCAGAACAGGATACTAGGCTAGTTAGACCTGTGGCCTGTCCCAGTATGCTAGGTCCTGGACTTCAAAGGACATTTGGGTCCAAGTTCTGAGTCCTTCCTAAGGAAACATGAATTTACAAAGAATTCTTTCGAATGTCTGAGCACTGAAAAAACCACCTCACTTGCTCTCACAGCCCACAGATTAGCGTGCGTCAACCTTTTTTTTTTATAATCAGAAGCCAACATTAATTAAAAACTGATGGCACAACACAGCTTCATTTTATTGCATTCTCTTACTTCATATGGTGACAACCTTCCCATTTTATAATAGCCAGAAAAATAATAATAAAAAAGTTTAATTCTGTTCAATACTCCTGCACTTCTGTTTTGTATCATTTTATAGGAGCTTTACTATGAATTTACAGCTATGCTCTGCCCTCAGTTACTACATACTGGTAAAAAGAAAGCTGTTTGTTTCAGTGTATCTATGACAATACTTTTTTTAGTTGTTCATAAGAGATCGATGCTCTTTTGATTACAGTGGTGGTATTTCCATATTGTAAACAATACTCTGTACTGTTACTAAAGTACTGTACATTTCTAGTTGCACAATTGTGTTATTGAGTGTAGATTCTCACTATCTCATGTATGGTGCTATTTTTTGTTGGTGGAAAAGAATCTTAGCAGTCGATTATTGCTTGATATTTTATTATAATACAGGGATATATTCTCCATGGCAATAATATCATTTAAGTTTTTCATTACAGAGTGAAATGTATATATTTTTCCATTAGCTAATTTGCATATGTACTGTATCCATGGTAATTTTCTTTTTGGTGCTGGTTATAAATAGAAAAGATAAAAACAGTCAAACTGAATGGAACCAGTTATAAATGAAAACCAAAAAAAAAAAAAAAAAAAAAAAGAAAAAAGAAGAGAGGATCATTCCATTTTGAAAAAATTGAGTATGTTGAATAATAAATTTATTTTTTCCCTAACAACTTTAATAAGGGTTCTGAACTTGAAAGAAGTACAAAGGAAACCAAACAGCTAGCATGAAAATCAAGAGAAAGAAGTGAAGCTGTAAGTAGTACATTATGCATCGTGTCTAATACTGGACTGAGACTGCGATTCGGTTTAGTCTAAGCCAACTTTTTAATAGCTGTGGTAGGTGTAAAAGGTCATTTGTCAGTAAAATTCTGGCATCTCAGAGTTCTCAGTGTGCTAACAAATCAAGAAACAATGGGTCTTGACCCAGTCAGGTTGCAAAATAAAGCACAGGGAATGTTAATACCTGATTAATGCCTTGCAAGGTCTGTGGTCAGTGACACAACAGTAGAAAACGCCTGTCTGGAAAAAGAGAGCCAGGCTCCGTTTGGGGTATCGCTGTGTATGCCTGAGCAGGCTGCGGGGAAGCTACAGCTTATGCATGGGGGAGGGACATTTTGCAAGTGCTTTTGAGAAAGGTTGCTTTCAATGTATGTTGGAGTGGAGATGAAGTGGCAGCTTGCTGAATGTTTAATGGTAGCTGCTCCACAGACGCAACCTGATAATGAAACTGCTGAGCATATGGAAATTTATATTGGAGCAAAACTATCCCATCCATTGGAAAGGTATCTACATAACCTAGCTGCACACTTCCCTGGTGTGAAATAAACAGAATTACTTCAGTGCCAAGTGTTTTGGATGTCTTTGTTGTAGGCACTAGCCAGAACCTCTGTACTATTTAACTCCCTCCTCAGCATGGTGAAGATGTTTTTTGCAGACAGCTGCACACAGATGTGCCAGTAGGATCCTCTCCCATCCTGTCTTACAAAGATGCTATCATCCGTATCCCATTCCAGCTCAACTCTTGTTAAAAGGACGTGTCTTGGATATGGCAGCAGCACCTTTCTAAAGCAGCCTTAAAAACAAACCCAAGTACTGTTGATGTATCCCAAAATGATTTCCAGAAATGGAGTTTATACTGATATTAAAAATAGAGCTCACTGACTGATCTCACGCTGGCTTCTTGGTAATGGCACAACACTGACAGGCTTCCTAGTTTTCAGAGGTAGCCTTAGGAGATACCAGCCCAGCTGCCATCATACATATGACTGTTAACAGCAGCAAAACTGTAGAAACTCCATCCAAGTGTTGCTGTATATTAACACATCATTGTGTTTGTGTGTTGCCTGGAGTCAACATATGATTGCAATTGTTGACCTGTTTAAACAATAAAACATAGCTATAAGCCTTTGGAAGCCAAAAGGCTTTACATTAAGCTGGGATATGGCAATGGGTGGGAGGGGTGTAAGGAATGCTGTCATACATTTGGCTTGAAATTTTCTTGGTACATGCCAATATCTCTTCTATAAATCCAGTAGGCTTATATACTTAGTTTGCCTATTTTGCATGTAGCAGTTTGCTGTTTTTCTCTTATTCCTAATCCCCATCTTCTAACCAAGAAACCAGACGGTTTGAAGCCATTGTCCTTCCCTGTGATCTCAGTTGTCTTTTTATTTAAGATGCCTCTGCCAAGATCATTTAAAGGCAGGTGGGGTCAGATGGCTCTGGTACTCTGGCATTAAAGTACCAGAAGAAAAGTATAATCTCTCCTCAGCTGCTTGGAGCTCAGCTCTGCCTCCACCAACTCCACCTGCTTCCTTCACTCTCTTGTAAATCCTAGTGTACACGGCAGCCTTAGCTGTCTCTTGGTCCCTTGCAGCAAGCTGGTGGGACCCTGCTTTCTCTGGAAGGAAATTTCTTTCCCAGAAGCTCAATATGGATCACCTTACCCTGACATCATCCCCGTGCATCACCAAGTGGACTACTGCTGGAGGACCTTGCTCTGTTCATAGAGTGAAAACTGCATGTTCCTTTGTGCTTTCCCCAGCAGTACATGGTCCATTGGGAAAGGTGTTTTCTTCTTCTTGAAGAGTGTCAGCACAAACACCAATGTGCTGTGGAGTTCCAGGCAGAGAAGAACTGTGCCAGATGCACTCACATTCAATTCACTCACACTTCCAACGGTGTGAAAAAAGAAGCCCTGGTAACCTACTTGCTGGCAAGTTACTTGCCTCACTTGTCCTGCTGCAGTATGAACATAGCACACCCAGAAACAGGAAGGCTGTGGGACCTGCTCCTGAACAGCATTTCTTCTTTGAGTACTTGGGCCTGTGCTGAACATGTTTGATAATACTTCTCCATACCACTTGCACTTCAGCATCCTTCTGTTCGTCGTGATTTGGAGGCAGGTCAGGAGGAAGACAGGAGTTCCTCAAACGCTGCTAGTGCACAAAGACCAGTTATATTTTCTGTGTGCGGTTTTTTTTTGGTCCTTTTATCATGTCTCTGGCTTCTCTTCACACTCTAGAAATGGGCTGGTCTTCCTCAAGAGGGACTTTCCAACAGCATGACTGTCTTGGACAAGCAGAACTGAGGCGTCTTCACTTTGGATGGGAAGAACTGTCTTTTTATAAAAGGAGAATGTAAACAAGAGAGTATATAAGCAGAGAGGGACTACAAACTCCCCTTAGCAGTAACTACCCAGAAGGTAATCTGAGAGTCTCCAAAGCTGACCTCCATGTGTCTTGCATTGCCTCGTCTCCTTTCATGCCACTTTCATGTGACAGACCCCACGAAGAACGCCTGGAGGCTGCACTGTACCACATTTATTATTTTGTCAGAGCTGCCGTGTCTGCCAAATGGTGGCCAGACACTCAGACAGACTTTAGCAATTAGCAGAGTCCTGCAGCTGATGTCTGGGGCTTGCATATGTGTTCCCTGTGTGTTACCACAGCCGAGATGCTGGCTGGGCCCACATGGCCTGGGGTAGGTATCTGCCTCGGCTGCTGGGGAGAAGCAGCTGGGCTTTCTTGAAAGGTGTGGTTTCCCTTGGCTCCTCTTGTTTGGCTGTGAAAGGCTCCTGTTCGGGTGTTTCATCCTTTCATCCCTCTGTGGCCTGGGTGGAGCTGGAGCCTCCAGTGTGACTTGTCTGGGTCATGTCACAGGCCTTGGCATCCTCCTCGACCTCGGGGGAGAGTGACTCTGCACGCTCACCACGGGGGAGCCCACAGGACATCAGCGTGTGGGGCCACCTCCTGGCACAACTCAGTCTCCAGGTAAGCCCTTGTATCCTCAGCGTCTCCAGCCTCTCCTAAGCCTCAGGGTCTCACTGCAGTCTCGGTGTAGCTCCAGAGGTGTTTGCCTTGTCCTTCCTCCTCTGTTTCCCAGGCACACTTCATGGCCTCGCCCTCCCTGCATGATCATTGTCCCTTTCCCCTTCTGCTCTGCCAGCAAATGCTCTATCCCCCACAAACTTGCTTTGCACCCACCAGAAACTTTGCCAGCTTTGCAATCTATACCAAACACCTTCCCTCATCTGCCCAAGTGTATTTAATCTGCTCCCTCAGTCCTTTGAAGAAAACTGTTTTTCTCATCGTACTCCTGTAGTAGCCTTATGACTCCCCTTGCTGTTGCTTTCTGGATGACTTTTGTTCTGAGGAGTTTTATAATGATTCAATGTTCTTTGTGCAGCAGCACTTAGAATCTACACCCAGACATGTGGATGCTGGAAGGCTATGCCCAAAGAAGAGGTCCTTCTCTCAAGAGCTTGCAGACCACAGGTGGTCCTGGGGAAAAGGCAGATTCCGAAAGCAGCTAGCTGGGATTATTGGCAGCAACAACCTGAAAAGGCATCGAGATGAGCATAGGCAGCTTCTGACTCAAGTGAGGGAGCCTGTACTGTGGTTACCACACTGGCAGGGGAGGGAAAGGGATATTCCCCACCGGTTTTGTACCCTCAGACACATTTTTTGGTATTGGAAATAGTGAAGGGTAAGATTCACATCTCTTCAGAGATGCCCCTTAGAGAAATTGGGCTGCAAGTTCCAGCCCCAAGCCTGGATACTGCTCAAAATGTGGGCTGGCAGAGAGGGAAATGCTCATTTGTTCAGCAGGAGGAGAGTGCTGGTAGCACGCCAGGCTGTATGGCTGGCTTCACTACCCCAAAAAGCATCAGCTGTTGAAAGATCACTGACAGTTTTCTGTAAGGTCACTGCATACTACAACATCATTGTGCAGCCATCCTGGAGACAGGCAGTGAAACTATTCAGACTGTCGATGAATTGGTGAAAAAGGGATATCCTCTAACAGGATCTTCAGGTTGCACCAAGATCAGTGCAACCACAGCCTGGCCAGCAAAGCCAGACAAGCCATTCTTGGTTTTTTTTTCATTTTCTTGGAAAAGATGTTATTTGAACATTTTGCAGCTTCCATTTATTTCCCCAGCTCTGTATTTTTCCCCTTGATTTTGTCTCTAATGGCAAAAAGACCCAACCAGACTGCAGCTTTGTTTGGCACCAAACTTTCCTCCTGAGATGTTCGCACAAGAAGTCTTTTATCACTTCAGCGGCTCTGAGCCAGAGCTGCTTGTGGTGGAAGTTGCCGGGACTGTAACCCCGGGCTGTCGTGGGACGAGAGTCAAGCTCAGGCTGTCAGCAAAGCGAGTTGCAGCAGTCGGAGCCCCTGCCAGGACACGTCAGTACTTCTGAGCGTGCTTCCCCCGGTGCTGCTGTCATTAAGGAAAAGGTATGAAATCCACATCTACATTGAATTAGTCCTTAAAAAAAAATTAAGTGTTGTTTGAAATATAAATCCTGTCCAGAATCATGGTCTAATTCCTTAGGAAATCACTATAAATTGAACCTCCCCTATTCCCCACTACCTAATAACAACATGTCATATCTCAGTTTTCTCACAGAGCTGATTCACCTTCTGTGCCACTTGTGCTGCGCTGGCTTCAGCACCATCACCTCTGCTTTATGCCCAGGTTTGTGCCAAGGAAGGAGGGCCCTGCTGAACTACCGGACTGCTGCTCTCTTCAGGCATCGGCAGGCCCCCAGAGCTGCCAGCCGCTCTTCCTTGTGGCTTCTGTGACACTGTGCACAAGAAATGCTGTCAAGTCACATTTCCCAGAGGGTAAGGAAGATTCCTGCTGGGTTTTTTTCCCAGCTATGTTTTGCTGAAGAAATAATTTTAAAGGGGAAAAAGAAAAACCACATTATTGTGTAAGCAAGATGGAAAACAGCTTTCTGCGGGTTCCCAGGTATTTATGTGCCATTCTCTCTGGAACGTTATTAGCAACAACATTGCCTGTGGCTGGCTGACTATTAAGTATGGATGGTTTTGCAATAGCTGTGTGCACACTACCTTCCTTCGCAAGCAATGCCTTTTCCTTAGCTGTCCTCATGGCTCAATTTATTTGTACACAAGGCAACTGTGAGGTTATCAAGGCTTTCTATCAGCTGTACAAACTCACAGCAGAATCAGCTCTGTCTGTGTGTCCCTTTCTGAGAATTACAGGTTTTGAGTAGCAGGCTCTTGGGCAGCTCTTAGGAGAGATCTCGTCTTTCTTACGTATCTCTCTGTAGCAATTGCTGCCTATGCTTATACTAGAAGCTATGAGTATTTATAGCCATATGTGTAAGAAAGAAAAAGTATATTTGCTTGTTTGTTTTCCAGCCTCCCCATAGAATGGTTCTGAAAGCAGAAGTAGCTTTCACTGTGGAAAAAAATTGACAAAAACATCCTCATTTTTCTCAGATTTTCTTAGATGTTTTTCAGAGTATCGCTAAGACTTGCCAGGCACCTCCCCTTTCCTCCTCTGCCTTACCCCAAATACTTCTCTTTTTGGCTAAAAAATCTCAAGTTTGGGATTTTTTTGACCAACAATGTCAGCCAAAACCCAGACTCTTTTCTGTAATTTTTCCACTTAATTTTTAAACTGTCTTCTGGCAAAACAGAAATATTGTTTTGATGGAAAATTCTCAACCAGCTCGGCTCATTAGCTTCTGCCAACAGTCATACAGGCAAAACAGTGCATCCTCCAAGAGAGGAGACTGTCTGAAGGTCCGAACATGAGGCAGGCGATGACTAATGCTTCTCTCCCTAGCTCCGTGCCCCAGCCAGCACTGTGCTCTTTTGCAGGCCTCAGCCCCTAATGAGAGCCATCTTTCTAGAGGTGTCTCCAGCTTAAACCTCTCTTGGCAAGCCAGCTTAGTAATTCAGGTACTTTGCCAGGTTAAAGGAAGATGTGGGTGGCACAGAAGGATCTTCTCTGACCAAAGGACCATGGGACTCCTCAGAGGAGCCCTGTTGTGCATCTCTTGTCTGCCTTGACAAATAGTTGGACCCCTCCAGGCAAGCACCAGTTGGCAGGGAAGGGTGGGGAGATGGGGATACTCCAGCTTACTTTCAAGGCAAGCTTTGGTGTGGTGCTGTTAACTGAAATGTTTAGATACACCAGCAGCTGAGCCATGCACAGTACACCATGTAACCCCAAGGGCCTGCAGGGACAAGATCCCAAAGTGGCTGATGGGCTGAAACGACACCAGTCACATCACTGCTGTATGTCTATTACCCATCTGTCCGTGAGGAGGGGGTTTTCACATTGAATCTGGAGCGTGAATTCAAGGGTAATCCAGCTCCTCTCATTTCCTGGGTTCCTGTTATGAACTGGGAGACAAAGAAGGAAGATGTTGTTGCAGAGCAGGCCAGAAGTCAAATTTCAGTGTTTGGCCTCTGCAGCCAAAGCAGTATCTGCCCATTGCCTACATGAGCAGCCTCCTCAGGGCAAGCCTCCTCAGGGCACAGCCATCCCTCGGGAGTCCCTAATATTTGCAAAGTGCTCTGAGGTCTTTCAGTGGAAGACCTTTTAGATGTGCAAAAGTTTATAGCCCTTCTCTGACCATTGCTGATTTTAGAGGGTTAAGTTAGGAACAGGAAATAGAGCGACTAAAGGAAAGCCATTAATATTAAATTCTGCCCTTTGCTAGATAGTCTTGTGTTATCTTTGCTCTTTCATGAAATATTTTCTAGTTTTCCTTGCAGGGCATTCTTTACAGGGGTAGCAACTGAGAAGCTGTAACTTGGCACATCTCCACCTGCTTTTCTCTAGCAGTGAACATTTGTGCTCTGGGATTTGAAGAATTTCCTTTGCCTCCACAACTGATATGCAAACAGTCAGCTGTACAGACATCAATCTATCCAGTAGACATGCTGCATGACCTAAGAAATAATACAGGTGGTCAGCACCATGCTGGTGACTCCAGAATTTCTGGAGCAGACAGACTCATTTTACTATGCCTAGAAGATGGGAGGTCCTGTATACACCCTCCAGTAACGTAATCTGCTGTGCTTGACTGATCACAAAACACCCACCAAGATTTCCCTAACAAAATTCTTGATTTTTGCCAAGGAAAGCAAAGATTTGCAGGAAATGAGAGCCGTGACCTTGCCACCTCACAAATAGCTTGGAGTTCTCAAGATGCTCATCTCAGCAGAGAGATGCTTGTGCCAGAGCATACATAGAGTCCTGTGTGGACAGCGCACAGCTCATCCAGCATCCCTTTCTTTACCACCTCTAATAGGCATCAACTCTGTTGTGATAAAAGCAGAAATGGACCAACTTAATCTTCTCCTGCCTGTTTGCTGTGTTGCTGTAAGTCACACTACATATAGGTACAGCTATGTGAGCAGGTATGGAATGAGGGATGTTAGGACTGGGAGAGGTGAGTGTTTCTAGCTGCATGACCCAGCTCATTCTCCCACCAGTGATTTCATCACAGCCAAAAGCTGTGTGCTTGAGCTGCCGTGCGCCCTTTGGGCAGTTAAAGCCTAAGGGAAAAAAATCAGAGAGAAAGAAAGGGGGCTCCAGAGTGCCCCTTAGCTCTAAGCAAGTTGTTCTCTAGGGCAATCACCATTTCTGTTAAAAAGAAGTCTTTCATTTCCCATTGATACTTCTCAGGTTGCAAGGAAAGCCATTCTTCTGCTCCTGAAGGCCTTAGCTGCAGACACAGCCTTGGAAGGGAAGCTTGCTCTCATGGCTACGGCAAAGGAATGGGAAGCACGAGATCTGGCATGAAGTCCTGCTCCCATTGAAGCCAGTGGGATATTTGCCATTGGCTTCAGGGGAAGCCAAGATTTCAGTCTGCAGCCAGGTTTGCTGGTGTGTTGAGCTATGCTGAGAGCAAGACCCAGAAGGGTTCTTGGTTTCCTGATAAAGCTGTTGCTACCTCTGCTGCAGATAGCTGGTTTCTCACCTCACATTGACCCCTGCTCGCTTTCATGTTTTCAAATCTTGTACTTCAGCCAGAAACTCTTCGAGGAAGAGACTGGTTGCATGGTTTATGCCTGTTGCATTGTTCCATGACTGGAGCTCCGAGACATCCCCACCCACAAAATTACCCCCTCCATTGTGGATTACGGACAGTGCAAGCAAATGGCATAAAACAATAGCATAGGGATGGGGTAAGTGGCTTAAACACAGGAAAACGTGGGATTTGCTCAAGGTAAAAATAACTGTGCCATTTCCTTCAGGCAGCAGCTTGAATCGGCTCTGGAATTAACTCTGAGTGGTTCAAGAGAGCCTAAGAAGATTGTAAAGGTGGTTCATCATTGGGCTTCTCTGCTTCACACCTTCACACCAACATGAATTGTTGGGAATCTTGATATTATAAGCACACCTTTTTCTCATCTCCTCTCTTTCAAGGTTAGGTGGAAGCCAAATTGTGTTAGAGGCGAGCCATGATACTCATAAGCCTGATAGTAAACCTTTCCGAATTGTTATTGTTTCCCCTGCTAGTAAGCCAACTCAGAGGTTGCCACGCTGCTGTGGTGACGTGTGTTAAGCAGTGCATTGTATAGTGCTCCCCGATGCATTGCACACCCTTGTGCCAGCTCTTGCAACCCACACAGCATCCACCTTTGTGCAGTTAGTGCCATCCTCCGAAAAGCAGGTGAAGAGAGTGATCTCAGAGTGGACTGAAATTATTGTGTTATACCAAGCAGTCCCACTTTGGTCCCGTTGTTTTTATTTGCATGGACACATGGAGGAACCTCTGTATGCCAAGGAAAAGAAACATTGCAAATAATTCTTGCTCTTTATATTTCTTCCTGATCAGGACATCTCTTTCTATTCATTGTATGAGTTAGGTCTCTACCGCCCCTTTCTGGAAACATCTGTAAATGCATCATATCGATTAAAAAAGGCATGAAGGTTTATCTTCTGGACCAAGAAGCTGCCCTGGCTTTCCTCACCTCTCCAGATGCCACATTTGACAGCATCTTCTCCTCCTGGCTAGCCATAGCTTGTGTTCTCTGGCCACCTGGGACTTGATGTCATTCCTTTGACATTTCCACAAAGAGTAACTGGTGGGAGCAGCTTTCTGGTAAGTTGAAACCATTGCAGTATATTTTTTCCCCACAAGCAAGGATTTTGTAAGTGTACATACTTAAAGCTGAGGTAATGTGATCATATAGCGATCCATAGCTAATAGTTTTACTATGCTTTTCTCCAGCAAGTTGAAGCAAAGCTACCCAGCAGTTCAGCACTGGTGCAGGAGCGCACCCCAGTGTTACCTCTTCAGGCATAACGATTTTTACAGGCAACGATATCTTTCTTCTAGTATTAAATGGGGAGAATGGGGAGGAAACCAAAGAAAAAAAACCCAGATGATGCACTGTTCTCTCCTGATTGCTTAGCCTGGCTCTGCAGCACAATTTCCCATCTATCTTTCACATCTTTCTGAGATTGCTCCCTGAGACTGTCTTATCAATAGTAGTTACTGCCTCTGAGCCAGCTATTTTTTCTGGTTCAGTGACTGACATAATGTTTGCATGAACTCTAAACTATCAACTTGTTGCTCTTCTGTTTTCCTTGCTAATATGATCCCTGCTAGCTCTCATGTTTCCTAGGGCAAGCACAATCAAACAAAATGAATAACGGAGAGAATTAGTCCTCATTCTTTCTTAACAACGTGCCTGTAAATTTTTTTCTCCATTAGCAGATCAAATCCAGGTACTTTTGCACATGTTAATTTACTGTAGCTGCTATCCACAGGCTTTGGGTTACACGTAATGATGATGAGATGAGGGGTCAGTGATTTGCTTTTACCAAGACCGCAGCATTTGTGTGTTTTGAATTTTAAGGAAGGGGTTGGGGTTGGGGGTGTGTTACCTGATCCACTGTTGCCTGGTTCTGTGTGGTATTCATTCTGATGTTGGTAAAGTCCTACCTGGGAGCACAAAAGAAAGATGACACTTTGTACCTTTCATCTGCTCATTTGTCACTTCGATTCTCCTAATAGTTCCTCTTCCCCTTTCTTTTTTCCTTCTTGTAGTTGCTCTGAGTTTAGCACTCCAAGAGGCATCAAAGGGTCCTGGCACAGCTTCCCCAGGATCCCTGCAGATTTAAAGCCAAGCATCATGGGCAACATGCTCCCATGCACCCACATGCCACGCTGACTGTCTCCTCATGGGCACGACCCCGGAACCAACTCCTCATGGAGGGGGCCGTGGTGAAATTCCCTTCTGGCATCCAGGCCTTGGACCTACAAAGTCTTGCCTGCACGGCTGGTGTCTGCCTGGTGAGACGTGACCCTGGCCCCCACCCTGGCAGCTCCCCAGGCTGCCTGCCCACCACCTGTGTGGGCGTGCAAAGGGCGAGGGCTCCTGCAGCCACAAAGGGTCAGCTCTGTCCCCGAGCCCTTTGTCCCAGCCTGCTGGCTGCCGGAGCATTGTGCCTGGGCCGGAGGCTGGCTGCAGGACAGCACACAGCTCAGCTCTCTGCAGAGGGCTGCTCGCTTGCGCAGAGTGGGGTACACACAGGCACGTACTGCAGGACGGGGCCTTTCTGTCATATGTGGGATGTGAGCTGTGCTTGCAGCTGGCAACTGCTTTGACTTTGACCCATTCCCTGGAACTGTTTCTTTAAGAGAAAGATCAGCATTTGACCCTTGGCTTTTAGTAAGACACTCCTAGAACTAGCCTCAGAACAAGTGGAAACACTGCCCCTTCCCCCCCGCTTTGGACGAGAACGCTATGCCAGAACAAGGGCTATGGGTGGGTTTTTCTGCTTGTGAAGCTTTTGTTGTGTCTTTTTTTTCTCTTATCATCTGAGAAGGTCCCTGGCACTACAGTAAAAGCCCGCACTGTCCATTGGGGCTACTCTCCTTGTGGTGAAAGTGGTCCAGAGACAAGGTGAAGATTTCCCTAGAAACATATACTCATTCCATGGCTCCAGTTAGAGAAGATTTGTCTGTGTTTATTGCTAACAATGTTTCCTTGCATTCGGCTCAGCTGGGAGCCTGATTAGTGACTTCTCAGTGGCCTTGAAGCCCAAGACCCAGGTTTCTTTAATTTTGTCCAATCTGCTGGATACTTAGGGAAATGGCTGGAAATATTATGAAGCAGCTTCTGGCAGTGAAGAGTTGCAGCAAAGGATTGTATAGACTCCTGGTAATTTTAATTAGCCTGTCCACCTAAGGCCTGCCTGTGCAGGGAGCTGCAGCATTAACCAGCAGGGTCACAGCCCACATAGTAAAAGACATTGTTCTGCTCTTCTTCCTTTTCCTTGCAAGAAACTGATTTGACTAGTTGTGCTCTGTTTGGTACCTGGTGATCATGCTGCTAGTGTTTGTGTCACTTTGCTACTGTTCACAGTTTGCAGTTGCAGCTTTTCTAAGTCTTTATGGACAGCCAGACACGTTTTCTCATTGCTTAATGCATGCTGGCCCCAGCTTCCCAGAGAGCTGGGATCTAGGCTGCGCTGACATGCCAACGTGTTGTGCAGCCTTGGGTGAATCAGTTCACTTCCCTGTAACTCAGGGAACCACTGTGCAATAGCAGAGGGACCACTGTAGCATTGCTTGGCTGCGGCTTTATAAAGCACTTTGAGCTCCTGGGAAGAAGAAGGGTAAGTGCAAACCTCTCCTGTTACTGTGGTTAAAGGTTGGCTGAGATTATGGTTTGAAACGAATAGAAAACAACAGCCAACAGAGCAGCTCATATGTCCTTAATGGTGGTCAGTTTGGGGGCTGGGCATTTTCAGGGGCTACTTCACAGCCCAGTTACTGAAAGGGCAGAGCTGGCTTGGGGCTGGGACCCCTCTATTGGGCTATGTGCAAGACAGGAGGAGCTGTGTGAGGGCCATGCTTAGCCTTAGCTTTTGCTGTAACAATTACAATGATAAAGTCTCAGTTTTCCCGATTTTCCTCCCTGCAAGTTGGTTTAAAGGGAATGAAGGCAGATCCTGCTATAGCTTAGTACATTACTAGCCAACTCAAATGACTCCCCACTGTCTTTTCATCTACATAAGACTCTAAGTGCCCTAAGTCTTTGCATGTCCTGGCACTCAGCCCAATTGAAGCATGTGCTCCAACAGAAGTTTTAAATTTAAAGCTGTTCTTTTGGCTTCAGAAATTTGCAGATTGAAGCTGAGAGATGCGATTCAGCTGTTTACTTGCAGATCTGCAACAGCCCTGCTGTGCTATTGCACTCACCTCAGTCAGACAGTTGTGTTAACAGCACTTTCCAATTAAAGTAGTAGCCTCAGTTACAGAAAATGCTTTTCCTATCTGGGAATTTATCTGATTTATTTTTTTTAATTACTTATGGAGCACAGGGATGTTTTGTTTCCCATCCCTTATTATAATTAATCCATTATCACTTCTGGCGACAGGGCTGGCTTTTGCTGGCTTTTTATTTCTTGCCATTTCCAGCATCAGCATGGGCCAATACCACTCAGACACCACATTACTCACATGATGGGAAGCACTGATACAAGCAATCAGGCAAATATCAGGTGCACAAGTAACTCCTGAAGTTCTGCTCACTCAGAACAGGAAAAAAGAAACCCTGGAAATAGCCCTGCCAGAAAATCCCAGAGCCTGAACTGAAATGCTCCTACTCTGAGAACTTGGCTTTTATGACCTTCACCGGCAAGATCAAGGCTTTTCCTCATTACCTGAACATTCAGTCTCTGAGAGAATAAATGGTATAGCATGAACCCAGCATCTTTCTTCATGGTGCAGTCAGGCAAGAGCATCTTTTTTTCCTTTCGCCTCACTGAAAGAAACGTGCTGGGCTCCATCCTGCCTGCAGTGCAACTATCTCAGCAAGGGTTGTCCAGTGGGATGCAGTGGCATCTGAACTGAGGCCTGGGATTCTGACTCCAGCCATATTTGCCATGCAGCAATGTGGTAACTGTCCACCGGTTTAATGCGCTTTGTAACGTGAGTGCAGAACTGCTTAGGCTGGGACTGCAGGAGCTGGAGAAGGACCAGATACAATGACAAACCCACAGGTTGCAGCGCTGACATCCTGTCCCATAAGGCCACAAAGCCCCTCTGTCCCACGACATGCTTTTCCCATAGCTTCAGCAGCTGTAGCTGTCACTCTGGGCTTGTGCCCAGCACAGTGACCCTCAAATCTTGGAGCACCTCAGTTCTGCAAGGCCCTTGCAAGGCTGCTGCAACCACAGACTCCCAGACTGACGAGAAAGCAGAGGCGGCTGCTGCCCCCATGTGTTACTGCTCATTATTGTTGCCATGCTCCAGTAAAGACGTGGGAATCCTATTGGCAAGCATGAAGGGGAGCCGGGCTAAGCACAGCACGGCCTCTCAGCCACCGAGGTGAAAGATTTTGCTTTGGAAGACTCTTCCATTCCTCCTACAAGCTCAGGGCCTTCCCATGGGCACCTTATATTCGAAAAAATTGCAAAGTCAGATTGGACATGTTTGGAAGTAAGACGAGCTGGAGACAGCATGGAGGCATGCGATAGGCAGCCAAGCACAGAGGTGGCATCATCCTGTTCTGAAAGGATGCACACGCTACATTCGGAGACTGCCATGCAATGCCGAACCATATTAGATACCAGCACAGCGTGTTCAGGCTTGTTGGCTCAGACCACAAGGAGCACAGAGCGAGAGACAGCTCTTGGCAGGCTGAGCTCACATGATAAGGTCATTGGAAAGACAAGTGATGCTTTCAGCAGCCTGCCTTTCCCCAGTATCAGCACCAGCTTGAGCAAGGACTCACTTTGTGTAATACACTGTGCTCCGCATAGTGCCAAGGACAAAAGCTTCCTCACAAATACATTGAAGCTGTGCTTTTCCAACCTGTCTCAGCCTCCAGCTCCCATCCTTCTTGGCCTCGTTAGGTTCCAGTTTTGAACCTCTTGGAAGAGTTGCATTCCCTTTGGATCAGTGGCATCTCTCAAGCAGAAGGGAGAACAGGCTGTAGTTACTGGCTATCTATCTGCTTCTTCCCAACAGTTATAATTTACTTTTTGCACATTCATTAGTGATCTCATGGTTTTGTCCTTGTCTGTTGAGCAGTACTTTGTTGGGGCTGCACACGCTAATTATTCTAGACAGCATCAGTCCCACACGCTGCCTGAAGCCTGGGGTGATAGTTTGGTAGCAGCAGCCAAACTTTCACTGGCCCAAATCAAGCCAGTTTGTGGCTCAAGGGGGTCACGCAGCCCAATGGTTCTGGCCACCACTAACACAGCTTCTTGGAAAGGTAGGGTTGGCTGTTTGCCGTCCTTTCACCAAGAGCCTTTTTGGCCCTGGCACCATTAACAGATGGGCCAAGGAGCAATGCCTCAGCTAAACATTGTCTACAGACTACCCTGGACACTGCCTAGAGCTCCCTGAGAACATCTGAAGGGAACAACATGCGCTGGCAGGGCTTATGTGCTCCAGCAATTGGGAATTGCAAACACATGCTTCAGCTATGCAAGAAATCTTTGACTTGTTCTGAATGTGATTCTGCCTGGGTTTCTTCCCAGGAACATTCCTGCTCTTCACAATTTACCAGTTGCGGGAAGGGAAAAGGGAGGGGGAGGGATTTTAAGAGTAAGGGAGGGGAAAGGGAACAAATCTTACAGTGCTTTCCCTAGCCAAATTCCTCCAGAAGGACAGGGTGTGGCGTATGGACTCCAGAATCTGGCACAATCCCAAGAAAATATGAACTGCAAAATTAAAACCACTTTTAATTAGTCATTTTTTTAAATATAAAAAATAATCCCGTGTTTTTCTGAAGTAATTCAGTGTCTGCTATCACACAAACCAGGCAGCCCCTGCCAAATGGTGCTGTGTGATAGAAGGCAAACACAGAACTAGGTCTCTGAGCAAAGACGCGTTATCTCCTCCAGGAGACGGCAGTGCTATTTAGATCTGCATTCTGGTTCCCAAGATAAAAGTCTCATTCCTAAGAGTCAAAGCATACATGAGAGAGTTGCAAATATGGTCCTCGTAGGTGGGAGTAATTTGATGTCTGAGCTGGAGCTGAATGATGAAGCTGGGTCTTTATTATAACACCTGCTACGTTCCAAACAGGAGAAAAAGCTTGTGAGGGTGGAGGCGAGAGCTGTGCTGCTGCCCTGGAAGAAGTCAGAGCTACAGGGTGCCCAGCACCTCACACCCTGACTCAGAGGGGTGACAAATCCCTCATCTCATTGCCAGCAACAGCAGGGTCCTACCTGGGGAGGGCCACAGGCCACTGTCCGCATGCTGCTGGGCTGGGTGTCACACTGCTACTGGGTGTACCCTTGCATAAGGAAGGTGTAGGCTGTATCCAGGCTGGGTCACCCCTGAGCCAGGGATGTCCCTGCAGTTAAGGTGTGAAGCTGGCTGGCAGCCAGGTCTCGGGGCTGCTCCTGCACAGCAGCACAGGCGCAGGCTTTGTGCTTCTTTCCAGATGCAGCCACCTAAACCATCAGCTTGTTCCTGAGAGTGAATTTCAGCCCAAGATGCTTCCAGGGCGGTCAACGACAGGAGTAGCGCTCCTATGTGGAGTTGCCCATGGCTAAGCTGGGAACCTGCTGAGCTAGACAAGCGCTTCCAACAGGAGAAACCATTAACAGAGGCAAGATGTAACCCAATGCTACCAGACATGCACTCAGAGTAACCTCCATAGCTCAATTAACTATATTATGTATATACCTATAATTAATTTAATTTAACTGAGGTTTTCTTCCCTGTGTTGTATGCCTACTGTATCAACCTCTCAAACTTATTGTTGTGTATATAATTAAATCAAATGTATGTACAGTACCCACATATACTTAGTCACTGCAGACACCAGGGAGAGTATTATTTTGTTGTATTTGGCTCATACTTCTGGCTTAACAGAGGGGGTAACTTCACTGAAATCAGTTATGCTACATTAGTCCAAAACCAGAGCAAAGCCCAGCATTTATAAATTATTTGCAATAGAAGCATGATAATTTCTGTAGTGCCACGTCCTGAAGATGGATGTGATTTGCTACAGCTGCCTTCCCAGTCTCCCACTAGTAAACAATGAAATAAAAATAGGAATACCCTCTTTTTTTTTTGGGGGGGGGGGGGGGCAGGGGGTTGTTTTGTTTTTATAATTCAGCGATATCAGAAATTACAAAAGATTCTTTTGCCTCACAATGCTGTATAGGAGCCTTCCCCTGTATATGCTAAACAGGAATAATTGGTCGATGTTAAGATGCAAACGCTCAAGAGGTATGTCTTTAACTTGTGCTGTACTTAGTGTCAGGATGGTACTTCACTACTTGTGAGGGTCCCCGCCTTCATCTTTTATTGACTGTACATTCTACATTTTTATTGTTAATAGCCCATACGGTGAAAGAAACAGGTGAATGATTTCACTCTGACTTGCTTTTATTAATTCCAAATTATGGATCAAGTCACAATGATGGCCCTG
Organism: Falco biarmicus; assembly: GCF_023638135.1. Lineage (NCBI taxonomy): Eukaryota > Metazoa > Chordata > Aves > Falconiformes > Falconidae > Falco > Falco biarmicus. The sequence goes on along the minus strand of NC_079294.1, from coordinate 66,334,052 downwards.
GTGATTTATAAATTGCAATTTTTACTTCTGCTAGTTGGAAACCATCAGATGCCAGCCTGAGCAGCTGTGTAGCCTGAGCATCAGTTAGCACCGGTGAGCAACATGTGCATGGATGTGTGAAACGGCCCATCTCTGGGCAGGCGAGTTAATTGAATACCAGCGCAAGAGATACTGGAGCTGCTTTCTGCGAGTTGCACGTTAAGTTATTAGTTTCCCAGTGGTGGAAAACAGACTATCACTGAGAGATCTGAAATCCAAAGAATAGATTTTATTGCAGAGCTTAGAAGGCTGCTTAAAGAGAAGCAGAGACAGACACAAGGGATATGTGTCTGACAGTTCTGATGCTTCTGAAGTGAGCCTGAAAAAAGAGGAAGAAAACCAAAGTGATGAAGAGAACAGCAATTCAGGATCCAAGCAAGAGCTTACAGCAGTCACAGGGACAGAAGAGGAGAGCCCTCTTCTGGGTTATGCTCTCTTTGGAAAGCCCCAGCCAAGGCCTTCATTCAAGTTTTGATTCTCTATCGCAAACTGATTGCCTCTGACACCCCCCGGGAAGGAGCTTGCATTGATGTGAATGCGGGCTGTTGCCCAGCATCACGGATGCATTGCTACTTTGGATTAAGTGAAAGACTTTCTCGGTTCTGTTGCCCTCTGCATTGACGTGTCAGGGGTAGGAGGATTTCCTCCTGAAATTCAGGGGATGTATGACCCTTATGTTGGTTGTATGTGTATGACGACTGAACCATTCAGCTCTCAGACAGATGTCACTTGTTTGTGGCTTTGCAGCTCTCACAATCTATCTGCTAACAACAAAAATATTCCAATTATTTGGAATGGTGACATCATCCACACAGTTGGCCCAGAGCCAACATCAGCACTCCTACAAAAGAGACAGTTATTTCTTGTTAAGCATTAACATATTCTTCATACTGACCACAGTTTGCATCAGCTGAGCTGCAGCATGGCGAGGCCACTGGGAAGCAGTAACATTTGCAGTAACAAAGCTGCTCAGCAGGCGCATCCCTCAGTTCACTAGGCGGAGTCTGAAATGATGTATCTGCTCACCCTGAAAAAGCCTGGAAAAAGCAGATAGGTATCTAAAACATTCTGAAAAGCCTCCAGTCGTGGTGCGTTTTTCGGTGTAATAAAACCTTGTTGCATTAATTACCTAATAGTGAAATTATCCCACTCTGCTAGAGGCAGATTTCTTGCTGAAGTGAGAACAAGTATAGTATTTCAAGGTAAAATACGATAGTTGAGTGTCTCAGAGGGTAGAAGCGGCAGGGCTGCGCTCAAAACGGACACTAATTCTCTGCCATTTCCCTATTCAGGCCTGGTAAAACCCATCATATCTGTCATTTGAATTTTAGGCCACAATGAAAGGAATCTTGTAAAGCCCTCTAGCTCAAGAACGCTGCACATTTAAAGCAGTAATTCACACAGGGGCCATGATCCTTTTGCAGCATCAGTTTATTGCAGACAGACTGCTGGGAGGGAAAGCAGTGTCATTACCTGGGACCACAGCAGCAGCAGGTACCTGGGGTCCTGCTCATGCCGGCAAACAGTGCTGCCACACTGCTGAGGTGGTTTATGTCTGTGGGATGCCTTAAGTCAAGAAACCACCAGAGAACGGACTGGGACCAAGTCCTGCTTAAAATGAATTTGTCAAGATCCATCCAAATCCTATGTAGATACCACTAGAGTTGTTTGTCAGGTTCCTTGAAGTAAGCAAGATGAAGGACCTTTCCATGAACTAGTGCGGAGTTGGTCCCTGCAGAATCTTCCATAGAGGGTTAGAAAAGAAATCCTGAACTGTTTTGATTTCCCATAAAAGACAGGAAGCAAACTGGCAATGTAAGTGCCTACGAAGGCAAACAAAGAACTGAAATAGGCCTTTCTTCTGTCCTTTCCACTTGATGATGAAGGCCTGAAAGACTCTAAATTGGTGTGTTTTGTTCTAAGGCTTTAATTCTTTCTCCATTAGGACTGCTGGAAGACTTTCTGGACAGACAGAAAAGGGGTCAGTATGTATCAGAGACAGTAGGAAACCTGCAGATTGGTCTGTGTGGGATGTTTAGATCTCGGTGATAGATAACCTGTTATGTTGTGCTCCGTAGTCTGGACACTGCACACATTTCTTCCAGGACAGGACCACAAGCAAATGTCCAGCTCAGCCTGTACCAATGCACGAATGAGCTTGAATTATTTGCAGTCAATTGACACCAGTTGAATACTTCTGTGTTTCCATGTTTATGACTTGTGTAGACAAATCCAAAAAGGGAAGTGATTTTGAGTCTGATTCTTAAAAGCTTTTTTGCTTGATTTTCTTAACAGCTGTTTCATCCCAACAGTTGGGAGAAACCCACTTTTTCATAGGGAATCTGTAAGGATCTTTCAGTTGGAGGATGAAGCAATTTCCCATCTACATTTCCTGCTGTTTTTCCACGAGATCAATGAATAGTTCTTCCTGATATTTTAAAAGTTAGGAAAACAAGAAGCAGTAAATGGCAAGTTAAGGACAAGTAAGCCAACCTGGAGTTAGCTTTGTCAGCAAAGTCTGGTTTTTTCCCCCATGTTTCCAGATGAATGTAGCAGTTGGCTGCATTTTGGCACATCTCATCTAGTCCCCACACTTGCAGAGCCCTCTCCAGCACACAGAATCCATCATCCATTGGGTCAGAAAAGGATGTAAGCTGGCTGAGCTTCAAAATCATCTGCTCATGAGACAAGCTGGCCCAGGGATGGAGGGAAGGAAATTCCAATACCTGCTGGGAGATGGGGTGCTGGCTCGCTGCTCGGAGGAGCCGGGCTCAGCTGCAGTCCTGCCTGGCCACTCTCCCACCACCCTTCCAGCCCGGCCGAAACCACTCAGCCCCACAAAGATGTGTGGGCAAGTGAGCCGTGAGGAAGTAATGGCTGTTGCTGAAAAAATATAATGTCGATGCTTGGGGAGCCTTCCTTCCTCTTGACATGTGACGTGTCAACTGATGTTGCATCTAACCTAGCAGTGGCAAGAGCTGGAGGGAAATACTGTCTCCTCTTGCCTTCCCTGTCGGCAGCACCTGTGCTGCGCAAGGGAAGGCAAAGGCGTAGCTGGAAACGGCACTTGGCTTTAATTTAACTGAAAAGTAGGTTTGTCCATCTCCTTCAGAGCCAAGAGCCCTTCATGCCTCCGACCGAACCCAGGGCCGTCCCTCGCACGAGACCGTCACGCCAGCCCTTGGGCAGCGGTGTCTGGCTAACGCCTGCAGCCGGCGATGGGCGATCTCTCCCCTCCGCCCCCAGCCCGTGCAGCTTCGCATGCGGAACTCGTTAGACATCGCCCCGTGCTTGATCTTTAAACATAAGCCATGAGTCAGCATGGGCCATGGAAAACATACCAGTGGGGAGTGCCCTTCATGGGGAGCGGCCAGCGCGGGGCCTGCGCTGCCCAGGGGTGCAGGCCGGGGCCCACAGCGACCCCGCAGCCCCCCGGCAGCGCTCGCTCCTCCGGAACGGGGCCAGGGTTGCGGGAGAAGGGATCTACGTCTGTGTGTGATCGGTATATTGGCAATGCAGTAACTGAAGTTCTGTTGTAACTGTACCTATAGTCAGTACAATGTACGTTGTCACGGTGAGTACAACGAATGTTACCGGGTGCACGCCGCCAGCCCGCCCCTGCGCGTGCTCCGGGCACAGGCCTCGCCCGGGCCGGGGGCGCGGGCCCTTTAAGTGGGGCCCGCCCTCCCGCGACGCCTTCCAGCGCTGACCTCTCAACCAACCTCGCTCCACCGCTCTTGGCCGCCGCCCATTGGTCAGACGGCGCTGAGGATCCCGCCTTTCGCCACTTCTAGCCAATGGGAGGAGAGCTGGGGGAGAGTCGGGGTTAGGTTGGTGCGTGTGGCCGATGGCCGGCGAGCGGCGGGTCAGTGCAGGGGGGCTGGGGACGGGGCCCGCCACGGGGGACAGGCCTCGGCCGCTCCTGGGGGCGCGGGGTCTGAGGGGCGAGGGGCAGGGCCCACTCACCGTGGACCGGGTCCCGTGTTCCTGGGACGCTGAGGGGAGCGGGGTCCCCGGGTGCCTGAGGCGCTGAGGGGAGCGGGGTCCCCCCTGAGGCGCTGAGGGGAGCTGGACGCCGGGTGCCTGAGGCGCTGAGGGGGGCGGCGGGTGCGTGAGGCGCTGGGGGGAGCGGCGCCCTGGCACGGGGTTGATGCGAGCGACGGGCCGACCCCCGGAGGCCGAGTGAGGCTCCGGGCGGGCCGCGGCCTGAGGAGGCCCCCGAGCCCGCAGCCGGGGTGCCCCTCTGCCCTGCCGAAGCGGGGGGGGGGGGGGTCGGGCCCGGGCCGCCCTGTGGTTGCTGGCACCCGGTTCGGTGCGGGGCAGGAGCCAGGCCCTCACCCCGCCTGGCTGACCCCAGGGTGCTAGGGTAGGGGTGGCCAGAGCCGGGCTGGAGAAAAGTGGCCCTCCCTGGGGAGAAGCAGGCAGTGTGTCAGGGGAGCACCTTCTGAGGAGGCCGCCTGGCTTACAGCTTCAAAGGCAGAGGTGTCCCACCGGACTGCCCAGGGAGAAACTAGTCTTAAATTTTAAGCTCTTCTAGCACAGCTGTGAGCCTGCGGTGTGGGGATGATGTGCTCAGTACTAATGAGATGCCATAAAATGGTAGTGGTTTCACCATGAGAATCCTGTATGGGTAAGTTGAGAATACTAGGGTCAATGGAGTTCCCTGACAACGTGGTGGTTTTTTACCTATACCTGACCCTGACAACAGATTGTGGAATTGAGGATTGAAGGGGCTGGGGGAGGGCGGGGGGGGGGAAGTAAATTCCAAATGAGTTGCAGCTGTAGGTCTAGCAGTAATTAGAACAAAGTGCTCGGGCAGGTTCTGGTCTCATTTGTACAAGAGTCATTCAGGTGGACTAGTTGTTCAGGTGGAAGTTAAGTGTAGGTTCACCTGTCCTTTTCTTTTTTTTTTAAAAAAAACCACATTTCCCTGAAATTAAAATGTGGATTCAAAGTGTAGAAAATTAAGTACTTCTGGAAAGGATCATGATATAAAGGACAATTTTGGTCAGTTTTTAATGCATATTGGTAGGAGAGCTGATACGGTCCCATGGATTTTTTTTTACCCTAATTAAAGATACTTTGCTCAAGTGACTCTGCTGCCTTTTTTTATGAAATTACAGAAAGTAACATTTAAGATATATAGCAAAGTAGTGTTATGTAGTGGTTTGTCCACAGGTAGACAAAAAAAGGTTTGAAAATAATATACCCATTGTTGAAGTTTGTGTACATAACCTTTTAATATTTCTGTCATTGCTGTTAGAATGGCATCTTTTGGATATGTCCCTGAGAAGGTCTGGGTAGAAGGAGAGTTTTGTGTGTGTGCGCACACATGCAACTACTGTGCTTTTGCCCATTCTCCCAAATCTTACATGCTAAGAAATAAACACTGGTATTAAGGAAATTCAAAATTTTTTGGGTTTTGTTTTCTGATTTTTTTCCAGGTGCTGGTATAAAAGATGAGGCTGAATGAGAGCCGGACAAGATCCTTCCAGGCTCCTGTCACCATCCATAATTACCCAGGCAGGCAGGTGTATGTGTTTCCCAATGGCCAGTCTGATTCGGAAGAGTCAGAGGAGGAACTCAATGTTATGGAATTGCGACCAAGAGGCAAGGAGCAGCAGCGATGCAGCACTTCTCAGGACAGAGCTGGAGATGTGGTACTTCTGGAACGAGAGATTACAGAGGATGATAATCTTAACAAGCTAGCCTTGCAGTATGGTTGTAAAGTAAGAGCTGTCTCTGGTTGGGTTTTATTACTTCAGAGGTGTTTTCTGTGTAGCTTAGCTTCCAGAAGGAAGGCACACTGTTTCCTAATACTTTTGGCACGGACAAGTGTTTGCTCTACGTATTTCGTGAATGGTCAATATCTGGGTAAAACTGAGCTGGAGAAAGGTATAAAAAAAAAAAAACCCAAAAAGATTTCTTCAGCTGACAGCTTAGGAAGGTGTTGTCAACCTCACACCCTGTGTGACCTGCTTTCCTGCTTAATTTGAGTGACTAAGTGCAGCGTAGCAGTTGTGATTTCTACTTGGTTATTTAAGCGCGGGCAAAAACTAAGAAGCTGAGTACAGAAGTGAGGGTCAGAGCCCTGCTCTCAAGGAGCATGCAGTTTTTGAAACAAGCTGAACAATACAAAGAAGTGTCACTCTGGTGTGGTCTGGTTTGGTTTTGGTTTGTTTTCATTTATTTCTCAAAAGGTATGAGTTTACATATTGCAAGGAAGGCCCGAGTCTTAACGGGTGGACTTGGAGAAGAAGAGGTGCTGAAGTTCAGGTCCCAGACTCCAGGTGCTGTCCGTGCGTATGGGTTTTCATTGTTGCTGTCCTACCCAGAAGCATGTGTGGTTCAGCCGTCTGCAGGCAGAAGGGAGCGCATGTGCACGGTGAATTTTCTCTGGAGCTGGAACATAGTACAAAATATGTTCCCTTTGTTCCAAAGCAGAGTGCTTGATAGAAAAACTGTTGAAAAGTTTAATTACCTGATCTGAATATTAGAAGTACCCCGTCGTTTAGCAGTTAAAGCTGTATTTTTAGAGCCTCCTTTATCTGCAAGCTAGACTGTGATTAAAAAGTTCCGTGATGCAAACAATTGGACAGTGACCTGAATGGGGATAATGATACAGTACTGGCTCAACCGCTGCAATACTATTGCAGTCTGTCTTGCTTAACAACACAACAGCTGTGTGGTGCAGCTGAAGCAAGAGGGCTTAAAGGAATTGCGACAATTCCTCTCCTCCCCTCCCATTCCCTTAGAAACAAAAACAAAACAAAAAAGAAATCCTTCTAGGTTCTGCTGACAAGCCTGATGCGTGTGAAGAAGCAAGTCTGGTAGGTCTTGAATAGGCCTTGATTGGCACCAGCAAAGCCTGAGAACTCGGCTGCAGCGGTTGACTTCATAGTTGTGACTGTATGCACATCTCTAAGCTGCAGCAATTGTGTTGTTCTTGCCACTTATGCAGAATCCCAGCAGTTCAGTGAACTCCAAGGAGGAAGATTCTAAACAACTCCTTTGGTTTATGGCATGAAAAATCCTGCTGTTCCCCCTGTACAGTAACTCAGGAGGACTCGGGCCTGTCCCAGCCGTGGCTGTTCAGCTGCCTTCTCTGCTGCCTGGCTCCTGGAGCCTTTCAGCCCTCGCAGGTACAGGTGGATTTACTCTGCCTGGCCTGCCCAAGGCAGCTGGCCTGCCCAAGGCAGCTGGCCTTGTCTGGTGGGGAAAGCAAACTAATGGGGAAGGACTAGGTAGTCAGTGTTCTCCTCCCACAGGAAAAAAACTGTCCTGCTGCCTCCCTCTCTCCCAGAAGGGGTATTTCTGACCTGCTCTGGTTAAATTGAAGGGGTACAGAAGTCCTTATTGGAGATTCATGTATTTGTCTGTTTACAGACTGGCACTGATCAATTTTCATGTATTGTTATTTTGCTTGCACAAGATTCGTAGCCACAAATACATGCAACTGTGTTTAAAAAAAATCCAGGAAGAGCTTCTTGAAATCAGTAAGAACTTGCTGTTCGTTTTGGAATGGTCAGGGTCGACTTGAGGGTGGGAGTATTGAGACAGTGCAACAAACAGCTTTGTGTGCGCTACAGATAAATTGGCAGAGATGCAAAGCACTTCAAAATTATCATTTTTACTCTTGACCATTTATAGTCCTGGCCTGCTTTTGGCATTGTTCTTAGCTGGGACAAGAGGAGCTCACTGCAGCCAAAAAAATTAGTACAGAAAATAAGCCTAAATGGCTTGTGCAGCTTGCATGCTTCCCATCAGCTTTGTTTGTTGTTTCTGCGTGAGTGCTGCTCCACTTTCTGTTTCTAGAGCCTTAGCACAACATTACCATGTTTCATTGGAGACACTGCAGGGGATATTTACTATCCCGATAATTTGTTTCCATTGGAACAAAACCAAAAATTGAAGCACCACCTCAGTTAGGAGGCTTTGGGTGAGATTGTTATTTCATAACTAAATTATTTTGCAGGGTGTAAGTCCTGACGTTACACTGGGACAAGCTGTGAGGAGTCTGAACCGGCAACTGAGGATTCCTTTTGCCTCAGGGGCACCAGATTAGGAACTTGGTTAAAGGTCCCATTTTCAGATTTCTCAAGCTTTGCAGAGTAAGCGTGAGATTCAGGCATTCATCTCTACCTTTCAGCAGAGTCTGGCTTTCTGGCTGCCATGTGGCAGACTTGCCACCTTTCAGGGACTGCACGGTAGATGAGCTCGATGTGTGGTTCCCTGTCAGCGTGTATGGGCTGGAAGATCTGATGCCAGAGGCAGCTCCTCTCTCCCCTAGGAAGTCCCTGCAGGGCAGCAGGGATGGCTGTTCCCTTGACACCTCTGTGCTGCTGGGGGGTGGCACCCCGCCCTGCTCCTGGCAGCAGCGCAGCCTGCAAGTAGTCCTGAACACGTGTTGGCAATGGGGAGGGAGATGTTCAGGCTCCCTTCTGGTGTATTCATGTGTTGTCCTTTAAAAGGAGATCTTTGCCCTGAACTATCAGTGGTGTTAGCGCTGATGGCACTTACACGCTTGCTTAGGAAGTGCTTTCTTGGTTTCTTATTTTTAGTTCCCCTGTTTCATTGGTAGCCTGAGGCTTGTGAGTGTGCAGTGAATGCAGTTTGTACAGTAATTTACTAGATTTCTAAAAGAACAAATTAAAACTTTCTGCAAAAGTGCAGTCCTCGTTCTGTCTCTCTTGTGTATGATCTGTCAGAGGTGGTTAACCTGTTCATGTTGCCTTTCTCTTTGGTTTGGGGTCTTGCTGTTCTCTTTGGTTTGTGTCCTCCAGCCTTTCCTTCGAGGTTCTTCCATGTCTCTTTGGATGCTTTGGAGAGCTCCTTGCACATGCTGACAGTCCATTTTATTTGACAGAGGATTCAGGGCAACTGAGAAGTTCATGTACTTACTTATTAGGTGGTTGTGAGTGGACACTGTATTAAGCTGTCTTCTCTTCATTTAACATTAAACAGAGAAACTCTGCCTTGTCTCTGTCTCTTCTTTAATACCAGCTGTCCTTGTGACTTATGCTGTACATATGGTGTGTTCTTTCTTGCTCTTACTGCTATTGGCATCCCCAAGCTGGGTGGGAATACCGGTCACAGATGGGAGCCCTCCACACGAACCACCAAAGATGATCACAGATGCACGGAGATTATTGCCTGAAGCTACCTTCAGCAGGAGCCTGTACCAACTGTGGAGAAATGAGCTGTGGGGAGCTGCTGTCATGCAGGAGAGGGGTGGTGCTTGGGAACAAGAGCGAGGGATGCTCATGCCTGTGTGGGAGAGATGCTCGCCTGCTCTCTTCCAGGCTGTGATCTTGCTTTGCAGGCTGCAGTGTGCTCTGAAGACAGAGCTCTGTTCATTCCAAAATCACTTTCTGAGCACGGGGGAGGGTTTTGCTTGCTTGTACTGGTGTTGTCCTCTCACCTTAAACACTTGAGTGTTATTCAAGGTATGAAAACTGTTTTAAAAAGGAACATGTTCTGAAGGCTTTTCTTGCCTTAACTTGGATTAGAAAGTAGGTGAGCGAACGGTAAAGAAAGCAAAAGGGAAGAAAAACAGTGCTAAGCAAAATACAGCGTATGAGAGAGACGGGAGCGCTAGAGCAGGTTATACACGGGTTTAATAGGGGACTGTCTCTATCCTGCAGGACCTGGAAGGTCCCCGCAACAGCCGGGACGTCTCTGCAAAACACTAAACCACTTGCAGCCAGGGCTTGCTTCTGTTTCCTGACGGCTGCTTGCAACACTAGTTCTGTAGCTCCTTCCTGCTTCGGTAGTGGGTTGCCCTACACTAATACTCGTGTCCTTTTTGGGTTCTGTAGGTTGCAGATATCAAACGCGTCAACAACTTCATCCGGGAGCAGGACTTGTATGCACTGAAGTCCATCAAGATCCCCGTGAAGCCCCATGGGCTGTTAACGGAGAACGGCAGAGAGCTAAAGCCGCTCCCAACTGCGCCCTCCCAGACCGGCCTGACGGTTTTGGACTTGCCAGAGCCTGATGACGGTGTGAGCAGCTCTGCTGACGGCAGGCACCTGAGCGACTACTTCAGGGGGATTGACAAGAACATTCAGGACGCAGTGCAGGCGGAGGTCCAGCTAAACACAGAGTACTGCATGGAAGCGCTGGAGAGGCCGCCGCCTGAGTTGGGGAAGCAGGAGACCAGTAATGGTGCGGACTGTGGAATCCAGTGGTGGAACGCAGTTTTTATTATGCTCCTGATAGGAATTGTCCTGCCAGTATTTTATATCATCTATTTTAAAACACAAGGCCTGGTGGCCCATACCTCCAACACTATGCTAACCTCAGATATTTCAACAGATGGATTGGAAGGGAAATTACCACAAAGCTCAGCTGTAGAAAAAAAATCCTAAAGGGGAGCAGCAGCCAAACAGCCTGTCCTCCCAGCACTGAAGCCCGTACGTCAGTGACTGACTCGAGTGCATTCAGGGGCATAACAATACAGAGTATTTTTATAAGTAGCTGATGTTGTAATCCCAAACTTGACTGAAAGTGAGGTGAGGTGATTTTTACAGAAAAATAAGGATGCTTTGTTGCTTGTAAATATCATCAGGCAGGTGGCTTAACATTCATGAACTCTTGTTGAGGGAAAGTATTTTGTAGCAATTCACTCATCTTGATTGCTTCAGGTATTTATGGCTTGTCTGAAGCAGATCCTTTGCTGCTGAGATGAAGAGTGCAGTATTAATGTGATGGGAAAGCTGGGGGCTGGTGGTGGTTTGAGAAAATGCTTCATGCTTAGAGTAGAAGCGGGGATTCTTCTTTTTCTCCAAACTGTCATTTTTATCTTTTTCAGACTGTGGCAGTTTTGGCATACTTAAGCCTAAGATGGCGGTGACTTCTAGTGTGTCACACTAAGTGTGCCACGGCAGGAGGATGCTGGCAGCACCTCACCTTTTCGTCCTTTTGGGCAGGTGTTTAAGCTGTGTTTATTAGGGTGCTTCAAGCCCACCGCTGTGAAGGGTGAGCCCAGACCTCTTCCCCTCGATGCAGTCTTCAGAGACTTCTCTTGAAATCCAGTGTCTCTGCAGGCAGAGCTCAGTGCAGAATCGTGCTTTCGCCAGGGTGCTGCTTGTCCAGGGCCAATACGTCAGTGCGACCACGGGTGGCCAGAGAGCACTGGAGGAGGAGGTGAGAGTAGGGTTCGGCCTGTGGTATGCGCCTCTGAAAGGCTCGTTTGCTGGGGGGAGGTCTAGCTGGTGTTAAGGTTTTTTTAAAAGTAATAATAATCCATAATGGTGCATCTCAAACACTCGGTTCCAGTCATGGACTTGAGTTTCCTTGTTTGTTGTCTTCACCTGAGAGTGTTGCCAAATGGCGTTTAATTGCAAGGTCCAGGAAGGAATCCTTCAGAGGGTGGGGCTGGGAGGCTGCAGAGCGTTAAACGTTTTGGTGAACTGCTGACGTTTGCGTAGGGAAGTCCAGTGATGCGTCAGTGGCTCGAGGTGTCCTGGGATGTCGGTCAGCCTGAGGCCCATGTGGTTTGGGCTGAGTCAATCAACGCTACGTGCTAGAAGTGAGCAGAAGCTGAGGCCTGGGGGAGGGAGCTTTGCTGCAGAGAAGAATTTGCCTCTGAAATTTAATTCAGGGACTGCGGGCAGAGGTAATGGCTGTCCTAGAGCCACCTGCCAAGGCGTTTGGGAGCGTGGTGGTGTGAAACTCGGCCAGGGACGGGGTGAGGCCCAATGGCGACAGCAGCCAGCTGAGAGCGGCGTGCCATTGTGGTGAGGGCCCCGGCCCGTTCCTGGGCGCCTGGGGCTCTGCTGCCGCTCAGCCGGCAGCTGCCATCCGCCCCAGGCTGAGGGTAGAGCGCGTGGGCAGGTGGCTGAAGCCATCGCTCGCTCGCACTGCAGTGGCCCTTCTGCCCCACACACTGGCGTCCCCGCTGCCTACAGAAAGCACAGGGCCCTGCCCCACGCAGCCGGCCTGCCCCACCAGCGGGGCCGCAGCCTGGCCAGAGCCGCCTTTTGCGAGGCCAGGGCAGTGCTGCCTCGGGATTTGGGAGGGGCTGGTTTGGTTTCTGGGGGGTCTTGTTGCTTGTGGCTTTGTGAGCGAAGGTGGCGCAGGGCGAGAGCTGTGGCACAAGCTCCTGTCGTACAGCTGCGCCCACCTCCTGGCCTGCGGACGAGCACCCGCATGGGACAGGGAAAAAGGGACTGAGGTGGCTCCAGGGCCGTGAGGCACAGCTGGCCAAGCAGGCGGAGCCAGAGCCAGGCGATGGTGTAATGACACCCTGTGTTTTCTGCACCCATCAAAAATAGTACTCAGGAAAGCCTGGGGGAACCTAATTTTGTAAACGAGGTCTCTAAAGTATCTTGTACTGAACAAAAATTTCTATTTTTCTTCTATGAAGGAAATGTATCTTTGTTTGGGGTGGGGGGGGCATTATTACATTTTTAAATAAAGCAAAATTAAATAAAAGCACTAGGAGCACCACCTACCCCCGGCTTGTGCTTTTTTGTTACCACAGGGAGACTCCGCTGTCGCGCAGCTGAGCACTTCCCCTGGAAAGCCGAGCGCCTTGCCGCACGCCCACCCCACACCAGACGGAGCGGAAGCTGGGAACACCTTTCTCTGCAGGGACTTTTCTCAGGTGAAAGATGCTCCGGCGCCCCACAGTACGCGTGGGGGCAGCGCCGGTTCAGTGTGGCCGGTTTCAAAGTGCAGAGCTGTGGCCTCTGAGGCAGAGTGGCACTGGGAGCGGGGCCCTGCCGCTGGGCCCTCAGCCACCTCACCGCGTCCCTGCACTCATCCCGCTGCCTGGCCTGCTGCAGCGCTTGCGGCAAGCACCAGAAGCCGCGGCAGCAAAGGCAGTGGAGCGGGGCAGGCAGAGAAGGTCTGGCCTTCAGCTGACCCGCTGGATTTACCCGGGGCGTTCTGCAGATGCCTGGAAGTGTTCTGTAGTAAGGTTCTTACAGAGCGTTGGTTCAGAACGGGAACGGAGCCAGTGTATGGAGCCCCCAAAATCCGTGTTGGTTAGAAGAACCGTAAAGCTGGTACTGCACAAGGGAACTCAACGAGTGTTTCAGGTACCTGGCGAGGGGGCAAAAGATGGGCGAACGCAACAGGAACACGGGCCGTGCAAATACGAGAGAGGCTGGAGTACACAGTAAAAGCCAGTATCTTTACTTTAGTGAATGCAGGATACAAATATTTTACAACAACCTCTAGCATTTTCTTAACCATTTGATAAAAAGTTCACTAGAATATTTATTGTATATTGAAGAAAAAACAACACATTCAGGGAAAAAAATTGAGATTAACTTATTTTTTTCTTAAAAGATTCGTCTCAAGGATGGCAACAAAGTCCAGCTTGTGCCGCCAAACGGCTTATCATCATTAAACCGTGAACAGCTTCTTTGTGAACTGTTGACTACAAACATTTACCAAATACATAAATCTCTTTTAAAAAAGCCATTTTAAATATAGCAAAGCAGTGTTCTCTTGCACAGCAAAGTGAAGAAAGTTTCTACTAAGATTTAAATGTTTACATTTGTTAAGTCTTTCTTTCACATTCTAATTTAACTTCTTCCCATGATCAATTGTTAGGAGTTATTTTGTTCCTTATTTACTATGTATTTCTTGTGCGCACAGTAATTCGCAAGTTTCTGATGCATTAGTGTCCTTTAAGTGAAAGGAAAGGCTAAAGCATTTGTCTCTGACGAATCCCTGATAACGTGTATTTTTAAATACTATAGTGAGAGCTCGAAGATGGAGAGGTGATTTGTCACAACAGAGATAAAAATCTTAAATCATTCAGACCTGAATGGGTTCAGACTAGGATTGGATCCACTTGCAACTTCATTCAGTATTGTTAATTTAAAAAAGTATCTTTTTACCTGTTGAAATACCTGTGCTATGTCATTATTTCATTTTTATAAAACATTTTTACAATTCCTAAAAAAGTATGTTCCAAAGTTAGGTGCTTGTTATTAAAAATCAGGATTCCCATTTATTCAACGGCATGAGTCTGGCCCCGATGCCGCAGGGCTGTGGAAAGGCTTGTTCTGCCGAGTCCGCTGGAGGGTCTGGGGCAACGTGAACAGTCCCGTGAGCAGTTCTTAAGAACCCATCATTTATTTGTTGGTCGGTTTTTTTTAGCTCATCGGTGCAATTTCAATACAAACTCTAACCCTTACGTAGCTTTTTTCTTTAAGAAAACAGTAATAGTACTGTTTAAAAACCTGCATAGAAATAAAGACTATTGAGATACAGTCAGCAAAGCCATCTTATAAGGCACACAAGAAAATAGACAGTAAATGTGAATGCAGAACTCCCACTCAGATGTACAGCAAAGTTCATATATGTGCATAAATAATGAAAAAATCACATAGCTTTTCAGAGCATGAACAGGTTCTCTGAGGTGGTAAGTGAATTCGGTCGCTGCGGGAATAGTTGCCATGAGGAGGAGTCGCCCTTCCCTCTGCGGCTGTGACCCAGGAACTGCCCCCAGGAGATGGAGGGCGAGGCTGGAACGGGACCTGCGTGTCTTGTAAAGGCGCCGTGACAGCAGGCGAGGGGGCTGGGCTGGCGGTACGGACTGCAGCAAGGGGCTGAGCAGAGGGCCGTCCCCCCTTGGCTTTCCAATTCTCACACTTCTTGGTTACAGTATCAAGTGATAGTTATTTTTAAATTAAAAAAAAAATTAAAGCCCAAGCAAAAATTTAATAAATACCAGGGATAACTTTAAAGGACTTTGGATAATACAAGAGCAGTGTAGTTTCTTCCCCCAGAACCAGAACCAGCAGTCAGCTGTAGTCATCTCTGTTAATTTAGTCCCCAGCACAAACGCCCGCCGCCGGTGTGTGGGGCGAGCAGAGGGCAGGGCAAGGGCCTGGAGTCTGATCAGGCCAGAGCGCTCCCTCCGCGCCCCCGGCCACCGCGCCGGGCTGGCCTGAGCCGGCTCCGCGTCTGGCTCTGACACCGCTGCTCACACCCGCCTTCTGCCCCAGCACGGGGCTGGCGTGGGCCAGGCCTAGGAGCGACGGGGGGAGCTGGTGCTGCCCCACTGCCTTCCTCCTCCTCCTCCTCCTCCTCGCTGGGACACAGCCAGACTGCGCAAGGGACATCACCCACCCAACCGCGTCCACAATCAAACCGTCCCCCAGCCTGCTCGGGCAGCACAAAGGGGCTCCGCGTTCCTCGCTGCCTGTGACGGAAGCGGCAAACGCAGGGCCGAGGCTCAGGCTTTTATCCCAAACCACTTACCAACTTAAAAAACCTCCCGTGCTCATCTGATATGTGTTGGTTCCCTATCATGAGAAATTAGGTCAAGTTTTTCCACTTTTTTTTTTTTTTTCCTCCTCAGAAGAGGCAGCTTTAAAATGATGCCTTAAAATGTGTTGTAACAGATTTTTTATATTTATGCAGGATGAACTTAACACCGGATTTTTTTTTTTTGCCACTTTGCTATTTATATACATATATATAAAATGTATAATGAAGCTTAACCATACAGCACAGAGATTACAATTTAACGGCACACATTCACCACCAGTGAGGGGGACGACCCCTTTATACACCCTCTGAAAAATCTGGATAATAATATTAATAATAATTAAAATCCAAAGAAAGTACAGTATATTTAACAAAATAGTAAATATTAAACAGTGAATACTCTACTTAATAAGGACCTCGCCTTTTTTCAAGTTGGCGTCAATCCACAAAAATATACTTTTTAATCTGGTGAACGTACAATACATAGGTACTTACACCAAAGGTGATAATATATTTAGGATGCTATATACACAAAGAGTTTGGCTCAAATTTAAATTTACATATAAGTGTTCATGGCTTATTTTTCCCCCAAGGTTCCGCCTGCAAGTTTTTCCTTTTCATCTTTGAAAGCAAAAACTAGAAAGTCAAAATAAGATAAAACTATACTCTACAAAAAAGCTACAACATACAGCTTTGGCTTATATAAATAATTCATAGCAGAATGTGTTCAAAAGTACTGTATATAACTTTATATATAGTCTTCAATTCATTAGGGTATTGTTTTCTTTAATATAAAATATACATGAGCTAAAATCCGTTTCTATATTTTTCAAAGGTATGAACGTAAAAACAAATTTGTCAAACATATTCCAATTATAACTTAATATATTAATTTTATTTTGTTAACGTTCTATTTTCTAGGCTAATATTTTCTGAATATTTCATGCGAGTTCTCTATGTCTCTCTTTCACTCGTTAAAAAAATCACTTCTTTGACCCAATACACTATTTTTTTTTGCACGTGCAAAACAGGGTTTTTGTTTTTGTGGTTTTTTATTTTATTTATTTCTTATAGCATCAGCCCTTCTCCATGCACCCTCTGCAATAGAGACCCATGCCAGGTTGGGTAATATAAAGGTCATTTTATGTACAGTATTGCTTTCTTCTTCCTGCTTTTCTACTGCTCTGCTGCTACAAAGCATTATTTCTTAACTACAAGTAACCATACAGCTTGAATAAAACACACAGGGACATTACTACAGGCGAGCCCTCTTGGTTTCTGCAATCTAGTGTGGTAGGATTATAATGCGGGTACAACGTTTCTTTGCAAAACAGGTTATATTATTAAAACAACAAGTCCAGGTAAGTGCCAGACTAGATCAATACCTATAGGATTGTTCTGTTACGTTTTACCATGGGACATCTGCAGCTATACAAGAAGTTTGTCATAAGTGCCTGATGATTTTGTGTATGCTACACACACTAGCACATATATATGCATGTGAAGATATATATATGCACGTATGTATATACATATAAATATACTTATGTCCTTATTTATAAATTTAGATATGTCAGGACAGTTCATTTTGAGAACACAAAACTGGAGAGGCAACACTGCGAGTTTATGTCACCCACGTGTCCATCCTCATTCGTTTTACCGACGGACTCTCTCTATCTTCTGCATTCGGCGGCCTTCCCAGCACGACAGGTGAATGGAAATCGCTCCGCGGGTCTTCCCGGTCGCTGCCATCATAGGAGCTGCTGGAGCTGCTGAGGCTGTCAACAGGAGAGCGACCCATCTCCTGCCGCGACTGCTGCTGCTGCTGCTGCTGCTGCGGTGGCTGTGGCTGCGGCTGCGGCTGCTGCTGCGGGAACCCAGAGGGAGTTACACGGTCCCGGGGAGGTGAAATTGGTTCAGATTTTATGTTGATGTTTTGGTTGGTATTAATGGATAAATTTGAACCCTGAGATAGCTGGCTGCCAGTACTGGGAAAAAGAAAACCAAAAGGCAGAAATAAGAAAACACACAAAAGGAAAAGCAAGTGACAATTCACATTTTTGTGGTCTCGTGGTTTGACACCCTCAAAATGAGTATGTAAATAAATGCAACTTACTGAGGTATAGAAACAAAGTTGAAAAAAGCATTAATTAAAAGGCCTGAACTGCATTTAGACGTTAAGAACAAACAGAAACATTTCCCATTCCCAAACATTTCAGGTGCTTCCTCTGTAAGCAGCTGGGCGGGCAGGGACACCGCTTGAGCACTGAACCGACAGAAGGGACGCACAACACTAAACACAAACGCTTCCGCAACCGAGGAGCAAACCTGAAAGGCAACGCGCTGTCTCCAGCACACAGAAATTAAAATGGTCCCGTGCTACACGTTCCCTGGTGCCGACCGCGCAGCCTGAAGCGGCAGAAGCTCCCGCGCGGTGCAGCACTGCAGCGCTGCTGGCTGTACTTACACGAGAGAGCTGAGGGCTGCTGGGCCGAGATGGTGCTGTTGCCAGGCGGATACCTGCCCCAAGGACAGCATGCCGGGGGAGTTAAATCCCTGCAAGGCAGACAGGTCTGCACTAGTCAAGGAGTAATCTAAGAGGGAAAAACAAGTAAGCGAGAAAGCAGTTTATAGATTTGTATGTATGTATAAACACATGAAGATGTATGCGATACATGCGCACACACACGCAAATGTAAAGGCCTTCTGCCCAAAACCAGTAAGGGCAAGTGACCCAAAGGAGTCCAGATGTGTAAACTATGAAGCCTGGGTGCAGTCCTCCTAACTTCACAAGGAGCGTAACAGGACTTAAGCCCCCAAATGATTAACGTCCTTTCTCGTTTGGCACTTTCTGCTTTCAATTCCTACACGGTGCCATCTCGTATAGCTTCCTCGAAACCCATTTATGCATTGTGCAAACCCACTGATGCATTTGTGTGTGTATATAATTTTTATATATATATAAATAATACATGCATCTTACAGTAAGACAAGTATTTGCAAAGATTTTTGTCTGTATGGAAATCCCAAAACGAAAGAAAAAGGGAAGAATGCACGCAAGTCACTGAAGGGACTGGTGTTTCTCGCACAGAGTTTATGCCGCTGTCCCGGCTCTGGTTCAGTCCCCGCGTGGGAGCAGCGGCCGGTGGGACAAGGCGCAGGTACCACCTTGCTGGCTCACGGTACGAGGCAGCTCACAGCCCCACGGCCTCTGTGGGGAGCCAGCCCGTGGGGCAGGGGCTGCCTACGGCACCGTGCGAGCCAAGTCACTGCAGCTGGCAGCCCCAGCGACCCCTCTGTCCACTCGTTTGTGCAGTCCTACTGTCACGCTCCGCATTTTCCCTCTCCCCACAATAGTTTCACTCCTTATTTTGTATCTGATTAAAAAATGTCATCTCTGTATCAAATAAACAAAAGAAACCTCTTTGTTTAAGGCAAAAAGTATAATTATTTAGAAATACAACTTACATGGATAATGGAAGACACAATATATTCCTAATCAACAGTCAGCGACTGGCTGTTATTTGGCTCTGCTGTAAAGCTTAGGCAGTTCTCACATCATTCACAGAGGTGCAGTTATTTTCACTTTATCATTATCACTCATGCTTCTCTTTCACGTTTTAAAACAAAGCCACAGACACTTCTCTGCTTTTGATTATCCTGTAGTACAGCTTGCTTAAAATAATTTCTAGTCTCTTGAGAATGCAACATAATGCTAGCAGCCAAACTCATCTCATACTGCCAGCAGGTGAACCAAAAACTGCTTAAGAGGGTTTGTGTTTGGTTGGGGTTTGATCTTCTCCCTTTGGGGAGGGGTGGGTGTGTGGTGGGGGGGGGTGTGTTCAGCGGGGTTTTTTTAGCATTGTCCTAAAATGACACCACCGTTATGATTTATCACTCTTGAGATCAAACTTTCTTGAACAATTTCCCCATTCCCATCCACCAGCTTGTTTGCTGTGGATCACTCCCAGGCTTCCCTTTCAACAGCCTGCAAGGTCAGGAGAGCCGGTGCCAGCAGCAGCCAGCCCCCCACCCGCACCGCTGCCAGAGCCTTCCCCCAGGCCTGGGGAACCCCAGCTCACCCAGCAGGTGAAGCTACTTCAGCTGCCCTTGGCGTGCTCTTTCATTCCTTCTCCGCTGACACCTACTGGAACTCTAGAATACCCTCACAAGTATTCCTGAACAGATTCCGAAAGATTTCTCCTAAGCTGATGGATCCAAAGCCCTTTTTACAAGACTAAAACAACCCCAAAAACATACAGCCCTCCCCTGACCCGGCCACCGCTCAGCCTTCAAAGCAGCCAGACGCAGGGCAGCCTGCAAGTGCGGTACATGCAAACGCACGCGATGGACGTGCTGTTGTGCCAAGCGGATCTCTGGAAGAGCTGACCTGAAGAAAACACTTACAGGAGTGCAGTTTCCATGTATTTTTTTCTTTGCAATTACAGCTTTTATGATAACAGACAATTAACTTCTTTAGACAGAACACGTCTGATGCCAGGGGGGTGAGGAGATACTTTTCCAAAGAACGCGCATGCCACCACACGATTAGCTGCATTATCGTCCCCCTAAATAATCCCATACCGCGGGCAGTAAAAGCAGGACACCGATTTCTGTACGTGAGTGACCGGATGCGAGATGGAAAAGCCGTACGGACGGAAGAGCAGCTTCCACACGATGGAAGCCGTTACTGCCGGGACCCTGGCAACGGGGTACCTTTGAAGTTTGCGCCTTTGCAAAATAACTGACCTAAAGCCAGCAATAAAATTTATGGCTACATACGCTCTGCTGAAATGCAAGTTAATATTTAACTGATCTCTTGTG
The DNA here is from genome assembly GCF_023638135.1 of Falco biarmicus. Classification (NCBI taxonomy): domain Eukaryota; kingdom Metazoa; phylum Chordata; class Aves; order Falconiformes; family Falconidae; genus Falco; species Falco biarmicus. The sequence goes on along the minus strand of NC_079294.1, from coordinate 66,313,955 downwards.
GGGTTTTTTCAGTATTTTATAAAAATGCCTAGCCTGTTTTAGAACGAGTAACTGTTTGTTCTGGCCCTTCCTCCAGTAATCTGCAGAAAGAATACTTCTCCAGCAAAACAACCTAGATAATAACATAGTTCTGCAAAACCGGTAGCCAACATTTTAATTAAGGATCTAAGAGCTGAATCTATCCCCTCTAGCCCTGAAAAACAACCCTATCAATCCAGAAAAGCAATTTAGGTATCTAAATTTTATCTTAGTCCTTGAACTGCACAACTGAAATTGCTACGTAAGTGGTGACTACCCTGAGAACACCCAGATGACAATTGGCTTCAACGTCAAATTTCTTTTTGCAACCACCCTGAAAGGCTCAATCTAATAGAAACGATTTTAAAGTGTCTGAAAAATATTAAAGGCTAAAAGCTTTTCACAAGTTACTGCATTATCACAAGGAAATAGGCTGGTTTTTAAAATAATATCGCAACGATAACAGCACTTGTCCATTGCATAGGACACCAGTTTCAACTGTCTTTGCTGCTTCCTGAGATCTGAGTTGCAGCCACTCATCTTTTTGATGTTTTAAGCTTGTTTTAGCCGTCACCTTGGAGGTTATTTTCTGGATGTGGGACACAGGCAACACTGCTTCCTGAAACGTCAGACTGCATGAAAGGCTGAAGGGATTTGTTAGGTGACAGGCAAAACGCAACGTTGAGTCCTCTAAGCAGGGCCCAGAACTACCTGTAACAGCCATTACACGCAATATATAAACCATCTTTGTGGCAAGTATCAAACCAACATCCCTGTGCCCAGAAAATTCATATTTAAACTTACAATCCAAGTCACCAAGCTCAATTCTTCACTCCACTTGTGTTCCTGTTACTGCAACCCCATCTTCTCCCTCATTCATTTCTTTAGACTTTAACCCCCCTCAGGGCAGTGATTATTTGCAGAAGTGTTCAGCAATTCAGTTGGGCGCTACCACAGTATAAATATTTACTGTTGCTGATGACTAAATTGTCCCTCCCGAAGTGCGAACCCCACGCCTGCCGTACTGCCCGGGGCAGCGCCTCCCAGGCAAGCCAACCCAGAACGCGGCTGAGGGGCAGTAAAGGGCAGCTGAGCGGCACATTAATACAAAAAGATGCAAATACAAAAAGAGGTGAGTTTTCTGGCTAGAAGACGGCTACAAGTCTAAATTAAAAACTGTAGTGAAGACTTTCAAAGCTAAAAAAAGTGAAGAAATGTATAAAAGCCCATCTTTTTTTGGGGAGGAAATTATGACGGATGGATGGCTGCTCTATCTGTTCCATCTGCCAACATTACAGACACCTGATGGTGTCCTGCCCTGCAGAAAATGAAGATTACAAAACCTCTGTATCACTCGGTTTTGGCCATTTTCTACAAACCTTGAAGGTTTTTAATTTGTCCTGACCTTTGCACAACAGTAAGAACATTAGGTCACTGACAAGAGACCAGCGCAGCGTTTTTGACCCTTTCTTTAACACGTTATCACAGAGATGCCACCAGCATCGCTGACGGGCTCAGCTTCGGGCAGCAGCAGCAGATGCAGCTTGAGGCTGGCTGAAACGCGCGCTGACACTGCTCCTGATCCCATCTTAGAGAAGCCACCCCTGCAGCACGCCTGTGTGTCCACCCCGCCACCAAAACCTTGCCACCTTACCCCAACGCAATGGCTCCTTAAGGAAAAGCATTTTATCCCCCCCCAGTATGCCCTCCACTGCCTTGCAGGGTCTTGAGCACCTTGTGCCTGCCAGCGACCCGCGGAAGACTGTACAGGCTGAGGGAAGAGATGCTCCTGGGGAACCTCCTCTACTGGAAGGAGGCACGGGTCTTCCTAAGCGCCACAGAAAGGAGAGCACACTGCCCCAGGCCCTCCTGCCTGGCCAGGGCTGACCAGCTACACACGGAAGCTCGCTAGTGTAGCTCCGTTCCCGAGAGCGATCACTGCAGAAGGGAGCAACAAGATACATGGGTTTTTTAAAGGATCTGAAAGCCTAAGAATAAGACTTGAACATTGCCAGCAGTGGTCCCCAATTCAGAAATTCCTGTTTTAACAAATTACAGCACTTATATTTCAACGTTTTAACTGGACTTCATCTAAAAAGAACAGCAAACTGGGGAATTACTACCATTGTTTCCCTTTTCAGTTTTAACTAATCGCTATTTCATCTGACTTAGAAAATTTATTGACACTTATCTGCCATGTAGTTTCTCTGCAGGTGCATTTGAAAATTAAACTATGCATCACAGATCAATGGTAATCAAGCTGACGCCATCAAGGTGGCAGCCTTTCGATGAAATGATTACAAAAATTCCTTCACTGATTACATACGGGGTCTGCAACAAATGAAGAACCTTGAGATTGAAGTCAAAATTATCCTTATTGTTAGGGAGATAAAAGTAGGAGGCACCACATCATGAACTACTTTCCAAACCAGCAAATTAATTATCGCTTATATTACCAAATTCCTCGCATCATACCCATCTTGGATAAGATAACAGTCGTAAGGTCCTTCAGGTAACAGGCTCACAATGGCGGAACGCTGGCAGCGCCTTCCTTGGAGTCCCCACCTCGCTCTCGAGGCAGCTACTGACGGGAAGCCCTACCTGCGCTTTTCCGTACATCGGAAGTGCCAGCAGAATCCAATTCCCTCCTGCCGCCGGAGCTGAGCGGGGCGGATCGAAAGGGACAGCATGCTCTGGAGTACCAACTACGGCTTAAATGTGAGGCGTGCCAGTTCTCAGACGGAGAGCTTGAACACTACTGCTGTAAGCGATGCCTTTCTCTGTGCCTCTGCATTCTGCTGCGTGCAACCTGACTGACTGAAAGCTTCTCCCTGATGTAAGTCTCAACATTTACACATTTTACAAGTCAAAGGCTCATTTTTGATGAATAAGAGCCTTCATTTGAACTGAATAGGAAAATAAAGTGAAGTGTCACAGAAATGCTAATTTTCTGGGCTTACGAATCACAAAAGCCTTGTACACCTGACAAATCAAGCCACTTATTAAAAACAACGCTTACCAGTGTTGTAGGCAGTAGGCATGGCCGAATACACCAGTCCCTGCGGAGGCAAGCTTGGAGTTGTCACAGACACCACAGGGGTAGCAAGAGGCTGTGTAGACTGAGAACTACTTATCCTTTGGGTATTCTAAAATGATTAAAAATAACATGTCTTGTTATATCAGTTAAAATAATGAAAAAAAAAATAATCAAGTGCTAATATTAAAATAGCATTCAATTAACATGTGTTTCTTTGCTTTAGTTACGAATACATTCTTTTTGTCAGGATAGATTTTCTAAACAAGCCAAAACATTTCAAGACAACCAAAATGATCCTGGCAAACTGAAACGAAAATTTAATTAAGACTCACTGATCCACTTCCTGTGCATGCAGATTTCAACGGGGTTAGAGTCGTAGGACATAAAAATAAATGCAGTTTCTTAGGGATATACACTACAATTCTCAGAAGTTCTTAAGTGATTTAAGAGTTTTTAGCCTTAATTTTTAAAGGGGTTTTAGTGCAGATGGTGAGGTACAGTTCCACCAGAAAAGAGTCTCCCACTTCCCTGTTGTTCATCCAGTTTTCAAAATTTTAGCTGCCAGTTTTGACACTGTGCTGACTACACCTGTCCTGAAAGGAACACAGAGATCTTCTAAATTTGTGTTGATAAGACTTCAGTGATAAAATAATCTTGCTGTTCCCATGGTTCCTGAGAAACCGAGAGAGTACTTGTTATAATGCAGATACGTTTCAAAGCAAATGACATTTGAGCTCACACAGAGCAACTGTGCTTTTTTACAAGAAAAATTGCTAAACTAGATTGTCTCAGATTATCCGACTGTAGGCACAATGTGGCTTTTTAAGCAACAGTCTTTCTTTCCCATACACCAGGACGAACATCTGTAGCAAACCTATCACTCACATTAAGCACTTTACCCAAATTTGATGTTTGGAAAACCTTGTATTAAATGCCGTGGTGAGTACCACCAGACAGCAAAGCTGCTCTGTCACAGAATGTACTGCTCTTCATGAAGGCAACTGAAATCTCTCTTCAAAATATGTAGTTCAACGCCATTTAGCCATGCCAGATACTGTCAAGAACAGGAAACGCCACATTTTTCAGTTTTAAACAACAGATACTTAGTTTTACCTGTAGAAGTCTCAAAAATTCTAGAGGTGTAGAACACTCTACACCCTGCATTTCTACATTCCTACAGAACCATTCTGATTAAGGGAGCTGGATTTCAAACTGCTGAAAATAGGTTTTTAAAGCAAGCCTCTCTCTCTGAAAAAAAAAAAATATTTGCTACAAAAGTAGCAGGTTTTCATCTCTTTGGTAGAGTTCCATTTCCTAGCTTTAAAAGACTGACGCTACTACCACTTTTTCCGTATTTTGGACAGGTATATAAGTATTTCAGTATCTGCAGCACTTAATTCTTTTTCTCCACTCTGATCTTGAGAGAGCGAGCACTATTAAAAATGCATGATTCCCTTTATAATAATGGGATGAGCAGGTACAGAAACAGGCCTGTAATCAATCTTAAGCTTAAACCTGTGAAGATGAATTGAAGGTTATCAATCTTTGGCTTCTATCTTTCCAATTTAAAGAAAAAAGTATACCACAGCTACCATAATAAAATTAACGACAACCTTCCACAGGCTACCAGCTTCTGATCCCTCTTTTGTCTGGCTGCTGTCGAAAGCCCACCTTTGAGCTTTGCAGGAATTTGGAGGCTCTTTGGCATTTGTTCAGCAGATCAAGTCACAGAGAAAGTCCCACCGATTTTCTGTGTAATTTATCCCTTTAAATCACTTACGTACCTCTGAAAATCTCTGCTAGACCAAGTTTATCTGGCATAAAGATATGTTATTAGAGCAGATTTTTGTGTCTGTCAGGAATTGACCTTTTTCCAAAGCTTTCTTGGATGGCAGCCTATAAAGTTGGGATTACGGTATAATGGAAAAGTTAAGAGGAGTATACTGGGAAACAATCCAGACCAAAGGATTTCCCCATGGGATTTTTATCCCCCCCCCCCCCCCCCCCCCTTTTTTTTTTTAAGTAACTAATAAAGGTGGTTTTCTGAGGTCATTTATTTGTGAATATAATTCCCAAACACTCGGCCACAGTGTCAGTAAGAAATATTTAGACGTGTCCAATATTCATTGTACGTGGAGATTCAGCCAAAGATTCATGACAAATTTCAGAACATTTTTTTTTAAAAAAAAACTGGTACTAATGATAGCAGTAACAGGAATTATTCAGCATCTGTATTTCATGCTATGCTACTTTTCGTATCTTTTTTCCCTATTCAGTCCTCAGCTCCAACCGTGCGGAATCAGCGTTCGCAGCCCTCGCCTGGAGCTGCTTGCTGCCGCTGGAATCAGCACAGCGAGCGACGGAACCCTGCAGGTGTACCTGCTTCGCCGCCTCCGAGGAAGCCACTGCTGCGCTTGTGCGCGCTCCCTGCCCTGCCAGGCCGGGCCCCGCCGCCACTAGATGTCCCACCTCCACACGGGACCCATCACCGCGGCGGCCAGCACTGCCATCTCTAGCAGGTACGGCCACCTTCATTCAAGGGCTTTAGCATTAATTCCGGTTGCAATGATACTTAAGTGTTTTTACGCTCAATTAGTGCTTTATTTCTTGCACTGGAAACCAGACACTTCTCTATTAAGGTGAGAAGAGCATGCATGACAGCTGTTCAGCTGCTCAACTAGCAAGTCATTCCAATAAACCTTCAAAACTTCACTACTGACTTCCAGAAATCACTTCCCCTTACTTCCGTAAATCTATTGCTCACGTTTAAAATAAAAAACAACCCACAGCATGCATTCAACAACAGATTTATCTACATCACTATATTTTCCATGCTTTCATGCAATTAGAGCCTCATATTAGCAACAGGTCCATGTTCGAAAGTGAATCAAGGTATGTAAATAAGCAGACTTCTTTGTGTATCTTTACGGTTGCGCTCTGATGCTGCATCTTCTGCATGGTTTGTGCTACAGCAGCTAAGCAATTTGCAAATTGCTCTAAAAATAAGTTACGAATTATTTTAGCCTTACGTTAATTTTCCAGACAGAATGCCAAACATTAAAACCTTTTGGAAAAAATAGAGAAGACACGAATCCCAAGAGCTTCCTTTCAAAAGCAGAGTACCTTTCCACTGGAAAAAGGCAGAAATATTCATTTGCAATTCTCTATTCCTTTTGGTAAACAGGGAACACCCCTGTGGTTTGATAATCTCACACAGGATGAAATAATTCTAGACTCCAAAAAGGTGACCTCACCAGCAATGATGTAATCTCTTTGAAAATAAGAGAAGTAATACAGGGCTTGTATTACAATCTGAAGAACTTCATGAGTGAAGCCACTTTCTAAAAATATTCCAATAATTTAGAACATAAGTGGTTATTTCTATTTTACATAAAAGGCAGTAAATATCCTATACACATGGACAGTTACTCTGTAAGGCTCTTTTCCAATGTTCCCTCCAAGAAAAACAGAAATATTTTCAGGAAAAAAACCCAGAAGTTTACAAATGGAAAGCACTAGACTTTGGATGTGTTTTAAACTTGAATTGGTTGGGTTTTGAGTTTGATAAAAGAAATGTATTTTTGTCTGCTACCAAGGGAACACTGGAATTATTTAAAATATGTAATGAAACTACAGTTAAAAAGCTGTAGTAAAAGACATTTTCAGCATCTTGCACTCTCTCATCAAACAGTAGCCCAAACTCACCAACTCCAATTCATCCTCCTCCGACTGTACTCAGCAAACAAGAGGGATAACACAGTTACTAAAAATAGCATTGCTTTCAAAAATGAAAGAGAAAGTCATGTTTGTGATCAGGATTTCTATTTATTTTAATTAATAATGTGAATTTGCCACCTGATTCTGTAAATAATACTACTAGGAAGTAAAATACTTCATGTAATTCAGGTCAATTAAAAAATACCATACTGAAAGCACACACACTTTGGCAAAATTAGTGCAGGAAGAGGTCTGAAAAAACAAGGACACTGCTACACACTGATGACACACGTAGATATGGAGCACAGCAGTTTCTGGCTGGACCAATCCAGTAAACGTCCAGCTCTGTAAAAAACGTATTTTTTTTCACATACATTTTTCACATACAAAAATATATCATGAAAATGATACTTTTTCACATACAACCATCCTACCATACCAGCATTTCTATGCCAAAAATCTCTTTCCAATTTTCTCAAAAAGATAGACAAAACCTAAACTGAGTATTTAATTGGGTTTTTAACACCACAACAGTAAATAGCTACTGTACACTACTAACATTAGAACCACTGCGTTGAGATCCTCTTCTTGTATCTATTTCCAATTAATTTAAAAGTTTAACTTTCACTTTAACAATAAACCAGTGTATTTCCTAGGTCTTCTACACTTCAGTAGTCTTAGAAAAACCTGAAACTTCAAGAATCATCCCTCTAAGGATAATTACAGCTTTTGTTGCTCGGACTAATTTCATATTATTCACCATGAATACCAGTAACGAATGTAAGCACTTGTGGCATCTTAAAAAGTAGTAAGAATTATACAGAGAGTACTTGTTATTGTTTATATCCTGCTCCTCTTGGTTACGGTTTGTTCTTCCATACACAGAAACCAGAAAATACACATTGATGTTTTAAAATTTCTACGTGACAGTGAAAGACCAAGACCAAAGGATCTGGCCAACCAAATTAAAGGAGGAACAGAGTAACTCTTCCTGTAAGACCTGTTCTGGTCTCAGTGTTGTGGGTTGCCTCATGCCTGACACGAAACTTGTGTGCTATTCCAAATTCAGGCTGAACAAACATCACTACCCACACGCCAAACTGCACAGTAGTACTGAAAAGTACACAAACAGGGACTGAGCCCAATCCTCATTACTCTTTTATGCCTTCATTGAAGACATGACATCTACCACAGGACACACAAGGTTGCACTCCAGCACACCACATCAAACAAGCGTTTCTCTCAGACCATCATTACCACTGAAGCTACATTTCACATCCCACAACCATTACGACCCAGGAAAAACAGGTACAAAGTGTGCTTTAGGGCACATTAATACAGTTCACATCACCAATAAGATCAGCCATTCCTCCACAGAATAATGCATAACCCTTTTTAAAAGCCACATCCTCCAAAGCAACAAAGTTCTCGGTAGTGAGTCAGTGAGATATCAAATCAAAACAACAAAATCCTACTCTATGCCTCTAGGATTGCACTCAAACAGCATTTGGGTCAGACTGCTATTTTACACTTTTTTTTAGAAAGAAAATTCCTTACAAATTTAACTTCTCCCCAGGCAACAACTTCTAAGTTAGATGTTTGTTAGTCATATTTCAGAATACAGACTTCTATTACTGTAACCTATGGTAAACAGACGAGATAGTTTCTCCTGTATGTGGACAGCACAGTTCATTTTTACAAAGCCAACCAGAGAACCAATGCTTTAACTTACCAATGGTGGCATCATACCCTTGCTGGAGGGTGGGATGACAACACGGAGGTCAGGTTTGCGATTGTTCATTCCAAGACTACCTCCTCCAGGTGGAGGTGGAGACTTTGTAGGCATGACTTTGCCTAAACCATTCCCACCACCAGTAGTTCCGAGCAGACTTGGTGAAGCTCGAGAATTCACAAACCCATTTCCTGAAAGAGGAAAACCAAACGTACCTTAAGACTAAAGAGAAGGAGCAATACAAAATTTTGGTGCACGTGTACAAATTACAGACTTTTTTTTTTTTTAAACTTCCAGTAACAAACTCCTCGCAAGACATGCACTATTGAATAATTGAACAAACAAAAGCCACTTTCACCAGAAGATCAATACGTAAAGGTAATATCACCTCAAGGGCACACTGTGGCAGCTTAAACGCTGAGAAGAGCGTATTGCCGAAGAACCACTTCTAATAACATCTGTTGTGTTTTTTTAATTTTGCCCTTCGAAGTTCCTCCAGGCTGAGCTTGCAAAAAAGTGTGCACTTTTGCACAACCTCACTTCATCCCCACCCCCACAGAACATCAATCATACTGTATTGTTGCCTGTGAAAATCAAAAAAATCAGCTCTTAAAGTCTCTGTTTCTAAAATGTATTCTTCAAATATCTCCAAGATCTGCAGGGCTCTTGTACCTAGCCTCTAATAAAATTAATTTCCATCTCAAAAATATATACTGTCCAATTATTATATTCAGCAACCAGGAGGAACAAATCCTTTCCCTTCAAATTCATTCCAAGCTCTGGACACAGATACACGTGCCATTTATGCCCATCGATTTATGTTACACAGGTCTTTCTCTACCTTACTCCCGATGCTCATTCTAAGTAGAACTAGAAAGCCAAAACCTACAGGCACTGGCTGCAGCACTGAAATCTCCAAAAAGCAGAACACGTTCCCGATACGGGCCTTAGTTTACACTCAACACAGACCGGAAAAAAGTAACAAGACAGTCAAACAGTTAAGCGCCTAGTATTCTGCCTTCCTGTACAGACAACAGCACCAATCATGTTACCCAAAATGTATTTCTCAGAAAAAAATTTAAAGCCACATTCCAACGATTTTAGCATATTTATAGCAACAATTCCCAAAATACAAACACCTTATTCAGCTGCAAATGAAGAAAGGTTGTTAAGCAAGGGGAATTTTGCAACAGGGAACCCTACAGTTCACACTACAGAACTTGTGTGTGTGGATAAATAAATACAATTCATAGCAAGATTATGTTTACACTAACATTGCAGTTCTGAAAGCAGCCTTTATAGTCACAATTCAGGGAAAAAGTCCATTACACAAAGTTCACTGTGTGGGAATATCTCTTCTAATAGCCTGTAGCGCCATGCCGGTATGAATTTGTATTATTATTCTGATTTGAATAGGCCCCTATGCCCAATCCAATTTTATTACATTAAGTACATATTAATCTAAAAGCAATTAAAATAAGAAAGTTGTCAGCGTCACATTCTAGCTTCTTTAGCAAGAATGTTAATGCCTTTTAAAATCTCAGGAAGAACGAAGAACAGTAACATGTATCGGTAACCGCACAACACTTCATGAAGGGGACTGGTACTGCTGGGTGTGAATTCACCGGAATGCCAGTGTGATGGGGTGGGGGAACTGCCAAATGCAATCCTCACCTTTTCCCCATCCACCATAAACGGCACCCGGCATACCGTTTTATCAAGTTAGAAATGGAAAAAGCAAAGATTAATGTGAAAACTGTAACAAAGCTCTTGTGCTGATCTGAAGATATTCTAGCGAGTTTTATTAAGGTCTTTTGGAAAGAAAGTTACTGCTAAATATTTTAAAAGAAAATAATTTGAAGTAGGTAAAACTTACTGGACTTTGCAACCACAGTATTCTTGTTCTCATATGGATGAGTATGTTATTTCACATTACAGTAAATTCACAACTTTAAAGCCAGGATTTCAAATTCTGGATTTACTGTCTTTGTGGATTTCCTACTATGTCAAAAGCCTGACCATATACGAATGATCTGGTATGTCCCTTGAGTTTTTCAAGGTTTTCAAGGTTAACAGAGCGAGGAGGAGTTATTCTAATTTAGTACTTTCCTGAAGCATTTGTATGGGAGGTATGGGAATACGTTTTCTGAGAATTCTATCATTTAATTCAGAAGTTAGGGGGGAAAAAAGGAACACAGACAGTAGAAAGAAGAAACAGCTTTTTATGTCAGCATTCTTCCTTCTGTATTAAAAACCACAGAAAAACCTCATTTCGTGATTAAAGCATCTACATTCCTCAGCAGAAAACAGCAGAATTTATTGGATCCTTCTAGGTTGGTGATAAAATGTAAAGTGGCTGAAAAGTTGGGCTGGAGCTGAGAATATATACTAGAGCTAAATATACTCTTGACTGCTAAGGAAAAACTAGCCACAGCTAGGCGACACAGCAAAACTAACCAGCCTTTAACTCTTTAACTAAGAGAAATTAAGTTCTGTACTACCCCTACAGTTCATGAAACTGTGAGACAGTTTTCATAGAAACATGGTTTTGTTAAATACAGTTATAGGTCAATACCTATCCATTATAAATGACTGTAAACATTAGTTAAAGACGGCCTACATAGCACCAGATTGCACGAGAAATCTTGCACAATGGACAGGTGCAAACATTAAGTGGATTTGGAAAGAGATGTAAAGGAAAAAAACATTAGAAAATAGCACAATTTTCACCAAATTCTATCTTAAAATTGTTACGGTATCTTCCATTTTCAGCAAAAATGCCAGAACATTTCAAGAACTTACTGTTATAAAAAAAGTGAAGTCTGGGCTTTAATTTAATAACAAACAGCATTTTATTACTCACTAGGCTGTCAGCGTTACCTTTTATATGCCAAAGCTGCAGTGTTCTCAGTTGAATTTAAACTTCAGAACAATAACACCCTGTATAAACAATGGAGTTCTGTACAGCGTTTTAGTCTATCCTATGATACCATTTCCTGTCCTCTGTTTTCAAGTGTTTCAGTAGCTCATGTGTTAAATCTGGACAGTGTCTTTCTTCCACACCCAATACAGTCATTTCCTGCAGCCCTTATTACAAGGCTCTGCCAATCCTTCAGAAACATTTCATGCTTTCAGTGGTGCTGTCAAAAACAACAAAGTCCTTGCCACTGCCTTCTCTCTGCACAATATCATGTGGCATCAGGGCAGAGTCAAAGCATTTGCTCTGACAAAAGCCTGAGCACTTCTTAAAATGAGGGTTTAGAAAAAATACATTACGAATGGGAGAAACGAAAAATGTCACAAGTGTAATACCATGGGTATTAATCCAGTAGCAGCCCTTTGTTATAAACAGCAAGAACTGAACATTTAGCAAACACTGGAGTATCTATATCGATTATTTGAAGAATCATATGCTGGGGTTGCAATAAGACTGTAGAATATTCATTTTTAATATGAAACGTAAAGCCTTTTTTCCTGTTAATAATCTAATAAGAGAATCAAATTATAAGTTAGGAGTGAAAGGATAACTAAAAGCACAGTATTTCTTAGAGTAAGGTCAGGAGCCAGAAAAAGATAATGCTTACAGGATGATGCAACTATACAGCAGTTTGCCAAGCTGAGGCTTTAATAACCCCATAAATACTACTTACTATTTTGTGTAATACAGAAATTGTATCTACCCCACCCACTACAGATCTTCCCCAAAGACAATTGCTTTATGTTTAAAAATACCATCAAACTGAGAAATGGAAACAGAATACAAAATCTTATGCAAGTGTAAAATAAGACTACTGTTTTTACTTCCATCGGAAGAGTTTTATTTAACTCTAATTCTTTAAAGCAGACTATTAAAGCATGTTCGAAACACTTCTTTGGAAAACAGACACAAATGCAAAGATAACAGGCTCTCAATTATGAATCATAATTTCATTAGATTTTATGATAACAAACACTGCCAACGTACATTAGCCTACTTCTTTGTTAGTCAGAATACGTTTGCTTTTGAAGTAACTTCTTCTCTGAAGCTAAATGTTAAACCCCACCAATTCTAACAACTGTGTGTTCTGCCTTCAGAAACGTCATACAGCTTAATCTCATTTACTGTCCTGCAGCCCAAGACGTAGCATTAAATTACGTGAGCCAGACTCATATTTCACTATATAAATCACATCAGCTGAAACAATGAACACATGTGGCTGGAAAGTACTCCATGTACTTTTTACTACTCAGGGAATAAGTTATAGTCATTGATGCCATTAATCTTTTTTTGTGGTTCACCTTTCAAGAAACTGATCAGTCATACAGTTTTGGAAAAAAATTGTGGTCAAGCAGCTAAGCAATGTAAGATTAAGCAAAAATAAGAATGGCATTAAATAAATATTTATGCCTCAAATGACATCATACAACCCAAGAAGTTTCACTGAAAATTGTGTTTGCAACAAGCCATTGATTCACTATGCATCTAGACAACCAGACAAAATCTATTGAAGAAAAACATTTACATGCAGGACCCTGGGACAGACACACACTCTTATACACACACCATACTGCAAGTAAATACAACAATAGCACTTCTATGTGTATTAGTTGCTCTACTTATTTTTTTTATAGGACAGCTTTAAGTGGAGATTTAAAAAAAAGCAAAAACACCACACACAAAACTGCATATGCCATTCATATAATTTTCAGCTTTGCACAGAAATCACTGCTGATATTGCCATCATTTCAAAAAGCCTAAATTCTCTGCTAGCTTTGGAAAGAATTTACTGTGACATCTTGTGGAAGCTAAAGTTAAGTGTATTTCCACTGATCTTTACAAATCAGTGCTTCAGATAGTACTATGATTAGACTTAAAATATACCTCTGACAGTAATATAAGATTTTGAACCATGTCTAATGTGTAAGATTTATACTTCTAAGCCAGTATTTTAGATATCAAAATGCAGCAAAAAGAAATACACATGACTAAGTGTCAAGGGAATGCTTACTCATGCTACAAAATATAAAAAAACCCCTCATTTCCCAGGTTGCTTGACTATTTTTTAATTTTTTTTGCCTAAAGCTACATAAAAGGAGAAACAATTTTCAAGGATATTTAGAATTTAAATGGGCTTTCTTAAAAACCAGGATTATTATTCAGAACGCAGCAACAAACCAAGACATAACTGCTATTGCATCTAAATGTTATTCAACTTCTTGTGAAACATTAGCAGTAGCACTTGGCTGCCTTTTAGGTCTTTTGTCAACTGAACAGTTTTACAGTTAATGAAATCGGAGTTCTGCTTTCTGAACTTGTTGATTTCTGTGTAACTATACAAAGCCAATGTAAAGAACGGTGAAGAACGGATGACAGCAGGGATATGTTTAGAATATCTGAGGATGTGCGATGGTATATCCTGCCAAGGTGACATTATATAAATGTTGAGACTTCACACAAACAGATATGCTGCAATACTTTAATCCAGCTAGGAGATGAATGGTTTGTTACAAAAGTGGCAAATTCTAACTGGAATTGCCTTCTACCTCTTAACAGATCAGGAACTATGGTGAGATAATGAACACACATAACGATATATCAAACTTCAACTAAAACCTATGGGTAGTTCAGGGGCTGAACTGAGTACATCTGAATGGGTGGTTTCCGATGAGAAATTGCTACAGTTTAAAACAAACAAAAAACCCCAAACACAAAAAAACAAACTCAAATGCTTTCCTCCACCACCGTATTTTTCATGCTGATTTCAGCCAGCCACTTCTTGTGAGCTGATCTAATCAGAATATGATTGATGGATCAAACTTTGTTATGTGCTGACAATGTCTGGCAAAGGAAAAGGATTCAGCTTGCACCCTGTGAAACTGCTGGTCTGCAGTGCGCTTTCAGTACTCCTTTCCTTGAGAAGAGCTTGGAAGTTGTAAGAGTAAATAGACTGCTCTCAGTGTTCTTCAAGGATCCTTCAACTTCTTCCCTGGAGAAGGGTGAAACACTGACTGTTGTATTTACCTGCATAATCTTAAAGGTCAAAACAAGGCAATACATTATGCCAACACTACTGACATTACAGAGGAAGATCCTTTGTTCACTATATTTAGCATCAGTTGAACATACATTCTTTGAGCTGATGCTCAAAACTCACAGGCTGGGGAATCTGAGAGTGGGGGTGGAAGGAGAAGAAAGTCTGTCTTCTTAAGGAAGAGGCTGATAGCACCAACCCAGTTTCAAGAAAAATTCCTGCAAGAGGTATGTTTTTCCAGAGTGTAGTTGGATACTTCTCATTGGGTTGTCTCTCATTTAATAAAGAAAACAACATGAATAAAAAGGTATGCACAGAAAGCTGTTTTGTTATTGAAGCCTTCTGGTGTATTGCAGCGTACTAGCCACTTGACTCAAGACTTGTGAAAGACCAAGCTGAAAGGTTCTTTTATCCTTAGACATGCAGAAAAAGGCTCTCCCAACCAGCCAAGCCCTCAAGACAAAAAGGAACCATTTACAGGTGTGGCCTTTCACAGTTCTTTGTCTTGATCCCTTTCTGGAAACATACAAGCAGTTTACAGATGCATGCAAGCTGTCAGTTGTACCTCTGCATAATCCTTCCTGAGGCCAGGATAAAAGATCACACGTGATCTAGACTGGGTCTTAATAGAGATCCAATAGCTCACAAAACAGTTTTTCAAGCAGGTATATCCTTCAGCTCTATTCCAAAGAAATTCAGTATTCCTAAAGTTACTTTGCATTCTCAGAATCTGAAGATTAGCAAGAATATTAGAGAAAATACAGCTCTAGAACAAAGAGGAGTAATTCAGTACTCAAGAAGTCTAGATCTTTCTTATCCATTCTCTGGATGATAAAACTGTAAAAGTAAAGATAATTTCCCAGAAGATTAAATGTATCCATAATCTGCATTACTGACCAGAAGGGCTACTTCACTGACAAGGACATGCACAGACAGTAACATTGTGTCTTTCTGAGATCCTAAGAGCCTCCTCTTCCTTTTCCAACAACTTCAGAATCACCTAGGACTGGGGAGAACTTGGGGAACTCATCTAACACTAAAGGTCTCAGGGTTGATGGTTTTCATGCAGCCTTGGCAATGAAAGCCAGCTCAGGTCCTTTGCATGGTTTTAGCTCAAAGCCGTATGTGAAAGGTATGGAAGAAAAAGTACAGATTGGGTAACAGTGGTACTTCTTTTGAGCCCTTCTGATTCTCAGAAGTCCCCAAGGACGCGACAACTTCCTTCACGGGAAGTGCAACTTCATTGGCAGCCTCTGGATGATTCAAGGTGTAATGCTGAAATCGCCTGGAATGCAGTGAAGCAGCCCTCCTCGTGACAAATTCGGAAGTGATCCCTCCATCAAGTCCCTTCAGTTCAAAGAAGCTCTCCCCCACATTTGGGTACTCAGGAAGCGAGGCTATACTTTGCCTGATCAGAATGCACGGCCCTTTGAAAGGAGTAACGCAGACACGCAGCACGTGTTCAAGCCATGATGACGCTGACAACAGATAGCAAGTTGGATGCATCCTGGTGATACGAGATTCTTGAAGCATATTAGATACCCACCACAAACTGACCAAGGTTTAACACCGACCAGGGGCAACAGTATCATGACAATTCTAGCTCCAAAACATTTGCTCTAATTAACAGGGGGGTAAAAAAATTAGCTCAAAAGCAAACACTGTTGTAACACTGTACTTCTCCCTCCTCCACCCCAAAAAAAAAAAAACCCTGATATACTTGGCAAGTAAAGATTTTCAGTGATGTTTTTTCTATGGTGGGTATAATGTTAAAAATATTACAAAATAAAAATGCTTTTTCAGAGTTATGACAGCTGCATGTGAAGTAAGCTCTCAGTATTAGAACAGAAAATTTTGCGATCATTTTATAGACATAAAAAACCACCTACCAATCTTTGCTACAACACACAGATATTTTTACTCAAAGTTATTTTCCACAGAAAAACTGTTAAGCTGGCAGATTGACTGCTAAAGCAAATCATTACCTATTCCAATCAAGTTACACAGGACTTGAGAAAAAGACTCATGTGAACTAAATACGAGCCATTTTATGCAACATCTTGCTTTGAACTGGGTCCCAACTATGCAAGATAACCTTTACTTGCTTTTTACCTAGGAGATAAAGATGTACCTTTCAATGAAACGAGAACAAAATCTCCAATGCTCCAAACTCCATAATCTCTAGTAAGATTTGGGTTTTTCCTTTGTCTATGAGAAAATATCTGGGAATATGGGTATGACAGTACTCCACCTTTGACATCTCTCCTATAAATTGTGAGCTGGAAATTTGACACATGACCTTTCACAACTATAGCCAGAGCAGAATTCTCCATTTCTGAGAAGTTTAAAAGACTGAAAGCTAGAAGAAGAATTTTTTTTTAAAGTGAATTCTATAACACATGTAGCAAGAAACTAAAACCATTGCTGTCTGCAGACATAATTAACTTGATATACACACTTCAATGGCAGCTGTCAAGCTCAAATTGACAAGTTAGCAGATTTACTCAATCTGGTTATATATGGTTTTGTGATTCTGGCTGCAATTGAGAAGGTTACTGTGCACCTGACAGTATTCAGAAGCAGCCATACAATATCCTAGTAGAAAGAGGAGCTCTCACAACTTGGGGTGCTCTGTGGCTTAGCATTCTGGCATTAATTAGGTATCTGAGTTTTGCTAGAGGTACTTCTTATCCATGTTCCACTGTTCTTGTATAGCCACAACTCTTACTTGTCTGAAAAATCTTTCTAGAAATGAGTGGGTATAACATTTTGGGTGCGATGTTCTGGAAAGTGAAGAGATAAGTGATGGATTTTGACTTTTCACATAAACTATTAATAAATGCAAGAAGAAGAACATTTTACTGCATTAAATATGTTCACCAAGCTACTGTAACTGGGTATTTTGACAGTTTACTACTCTATAGCAAGTGCTGTAAACAACTGTTTTATTTGCCTATCGAAAGGAGGAGTCTTAAATCTGAGGCTGCTGTTACTAAAGCCTGATTTTGGAAGAGGCCTGAAACGGCGTGATAATAAACTTATTTAGTTTGACTTGAGAAATACTATGGAAATCAACATCTGACCTCCAGAGTTTCTAAAAATAGCCACCTTTTTTTCAGCTGAGGAAGTTTCCTCCATTTAGAATCTTGCTTACCTGATGGAAACCACACTTTAATATTTCATATCTTTGCTGCACATAGCCAAAGAATGGATAAAGAGCGGAAAGTCAATCCTGTGCTTTCAGCCTTGTAGTTGCAGCATTTTTTATTCATAAATTCAATTGCCTGACTATTTTAGAAGAACTTTTTCCCCAGTTGCCACAGTAAGTAGCCAGTGGGCAAATACTTAAAGGTCAACAGTTGCTTCTCTAATTCCTTGCTATGAACACATACCAATGAGAGTTATGTGTATGTGCAAACTTCAGTCACCCAGGCATGGACAGAACATGAAGGAAGTGTGTGAACTGTCATTTGTTTTGTCCTTCTGTGGTGTGATAAATTTCAATGGCTGCTTGCCTTCTATCATAGCACTAAATTTTTAGGGCAGACAAAAATACTATTTAAATGAAAAAGTGCTATCACATCTTTTTACCAAACACCAAAAGATACTGTGAATTTGATTTTTGGCAATATCTCTCTTTTGTTTTTGAAAGAAATTCTGATCATCCTCCAAAATTAAGACTATCAGCTTCCAAGATTTATTGCTTTCTTTGTATAACTGCTAGAAAACCATTAGCAAGATACACATGGCAATACAAACAATACAGTCTGTGTTTTCTTCATTTTGATTGGCACCACAACCAGTATCAAACATCCAGGTCTTGGAATACTAAGGTTGAGAACACAGCCGGGTTGTCTTTAGTGTAATAGTTTAGTTAGCACAGTGAATTTAATTCAAAAGTAAGAAATTTGGCGAACATAAGATCTCTTTAGAGCACTGTAATTATAGCTGTAGAGAAATACAAAAGCAAGAGCAGCAAGCTACTACTGAAAACCACTAAAATAAAAAAATGCAAATATAACTGAAGTCTAAAGGGCATGGCAGAAAAAAAGTTAAATGCCTGGTAAGAATTTACACGACTTGACAATTAGAAAGCAACTAAGAAAATTACAACCTTTGCTCTTCCAGAACCACTTTTGAAAAAGGAGTCAAAATACAAAATTGTTTTTGAATAACTGTGAAACTAAAACCAGAATACTATTTTTCAACAAAGGCATGATACTGCACTTACCAACTGGACTGGTACCAGCTCCATTTGGCACTGTGAGGTCAGTTGTCCCCAGCATTCCACCTAATAAAAGCAAGCCACAGCATTAAACTAACTTGCTCTCCCCCCTTACAGGATCATTATCATTTTGTACTTAAGCCATTAAAAAACAGAAAATGCACTGATACCATTAAGAACTTGTTACTTGGGGTTTTTTTGTTTGTGGGGTTTTTAATTAAAAAAAAAAAAGAGAATATAAAAAGAAAGCATAACAGTACTGAAATCTTACCTGCATTGCCAGTACTTGGTGGTCTCTGAGGGGCCCCAGGTGATACGTTCCGATGCAGGGTGGTCTGAGGTGGGGAGAGCATGGTCGTGTCCGTTAATGATGAACTGGCTGCCAGTGATGGGGATACGAGGGAACTCCCTGGGTTACTGTAGGTTAGAGTGTTGGGATTGGACACCGGAACTGTAACCGACATCGAGAAGTTCTGAGCAGGCAAGCCAGGCTGGAGAAAAGAAGATGAGGAACACACACAAGACAACAACATTAGCATCAACTATGTTTGCAGTAGCAGCACATTATAAAAATACATATTAAAGTTTGCCAAGAATTACTCAGGTTAAAAAAAAAAAGTTAATTATGTTAGTTTTTAAACTCTATTAAGCATACAATTGTAAAACATCAATTTGTTGCAGAGTATCGTGTTTAACTCTTACACATCATATAAATACAGTTTCAATAGAATTAGTCATGAACTCCTAAAATACTGTAAGTTCAAATACAAAAATTTGAAGATATTCACATGAATTCACAAGCTCAGAAATACAGTTTTACCAGTTAATTTGGATTATTACAAAGCAATGACAAGCTAAACATGTCTACAAATCAATGAACTGTTGCACCCTCAAAATGTAAGCATGAACATGCACATATATAAAATAGTCAGTTATTACACAAAAAAGAAAGTTAGTATAACATTTTCTATTAACCTTGCCAAAATATTGCTGCTAATCTTTTTCAACAGACTAAAAAAGGTAAACAGATCTTTAGAAAATTAAGTTCAGTAATTGAATTTAAACATTTCAGTTGTCATTATTCTGAGCTATGTATAACCATCTTTCTTTTCTGCAAATTTCATTATTTTTTTTAAATTCTAATTTTTACAACATTATTTAAAAGGCAAGTATTTTTCTGAAGTATATACGTTTGTTATTGAACAGCTGTTTGAATCAAAAGCTTAGCTGCCTGCCCATCTATGGTACTCATTTGGTTATGACTAACTTCTTTGGCCTTTGTCTCATTCCTATCCTTTGACAGTGATGAATTTCTGAAACAAAAGGGACTATTTTGTTTCACAACTCTCGTAATTACTGAAAACAAAACAATGACAGGTACAATTTAAGGGTAAAAATTCAGTAGTATTTGTTGACAGAAGACAGAGATAATAGCTTTGATTTAGAGGTCAAATGCATATGACAAACATTCACGACCTTGCAAGTATACATAAAAAGAGGCACTTTTGTCACATGCAGCTTAATATTTACTTAGAATGATACTTGTGGACAACAATTTTGATTAATATTAGAAACATAACAATAACTGTGCTAATTAAAAGAGCAGAATACATTTTCTACAAGAAACAAAATCTCTTACTGGTGAGAGCCAACAACAGTGTCCCTACTGAAGCATTCTAAGAATAATTACCAATTTTTGGCACAGGCAGAAGGAAAAAGTAATGAAGCATAGCAACATAATGCTAGCAAATCATTCACAGTATCTATCTAATGACAAGTTGTACTGGTATTTGTTTTCACGGGAAACTACTTCAAGAAGCTATTAAATATCTACAAAAAAAAAAAAGGTTTTTAAACAGCATGCTGTCAAGTAATTCAAACTAAACTGGAAATACCTGCAGTATGCTTTAAAACAATGCCAGAAGCTAACAGTTGGAACATTTTTTCTGTAGGTTTCTCAATATAGAACTAATAAATGACAGCTTCCCCCCACACCTTACAATAAATGCTGCCTCTGCCCATCTATGGTACTCATTTGGTTATGACTGAATTCCTCACGCTTTGCCTCATTCCTATCCTTTGACAGTAACGAGTGCACTAGCGCAAAAGAAACTATGTTCATATACAGACCCAGAAGTACTGGAAATATAACCATAACAGGTCCAATTTAAGCTATAATTACAGAACGAAAAAGCAAAAAAAATTATGTGTGGTCTCTCTTATTTACACTGATGCTGGCACAGACAATTTAGGCTGTTCATGAAGTCCACAGAAAATCAAGGTAGAGCAATTCAGCTGTAACTACTGAGAGATGAAGCCTGAAGATGTCTCAACACAGAAATGTTGGGTATCAAAAGCTTCAAAGCAAAGCAAGAACAAAAGATATTGGCTTCATTCAAGCATAAAGAACTTGCTAAAACAAGTGATGCTGGGTGTCATTCGCTGTTAAATCCCCGGAGATGGCCTTACTGCTCTGAACAATGACATAATTTCTAGCATAAGCAAGTCATTCGGGGACGCAGTACTCGATTGCCCCAGGGTCTGTGCCGATTAACCTAGCCAGTCCATTTACTTTAATTGCTACAAGATTTGCAGTGTTAAAAATTCAAAGGCTGTGGCAGAGACCTGTATTAGTTTTCTTTGAAAATACTTCCCCTGCAATACTCAACACTAATTGGGTTTTGTAGATGGGAATTAAATGTCATCATGTACACCTCTGTGAAAACCATGCAAAATCTGCTCTGCTGTTAGCCCCAAACTTCTTGGGTTCTGGAGCCAAGTGACTTAATGGCTGCAAATGGGTTAGGCACTTGGGATCTTTTCAAAGGTATTTCAGTGTCCAAGGAAGTATCTGTTAGAATTTCAACAGGAGTAAGACACCAATCTTTTCAGGCTCCCATTGTGCACCAGTCTTTATCTTTAAATATCTAAATAGCTTTCTAAATCCAGCCTTCAGCAAAATAAATTCCATTGATTTGTTGACAAAATTAATCCAATTCTATCTGCCTGCTTGTAATGTACTGTAAAACTTATGTTGATCACAGACAGATAAAGAGCTACAAGATTTAAATAAACTATCCTACATCCCACAACAAAAATCTGTCTTTATAAAAATATATCAGGTAGGATTAGGCAATGCAGTTAGGCTCCTGAAATTCAGAAACGTTACCTCATGTTCACAAGTTATGAACAACTGTGAGTGCAAACCAGAAGCTAGAGATAAATCTTCTTATTCTTTAAGATAAAATGTATTTTAACAAGATCAAGTATCAGCATCTCGTTTTCCCTCAAAACTCCATATTCCCTTCTCAAACCGTCACATCCTCTAGTTTTTTCAGTGGTTTTCAGTGGTAAGCAAACACCATGAAAATTCTCATGCATGTAATAGAAGCACAAACCATACTTTAGTACTCACTGCGATTTTATGATTCCGCATCATATTATCAAACTCTTCATTAATTTTTTTATATTTTTCTTCTGTATGTGGCGTGAGCACATATGAAGTGTCAGGGTCCGGGCTGTCGCACCCTCTGTGTTCCTTCTTGTTCAGAGCCTAAATAATGAAGTTAATAAAAAGGATCAACAAATAAAAAGTAGAGATAAAATAAAAGTACTTACAGGGCCTCGCTTGAAAATAAAATCACTATCTTCATTTAGTTTGCTGAATCTGTCCTCCGATAGTGGACTGTGCTCAAAGTAATCGTCAGCATCAGGGCTCTCACAACCATTAAGGCCTTTCTTTCTTAAGGTCTGAAATACAATTGGAAAATTCACATACAAATCATACTAACTTGCCAAGAAGTTCTGTATACTACTGAATCATTCAGAGCCACTGAAACTACATGAAACTTTCACAGACAAAACTCACTGTTCAACAGACAGGCTTAGTCTTTCAAAATAGTGGCATAGTACACAAAGAGAAACGGTTCATTCAGAGGCACAGACTCTCCCAGGTGCCATCTCATGGGTAACTTTAACCTACAACTACTTCATCTCTCCAGTGTCCCATGCAAAACCATTTTCAGACACTGGCTGATGGAGTAAAGTCACCTGATACACAAGGAACATTAAAGCCTATGGCAAAGGAGTTAATGTCATCACTGGTAATTAAAGGCCAATTTAAAAAATCAATTTATTAAAGATCCAATAATGTTCAGGTTTTAAAGAACACAGTTAAACTCTGAGAAACACAGTAGCTAAAATTTTAGATCAACTCCAATAACTGCAGTACATTAATATATGTAACACGGTCTCAGTAGTTTGTAAAGGCAGGATTTTCCTGCGCTTCTGTCATCCTGTATGATAACAAGAACTGCAAAAACGTATAAAAAGGAATTACATAATCCCTCTCTAAAATGCCTTAGTTTGCTAAATATAAGTTTTTTTCAGACTCCTTCAGACTAACTTGAGGCAACTGCTTTATTGGAGTTCCTGTTTTCTGATAGAGAACTCACATCAACATCCCCTGGAAAAAAAAACCTCAACCTTGTCTACAACCTAGGCATTACCCATAAGCTACTGAAAGACAGGATATGAAACTGCAGGTCTCGGGACCAGATTTAAAAGGATATTTGTATTCCTTGTTGGTTTCCCTTTTTCATCCTGTTACACAATCCAAAATCTTTCTTTGCAAGTTCTCATTTATAACAGAACAAGATTAAAAATATTACCCATGGAAAAATCTTCAGTGTTTCAAAAGTTTCAAAACGAAAGCAATATAAATTTTTAAACAGGTACACATTAGCAGTACATAAGGCAGCAGCAGGACTATACAGGCATGAGAGGGGTTGTGTGTTTTGGTTTTTTTTGTGAGGAATTATCTACATTCTGTAATTTTTACACTAAAACCCCTAGAGATCTGAAATCTGCAAGATGACTTTTCTGCACCATCAAGAAATTTCATTTGTTCTACAGAAACTACATTTCCATAACACACTGAATTTCTGATTAAAAAACCCAAACATTTTAGTTTATAGTATTCGGCATTTTTTCTTAAAGTGCTGTCTACTAATTTTCAGCACAATAAAAAGTACACAAGACTTTCCCACTATTCATATACATGAAAAATACTGCCTGCTTCTACTTCAGTTTTAAAGCAGTACTTTGCAAATTCAATTACGCCATCTGAAATTCTTCAATATCACAGATCACCATAAGCTATAATTCCTTCTCAAGTTTCTTGGCTTGCTCCGTGGATCCCACACAGTATCTGGAACTCCCACAAAAATGTAATCACTAAATCAGCATATGGGGAAAACAGGTGTAGCTCCCTCTAACACCTGTCACGGCACTGATCCTGCTCCTCGAACCAATCAGCTGGACACGTATATGGACTTGGCCATACAAGGGCCGGCTGCTCGGCCTCTCAAGGTCGGAGCCTGTTATCCCTCTCCCAGCCCTTCCCAACAAGTCAGCCTGCCAGTCTTCTACACTTTGATATCAGTAGGAAAAATGTTAACACTGTATAATCTGGATTACACTTAACCCCTGCAACCCACGGAATTCTGGAAATAGAATCCAAATATGTCTTTATATGGTGCCCAGTGTCAACAAGCACGCGCAGTGCCCAAGACGTAATTAGACACTGCATTTAGATACTATAAAGAAATATCTTGCAAGAAATACACATACTGCCTAGTTCACCTCCTTTGATAAACACATTAGAGCAATTTTTATTGCAGCGTGAGAGTTTCATTAGCGCTCCTCCTTTCAACATTCTAAAACGATCAAATGAAAGCTTTTAAGCATAATGCTGCCGATTCATCCTCCCGGATCTCTCTGAAAATTAGACTCCAAAGTTCTAATATAAAGGAAGAGATTTAGTTAAACAAAAATGCATCCTTCCTCTTGGCAACTGGTATTTTTTGTTTGGTTTTGCTAACAATGGGGTTAACTCTGCTTTGACTCATGAGGAAGGAAAATGCCTCAGTATCTCCTGTTTCAGATTCTGGAAACCTTCACTCCAGATGGGGTTCCTGTCATTGTGGAAGGATTTAAGCCACGGTTCACTGCTACAGATAATAAGTCTGGGTCTGATATCCAAAGCTCTGTCTCCTTATCACTAAAACATGAACTGTCACTTTGAGGACCTAACCATAAAAAGACTGCCAACTTTATCATTGCCCAGTAACATAATAGTAAAACATTTCTGCTCCATGGCTCGTACTAACAAGGGAATGCTGTAATCTGTTCACACAGCCAGGCGAAGCCTACGCGAAACAGCCCAGCCTCAGCTTTCTCACAGGCTACAGAGCAAGACATGATAACAGGCTCTTGCTCACGGGAAAACAAGGAAGGCCATGACTGCTGGGAATCACTCTGTGGGGATGCAGGAAAGCCAGACTCCATAAACAAGTGCTGACTCCGCCTTCGACATTCTCTATAACTAAAATTTGTTATTTCTCTGATTAACGTAAATAACTTGCCACTTTGAGCTATTTCCAAGATATCACGGAGACTGCAATTTTATTAACTCTGAAGACTGGAGTGGGGGTTGTGGGGGGAGCGTTAACAGAAAAAAAAAGCCAGATCATTTAAGGAAATGTGCAGCCTTTTGAGTTAAACTGTATTACTTTCCACTTCCTCTAAGACTTGGCCAAAATCACTGGAAATTGTTCCAATATGTTTGCCAACGCACTGTATTGTGCCTTCAGTAACTGAGATTGTGTCACTTTGATATTAAGACTGGATTAACTCACCGATGAGGGAAAAGTACTGATTTTTGTCAGAAAATAATGCAAAGGAAAAA
Organism: Falco biarmicus; assembly: GCF_023638135.1. Taxonomy (NCBI): domain Eukaryota; kingdom Metazoa; phylum Chordata; class Aves; order Falconiformes; family Falconidae; genus Falco; species Falco biarmicus. The sequence goes on along the minus strand of NC_079294.1, from coordinate 66,288,467 downwards.
AATGAGGAACCTAGATAGGTATGATTTTTTTTGTTTTTTTTTAAAGAATGAAGCAAACACAACAATATAGTTCTGTGATACACAGAGTTACTATTACAAGTGTTTCAGACAGCTGTGGTCATCTTGATATTGCAGAACGACCCAGAAGTTTTAAACTGCTTTTGTTCCATGGTATAAAACTGAAATATGCAAATATTAAAACTATTAGATAAATATTATTTTATTTTTAAAAAATTAAATGGCAGAGTTTAGAAAACAGCTGGACTAACTATGACAGGTTTAAGTATTAAATTCAAGCACATGGTGAAAGAGCCCCAATATTTTTCTGAACTCGCCCACACATCTGCAAACTACTTTTTGAATTGCACTGCATTTTGCTAATTTAAGAAAAGAATCATGCGTTGGCAGGAAGCATCTAAGAAACAGAAGAAGGGCTGCTTGGAAAATAACAAAAAAATTAGCTTCTCGCTACAGTTCAACATAAAATTTTACTGAAACCAATAATACAGATACCAAAGAGTATAAAAATACAATAAAGTTATTTATTGTATGATCCATAAGGAAACAAAGACGATATTCAACCACCACAGTGTAATTATCTTAGCATAAGCTTCCTTCCACAAAATCCAACGGAGAAACATGAAATGCAGGAGCTTTAAGCCTGCTGAGTCTCCACAGCATGAAATCAAGTCACCACCTTCTCCATGGCTCCTTCCAGCCCAGCTGCACACAGCTTCTCTCACACAAAAACTTAAACTGGCTCATTCGACCGGTCAGCAGCAGTTCTGGAAACCAGAAACTCTGAACTAATAAACACAGATTACTGCTACCAGAGATGAAGTTAAGTGACAACCCCCAACTGTCCTCCTCCCCATGAAAGACCCTGGGGTTTATATCCAACTCTGAAAGGACATGTTGCTAATGGTTAAAACAGCACAATCGGCATGTTTTGTGCTCCGATTGAGTGAGTGTGGTTAAAAAGCCAAGACTTCTGATATTAGTGATCTGAGCTCCTTGCCAGCTTTGGCAAAACCATAGAGACCTTGATTATATTCATCGCCACCTCAGGAAATAATATTTTTCTGCCTTAAAACAAAAAAGTAGGATGATCTCATACATGAAGTATTATGTAGTGCAAAAAAAGTGTCAGTTCATTTATAACATTTTCAGTGTTAGGTTTCTTGTAATATTACACAAAAAGGAAATGGTTGTTGCTATCAATGCTACTATGTATCATGTTAACAGCTCTATTTTTTGCACTTACTATTGGAGCCGGCCAAACAGGACTTTTGTTGTGTGTTTCACCCCAAATCACCAGGAAAAACATTTCCAAAATTTGACTAAGATTGAAATGAAAAGTGATTTCCCTTGGAAAAACAAACCTTTGACTTAAAACCTGTGTCTAGTTCTGCTGTTTCTGCTGTTGCAGTCAGAGCACAGAAAAGCTGTGAAGCAGCCCAAATTTGGAGTAAATACTTTCTAAAAAATTGTGATTTCATTAAGTGTAAGTATTCCTCAGGCTTGAAGTAATGGAAAGGCTGCACCAGTACTGCCAAATATTACTGTTTCTCCAGTAGGCACGTACAGCATGGTTATCAAAAGGATAACCCATTAAACTGTTCCTGATGCTGGAGAGAGCTGCCATGCAATAGCGGACCCTGAGAGGACTCCAGTGCCACTTGCATCAAATTCCAAAGGCTCCTCACCCACAAACACAGCTGCCAAGCACTCACGCAGCTCTGTGCAGGACAGGACTAAGCATCACATGGTTGTCTGCGATGGGAACAGCGATAAGATCACTGAGGCAAAAGATTGTGAAGTTGCAGTCACACCAATAAAATGCAAAAGCCAGTAGCATTAGCCCAGGCTGCAACAGTGCCTTTCCTATCAGTGTTCAGGAACAAAGAAAACGAACTCCTAAAATAGAGATCCCAGGATAACCACGAGCTATTTAGTGGTACCCACAGCCTTCAGGATCAGTCTCACATTCCATCTCTGTAGATGATTAGAGAGATCTGTGCTTTAAGGTTATTTCTCCATGCTTTAAGGGAACGGCTGAAATCTCTGTGGGAGCAGTTTGACAAGCTGACTGACAGTAACAACTTACTGCCACAGAAAGTGCAGGATCCTAGAGACCATCCCTACGCCAACTCTGATGTTTGCTCCAGCCTGAAATAAGTAATTTTTCTTTTCACTAAAATGACAGAAAATTCTCCTTGACCATTCTTTATTTAACTTATTTTTGCTGGGTTTGTTTTCAGTTGTAGCAGGAATAACATGGTTTTCCAATCTATAGGCTGAGCACCATAGGCAGATACGAAGTAGGCAGAAGGAATGGTCTGGTCCTTTCTGACAGCAGCAAACCATTGCCTCAGCCACCACTGATAATCACATCCTACTTTAAAAGTCACACCTGTTTTCTGAGATAGTCACAAACCAAAGGACAAATACAGTAGTCACAGCACTGGACTCCCACCCAGTTTTTTCATTCTTATAACGTGAAACATCAGTGAGAGAAAACACGGCATATTCCTTTAATGCAGTTCAGCTCCCCTCCCACAGTGGAGAAAAGAGTTCAGCTGGCAAGAACTGCATGGATCACTACAGACTTTACATACAGCAAAAAGTCATGCTGAAAGCATGACAACTGCTTTATTATTTGCTTCCTGTTATACTATTGCCAAGAAGTTGAGCCCAAAATCAGACTGGATTTTTCTTCTTTTATAACACAATATACTTCACTTTGATCACCCTGAACAATACTATGGTGTACCATCCTTTACATACAGTAATTTCTCCGCTATTATATATAAAACATATTCAAGTATCCAAGGAGTATTCTTAGTCACTGAAAGTTGTGTATAGTTTCTGCGCTTCCTGCAGGTCAGTTTGGCTTCTGAAGCACGTAATTTCTTTTCTCTAAAGTAGCAACATAGTTCTGCAAAGTCAGACCTCGACTCTGCACTGCTCGATATACAAATTTTAGCACTGTCTAAAATACAAGCAGGACTGAATCCTACGTGCAGCATAGACATCAAAAGGGAACAGCCAAAGAAAAAACGTATAATTCAATTCAGTAACAGTGGTTTGTGTCTGAAGCTCATCAATATCATTTCTGTAGGCTTCAATTTCTTTTTCCATAGTTAGATGTACTGGATTAATCTATGTAATGTTTACAAATTTTCCTTAGGCTCTATTAATATTCTCAACTTCAACCACTGAAGCATCTGCAAATTTCATTATGAAGCTGTTTTCCTTTCCTTTAAGTTAGGAAGTTACTTAAGTTTAGCCCTAATACTAATCCTTTCAGTACCCCTGACACACTTTCAATTATATTTTGCTATGCTATCAGTTAGAATTTCACGTTCTAAATATAGCCACAAATACATACATCCCAAAACAGCCCAAAGCATAGTGGTGCCCAGCTTTCAAAACTTCAGTTGAAATGCACAGGAGGTCAAATTAGATTATGACAGACATTTCCACGAGCTAAGCAATTTGGAGAGCTAACCTCCTTACAAACAAGACTTCACCAATCTTTCTGATAGGCTCCCCAACCAAAATAATGTGTACTAAGTCAAATCTGAAAAATTCACATACTCTACTTTTAGCTTACTTCAATAGTATTTTCCATTCTTGTGCTCTATTAGTAGTGGCATTTCAAAAGTAAGCAACTGAAATTATGCAAAAATATCTAGACATCAAAAACCCTACAGTAAACCAAAGTACAGTAACAGAAGTTTGCTACAATGACAAGATTTTTTGGCCAAAGGGTTTTACAAACAAAAAAACTGTAGGCCTGCCTAGCATTAGCCCATAAAATAAAAGGAAGAGCCCTTCCAAGTAATGCTCTGCCATGTTCAGTTTTAGGCAAAAGTATTCATCATTTACAGATGAAAAATGTTCATGATCTGAAGTTTTATCAGTGTCCCTGTTATATACCACTCTAAGAAAAGACAGTCTTGTTGCAAATGTTGGAGCACTTCCAGTATCTGGCAAATTTTAACATGTATCCCTGGCTTGCATGAAAGCTAGCTGTCAAATTCCTCCAAGATATGATAAAGATGGCACTCAGGATTCAAACTCTCGTTTATATAAAATAACACATACAAAAGGTTTTTAGACATGATATGGTATGAAGCTTAAATCCTAGCTTGAACCATCTTTGCTGTGAAACATTATTTTAAATAGGTAAACCACAAGCAATTACTAAAGAATAACAGTTTTATGGGCTATAAAATCCACTCCTCTTTTTACCCCCTGAATATTACACAATGCACCGGACTAGAAGGTATAGGCAGGGAATTTACTTGTAATTTTAGAGAAACACTATCTGTAAACTGTAGACTTTACAATGTAGTTGCTGACCTACCAACAAGCTGGATTGCTCATTCCTAAATGAACTTCTTGAGACTTAAAATTATTACTAATCCGTGAGCACTGATACTACTGTTTCTACAGTGAAAGCTAAGTCAAGCTCTCAAAATATGATATTTGATGCATTGATTTTTGTTTTACTTTCTATACAACTTACTAGATCATTAAATTTTCTATCGCTGAGCAGGTTTTCATTTTACATGTTTTACAGAAAGTACCATCAACTAGATTTTTCCAGAGAGAGTACTGAATTGCTAGTCTAAGTTGATCTTAATCTTTTTATTAAAAACAAAAGACAAAGTAGATCAGTGTTCATCTTCAAGAAGAAGAAACTATTCCTTAACATCAAATATTATATATTTTATAGTCCTTTCAGGAAAAGCAGTCTGCAACAAACAAATTTAATGGTAAAACCAAGCAAAACAGTTCTATGTTAAAATGTTCAAAACCATATTTTATGGTACGTAAATACTTTTTTCAATCCTTACTCAAGTGACAACACACATATGTACATACACATCCTCCCATATATATCTCTTCACATACTTGCAATAGTTAAAAATATAAATCAGCAACAGCAGTAGTCAACTGAATGCCTCCTTTCAGCAACAGTATACTGCAGATAAGCCATATGGAACACGAAAAGTTTCCAAGCATAGCAACCCATCTGCATAATATCCTTCATAATCGTTTAGAACTTCTGTAGTAAAAATATTATCTCCTACTCATAGTTTGGCAAGAAAAAAATTCTAAACTCCAATTACCATTCAATGATATAAAAAGAATGGGTTTCTTTTGGTCTACCTGCATATACAGTATCGCTATTTCAGACATTTCTCATCCTGAATTTCTCCTTACAGACTGAAAATTAGAAAGGATAACAGAAACTATTTCAAAAGTCTTGGTATTCAAGATAACTTGAAACACCAGCTGAGGTATGTACAACGGGAGGCAGTGAGCCCCTCCAGAAATAAAAAGTAGGGTACAAGCAGACACATCACTATTTTTACTGAACTAAAATAATTAGAATGTAGAACTTCAAGACACAAAGCAGTAATAAGTATGTCACAACCCATGTTTTGAATACTGAACTTCTCAGTTAGGTGTTGAAGGAATACACTTAATATGGTTTTCCTTGCATAACCCTCACTTAAGAGCAAGTCATTCTAAAGCCAAAGCACTTCTTTGAAGACTGTCCTTACCTAACCTGAAAAGGGGGTGGGAAATCAAAGGTGGGATCTAGAGAGTTAGAAAGACTATATGGGAATCAGGGACAGTGAAATATGAGTAAGCTTTAGTCTTATCATGTGTAATTCATGTCAACATTGGACAAAGGCTGGGTCTGGCATGCTTGATTTTTTTCTTTCTAACAAGTCACTACGCTCAGCAAGTACTGAACAGTAAGTTAATGCAAAAACAAGCAGGGCTTTAAATGGCATTAGTTTGTTACAGTTAGAAGAGCTTCCAGTAGGACAACGTGTAAGAGCTTTGATCTAGAAAAAAAATCTTTACAATATTCCCAATGAATCTGGGAGGTTTTAATTAAAAATATATTATTCACTTCCTACTGAAAGTAACAGATAAATAATTCCAGTAAAACAGCATTTAAATATTAATATTCACACTACTGTTAATTTAACTAAGTTAACTAGCATTCCATAGCTACACTACGAATTACAGAAGCTCCCACATGAAATATTACATCACTGATATGACATTAACAAGATCTAATAACTATCACTGGTAACTCACAAAAAGACATTAATGCTATATGGGTATTGATTTATAAATATTATGAAGAACAAGAATGATGTGATATTATAACGACTGTTAGGAGATTCATAGGTCTGTACCACAAGAACTATCACCATAAATGCTTTCTTCAGTCAGGTGATAAAACAGTTACTATGCCAAAACATACCAGGTGAAAGGATCAACATGAAGTCTTTTGTTCAGGTGACTGTTGAGAATGTTACTGCCTAGATGGGCCACACTACTTGCAGTAGAACACTGGCAACGAACAAACCACAATCTCCATTTTATGATCAGAAGCATCTCATCACACCCACATCTTGGTTACATGACTGGGAAGTATTATGAGGATCTAGACCATTTTTTCTTGGAGGCTAGAGACTCCCCCAGACCTTTTCTGCTGAAGCACCATCAGTTTAAGGCCCAAACAAGAAGATTATTCAAAAGCAAAGTATTTAAAACCTTCTCAACAGAGACACAGCATGTAAACACGCTGAGGTCCAAAAGGCAAGCAAGAGTGAAGCATACTATAGATTACACTCTCCCTCCTTTTTAAGTTTATGCTAAAACACTGGCTGGTGAACAGCAATGATCAAGAAGCTAGCACTTCTGCAGTCCCTTCTGCAAGATTGGCAGGGCTGACAGTTGAACCTACCAAACCCATAAGCTTGAAAGTCAAGAGCTGGGTTACATTAACTCTTCACTGAAATCAAGAGTATCATCAGAAAGAACAGTTATTCATCTTACTGTAGTTCCAGGAGACACATTGTTCTGGGGTCTATTCCTCCATGCACAGCTTGGGTAAAGTCACTCACTCTTGGTTAACAGATGCCACGGTCCTCGCTTTGAAATTGTGAAGTAAAAATACACTCTTCTAACTGTCAGTGCAGAATTTCAAAAGCATCGAATTCTGCAGCAACACAAGGGCTTCAGAATATGTGAGACCAGCACAGCTTGAAGAACTTGTTAATACGAGTAAATAATTATGTCTTTGTGTGACTGCCTGCATGAACTCCAGCATTAACAAGCAGTGAGCTGTTACAGATTTTCTTGCAGTCGATTTTCAGTTCTACTTAACAGAACATCTCCACAACAGCTAAATCCAAAACTGGATCTTTGACATGCATTTCGCAAGCAGTGGGTGTGAGAACTGGACTTTGTATGTCTGCCCTATGTATTTCAAAAATAAAAAAAATTCTCCAACCACACTGCAGAATCAGTTGGAAAAACATCACTCGCACCGCTGAGAAACAAATACAGGGTTTTGTAACAGAGGAGAATCACTGGTTTTATGTAGTTGACTGACAGCACCTATCACTAAAAACAGACTCCAAAGAAAATGAGAAGTATGTGTTATTCACCAAGAATACAAGCTATATGCAATATTAGAAAAAAAGCTTCCTTCATTAAGTTTTGATTCTTTGGAATGTGTTACCCAAGTCTGTACTAAAGACAAATATATAAACATGGAGCCTTAATCGCCCTTTGCTTCTAAAGAGGTTGGCAAGTAAGAGGTATAGGATATAGGAATCACTCCAACAAACCCTCATGAGCCAGAGTGCAAGATGGATCCTTGAAGAACTTCTCAAAACACTCATAGTTCCTCCACTTTCAAGTGGATCTTTATTTTACAAATGTCTAGAACGTTTGACACATTCTAGCTTCTACAGTTCAAAATTTATATTTTAATAAAGATTTGTGAGGAAAAATGGAGTAAATATACTACTATTATCAGCTAATTTGGAATGTAAACCAAAGTCAAGGGTAGTTTTCATAGGAAACACATGAGAAATACTTACAATAGCCGTAACCTAAAAAAATGACACAGATTCCACATAACAAAGTTTTACATTGTAAGACCTCATTCAAAAGCACAACAGCCTAAGTTTCCTACAATGAAATGAGCAAAAGCGAAAGTTTTCTTTATTCAAACCTCATCCTAGTAACTTAAACAGGTGCAATGAAAACAAGTTTTGCTCATATTGCTTCAGGCTGCCAGATAATTTGATTTATTCTAATTACATCTAGATACTGCACACTGCAAAGGAAAGCACAAAAATCACACAAACTAAAAGCAGTTAAGTAACTTGAATCCAAAATATTCATTATATTCATTAGCACTGTTAGCTATGTCCATCTTTAATGGTTAATATGTCTGGAGTTCAACGAGACAGAAAATTTTACATCATCCAAACTGAAATACTGACAGCCCATGTTACCGCTAGAAACTGAGGAAAGCAGCTTTCAATAGTACTGCTTGCTGGCTAGATGTAGCCTACACTTCAGGGTTACAATGACAGGCTTATACCACGGACTGGCAGGGCAGGACACTGAACAGTCATGTCTGTCACATTCAGAACTGTTCCAAGAACTAAAGCACATCCCTGGGAACTTTACTGGTTAGGAGTACTCTGTAGCTGCACACACAGGTAGCGACGGGAACTGTATCAAGCGATGCTTTAAACTGTTCTAAAGAAAATAGTTATCTGTGCTCAGAAATATTGCTTCCTAAATGCCCCAAAAAGCACCACTCCAGCTCTGCTTAGAACTTACTTCTTCCAGACTATGACTTGTAACAATTCACTTACTAATAGCTACACCTATTTATTGTTATGTTGAGTTTCATGTCAAATTCAGAAAAAAAAGTTAACAGCATTTGATGGAAGCAAGTAGGAGGAGAAGGGAGAAAGTTTAGTATATTAGTTACGTTTTCTCATCAGGTAACTCTAAGAAGCTGGCGGAAAAGAGGGGAAGAAATGATCTCCCATCCATGAACAGAATTTAAAACACTGGCCAAATATCTAGCTCACAGGACAATTAACCATTTAATTAAGACAACCAGGTCAAACCACTGACAGCTTGTAATGAGGCCTAGAAAGATGCAGCTATTTTCTTTTTACTAATGATATTTGGACCTACATCATTCATTCCCCTCTGAAGAGAGATTAACATAAATGGGGGGGGGGGGGGGGGGGGGGGGAATTCTTGAAGAGAAAAGCGTGCTGTTACGACCACCTCCAACTCTTGCTGTCTCTTCTAGATGAAACACGTAGTTATCCTGGCTCCTAAAGTACATCCATGTCACCTATTGCAGGGTTGCTTCTGCAGAGTTTTTTGGTAGACAAGTACTGTACAAAGGCCCTCTACAAGTTTTTGACACAGATTTAAGATTCTGGTCCTCTCAGCAGCACAGCCTCCTGGAGAGCCATCTGATGTGATTTGAGATTCTACTGATGTACAGCCAAGTAAGCTGTCATTCATAAGTTAAGTTGATGAGCTTTTTCTGTTAGTTTATTAAAAAAATTAGAACATCACAGCAAATTTGATTTCACACCTTTAAGATAATCTCACTAATGTAACTGTCATAGGACACAGAGCAATCTGAACTGGAGCTACATAAAATTACAGTAGTAATACAAAGCTAAGCACAACCATTAATAGCAAGAGACTTCTGAAACTTTGTATATAAAAGATGCATTCTAGACAAACTTCAAATGAAGCATATGCATGCATATATATATGCACTTTAATTAGCTACTAAAGCTGGAATTCAAAAATTCAGAATACCAGTATAGCACAGTAAATTTGAAACATCAGCATTGTTTTAAGAGGTAGAAGAAATCTAGCATTCTTAACCCTTGTCAAACACTAAATTTAATCACTGGTTTAGATGAGGAAAGTGTAGCTTTATATTATTTGCAGGCAAGACAAAGCTGTTTAGAAAAAAAGCCTATTCTACTTCTGGCAGTTCTTTACATGTATCAGAAATAAAGGAACACAAAATGACAGTAACTAGGAAGAAAAACTTTTTTCTAGCACTGTCAGCTTTCTTCAAGTCACCCAACAATCTGTCATTAAAAAAAAAAAAAAAAAGACATATCAACATTAGTCACCAGTTTGCCCAAAGCAACTGCAGCACAGCCAAATAATTACAAGAGTATGCTAAAGTAGAACAATATTACCAAATGCAAGATACGGAAAAATTAATGGTAACAGTGAACAGCTCAAATAAAACAACTTCGGGGATAAAGTGCTAGACTTCATCTGACAAATTTTTTAACAAAAAAGGCAGGGAGAAGGGGAAGAGGCAGAGCCAGACACCGCTGTGACTGGTAACTGTTCTGCACAGCACAAAATACACAGGTGTCTTCTGTCACTATATTCTAAATAAATATCTGGTACCTTGACCACATTTTGAACTTTTCAAGGAAGCCATTTCTTCCTGAACCCTGAGTGGGAAAAAGCATAACCTGCTTAGAAGCCCTGTTTATAGTACATACTTTACTAGAAAAAAATAGATTAAAGCTACTGTGCATGTATATACACACACATACATTTTTAGATATCCAAGTTTCTGATTAAACATATTCCAGACCATTAGAGTTTTTATGCATTTTCTCTCTTTTTAAGGTAAGCTAAAAGTGAGGTTTTAGTCCTTAACCATACATAAATCCTCCTCAATCACCTCCTTAAAATATCTCAAAGGCATTTGTGTGCCGTCTCAAATTATTTGAAACGTTATATGCAGTATAATTACATTTACATAATCATTTAGCAAATCAAGTCCAATAATGCCTACATTTTCTCAGCATCATGAGCAGATTGCAGATTACAAAGTCATTTCCTTACTTCACTGAAACCATTTTTAAGCTTCTTCCTTCTTTTAAATGTATACCGCTGATTTCCAGTGTGGTCCATGCTATTTGGAGACCAGCGCAACTGGTCCAAACAACAAAACCACATGACAATGCTATTCATAGTACTCACACATATTCTTTTATCAGCTCAAAGCTTTTTGCTTTTTTTTCTCTCTCCCCCCACCCCCACCCCCACCCCCCCTAGCCCACAACTGGCAATTCTCCACCTATCAAATACGAAGGCAACACAACAGTAACTAACTGGCATTGTCAACCTTCCTACAGTCTCTAGTGTGTGTCTAACCATCAATATGCATGGTACCGCCTCTCAGTACTAACTCAGTTCTATAAAGCTGTGTTGATATTTCATGTAAATTTGGAGATTTTAGTCACCTACATTAAGCATCGGTTTTCATTTTCAACTGAAGCTGGTTGTAGAGCATTCTCTTCCTTTTTAAAAATATGTTTAAAAACTTACCATATAACTTCTCTTACAGAACATTTCAAAGAAATGTATTTCTGAAGGATGTGATCCGGTTTCCACCATCTTACTTTTTAACTTTCAACAGTAACATATGGAAGCCCAAATTGCTTGCCAAATGCGTATCTAGATCGGCTACACCAGGTATCCACCAAGGAAGGGAACAGGATCAATCAACTGAATGTCTTCCTCATCTGTGTACATCCATGTACAGAGACACAATTCCCAGATCTCCAATTTCATATGAAGTTCACTCAAATTCAAAAAAAAGAAACTATGAACCAATTCAAATGCTACCAAAATACCGTAACATCCATGGTTAACAAACTACTGTACTGTATGACATATAAATAACAGTTCAAAATACACGTTGGTAATCCATAGCCTGGAAAAGCAGGAATGCTGGGGAGGTGGACAAAACTGGATAAAAAACAAAACCCAAAAGCTTTTGGTTTATAAACATAGTGTTTCAACACCAACTTTTCTGTTTATGTTCCCCACACTGTTACACTTTTCTCTTGGCGTATGCTCCATCTGGCTGTGGAGATGCATCTGATTCTTTATGCTACAGGCTCTACATGTGCTGATGAGCTCTACATGCTTACTCAAAGCTATGATCTGACAATCGCATCTCTGATGCTATATATATGTCTATGACTAAAGAACACATATTGCTCCTGTAACAGCTCTTCATTAAAATTTTGTGAAAAGGCAGAGAAATAGAGTGCCCATTTGGTATTTTAATGCCAGATGATGCACTGAATACAGCTTCTCTAAGACTAAACTTACTTATTTACACTACTGTAAACAGTAGCAGGTACATTTACCTTCTTTCTGTCTTGTTTCTGTCAAAACTATGACATGACCACCATCACACCAAGCCATCACAAACGTTACTTCCTATCAGAGTCAGCACTTCCCATGTTAAAGAGATTTAACACAAACATCTAAATCACTTGCTGTAACTTACATGAAGAAACAATTACGGTTATTCCAATGCACCAGTCTTTTTACAAGAACGAGTACGTTTACAGTAATTACACGATACAGTTTAGGAGAAAATACTTATATATATACTTTTTAGTTACGATTTTTATTACAGATTATAGCAAATTTCAAGGACAGCTGTCAATATCTGGGATATAACCTAAGCATTATATGGCACATTACACTACACTGAAAACAGCATTAAACTATACAGCACAAAGAGGCTCATTAACTGACACCTCTGAAATTCTCATGGGCACAGATGCCAACTGGCAAAGTAGGTCACATTTTAGACAGGCTCCTAAAAAAATGAAATCACTTCAGTTTGATGAGGTGATATAATGGAACATGCACAACCCGCCCACGGCCAAGTGTAGGTAAAATAAACCCTGTTTTGCTGTACTCACTCAAGGAACACCAAACCGCAAAAAAGAGATTAAAAAAAAAAACAACAACAATAAAAAAAAATATCTGAGCTACACAGGCAAGAAGAGCCTGTCTTCAGCTGTTGACTCCCAGAAAAGGCGAGGCTGGAAGAGAGGGAACAACTAAACAACTGCTGCTTTCTGAGGCCCTCTTGAGGGACAGAAGGACCCAACATTGAAGTGTGACCTTGCAGATAATCTGTAATAATCTTAACACACCCTACACTAAAGAAGATTGAGTGTGACTGCATGTTCATTTCCTTCTTTTCCTTTCAATCAAAAAAGAATGAACACTCAATGTCTCAAACTGCCTTCTACACATTAAAACATTTTGTTGACCATATGGATACAGAATCCTGCTAAAACCTGAAATTCTTCCCACTTTACTCTGCAGAAGTACTCTACTTCTTTCCTCAGGAAAAATAATTACTTGCCAAGAATAATGTGTTACAGAAAAAAGTCCATGAATATTAAAGCATAAAATTCTGTAACACCTACGGCAAGTCCTTCAAATCATAGACAGTGCTTCAGTGTAACAACCTTCAACTGTGCCATTATGGCTTTGTAGAACTGAATACATGATCCTAATATTTCAAGAATTCAAAGCACACACTGAATGAGAGTTACACTTTATTCAATATCCCTACATGGCCCATCTAACCTATGCAAGACCACTAGCTTTCAACTCAACTATAAAAAAAACAAGACGATTTAAACCTGACTCTGCAACAGAACAAAACCTCTCTCATCTGACGTGAAAAGGACCATATTATCCAAGAGGAAAAAACATAAAAGAATCGTTTTGAATTATAATTTATATTTCTGAAATTGTATTAAGAGGTTATTTTGGAATTCTTTTTCCCTTTCATGAGGCTTAAAGGAAATATTACATCTTGAGTAAATGTCTTTTACTAAAAGGTCAGGAGATCAGCCATCATAAGCAAAATTTCACTGTCCTCACCAACATCACCTGTTTTCACCTTTCATATTTCAAAGGGATGCCGAAATTAATCTAAAAAAAAAACCCCATTAGACCAGTTGTGCCTGGTCCTGATCAGCAAGGAAGTTTTTTCACAGACTTATGTATTTCTGAAGATTTTTAAGCATTTCACACAATCATGTTTTACCCTATTTACCTCTTCTTTCCCAATGCTGTAAAACATATTCAGACAGCAAAAAAAGTCACACATCACAGAGGTTAAGCACCAGTGCAAAAATGCCACACAAATTATCCTTTAAAACTGCTTGCAGGCCAGCTATTGCAAGATCTTCTCCCTTAAAAGTACCAAATTTCAGGGAATGGACTGTCTCCAAGTATACTACTGATAGTTAGAAAACTAAAAACTTACGTTAAAATGAAATTCTGTAACTTCCAATTCCAGCTATTCAAAAGTCTATGATTCTGCCAAGATGGCCGAAAAACCATATTCCTTACACCCCTATCAGTTACTAGTTACCAAACAGCTATGAAAGAAAAAAAAAATGTTATGAGAAATACCCATAGCAAGAAATAGGTACAGAAGCCAACGATTTGATAGGTAACCTGTTTAGAAACTGAATGGAGGGGGGAAAAAAAAAAAAAGAAGTGGGGGTACAAGGAAATATTAACAGAAATTGAAAAGAAAAAGGGACCACCAAAAACACATAGAAGAGACAAAAGAAATTAGAAAATAATAGGTACAGGACAGCAACAGAGCATTCACATTACAATAACATGTACAGTGAAAGACATAAGGGTAAGTATCAAAAAAATTCCTAGTATTCATTTAAGATGTCAGTGCTCTCCCTCCTACTATGTTTTCACACAAACGTTCCAGCAGCAACAGAAGATACCAAGCTCTGGGCATATAAAAGCAATTCCTATGCCAAAATTGAACAGGAGGCAACTATAAGGGGAAGATGTCTCATCGATTTCACTTAATCAGTTACAACATTGCCATCTATCCAGTACTGAAAATGAGTTATCAGTAGATTTGTTTCTTCTCTTATACAGCTTCTGAACTGTGTAGAATTAGCTTTCCTTCTAGTACAGAACAACGCACACAACAACAAAAAACCCCCACAACCCTGCTGTCGAACATATCAGGACTACAGTGGATCAAGACTAGTCTCATGGTGAGCCTACATCACAATACCATTTGTCATATTCAAGGAGGCAAGTGAATTATTAAGATATATACATCAGCTATAACTCCATAAAATACAATTACATATACTAAATCAATTTAGAATAAGTTTGACAGATTTTCAGGTGGTGGGTTTTTTTTTAATGTTTGTTAAAACCATATTTCTACATAGGCACAATAAAGAGAAGCCATTTCATGCTGTTCTTTCAGAACATTTCCAAAAGGCTGGTGCTGTAACCTTACCTCTGTCACACCACAAGCATCCATCAACGGTGACATTACATGAAACAGTGAGCTTTTGGCAGCTTGCTACTGCTTCAATACAGGAGCCTTGCTCTCCCCATCTCGTCTCCCATGTTCCTCCCTACCTACGCTGTACCTGCCACTGCAGCTGCTCCAAAGCACAGCATATTCTCCACTGAACCTATTCAGCTCTGTTGTAAAGCAAAGTAGTAGATAGTTTTCCACTGAGTATGTTTTTCTAAATTAAAGACATAGTTTACTTATAATGGAAAGCAAACCATCCAATCCCAACCACGAATGATACCTCTTAATTGCCTGAAGAACAATAGCTAATATACTACACAGTTACCACACAGGTGGAGCAAATCTGAAGTGCAATCAGTTGCAAAAAATGAAATTGCAGAGTATCTCTCTGAAATACTGCACACATCCTTTTTTTTCCTGCAATCCAACAGAGAGAAAACATCACGCTACCTTACATATAACGAGCTTGTAAATATTTCATCCTACCAATTTAACTCTATTCACAACATAGCCGTAAGTTTAAAGACCGTATTTTCCTACAAAAAGGTATACACTCCCCCTTTCGGGCTAAGTAACTTCTTCCCAAGAAGAAAGAACAGAAACAAAAACATTTCAGACTGAGGAGTGCACAGAGCTAATATGGAGAGACTCGAAGATGCACTCCTTAATTGTACTATGTTTGAAAACTGAGAGTAGAGTTCCAACTCCCACACTTGTGTAATACAGTAAACCTACAGAGGAAAATTAGAAAGAATCTGCAGATAAGTCCTTGCATGTTCCCCCAGAACAGAAACCAGATGAGCACTTGCATATGAACGGCACTTTTTTATGTAGTTTCCAGGAATCAAATGCTTGACACTGGTAAAAAAGCCCACCAACAAAAAATTCCAAGAAAAGCTACAAGGCAGCCTTGCATAGAAATTATTTTGGAAGAAGTTCTTAATCTCGTGACATGAGGAAGCACTATTACCACAAGTCTTAACACAAAGAGGCCTTAGATACAGAACAAAAATCAGCCTGGCTGTCTTACCTGCATCCCTATCTCAAATTCACATCTGTCACAATCAAAAGCTCACCTTGAAAGAATGAGGTTTTCCCTTCCTCTACAGTAGCTATCCTTTATACTAAGCCAGTGATGAAGTAATACTGCTTCAACTCTTCACAGTGTCTATTAACCCTCTCACTAGTACTCAATGCTGAAGACACGAGTTGGGCAAGTATTCTTTCTGATCATAAAACGCAGCTGACAAATGAGCAGAGAATCTTCTCAGGAAGAAATACGGCTTTTGTCTGTTTCTCCGTTTTGTCAATCTGACTTTTGCTTGAAAATTTATTTACAAGATCAGCTAGTATCCTCCCTGTATACTCTGTGGTCCCCTCGGCAATAAACTATTCAGCTATACAAGGTTAATCACTATTTCTAAATCATTCCTAAAAAGCAAGGCATTTGTTCAGAAGACAACTTCAGAATTTAAATGAAACACTTAAGTCAGCCACCTGTTTTGGTCTATTTACAGGACTACTGGAGACATGACTTATCTGAAACGCAGTTACAGTATATAAAGGCTCCAACTGCCAAGAAAATCCTTGATTTCTACTGCATCTAATTTAGAAGTTATGTACTGTAAAGAGTTTCTATTTAAAGCACAATAAAAGCAGATGAAACCAATACCTTCAAGTAAATATATTCATGCTATTCTATTACTGCAGAAACTGAAGTAGTTCTACTGCTATGTTGTAACTGACATACAGAGCGACGGGGCAACAAATTTAATTAAGTTCGCTTGCTCCACACGTTCACTTTTTGGGCCGGGGGGGAAAGGGCCAGGGGCAGGGGGGGTGGCTGAGCAAGGGGCAGCAGAGGCTGTGACTGATTTGATCTGTGTGCAGCGTTT
Organism: Falco biarmicus; assembly: GCF_023638135.1. Taxonomy (NCBI): domain Eukaryota; kingdom Metazoa; phylum Chordata; class Aves; order Falconiformes; family Falconidae; genus Falco; species Falco biarmicus. Next base: position 66,271,520 of record NC_079294.1, on the reverse strand, counting down.
GACCCATGAAGCGGCTACTACCTCAGAAAAGGGGCCAACTGTAACTGTCAGGTGGAGGGCACTCTTCTTACCTCATTCTCCATCCAATCAATTATTTCCATGAAAACCTTGAACACTTCACCCCCTCCCTCCCCTGGAAAAACAACTATCTTCCACACCTCTATTTCCACTGCCAAGTCTGGCTGAAATCAAACATGATTCCCAGAAACCGGCAGGGGGGTGGAGGGCAGATGGGAAAAAACATGGCTGTAAAGATGACATTGCCTTAGAGAAACCAGGCTAAAAGCAGTAGTTTACATTTTATGACAACGTTTTCAAGTTATTAAAACACGTTTGATTAAAGTGTCTTACAATACTCTATATTGCTCTATAATTTAACTATTAAGGAGATAAGAAAACTGACACATCTTTTCAAATTGTTACCTCAACGATATCTGAGTTGGTTCTGCTTTCATGGGGCTCGTTGTATTCTGTGTATTTAAGTAGAACTTTGTCCATATCAGTGCTGGCATACTGAAAAAGTTTGTTAGAGCTGTTAAAAATGATGAGTGCTATTTCACAGTCACAGAGTACACTCAACTCATATGCCTTCTTCATTAATCCAAACTTCCTCTTTGTAAAGGTGACCTGGAGAAGAAAGAATAATGATTTAATTTTTTTTTAAAAAAACACGACCGCCATTTGAAGGACTATAATCCAGCATTCAAGGAATATACCAGTTGAGCCTACACTATTTATTCCTACTAATAAGTAACACAAACATGTATAAGCCTAACATACTATCTAACTGGCCATCATATTTGAGTGTCACTTTTAGGGCTAATACTCTATGTAAGACTAAGTTAAACAACTACACCCTCCCAACTATTCCACTGGTATAGCTATCAAGGAGAATTAACGTTTGTAGGATCCTCTAACCATATTACCTTCTGTTCAACCAACACTGTCTTTCCAGGTATTACATTATTTTCTTTTGTGACAACTGGTTATTCTGTAACTAGTTTACAGGTTACAACCTTAAATCTAATAAACTCAAAAACCCCATCTAATTAGATTCATTTCTAATGTTGAGTTGTTTTCCTGCCACTTGGGAAGATCACGAAACGATTATTCTGTCCAGTCAAAACCACTGTGGGGAAATAAACCCATTACAGACCATCACTGAGGAACATGTGCCCATCAGGGAAGGAGGAAAGACACTTAGTTCTAAAAATCACCATCAATTATGAAAAAATAGTTTTAAAAAAATTATTCCTTTCACAAGATTTCGGTTAGTTAAGGATATAAAATATCAATGTATTCAACATCAAGTTGCATCAAACACAGGTTTGATGCTAAGGTCAACTTCTAAAGGACTGTATTTTTACTAAACATCCTCTTAAGTGTCTCAAAAAGGCACTTAATCTACTACTACAAAGTTAATGTTCTGACACCTTTTAAATAAAGATGCTCTTTTCGGATCTATCATTTCAATCCGAAGTTCAGCATAAAATGGAACACCCCTGCCTATGGCCATATTCACACCCCCATATTACAATTCAAAGTATATGCCTCTGTGACAAGGGAGGGCCCTACATGCTCTATATGTTTAACAGACAATAATCAGTACACTTTTGCAAGATAGGAATGAAGTAAAAGACAAGAAACAATCAAACCTGTTTTATTGGGGTTTATAGTTTAACATGTTAATTACTTAGGTGTACATCAAGTTTTTGGACGATAGGTGGGAAAATTCTGAGTATACACACCTCAAGGCATTTTTCCAGAGATGAGTATCTCATGCCTATTAACTTTTTTAATACTATCCATAATACAAAACACATACTACCCTTCCCACGATACAGCATCGGAGGGATAGAGACACATATACTAACACCATTGTGTACTCAGCATGCTGACTATAACTGTATTATTAAACCAGTATATGCACTTTGCAAAGTGCCCTGTGAACCTGAGATACCTCTTCAGCTATGAAACAGTATCCATGTCTAAAACAATAAACCATAAAACCAAAAAAAACACAACACAAAACTGTTTTAACATGTGCCCCTCCCGCCAAAAATGCACCGTGCCTATGATTTTTGAAAACCTGGATTGTTAAAACTTAGCCACAGTAAGAATGGAGCAGAAGACCTAGAAAGATGAGACATGGAATGTCGGGCATATTATGATAACTATAGTTCCACTCAGTTCCTGTGCAGTGTTTCAACTTTCAAACTTCACAGGGTTTGAAGACCACTAATCACAGAGCCCTTTGTGAGGCATGAATAATCTGTGTTCAGACGAAAAGTGAGTACTTACCATTACTTTTTTTATTCAACCTTTTTGAGGCACATTTGGTGAGAAGCTCCATTAAGATACAGCACTACCTCTGAAACAATTTTATGTAAGACTGCTGTAAGACATTCAAAGTTAAACTAGGGTAAGCAGATCTTTTCACCTACTTATTGTTTAACACTTACAGTACATTAGTGAGACAAAATGCCAAAAAAATCTGAGACTTTACCCCAATGCATCTTCTGTCAGTATTTTCAGTTATCAATTCAACAAGTTGACCAAGTACAAATGTAGGTTTTACTGGGATGTACTTTCCCCTAATGCAGGTGGAAATTTTACAATCCACATATAATACAATACAGCTGCTTTTTTTTTAAAAAAAAAAAAGTCTTGCATAAGTCTCCTAGCAGTTCTGTCACTTTACACATGCCTTCTTTCAGAACACTTGGTATTTATTTATCCTGTCTTGGATGGGAACATAAAGAATTACTTTTTGTCTGGATTCCTCTGTGGATTTGGAGAAAATGTGGTGTTTTTTTCCTAAATAGCTGTTGTTCTTTTGACACTTTAATTAGAAGACACTTAAGAAATTATTACCTGAGTATGAGCAGGTATAGACTGGTACTACTGTTTAGGTTTTATCAGGAAAAAGGCATCATAAACAAAATGTGTGCGTGCACTACATTACTTTCAGAAGTCGTTAAACGAGAAGACTGAAGGCTTAGTTCCACTGAGGACCATATGATCCTGGACAAGAGATCTTAACTACTCTACTGAAACGTTATCTTTCTTGCCTCTTGTAAGGCTGTTTTACTTTTGAGATTCTCAGCTAGCATCAGTTTCTCACTTTGTGTTTGGACAGTGCTTAGCACAAACCCCACTACCACTGGAGACCCAAGCCTTACTTTAACGCACATAGATTATTATAAACTCAGAAAGCAGAATTAGTTCTGCAAATTTCTTTTTTTTTTCCCCTTGCCATTTAGTGTGCCATTTAGGACCACACTAAAATAAAAAATATATCTCTTTACTGTGGGCCAATGGCATCCTCAGAACTATTCTGATACTGCTTCTCAAAAAATGGGTGAGGAGGAGAGAGAAAAGCAGCAAGACTGAGCTCCTTTGATATCTAATTTACTGTACTTTATTCTTTTCAGCTTAATGAAGACAAAAGTCCTACTGCTCATTCAAGCAGATTAATTAATAATACAATGACAGTCTCATGACAATTGTAATCCCCCAGAGTAACGATCTATATATTCTGTTTTGAGCTCACATATAATCCCATCAAAAATAAGATGCTTCTGATAAAACAATAGCTCTTCTTCCCACATAAGTTATATGAACTTGCTCTGCAGGAAAAGCTCTACACATTCTACTCACATTTTCAAACAAAAAACCCTAACCTTTATACTAAACATCTAAACAGGGCATCATATGCATGTTCATGAATGACCTACTGACCAGCTACGTATGCCACAGAAAAACTGACGAAACACAACTGAACTATACTTCCCATTTTGCATAAAAAAACCCCACCATAACTAAATGCCCTTCTTCTGGGTCAATGATAAAAACTCTCACAAGTAGATTAATACCTAACAAATACTCAATGCACCAGTACGTTTTCATAGGTTAAACCTCTATATACTAGCTACCAAAACCACAGGACACCAGTGGGGTTAAAGAACATAACCAGCACCTCTACACAGACAAAAAAAAAATTTGGCTCCACTAACAAAAGCTATTTAATCTCTTTAAGACCTTTTAAAAACAAGATGCAGTATGTTATCATCTCTAAGTTTCTACAGAAAAAAGGTAGGGCAAGCCTAATTCCACTTTTAAGTTAAAAGTTTAAAGCCTCTTCCTAGTCACTAACTCCCCCCCTCAAAAAAAAATGTTAGCCAAAGGACAGCCAGAAACAAAACTTAGAATTTAATCCCCATATTTTACTTCAGTCACAGCAATGGTACAAGTGGGCTAAAATTTGATAAAAATTCCCTTGGAAAAAACCTAACACCACCATTACAGTATAACAATATTTGTATTTCAAGTGGAACAAAACCAAGGCTGTCCAACTTACTCCAAACAAGTTAAAAAAAGGTGGGAGGTGGGTCATTTTCCACCTCTTCAATGTGCCCGAAGTCCTAGAGCAAGAGTGAAAGAACTTAATTTATTAATTCATCTGCTTTTACTACTTGTACTTAAGACATTTATCTACATCAAACATACAGTCACTGTGTGATTAAAGCTGTTCAAACACAATACTTGGCTTTCTCCCAAACTCCAATAATACTTTTCTTGCTATATATAGTCTTCTCCAAGTTTACACTGCTTTGAAGTGATACAGGGACAAAAACAATCCTGATTTCACAAACAAAACAATGGGCTCTGAGCTGATGTGTCAGCAGCAAGACAGTCCCATGGAATTCTGACACTACACCAACATCAAGCTGGTACTCAGGAGAAATTAAAAAAAGCAAATCAAATACTAGGAGGGGAACGGAGAACAAACATCAGTATACCATTCTGCAAGTCCCCGTTTTGCATGCATCTTGAGCACTGCAGTTCTGGGTCCCTTTGCCACCAAAACCAATGTAGCAACAGTCAAGAAGGTTTAGTAAAAAGTAGCAAGAATGTTCAAAGGTGTGGAATAAACTCTGTATTAAAGCAGCTAAGTAAGCAAGGGTGCTTCAGGGGGACAAAGTTACTTGAAGAGAAAGTGAGAAAAAATGGCAGAGTTCCATAGAATAACAAACAAGATGAACAGACTGGATAGGAAGTGACTGCTGCCTCTTCCATCCAGGGGCTAAACAAGCAGCAGAATCATGACAAAGTGTAAATGAAACTGTGTTTCTTGAAACAACAGATAATAGACCTATAGGAAATCCTACACAAAAGATGTTGTAAATGCTGCAACTTTATAAGGGCTCAAAGGATAACTGAACAAGTTCACTGGCAGGGGATGGGGAAACAAAACAAAGCAAAAAAAAAAATCCATTAATGGTTACTAAATATACGGAAACCACATCCAGCTCAGGAAATCCCTGAGCTAAGAATAGTTAGAAGCTGGAAGAGGATTACAGGAGTAGTGTAACATGTGTATCTCCATCCTACACTTACTTGCTTATGACCATCATTGGACAAAAGATACTGGCCTAGCAGCATCTTTGGTCTGACCCACTATGACTGTTCTTAAAGATCCTAAGTTATCTACAACACTATTCCTCAAAAATGGTAGCTTCCAGAGACCCCACTCTACATTTCAATAACCTATTAAAATGTTATTTCCTATCTCATGTAGCAATTTTGAAGTTGAGAGGAAACACTACTTCCACAGTGTCCTTGATTTTGTATTTTTCTAGTTCATAGGACACCTCTTTAATAGGGCAAAGAGCAGCCAAGTAAGCAGCTTTCCCCAAAACACTGCAATTCTGAGTACTCTGCCCTTTTGGCTGACCATTTTTAAAGACTTGTAGAAAACAGCTCTTACAAGGAATATAAATCAATGCTTTTAAAAGAGAATCATGTTAACAAAATTCATTACTGTACCTAAAGCACTGTAGATCACTGTCCAAAGCTATGTCAAATGTCTCTCTCAAAGAGGCTGCAGGCAAATACTTTTATTACATCCTTTCTGAATTTCTCATCCTTTCTCTATCTTTATGACTAAATTTTCCTAGTAGGGATCAGATCAAGTAAGGTGTCTCTTTCAACACAATCCTCCAGTCTACTGGAAGTAGATTAGTGTACCATTTAAATAAGAATAGTAGTTTTACAGTTAATTTGATTTAAAGTAGTAATTGATATTATTTTAATTAACAGTTTTCCCTCAAACAGTAGTACAACCATTGAGATGTTATTTCTTATTTGTATTCTGGTAATGCCATCTGTAGATACAGGAAGACAAAGCTTGGCTTTAGAAGAGTGAATTAAGATGAAGATAGTCAAAGTTTGCATTCATTTTCAGGATTACTGATTAACTTGTTCATGCAGGCTCCTCCTTTCTCACCTGTCTGTTCCGTTCATCCATTATTCTTGTAATCTGTATTTTCTTTCTCCCCATTTTCAGCCTCTTCTTTCTTTTGTTTTGCAATCCAGAAATACACTAATCCAAGAAATATCACTCTTCAGTATTCTAACACATGATATAGTTTTCTTTTACTTTGTCTTCAGCTTGAGAAAAGGTTCCTATTTCTTCTTATTAGCACCTAAAAAATAAAATTTTGAAATAAATAATTTCAGTGAAGAACCAAGTATTTTCATTGGTAAAATATTATACTACGTATTTTGTTCCAATTAAACAGACTCCAATTAGTTTGCCAGATTCAATCTACACATTACAGGTTTAAAATGACCAATAATTTCATACACTTCCAAACAGATGCTTTAAAAATTTACCATTTTAAGAGGGGGTGGTGCTCACCACTCTGCACTTTAGGCCTTGAGTTATCTGAGGTTTCAAAAATTTACCCACAAGGTTCTGGTAAACTCCATTATTTTAGGAAACCTTATAGAGAAACCACTTTGTGTTTCCTGTTCCTTTTGTAAAATTATCATCACAATAACAAAACAAAGCCACAAGAATATGGAGTTTCTGTTCCTAAACTAAATTACATCTCATTTGGTAAGACACTGGGAAGCAGCAGGGAGAAAAAAGAGGGAATATCTTTACTTAAAAAGGATGAAGACCACAGAAATATCTTCACGACAGAACTATTTCACAGCTACCAAGACCAATGAATAATAAACACATTCACACAGTTACACTCTCTACAAGAACTAGTAAGTTCCACATTTGCCAATACCCAATTACCAGTCCAGCACTTGTTTTAATTTATTATATTGTTTAGAAAGATAAAGGTGCATGCAACTTGAAAAGCCAATGTGCCGTCTTTGTTTTTTAATCTGGTACTAATGCACCAAAGTGACTTGTAAAACACTGATATTTAGAAAACTTTAAAGTAATTTTTGGTTAAAAAAAATTGTTAAACCATATTCCAAACATACTGCTTAGACTGTAGGATAACATTAATTCAAAAAAACTGGAGAACAATTGAAAATAAATAGCCTCTAAAACATCAGTTGTATACTAGAATGTATAAACATGAAATAGATACACCTTATTCTATTACCACATAATATTCATTAAAATAAAAGGAGTAAAACCAGCCACAATATTAGCTTATAACCTCTCTTAACTTTCCAACCCAAAATGTCTTGTGAAATCAAGCCTTGCATATTTTAATATGGGTGTCACAATGCCATATCCTTGAGGCCATGTGTAGAAAGCAGTGCAACCACATCACCATCAGAGAGTTAATAAGTAGAGACAGCAAGAGGTGATTAGTCACAGGCTACACTTCACAATACATTCAATTTACACTAAGGAAACAACTATGACATTCTGATGCAGCTTGGGAGAAAAAAAAAGAAAAAAAAAAAAAAAAAAAGAGGTGGAAGAACATGACAAAATGAAGGAATGTCATTTTACATTTACCTGATATCAACAAAGGACTGCTTTAGTAAAACATCATAAAATGCCCAACAGTGTTTAGAAATACTGTTCCATAGAGTTTAAGATTAGCCATGGAGTTTAAGATCAAATCAACACCAAGATTATATGATGTCCACTGATCAAAAGAATATGCATCTTGTTTATACGGTAAAACACTTACAAGCATACATCAGCGTCATATTCCTTTTATTTTCTTCAAGAAAAAAAAATTACTTCCAATGTACTCCTAAAAAGGTATTAACAGGTAGCTATGTCCAGATGAATGAGCCTCCAAGATGAACATGGAAAGCAACACTGGCATATGAATTCATACCTTTTTTTGTTAAACAAACAAACAAACAAAAAACCAACAAAAAAACGGCCATGCTCTAAGAATATCCACTGGACACTAAGCTTCAATTCATAAAACGTTTAGTCTTAAGTCAGCTGCCCTACACTATTAAAATAATAATAAAAAAAAAAATCTCAGCTCATGCTATGATCATACATTACATTTAGTTCCACAAAAATCTGGTTGCATTCCTTGAACATACCAAATATGAGGGTCTCTATAAGGAGCTCTTAAAATCTGTCATCTCCTTCATGTATGGCTTCCTTTTTCACATATACCATACATTATTGAAACAGTTCTCTGAATACAGAATTACCACATTCCTTTCTCTGCTTTTTAAAAGCACTCATCATCATAGCTAGTAGCTACCAATAACCATCACATGTGAGACCAAAGGTCCATCTTGTCCAGCATTTTATCTGTGGTTATTAGCAAATATCACTAGGATGGTAAAGGAGGGACACAGGAATAGAATAAACATGTACCATTTAAAAGCAATATTTATAAGCCATTTTCTCCAGACATTCAGTGATTTTTGAATCGGAACTTCTAGAGTCATATATCAAATCTTGTATTTAAAGCTTTTCAATAGATCTTTTTGAATCTGTATAATGTTTTAGCACCTAGAAGCAAGGAGTTCCACAGCTTAGTTATGCATCAGAGTACAAGATACATCCTTTCATTTAAGCCACATCCTACTAACTGTATTTGGTATCCACAGATTTTTCATTATACAAGGCAGTAAACTGTCATCTTCACCTTTCATGTCAGTCCTGATTTTGATGCCTGCGTTTTATCTTCCTTCCTTCTTTACTCAAAACTAAAGAACCCTAGTCCAATCAACCAGTTCTACACAAAAGCCATTCTCTGGCCAGCCATCCTGTCCTCCTCTCTACCCTTTCCAGTTACACACTGTTCTTTCTGAAACAGAAGGACATCTACGCTGTAAAGTATAAAAGTTATATAAAATTTTATCATAAACTACCACAAATTTGTGCAGCAGCATAACAATACGTTATGTTCCACTACACTAGACTTACACCCAGGTAAACTTACAGTTCTTAAAATCTACCTAAGGAAACAGACCTGTGTGGGACCACACACTTTCTTCATACAGTCTTTCTCATTAACTCAGCTCTTCTGCAATACCTATTTCAAAAGCAAGTCTATGCAGTGAATAAAGAGGCTCATGGGAGAACAGGGTAGAGAGAAAAAGAAGTATATATATATTGCATAATTTCACATCATATTTAAGGATACCAAATAAGAGATGCACAAATGTTTTCCACGAGCTAATGGAAGAAACAACAGCAGGGGAACACTTATCTGCTCCATGTACCATCACACAAAGGGTAATGGGAAAACTGACAGTTAATTTTCACCAACATTGTTAAAGTTTTGGGGTGTTATTTCAGGTCTTTTTAAATTAGTATGCTCCGTTAGGTATAAATGCTTCAACCCATTTCCCATTTACAACCTCTGCTTTGCCCTCTTTAATCGGTCCACTGCTGCCTCTCAGGTCTGCTACCTTCTTCAACCTCAAGCGTTTTTCTCACTCAGCAAATTCCTATTTGCATGTCTGTCCCCATCTTCGTCCAGCCTCTCCTCCTCTCCCACAGGTTGCTATGGACACCAGAAACCTGGCTTCAAAACACATTTGCCAAAGGCAACCTAGCTCTGAGATACAGCATCTCTTTCAGTTTGAAGTCACATACGAGACAATTTCAAAGCTAAGAGCTGAAACATAAGTTTGGTATGAGCTTACGGTAGAAAGGTTCTTGACAGTAACTGCAAAATCGGAGTAAATTGGCCAGAAAAAGCCAGTTTTCTTGTGTGCTCAGAACATCCAAATGGGAAGTTACCACCAATGACAAACCCACATTACACTTCTCATGGGAGCAATGACTTTTCCTTTTTCTAATCCTTGATTATGTCAGAGTTGCTGTTTTATTTTCCATTCTGACTAGCAATAAAACTATGCAAGGTAAGATATAAGGCTATGTCCATTGCATGGTTACCTAAAAGGTGTAACTAGCAAAGTTTTAATTCTGCTAAGCCCTAGTTGTATTGCAAACATACTTAAGTAGAATTCATAAATTAAAGCCATTTCATCTAGACCATCAACAAACTTGTGCCCAAATAAAAGAAATCTAGCAGACATATGTGAAGCTGAATGCGTATTTATTTCTGAAAGTAAACATGAAACTCATCTGAAGTAACCCTGACAAAGGTAAAGTTCTACTTCCTTAAGTGACAGAATCCTACTACAGCCACCAAAACTGCTTTGCACTACTTGCATGGACACACAGAAGGAATTTTTTTCTTTTTAAGATTACTTCCAGGCATTTATTAAAAAAACAATAAGCAGAGAAAAAGGAAAAAACCTATGAGTTTCATTATCAGCTTCAAACATAAAATAATGGCAGCTTGCAATAATAGCAAGAAAAATTATATTTCTAACTGTCCAAGTAAAGATCTCTACTATTGTATAAAAGTAAAATTTATTCCAAGTTTTCTGGATTCACTCCCTGTCCCAACACGTGAAAACACAATACTAAGTACTGAAAGACAACAGAACCATATGCAAAAATATACCTACATGACTGCATATTTTCAGGAACTCAGATCAGTTCGTTTGTTGTCAAGGTTGCTTATGGTTTCATAAATAGTGAGAGATATGTAACTTTAAAGCAAGAAAACTATATTTGACCTATTTAAAAAGATTATTTCAAGGGTTCAGTGGAAACACATTATGTCTGTGCAGAACTCCACAAGGTCTGGAAGCCTTCTGGCAGAACAGGTTAGGAAAAACTGTGTCAGAATTAGACTCCTTCCACTTATTTTCCCTTAATTTCCCTCTGCCTCTGTTTCCTTGAGCTTCCATTTCACCATCACGGTTGCAGGTTACACTTGACAGCAAGAGTCTCATCACAGCTCATTTACTGCAATGCACACAAAGAAATGAGTGTCATGACGTCAGATAATTTGCGTGATAACTCTCAAAAGCCACAGCTGCATGAAAACACAGATCTGTATAGATGCATCTTACACTGGTAAGCTTTTAGGTAAGGCTCACTAAATAGCAGACAGTAGTTTTTACCAAATCAAAGTCAGTAAGTCTTTTTCTAGTCTTAAAAGGAGCCTGTGCAGGTATTTCTGTAGATTTGGTCCCTAAGCGCGAAATGATGGGCATAGACTGCACAACCAAATCATGGCCAAACTGCATACCCACTGCTAATTCTAACACTTCACATGCTTACCATGGATGTGACCAGGATAAAAATATTCCCATATGTATCAAGATGGAGATGAGGCCCACCACCACATGTCGACTGTTCTATGTTAACAAGGCAGATAACACAGAATATCTCATTATTCCATAGTACCTACAAACACGTAAGTGTCCTTCCTCCCTGCACTGTAGCACTAAGCGGAAATATTTAGGAAAAAATATAATTAAGAGTCAAATAATGTCTTCATCAAAATAATTAATCAAAAGGCTGTACGGAGCTGGGTCAAACATGATTCTCAGATTCCATTTCACTGTCCAGAAGTGAAAGATAAGAACATTTCCTTCTTCATAACCTCAAAAAGAATGCAAACCCATGTAAAGTAAGTATACAACTCCAGACACCTTTTCTTTTTCCTAAATCCCCCACTAATTATACAGAACATATTCACTCAGACTTAAAATCTGCACTGAACCACGTCAACAGCCATGGGATGTTATTACCGCGCTCTATTCTACCACCCCTGCTCCAAAATTCATTGCTACCACTTCGAAGCTAGATTTTAAAATCAAGATTTCAAGCAAAGGCACCACCTACCTATATGTTTGCACTTTAACAGAGATCACTCTGTCAGATTCTTGCTGGGGATTTTGCAGAGGTGTGCAAAAACAGTAACAAAAATGTCTCCTGCAGCCACATTTCTATAGACCTGTCATCATACATTGCTGTAAGTAATGCAAATAGCATGGCCTGCCCCTTCGGAACAAGGCTACATGTTGTCATTTATCTCACACTTTTTGCTGTATCACAATATTAGGAAATAAATCTTATTTTCCATCCTCAGTTTAGAAGCCATTCTTCTGCATCCAAGAAGAGTATTACAGTATATGACACTGGCCTCAGAGCTCCAAGGTCCTCAGCTAGCAAGTGATACACAAGCATTGTTACAAAACAATAATACAACCCTTAGCCAAAATAACTTTCTTTAAAAAGTGGTACAACATAAAAAGCAGGAAGCCATAAACAATTCTTTATTGATATTCTTTTTTTATGCATCACAAAACACTTGTTTCTTTCAGCTGGGAAGAACAACAAGTATCTTTGATACTAGATCATTTAAGTAAATTGTACTTCTAAGGATGGATTTGTGGAGTTTTGCAACTGAACGTGTACTCATTTTCCACATTAAAATCAAATCTATTTTTTTCTTCAATTTTTTTTAAGTTATACAGCTTTTCAAATTAAGTTTTGAAGGCATATTAGAAAAAAGACCTCAAAGTACTTTCAAAAAATATGTTCTTACTGAAGAACTGCAACTTCCAAATGCTATTTAAATATACTGTTGCTCAAAATGGCCTTTTCTGCCGTTCTTTTCCATGCAGTAAGTCCTAAGATAATGCTGAATAACTGTATTTTCTTGCGAACAGAACTACAGAAATCTAAGCTGTATGAAAAATGAACTAAGATTCAGATGTCTATTTTTAAAACAAGTTTTATTACTCCTAGAATGCACTTTTTTAAGAAAAGATGGATTTTCCCAAGCTGACAGACTATCAGCGCCAGCTATGACAGTACCTGCACTCCTAGATAATATGACAAATGTGGCTTTGTGCAGGATCAGGCACAACCACAAATTCTGCTCTAGCTAATTATTTCAAATTCAGTTGGTTCACATTTCTGTTAAACTCAACACCCAACTATTTTTCACACTGTTGTATTGCAATAAACTTTGTTCTTGGACTACTGTTTAAGTCCAAATTGTCCTATTCCGAGCATTTATACCCTCTCTAGAAGCAAAACAGCCATTATGCTATCTCTAAAAGCGTACATCTTAACCACATATTTTCAAGTGGTATTAAATTCTATTTTATCATTCCCATCCATAAATTTGATATTTTGATATTTTCTAAATCTTGATATTTTCTAAAATGATTTATCTTTGCATTCTCAAATACATGTTAGAATGCAGTTGGAAAATAGGATCTAGAAACTGATGAGCTAACAGTGGAGAAAGAAGACCACAAAAAGAGAACTGAACTTTCAATACTGGATTAAAATCCAAATTTAGATAGAAGCAGAACTTAAAATATTAAGTCATCACAAGAATTCTGTTGCCAGACTTCTACAAACAGATCAAGAAAATAACTACATTACTGAATAGCAGTCTGGAAAACATGCTCCAGAGTGTTTCTGAAGAAACTTGTTCTTTATTTATCATAATTTGTTGAAAGATAGGACTTTTCCATGTTACACAAAAATAGCCACAAAGATGATTCTGGACACTGTTAACAAAAAAAACCCCAATATTTAAAAGCTATGGCTAGAAAGACTAACTTCCTAGTGAATGAAGCACAGCTTTTACAACAACTGCATCAGTTTGATCACAATTTTTGATCTTTTGGCAGGATAATCCTCCCTTTTTTGCCATTTACAGATCTTGGAAAATTAATGAATTAGATGCAAAAATCTAAAATTTAAGTTTAGGTATGATTGCTCCATAACAAAATAGAAGAGTACTGGCGGGTATTTAGTTATTTTAAAACTCATTACATGTTTCATAATTTTCAATGACAAGCTAAACTAAAAGCAACTAAAAAGTTTTAGTGCAACTAAAAGCATTTAAGCACAGGTTTTAAACCCACAGAAGGCAGGCTTTCTTTCCTGAAGTTAAATATAGATATAAAATATATTAAACGTTTTTGAAGATCAAAAACATCTGCCTCAAGGTTATTATGAATCCGTAATGGCTGTGGAACTTAACTACCATGTGGCACACAGCCACACACGTCTTCTTATCAAAACTCCTTTCTGCCTCCGAAGAAGGGAGCCACCAGGATGTACCTTTCAAAACGCGGACAGGACCATGTCTACTAGACATAGCTTTAAATTATACACCATTTCACACGCAACAAAAAGCTGCTACGAAAGAGCTCTCCTCTGTTACAGAAGACAAAACAGAACCCTGTGAAACAACCTTTTTACATTGTGGGGGGCGGGGGGCAGGGTGGAAGCAGGCTGGAAATCACCAAAAACCATGCTGCTATTCTCAGCTGGGAAAATAATTTCCCTTCTTTAAAGCCAGCCTAATGACTCAGCAAGAATCAGCTGAAAAGACACCTTCACAAGTACCTTCACTGGTAATTAACTGAACAACACACACCTAACAGTGTGGAAAACTGAAAGGTTCACTTTTAGTGGTTTTCTTCCTCTTACAATAAGAGAAAATAAAATATACACACACAGGACTGTTCAGTTTCCAATTAATACACTTACCAACCAGAAAGGAGCTTTCTTCTGGTTTTCCAACATGTTAAAACTTGATCAATCTTCTTCAGGCTCATTATTGCATCTTTAGATAACACTTAAAACATGTTACATACTGCTAAGTTAAGTCATGGCTTTAAGAAAAAGTATTATCATTGGGAAATCTATTTCCAGAAGTCTTCATATTTCATCAGTTACCGCAGTGACACTCCAGCTTTAATTACTGCTATCTTGGCTCATTACTTTTCCCATCTCAACTTCAGTTTATCAATAGATAGGAGAATACAGATAATCTTACTTTGCATAACAACATGCATCTGGCAAAGGTATAGCTCACTATCTCTGAACTCCCACAGTATCTCTGCCCCACTTGTCACATCTATATTTATCTCTACGGAAATCAGTAGAGCAAATCTGAGTACATACAGTGAGTAAGACTGGGGACTGCAAGTGGACAGAAGATGTTTTCAGTTGCCACAGCTGAATACTGCTCTAAAGCACTAAATTGTTTTGGTCAGATTTCTGTGACATTCTAGACAAGTTCCACCACCTATTTTTTTCATATATGTGGTCACTCACTGTTTTTATCATTTTCTAGATAATTAAATTGAAAGCTTTGTTCTGATTTTAACATGGCCATGCCAGGCAGAATTCAGTGGCAGCAGCACTTTAAACATAAGCAACAACATATCAAAATAACCTTAAAAATTCAGGTCCCTGGCATTTCTATTTGGACATCCTTTTCTGTAAGGAGTACTGTCCTTCTTTCTGGCTCTGAGAACTACATGATTTATATAGATTATCCTTTCCAAGTACCACCAAAGTTTTTAGTAAGTGCCTTCTGAGGGAGGCTAATTGTACCGTCATTTAGGACCTCAACAAATAACCTACACGTAAAAACCTGAACATTCACAAACCAAAAACTAGACAAAAATATCTCTATATATAAGTTCTGAAGCACCACAACCACATCTCACAGCTAGATTCTTCATCAATAAAATAAACACCTGAAAGCAACATCAGAAAAGTACTACACTCACACACAGTAAACAAAATTAAACAAGGTGCCAACTGAGCTATCTCTAACAGCATTCTGACATAAGATTTAAAATTTATAGAAATGAAGACAGGTAGAAAACATATTCAAAATGCAGCACATACTGTAGGGCAATGTTATGAGATTTATTACTCTAATCTTTCAACTACTCTTTAAAATTGTATTCAAATTTTGCAGGCTGCACGTAAGTTTCCTTGTAGCAAACGCCAAATAAGCAATTCTCTGGTTAAGTAAAAGTGTCTGTTCTCAGTATGTTAAAACTGACTGGTGTATTACTGGCACAGTTTCCCAAGGCAAGAGTAGAAACCAAGGCAGGTATTTCTTTTGGAAGTATGTATATAAAAAGCATTTGATTGTCCCTGTTCTTTAGATTCTTCTACTGGAAGAAACAAAGAACGTAAATTATGAGGTAGTCTTATTTAACACTGCATTTAGCTAATATTGAAAACTGTACAAGCTTGGTACTCCAGCACACTGACCTTGTGATTTGCAGCAAGACTTCCAAAACTCAGTGAAATTCTGAACACTCAGCAATGACTAAACTTCTAGTAATTCATTGTTACATTTCACTATGAGGAAACTTATCCACTCCGCTTACAAAGCACAAACTGTTGAGGTAATGCAACAAACAGCCACATGACAGCAACTTCAACACATGTTACTGAACAAACATTACAGCAATCAAAAACATTTACAGCTGACTTCAGGAATGTAATGGGATACAAGGCGAGCCATAGCTTTCACATGGTTCTGCTTACACCTTGTCCTATACAGAGCTTCCTCAAACCAGATTTCAAACTTAAAAATGCCAGATTTTACTGAAGTTGTTAGCAAGGGAGAAATGTGAGTAGATGACGGAATAGAAATATAGAAGGATTATAAACATGATTCTTCCTTGCACATTGTGTTCTTGCAAGACAGGTCTTCATTTCCCAGTTTGGCTTCAGCCAACAGTGGCTCTGTGACACCGAGCACCATACGTTCCCATTTCGTACTTGGGAAACTTCTTCCTGAGGTTTAGCTCATTGTTAACCAACTGCTTCTTGCCAATCCTACATATCGGCTTTTCCTCATGCTCTGCACAAGCTGCAGGCGCCAAGCTTCTTGCTCAACCCCCATTTGTGGTGGGGTTTTTGGTGGGTTTTCTGTTTTTGTTTACCTGCTATGACAGGTAGTCTCCATAACTATTTCCCTCCCCAGCATACTCTCTTACCAAATACACATTTCCAGTCTTCCAGAAGATTCCACATGATACAGGCACACCCTCCCTTTTAAAGGTAACAGGACAGGAAAACCAAGAACAAATAGAAGAAATATCACACACCAAAGAATCCATAAGAAGCTTTAAATCACTCAACAATTATCCAGAAAGCTTTCTTGATAATTTATTCGATGTCTGATTAAACGACAGCATGCAGTCATATTGTTGAAGTGCAATTATAAACCAGACAGACACGACAACATAATGCTTCAAACAGCCTGCATGCCTCAGTAAGACATTCAATAAACCATGAAGACGCCTACACATTTCTAACAAAGATTAGCGGCAAGATTCTTTTTCTGTGGCTGCCACAGCCTTTGTTCAAAACTCTATCTCTTAATATTCAGATACACCAGTTCAAAGTTCTAAACAAAAATAATAATAATTACCATCATCATCACCACACTGTGCTTCAGAGATATCACAAGCAAATGTCATTGAATTATTCCCTTCCCTGCATCCTTTTAAACAAACAGTCATTTTATAATTAAGTAAAATAAAACACCATTACTGTCGGGGGGTAGGGGGTGGTGCTACAGCAGATCACAGGGCAGGTGCTTTCCAGACATGCATGGAGACTGCTGCTTTATAATCTAAAGATGTCAGAATCTGAGCCAGGCAAGTGACAACTAACTAAAATAACATACAAGTGAGAAGGATTCACTCAGCCACATCACAGGAGTGATATATTGGAAAAAGATTAAATACAGGTGATTAAATAACATCAGTGAACTCAGGAAGATGGCACTAGGCACCCATGACCAAGACACAGTCCAATTCCCACGAACTCTCTAATTTCAACAGCCACTTTTAAAAGCAGCCTGGAATGAAATTCCTTACAACCTAAAACATGTCACTGATCCAAGTCCTTCACAACCCTCTTTCTTCCCCCCACCCTACCTCCAAGGCTGGTGTTACTGCCCTCCATTTTGATGTCTATATTGTTTAAAGCAATCACATGTAAGACTGTCCCAATCAAGCATGGGGTAGGCCACTAAAAACAAAATTAACTACATTACGATACATACCAGAACACCTAAACATACTGTAGTAAACTCAGTTTTTACTACAAAAAGAGGTGACAATATTATTTAGAACATTTTCTGCTCCTGCATATACATTTTTTCCTTTATTGGCAGATGATGTCTGGTAGTCTGGACATTCATGTCATTAACATTAACTAGCCACTTTGATTCACTTGCAAAAGCGTTACCTAAGCTACACAGATTACAGTACACTGCATCTTCAGATAAGAACTGTTTCTGAATATAAACTGTTCTCTAAATAGAAACCTAATTCTAAAACTAACTTTGAACCTATTTTTTCCTTAGCAATGGCAACAAACCAGCGTACAGGCAGTTAATGAGGTTTAGTTGACAAGTGAAAATTCACGATGCTACAGTAACTGTTACTTGCCATACCTGCAAGGCAGAGCAAATGATAAAATCTATTTATTTCATCTTTCTTGCAGATTGCTGCACATAGAAAACTTAAGTCATTTGACCCTAACTAACATTACTGCTTCATAGTGAAGCTACATGATTCAAGTGGTGGACAGCAAAATGTATTAAAGTATCTGTTTCAATAGCTTCTGGAACGAAATACTCCATGATTATAAACAAGAGAGCGGTCTGATGCATTTGTTCCCATTATTGTATCAAAAACAGAAATCTGCAAAACTTCAAAAAGACCTCAATTTCTGTTTCTGTCAACAAACCCTGACACACATCTTACATGAACAGAGCCACCAAAAAAGTCTTTATGAGAAGATACAGCTGACAAGTTTAAGTGAAGGCCCAGAAAAATTTAATTGAGGCACCAAGCAAGAATCAATTAAGTGATCCATATGTAAATATACAAAGCCCTTCTGATAAACTACTACATCACTGAAGAGTTATGCAAGAGCAAGGAACACTGAGAAAAACAAGGTATCGCAAAAGCTGGATCTTAATGTATTTGAAAGGCAGCTGGCCTATTTTCAATTGCATTAAGTAGCCAGGAATCTGAAGCAGAAGCCCAGACAGGCTCAAATTATCGTAGACTTCCCTCACTGAAAACCTCTTCCATTTAAACAAGTATATTCATTTAACTTTGACATGAAACACCAGATGCAAATGCAAGCTTTTTGAAACTCTAAGGTAGACATCTCTGTCTTTCCTACTTAGTCAGCCAAGCACTATCTGATGCACGACTGCCTGACAATAAGCAGGATCAGTCAGGAACCAGAGATGACCATCCAGACCTGCCATTATTATTAAAAACTTTTAAAAAAACAAAAACAAACAAACAAAACCCCCAGTCACGCACAGCTTACTATCCTGATTTCAGAAAAGGAGAAAATAGTTATCGTCACTATCAAAGAAACTGCCAGAAGAGCCAAGAAGCAGCTCTGAAACCACTTCAGAAGGGAAGACTGCACTACCAGCCTCTGCCTCTTGCACTATTAGATGGTCAAAGTGGACATCTCGGCATTTAATTATTGCATCAATTTTTTAAACCCACTAGGAAAATTACAGAAAACAAATGCTGGAATCCTTCCATCCACACTATCTTTTCATTCACCTCTGACAAAAACCTAGCTAAGAGACCTACAAACTGTATTTCAGTTGTAAAGCAAAGATGCAGCAGTCAGACATGAATGTCTTCTCCTTGAAGGTATTACTTCTACTTGCTGCACTTAATGTTAACAGCAACATCTTATTTTGGTAAGAGCAGTTGCATCCCACTATAAAACTTTGATACTGCCTGTAGTCCTGGTAGATGAAAATGCAATGTGCAAGTTCAGACACATCAGTTGAATGAGTGGTTAAAGCTCCTGTTAAATTCCTTCATGTGAAGTGACAGGCTTACTTAGACACAGAAATTATTTATTTTTTTTTTTATTCTAACAGTATCAGCTAGAGCACTTGAGGAAGACTCTGCAATCTTTTACATTCTTTTCTGGTATGACAATAAAGCATTTTCTCTTCATGACAAACCCTATATACAAATTTCCCTAAGCAAAAAATTCTCACATATTAACTATATTCATGAAAGTGGATTCTGTATACTGGATTCAGATGCTATCTTAATTATTTTACAACACCTCATTTTATTAATTCTAAGTAAATAATCTCTGAACATAACTGCAAGGACTTGTATGAATGAAAAAGTGAACCACAGTGAACTGGCAAGCAGTTTATACACAGCTTTCAAGAACCTGCTTGGAAGTATTCTTGCACCTGCAAGAAATCTTAACTTCTCTTTTTAAAAAGTTATTGTTGAGTACTCTTGGCCTTCAGGACATTAAAACCATCTTCTTTTTACATGTTGACTGGAAGCCTTGCAGCAGCTGAAGCAATAAATATTGACAGCTAGCTGGCAAACAGTAGAGATACCAGCGCTTGTAGTCTCCAATTTCACCTGCATCAGCAAAGACAGAGCCTAGAAGGGACAGTGTAACCAGGGCCTAATGTTGATCTGCATTACTGCTGCTTTTGCCCGGGTTAAAAGCTTATTTTCCCCTCAATAAGACTGGTGTACCTTTGAGCACACCTGCTTTGGTATACCATGCCAAAACCTTTGATTATCTATTAATTCTCATTGCAACACACAGATACACAGTAACAAAGCTCTAACTCTGGCCACAAATCATATTGCAAGAAAATTCCAGCATCCTGTCCCAGCCTTTCATGCTCTTGCATAGCTTAGCTCCTTCTCCCGTAACTGATGCTTTGCAAGTTTTGCATAGGAGGCCACACATTGCTTAACAAAAACTAGCCAACTCACAGCAAACAGAGGAAAAGCTGCATGCCAAAATATGAGATACTCCTGACAGCACATAACAAATGGAAGAAAGAATTAGTAAAACAGATTTTAATTAAGCAATTGTATTGGTGACTGAGCTCTACTTTTCTCTCAGTTCTTATCTCATACCCTCTGCTTTCAGGCAGGATTACAGAAGCTCTAAGGAAATGCATTCAGACTTAAAGCAAAGAAAATCAAACCCAAAACAAAACACAATGATTCTATGACTACAAAATTCTATCCCCCTTCCCACTGGAAGAATGGTATCTTTCCAGCAATTTACTCTGCAGTTCTGATAAACTGCAGACTGATAATTGCTCTTTAGCAGACTTCCCCCAGCTGCAAAGCCAACAGATTCTTAAAAGTCAGATTTGAAACAAAGACTTCTCAGTATAACCGAAAATGTTGACCACCGAGTCAGACCTAGTTCTCAAAACTTCAGCTTATGATTTCATCTGAAGCCAACAGATTTCTGCACCTACACAGACACACCTGTGATTATGGTCTATGTTTAGATTTGTAAGAATTCACCAACATACAGTGTCATCATTTTCTCCCGCACACATCTCCACTAAGGGGAGGGGTGGAGACATCCTCCACACTACAAACATTTGCCTGCTTTCAAAAGGAAGATAGGAATCAAAACAAGCTTACCCTGTACTTCTAGCAGCCACTACTCGTAACATGTTATGTCAACCAGTATTTGTAGAGATTCTTCCTTCTAACTTCTTGTAGCTCTTTCCTTCCTCTTTGTCTACCACTGAATCTATTTAATTTTGATGGTAATATCTGAGTAACAACATCAGCAATGGCTTTACAGATGGCAGGCACTCCCCCTTCTATGCATCACTAAAAAAAAATGCAGACCATTTAATATTCCACATCAGAAAAATTACCACATAAAATCTTAAAACTTCCATGAACGCACAGTTCGGTAATAGATAAGCATGCCTGAGCTAGGTTTATTGCATAGGTATGGGGCATCTAGAAAGCAGCAAGGCACTGAGCTTTGGTTTAAACACAGTAAATTAAGATTTCTGCTGTTTCACTTTAAGGCTACCAAGTCAGTCCATTTACATTATTTCCAAGATCTCATTTTGGCCATGGAAAAGCAGTACTTGGTCTAGCTAGCAAATCCTCAGACGCAAAAATCTCATTTTATTCAAATTGTTGTTCTTGCCTAATTATTTCAGTAGGTGGAACTGAAGCCAAAATATTCCTGAACAGCATGGTAATATTCCCTACAATCTTCCCATATAGAGGTGAGATGGCTCTTAAGTCTCACTGTTCTTTTACAGAATGAGTCCAAGTCCACTTCACTGAAGATGCTCACCCCATAGAGCTGGAAGAAAGGCATTAAAGAGAAGGGGAAATCCCCAAAAGCAGAGGAAAAACCATGATAGAGAAAGAGTTAACAATAGGTTTATCTGTAGGGAGTTTTATGTCTGCCTTTTTATCCAATTTGATGCCATGAAGTGTAGAACAAAGACACGAACATGGCTTTTTAAATTCAATAGATTGAAAGAGACATTAAAAAGAAACTGGTTCTCATTCACTTTTAAGGATTTCACCTTAAGGGAAGGTCTTTCAAGGATACACATGGTATTCTTTGGCCTTCTAAAAGCAAAATCAATTAAGCACAAGACTCAGTTCTTGCAATAAAAATTTAGAAGAGACATGAGAAAAACCAAGCTAAATCGTGAAACTGAAATTAATAAGTATTTGTCAACAGCACTGACAAACCCACAACAAAAAAGTCACAGCTTTTGCGAGAGATCTGAGTTTCCACTAGTGGTTCTGCAATGTGTCAGATCCAGGATCCAGGCTGCTAAGGGAAAACAAAATGGGAACTCTAAAGGGACCTTGTTGTTTTCATACGCTATTAACTCAGAAGCTTGGGCAAGAGAATTATGGATATTTTGGAACACTTAAATAGACCAACAACAGCTTCCAACACAATAACACTCTGCAGGGCTAAGAAACAGTATGTATGCTAAGGTATGTAACTCTGCGTGCACAGTAACATTATGCTTTATGGAATAATTTTGGTTCTCTATTATGTTTAAGACAATGTAATGCTGCTTTACTATGTGTGCCCTTAAAGAACTCAAAAGAAAATCCACTGAGCTTCCATGTAATTTTTCTGCAAATGCAGCATCTACCAAACCCAGAGAATTTGGCAGAAAGTATCATCAATTTTTGAAGGTGCTTTCTAGTCCATAATGACGGTGTTTCTAGAAATACACTATCAGAAACCAAAATCCAACAACCCATTATCTGGAAGAACGTGCCTACGGAGTCTCCTCAACTGGAAGAGGTGGAAAAAGCTACCATCTGGAAGACCTACAAGTTAAGTCACAGCTGGGGGAGATAGAAGCCTTTGTTCCTCTGCTTTTAGCCAAGCCTCATTGGCATGACATGTGACCAGTGGACCCGAAGAAGAAAAGAACTCCCAAAGCATTCAGAACCCACTTGCATCTTTCAAACTTAAGGAATGCAATCGTGCAAGTCTGAGACTAAGGAAATCCCTTAGCAATGGGTTGTTAGAGAGACACTGTCCCATAATTCAGTATTTAAGCTGCACTCTGGTGCTTTGATCCCACCTAGGACATTTTATTCATTTGGGCCCACAGATGCAGTCCAAGAAGAATCCTGCTACCGCATGCTAAATGGTATTGTGCAACAAGCAGGAGACGGTGAGCAAGCCATGTCACTCTTTCTGCTCAGCACAAGATGTGAAGAAACTTGAAATGGTAAAACAACATCAATATCATTCTTTCTGCAACAAACCAGCAGAGAAAATGTTATTCAACTTTATCAGGATTTTGCATAAGAGAGATTATATTCCATTAAAGAGATTATTCACCTTGTAACATTATCCTGACAGGGGACTTATGCATGCCACTCTTCCCTTCATATCATCTCCCAAATGATGACTTGTTAAATCTGCAGAAGGCATGTGACACATTAGCTTTTAAGCACAGGTGATACCAAGAAATTCTGACAATATCACAGCATTGCCAGAATTTACATTTGTAGCTTTTCTTAAAGATTAAGCACCTGAGGCTCAGACTGCTATTTTCAGATTTCATTTACAAATTAATCTTTAAAGCTTAACAGTCTAAAAACCAAAATACTCCAAAAATCATGGTGGATTAAGAAATCCAACTACTTTTGAATTCTCGGTCCTCTCTAACTCTGATATGCAGAAACAATGCTGCAGCATTCCAAATTCTACAGTTGGTTACACCTCAGTTACAAACTAAGCCTCTTCAAATAATTTGATAACATTTTATTTAATTAACAGAACTCTGAAAACATTCAGAGAAATTACAACTTTTGAGAGTCTCACTGTTTTATTAACCTGCATAAGATCACATGGTTACTAGACACATGCATGCTAAATATACTGCATGCTATCATGGCAGCAGGTCAGTTCTGTACAAGCTGCTTGTATTAAATTTCTCCTATAAGTGACATTAGAATTTAGCTTTGCTACTGCAAATACAGGAAGAGGCCTTGCATTCCAAACAACCATCTGAAGGGAAAAGGTATGCCAACAGAGCACTAAGTATGCCAGTGCTACTTTAACCCATTTACTATTTTAAAACACACATGTAAGCCTTACATTTATGTTATCTACATTATGAATTTTTAAGATTCAAAACTCCAAAGCTAACTGGTTTGTCTTACTCTCTTGCTATGAAAATTTAAGGAAAAGGTCACAAGACTATAGTCTAATACGTGACATGTAAGACTGATGAAATTCAAAACAGTACATGTTATTAACTAGGTAGGATATTCAGCTACATTTGAAATATTTTGCTGGTTTATTAAACCAACTGGGTACACAGTAAGTACGAGAACACATTTTAAATAAGTATCATTGCATATTGTGCTAAAAATTTCATAGCAGATGTTCTCTATAAAAGATACTGACATACAAAAAAACCCACACATTGTCTCTACATATATTGACATATACAGAAATATACACACTGGCATATAAAAAGTACAAACAAATATGAGTTGTCAAAATTAATGGAGCGCACACTAGAAATATTTTATCAACCTCTGTCACAATGCTTTCCTATGTCATACTACAAACCAGGATACCGCTACAGAGAATGCCAACCTAATGGGGAAAGGAAGGCAATCTCTTCTGAAAGCTGCCTATAAAACTAACATAGAGGGACATCTCAGACGATGTGTTTCATAGCTTCAGACTGCTGCCTTGGAGAATGCTAAAATAAAAGGGGATAGACCTGATCACAGAGATCACGATTGGTTTAGAAGAGTATCTGTATTCTGCTGGAAGAACACACATTAATCCTTTTCATCATAAGCATAGAGGAAAGTCTAACTCAAGTACTTATCAGTAAGAGTATAATCACAGTAAGCCTCGGCACTGAAGTTGAAGGCAGGGGGAATCATACAGACCTTTGGTCAGTATTTAGGCAGCTGGCTAGCCCACAATCTCAGGCTGTTGCTCCTCTAGTGAAACCATATCCACAGTGGCTAGTTTAAAGTTATCTCATATACCTACTTAAGCTGCAACTGAATGTTTGCTGCTATATGCACATCCTGACGCTGCTGTTCTTAAGTAGAAACTTTGCAAGATTGTTCATATACGACTGATCCTCCCCTCCCACTGGCTGGGGGCCACCTGAAAACCAGACAGAACTATCAACAGTTAACGGAGTTATCCGCAATAAAGATATGCTATGGGCATATCAAGAGAACAAAGAGCCAAAGGTACAAGTATGCTGTAATAAATGGTTGGATTTTGAGTAGATGATACTTTAAACTAGCTCATTACTCAGAGTCATTCCTTAATTAGTCTGCAGAGAACACCAGCATTTATCAAATAATACAGACAGAAAGATACAGAAGACCACATTTTTACAGAAGACATGTATTATAACACTTGCACTTTTAGTCACTCAGAGGTTAAGCACCCAACTATCTGAAGTCTACAGTATGGTCCTGATACATTGACCAGGTTTCATTTTGACATTACAACTTCTGCACTATGGGACTGCATTGGAGGCACCAAATCATCTCTAATATAGAAGAGATTTTTTTTAATGAACCAGGAGAAACATTTATACTAGCTGCACGCAGAATATGTATTCACGTAGTGTCACACAGAAGCACAATTGAGATACTTTATCTGGTCAAATACTGTAGTATTGACTAAGTGCTAATATACAGCAGTACTCTGCCTGAGAGCTTTAACATGAAATCTGGGCCATCTTTGCACTTACAGGTTTCTGTGCAGCTGCTGGTAAGAATTCCCCACCCCCCAACCCATGGGAGCATAGAAGCTGTCACTGCAAAGAAAAAAAAAAAAAAAAAAGAACCACATGCCACACACTTCCTCAAGAACCATGCTCCACCTCTGCATGACTGTCAAAACGTGAGCCTAGCTGAATTATCATGTTCCAACTGTTTACTTCTGCTAAAATTTGCATTTGTGTCCTGGTTTTGCCTGGGATAGTGTTAATTTCCTTCTTAGTAGCTGACATAGTGCTGTGTTTTGGATTTAGTATGAAAATAATGTTGATAACACACTGATGTTTTAGTTGTTGCTAAGTAGTGCTTACTCTTAAGTCAAGGACTTTTCAGTTTTCCATGCTCTGCCAGTGAGCAGGTGCACAAGAAGCCGGGAGGGAGCAGAGCTAGGATGGCTGACCCGAACAAGCCAAAGGGATATTCCATACCATGGAACTTCACGCTCAGTAACCGGGGGAGGGCTGGCCAGGGCCTTGCTGATCACTGCTCAGGGACTAGCTGGGCATCAGTCAGCAGGCGGCGAGAAGTTGTATTGTGCATCACTTTTTTTTTTTTTTTTTTTTTTTGGGGGGGGGGTTATTCCCCCCTCTCTCCCTCTCTCTCCTTTTCATTACTACTATTATAACATTTAAACTTATTTCAATTATTAAATTGTTCTTATCTCAAGCCATGAGTTTTACCTTCTTCCAGATTCTCCTCCCCATCCCACTGCCACGGGTAAGGAGTGAGCAAGCAGCTGCGTGGTTAAACCACAACAATTTGACTTGTAACTGCTGAAACATTTAAGCTGTCACTTCCTTACCTGCATCAGATCTAAATGCATTTTTTCATTACATCTTATCTAGAATTTATTTCCATCTTGATGACTTAAGAGTTACATACTATTCTGGCCTGCTATTAGCAGAGTCACAGCATTAAAGAACACACACCAAAAAAAAAAGTACCAGCACATTAGAAGTATACAAAAGTTAACACATTTAGAGCAGTCTTTTATTGGATTCCTTTCACAAAGAAAACAAACTCATGACTAAAACCAAGAGCTACAGATAAATGTACAGAAAAGTAACGACATAACTAAACCAGTAAACTACGACATGAAGACAAAACTAGAAAATGGGATCAACAAATAAAACTTGTCTGCAAAAACACATGGGTTTGACCTAATTAACAGGTTTCTGACTGTACCATTAAAAATACAGCTTCCAAATTTCACTAATATAGTAAAAACTAAAGAAACAGTGTTTCTACTGCAATCAAATATTAGGGTCCTACAGAGAAAAATTACGGTCTTAACAGATCACATGAAACATGTTTTGACTAAGAACAGTAAATAACCTTGGTGAGGGCTATCTGCAACTGTTTGATGGGTTACAAGTTACTCTTATTTCAGAAGCAAACAAAAGCACAACAACAGAAATCAAAACCTACCTAACATGATAATAAAAGCATAGCTCCTATAATGTAAAACTATGCAGATGCTCTGTTTTTAAGATCAGATAGTAACTGTTTCGTTTTTCCAAAAGTGTTGGTATACAATTGGTCAGTTCTGGAGGATGTACTTTTCAAGACCCCAAGTGGAAATAAGGAACAAAAATCTCTTCGTGCAACACACCTGGCTGACTGATCTGGAACTTTATTCATGACAGCATTAGAAGACAAACCAAAAATGGAAGGGAAGATATTAAATAAAAAAATAGATACTTACTGAGAGTAGAATATGCAAGATACGCTCTTTCTTCCTCAGGAGAAAAACCACTAGCACTTTATGAGTTTTCTGTCAGATCTATCTATTAATCTACCCACTGAGAATGAAAGCTCCAAAAAAATAGCAGAGAGATAGAAGGGGTGGGGGGTGGCAGAAATACTTCTGGTTTCCTTGCAACTCTCTCCAAAAAACCCCAACAAATTATAAACAGCTGAAATCTGACATATTCACTCTTCCCAGATCCTCACACCAAAAATCATATGCAACATAGCTTTAATTGTTCACACCGCTTCATTTCTGCCAAGTGACCCAGCATGCCATACTTCCTCTTCAAAATACTGTTCTGCCCTGTCACACTGACAAAAAACAGGACAAGACATTGCTAAATTGCACCTAGGCAGGGAGACGACGATTAAGGCATTTGCACCAGGGTCAGAAAGCAATCAACCAACTTCAAAGGCAAGGCAAGACACCGAACTTAAATTTCCTCGTCAGCAAAACACTCAAAAGAAGGCAAGGTTTGCCAATAAAAGTAACATTTGCTACTACAGCAATAGATTAGGAGATAAGCTTTGAGGCACAGAAGTCCTCCAGGTCACAATTTGAACTTTTAATTTAACCTACAGGTATCAACTGGAAAACTGAAATCAAACACAAAAATGCAGCACTCTCACTAGAAGATTCTTATTTTTTATCTTTCATATTTGTAAATAGCAAGAGCTAACAGAAGTTACACTGGGCAGAATAAAGTCCGTAGTTAAATCTAAGACTTCTCAGAGCCAGGCATCCAATTGGTCAGGTCAAATCACAACAGTAGAAACTACCACCATCATCATCCAACCATTACCAACAGCACAAGTCCTGTACACGGGACAGTTTAGAAGCCTGTCATACATACAGATCAAAATGAAACAAAATTTTCTGCCTTCCCAGTTTTCCCGATTTATTAAAGGCCACAACTTTCTTCTTAGAATAGAGGCATCAATCTAGACCACAGACAAATTTGGGAACAACAGTTTTTACTGAAAGCCACAAACTTCATTGTAGTCTAATCATCTAAATGAAATACATACACAGATCCAGTATTTTTTCTTTTTTAAGGATGACTGATTTAAGTTTGTCACACAATAATTACAAAGAATTTCAAGCCTACTTTTGAAGGCATTTAATGCAGCAAGGCCTGTTAAATCAAAAACCCTTAATATGTTCTTGCAATATATAAAAAAATGACCAAACCACATTGAATAACGAAACAAATGGAGAAAGAATAGAAGTCGGTGGGTGCTGACTGTCACTTGTGTTACTGGAACATATCAAAATAGTTTCAGTACTCTTCTCCTAAAGATATGAAGAAAAGCTGAAACAGGAATTCACAGCTACAAACCACATCAGACCACGTGACAAGACATACCCACCTCAAAATGCAGGTGCATTGCCATCCACATCTTGCTAGTGAATAGTCATAACTGAACATATTAACCCAGTTTCCCACAGACTTAAGAGGTATCAAATATTACTCCTAAGGTGTGTTCTCCATTAGGAAACAGGTTTGCCCCATTTTAGGCACTACAGTTAAAGAGCATTTTGTGACACCATGGATTTTGAAGTGGTAGGGATAAAAAATAAAAGCCTTCTCTGTGTGGGTATTGTACCATGCTATTGACTTACACAGCTACATTAAATTAATTTAAAGGTAGCCTGCATACATCTACCTACACATATCTATCACAACACAGCTTTCCCCTTGACTTGAGGGGAACTCAGGAAATGCAGCTAAACAGACCCAGAGACTATCTTCCTGAATTTGGTCTCTAATCTAGAAGACAGATCTACTTAGTAACATTTTCCCATCATACATTGTTTAGTATAGTACCTTAGCCAGTCTTTCTAATGACAGCATTATTAAGATAAGCCAAGGAAGCTGCCATATAGGAAAAATTGGCAAGGTCTATAAGCTTGTAACTTATCTAACCACACTGCACAGACCTATCAGATGCACAGGTCTAAGGTCTGAGTGAAGAATCTCCTGGGTTTAGGAGAGATTTCTTATATAAATTGCCTAGGACAAGCAAAGAGAGCACTATAACCCAGAAACACCTTTTAAAGAAAAATTATGGCAATAGTATGGATGTTGTCTTCCCTCATTATCCAAATGACTCTAAGCATCTCTGGGTGCAGCGCATCTTCCTGCAGGCAGAGTATGAACCCTGGGCAGCAGAAGGGTTGAAACCTCCTGTAACAGGTACAGCAGACAAAGTAGGAGAGAAGGGCTGGCCATGTGCTGACAGGGTTGAGTGGGCAAATGGTGTGTGCCTCTCTCTGCCACTAAACTCCAGCCAGAGCTCTCTTCACCAAAGTCCTGGAATTCCAGGACAGCACCTCGACTCACTAGCATATTCTGGAAATTAAAAGTGGTAATGAAAGTGCAGATCTAAAGCTACATTTATTAGATTGAACAGTGAGACTTCGGTATTTATTGTAGCTCTCAAACACAAAGGTACAGTTTCGCAATGAATGATTACAGATCTGTTCTCTAAACAATGATAATCCAATTAGGTATCACTCATTTAGACAGCTACATTACTTTAATTACGCTCAAATTATCTTCTATTGCTAAAATAAAAGTTAAATAATTTAATTTAGTACAGGAATACAGCAGAGGAGAAAGAGACTAAGACTTGGATTAAAAAGCCTAGGTAAATGCCAAAAAGAGAGAAAAGACAGTTCCCTACACACTCAGGAACCATTAGTGGTTTTGGCCAAACATGGGTTTACATTTTTTTTTGGGGGGGGGGGGGGGGGGGGTCAGTGTTTCAGAACGTTTCGCTAAGGCAGCTTGCGTACTGACTGTAATACAGCCAACATGCTGTATTATAGACAAGAGCACGACCTAACTATTGTGTGTTAAAACACATTCACTACCATGGGAACCCCATTAGAATTCACCACTATTTCAAGTGGTGTACAGGAAGCTTTTCTGCACTGGACTTCCTCTACTAATAAGACATAAAAGTTAATACTATAATGGGGAACCAGCACACAGGCAATGTTGTCAGCTTACAGCATTTTCATCTAAATAGGTCGAACAGACACAAGGAAACGTGGTGAAAGAATACCAGAATCGGATCTCCACTACTAGCCATCACTACAGCCAAGGATTTAGCTCCAACACTGAAACTAATTCACTGAAAACTCATTGTAAGCACAGTTAATGAGTGTGGGAGAAACAAGAAACAAGGGGGGCAGGGGGAGTCACACACACAGAGAACACAAAAAGCCCAAGCATTACAAGAAATGTACCAAAATCAGTTGAAAGCTGACTTCATCTAACCTGATCTAGAAGTTTACACCAGATGCATTTTGTTGTAGGAAACTGAACAATACTAAAACGACACCTATACCAAGCTTTTGGGATGCATAGCTCTAACAGGAAGAAAAGCAAGTTCCACTTCCCAGTCTTCAGTTATATTGCAATTCTATCTGTATACATAAGATCACCAGCAATACCAGCAAAATAAAACTACGGTTAGTTTAAACATTAAACACCTATTCTACACATAGGACCTGCCAAGTTCCTGCCATTTACAGGAAAGCTCAAGAAGTCTTACAGCCCACGCAAGACATTAACGTACAGTTAAAACTACTTTTCTCACTTCCTGCATGGAGTCAGTATATAAAATCTACTTGGAAATACAACTCAAACATTATCAGGAGAATTTGTTTTTAACTGCATCTTACAGAGTCCAAGTTAAGTCTTTCAATGATGGTCTGTAAAGTCAAACACTACATAATAAAAGCATTTCTTATAAGGGTTTTTTTGCAGGATTTGAGGGATCAAAATACAGGACCTAAAAATGTCAAAATAGAAGTTTTATTAGACTCCAGAACGAACAGAGTTAACAATCCAAACACAGAACAAACTTTCCCTAAAAAGCATTTTACACACTGAAATAACAAAACTACATTTTCTGGTTAAAGTCAAGAGCAGCCAGTATTTGTACACCTAGCATCAGCTACTGAGGATCTGAATATTTCACCAAATGGCCAGTTATATCACACTGAATGCTGAAATCCATTTTTAATCTACAAAGAGCATGGCAACTTGGCACAGAATTTTGGGGTTTTATGAACTTCAGAGAAAGTACTTTTCTACAGAAATCCAAACAAAAAAGACATCTTCCAGAAAATATGGAATAAATCACATCACGAGCAGCATCCAGAACGCACTGTGTATCATGTTATTTCTCCTGTATAGTAACAAGAAACAAGTAGTATTCTACTAGTTATTGTAGTTGCTATGATATTGACAATTGTAGCACAAGCTCTTCCAACAATATGTATTTTAGACATGGAGCTTACCCTTCAGAATCAATACACCTACTACAATCTTTTTCATTAATATATGCAGTTGTTTCCTTGCCCAAATTTGTATTTGTCTAAGGAGATGGAAATGGAAAAAGAGGACAAGACAATTACAGAAAGTAGTCAAACTCAGATACAAAGTCTCAAGTAAGCAATACAACAATGACAGGACATTGTAAGTAATACAACAATGACTTCAAAGTTTAAAGGTATGAGACCAGATATATTCCTAAGTTTCAGGAAAGATGAGGATCACTCGTTCTCAACCAGAAAAGCTGACAAACAAAGCCAGCCATAACTCAAGCTGCAAATACAGAAAACAACATTAGCAAAGGAACACCCCTGGAACTCAATTTTCTATCTTCATTCCACTTGTAACATGGTTGAAACAGAACACAAGCTGCTTTCTAGTCATTTTAACTGGTTATTGTCAAAATCCTGAAGGAAAACATCTGTAAATCCTCACACAGGTGGGCTGAAGCATTCATGTTCAAGATCCAGTTATATTTTCAAAAAATTCCCATCTACTCCTTCGTTCCTCCCCTGTGGCCCAAACACTGACACATCTCTGTGGGTGCACTACATGAAACCCAGTGATTGGGATGGCTGTCCCTTCACTGTTCCAATATTGCTAACAGATCAGACTATTTTAAGATAAGCTAATTATGCCAGTGAAGTATCTTACAAGCCATTAAGATTAGGCAGAAGAGCCCATGAAGAATTAGAAGCAGTGAAGTACAGATAAGACAGAAGCAAGAATTGTGATCTGAACTATTCACAAGAAGAAGCCTGGAGATTCCTCATCAAGATTGTAACTCCCAATTTTAGTGTGTACTTTTTCCTGCTTCTAACAGTTTTAACAAGCACAAAAGAAACTTCACATGAAGGGCTGTTGTTCCTTACACCTTCAAAAATTAGGCATTCAAGCCTTAGAAGAACAATACTTTGCAGCTTGTTTGCTGGCATTATCTACATGCATGCAAGGCAGACAGCTACTGAAACACAGATGCCTTAAAAGAAATAGATCTGAAGAAAAATCCTCAGATTATAAGTGAGTTTGTTGTACAGAAAGTTTTCAAGAATTTTATCACATCATCTCCTCATTAACATTTCATTAAAGGAATGCATGATGGAAAAGCAGGTTGAAACTTCTTCTGCAAACTAGTCAGCCTATATCTTCAGAATATTGTGGTTGGTTTTATCACTGAACAATTCAGCCTTAAAAATACCAAGTTTAAAAAAACAGGATCCTGTATCCTAAAACTTCAATGAAGCCTTGCACAGAGGGGTGGGGAGAGGGATTTTAAAGAAATTATTAGTACCTTAAGAACAAAACAAGGTATTCCCTCCACTCCTCTGTTCTTTTTTTTGCAGGGGGAGAGAGGGTGGAGTGCAGGGGACAAGGTGTTCAAATGGAAACATCTAAATGGTTTCTAGACAAACAGGTCTTCTGACTTACTCTGATGCAAATAAGCTCCTGCTCCCCAACCTCTAGTACATATGCATAAAAGAAGCAAACTGCTGTCCAAAACCATATACTGTTACGGTCCAAAGTCTGGCAGGGGAAAAGCAGAGGACAGATCACTGCAGTAACAACCTACTGAGCTTCTATTCTAGACCACAAGAATCAAATCCCAAGTACAAATGCTGCATAGTTAATTTCCTGCACAAAATCCCCAAACCATTACAGAATTTTGCAAACACCATCCCAACCAGACTCTCTGGGTAGGAGGTAGGAAGAAATCACAAGTGGTCTACAAAACTATCTTTCCATACACTTACAAAGAGGTATCATCAAAATGAAGATCTATTTAACTTTATTCTGCTGACTGAATGAATCACAGCCTAATAGGCCATTTAGATCAAATCAAATACATTAAAAGCAAAGCAAATTAGGAAACTGAATGAAGAGTTTTAGATCATCCTACCTTTAAGTTTATTTTCATAAAATTAAATGAAAACACTTAAGAAAATAACAGTGTTTACTGATATAAGATTAGGGCATTACCAATGATGGCACTAAAATACTGAAGACAGAACTGTCTATTACCCACAGCTTTCTAAACCTACTTTTCTAATAAAATGAGGTTTACACGATCACAGTCTATTGTCCCTCTTTAAGAGCTTCTGATTTAATCGCCCAGTTACAACCAAGTGCAACAACAAAAGTATCAATTATTTTTAAGACTTTATGAGAAGTGCTGCAGAATTTTTGACTTGGTGGTTGCACACAGCCCCCAAGCAAAGCACTGCTCTGCAGTGACCAGAGAGGCAGCAGATTCTGTTGGATCACTCAGGCAGTCAGCAGGCACCTGCACGCACGCTGGCCACAGCTAGCAGGCCATTTAAGATACTTAAAGAACGTAAGAGAAATACACTGTACAGAGTGGATGCTCTGAAAGATCAGGGAATAACAGAAGAGTAAAAAAATAAGGGAAATGGAAGTTACAGATGTTTTATTACTTGCAAAACCACTACTTTACTATCTTTAAATTTATTTCCACCACTCCACCAAGCCGTACTTTAATACTGTAAATAAAATGGGCTATAGTAAACAGGAAAAAAAGAATTTGTACACACATTGTCTTTGTTCTTCCCTCTTCCCCATACCATGCTTCATTTGCTCCTCAGAAACCCAGCCATAAAGCTGGAATCCTTTTATCTCATGCAATCACCCTGGTTATGCTTGAATAGAGCCAATATTAACAGTCTACAGATCCTTCAATGACTTCCATCTCCGCTTAGACAAAAATTAGAAGGTGGAAAGAAAAAAAAAGAAAAAAAGGGCAGCAAAACCAAACATCACCCATCAGTAAGATCAAATTGGTTGTAGCCTAGGCTTGTTCTGAAGTATTTCTTCAGCCCTGTAGCAAGACCTAATGGTTACAGTCATTCAGAAGCTCACCCAGGACCCCAACTGCTGCACAAGCACGTTTGGATCACCAGAGGGTGCTGCAGGGGCTCAGAACGTGACTACAAAGTAGATTGGGGCTTGGATCACAACTTTCTAATATGGGGCAAGTGCTCTTCTCAGTTTTAGTTTAAAAAAGAGGTTTTTACTTTGGTCTTTTAGTAGTCATAACATTTTGATCTCCTCTCCAATCACCTCTTCTGAAGAGAATGACTTATTTTCTGATAGAATCTGGTGCAAATTTTATACAAGCATCTTGTGCTAACACACTACTCATTGTAAATATGCACGTACTTGACAACAACAGTGTTCATGGACTAATTCTAGGGCACCCTCAAAAGACAACTATAAAAACAAGCATGTCACCTCTAGGCTTAACTTGACAGTACAGAAGACCATCTCCTCAGCAAGTACAGAAGACCATCTCCTCAGCAAAAACATATGGAGAATCTACAAATAGAGAAAAAAAATGCTGCAACCCACTGAACTAGAGAAGTCTCCTATATAGGGCATGCTAGAAGTATCCACAGAAATATTTACTGAAAAGTAGCTAGTGGGGTAACTGTGGGCTATCAGGTTACATTTCATCTTACTGTGAATCCAAATCTCCTGGGTAGATAAGCCTGTAAAGAACAATTCAACTAGGATTCACCAGAAGCATCCTTCAGAATGCTAAGACAGTAATAGCAGTTGAAATTGTCAACTCTCCTATAACCCTATTTCAGCTCCTGAACAACTCATTAGTCTTATAAAGTACTTAGCTCCTATTTTGCATAATGCATCTAAATGACTCCAGTATTCAGAAGCATTAATAACTTATGTTTTAAAACTCAGAACTTTCAATCATTTGAACATCGCATTTTACCAGTTCCTTGAAGCTACTGAATTAACAGTGGTGAACAGAAACACTGACCAATAGCTTTTTTTAAAAAAACAAAAAAATCATTTGACAATTATCTTATTATAACTTTTGGTTTCTCCTCCCTCCCCTCAAATTTCAATTTGTATGAAACCCATGACAAAGTCTGGGGAAGTTCTTGAATTTGTGTGTCTTTCACTGAGAACAAGTGTTTTGTATTTCTGTCTGATTTTGTAACACAGATTTGGTGAAATACAATGGTTTTGTAAATTTCAGTTAATTCAGTCAATAGTTTCCCATTACTTTTTTGGACAGTTATCCAGGTTAGCACATTTGTGACCAAGAAAACAACAAGCAGCTACATAAAACTCAGTATTATTCTTTGATATTCTACAATGCTATTACATGTTTTACACAATCCTCGTGAATTCTCAGAGTATTTGTGTTAATAACTAGAAATTCTGCAAATATACCCATATCCCTATCTCCAATATCCAGTGAATACCTGCCTCCACCTACTGACCACACCTCTCTTCAGCCACCCACAATTTTGCCTCCTTTCCTTTCTAATTCAGTGCTTTCTAATGGAAACGATTAATACTTCTACTGCTGGCATTTTTTTCATAGTCTAGCCCAACATCTCTCAAAGCAAAGATCTTCATGTATGTTTCAGTGATAAAAAGTTAAGACACCACCATCTGCAATGCTACAAACAAAGGTAAGGAGAACAAGAAAAGGACAAAACAAAACAAATCAACAACACACAAACCACAAAACCCCTAATGCTCCAAAAGAAACATGGGAGGATATTAAGGAAGTCTCTCAGAGGAAATCCTTCTTCCGCATTCAAAAACTTCAAATCCCAAAAGCCAACTAGCAAGTTAATGTGTGTATTATCAAACTCAGGCTAACAAACATAATTTGACAGCCTATAGGCTCAAAAATTTTAGCAGAAGGCACTTTCCCTTTCTGTACACATCAAGTAGAACAGTTTATCTCTTGTTGTACCTTTTACTTTCTCCTCTTTTACCCTGAAACCAAGGGGCTTCTGAGCATAAGCTTATGACACCTGAATTGCGTATCATGTCATTACACACCAATTTTAACAGCTTCAAGGAAAAATAAAAATATTTAGTTACTGAAAAATTTAGTTTGTTACCCTCACTGGATGACAATGTAATACAAGCACAGTGATGATGGAACATCCCGTTTTCTCAAATATTCTCAGAAGACTCTGTGCTTTGAAAGCTCACACTGGAAAAAGCAACATTTTTTAATTGCTATATACACCAACTTATTAGCAGTCATTCTTGTCAGCTTACAGTTTTTAAAACAGGATGCATGCAGTCATATCAGGAAGAGGGCAGTTGCTGTGAAAGGATGATACCAAAAAGAAGTTGTCCTTAATGTTGATAACCTCACACAATGTGTTCTCAGCTATGCTATCCAAGTTTTCCACAACAGTGAGATGGTCAATTAAATACAACTCAAAAGCATTGCAGATTTTGCATGATACAGCAGCGGGGGGCTGGTATAAGGTGTCTTGACATCCTTCAACAGTTTCCTTCACAGACACTGCCAAGGCAAGTCTGTTCTGCCTTTTAAGACCCCTCATCTATTTGCATGCATGTGTACAACTGTTGAGTCTCTCAAGGTTCAACTACTTGCTTACTCTCTTGTACAACTGTTTGTAATGCTTCCATATCCCATCTTTTTACACGTACAGTATCTCCATATACATCTTAAGGGATATTAAAATGATCTCCTCTGAATTCTTTCTCTCAACCCCATATGCCAATATCTTCAAGAAAGAAATGTTTAACAGCAAAGTTACAGCACAGCTCAGTTATAGATGTGTTTATATAATTACATAGCTAAAGGTTTAATAAATTATCCCCCTCGACCTTCCATACACTTTAAGTGATCACAGAAAAGTACAAGATCAGGCTTGTGTACATTGGTGCAGCACTCCATGCTGACACTGACCACAACTTGCCAAGTATTACTGCAGGTATGGTATATCCGCTTTACATAGTCTCACACATCTATGGTTAGCTTTCAAACAATAAAAATAACATTAGTCTAACCCACAAAATCCTAAATTACAGTGTTGGAAGCAATCTGATTTTCAAATGAAGGTAAGTTTCAAAAACACTTGAAAGGATCTAAAGTAAATGGAAGAAGTCATTCTTCCCCTCTATTATCATCGTAAAAGGATCATGGGCACAATCCCACCCGTTCTACACCTCACTTTTAGGTGATCTCCAACCACCACAATGAAGACAAATACATTTTTCTCCCAGTTATTTAGCTCTTTACTTAATTTTTTTTTGGAAAAAAAAAAAAAGTAATAAACGACAGTAAAAGATGCTTTGTCATCAATGTCTGGTACACAGGTACTTAAAGCAAGCACCTTTCCACAACTATGCTTGGCTAGTATTTCCTAACACTTACTTTTTATCTTGGTATACTTAAAATAAGCATGCAACAATACTAAGTAACTACCAGTGAAATCCAGCTGAGCACAAAGCAATACAGAATGCACTTGTAAGTCTCTAGGTTGGCCAATAAGGACTTTGGCAGAATTCGAAAGCCCTTCAGGGACAGAGGCAAATATAACTGGGAGACCTACCTAATTAAGCATCACTAACATTTTGAATATAAAGTAGTTAATTCCCTGAAAAATAATTCAATTAATCACACTCTTATTAGGAAGGCTCTATCTTCTTCTCACCACATAGGCATGCTTGCACTGTTATAACACATGGGGAACAAAAAGCATAGTGCTTTCTGTAGGAAAGGTTCTGTATTCCCCCTGCATCAAGATTTTGAAAAAGGACTAGCCACAAAATTTAGCTGTCCTCACCCAACAGTGATTCCTGCCTAATTCTTCACTACAGCCTCAGATTAAGGATAAAAGGAGAAAGGAATATTACCATATATACCATTTAAAATATTCCAACAACTCAGTGACTGTTCTGGTGAGGAGGAACTGATATCTCAGGAAAAGTTGTCTTGCAAGATCTTAATTCCTCTTTTGTGTCAAATGGAAATAACAGCATACAGTACCAGGGTTTACATTCCTAAAGGAAAAGATAGGAGTTAAAAATAATGTATAAAAAAATCTCTCAGAACCCACTGAAGAGAAGACGAAACAATACAGTTGATAAAGAAAAATAAGGAGTCCCTTAATATGGAAGAAAAAAAATCCCTTCAACTTCATAAGCAGTAACTTGAAAGATCAAGTGTTAAAATAAGAATGCACCATATGAGGGGGCTGGTAAGAGGGAGAAATCTAGATCAGATGCTTACTTCAAAATAAACAAAGCAAAATACACTATTGCAGGCTGCAAACTTAACCGTCCACAGCATTATTTATTAACTGGTACTCTATCACAGAACACATGCTGGGGGAGGGGAGGGTAACTGTCATATTACACAGTTGAAATCTGGTTTTAACTCTTAATCATACTATTTTGTTCATTCACTAGACACTGTATCAATGACCTAAAAAATACTTTGATTAGCTGCCCAAAAAAGTTCCTGAAGTCTTTGACTAGAAGGAAGGTCAACAAAATTAACTTGGGGAAAAAGCACAAAAGGCTGCCTTGCTGTAACCTCACAAACTTCGTAAGACGTCAAAACCACCTTGTTTTGTAATTGTAAACATTCAGAGGAAAAGCCAGCTTCACTCCGTTATTTCAGGATCTGACTGCACCTTTAGAGACACTATTCATTCCACGTGAGAGGAGAAAGAGTTAAACTAAGCCCACATTCAGCACCACTTCAGTAACACAGTGGCAAGTCCATTCAAATAATTATTGCATTAGCCTTTCAGTGCTAGCAGCAAAGCATACAAGAGAGAAAGTGGAATGGTGCATTTATTTTCCCTGGTTAGTTTACCAGAGCTGAAGGAATCAAATCTGAACACACGACAAGAGGCACCAAAATTCACCTGTATTATCACAGACAGACATTTTGACTTTTGTTCCATTTGATCAATTGAAGAACACATTATTACACACATGAAATAATATTTCAAATACAAGAAATGTGAAAACTTAAATACAGTGACTTTGTGCATTAACGTCCCAGCATATACGTTACCACACGATATTCCAATTAATTCAAAATAAGTTTCATTTTAATGATAAGGAAAAGTACATCCCAGTGTTTTGCATACATGATCAGACTGCTGGCATGACTGAATAGGCCCAAAGCCTAAGTTTTAATGCAGAGTATTTAATCCTGTGGTCTTTAAAAATAAAAATGAAGAATTTGGTGAGGTGAATAAAACATGCTCATACTATTTTTAAAAAAACATTTTTTAAAAAGTGAGCTGAAATACACAGACATCTCTCATGCAAGGCATAGCAAACTACAGCTATTACTAACTCAAGATATTTCTTATTTAGGCAAGAAACTTAGTTCCCAAGCTAATACAGATACGCACACTACACAGCATTAGTCATACGACACTACTTTTATTAATGTTAGAGAATTAATCGGCTATATTCCATTACGCATGCCATGACTGAGCGCAGGCAAGGTAGCATGGCATTGTTCACAGACTTGCATGGTGCTTCTACTCTCTCTGAAGCAGCACTTCGGCCCAGAATACTTAGAATGACATCAACAAGTTATCTGAGAAACTTGGCTAACATTCTAAAATAAACCCCGTAAAAGCTCTGCTGCCACATTAACCAGTCTAAGGTAAACCGCACACACTTCAGCTCAAATAAGGTATCTAAATAAGACAGGTCTTCTACCATAATAAGTCATTTTATTGTCCAGAATTATTTCGAGTTTTAATTCAACCATATCTTTCTCATCTTACTAGTCCAACATGACTCAATTCACCTAGCTTCATAAAAGTCAGTGTTCACTCATTTCTTCATCCCTTGTTTCACAAAGAAACTGAAGTTATGTGAAATCGCAGGAATCTAAATCTAGGTATCTACACATAAGCAAAGCATTCTATGGGCCATTCGTAGAGATGAGCTGTAACCACCCGAGTTTAAATTCACACTTCAAAAACGGAACAAAAAAAGCAAATGTAAAAACTAAAGGCTAATATATTTCTACCGTAGTTTACAATCTGCAAACATCTCAGAAATTAGAAATGCTATAATACTAAAACTGGTTTAGACGAGCTGCACTGGCAGAAAGAGAGACTGCCATCTATGCTATAATTGTTCTGAAGTAGATCCTGTCCCTCTCATTGAAGGATTCTTCTCATTTACTGATGATACTCCTCTACTACTACTGGTGGACTACGTCAACTACAGATTCAGAAAAGAACTGTGGAGGAGAAAAATAACTAACCAGGGCACTGGGTTATTTTCCTTCCTAAATTCCAAACTGAATGCCCTCAATCAAAAAACGGCTCATCTTCATCTGTCCAGCACTACTATAATCCCCTACTATCAATGCAAATTGTTTCATGCTCTTGTTTTGGTTTTGCTAGCTAAACAAGTACAGAATTTTAAAATACCGTTTTATAATTACGCCTTTTAGTGACCAAAAGTGTTAACATTACACCCTTTATTGCAATTCTTCCAAATTACATAACTGAAAGACATGTCATTTTGCACATACTCTAGCACCTAAATGAAAAAAACATAGTTTAAGAGAGGAACATCACGCTTCTCCCCCGAATATAAGTCACAAACAAAAAAAAACCCAGATGTCACACTCTGAACTGTAAGAGCCAAACATTTTAAATAATTTAAAAAAAAAAACCACCAGAATAGATTATAGGAATATTGCTCTGACACCTTTTGCACACGTTGTTTGAACACTACCTAGCAGTAACAGGACAACATAAATATCTACCAAAATATAGATACCTAGCTCCTAAAAATGAAAAAAAGACTTGTATAATCATGTGTAGACAGCTAACATAATGAAGTCTGAAAGCTTAGAGCTTCCCGTATGTTACCTAAAAATCTACCAGACTCTGAAAAAGGTTTAATATAAACACTGTGTATATTACCATTTCCATACAAACCCATTTTTTTTTCTTTTCCTTACTACTGTTTACAAATTATTCTTTTTTGTAACTCCTTTGTACTTCCCAAAACCTCCTTCCCCCACTGTTCGTAATAAATCTGATCTTTGTATGACTATGGGACACAACAGCTTTATGCTAAGCACAAAAAAAATCCTTCTTAAATTGTCTTTTTTCCCCTGTAGAGCTCCAGGTTCTCAACACTGAAATTAATCACCTGTCAAACAAGTCACCGCGGCTTAGTTTTTCTAAGCAATTCCACCCTCCTCACCACCTAGCATCTCAAAAGCAGGTAAAAATTTATTGGAAAAAACAGCTCCATAAAGTCGTAAAATGCACTGTCTTTACAGCCAGAAACCCAGCAGCTGCTTTTCTTACCCTCATGACTTCTGCACAGAGCTGCCGAACACAAAAACCTACTTGCAGTACAACACTGCTGGACCTTCAGTCTTCTTCCTCTGGACAAAACACCCTCTAGTTTATCCATTAGCGAACAGTTTCTCCTCCCATCCGCCGCACACCTTTATGCGGTGCACAACTACTTTAACAGTCCCTACCTTCACCTCCCGCCCCCCTCCCCCCCGATCGCTAGCGTACAACATGAACGACTCGGAGAAGGATTTGTTTGTTTGTTTGTTTGTTTTTCAACGTGATATCGCTTTCCCAACGTGGCTGCCGAAAAGCAGGACAAAAGGTACTTTTCCTCCCCGCCTCTGCAGCCACGCACACCCCGCGCGGAGAAGTTGGCCACCCAGGCGAAGGCGATCGTGCCTGGGTGCTCCCCGCACGCCAGGGCCCCGCACCCCACCCTCCGGTCCCGGAGCCCCAGCCCCCAGGCAGGCTCCGCTCGCCTGGCCCATAAATGTCCATCCTCTGCCCCCGGCAGCGCTGCAGGACCCTGTGGCGCGGCCCCGGCCGCGGGGAACCTGCCCACCCGCGGGACCCCGCGCCCGCCGCCCCCGCGCCGCCGGCCCGCGCCCCTCCCCCGCCCGCCCCCCGCACCAACTTCCCCGCCGGCGCCCCCCGCCCCGCTCGGCTCGGCGGGAACGGGCGCTGGGGGGACCCTCCTTCCCCACCCCCGCAACCCCGGGCCGCCCCCCGAGGCGACTGCCCCCGCCCGTCACCCGCTGCCCCAGCCCCCGACCCCGCTCGCTCGCTCGCCGCCGCTCCTCGCCACCAGCCCAAGGCGCCGGGCGCGGAGAACGCCCTCACGGTCGCCCCCAAAAGCAGGGACCCCCCTCGCTCACTCACCCGCCCGCGTCCCCTCGCTCCCCGCCGCCGCCGCCGCTCCTGCCTCCTCCCCGCTGAGGCTCCTCAGGAGACACTGACACCGGCGCACGGATACCCGCTGGGCGCTATTTTTGGGAAACAAGGCCCAATCGGGGCCGGAACTACTTCCTCTGTCACACTCTCTCCTCAGGCGCAGCCGTCTCCCAACAATATCCTTCCGCTCTTTTCTCCGGGCGGCTCGTACGTCGCCGCGGGAGCTCAGCCGAGCCAGGCAGGGGCGGGAAGAAGAGAGCAGCGTAGGGAAGCGGGGCGGGAGGCTGCGCCCGGCGGCGGGGCTGGCAACGCCCCGGGTTGGACACCCAACATCGCCGGATTATTTTGTTTTACCATGGGGAGCGGCCGGGTCTACATTCTTCACCGCCGACCCAATCCCGCGGCGCCGCGAGCCGATAGGGCAGCGCGCCGGAGTGACGGGGCGAAGGCGCCAATCGCGGTGCCAGCAAATGAAGGGGGCCGGCCAACCCGAGAGCAGTTGGTGGGCGGGGCGCAGCCAAACGTGGGGGCTTTGAGTGACGGCAGAGCGCTCAACCAGAAAGGCGGAGAGGGACGCAGCAGCCAATCAAAGCCGAGCGTGTGCGGGCCTACCGCCGAGGAAGCCCTTGGCCGTGCCCCCTCCTGCCCAACCTTGGCACGGCGCATGCGTGCAAGGGTGCCGCCGCGCTCCGCGCCGCTCCGTCCCTCGCCTCGCCGCCAGTGACGCACGCGGCCAGGCCCGCCCTAGCGGGGAGCGGCGCATGCGCCAAGGCGCCCGCCCAGGGCAGGGCCGGGCCGGGCCGGGCCCCGCAGCGACGTGCTGAGGGGTTGCCGGGGGCAACGGCAGCGGCCGGGCCGAGGCTCGGCCGGCGCCCGCCGACACGTCGGGGGCCGCGGCCCCCCCGGAGGGGCGGCCTGAAGGGGGAAGGCGGATTCCCCTGCTGTCAGCGAGGCAAAGCTTTGCACCCGGGGGCCAAAGCCCGGCCTAAAGTTAATTAAAACTATCTCAGTAAGCGGTACCCGCTCCTCTTCCAAGGCCTGATCACTAGGTCTCTGGCTACATCCTCCAACACCAGTTGCCACCCACAACCTCTATCACCCTCACAGAACCCACCACCCCCACTATAATTTTCTTCTTTTTTATTTTTTTTTTTTTTTTTTGGCGGACGGGCTGCGTGTGGAAATCACTGCTTTATAAGCACATGAGCTTTGTCTTCACTTTCAGGCAATGGTGGCGGCCCACCTTAGTTCCTCCTCCATCCATCTCCAGCTCACATTATCTTTTGTTAGAAGTCCTGTTAATTTTTGCTTTAAGTAGAAAAGACTAGTCGGGAATACATAATAAAAGACATAAAACTGGCATCTTTCTCCTTCACAGAAGGGAGCAGCTGAAGAATGACCCAAAAATAAAATTCGGATGATCAAAAGATACTTGCCAAAAATCATCTGCACTCTACAGCTTCTCTGGATTTATCCTGAAAGATACCCGCAGTCTCGGAGTGAAACAGTGGGAGCCATTGCAGCGCACTGCATCACTGGTGGCACCTGCACGTCTCTGCCTCAGGGCATCAGAACCAAAGGGGCTTTCTCTGGAAAACTGAAAACAG
The DNA here is from genome assembly GCF_023638135.1 of Falco biarmicus. Taxonomy (NCBI): domain Eukaryota; kingdom Metazoa; phylum Chordata; class Aves; order Falconiformes; family Falconidae; genus Falco; species Falco biarmicus. Next base: position 66,226,784 of record NC_079294.1, on the reverse strand, counting down.
AGGGTGTGTTTTTTTTTTTTATATTTGGAAGACTGTTATCATTAACTGAGTACAAAAAAAAAAAAAAAAAAAAGTAGCTCCACAAATGGTTAGAAAACAGGATGCAAAAAATGATGACAAGAACACCCAACATGCAGTGTGACAGCCACACGATTGAAAGGCAAAATGTAGATCTATGCACTTCTCACTGTGGATCTGGGAAAAAGGTAGTAAGAGGTGTGGAAGACAAAGAAAAAATCAAATACAAATATTGCCATCTACTATCCTCTTTTCGAGCCGATTGTTACTAAAGTATAATAATCAGGAAGATATTTTAATACATACAGTTTTCTTACAATTCTCAACATGAACAGTCCAGATGTCATTGATTTTTATATGAATATGGCTTATTCTCTTCTTCATCACTATACCTATCATCCATAATATCTGTAAGGTCCACTACTAGAATCTAATAATTAATACTATGAAATCTTCCCGGACAGCAATATGCTGAAAAGATGTTAGATGAAATCCTGAACTCTTTAATTAAATTATAAAAGTCAGTGGGAGACTGAGCAAGACACTGAAGCAAGGCCCGAACAAGGGCTTCTGGATATACTCATTAATTATTTTCAGTACATAACCACATTATTCTAAGATGTCAAAAAAAAAAAAAAAAAAAAAAGGAGGAAAGCAAAGAGATAAATAATTGGTTCTAACCTATCCTTTTCAGTGGCACTACAAGAATAAGCGTAGCATGTGTTGCTCAAGGGATTTCCATATACGCCTTGCAAACAATAGTTAAGGGGTACACAGCAGTGTCCTTCCCACTGAAATGCATTCCTCCCTCAATTGAAACACTGTTCTATGTAACAATTGAGAAAAGGAAGTGCAAAATACGGTATCCAATTGAAAGTACAGATGTTGTTTTCCATATGCGATGATGTGCTGCTACATCTGCTTCTGCAGACCCCTCTTGGGACTGCTAGCGAAAAAGAACGGGTGGCGGGGAGGTCACAGATGTTCTCACATGTCACAACAGCATAAATGAAAAATACCACCCCTTAGGGTGACACAAATAAAACTGTAGAAGAAATTAGGTATCGAAATGACTAAAATCACTGCATGGCTTGGTGGCCACATTCTGCAGTAGGTTTGATTTCCAGGACAACTGCAAAGGCCAAACGCACCTGGATAATCCAAAGCTTCTTGGATTAGGAAAAAAATCCAGACTACAGAGAAAAAAGTTACGATCTTTATAAGACCTTAGAACATAACAAAACCCCAGAGAACATCACACTTGAGTTTCAATATGACGAGTAAAAATTATCACAAGCATCTGCTAGGATCACTCTTGAGATATAAAAGAATAACTGCTGAACACATTCCTGCCCATCGTATGTACAACCCAGAGACAAAGAAGAACCACCTGACATCTCTTCCCTCCACCAAATAATAGACACTGTGACTTCCATGATATGCAAGGAGAAATATGCAACAGAAATATGAAGAAAAATATAGGGGGGGAAAGAGACACCAGTATTCTTAATTGTAACTAAATAGCCTCACAGTCAGAAGCATCATCCAGCAGTTGTTATGGCAATAAAGCTTTCCCTTGCATCTCTATTCCAGTGCATTTCCACCCACTCATTCAAGGTACTTTGGAGGCACTACCACCAAAATCATTATCTCCACTAACTTTTAGCTTACATTTTAGGACCTTCTTACAAAACGCTCCAGAGATGTACCATGGCTGTTCCTCAGGCCTCCTTTCAAATGTTCCTCATAGTCTAGAAATCAGCTTTTTCATCTTATGCCCTGGAGAAAAATTCTTGGCCTCAAGCTTCTAAAGGTGAACTTTGTATAAAAACAAAATGCAGGACTTTTAAAATTATAGGTAAGAGGAATAGGGAATGTCACTTTGCTTTTGTGTATTTACCTAATAATTAAGTTATCCTTCACAGGGAAGGAGGGTCTAAGAACAAGGTTTCTTAAAATCATAGGCCAGATTAATTCCTAACATTGTTTCACTTACAATGGTGGAAATACTCTTATGAATGAAGATTTTGTAAAGCACTACTTATTGCAACAAAACCAAATTGTACTCACAGCATTTCAGGATGGGAACTTGTGTTAGAAACAAAGGATAGGAGCAGGGGGGACTCCCACCTAGGGAGCAGGAAATCAGAGAGGAACAGATAATGGTTTCTTTCCATTAAGGCTTTGGGTAACGCTGTTAACCCCAGAATGACCACTTCAGTACAGACACAGACTTCTCGCGCTCAGAAAGCTGGCCTGGAACAAACTCCCCTGACCTCCCTGTCTGGGCTTCGGAGCACTGCTGTTACACTACTGTTTGGCTCTGATGTTCCACTCAAGACAGATACAATCAAATAAGGATTTTCTTATTTTAGTTAAGTCGAAATTGCCTGACAATGCATGAATTAAATTCACTCAATCCATTTCATAAACTGCTCTCTGTAAACCACTAATATTTCCACATCGTTATACAGTACATTCAGTAATCTGATTGCCTTGGGAATATTTGTTTTTCCAAAACTTGTGGCCAAGGTACATAAGATTAGATCAGACACAGCTTGTCTAAGAATGCTGTAATGTGGGTGTACAGTATATTTGCTCATTTTTAGATACAGGTAAAAGTTCTCTTTCAAACTTTTCCAGCCGGTTCAAGCTCAGTTATCTGAAGTTGTCTGCTGCAGCATTTGGCACTTCTTGTTTTCCTTTGCTGTTGGCCTTCTAATACTGGAGGATCAACACGGGAAATATTTGCACTGCATGTATCACCGACTGCACGCTTGATCCATACCTCAGCAAAACTTGTGGTATTTTATAGGTCCTCACAACGACAGAACACAAGTCTCTCAGGGATTCACGCTCTTCTGCTGGGATTTTCTCACCATCCTGCATGTTAACATGAACCAACAGCTGGGTTTAAGAGTTCTGATATAAATAGTAACATCGTGCTGCGAGCAAGCTTCTTGGAAAGTAAAGAAAATACATTATTTAATGCACTCTGACATTTGCCTTTCCTCCCCTTATTCCTAAGCTGCATTTCTGTAAACACCCATGATGACAAACGCAAAAAAGTTGACTTCTTCACGCAGACATAACAAGTGCTGCCTTGAGCCCAGGAGATGATATCCAGAACAGCTTACCTCTTCCCTTAGCCAGACAGCTGGCAAACTGCACAGTAGGAAAAGGAGTCAGAGCAGGGATGGAAATTCCTGCATCCAACAGCATTCAAGATTACAACCTTTGGTATTTTATTTTCATGGTTGCTCTTTGTTGCCTCAGAAACTTCCTGCTTTTGCCATATCTTTCCATTCATTAAAATTGCAGCTTGCAATTAACCATTCTGACATAACATAGCTGAGATTTTTTGGCAGCAGCCTTAACCAGAGGTTTTCAGAGTTTCCTGCAGACAGCTTTAAATTTTCATATCCTCATGAATGCTTGCCACCTTCTTTTAATAACTTGAAAAAATAAGCCTCCTCTCTTAGGAACTTCATTGTTTCTGTATTTCCCCAGCACTCATTTACTGCTTTTAGAAATGTGTCATGCACATGTATATTTATAGAGAGAGCAAAGTGTACATATGCACAGTATAGTTTGACATCTTATAGAGAACACACAGATTGCTTAGCAGATCTAAAGAAAAATAGTTATGTTCAATATTTTCATTATTAAAATGTACTTTTCTCTTTTGATGGTATCATATTATTTCATCCCTCTAAAAAAACCAATCATATTTACCACATTATTCAAAAACTGCAGGCCTTCATCTGTTAGCAATTTTGTAGCTTAACACATATTATGACTGTCATATATTGTAACACCAAACTATTTTTACACAACAAAATATTTCTTAGGATAGATCTTGCCTTTTTGCCAAAGAGCTAGAAATCACTTTAAAGGATTTTAAAGTTATTTGCATTTTTAAGGCGTAGAATATATTTTTTCATTTGGAGACCTGTTCAAACACTGCTTGCCATTATCTCTAATATAGATTAGAAATTGATTTAAAAGGGGGTCTTTTTAATGTTCAAACTGACCTTAAAGTCTTTTTTCTTCTAACATTACCTGGCAAATAAATTCTTAAAGGGATATTATCAATTTAAGAACTTTGCTTTATTCTGGAAAATTTTCCCAGAGATTAAAGAGAAAATGTCTCCTTTTGTCCTCTAAGTTTAATTTCTATATTTGACAGCAGTATGTGTGGTCAGTATCCCATGCTGTTAGGAAACAAAAGGGACAGAAATAGATGCAGGAGACCATAATACCTGAAAAGCCTTTGAACTACTTTTTAAAGTAGATTTGAAGATGATGGGGCCTCTTCAAGTGACAAAAGACTTGTGGAACTCTTAAAAGCCAGATAGGTTGCTCCTGACTTGTGCAGAGCGCCCTCAGCTCTCCCACAGCAACCAGCTAGTGCTGCTCTTAAAATGCAAGTTTAAGTGTTCGGGTTTTTTTTATCTGCTTCACTGTAAACTCCACTGACCAAACTGCACATATGAAAAGGCATATTTTATTGCCCTGATCTCGTAAGCTTCATATACAGAGCCTACAATGGCTCTCCATGATCTGTTACAACATACAAGGCATAACAAATAAACTTTTAAAGCAGCTAACTTACGAAATTGGGGCAGTTTTGGATTTTGGGTCTTTTATAATGGTGTCCAGACTCCTCAGTACAAATATGTCGTTTGTGTATTTCCCACTGATTTCTCTGGGGGTACACATAGGCTGTTTGGTCTGTGTCCCGCAGGATAAATAACAGACATCAGCTGCCCTGCTCCCTCTGGCCCTTTCAGGTAAAAGGCAAAAATGCCATTCATCCTCTGCTGGAGGTCTGGAAAACAAGCCTTAAAGATGTAACCAAAGCATTAACATGGATCAACTGGTGCGCGTTTCTGAGTGCTGTATCTGAACAGGCATTTGTTAAGGGGTTTATGGTTTTCTTGGCTGTGATTTAGGAATATTGCATACTTTCTCAACCCTTTACTAAAAATATGCTCAGTTCTAACCATGAAATGCGGCAGCACATTTGTTGCAGTCTCTGGGGAGGGTTTCTTATCTGTCAAACAGTTTAGAAGACAAACTGGCACTGAGGCAGCTCACCTGTTTTCTGTGGTTACTTGATGATAAACTACTTCACAGACCCTGTTGTTGCATCTAGGACAAGTGTTTTGAGACAAAGCTCCAATACACATGTAAACAGGTCACCTCGTGCTAAAATGCCATTTCATTTCCAAGCCAAGCCAGCTGGCTTTAGACAGAAAGTTCTTTTCTACTTGCGTGGGCAAACTTTATCGCCTTCCCATCCTTTTTCTCTTGCTGTCACATTACTGCAGAGGTGGTGGTGGCTGATAGCAGAGTGAGAAGCAGCATTTAAAATGTGTCCAAGTTAGCCAAGATATTAATGCCTGCTCCTGCAGCCATGTGTTGGATCAGTCCCCTGATCTCATACAACCTAATCAATCATCTTTCATTATACCAAAGCAGAGAGAGATAACTGAGATTGTGTTCAAGTTATTGAATAAAAAGGAAAAGTATCCAAAATTTTGCTGTTTGATCCTGTGTTTCATTGGCCCCGGTCCTAGTTTGAAAGGGTCCAGACTCATCCTGGGTTTGGTACTTTTGCATCTTTAATTTCAGTTTAACACATCCTGTTGTGTTCCTCTGGAAAAAAAGCGAATTTCTTCTTAGCTCTCCCACAGGGTGGAGTAAGAAAACTAGTGTTATCTGGGAGGAAAGCTGAAAGTTTGGGATTGTTGGGTTTCTTTTGTTCGCCTTGGAGCTTGTTTTTTCAATGGTTTTTAAAAAAAGATGCAAGTTCATCTTTAAATTAGACTCTAAAATGAAGGGTCTTCAAACTGCTCTGTAAAATCAATGGAAAGTCTCCTATTAATTCAGAGATTAGACCTGCAGAACTGTGCCACCTAAGCAGAGAGTAAAATACACAATAGGTATAGTTTAATTGGTGTAGAAGTGGTTTAAATCTGTCTTATTACACTTTAACCAAGCTGAACTGTTCTAGACTAGATTAAAACCATTACTGCAATGGACGCCAGGCTCTGAATTTACCATGCCTTAGCTATACCTTCCCCCTGGGTAAAAGAGGATGAGGCTACCTCAAGTGACCCTGCATCTCATGCAGGTATGCATATGGAAAAAGCTGACACATAAAGACTTGTTATCCCCACACTAATTTGTCCATGTGTCCATGTCCATAGTTACACTTGTTTATGTAACACCAGTTTAAAAAGATACTTTCAGAGTCTGAATACATGAATGAGTGATCTCATTCACGTACTGACATGCTTGACAACTTACCATGCACCAACCGAGCCACAGTAATTGACCATGTGTGTTTGCTCTTAGCCTGTGGCGATCTCAGATGGAAGAAACCAGTTTAGACTTCTCTTTTTCTTGGCCCTGAGGTTAAGCTGACACACTGAGCCTCACGTTTGCTGCAGGCTAAAGAAAGGCATGCTGCAGCTACCATGCCTCAACCGATGTGCGGTAACTCGTTAGGCTGCTGGAACCGGACAGCGTGCCTGAGCTGTTGGTTAAAATGGGATAATTGAGGGCATAAATCAGGTGTTAGTTCAGTTCAGCGCAAGTCAATTAGGAACGGATTTAAGGTAAATTGACACAAATCACTCTTAGTCCAGAATAGAACTGGCTACCCAGCGCTAGCTTAACTAAATCCAATACAGCTTAATCTAACTTAAATTGAAAGACTTTCAACTAGCCATAAAAAACCCAGAAATCTTATGTGCATTGCCTAGGGTATGTGCATTCACTTCAAGCAACAGATACAACTGGACACATAAAGAAAGAAAGTTTGCCAAATTCACAGCTATCTCTGCAGACAATGTAGAGAGAGGTACAGAAGTAGCTGTAAAAGCAGCAATACCTTCTCTGGCTCTTCCAGCAGATTTGGTACACTCCACCATTTTCAGCTGTAAACTGCTGAAGGTAAGAACGGGTTTTCTGCATTGTCCCAGAAACGTGCACTCTGCCATCATTTAATAACAAGTATGTAACAATGCTAACATGATCCTGGTCAAAGTAATTGCGAACAAACATGGGACAGCTGAGTTTGTTTTCATTCCTTGAGCTTGATGAAAAGTACTAAGGATCAGAAGATGATACAGATACAGAAAAGTAAATCTAGGTTTCATAAATTTTAATAATGAAGTGTTATTAGTAATTCAATCTAGCAGAAAAATCTCTAATGAATAAAAAGCAAATAAAGCTTGATTTTCTCAAATAGCTTCACCCTCCATCTCTAGAAACTGTTACTGAAGTTAGGGAAGCATAGTTGGGAGTAGTCATATAGGGACAGTTTTTTAAATCCTTTACCAATGGGAGACTGACTTGAATGAAGGAATTTAGCCCCCTAGTTCCCACTTCCTGACTGAGTTATCTTTTCTAAGAAATTTTTTTATGGAGAATGTCGTGGGAAACTAGTCTGAATTCTTTGTGTAGTGTGAGATTTTAGAAGACTCTGTTATGGATCAGCATCTCACTAGGGAGGATGCAAGATGCATATGCACAATAAAATGATATGCCCTTACAACACACTACATAGTCCCAGCAGCAGGCTGTGCTTCAAATGTATTCCTATGTGGCTGTTGAGAACCAGCAAGGAGTCGCCCTGCAGCCTGTGGGAAGAAACGCAGCCCTTTCCCGTGGTGGTTACTTGGCTTATCCATCCAAGGTAAAAATACATTGTCCTCCATGCGATGGGACTTGTGCTGTAAGTGCCCTTTGCTGCAGCGTGAATTTTGTTTGCTGTTCCTCCCCCTGCTCCAAACAGCACTGTGTGCACACTGCACAGTTGCAGCAGACCACACATTCTGAACAGGAAAAAATTAAGCATATTATTATCAGGATAATAGAGTGTCGGAAAGAAAGTTGCCTCCAGCACTTTGTCCAGATTAAAATCTCAATCAGTACCATTACCTGGGAAGTATCTGCAGGGACATGTGCATGCTATGCATCTCAGCCAGCAATCTGGCCTATAACATTTGCAGAAGCTTTAGCAATTTCTGTAATGACCCTTACAAGTCCTCCATTTATTCAAAAGCTGAAATGCTAGCCTATGTGAGACAAACTTCTAAAACAGCAGATTGAAGTACTCCATGTAAATTGAGCAATTTCTGTTAACACATGTCGACTAAACCAGAGCTGCAAATCAGCCAAGCTGCTGCTCTGTGACAACAAACATCTGAGGTACTGGAGCTTGAAGTTAATCGAAGTTATTTATTTTATCATGCAGAACTAAGCCATCAGCCATTGCTCTCTCAGACATGGTTTTCATGTTCCCCCTCAACCAGAGTATACGTGCTTTCTTCAGCAGAAGATGAATGTTATGTACTTAGCCTTAATATTAACCTTAAAAATTCAGCTATTACAGTTGATGTTTATTCAGCCTCTAGTACCAAATTATGCACGCAAGCATAATTTGGGGATCACTGAAAGAATAAAACCTAAACCACAGCTATTGTTAATCCAAGACCAAGCACTTTTGTTTGTATCAACATGAAGTAACCACAAATACGAGAACTGCAGCTAATACTGTTTGCCTCTCATCATGTTGATCTGAAAGGCTCCTTCAGAGAATTATTATTCAAGGACTGGTTCAATGGAAGAGTAACTAGTTTCAGAGCATATGCTACAGGAGTCAGAATTGAGGGAACTTGCAATAGCAAGTAAAGCCAAGCCATTTCCCCAGCACCATTTCTATACCCTACCACCAGTTGTTTCTTTTGTTCTGGTGCACATTTTTGCTTCTCCATCAAGAATGAAATTATCATTCAGTTACACTGCTATAAATTTGGACCAGTTCCACTAACTGTTGATAGTCATTGCCTCCAAATGCCCTGGGGATGCATGTAATACTGCATGCTCTGCGTGGCTCCTTCTAAACAATGTATAGCTGATCCCTTTCTTCATGCCAGCTTGCTCGTGAGCCATGCGGCAGTGTAACGGTTCCAACTTCCTTCTGTGTCCTGAAGATTTTTGGCTCAAGTCTTGCTTGTTTGCCATGAGAAGGTTCCAAAATAAGAAACACATTCATTCCTGCTCCCTTCTCTTCACATGGTTACATTTAGTCTTTCTTTTAGTGCTTTCCTCTCATCACAACGCTGTCTTACTGCTTATGGAAAATATAATTTATGTGTTGTCCCAATGATTTGCTCATGTTTGAGCTTTTCTTGACCGATCTGACTTTATAGCTCATAGCTTTAGGTGCATCTGATGATTCCCTTTTTGCCCCCTCATTGTTTTCTTGGTTTCTTAGTTCTAGCGCTGCTGACACAAACAGTGCATTTCAAAAGGCATCTTTCCTGTGGGCTCTGTTTACTCGTTAATGTGGCTGTCATCCGAAGTCCTGGGTGACAGCTCGCTTTGCTTTAGATTGTGGCATTCCCATATATGATTTATTGTATCTGAAGGAAAGCACAGTTACATCTGTAAGAAAGTGAGGAAGAGTCATGGGAAAAGGGGAGTTGTCAGAGTTCTGGCTGTGAGGGGGACTGGGGAACTTGACATTTCGGTTCCTGCACAAGATGTAATTTCCAGCTGAATAGCTCAGGCACTTACACAGCTTCACTTTGGCCCCAGCTGTGCACTAAGTGCAACCAACGTCTCTCTTAAAAGCTGCTCACAGCAACCTGACTTGATGTGACTGTTTTGTTTTCAATAAAAGGCAGGGGGAAAAGTTGCTTTACTAAAGTAGCTGATAGCCCACATGAACTGGATTGGAGTATTTTGTCCAGGCCACTCAGAAGTGAACCAAAGTAGCTGGGAAAATGGCAGATGAATCTGACAGCTTGCAAATAAAAAGTTTTACTGGAAACAGCGCACACTGAGTCGATGGCTGTGTAGCTTCTGGTAGTGAATTATTGGTACAATCCTAGTTCTTTCCAATGAATCACATTTTCCTCGGTTCAGGATTAATCAACATGTCATTTAGATGTATTCTCAGACAATAAGTACTATGATATGGATGTCAAACTATTTTAGGTCAGACTGTTTTCTATTTTTAGCTTATCTATTCCATTATAGGACTAATGCCTCAAATTCAGAAAAGGCAAATGTTAACAAGACATGAGCAAAATCCTGAGTCTGTGGAGGAACAATGAGAGTTGTGCCCTTGACCCCAATAGGTCCAGGATTTCACCTGATGGCTCTGTTTTTATTAAACATTATTCCTGTTCAAATTGTGGTTCTGTCCTCACTAACCGAGACAAATTCCTGCTTTTCAAATGCTCTGGCTTTCCAGAAATGCTGCAGATGGGGAAATGTAAGAGCAAGAGATGAGGGCTACACGTTTTGAGTGAAAGGTAAAAAAGGTCCCTGATTCACCGTACCATGGCACTGCCTAGTACACAGTACAATGCTTTCCTAGTTTTTGATGTGGATCCTTAATATCTTTATGTATCGCTCTAAGATAGGCAAACCTCAATTTTACGTACATACTTACACACAGACATACCTGCTTTCTTGTATTATACATGTGTGCATACGCACATATACGTACGCACACAGTGCTTCCTTCATTAACATTAAATAATAATACATGGTGAACTTTCCTAAGCAAAGCAGTCTTCAAAATTAACAAAATCAAAAATTTTAGGAAGAAAAAAACCAGCAAAGACATCCATCCAAAACGGAGATAGTCTTTCCTAAGAGCTGGACTGCACAAACACATTATACGCGCACGTACACCTTCACCGTTCAGAATTCAACGCGGACAATCAGGTGCCACATTATACAGCTCCTGCAGAAACTCACAGAGCCAGTGAGGACTGAATTCAAACCCTCCCTGTCCGTAACGAGTCACTGCTATCCAAAACAGAAGAGAAACTCTGGGTATGCCTACAACAGGGATAGCCAACTGGAGGCCCACAGAATTTGGACCAGGCGCACGCAGGAGTTTTCTTTGGCCCCTGAGAAGCTGGCTGGCTCCGAGGCCAGCCACATGGTGTTGCTCTTTGTGCTCAGGGCAGGATGCACAGCGAGCTGTGCTTGCCTGATCTTCACAGGGTCAGCTAACCCGCCCTCACTGATAATAAAAATGGCTTTCCAAACCCTATGCAAGTTGCCTATCCTTGTCTACATGCTTTTCCGCATGCACGTGAAAACTTGCTTTACTCATGGTCTGCGTCGGCCAGAGACCTGAGCTCAAGCTAATATCCTGCCTCTCAGCAGGCCACAATAATTTGGGCATGTAGCACATTAGCTGCAGCTACATGGCTTCTGGTTCTCTTGGACAGCAGCCAGAGTAAGCTCGTATCTGCCTTCAAAAGACCATGTAGACATCGCTTCTGTAGCTGGTAGTCAGAAGACCTACGACAGGAGTGGAAAAATACTGCTCCTGCACAGTAGAAAGCCGGAGTGTAGCTTGTGCTCTGCAATCTCTCAGTGCCTTTTCGAAGTCCTGGGGATCTTTACTTCTGACTAAGTCTGACTAGTTAGGCCTAAAAGTCAGCAAGTTCTGCCTTTGCTGGTGTGTGCCAAACATACAAATGTCCACACGGCAGATCACAACGCACTGGCCTACTTGAGATCTGATCGCTCTCGAAACCCTGCCTAATTTCTTGTATTACGTTCCCTAATCTCCAGGCTATCATTCCTTTTTAAACTGCCCCATTGATTTAGTAGTGTCTTTAAAAAGAGCGTTAAAATTATTCCCCCTCTGCAGCACTGCTCTGCTTCATTAATTACTTCACATTACCCACATAAAACTTGTAAAGCGAAAGAAAATTGCAGCACCGACTTGCAATTGCTATCACTTTTTCTGATCCCAGAGCTGGGGACTGGCTGTACTGGGCAGTTACAGCCCCTGCCCTCAACACTCGCTGCACAAACACACCCAGAGTCATTCGCTGCTTTGAAAATAATTACACCACCACATTGTGTATTAGGGCTCTTCACACTGTGGTCATAAGAAATCTCTCTCAAGCTGTAACAAGCTGAGTGTGAGCCAGCTTTTAGGATCGTTTTGGATTCTTTTTAGACATTTTCTTTCCTCCTTTCGCAGAGGAGGAAGAAACCACATGGTCTTCTGGTCCCCTTCCTCAGCCACGCAGAATTAGTCTCCTGTGTACCCAAGTAATAAAAAGATACATTTTCTTCTAGAAATCTGCAGATACTGCAGATTAAGTGATGGCTCTCCTTAGCTATTAAGCATTACAAGCTGGACAGGAGAAAACAAACACCAGAATTACACCCTCACTGATCGCACTTAACTGTAATCTGCAGCGGAGGTGGGTGGCACCTCTCCCAGGTGGCATGCTACGAAGTCTGGCTCCGAGGAGTACCTTGCTGGGAGCAGCAGTGCTGAAAGCACCCGAGCCTGGACCCTGCAGCACAGAGAACACAAACGGGCATTGGAGACCTGGTGTATAGCCTGGCTGCAGGAGCTGAACCACTGTTCGGCATCCAGCCCATGCACCAGGGGATTCTCCCCTCCCCCTGCGGCAGGGATCCCCTGCAGAAACGCCAGCCGCTCAGGCTGCACTTGCCTTGGCTTCACCTTTGCTTCTCGCTTTAGTTTTCCATTATCTCCAGCTTCTTCCCTTTTACATCTCGCTCTCTAACTGGGGAGCCTGCAAAGTAAAGTTGAGAATCAATTGACTGTTCCTCAGCCTCAGCAGAAAGGGAACAGCAGCACGATCATCTTCCCAGTGAGTCAGTGCTGCTTGCTGGAGGATGCGTGACTCACTAGTCCCCACACAGGCTGCCTCCTCCCCCACCGTGCCTCACCTCCAGCCTCTCCTATTCCAACCCCACCTTTACAAAAATCATCCTTATTCTTTAGTCCTTCCTGCCATTACCTTCTTTGCTGTAATAAGCTCGGGGGCAGGGAAAACTTCACACTACTCCTGTTTTCATATTAGAAAAAAAGTGCTATTGGTTTTCCCCACTCAGGTGTGTGCCTTCTGGTCCCTCTGGACATCATGCAAGCTGTGCAGCCACAAAGCTGCCTGCAAAGTGGCTTTCAAGTGGAGCCCATTAGAAACACCAATTCCCTGCCCTAATACATTGGTTCTGGGCCGCAGGTGAGATCCCAGTGTTCTTCAGCTTCCCCGCCACCCCGCTGTTCGGATTTCTCAGGGGTATCTCTGTTAAGAACCCACTCCACCAAGTAGTTATAAACCTGGATTAAGGAGAAGCAGTAACTGCTGATTGAACCAAGAGAAGAATCAATGAGCCAGTATTAGAAATCAAGGCACAGAGTACTTTCCCCCCATCAGTTCCAGCGCAATGGTGTTCACTTTTTGCTTCCTGACTTTTACAGAAACCTAGTTATTCTCAACTTACCCCACCGGGCTAATTTTCCTCCTAGAAACAAAGCACCAGCTGCTCAGGATCACACCAGGAAGCAAAAAAGCACCTAAATTTTGTACCATAGAAAGGACAGCTGGCTGTAATGCAGCAATGGCGACAAGATAAGCCCGTGGCCTTTACAAAGAGCAGAAAGTGGGTTGTTTTGGTGGGTATTTTTACCTTTTAGGGCCTGCAGAAAATACCAGGATACAACTTTTGGAAATACAAGCCCATGGATTAGTGCTGGGTGTCAGATCTGCAACAGAAACATGCCAACCACAGGCTCCAACCCAAGCAGGGCTACATCCAGTGGGTACCAACAGGCAGTGTCACTTACATCTGCCGGGTGGGACTGAGAGAAGAGCTTCACCCTGCTGTGGTGAGGTCTTTAATGGATATGCTTACCTGGAAAGAAGTCCAGCAAGAGTTCAAGCTCTGCTTGGGGCCTCCAGGTGCAACTGCCATGCAGACAGCGACTGCAACACTTGCTCAGTAAGGAAGGTGAACTCTCCACAGGGAGACACTTGCCCTACACCTCTGCCCGCACCGTGTTTTCCCAGGAAAAGAGGCAGCTCAGCATCCCATGCTCTTTAGTACCTAATACCTTTTGCTGCCCATAATCACACATTGCCATCACTGATAGCAAAACTTCACATTAGCCAGCCAGGCCTGGTTTCTCTAGAAAACAACAGCTAAAAAACCCAAACCCCCAGCACATCTGCGGAATTTTGCAGTGAGACTTCGCAAAAGCCTGAGCTGGACTGCTCATGCCATTTCCAGCCTGTACCCTAACACCAGACAGGATAGACCCTGCTGACAGGGGATCCATAAGAGAACAAAAGCCACAAGACCAGCTCATCTAACTCCAAAGTTGGACAGTGATTGCAAGGAGAGGGCATCTGGTGGATAGAGTGATTCAGAGAAAATGCCTCAGCTTTTTAAAACTGTCCCGGCCCAATGGAAATGCCAAATGGGTAGCAACTCTGCCTGCTTCTCTCTTGCAGTGAAATCTTTTGCCTGGAGCTGATTGGGATTAGCTAGTTATAGGGCAGCATGTGTGACACATCTTTGCCACAGCATGAGCGAACAGAGTGCGCTCCTTGGGGCAATCCTTGCCTCTCCCTCAATCCTGTACACCACCACGCACATGAAATAAGGCACGGTATAAATAACAGCTCTGTCTCCCTCCTGCTCTAAAATGCAAGCCATTTAAAACAGAAGCCTTTCTTACAGGGAAGAGCAGAAAGCCAGTGTTTTGAAGCCGCTTTCTTCTCACTTGTTAACATTAAGCCCAGCCTTAGGCTCATAAATAATGCATACGGCCTCTTTTTCCTCAATTACACAGTAGTGTCAGATTCCACACTCTGCCTTCCCAGAGTCACTTTCTGTCTCTTCTGGAGACAGCAAGGCTCACTTGGATGTCTGCAAGAGCCACAGACTCATTAGACTCGAAGAGGATCCTTTCCATACACCAGTTGAAAAAATACACAACACCTTTGCCTTGGAGTTTCGGTAATTATCCTTTGCAGGACCGAAATGCTGGGTGGCAATGTGTTTACAGTAAATGGGTTTTGCCTTATCCCAGCATTGGTGGCACAGATTCTAAAACCACTCCAGAATGTAAAGATGACCTGGGCAAGAGGGTCACCGAATAGCTCATGAGCTGGAGTGCACACAGCTGAGAAGAGAGGAATTAAGATAACACTCCTGCGGGCCTAGCAGGGAGACATAAAAATCATGGGGAATTCAGTTTGTCAGGTGAGTCAAAGACTTGAAAACAAAAGAAACCCACCCCTCTTCCTCTCCTGCCCCCCCCCCATCTTTTCTGATTAATTTAAACATGTTGAGATGACAAGCCAAGATTTCTGCTTTGCTAGCAACAGCTTGCTGTCTATAGATACTGACTCATTACAGAGAGGCTGCCTGCTTTTATGCCTTAAACTAGGCAGCCAGAAAATGTTAGACTGAAGTACTGTATGTTATAGATTGACAACATTTAAAACCTAGATGGCCAAGCTACTGATATAATCTCCATACTCATTAACCATGACATCTCCAGTTCTCCCCCACAGCATTCTGTCAGACTCAGCCGGACCAAGAACCTGTCTTAGCTGCCAGAAATCATTTCTTTACTCCTCCATGGATTGGCATCGCCTGAACGTACTCTTACCCCTCAGAGCAGAAGTTTACAGAAATCTCTTCCCCATTTCCCAGCTGTGCATCTTGCCTTCCCCACACACACACGGTCTATTAGCTGTCCACAGCTATGCCCGTCTAGCTGGCAAGCTGCCTGTTCACAAGCTGCTCCAACAGTTGCCCTTGAGCATCAGCCAGTGCCAAGTCCCCTCTCAGAAGTTCATGCTCTGTGCTAGCACTAACACGATCCTACCGGATGGCTTCACCCCTGCTGATGGTGACAATGACCTCTTAGGGACCCCAGGTTTGCTGATGGCAACAAGCCCCCCCGAGTATCTTCCAGGCTAATATTTGCCAGGTTGTATTGTCACAGCCGTCTCACAGACCAGCAATCTGTCAATAGCAGAGTTAGGCTTACAAATGCAGTGTGACACAGGAATCTGGGACTCTCGTAGTTCTTGGTATGAAAGGCTGTTTCACACATGATGTGACACTGGAGACAGGCACAGACACAGAAGCAAAAGGGAGGTGCTGGGCTGGGCCAGGAAATGTTGTGGGGGCATTTTGAAAGGGAAGAAGTTTAACTGGTGAGTGTTAAAAGGGTGGGTGACAGCATTTCCAAATAACTTCTTACAAGGAGAATAACTTTACCCACTAACAAATCCCGTCCGTGAACGGGAAGCAGCTTCCCAGGGTCCTGCACACAGCCAGGGTGAATGGCAAAGCATCCAAGGGTGGGTCACGCTCAGTGTTTCACAGCTGAAGTACCATTTGCTTTGTAAAAAAACCCCAAACACAATCATACTGACTGAGAAAGAAAAGAAGAAAAACAACCCTGTACTGCCAGCCTAGGGTATTCACCTGTAAAAGGGCACAACTAAATTCTGGTCCTGACACTGCAAGTGTATGATTATTGCTACCAAGTGCAACACAGTCAAGAGGAAAAAAAAAAAATGTTCTCGCCTACCTCGTATCTCTCGGGAGAACAAATCCTGTCAGCTTGTACAGCCAGCATCGCCACAACACATAAGCCAGGCTGTCGGGATGCCTGAGGTGAAGTTTTCGCTAGCGCTGTGTTGCCTCACAAGGCATGTTCCCTGGCATAAGAGGAGCAATATATTAATGGCACATATCACGTACCATTGATAACTGCTGGCCACCCCACACACAGGCTCACCGTAGGTCAAATTACTTTTGCCGGTGTCAGCGTACTCCGCTCATGTTCAACAGGAAACAGTGAAAAGATGCTTTGCTTTACATCCTGTAGCTGGAAGAATGAAAATACACATACATCTTAAAATTTTTTGCTTACAATATGAAACCAGTTCAAGTGCTTCAGATTGAAGCTGCTCAAAGCAACAAAGAAGTCGTCTTTCGGACAGACTCAGAACCCAGTCAGGAACAATGGGGCTTAGATTTAAAACACAGCCCAGAACTGAGTTCTTGCAGTCCCTGGAAAATATGAGTCCCGAACTGCTGCATTTTTTTTATTCACTATTATTATCTCTCAGACATTCATCCTGATCTTAACATCTCTATTGTCCACATCGAGCAAGTTTCCTCTCAAACAGAAATGAATGTTCCAGTAACACAAAAATCAAACAAAAAAGACTCCTTTATAACTTTTTAAAGAACACACACTTCATGTTGTGATTCAAAGTGCTCTTTGTTTCAGTAAGTATAAATACTGATTTTTACAAAGAAATAAAGCAGAAGTGAGAGAAAGAAAACTTCTGTCATACACAGGTTAAATAACAACTGCAGTCTTAGTTCCAGGCTGATTACACTGCGAGGCAAATAGTAGGTAAAGTCAGGGTTGTTATTTTGCCTCAAGGACAACAGATCTTTGTCCTGAACCCTGCAGTCAATACCTATAAATATTCTGCATGTTGTCATAAAATTTTGAAAACCCTCTCTATCAGGGACACAAATATAAGACCTTGTGCTTTAAAATTATAGCAGAGTTAAGTTCGAAGCTACAATTCACTTCATCAAAATGTAAGGCAACCATTTTGCATGCTATTCATCTGACGTAAAAGATCTTTTTGTCTGCCTTAGTCTTAAATCCTTTGAACTCGTTAGCGATAGGGACAGGGAGACCAGTGCTACCACTAAAGCTCTCTGCATGCCACCCTCCACAGGCAAAGTCAGACCCTCTCCCAGGAAGAGAGCAACGGCCAGAGCACGTGTCGGGGTAAGGGCTGCTGCCCCTGCCTGAGCAGGGGGCTCGGGCACCTCCAAGCCCCCCATGCCTTATCGTTAAATGAAGCTCAATAAATTGGCCCTCCTGCAAAAATGTTGTGTGACCTCTGGTGAGAGATGCAGTATAAATCCACATGAACATTTCCTTTTATTATCAGTAAATACTCTTGGATTGGCTGAAATTGTTCCTGTCACTGATATCACTGATCTCTGAAGAGATAAACACGAGCTGATTGATGACTTGTCTGCAGGATCTATTTCAACCACCCCCAGGCAAGATATTTTCCATGCGGGTAACAATAAATCTTACTACTGAATATCATCAAATGAAAGCAAATTATGGCAAAAATAGGCACAGTTATGTATTTCTTATTATATAATATTAAGAAAGATTTTTCAAAGATTGAAGGAGCTTTCATTTCCATGTGCAATTTTTTGTAACATAATCCTTTTGCCTGCTTTAAATATATATTTTTAAAAGCCTGTAAAAACACAGTCAAGCAATGTAAAGAGACAATCTCCTCAAAATAGCCTGTTATGCAGTCAGGTCTGGAAGACAAGTTTCTCATCACAACTGAGACTGAATAAGAACAATGCCCATTCTCAACAGATACCAAGGCTGCCTTTTATTACCACATTTTATGTGATATTTTCAGGTATCACTAGTACCATTTTATCCATTTTATTTGCAAAGGAAGCAAATGGCATCCTTTCTTGTCAGTTAACAGAAAAGGTTTGAGGGAAGAGCTTCCATCCTCATTTTATTGCTCCCAATTCTTTTCTAAAAATGATTGTACAGTTCCAGGGAAAAGTTCTACCTTCATAATGAGAACACCATTGAAAATGCTCACGCCACATTATTTGTGCCAAGCTCAGAAATAAAGATCTAAGCAACTTTCTAGGACCTGTTACATACAATAAAGCCAGTGCTTTGTTCCAGGGTGGCTCTGCTGCAGGGGAAGGAAAAAGTACAAATCTGCATCTCACATTCAAGATGTAAGCATAAGAAGAGGAGCTGTGAAGACAAGATTACAGGTGGTCCACTTAGCAAATGTTGTATTTCACCATCATATTATCCACACAGAATCAAAAAATTTTTGTCCCCACATGCAAGAAACCAGACAGAGAAAACGTGGAGATACAGGAGGAGGACTGGAGAGAAAAAACTCATCTGAGGCTGCATTTTCCTGATATCTCTGTCCTTAGTCTATGGAGGCCAGCAAGAGCTTGGGGTGAAAAGTGACAGTGAAAGAAATAACTTGAGGGAGAAGCAACAACTTGGTAGATACACCCTGTGTGATTTCTCCTCTATGCAAAATCTACTGCCCCATTCTGGGTACAATTTTTGCAGAGGAAAGATAGTGAGGAAGAAAACAGAAGGACAATAGAACAGATGGGAGAGCTGTGGAACTTGAAGGGAATGTATCAGCTCCTTAGGGATTGAATAAGCTGATGGATGTGGCCAACAGGACAAGTGGATGATTTTATAAAAAACTGGGACAAGCCAGGCAGGAGTTCAGAGGCCACAGAAGAGGAGACTGGTACTGCCAAAAGCCAACACAACCACGGATCTTATCTTGTGAATGAACAGCAATTCACTGCAAAGTCAATTTCCCATTGATTTGGGGTGCAGAGCACATGATTAATGCAATAAACCACAATATGAAATCATCCTGGAGAAAAGGACAGTAATTCTTGTGATTTCATTGGCCTTCAGGCTGCCATGGAAAGTCTTATTTTCCATAGCTGAAGTAGAACCTGTTTGAATTTGATATGAACCTGGATACCCAGATTAAAATTTCCAGTCTTTCTTGTTATAATACAAGCACTGCTTTGGCATCCAGATGATTTCGAGCACCGCCTATATATGTTGAGCTCCCTCGGAAGGGGACATTGTACTCCTTAAACTGGTTTAAGCCTACAGACTATCATCAGAAGGCCCACAGACTACCCTAGGTGAGCTTAGAGCCCTGTTACTAAAGAAGAGTATCACAGCTGTAGCTTGAAAGAAGGCACTAAATTAACCCCTAAGGCCAGTTCTCCTCTGCCATTTAGTTATTAGCTTTGTGCACCTGAATCGTATGAGAGAACCTTCATGTTTGTAACACAGCTGAGAGAAGCTTCACAAGACTCCATGGACCAAAAAAAAAAAAAAAAAAAAAAGCTGTCAACTCAAAACTGGCCACAGGAAAGATAAAAAGACACCATCTGAAAGGGTAGAGAACAGAGGTGCTAAGTTCTCTTAGATAGCAGGACCATTATATATTGATATATACACACACACACATGTGTGTGCATGCATGCATGTGTATATATATATATTTCACACATATAACCAGCCAAGCATTTGTGTTTTCCAGGACTGGGCTTATCACACACACTCCTGGTGGAACAGGATTAAGGAAAGCTATTTTTCACCTTCAGCTCACTGGGAAACCTGCAGTGCGGACGAGATCTGGCCACACTCAGCTCTTTCTGGGCAGCACAGACAGACATGAAAGCAGCTTTCAAATATCTCACATTTTGCTGGGACTTCAACATCTTGGAAAGCAAATCCAGGTCCTCCAGACAAGCCTGCTCCCTTTCTGTCACCATTCGCTCACCTCATACCAGTCCAGACAAAACCACGCCAGTCCAGTACCCATAGCCCAGTTACAGCTGCTCTGTATGGCCACAGGAGCATGGCAGTAGCTCCGTGGTATTACACAGCGTGAAATATCCAGGGATAACTACAGGCCAGAAAGCCTTCATGAGACTAGAGAGCCTCAGTGGGGTGATCAGAAGCGTCCTGCTCTAAATATTGCTGTTCTAGACAAGAGAAAGCTACTGTAAAACTTTGGCCCAGCACAATTAAATTTAAAACCTACCCCAGCTGCGAGCTTCCAGGCAAAGCCAGCAAATATTTCTTCTTCAGCACATCTGACTAATGCAAGCTGTAAGGTCGTCTCTGCTACTAGCTTGTGGCTGAGACAGAGGCACTTTTCAGAAGCCTTCAGCATGCGATCTACAAGAAGGGATGAAATGGAAGACTTTGGTTTATTAGTTTGTTATTCTCCAATCCCAACTATTACAGGACAGGCGCTATGTTTATGATGGATTAATTCAGAGAACATTTTCTCCCTGCCCACGTAACTGTGCCTCACACTGAAGCCAAAGCTGTATGGGGTGTGTGTGTGCGTGTATTAAAAGCTGCAGACATTTTTCAGCAGCATGTACAACTCAGTGCTTCAAAAGTGCACCCAAGGAGATGAGCCAGCAATGAGGAGCTGGGTTGACCCACGGGAAGCTACATCCAATTCCTCATTGTACCACAATGTTCTCCTACAGCTTCGGCAAGCCCCACACTGCAAGGCACAACTGTGAGAAGGGAGCAGAAAATTCAGCAGCATTCACACAATCTGCCACTTACTCTGGCAACAAGCAACTTCTGTGTTCTTGGAAAGGTTTATTTTAGCCTCAGCCTGAATAAAATGTGGCATTACCCTGACCATTTCTGAGCAGCTCTCCAGCATCACTGAGGCACACCAGGTTTCCATGCACCACTGCTGCCATTTCACCTGCAGTTCGGAGCACACCAACCTCATCCCTAATACACATGTATAGTCAAAAGCACTGTGCCCACAGGGACCAATTTATTTTTCCATCACCTGTAGCTTCCTTCATTTTATGCAGGAAGAAGCTGGCAGCTTCTAACAAGGAGTGTTATGAATAGCGTGGTAACGCCTTTCTTCATCCCTGTTAAATTTCTCATTTTATCTTGTGAAGTCAAATCCTGGTTTCTGCAAAGTCCCTAAAACAACCTACATTGATTATAATTGGATCTGCAGTTGGACTGCATGTATTTTACCTCCACTTTTGCAGATTTGTTGCCCACTGCTGCAGTCTTCCTACATTTAGACATTTATCCCACTGCCCTAGAGGTTGTTCTGGCAGCTGGAGGTTGTGGCAGTCCTGACGACACACAGGAGAGGTCCCCTTCAGTACAAGTGTTTCCTTTCACTCCTGTTTGACCATGAATTATGGCTTTTGCCTTGTCCCTATACACATATCACCCTCGCTCCCCCATTAGGAGCTGAGCATACAAATTCCAAATTGCAGGGAAAAACATGGTGCACAAAATAGGATTCAGTATCTTCGGGTGGCTTGTGATTTGTATTCTGTGTTATAGGAGCCAGTAAAACCAAGCCAAAACACCAATTTATGACTTCGGTTGGAACATTTGCATATGATTTGAAAGCACAGTAATTCTGAATGCATGTCTGATGCCTCAAGCTGTTGATGCGTAAGGAATAATACAACAGAATAAAACCCAATGAAAAAATGGTGAGGCTTCACCTCAACAGGCAAAGCTGCTGAGGTGAAAAATTCCACTAAGGTGGATCAAGTCACAGCTGCTGAGGATCACTGAAGTATTCAGACACCTTTGTGAACCCTACGACAAATCTGATCTGTTTTCTTCGACCAAAACCAAGAGCCGAGCAAGTTTCATTGGTAAGAATACTTCTCACATTTCTGTTACTTACATTTATAATGACCAACGTGCCTTTCACACTGGGCTTCCGAAGAACAGATGCTGCTGCCCAGCCTTACACCCCTGGCACTACGCTGTCAGTAAGTAACCGAGGTCACTTTAGAGATGAACCAGCACCATTACGGACCAAGACACTTTATGCAGGTTGCTTCACCATGCTGTATTGAAATCACAACTTTCTAGAGGACCACAGATTTGTTCCCATCTATTTTATACCCCTCTGTCGCAAATGTATCACAACAGTGCTTCATACAGGTTTCTTATTGCTAATGCATCCCCCCATGGGATTATCTAAGTGCTCTCGGTACAAACCCTCTGATAAGCCTTGGAAGCAGCCAGCAGCACATCTAGTGCTATCAGCAACACGTTATGAAAGGAATGTCATGGCAAAACGCTGCCGAGTCACAAGACAAAAAACACCACCCTGGTGTTTACAGCAGGGTAGGAAATACCACATTAAAATAAAAGCATGACAAGGGAAGAGTGCACACTTTGAGGTGGAAATATATCCAAACCACCTCTAAGCCCCTGGTTCCTTTGTCATTGAGTCAGTACATTACGGAGAAGATTTGTTTGGAGAGAAAGGCTTTTTGCGAAGCTTTATCTTGGCCTTCAGCAGACAGAACTGACAATCCTGAAGTGGCAAAAAACACTTGCCAAGTGCCACATTCAGCGAACAAAGGAACCCAACACCATGCACCGCATGGCAAACTATCAGCTCCCAGGGGGAAGTGTCATTTTCACATCCAGTTTGCTACACCAGAGTGGGAGAGAAGCTCCAACTGTTTTGAATTCATGTGTCAAGTCAATCACAGAAACAGATAATATTGGAGTTATATAAAATTTCGGAAGGAACCCCCACCCACCACCTGTAACACTGACTCGCCACTGTCAGAACAGCTCTGTAACTGAAGACAGCACTAAAGAGAAGTCGTCCTCACAGCTCTCTGCAAAGCAAATGATGGGATCATTACAATTTATTTTACATATGAGCCCAAGCAGAGAAGAAGTGTTTATTTTTGTTCCTATCAGAATGCTGTCTAAAAGTCTCCACCGGACTCTGACTGTTAAGTGCTAGTTGCTTGATTTAAGTTTAAAAAAAACTTGCATCCAATCCTAGAAACTTGAAATTTCAACAGACTCAGCAGGATCTGCATGGAAGGAAGGAAGGAAGGAAATACTAGCAGTCTGCCCTACAGATTGCTGCAGCCTTTTTTGCTGCAAGGCCTTGTTGTCCCCCCTAGGGAAATCAAACCAGATCTGTCTCGTTTCCTCCAAGTACCTTAACCAAGACCCCCCTTGCCCCGCCAAATGGAGTGATTTCTGTTCACGTACACAGATGGTACTGGTGTCTGAGCTGGGGAGTGAGGAGTCAAAAAGCTATGTTCAGGAGAACCACGGGTCTGAGGACCAGCAGCCCCCGTACCACCAGCCGGGGATGGCCTCGGACTCTCTGCTGGGAGCTGTAACGCAACAGCTTATTCCTGCCCACGCCTCATCCAGCCAAACAGCACAAACAAGAGCCTGGCCATGAGCGAGGAGCTGAGCCTCTCCAGGCTTTCTCCCACAGAGAATCAGGGTAATCTCTGAGTCTGGGCAGGAGAGTTTATGAATAGCATCCAAAAGCACTCCTGACCAGGCTCAGCCCCACGGTCAGTGCAGAAACTCAGGGCTTCCTCACGCTGTAAGTCTCACCCCTCCAAGATACCTTCCCAACAGCCCTCCTATCCTCCTCTGTACACATTCCGTGCTAAAATCCACAGGCTCGAGTCTTACCGCCATACACTGAGGAGGAATTGCACCTGCCCCGATTTCCCCATCCACCATTACCCAAATTAAAGCTCCGCCAGCCCTGTCCTCTTTCACCACCACCGCGTGAGAGCAAAGAGACAAAACCACAAGGGGAACAGATGCTGTGGTTTGAAGACAAAGAGAGAGAGAAGAAGAAAAAGAGATCATTGCTCTCTGAAAGCATCCAGAAATGTTTCTATTCAATTCATTCAGGTCTACACAAGATCAGGGAGAGCACAGGACTACTGTGAGGAAAATCTAGGTCACATATGATCACAGCAGCACAGCTGCCATCATCTCAATGGCCATGTGAAGTGAGGACTGCAGCAAGGACCTCTGCTGAAGAGGGCTTTTTTTTTTTTTTTTTTTTTTTTTTTTTTTCTTCAGTCCAGTGTTACAATTTCCCCTCATTAAGGTGCATTTTCCGGCAGGACTGTGAGTACATTGGGTCTTCAATTGGGGTGAAGGATTTAGCTATAAATCCCAAAGATGATTCAGTAAGTGAAATTTCTGTAGGATCGTTTAAATAGTTTATAGGCTGCCAGGCAGGATTTTAACCTTCTAACAGCGACAGGAACAGCGTTACTTTCCTGCTCTTGTGAATGCCAACACATTTCTTAGTTCTCTTTGTTTCATATCTGTTGTGGAAAGACACACATTGCTCCCATTTTCATTAAGGAAACACAAAGCTTATGCTATTTTAATACACCTGTGAAAACTTCTTGAAATTCTCTCATTCAGTGCTCTCCTTTCGTTAAATACACAGGTCAGACCCTGTGGTCTGCTCCCCCCTTCAAACAGAGAAGTTGAAATAAATGCATGCGCACACACACACGAGATAAAAAAAAAAAAAAAAAAAAAAAAAAAAAAAAAAAAAGAAAGAACTAGGACAACCTAGCCCCAAACCATTATCTTTTTCCTTTACATTTAAACAGACCCTCTATTACCCTCCCTTCTCCCCTTTCCTACACCTGAATAAAACCAGGAAGCATCTGAAGCCCAAAAACTGAACACTCCTGCAGTTCAGAAGATTAGAGGCAAAGGACAAATGTCCATGGGTGCCATGAAGTTGAGCCAAGCATCTTGGAGCCGCATTCATTAAGGAGCTCTGCCAAAACTCCTTGCGCAGGCAGCTGGAGCAGGAGCAGCTGCGCGGCTGGGGAGCGGGAGGAAGTGATACACGGCACACGTCAGGAAAATAATGCACAGAGGGATCCTTTTGGTGGAAGTGAGGATGTTGCAGATAAAGCATTAATAAAGCTTTGTTCCCCAAAACATGCAGAGCAACAGGAAATCAAATCACCTAGCTGCAAAATGACTGACTCACGCCTATTGTTAGACCTGGCTATTTGTCTCCCAAGGTTTTCTAAGCCCGAGGATGCCCCTTCCCAGCCCTGGGACCAGTACAACTGCTTCCAAGCTTAGGGGAAAAGTGTGACACTTAAAGCTTAGGGCAAGGACTCCTTGGAATGACAGTTGGTAATTATATAACTTAGTACGTATCGAAAAGACACATTTTAATGTATGGCAGTAGCAAGAGCAAGGACTTATCTTGGTATCTTGGGTAATATGTCCATTACCAGGAACTAGAAGAAGTAATGTCCCTGCTACAATATCAAAGCCTGACATGAAATTGATCCTGGCTGGAGATCTTGTGTGTCAGCTAACGCTGTCAGCACGGCCCCTCTGCCCCGGGTCAATTTTCTCCTGTAGAAATTTGGGGGGGATTCCAGTGATCCTTCAGAGGTGGCACTGGGCTCTCTGACATGTGGGGGCACTGGATGAAATCGACTGTTCATCTGCTCCAGTGACTCCTACACTCAGGTTTTGCAAGGAGCCGAGGAGCACTGTGCTGGTGCACTGTGCTGGTGCGTTAGCTGGTTTGAATTCCGAATTCTAATCAGATGAACTAAGTAACTTTTAGTCTAATTAGGAGAACAGTAGGGTTTGTTCTTAATCCACAACCATTTAATCTTCCAACTCATTAGTTGTGCACAGGCTCTATGAATATGTATATCTGGAATGAAAAAAATTATTTGACCTTGACGAGAATGATAACGCACATAAAAAGTAGGTGTGCACTCACCTTTCATCACACTTGCTTTATTATGTAGATTCAACAATTCCTATTGCTCGGAATCAGGCTGTCGAGAGTTACAGGCAATCCTGCAGCCAATTAGGCATCAGAGTCCTGATGAACCAAGGAACCTGTAATGATTAGCACAGTATTTAGAGGCAAGCTGCCTCCTACCAATTTGCATGCAAATAAAAATGTGTCTGTTTCAGAAGGCCATACTAGGCAATATAACCGGTGCACCAGCAACGGGGTTGAGGAAGAGAGAAAATACATTCAAACACAAAAGATTCAGAGTACTAAGTAGGATTTAGTTTAGGATCTTGACTATATCATTCCAGTATGTCAGTATTATTCCTGCAGTTGCTTGTGAAAAATTATTCAAACAGGTTTTTTTGAAGAATTTAATTTCACATACAAAAATACTTAGCCACACTATTTCTAATGTAGAATGAAGATCTCAACAATCAGGAATATTCCCTTGGTTTATGAAAATTATTCCATACCCTTAAGAAAAGTAAACTCGTTGGCAAATTCTCTGACTTCCCTCTGATTTCCCAATTTGTACTTTATTTCTCTTTTTATTAAAATTAATGGAGGAACTTCCTCTGACTGCAATAGAATTAGAATCACAGAAACCATGGCTTCCTTCGGTCTGTTTTGCTCCTCTTGCATCGAGTTACAAAATCTCCCAAACCTGCCCTTAACACCTGTCCACACTTTCTGCAATGACAGCTGCCTAACTCCTACTGAAGTCAATGGGAATTAGGCCAAGGTACCTGATGCATTTTGGGCACCACACCTGGAAAATATTTCAGTAGGAAACATTTGTGAAGCACAGACACAGGTTTACACTAGAGACAACCCTAAAGATCAGGAACAAGTTTAAAAAAACCAAAACAACAGACTCTGGTATCTAAGTAGGACTGCTGGGTAGCTGTTGCTGAAAATCTCTCTCTGGGAGCTGTAACAGAGCTGGGAAGGAATCGGAGAAAAGCCGTCTCCTGTTCCCTTGCTCACCTGGGTTTTCATCCTAGAGACCACCACGCTGTTCCATCAGAGCATCCAGAGGCAGGAAATGGGGCAAACTGAAGAAGACAGCAAGGGAAGGGACCCTAAACGCCAGTCAGACAAGAAAGATCCCCAGAAGGACCATGTCAGGGGACTGCAACCTCCTGTTGCTTGCAACAGCTGTGAGCATCAGAAGAAAAATGTGGATCTTTGCTATGTGACTAACCAGGCAGAATCCAGCTAAAACAGGGAGTGCAAGACAAAGAAGTCAGATAACACTGTAGACTGACTGGTAGAAAAGAACCAAGGGCTGTATTTACTTTTGTTTTCTCCTCCTGTTCAGCTATTCTGCTTCTAGCCATTTGCTGGCTCCATTGTTGTTTATTTAAAAAGCTTCCACGGACCAAAAATTCAACACACATCCCCAGCCTTTGACACGAGACACTGCGGAAGGGACTTCTCCCCTCAGCAGTAAAGCAAATGCCAGCAGGGTAGAGGGCTCTTCCACCGTGGAGACAGCGTTGCCCTGAAGTGAACCAGCACCTACACGTGCAAAGCCTTCACCCCAAGTGGGGAAGACCTTTTAACTTGACTCTGCCAGTATCGAGGGGATTAAGGGTACCATTTAACTCAGTCCAACTTCTCAGCTAACAGTCTCCTTGCACGCACCTCCACTGCTCTTTCGCAGCATCGGGCAAGTTCACTTGAGCCAGCTCTTAAAAGCTTTTATCTTTGAAGCCAGCATAGATAAAAAGTTTTAACAGGCCATGGAGATGCAACCTAAAGCTGCCCCTCTAAAGTAACAGGCTCCAGCTGGACAAAGGAACAGTAATAGCCGGTGCCCCGCAAGGGCCGGTGCTTTCCCTGAGGGACCGTAGCCAGTGCTGGCCCTGTGGAGCTCAACCTGCCACGTCCACAGCAGAGCAGGATTTGTCCACCTAGCAGCATCCCAAAACTCCAGCTTCTGTAGAGAAGTTGCTCACAAACATCATCTGTTTCCAAAGGATGGTTTGTGCTGGGGTGAAATGAAACCGGTCCAGTTGTTGCGTTTCTTTTTCCCTGTGGAGCAGGTTCAGGCCAAAGAAATTTAACCGCTACTCAGCTGTTTTCTGCTGACATCGCTTGCATTCCTCTCTCTTCTCAAATAACATTTGGAACTCCCTGCCAGATAGTGCAATTTGATATATGCCCTGATGATAGAGGGTGGAGGGGAGGAAAGTACGTTGGCTAATATTTTTCCATTACAGATCTAAATGGCCCAATCTACAGCTTAATCTGCAATAAAACCAGCAATTTCTGAAGGCCTGGGTTACTGACCCGGGCCAACGCTTGTACCTGAAACCTTTATAAGCAGATCACTTTTAAGAGGCTGCGATAAAATGACTATCAACAGTTTTTACAAACTATAGCTTTTGAAACCACTCAACGAACTTTAAGCCCCTGACTCCTGGACCTCGAGACAAGATTTCATGTTGCTCACAGCCATTCAGCTAGCAGCCACTCACAGTACCAACACCCTTATTCAACCCCAGTGAGATTTCTCCTTCCCAGGTACCTCTGAGATCCTTCAGTATTGACAAGGATGGTTTGCCTTTCATGAACCCAAGTCTCAGTGGCTACCAACGGAGGAAAAAGCCAGCATTTACCACACAAGGGTTTTCCTATACTAATAGCAGGAAATACCTCAAATACCAGGATGAAATAAAAATCCACAGCCCCTCCAAATGCCACATGAATTAGCAAGGTAAGGGCTTAGAATTTCTGGTATTTAGATGTCAATGCTCCTTTATGTCTTTGGAAATTCAGGGGTTTATTACTGCCTCTTATCCACAAATATAAATGTGCTTATTTTTGCCTCCTGATCACGACAGCAGTGCTCTCAGAATTACTGTATTTCAAACATACACAACAGGGATGATCACATCAGGAAAAGAAGAAAACACTTCTTTTGGCTGTGCCCCTGCTCTGCAAGAGAGGGAAAAAAAAAGAAGTCCTTTCCTTTTTGCTGGGACTGAACCATGCTGGGATACTTGGCTCCATTAACACTACCATCTCCCCGAGCTTCTCTCCCAGGGCTAGGAGAACTAAAACACGATGAGAAATTTTACTCCACTGTCAGCTGGCCTGAGGACAAGGAGGACAGATCTCTCTGAGGAAAGACAGTTCCCAAGGGGCTCACAACTGAGAAGTATTTCAGCTGCGCTGCTGTAAAAGCCTCGCTCTCCCCATAAGCACAGCTATGGCTACTGGACACGCAGCAGGAGCACAGCCCCTGAAAGCTGCGCAGACAAGGGAGGGAAAGAGCAAGGACAGGCTCCTGGATGGACCAACAGCCCCTTTCATTCCTCACACCCATGTATTAATGACTATTTGTCTAGCTGTATGCCCTAGGAGATGGAATCTGAACCCTGGTGCAGGCACTGAGAGCATAAACATCCTCAGGCTAAACAAAACCTAGTAAATCTTACACCACAGCAAGTTTCCACTTTTTGTATTACTTCAAGATTTACCCCCTAATTTTAATTATACTATCACCAACCTAGTTTCTTCTCTGATCGCCTCTCACTCAGGGTGTCCAGGGGCCAAATATCACTGGAGCGTGACAGAATGTGCCAGCAGTGAGTCCTGGGTCCACCCTGTCCCTTTACAGGTCCCCTCAGGGCTCCTGCTCACACTGCCAGAGACTGCTGGGCTAACCCGATAGGGGCATTGCTTCATTCCAAGCAGTCACTAAAACATCTCTTTGTGAGGGATTTCCAAAGTATATTTTATCCTAAGGTGCTCCTCCAGTCCTTCACCCCTATGGGGACATTCTTCAGGACAGCAAGCACTCCGTTCTGTCTCTGCCTTACAGACAGGAGGCAAGTTAGTTGGCTTGGGGCTTCTATGAATAAATCAGCTTTTGGAGAGGATGAAAGAAAAACCATGACAGAATTTGGTCCTTCTCATTCAAAAGACCTTATCTAGCAGCAGAGGGAGTGAGTAGGGCAGATTCACCTTCAACACGATAATCTCTTGCTAGCTCTCCTTACAGCATTCCCAGCTTCTGCCCTTCACTGGATGCTGAGCATGAATGTAGGAATGAATCACTGCTGATCTTGGCAAAACACCAGTCTCCCTCCCTTTGCTCCAGCTTGGAATAATCCCAATTTTCCAAATGGCTTCAGTGAATCCAGGATTTAAATTCAGCTATTAAAAAGTAGCGGGAACCCATAAATCACAGGCTTTGTATCAGTGAGCTCTTTGATGCATTTAAAACAATTACAGGGAAATATATGATGTTCCTAAAAATAACTATTTACGTGAATACCAGGAGAGAAGCTACTGTCAAAACATAATACACGGACAATCTAATCTCCACCCCTCAACCCCAAAGGCAGGCACGAAGACTCTCTTTACTCTCTTTTGATGCTCACAGCTGTACTAGTATTGATAATATGCTGAAATGACGCATGCTTCCAATGATGTTACAGCAGTACAAAAATTACGCAGCAAATTTATGTATGCAGCGATTTAACATATGCCTGCTTTGAAGTGCAAGAGGGTGGGGATCACCAGACCACTGGAGGTCGTTTTTTCACCCATCATATTGCTCACAAAATGGCTTGTAATTACAAACTTTTACACCAGGCTTGTATCAATGGTGACATTGCATTCCTGCCACTGATACGGGCATAGGAGTACTAGGAACAGCCAGAAAGAGCCAGTCTAAAAAACAGGTCAAAGAAGAAAGCAGGTTAATTCATTCTGCACTCCACACCTTGCTAGAAATTTTCATGAGCAAAACATTTCCAGCCCGCAACTGACAACGTTGCTCTGCCATGGGAATACAGAGTTCTCAGCTTTTGCTGATGCTGTCTTCAGGTTTCCGCCTATTGCTATTGGTATGTCGCTAGAGCATGACAGAGTCTGTGTAGCATATGGATGTGGTTCCCGTAGCAGCCTAAATGGGAGCTGCCATCTCTGTTGCACATGTGGCAACAAAATATGACTTGTATTAATGAAAGTTTTAGAGGAGAGAACAGGCTTTAAACCAGTTTATCACAGAAGCCCCACTGAACAGGTTAGAGCACACCTACTGCCTGACCCGAGTTAGGACAGATCAGGAAACCACGCAGCAGAAGTACATTACCTCCAGGTCTCAGGAAGCACGTGTGCTGCTGTGGCGCCAGATGCCCACTTAATAAAGTATCTGCAATGGAAACAAAACCACATAACCCCTCTGCTGTCACCAGTTCTTTTGCAAGGAGAGAAGATCAACGCACAGCTTCCACCATCAAGATGATTTCTGTCACCGAGTTGCAGGTTTGTTGGGTTCAGCCACGAATGCGCTGAGAACTAACCCTTTGGTGGCAGTGTGTGATGCAGCAGAGCTGGTCTGGTGAACCTACAGAGCAAATCCACACTGTCCTGTGGATCCTTCAGTATGCAAATCCATGCTGCAAGAAATACAGTGCCTCATGGATGCGGGGACCACTGAGACACTCCAGCCTGCAAGGAAGGCTTTTTCTGCAACGGTTAGAGCAGGCTGAAGCAGGAAGAGGGAGCTCTTCCACTGTCCCCTGCAGAAACACAAAGACAAGGACATTCCTGAGTTTTGTCCTCTCCTTCCCAATCTCTTGTCTTTGCTCTCACAGCCCCGCATCCCTCAACCTTCTTTTGTTGCTACTTCCATCACCCCTTCCCAAAGAAAGGACACATTGCTCATCAGCTCGAAGTGCTAGAATCCAGCAATTTGCACTTCTGAGCCTCCCTTATCGCGCCTTCCCAAGGCTATGCTTGCTCTATGGTCCTGCTGGCAAGAAGCTACTAGGGAAAACAAACACAAGAGCTAACCTGGTGGGGGGCAGCCAGCTCCAAATAAACATGAAGCTGTGAAGTAGGATTCACTGCCCGGAGCACTGAAAACCTTTGGTTTTGACTTCCTTATGCATCCCACTTTTGACTCTATGGTCTGTCTGCACACGATTAGCGTTATTGCTACAACCCACTTAGGAAAGCTCTGAAAAAGATTCAGCCACTGCAGCATGATGAGGGAAGATGTCTTGATTTAAGAACACAGGCATTACTAGAAAGGGGAAAAAAATAAAAGGGTCCCTTACTGTTCTGACATATCAAAAGGAGACTAATGAACCACCAGTTCATAGAACGACCCTGCTCTTCATTTCAGAGCCAGGCTGGCCTTTTGTGTTAAGGACACTGAATAACAAGAGCAAGAACAAACAGAAAGAACCCTTTCCCCCTGCCCAAAGTAAATTTTGAAATGAAATAATTTAAAAACTAAACCCTTCTGCCCTACTTTAAGGTCCACATAAGAACAGATGAAAAGTTTCGTTCCATTGGCAAAACTGAATCAAGGCTTTTGATCCTCAAAGATCTCTTAATCGCTTTGCACATCAGTTCTTTTCCTTATTTCAAACATACTTGAAGACTGCTACTTTTCTCTCTCTTTATTTAAAAAAAAAAACCCAACACTTTTCTGTGTTTGGGCCATTTCCCAGCCAACTCTGGCAATATGGCAGACAGCTGTTTGTTCTTTATTCACTGTAAGTTTCAACATATATACACGTTGATCTACATTAGTAAAGTCTAAAAAAAGCATGATCCTTGTCACCAGTTTTGCTAGCGCACAATATCTACCTCTTCATCCTTCTGGTGCTTAAGAGAAGTTCCAAGGAAGATTATATGCTTCTGGTTAAAAAAAGAAAGTAGTTGTTGGTAGGATGATTGTTGGGTTGTTTGTTTGTGTTTTGTTTTTTTTTTAAAAAAAAAAAAAGCTTTACTCAGAATTGGAATCTCTGTCACATCAAACCGAACTTAAATCAAGGTTTCTGCAAAATGTCATGTCTCTGCAATTCCAGTAACTCAAATCCAGCACCAAGTCACCAATTCTTAAACAAAATAGGGATAGAATTTGCAGTAATGCTGGCCATCTTAGCATCCCTATGAGATGAGCGCTTAACCAGACGCACAGGGTTTTCTAACAAATACGTACAGCGTCCTTTAGTTTTTTTATTAGTCTTGGCTCCTGGTTTTTCACTCACTGACCAGTTGAAAGGACGGAGACATTTTCTGAAACAAAGACTGTTCTTTGTCTGCACAAGAATTCACAACAAGGAAGCTCCCAAAAATTTTAATACAAATTACAGACAGGAGAGATGGGAGGTGGAGTCAGAGTTAGCCGGCTCACAAGCCATCACGGGGGGATGGATAACATCAAAACCAAACTCCACCTGGAAGGCTGCATGTAGGCAGCAGAGCAACAGGTTAATGCATTCAGAGCCTGAGGCATTGTTTAGCAAGTGGGTGGATGCATTTTGAGCCAGCTTCATCTAGCCAAATGGTGTCAAAGCCACTGTAAACTGCCTTGCTAAATTCTGGTCACAAAGCAATCCAGAGCCGAGGAGAGCCAGCAACAGAAGAGTTTTGGCTGCACCAAGACAGAACAGGCATAAGCCTTGTGCTACAAGATGCAGGTAATAAAACTGTATGCTGCTCTGCAGACAACTCTCCTCATTCAGTCCAGTCAATACAACCAGTCTGAGACCCTCTGGCCAGTTTGAGAGAACAGCATCTCCATGTACTCTGGGCTATCCATCAGACTCTTCCATGTTTCCTTGTCATTGACAAGAGAAACGACAGTGTTCCTGGTAGGTGTCAAAAGATCTGGCTTGAACTTCTGCCTCCTACATGTAGCTGTCAAGCAGTCCAGCCTCTCTGGGCCACGTCTGACTTGCCTACTCCCTTTTTCCTGCATTTATCCCCTAAAGGCAGGGGAAGTCTCTGTCTGTAAATAAATACAGTACCTAGCACCACACTGCGTACTGATATTCGGGCTTTCAGATTCAGCCACAGTAGAACAACATTTAGATCCTGGTCATTTATTCCACTGTACCAGATGAGTCAGATGAAATACAGCTGAGACCACACCAGCCATCACTGCCCCACAAACCGCTTCATCGGCATCGAACAGAGATGGAAAAAAACCCAGATCCCTGTCTGACAACTGCCCTCCCTGCAGGCTTGTGGGCATCTCGCAGGCAAAGCGATGTCCCCAACGCCAAGCCCACGCAGACCTCACAGAGACTGCACACGTCCACACAGCAAAAGGAGAAAGCAGACCTGGGAAGATGAGCTTTCTCCTCATCAATGTTTAGGAGCAAGCCACTGCCCAACATAACAGGCATGTTTTCCAGCGTTCGCCAGAGAACAAAGCGTGACAAGAGAGGACTAAAAGGAAACCAGGGATTCCAGTCCCCTCCCGACTGGCTTTCCTAACGGGAATGCCAGACACAGGTTGGCAGCTAGTGTGTGGCAAGAGACAACTGCTCCCAAGAGCCTCCCCAAGGACGCAGCTTCCCCACCTACACAGCCACAGGGGTTACTCGCTGTAGGTAAGCTGCCATTTTACAACACCTTCCTGCACCTCAGTCCCGTGTATGCCACAAGCAACAGCAAGAGTTCTGCATTTCACATGGATTCCTATATATTGTACCTACTAATAGCCTGCTGCTTGCAGAGTAATTACCAGCTCTGCCCTTCCCAACGCACACTGTAACATTAAACCTTATTTTACTTGGCAGCTAGAGCTCACTTTTCAAGCAGCTGTGAGAAAAAGACCCCTCAACTGATGCAAATAAACACAGTTTTATTTTTAATTTGTAAATTAAAAACAACTTGCATTCCAGGCTGCGCTGCCCACATCCATCTCAATAAAACCCCACACAGAGCAAAGGAGACCTTCTGGCCTCTCTGACGCTCTAAGAGATCCCTTGGTTTACTCTTAGTATTGCACATTGATAAGGACAGAAATGTTCAGAAGCATCTTTGACTCCTTTTTACATACCCTCCCGTGAAATCTGAGGCCAGCTGTGCAGACCATTTCCACCGACGTAGAAGTCTAGCTGAAGGTGGGAATTAAACCTAGAGCATAGGTTTAGCCTACAAAGAACTCAAACTATGGAATAGATCTGACTAATTTTTGACCACGGTCTTATGCCTCACACTGAGGACAGGCTTATAAAGATCACACTTGGGAGCTAACTCACAGCAACAGCACTTTGCTGTTTCCCCAACAACAGCAGGTCTGAACACCCAGTGAATTTTTATCCTAGCTAGCCTAATCGCCGATGGCAGGGGTCTTATTCCGAACAAACTTAAACCATTGAAGCTTAGCACTAAAATACAAGTCTGTGATGACCTCACCTAGCACGGTTTATTGGAAACACACAAGCAATGACAGATAGACTGATGAAGTGTCTGCAAGCCTGGTGTCACTGAGTTGCCACTTCACACAGAGCTACAGTAATAGGAGCAGTAGCAGCAGATGGAGGAGGATTGTTCAAATGGCAGAGCTGGTCCTTCCTTTGGAGACATACGGCGCTACCAACAGATGAAAACAACCAGTGAGGAGGTTTGAGGAGAGCAGTCCTGGAACACATGTGAGGAACAAATGCAAGGCTGAGCAGTGGCTCTGTACCTTTTGTTGTTCCTGGCATGGCAGTATGCTGGATATATAGGTTCTTTTTCAAGTAGAACCAAGTTTAAATGAAACACCTGATGAGTGAATATTTCCAAGTACATCCTCAAGATAGAGGAGATAGCCAAAAGCCTGGGTCCTGCAGTCTCTGGCATGTTACAGGCCTCTGCCACAAAGTAAACCCCAAAAGGTGAAGACGCACCAAATATGCACAAAGCTGCCAATATAGATGTGCCCACACATGCTGCTGTACTACAGACAGATGCCAAGAGCAGAGCTTTTTAAGACAGAAAGGCACGCAGGCAGGCAATGAAAAGAACTTTAGATTTGTGCTAGATTTCCTTAGCATATAAACCATGCATACTATAAGTATACACAGACACACAATTTATTTATATATAGTAAAGACACAAGGGACTTGGGAGCACTTAGCTTAGTTTATGTCGCTCCCATAGGCCTTCCATAAAGGTTTAGGAAACCTACTTCCCCTGACTTCCTTTGGGTTAGGTTGTTACATTTATAAACAACAAAAAATTCTTCACCTGTTCCTAGTTAGGATCCACTTGCATCAGCATGTGTATCAATGGAGCAGTTCTGACCACTAATTTCTCTGCAAGCTAAACACTGCTGCTAGCACCACTGGAGAACGCTGAGGGGCTGCCATTCTGCAATTGCTCTTTGATATCGTACTGGATGATTGTGACTGGGGGAAAGAAAAGAAAATCCCATTGCAAATTTACAAGCTCAAGATATTTTATGAATATCTGAATATTTTACAGCAGATCAGTGCAACTGTGGACTGGAAAGCTTTACTGTGGAGTTTGGAGATACCAGGCTGGAGTTTTCATTAGCCTCTCCTGCGGGTGCTTTAACACTGCAGAAGATTGTTTCCAGTACCTCTCTGCCCACCAGCTTTTCCCAATTCAGCCCATCGCTTGTGGCAGATTTGTGCAACAAACCAATCTGCTATTCTAATGCAGCTCAAAGCCAACTCCTTCAGCAGACAAAATACAGTCGGAGAAGACTTCGTATCTGCTTTCCCAAGGTCCCTTCTCTCAAACAAACAAACAAACAAGTTTGTTTTCATAGAGCTTGGGTTAAAAAGCCAGTCTTGGAAATGTACTGAGTGGAGCAATCCTCCAGCACCACCCAAAACCAGCCAGCAAATGAAAGCTCGCCAAGGCCATTAATTTGACAGCTGGGGGGCCGGGGGGGAACGAAACCTATTGCAACCATCTGCACAAAGGAAATAGAGGCAAAGAAAAACCCTGCTGTGTGAGCAGAAAGAAAGGTTCAGCATAGCGGAGGCAACACAAACCATATGAGACACTTGTTAAACCCCCTTTCTGCTTTTTTCTCCATCACTAAATGCTGCAGGACAATGATCAATCTATTCAATAGAAGCTTAAAACAAGACCCTCAGCACTGTCAGTGGTGCAGGTCTCTGTTTTCTTACAGATTCTGGCACATTAAGGCCCTGTTCGCTGCTAAATCTTTAAGACAACATGAATAGTTTGCACAGTCTGAGCCCCACAGATGGTTTAGATCTAAAAGACCTTGTGCAGACTGCAGTGGTCATGAAACCCATCCTCACAGCTAGAATTTGGGATGCATCACATTTTTACTGCTGTTTGTACTGCTCAGTTTGTGAACCAGAACAAACAAACGAGCGTTCAAAAAAGAAAGGCAGCTTGAAAAGAGCTCGATCTACTGTGAGCCCTTTAAACAGCTCATTTTACCCCAAAGGCAACCATGGCTATAGTGTGTGCTGTTTCTCAGGTGAGGAAAACCTCTCTCCCAGTAATCCTCCTGCTATGGTGGGGGGTTAATCTGCAATCAGCTCTATCTGCAGAGCGGGCCCCTACAGCTGCACCAACATCTCGGGCTGGAAAGCTGGCAGGAATACCTTGGTACTGCACCAGGAGGCTCTGGGAATTTCATTACATTTTCCACTCACCCAGCATGTCTCCGGAAGGCCATCTACGGAAGAGAACAGAACTAGCATGTTGCCGCCCAACCCTCTGGAGTTTCTCCTTTCACACCCTCTGCCAAAGCACAAACACCCTCACCCTAGGCCAGATTCTGATCTTCTTTATACCAGCAAAAAACCAAAATCCAGTAATATCAGCCCCAGACTCTTGCTGCAACACCTACTGACCAGCAATTCAGAGGGGTCAAGCCCTTTCTCCACCTCCACCAGTGCTGGGCACCGACACTCCCTTGCCTCAAACTGAAGCTCCAAGAAAACATCCCAGCGCTGTCCATGGAGCAGCATGGCTGGCATCTCCCCCCCAGACCCAGCTGTGACTCCAGTATGTGTCTAGGCTTGTTGCAGCCTGTCTCTCAGCTGACACTTGCAATGGTGCTGCAGCAGTCTGGCACTTTTCACTTGAGCTTTGAAAGAAGCTGCAATTCGCAGAGCTGGCAGGGGTGAGGGGTAAAGAATTTATCAGCTCTGCAGTTCATTTTAGAGAGGGCACAGTGAAAACGCAGCTCAGCTGGATTTACTCATCTCCTCATCTGAGCAGATGAGAGGATATCCAGTGACCTTTTTGAAAACAGACTCACCTGAAGAGATTCAGAGGCTTGTACCAAAACCAGAGTTCTTCCCACGAGCAGTTTTCACTTGGTGGTTGCAAAATTCTCCTTGCAAGCAAAAAATGCTTCTGCAAATAACAGACCACCAGCAGGGTCTCACAGACAGAGAGGCATCTCAGTGCCGACAGGATACACAGAATTTCTGTAGATGCCTGAAACAGGATGAAAAGGTGTACAACCCAGGAGCCCTGACTCCAATGCCTGATAAAGACCACCCCCTCATTACAGGAGGATATATGTTACCTTTCCAGCATGCTCACAAGACCTGCGGGAGCTGGGGGACAACCAGGCAGGCATCCTTACCCAGGAGTCAAAACACCCCTTCGCACACTAATGAGGGGATGAGGGTTTGCTGTAATACTGTATCCTACTTTAGACCTTTTGTCCAGGACAGAAGTGGCACCCAGCCCCAGGGGTGACCATTTCGTGAGTAGTCACAGCAGTGTGTCCTGAGATGACAGACAGCTGTGGTGTAAGAAAACCTCTCCCAGCAGGACTGTCTAACTCCAACTTAAAATTGAGCTTCTGTTTCAAGTCAGATTTTCCCCTGATGTGCCTCATCCTGCCCAGAGACAAAAATAGAGGAAGTGAGAAAACAGACCTTTATTACCAACTGCAATCCCCACTGCCCAGCAACCAGCTCTGCGCTCCATGTTAGCCTTGCATAAAGAGAAAATAATAAAACCCAACAACCCGCACTACACACAAAATAAAATATAGACAGCATAAGCCTTTATGCAGCTAAGGCAACAAACACCATGTGTCTGCAAGCTGAGCAGAGAGATGCAGTCCTTGTCCTAGACACTGTCTAACCTCTGCTCCTGCTCTGAGTGTGCTTCAGCTGTGCTGATGCAGGAGGTGAACGCGCCGCAGTCCGAATCGTGTCATTAGGTCAGCTGGGGCTGCAGGCTCAGGTCTCCAGTCCATCCTGCTGAATAGGATGACCCATTTCCAGGATTCTTCATTTCTTACCTATACATAGTGGACCATTTGTGATTTATTTTTTTTTTTTCCTCTCCTGCTGGAAAAAAACCCAAAAGGTAGTGGATGAAGTGATGACTATAATTGAAATAGTTACATCAGGGTTAAATTGCCAGCCTGTGTGCAGTTGTGGTGGGGAACATGAGAAGGACTGCAGGCTGCTGTTGGCATTGCCTACCATAATTACCCCTAACCAACTCACGGTTACACCCTGTTCCATACAACACTTAAGATTTCCAGATTCAAACACATCTCAGACAGATACGAGGCCTGTTTCTATCCCTCCTGATGTCTACTGCGAGACTTCAAGGGTCCAAAGTCCACACAGGGCTGCTTATGCAAACTTGGTATTTAACAAATGATTTGGATGAGACAAGGTAAATAGGCAATGCAGACACCATCGGAAAACTAAGGAGCACTTTTAACTGAAGGAGCACATTATGCCTTCACATTATTTTATGAGGAACACATTAGCCCTGAGGGAGAAGTGTGAAGAGATAAATCTCATTGTAAAAAGACCTGGTCTCTATTAGGAGACAAATACCTCCTGCGTCCACCAGAGACACCCACCTCCTCCCCTAAGCCATGGACTTCAGTGAGGAAGGGCAAAACCCTGTTTATGTGTCTCCCGTCCCTTTGGTATCTCCTATTTCTCTCTGCCCTGCAACATCCCAGGGGACCTGTTCCCGCTCCCAGGGCGGCACTGCAGCTGCCTGGGTGCCGGAGGGAAGCAAGTGAATCAACGTGTGAGCAGCAACGCTCCGCTCTCAGCAAGTCCCTCGGGACAGACCAGCACCCCACTGCTGGGCAGTCACCGTGACACTGGAGCCCAGGAGTCTGGGCTCCAAGGAGCACGTTCAACCTCTGGCATATAACCCTGCAATACGATCTCCACCGTTTCCACGTGGGGCATCCCTTTCCGCCTCCTAAGCTACCCAGCCTGGGCACCAGCTTCACCCACCTGCTGTGAGCTGTTAGCTGGTCAACTGTGCTCCTCTAACATGAAATTTATACGCAGTTTCTGGGATGCTAAGCGGCCATCACAACCCTGCCTGCCTAGGGTAGACGGGATGTGTGGGTAGACAGCCTTCAGAAGCTGCTGCAACAGCAGGCTACAGTCTAGTCGAGCATTAACCCCCAGGACCACTCCCAAAACCAGTGGTAACAATCCAGTTAGGATTTGAAAGCCAGTGAGGATCTTCCCACAAACCAGCCGGCCCTTTGGCAGATGGGGGCAGGAGGGCCAGGGCAGCACACAAACACAAGCTCTCATAATGCTATAAAGAGCTTCTGTTTCCCAACACACTGCAAGGGAGGGAAGGCGGAGGCAGAGAGAAAAGCAGCAGTCTAGGGCCACGTGGCAGGTCAAACCACCGCCCAGTTTGTTGGCATCCTCTAAAGTTTAAATACGCTTTGAGCCAGCACTGAATCATCCCTGGCAGGTAAGAATGATGTTAATTTATGACATGCCAAGTGCAAGCAGATCTTTTGGTGTCAGCCCAATGGTTTTAGTCTTATTAACACACGGCAACGGCTCAGGTTGCAGCTGTGCACATTAAACTCTGGCAAGTGGCATTTTAAACAATGACAAACCTCAGAACAATCACTCCACACATGGAGCCAGGCCAGGCAAAACTGAAGGGTGGCAGAATAAAGGTCAGGAGGGTAACCTGTTTGTCTGGGAGAGGAACAGGTGGCCCGCTTGGGTTGCTGCAGGGTCTTTAAACTATCTGAAAGACACAGTCATGGATCATTTTAACCCATTAAGCTGCTTAAGCCTTCCCTTACACTGGTTTGAACTTCAAGACAGTATTAAATCTTAAAGAGCTTAGCAATACATCTTCAGGAAAGCTCTCCCCTGTGCTTACGCATTCACGGTGCACATGCTGCACTATGGAAATGCACATCCTTCCTCTGACAGCAAGACCCCTCCGGCAGCTGAACCGGATCCATGCAGCTCAAAAGCAGTAAGCTTTAAACTAAAGCATTGCACCAGCGCAGCAAGCCACATTGGGCAAGAGGGAAACACATCACCAGCACCACCACGCTCCTCAAACAGGCCTGAGGACACTGCTACTCAGAGCCAGAGGAGGAAGGCAGGTCAGGGAGGAAAACATCCCCTGATCAGTTCCTCCCTTACCAACCTCACAAGGGACACAGAGCTAACAGCAGTTGCTGAGACCCCGCAGCAGCCTTGGGTTGTGCCAAGGGAACTCAAACCACATCCAGCAAGGCGGGCTGCATAAGAGAACACGTTCTGAATGCAGCTTCTTACCTTGCCATCTGGGCAGAGCAAAGTCACTCCAAACCCTTCCTGCCAGTTGTGTTTTCATCAGAAAATGTGGTGGTGGAGACATAAAAGACATTTTCATGGCAGAACACTTAAATATTCCAAGCCCTGTTTTAAAGCTGTATTTCTCAATTTGAAATATATCGAAGTAAATATTTTTGAAATGTCAAAAGACAGATGTTTCAGAATGAAGCAGTAACATAAGATCTAACATGTAACAATGTTTTCCAGTGCAGTGCTTCCAAACCAATTGTTCTTAGAATTTTCATATTTTCCCCTGCTCCCAGTCTTATCCTTGCAAGCAGAATTTTTATTTTCCAACCAGGTAACCAGGTACTTCCCAGAAGAATGTATTTTAAACAAGAAATCAGGTCCTGTTAAAATGAATACAAGGATTTAGCTACACACGAGATCTGATCCAGAACAGAGCAGCATGTAAATTCATAAAGAAATAGTTATCTCAGACTTAAATACCAGGTGTGTGGATATGCTTATTCCCAAATGAAATTAAAGGAATTAAATTCTTTCGCAACAAGGCACTTCTATTCTGGAATAGGAGCATCCACATATGAAATTAATCAACAATAGCTAAAGCCACAGTAAAGTCTCAGGCTACTGACTGTAAATGAAAACATTAAAATCATTCTCCCTCTTGCAGCTTCTTGCTACGGAATACACTAGATCCCCTGGATAAATGTTCCTGTAAGTAAAAAACTAGTCCCAGCACATCTATGAACACCTCATGATAATACTTCAATGAGATGGACTGGAATCAGAGTTTTTCATCTTTGCAGCTTGGGGCCAGAGAACAGCAAGTTGGGCAGCGATGTCAGACAGCGTGCCACCTGACACAGCAGGGAGGGGAACTGGCTCAGCACTGACCTGGAAAGAAACTTCTAGCTAGTAGGTATCGGTTCCTGCACCACTTGTCTTCCTTGACGGAGGAGGGAGAAAGGAGGTAATTAAATAGAGGGTTTCAGTTCAAACCTTCTCCCAACTATTCTTACAGGAATCAGAAATGAGTTTGGCTGCAGTTTAGACAGAGCTACTAGAGAAATTCAGGCCCCCATGTTTCATAATGCAGGCTTTAGAGCCAGGATTAGATAATGCTAGATCTAAAAAAACGATAGGAAATAGTGATTTAATATAAATGAATCCATTAATTTAAGTTAGATACCCTCTATTCATCTGCAGCCAGAATAGAATGCATATTTGTGATCTAGGCAATTTTACAGAAATGTGATTAAGTGCTTTTGCCTGAAGAAGAACAAACCCATGTCACTGTGCAGGTTAACACACTGTTTTAATGTTAGTGAAAACGGGACCACAGCAAAAGTTTGTACTGACTAGAGAACAGAGCATCATTTTCTAGTCAGGAGTGGAGACTGAGAAAGAAGGGCTGTTATTTGCAACTACAGAGGAAAAGAAACAGAGACAGGTATTACACTGGAAGAGTAATGAGTGCATCAGCAGAAGTATAAAGTCAACCTTAATTCTACAAAGATACAAGATACAAACTAACTCCCTATTGTGGCAGTTAGGGTTTTTTTAGGACAAAAAGATACAGAACGGTGAGGTGTGAATACACAAAACATTTAATCCTTGTACTTTTAGACATGGGGCTCTCTACTGCCTAGACAGCTCACTGTTTTTCATCCTACTTTAAAAGGAGCACTTACCTCAAATTCATGTCAGGGACTCTGCCAGCCCTCCAAGCTAGGCCTTCTGAATAAAGTTAAAGCTGTTTTTCTTAGTAATTCTAATCTTCATGTATTACCTACATTGATCTGGCTTTTTGCAAAATGAAATCAGAGCACCGACAGAGAGACAAGGCAAAAGCAAAGGCAGCCAAATTCAAGTCCCTGCTCAGACTGTTCTAAAACTTCAGTGCCAGCCAAGCAATCACAGTTATCACAAACTGACCCAAAAATATTCAGCTTGATTTTTCTAATTGCTTTAACA
Organism: Falco biarmicus; assembly: GCF_023638135.1. Taxonomy (NCBI): domain Eukaryota; kingdom Metazoa; phylum Chordata; class Aves; order Falconiformes; family Falconidae; genus Falco; species Falco biarmicus. The sequence continues at coordinate 66,183,385 of NC_079294.1, read as the reverse complement.
ATATTCAGCTTGATTTTTCTAATTGCTTTAACAATAAAAATCAATGGTTAGAACTCTAAAGTATACAAGAAACCTACTAAGATTGATATAGTAACTACAAGTGCAGAATTATAGGAGCTAGAAGGTGGATCAACAAAACCAGAATAGGGCATATCTGATACCACCATTAATTAATACTTACCCCTAAAAGGAACACTGGTTATCTTTTGAAACATTTGTTTTCATAAGATCTAGGCAATGTCATCAGCATCTCCAGACTGTATCTCTATTTTATCATGAATTATGTGCCCCAGCTGTTCATCATTCTTAAAATGTTAGCTTGCCAGTGGACATTACCTGCACCAAAATGGAATTTAACAACGCGGTTTTTGCTTTCTTACTAGAATAGCTTGATTTGCTGTTACAATAGTGCACTTAGAGACCATTCATAGTACCAATCAATAAACAAACTTAGTATTGCATTTTTCATTACAAGAAAGCTTTCTCAACTCATCTGAAAAAAAACCAACCCAACAAAACAACCCAACCATAAACCTCATAACTTCATGAGGTTCACAGATAATGACAGCAGAACACCTTCAAGGCACTGGTTCTCATACTGCGGTTGTAGTCATATTTAGCAACAGAACAGGCATCCATGACTGACAGCTTTATTTGACAGAAAGCGCCAGTCAATATTTACATTCCTCATGAACATACAAAAGAGCATCAGGGTACTTGAGAAATTAGCCCTTGATTGCCACTCGGAAGGCATCATCAGAAAGTCAAATCACTTCAGCACCTCCAACAACAGAACTGCTTTCATTCTTGAGACTCAAGAACTCTCACAGATGTGTCAAGGTCTTTTGCCTGGAAGTGGGAGATGTCTGAAGGGCATAACGGGTGCTGAAAAAGCATGCTATAAGGGTTTTATTATTTAAAACGTCAAAAGATGAAGAAAGAATTTGGTCAGCTCTTGCTCTCTTTCTTACTGAAAAAGCAGACAGAAATCTGATAGTTCTAAACGGCCACTACTAGGCTCCTGAGCCAGCTACAGGGAACAGCGGTAGGGCTCTTCACTGCAGAAGAGAGAGGGCTCTACTGTAGTAGCCAGTGATCACTGAAGCTGGGGGATGCAGATGCAGTCGTTCAATTCAGCTCTCAAGTTCCCAAAATGTCACCACACTGAACAGCCCTGAATCTTGGCTTAGAAGTCACAAAACATCCAGTGCCTTTCCAAGTGAGATCTCGGCTCCTCTCATTTCCTGCATACAATGGCATTATTCAGCCACTGAAGTTTCCACTTAGCTTGCATTTATGCCAAGTACTTTTAATTGCAAAGGAAAAGGATGTTAAGCTCTCCCATTTTTTTCTTTCTAATTCATAAGGGACACAGCAGTGGCTGGTAAAAGTTATAGGTTAAGGGCTGTTCTCCCCCCCATCTCGCTTAATAACAGACTTGCATCCTCCTCCTGCTGCCTCACAAACAGAGGTTACCGATACTGCAGGGGTAGGAGAATTTACGTTGCCATCCGTAAAATACTAAAAAGGCAAATCATTGTAAATTCAGTAGCAAACAAGCATCAGAGGAGTCTGAATGATACCTAAACCCTTCGAGATAATGCATTATAACTGATGTTCAGAGTCACCGTGACCAACATACGCATCCTTTAAGAATGACTATGCTAGCGTTCACCCAATACACATACAACAATTCAGACTGCATGCAACTCAAAAGAACTCATCAGAACACATACAGAGTAGCAGCTCCGACTGAAGCAAAATGCTGCACCACAAGCAGTGAAATAACTGGAAAACCAGATGCTTGATTTCTACTTATTTTTGGCAGCCTTGTTCCTATGATATCTGCTAGATGAGGGAAAAAAAGCTGCTGAATGCTGCTTAGTCAATAATAGATGAACCACAGCCACATCTATGGATTATCAGGGTGGCACTTCATACAGGCCTATTGAAAGTTATTTTTCTTTTCAGCAATCCACAGAAGGGTCTAAAGTAATGTTTCTATATGAGTTTTGTTCCTATTATGCAAGGTCTGGTGAACTACATTGTCTGAGACAAAGGGATTAAGTGAATTAAAGTAGTGCCTTGGGTTTGGTAGTCTTTTAAGAGGTGTCTCCACCCCACCTCTTCAGCCCTGGGACAAGAGATTATTATAAGCTAATTACTATGCAAATGAACTAAAATGTAAATTAAATACTATATCCTAACATAGCTTAATAGCTCCAGGAGCAAGAATTTAGTTAACCTTAATGGACTGCAATTCTATCCAAAAATATAGTTTATTAACAAGCATACACATACAATAAATTGCACCACTAACTTTAAAGAAAACATCTAGCAAGCTCACCTTCACACTAAGTGACATTTGGTTAATACAGAGCAAAAAAGCAATATATATACGTGCTTTCAACAGACACAGAATGAATTCAGTTGCAATCCAAGTTCAAGCTGTAATCCAAAGAAGGGCACACAAAAGCAAAAGCAAAGACGACTTCACAGGAACCTTGCCATTTCTTTCCACCAGACCTTTGGTCTCTTACAAAATAGGTCTGTAATACAAAAAGTAATAAAAACTCTGGATTCAATTTACTCAGCCTCTTCCATCACAAGTTAACTGTAACATTTTGCAGCAACATGAGCTGTATTAACAGGGAGGCAAGAGGCAAAGATAGCTACGTCTTTAAGTTCAGCTGCAGATCGAGAGGCTGCCTAGCAGCAAGCAGCATGGGCTTCAGTGTCATTGTCCCAGTTTTTTGAAGAAATAGAAACATGGTAAACCATATTCTTCTCTCTCATCGATTAAAACTTGACCCATCCTCCACTGACATCCCGGCAAAACTTCTGTTATCAGTGGTACTCTGATGAGGCCACAATGGCCTTAAAAAAAAAAAAAAAAGTCATCCCCTAGTGCAAGGTTTGTCACTCTCCAAGCTTCAGTTTGGCTTTGATGTCAGTAAAACCTGACACGCTGTTACCACACGGGTGTTGGAACAGTCTCATCCTCCCTTCATGCCAGAAAACGGGATTCAGCAGAATTCGATATATAACAATTGAAGCCAACTTGGCAATCAACAGCTCCACTCTGCTCAGTGTAAGATCTTAACCTCACCGCAACGAAGAAAATAGGTGGTTTGTAATGAACTTCAGTAAAAGCCCAAGAGAAACATCACGCCAAAACAGAAAAATACATCTTGATATTAGACCTTGTTCTTCACACAGGAAAGGACATTTGTATTTCTGATCCTCTGGGGGAGTAACAGGAAGGTTCCCAAATGTAGCAGTGTTCATGGTAAAACTGCTCAAGTAGGTTTTTTTAAACAAAGCCAGAGATTCCAGATTCCTTTGTGGCAGAACAAAAAGTTATCTCTATAAGCAGTAGGGTCCCAATGTTATGAACACGTTACTTGTTATCACATTAAAATTATGCCTATGCTCCCTAATCACATCATTCATCTTTACTCAGAAAAATTTATACCAATATAAATGGGTTAAAGACCTTTTTTCCCCTCTCATTTCTATCTGCACCTCTTTATAACACCTAGAAAAAAACTCCAGAAACTTCTCCTGCTATCACCCCAAGCGAACAGTTAAGACATACTTTTATGGCAAAAAACGTTCAAAAATGGTCATTTTTTTTCAACGGCTTGAACCTGTTTGCAGTATAAGGGAAGATTTATTTCAGTGTGAACTAACCTGACAAGAGCAAGCAATCAAAAATTACCTAGCAGTAAATGCATTAAAAAAAGTCCAAGTACTGTGACATCTTGTATTGAAAAAAAAATGATGCAGTTCCATCAGCAACAAGCTCCATCTCCCCTCTGCAACTTGCATAGCCCGCTTTCATGTCAGCTGTTTATGAAATACTCTTATAGTAGAACAACTTTACAAAAATGTGGACAAGTGAGAATGGAGTTATTTTAATCTAGAACAGTATCACCCAAAGATACAGATGAATACAAACACTGTTTGTATTAAAAAAAATAAATCAGAGAAACATGAATTTAAGCTGCATTTCCAGTCTATATATTTGCTTTCCTCTTCCTTGTTTTATAAAAATAGGGTATGACATTTCAGCTTTAACTGCATGTTTAAGTCATTTATTCATTGAACATTCCATTCTTGAAATATCATCTATTAAAGTGTTCGTTAAGATTCATCCTGCTTATAGAACAGACTGAATTTCTTCTGAACTGCACTTGAGACAATAATAGACTGATATGAAATCAATAAAAAATAATGATTATGGGAAGAATAAAGAAAATAAAAAATAAAAAATAATCAAGCTCAACTCTTACTATCTGACTCCTAATAAAACAAATGCTAATGCCTTTTAGGTAATAAAAAGTTTTAACTCCAAAATAATATTTACAGACTGAATTCAAGAAACTGTTCTAAAGTCTGTAAACTGCTATAAAAAGAGGACAAATAAACTGCCACCAAAACATCTCCTTCAAAGAAGTAAAAACAATACTGAAAATTCCTGATCAGAGTATTCTATCAAAACCTAGTGTTTGTAACGCTACCACAGCTCTTTCATCAACCATTTTGAAAAAATGGATTCTGTACTATACTTGTACATTTCTGATATAGGCATAATTGTACAGGGGCAAGCTACTGAAGGAAAAGAAAAAAGCTGAAGATTCATTTTGCTGCTTCAGCAGTAAACCCCGCTGGGTGGGAAGGCCTGTTGGGGATACAACATTGAAACAAGTTAGTGAAATGACAGAGTCAGAAATCCAATAGTACAAAGCCTGCTTGGACATGGCTCTTTCCCCTACTGCAAAGCAGTTCTAATAAATGGGATTTATTTTAGAAAGTTTCACAATTCTTAAACAGCAGATGATACTTGCATTCCTGAAGGATTAAGTTCTACATTTCTTAATGCTAATTCAACTCTCTAAAACCAACCCAATAAAACCAGCAGAGCTTTTACAAGTAACATGCACAACCTAAAAATTCCACCCTCAAAACTGCCTTTTTGGTACTCTTCTAAGCTCTTAAGATACTCTATTTATTGAAGAGATGCCAGGAAGCCTGCAGCGGGAACAAATGCTTCTTTGGCAAAAGGAAAACATTTTAATGCCTCCTCCCTTCAAACTATGCACACCTCACCACAACATATGCTAATATACTACCAAATAAGTCTCTTTATCTTGCCATTTTTATAACAAACTGTTTCATTCATATCTATTTCAGCTTGTAACTACCTACTGCGCAGAGTAGCACACTGTGCTAAACAAGTAGCTTATAGCTAAGAAATAGAAAGTAAAAAAAAGAACACATTATATTACAGGAAAATAGTTATATATTCCAAAACAAGTCAAGAGAGGCTAATTTTCTATTAACTGTTTCACTGTAAAATTAAAATTTTAAGTCATGCAGGCATTTTGGGCCTTTTTTCCATCCTTAGTCCTTCATTTGAAATGAACAAGATCTAAGAAAAAAGTATTTCCACAAATATGACAGTGAGTGGAAATTTGCGCTAAATCTGCCAATCGTATACAAAAATGTATGTTACAGCTCTTCTGTGAAGATCTATGTATGCATCTATACCTATGCATGGAGCTATATATACCTCCCCTGGTATTGCCAGCCTTCTCTGAGGCAGACGCTCCACTGATAAGATCTCCTCAAGTCAGCCAAATGCTGAACTTAGAAAAAGATGACCAACTCTTTGCAGATCTACAGCCTGCAACTGTAAAAATATAATAAATATAGATAAACATTTACTACCATATTACTATTCTTTTCAAGTGAAATTGACACAAAGTCATCTTCTTCCTGAAAAACTCAAAGAAGCAAGACGGGAAGTGTTTTTAAAAAAAAAAAAACTCAGGCAATGAAAATAAAGAAAACACACCCTCAAACATGCTGGAGCAAGACCACTCGGTGCAGGCATCAGTTCCAGCCTTCCTCACTGAAACAGGATCTTTAGTCTCCAGACATATCCTTGTTACTCCAAATAAATCAGTGCGGCTTCCAATGATACCATAAAGATAGATTTGCTTTTAATATGTGGATTTAAATACTACATTTAACTGTCAAAGACTTGGTATACAACTAGGATTAACTCTGCTGGAGAAAGTATGAAGATGAGAGAGAGAAAAATAAGGCTAAATTCTATGGAAAAGTCACTGGGATCCACCAAAGATTTCTGTAGGCTTAGATCTATACACCTGAATCCAGCTGAAAGGATGAAGAGGATGGTGGGGAGGTAAGCAAAAACTCCTTTGTCATATCTGAATCCCCCTTTTTTTTTTGTTTTCCTGTTAGAGGAATGAAAACTGCCTCAAATGATGCCGTAAGTCAACCTGAAGACAGCCACATTTGAAAAATACTGGAAATCCTGAAGTCAGAGCTTGTGAATTTGTTTGGTTTGTATGCTGTCGTAGAGGAGAAGTTAATACTTTTAAAAGCTTGGTATTTACACTTCCAAAAAGTTTCTGCAGTTCATCCAAATTTGATAGGACATGATTTAAGTGCCTCTTAGTGTTCCCGACTGGGCACTTCTGCTGCTTTGGCACACACGCGCACACACACAGTATTCCAGTACCAATGGGATACGACATCTAATGCAGCTTTACACTGGCAGCACTCCTGAGCAGTTTTAAATGTTTATCAACTCAGTAGGTCAAAAGTCTGCAGACACTGGGTGGAGCAGCAGTATGCCACAAAACTAACAGTTGTCCTCCTAGAAAAAAAGAAAGGGGGGGGGGGGGAACAGTTGTCAGTAAAGATTAAAGCTCCTGGCCCCGTTCCACAGCAGACAATATGCTGGTTTGTAAAGTACAGGATTAGCAGATCTCACCACTTCAGAAAAAGAAGGTTCATTTGCTCTATATGAGTGCCTGATAAAAAGGCAGGGAAACGCTGCAGGGGTTCTCAAAAACCTTCCTGGTTTCTTGTATTCAGTTTAACGAAGCAGCATGTGGTTTTTCTTTCTGTGGAGGGTGTGGCTGAGTGTTACAGCCAGTAGGTTTAACAGCTAAAAGGAAAATAGCTGGGTAATTCTTTGCTTCAGCTTTGCTCATGTGTTTCTTAAATGACTGCTTGTAGGCATGAAATAACTGAAGTCCGGTGTCCTCCTTTGATACAGCCAAGTGAACAAACAGGGCCCAGATCTTCAGAAAGGACGATCGACGGGCAGCGCTGTTGCATTGTGCCAGGTACTGCAGCAGGGGTGGCAACATGAAAGCATGATACTAGCTCCCTGTGACCCTCCTCCTGCCCCCATCCTGGCAGGGACCTAGATACCCGCTTTAAAAAAGTTAACATCTGTTTTTTACTAACCCAGAAAGCGCAGTTTACCCATTGCTCATGTCATCTGTGCTTTTTCAGATACAGAAATCCATTTCAACACTTAACTATCCTTTCCTATAAGAGGATACAGAGTGTGATATGGAAATCCAGACAGAAGTTACTGGCATGGATGTGGCATGTGCTAATCAGTGCTGTTCAAACGTTCTGGATCCCTACTGTGTGTGTTTTCATGGTCACTGTAAGCTCTTTAGAACAGAAACCCCGTCCTTCATGTCTTTCTAAACCAGCTATCACACCTCCACAATTGCATATAATCTTACCATGTCAAGTGCACAAGCTACAGAGATAAGGATGACAGGCTACCCTGTTTACATCTCATTTTTTGTGGATTTGCATCAAATGTCAGCTACTTAACACTGTATTCATTAAAGCATTTTGCAGAACAGTACATTATTGCCTAAAGGAAGAAATGATAACCATTACTTAAATAAGTGAAAACCATGCAGAAATATGTATTTTCAATTAATATATTTTAGAATATTAATATAGTGCTCTTCCAAAATAGCCCTGAAGTGTGTTTCTGCTGAGCCGTAACTTTAATAGTTCTTAAAGTTGTCTACAGACATGTCTATCATCTCGTAACTAGGTTCTACAATGAGTAATGCTTAGCAAATATTAAGTTGAACTCTCTAGTCCAGACTCTCCTGTTGTTGGATTATTTGAGATAATATAAGGATTTATGACCAGCAAGTAGTTTCCCATCACTCTCTTAGAAAATTATACTGTCCAATGCTTGAAATTCTTTACAGCACGATTATAACATCTTATGCCATTCTGAATATTAAGACTGTAATGTGGAAGCAATTTATTTTACTCAACATATAATCCATTGCATTTCAACGTAAGACTAAAGTGTAACGGAATGGCAAGTTGAAGTATGCTATCTCTACAATCACATCTTTCTAAGAAAGATGACTTTTCCAAAATAGCATTTATGCAGCCTTCTGGCTGCTGTCCAGATCTGGCATACCTAAGTTGTTCTCATTTCATAAAGCTGAATTGCTTACAAATCAGATACCCTTTATGCCATGAATTCAGAGCAAAATAACCTGCGATACAGCAGTGAAAAATAGGCACCATCAACCTGAAACACCAATTAGTCTCGTCTTTTTTCTTAAAGATCTTCCTCTTGAAAAGCAGTTTCTTATTTTTATGGAAGATAACTATCAAATAAATAGATTTCAGCAGGACAAGAACTAAGTGGAATTCCTGTGCATTATATATACTGACAAGTAATTTCAGTAACATTCCTTTTTTAAGCACCTTTCTTTTACGCTCCCCACCTTTAGGCTTATGCTTCGTAACTAATGGCTTGACTTGAATCCTCCAAAAAGAACCTACACATCACATGTGCTTGCTTAACTCCAACTGACTCTTCTTTAAACCTTATTATGTTTCTAACAGTAGTGTACTTTTGTCCAGGTAGAGCCAGATGAAATTTCTCTGCTGATGCTTTTCCATTGCAGAAAATGGATTTATTGCTATTATGGCTCATGGCACACTACAGTATCAACTCAGACTAATAAGGGTTAGAGCTGCAAAGCAATCAGTGCTCACCTTAAAGATATTTTAAATCTTTATCTACATGAGGGCAATAGTCCCTGAACCCTATCCCAGTTTTGAGTCCCTTGTATGACACTACTGTCCAGCAGGTCAGGAAGCCTGTGTAGGCTTGTCTACTTGACTTGTGAATCCTGCAGACACATCCACGACTGTTACAACCACAAACCCAGACACTTTTAGAAAGATGTATTGCTACAAAATGTGTGTAACAATGCAGAAGGCTTCCACAGTGTATCTCAAGTTAATTACTGTGGAAAGAAAAACAAGAGAATTTTACCGCAGAATATTTTAACTAAGCTGTGGCTTTAGAGCTTTCCTCCATCTTTAGTCCTACAGCACTTTTGTTTGGTGGTGACATTCTCCTGAAGTCAGGGTGCTACACTACCACAAACAAGTCAGTCCCATCATATCAAAACCCTTCACTATCTTACAGCTGCCTAGTACAGGCAAGCGTGGTAGCCCTTGTTATCTAACAGCAGTATTCTGGTTGTATTGTAAAATAAAAGATTTGTCGACTTTTACATGCAATCATAAGACAGGGGCTTTACAACTGAAAGGCTGCTAAGTTAAAAAAAAAAAAACAACTTAAGAATATGCTCTGTATCATAAGGTGTTTTTCTTCCTAAATGAAACCCCAGTGTAATTTCCTGTATAATTACCCTTGATGCAATCCTGCCATTGGAGTTTCCCTCAAGGGAAAGAGCTTTGGGTAGACGATGGTAAACATAGGCTGGCTGCAACGGTGGCAGTGTCCCAAAGGACAGTGCAGCAACTCCAAGAGGCTTTTGGGTAGCGAGACTGGAGTCAAAAAGTTCAAATCTAAAGAAGAAAAGAAACAAAAAAGGCTTGTAACAGAACAATTGCAATAGCATGATAAAGTCAAGCACAAGTATGATCCATGAACAACTCAGAAAATCAGCTGTCTTACATTCTTAAGACTTTGTCAAAAAAACAGCAAGGTAATACAAATTACCACAATTAGGGTGAACCACATGGTGCTTTCCATGCTTAAGTTCAAAAAAGTTAAAATTAAATGCGTAAGTTTACCATCTGTGGGCATAAGATGAACTGAGCCCCAATACCCAGGTGAAAATATTGCAGCTCAAGCAAATAATAAAATCCAGCAATATATCATAAAGCATTTTTAGACACAAAGATGATCTAGAAAGGTGTTTAGTAATTAAAACCAATACAATAATCTGAAAAGGCCATCAGTAGTATTTTACTAAAATCTTTCAGCACCCAATCCAGCAGGCTGGCTAAGCTCACTAAAAAGCCCAAACTCTACCATCAGCAAAAAGGGATCGGAAATACTTAAAATTACTTGAAATACAATCCAGCCCAGCATAAGTCTCATAGGTCCAAAGAGACCACTCTAAAAAGATCAATACATTCATAATCTCTTAAGTGTGCCCCCACAGTTTACAAGATGCCATCATTTTCACCAAAAGAGACTCCAGGGTCACTTCATGGGGAAGAGCAATCATTTTCTCAGGCTTGGCCCAAGCCACATAGTGTTTTATACATTAAAACCAACATGCTAATCTCCATCTAGAAACTGAGACAGCCAAGACAGGTGAATGAGTTTAGGTGCTGAGTAATCAAGACAAGATGCAGTACCTGATAAATCAGCTTTCCAATGTCACACTAGTTTCAGCTTTCAAACACTGTAAGGTTTAACCCCATACACAATGTACCACAACAGCCTCAATTGAGATGACAAGCATGATGAATAGTACATTTGCGTCAGAAAGAAAAGGTCACATTCTATAACCAAGCGAAGACTGAGGAAAAGTAGTCCAGTCACTTCTGTCATACCTAGTAGCCACCAGGTATTTAACAGCACCCTTCAAACTGCAAATTTAGGCAGTGATAGATCAAATCTGCTACTGTAATGAAATGTGCCACCTGCTTCCCCAGCACAACATTGTCTTACACCTGTCTGAACTATGCATTACTCCTGCCTCACTGAAATGTGGGCGTCACCAGTGGTCATGCACATAGTGTTTAATAATGTCACTCAGAATAAGATCTACATATAGATATGTATGTGTGTGTATGTATATCTAAATATAAAGAAAGACTACATAGTCCAGCGTAGCAAACTAGAAATAGGCAAGACATTTAAAAAAAAAAAAATCACCATCTTTTTCAGGTTCTGCACCTTGGCTGCAACTGGTTATAACCCTCACAGCCTTGTATAAACCATCTACAAACCATTTCTTAAACTGATCTTGCAATACTATCTTGCTGTTCCCAAGCCAAACTTCATCAGTATCTTCAGGAACCACATTCATAGAGTCATATTCCAGAAATTAATGTGCAAGTTATAACTGGTGAGAAAAGTAGTTACTGATCATTTAAAAGATTCCATACCTGATGCTCTCAAAGTCCTTTTCAAAGACTACAGTTTTGCAAATCAAAACAAAACAGCATTTGGCACCGTGTAATTTTGGTGCAGCTGATATCCAGATAATAAACAACTAAAACCCTCTCCTCACCATGTGCAGAAATAGAAAAACTACACAACCACAAACTGGTCAATGAATACGTTCTCTACGTCACCAAATACATTCTCCATGAAGCAGTGCCATTTCCTATGGAAACAGCCTTGTATGGTTGTCCCATCCCTCAACATGAAGCTTCTTCCCTACAGCATGTTTGCTCCTTGTACCTTTTCCTGGCAAAGCAATGGTTCAGCAGTTAGGATTTACTCTAGCAGCCAAGGCACCAGTCACTCCTTAGCACAAACCCTCTAATCTTTCCATTGTAACTCTTCACCCTTCTGCTTTCTACTTCCACCTCTAAAGCGGATGAATTCCCAAGGTGCTGTGAATAGGGGGGAGTCACAACACAACTAAATCTGACAAAATCCAAATCTGCAGGTTATCATCAGGTATTGCTAACTCACGTGACTGCATGATGCATAACCAGATGAGCCAAGGGCCTCTTAACAGCAAAGAGTCTGAACTGGGGCAGAACTAAAACAGCTCAGCTGTCACGCTGTACTGAAATGGCCAAGGGCTGCTAGCATTTTTTTTGCCTTATGTGTAACAAGTCTGCCAGTTTGGGAGCCGTGCTGCCTGGCAAGAAGTTGCCTTGTTGGCCAATGCATCTAATCTCGCCTCAGGAACTGTATTTCTCATCTCATATTTCTATTAAAGAGCTTCTCCTGCAAAAAACATCCTTCTTTATACAGTCCTGAAGAAGAAACCATCTGTAAGCACCACTCGACCTTAGAAATAGTCTTTGGATCTCTGTATTTTGATATTGGACATTTTTGTTCTAATACAGCATTTCTAACAATTTGATTAAATAAGTCTTTTAAAATACTAATCCTTGCCAAGCTCTTTGAAGGGCTATTTGTAATGTTCCTATTATCACTGCCAGAAAATCACTTCCACTCCTTCTGTAATCTGAAGAATGCATAAATTTCATACCTTTTAAAATCCTGTAGTAGGTGTTATAGAGGGTCCTCATGGCCAGTTCTTGCAAAGGCAGCACATGATCTGTTTCTGTCCCTATAGATTTCACCTCTGCTGGCAGGAACACAGTTAACTGGCCTGATGAAAAAGAGAGCAGTTTCACCTCTGAAACTTGAATTGGAGAACCACAACTAGAAGGACACAAGACATTTAGAAAGTGGTTAGAAAAAAAATAGTAAAAGCAGCTTTACAGGGGAACCTAGATGACCAACCCAAACTAAGCCTGATACTGTTTTTCAGTGCAGCACCATTCAGGGAGCCTTTGCAGAGTGCAATACGTGCTGGGGTTGGACTAGATGACCTTTAAAGGTCCTTTCCAACCCAAACTGCTCTGTAGTTCTGTGCTGACACACATTTTCTATGGATTCCCATCTTCTGTGACAGGTTAATCATGGGACATCTGGAGATCTTTACTTATCAAACAACATTCAAAAGCTGGAGAAATGAGGACGCAATCTCAAGGAGGTGAACCAAGTGCACTATGTGTCCCTTGCTTTGCCAATATATTCATCTCTTTTAGCCTCTGAATACCATTATTACTAAATTTTTTACATAGGGGAGCATTTCATACCTAACAGTTAGCTTCTTGTGTCTTGGATCAAGCAGCTGAGAATGGTAAAAGTTTTCTCAAGTGTAATACATGAGGCAAAATACGACCACCAAAAAATATCATTTAAAGTGCCACTGGGTGATTCTGTAATACACCTTTCCCCATCCACAGACTCCCCTTGGTGGGCGCAGGGGGACGGGTGAAGGGAAAATAAGAACAACAAACTAAGCTGTAGTGAGAAAATACTCTAATAAGTCTACTAGCCTTGTCCTTTCCAAATCATACAAGGAAAAGGAAGGTTATTTGGATCCAAGAAGAGAAACTTAGCTTGTAGTAAAAATAACAACTCTTTAGATGATCCCTGTTGCAAGCTATCATACCAAAGAGACACGCATAGGAAAATTCTACTAAGAGGTTGGGGAAGTCAACAGGGGAATCGGAATTGTTTATGACAACTTAAATTTGAAGCCAAGAGCAACTTGTTAGGGCCAGTCTTAATAACTGGAACAGAAACCCAAATTTGTCAGCCTTCCCAGATATTGGACCTAAAACTGAGGTAACTACACTCAACCTTATCAGATATTAAAGAAATCTCATAGCACTCCTCTGATAACAAACAATCTCTTCTCTTCTGATTAAAGGAAAAAACAGCCTAGAGTTTTTCCCTGGAAAAACAAAAAAAGGGCTGCATCAAACAGCAAGTCAATAAGCCTCTTCTTAAATACTTAATACTTTCCTACAAACCATTAACAAGTTTAATATATAATTGGAAATTCAGAGATCCAATATTCCAACAATCCCTTCCCAATGAATCAGCTATCAACAAATAGATCTATAATGTTGTATTTTCAAGCTGATTAACCCCTTACCAACCGAACTAGAAGACACATCCATAAACTCACTACAGTTTCTGCAGTTCAGAGCTGGGCCATTTGGTCTATTTTACGTAAAGGGTGAGGCTACTAACACCAGATCACAAGGCTGAAAAATAGAGTAAACGAGCAAAACACACCACCAAGAGGAATAATGCAAGACATATACCGTCTTAAATCAGGATGGATTAGGGAAGGCATCTCAACGTACAAGTAACACTTGGTGCAAAAGAGCAAAGAATTAAAAAGAAAACCCACTCAAAAATCCATTGAAGTTAATGGGTGGAATAGAGGATGGTCTAACTAGCTGGAAAAAAATGGAGCCGCAGAAGAACTCTGGTGAATAAGTAACCGGGGGGTGGGGTGGGGGAAATCCATGACACCTATTTGCTGCCTTCAACAAGACTGACAGATACCTAGCTGGAGACTATGAAATCCAATCTGCAAAAAATAAGATCAAAATTTATTTTGAGTGCTGAGATCATCACCTCTTACATAAAAGACTTTTTCAGTCCGTCTGACTGCAGGATTCCCAGACAGAGATTCATTACTTACACAATGCAATTTATATTCTATTTTCAGAAATCTAGCTTTATGTTAGTAACAGCAGCATGTCAGATTTTATTCTCCAGTGGATGACCAGACAGAGCACTGAAGGCTGGATTGTCAACTCTTGCCTGACCCACGAAAACCTTGCATTGGTTATTAATGCTTTCTTGGAAAGAACACAGAAATTCTTCACATAACCATTAGTCCACGATTGTAACATCACTCAGCACATTATAAAATAAAACCTTTGGTTTCTTAATAACATAATAACTTAAATAGTGCCCTTCCTATGTTGAAAATTTTCTTTATAATCTATGATGTTTCAGGATGGTTTCACATCATAAAGACAAATACCTGCTTGGTAGACAAACACAAGTACTATTTCGCTTACTAATAACAGATTTTTTTATATACTTTATTAAGGAAAAGAAATGATCATTTTTTTATACCACAGAAGCATTACAAGAATCAGTTTCATTGCAACACTTCCAACTTTTTTGGTTTCTTCTGTACTAGATTTTTAATACTCTCCATCAGAGATACTAGCAGCTAGCCTCACCAGCAGCGTACGTGTAATCACAGCAAAAAGAACTGGTAACATCTTCTCAAAAGGTCAGTGCAAAGATAAATTTTTTTTCAACCAAGTATAAAATAAGGACTTAAAACATTAAAAAAAAATAAGACATGGTTGTTTAAAACCACCTGAAATAGGCAGGACAATTGGACCAAATGGTTGGAACATTTCCTGCCTTGTCACTAATGTTTTTGGTCGCAATCAATACAGTTATTACCTTTAGGGTCAATTTAATATCTGTCTTACAATTTACAATCAGTTCTGAAGGAACAAAGACTAGATTTTCTTTTCTGAAAAATAAAATTAGTAGAATCTTGAGACTGACTGCACACGGTTCATCAGAACTATAATCCAACTGCAAGTATTTAAATATCACACAACCAGCTGACATGGGAATATCAGCAAAACCTTAAAATGCCAAGACTCAGCATCTCGCATATTGCAGTAGAGTGCAGGCTGTAGAGAGGGAATTTATATTTAATGCAAGATTTGCTGAGAGTGAGCGTACCAGAAATTTATAATTAGATGGTAACGGGGACAATCCTCTTCTGATCAGTTTTACATCAGTAAGGCTCCATTCATCAGTGGTGCTGATCCTAATTTATGCTAGTGTCAGTAGAAAAAGAATTAAGCCAGTGTCCTAGACAGACCACTTTTTTCTCACATCCTAACCACAAACATGAGACAGCCTAGGATATTTTTAAAATCCACATGTAAAAATATACCTGTCAATCCGTAACTCCTAAAAAAAGTTACTTATTTTAGTTAGTAGGTACCAAGACCTACAAGAAGCTGATACTGGGATGTAAAATGAGTGAAGCAGCTGCATGTGACATTCCAAGATATGGCCCATCACTTACAGAAACTTGAGAACTTATGAACTAGACAGATGCTGCAACACATTAAAAAACACATTTTTTTAATTCTCTAGTCCTGAAAATTCTATTAAGGCTACGTTTTTGGAGAACCTTTAAATGCAGCTAGGATTCAGCTTTAGGCCTTACATTATCATTACAAATTCCCTCAGAATAACTGCACTGACTGTTACAACTTAATACTAAAATATTCCATGTCAGCAATTAACACAAAAGATTTATTACAAAAATAAAACAGAACTAGGAGCTCCAGTAATCCCCTCAAAGTAACATCAGTTCTGTATCAGTCACACACAAAAATAATCAGTTGTATCATACAGGAAGATATTTATGAGAAATTTTACAAGGAACAGGTATGCTAGACATCTGAATTAATTCATACCTACCCACTGCAACCAATGACTTTATTATACAGATAAGATGGGAGGCCTTTCAGATGAATATTGTTATCCACATAAACATACTGTAGCTCCCGAGAACGACCTAAATCTGGGTTTAGAAAACAAGAAAAGTCAGGGCGAGAAGGGATGACAGTGACAATTATAAGCAAAGCAATTCTCTTTAATTATAAATAAGCTAATCAGACTTAAATGTAAGCAAACAAATTAGTGCTTCTCAGTTGTAAAATTTCAGCCAGTGGTTTTATTATGGATGAGCTGAAAAGATGTTTAGCAAATACCACTAAAACAAAACCAAACCCCTTTTCAGTATTCCTGAAAATCCCATTATAAATAATTAAATTTTAACAGTGACAAACTCTGAAGTCAGTCTGAAGAAGCAAAGGGACAACTGATTTCAAGTCTACAGTGCATACTTCCAAGTTCATAAGGTCAAACCTGCTTTCATTAACTGGCCTCATGTCAATGAAATCGCAGCTTCACTATCTTTGCTAACGTGGTAAAGACACAAACAAGAATCTAGCCTGTACCACTCTCCAAGAAAAGATACTTGTTCAATTCAATTAGCCATAACCAAACCCAACCAGATATCACTCAGAAACAAGTCTCTGTGTGCAGTAAACTACAAAACACAGGAATATATACAATAAAGTGCAGAATATTATACTACAAGTTCTGGTACAAGTAAACAATCGATACATCTGAAGGTGTGATTCTTACATTATTTCTATTAAAATATTCATGGCTGGCAGTCAAAAGCAGCAAGTACAGCATGTTTAAGCAATACCTTCATAGACTAGAAACACATTAAAATACCTCCACATAGAGCATATAGGTATGGAATAATTTTATTTTGTTTAGAAAATTAAAGTGGGGAAATGGAGAAAAAATAAAAGGGAAAATGTAGGCTTTTAGGAAGAATTCTCAGAAATAAGAATGATGCTTATCAGCAAGATCTAGTCAGTGGTAAAACTGCCTGCTACGAGAAGTAGTGAAAAACATGCTCGAGACATTTAAAAAAAAAAAAAAAAACCAAAGCAAATTGTGAACTAAAAAGAATAGTCTAAAAGAGTTTTGAACTGGCAAGAAAGCTGATATGTAGAATCATCTGGGCAGGCCATTTCATCTGCAGCTCCTACACTGTTCAAGATGCCGGATTAGGGAAAGACATACGTGTTTAATACAAAGCACAAATCAAGCGAACAACGTTTGAAAGCCTTCTGCCTGGGAGGGGATAGCTGCAAGCCAGACCAACTGCATTATGAAAAAAGTATAAATTAATCTGTATGCCTCTCAACTTCTGAAAACTTTTATGAGTATGCTATAGAAACTAGGCAAGATAATCAAGCATTTGGCTGCATCAGTCACATTGCAAGACAATACTAATATCAACTAATGCTGACTTCCTATCTTTATCAACTGTCAATTACCTTGGTTGACATAAAGTTAAGGATAAACAAAGAAATTAGCATAGGTTCTGTCCCTTTTGTAATCTTGGCCAAGAAGAGAATAAAAATTAAAACAATTTCCATGATATTTCTATTCAGAAATTCTATTCTGAATAATGAGCTCTTATCATTCCCTACTATGACAATAGGTAATACAATCCCTTCTTTATAATTGAACAGTTTTATTGTACACAAAAGCTCTGGAAATCACTTAGCTCAGATAAAGCAAATGATATTTTGAGTGATCCCCCCCAAAAAAACGTTTGACCATCTTAGAATATACAGAATGTCTTCAGCTGTCACTCACTTGAATGGCAGCCATAAGCACCAGAAACCTTAAAAGCTCACGCCGAGGAGGAGCTTCAGAGGGTGTCACATTATCAAATCTTTGATACAAAGAACAAATGATGATACCAACAGAAAACGAATAGATTCCTTTTCTGAAATAAAAATGTTAACATAGAAAAACTGAGTTTTGGGGGTTTTCTTTTAATACAGGCCCTTACCCTGCAACCATCTATGGAGGTTTCAGGGACCATAATCTGGGCTTTGTTCCAACCAGATTCACTGGACATCATGGGACACATTTAACCATCACATCCTTCTTTGACCCTGTCCCAAAAACATGCTGCATCCATCAACGGTCCTGCCCCAACAAGTACAAATATCTCTGCTGACTGATGGGCGCTGCTGTGAGATGCTGCTGTGCATCATTATGAGCTAACACCTCAAAAAGATGATTTATTTTGGCTCAGTGCTGCAGGCTGAAAATAGTTTAGTAAAGTTCTGGGATATTTTTAGATGAAACAAAATCATTGTTATCCTACAATGAATAGAAATATTGCAATACTGAAGTGCTATAACACCATAAAACATTGTAAGGCTGGAAAAGGGTCAGGCAATAAAATCTGAAGCAGATAGCATGTGCATGGCACACCTAACACTTAAGAGAATATTTCCTCATGTTGCAGAAGCCAATTACACCAAAAGGAGCAGAAAACTATGGGTTGCTGGGGTAGCTTGCATATGCTACTGTTTAACTTAATAATTTAGAGAATGGAAGAAAATTTTTAAAAGAGGCTCATCTTGCTAATGTCTACACAGATGTATGCAAATGGGCTGAAAATCAGGCAAGTCAAAAAAAGCCCTAAAGCTGTTCTTTTCATATACATTGAGGGGGGGAGTTAGGCTGCATCTCATCTCTTCCCTCTGTCTTTATCTTATGCTAAGTTTTATTCTAAGTTCTGAGCTGACTGCATTTCCTAGGTAATTAAAGCAAATTTTTGGATGTTAGACAAAATATCTCTGTAGGAAAAATTCAATTCCCAAAGCCAAATAGCCTGTAACTATAAATGTTCCTTTGATATAGTTTCTTTGCATTAAATAACCAAGCATCTTCCAGTCCCCAAAAGATTTTTTTCCAGTTTCAAACACTATCCATGAAGTTGAAATTTAAATAAATCACTTTTTAAGAAGTTCTTTGTATCACATCCACATTGATTTTTATGTCTTGTATCAGTCAACAAATATTGTTAGAAGTTCTCTAAGAAACACGCTTCTGAAGAACTTGGTAAAATAAGGAAGCTGTCCATCTATGAAAAGGCTAAAGCTACAAAGAAGGTTTTCATGTGGCTTTTGCAAGCACTGTACTGTGTCTAAAACATTTCCACTTTCCTCCTTCCAGGCTCCCAGATCAAAGACCTTTCTCCCAGAAATGACCAAATGCCATGAGTCCTGAACAAACCCCAATTCTATTTTTTTTTCTTTTTCTCCTTTTTTTTTTTTTTTTTTTTTTTTTTTAACCTCGGGGGCCTGGCATATGCATTCCACATGGCTGAAGATGGAACAAAAGCTCTTGTGTGTCTGTACTGATGCTCTTTTAACCATAATGTGAGGGCAAGGACACAAAAGCAGCATATACTGAGGTAGAATAAGACCATTGTTTACTGTGCACTGATAATTACTAGACCCATTTTCTAAACAAAAAGTGCACATAAACCCTCAATAAAGTGATATAACACTGAATATTTGCTGTCATAACATCCCCTGTGCTGCCAGTACACTTGAGAATTTATGGCCTATTTTAATTATATTTGTACTTTATTACATAAATCATTTTTATTTCTGCAATGTCATTAGATTCACATTTCTGCTTGCAATGGAATTTGTTTTCAGGCATTGAAGCATTTGCTAACAGTAAAATTTTAAAGTTAAAATATAAATTATCCCTTGACAGAAATTTAAGTAGATCGATATAAAATAACCAGGAGTTCCATCTGCCATTCAAGAACAGAATTCCTAAGACCATATATTAGGGCAGCATGAAAGCTATCCTAACAATAACAGGATTGTCCAGGATGCAGTTTCCAGTTCAACTTACACATAGAAATTACTTTTTTAAAAAAAAATAAATTTATTAGGAAGGTCCAAAGGCTCAGATCCACACAGTCTTGTTTCTTTGAAACTGGAGTGGAATAGTCAACAGCAGAAAAATAATATTTTTTTTAAAAAAATACTGGCATATCCAAGAATTAAGTGTTTTCTGCAGAATAAATCACTAATTCATTATTGTTTACCCATCTCCTTGTCTCTATACCAGTTCTGAAAGTCAGAGTATGGGATCAGGTATTTTTATTGTATTTTGTAAAATTGGCTAATGGTGTTACAGTTGTTTTTTTTCCTGTGACACATGTGCCTGCAACCTTAGAAGAACATACAGGACAAAATGCTACAAGAGCACCTTATCCCGCAGTGCCGTGAGTGTGTACTGCTGAAATAAATCTTACACCTATCAATCTAGGAACAGGAAAACACAGATTTCCATTACACTTAACAAGTTCTACTAGCAGCTACAAGGGACATACTTAGATGAGGAAGAATGGATTCCTTGGCATACTAGACGTCAACCACTATATGAAATAAAACACACTTTAAGAAACATTAAGCAGTATGTAACAAACTTATTTCTTCTAACGTGGAGATGAGAAAGAGAAAAAAACCCATATTCTGTCAGATGAATAAGATGTCTGCTTCTGAAATCAACTCCCTCATCAAAAAAATTGACAACCCTGGCTTGAATATCACTTATAGATATCATAGATATTTCTACAGTATCCTTCACTATTATTTTATGTCCTTACTCAGTCATTAACTAGTAAAGTGAAGTTGGATGTAAGAATACACACACACACAAAAAACTTCAACAACATGTGCAGCTAGCAGAAAAAATGCTACAATTATGCCTTAACTTCAGTAATACTCCAAGAAAAATATTTTCCCATACAACAGAAGACAGATTTAATCTTTTTGCTTTTCAATGCACTAACTTTCTCTTCTACTTTATTTCATCACATCTTGACCACTCTGAAGCTGCCTGATTCTTCAGAGGAAGGATTAAACATTTACATTTATACTGTGCTGCTTTTCCTCTGAACTCTAGGATTTATGATTCAGTTTCATATCCACAGATAGCAAATTATCTCCAAATGTTCACCAGTGAGTCACTATTAAGAACTACTGAACAAGGTCAATTGACAGTCTTTGATGTTTCCCGTTATTTTAAAAGTTCCTTTTGAATGTTTTGAATTTGAGTCTAAAAATAAAGAAAAAAGAAGGTGTGTCATTATATTAGAGATTTATTTCCTCCTTTTGAACTTAAAACACTTCAGCAGATCTATGGCTCATCCAGGTCATAGCTCACTCACAGATAAGCTACTAGAGCAGAAGTAGCAAAAACTTTTACCCTTTAATATTTCATATCTCGTCTTACTGAACAGCATCTCATTTTTGCAAAATTAAAAAGATTCAACTTCCTGTCTCATGAAAGGGAGCTAGAAATATTTGCCAACATAGCAGAAGTTACTTCGGTTGTTTTAGTTAGTACTGTGGAAGCTGGATGATGCATCCTGGAACTCGTTTTCTCATTTATAGAATGATATATGTTGGGACATCACTAAAACACAATGTCTGGAGGTATTATTTGCACTTACTCTCCAGTAATATAAACTAAGGTGCTAAAAAAACATTTTAAAAAAAAAATTAAGAAGTTCATCGACTTCTTTGAAGACTAAACTGCAAGTACTAAAAAAATTAAGTTAAACCCACACAATGTAATTAAATTAGAAATTATCTCAGTTTTAGCCACCTCAATTTCCAGCTTCTTTTCAACATCATTATCATAATTTCATCTGCACCTAATTAACACCAAACTCTGATTATATTCTCAGAAAAATTATTAATGTCTATTCAAACGACATGTCAGATCTGTATGCATGTCTATATTTCAGCAGAGATTAGCCCATGGCAGGGCTAAAAAGTAACAAAAACTGAAGAGAACTTGCTTTTCACAAGCAGAATATACAATCCACACTTAGTGACAACACAGCTATTTCCCACAATAAACCACCACACACTGACTGCACCTCCTACTCATGAAGACCTGCTTCAACACTTCCGAACTTCGAAAGGATTGAGGAATGGCAGATAAATTCTCTCCTGCACTACTACCATGGAAATTTTGATGGATGCCTACACACAGCACAAACTAAACTTTCACTACTGACATTCCTAATGATGAAAAATAATTTATGTGGTATTACTGGACTTCCACAACAAGTTTTAAACTAGAGATGAAGAATCTTAAGTTAAATCATCAGATCCAGCAAACAGAAACAGATCATTACCCAAAGTGGTACAATTCAGATTACATAGTACTATATTTAAACACAACATTGTTTAAGCTTTTTTCCCCTCAGTTAGTTAAAAATAAAGCAAATTTGATTGCTGACCTATTGCTTTAAAACAGACATGAAACCTCAACCTGAATTTTTTTTGAATTAACATATTTTCCAACAATATGATCACTGTGACAACTCCATAAACAGTTTGCAGAGACTGCCGAAGAAAATCACTTGGTACTCCCCTTTTTTTTTATTTTTTTTTGAGGGGGGTGGGGTGGGGGGAGTGTGTGGGGTGTGATGGAAAGTTTGTTTTCCTGTCTCTTCTCTAACCCACTCTCCAGCCCAGCAACAGTGGTGACTCACCAAGTGGCAAAAATGCAAGGCGGTTTCCAGCCATGGAGAGCTCATTGAGGCTTGGTAGTTGGCACAGGTGGCGGGGAACATACCACAGGTGGTTTCTGTCTGCAGTCAAGTACTGCAGCGAAAGGCACATATGCAGCCTTTCAGGTAATGTTATCAAACGGTTGGTCGAGATGTCCAATGTTTGCAGCTCCCTCAGGTCTCCAACCTCTACAATCCAAACAGAAGG
Organism: Falco biarmicus; assembly: GCF_023638135.1. Taxonomy (NCBI): domain Eukaryota; kingdom Metazoa; phylum Chordata; class Aves; order Falconiformes; family Falconidae; genus Falco; species Falco biarmicus. The sequence continues at coordinate 66,160,483 of NC_079294.1, read as the reverse complement.
CATTCAGAATTATTCACGTAACTGTTCTCACAAACATGACTGCAAAAAAAAAACCAACACTCACATAGATCAAAATCAGAAGTTCATCACCTAGCTGTTGTGGTTTTTTCTTAAGATACTGTTCTATCAATCCCTGTTGAGAACCGAAACTAATTATCTCCATCATCTTCATATTTAAAATCTTTTTGACAAAGAACAGTTAGGCTGTAGGTTTAAATATGACATCTCTCAAGACAGAGCATTCCTGAATTGTGACAATTACTACTGTCAAAAATATCAAGCAATTTCCTGGTCCTAAATCAGAACTGGAAAAAACAATCCGAAACAAAACATAATACATAGCTTGCTGTTATTGATGGTGTTTTGCACGACCCCAAACTCATGCAAATTCTAATTTTTTTTAAAAAACATTTGAGGATGCACTGCTCATATCCATCTTACTTAAGATTCTCTTGCAATGAGACTTACAAACACATGCATAGTATTTCTTGCTTAGTGACAGTCTTTCACCCAAGCACACTTCGAAACAACAGCTCTCTATTCATAATACAATTCAAAAGGCTAGTTTAAATTAGGAAAAAGAATTCTTAATAACCTGTAAGTTATATTGTTATATTTGTAGGAAGATACTACAGTAAGTTCTAACCTATAGTTGCAATAATTACAGCTTACAAAGATTTTCTTTTTTAACATTTTGAGAATTTTAAAAGTAGATTTTGTATTTTAAGTAGTATTGTATAGGGTTTTTTTATGTAGGTAACAAGTTTTTAAGTCTGCAAGATGTGATTACACAAGTAGCCTCACTTGTACAACAGAGTGATTTTCCCTGTGTCTGGCCTGTTGGGACCAGGATGCACTTCTTCAAGGACTGACTGACAAATATATTAAGCAGCTTTACAGGCTATCTCCTTCACACCAAAAAAAACACCACCAAAAACCCCAAAAGCCTTCTTGGAAGTAGGCATGGGGTGATCAGAACATGAAACTCTCAGTGGATTTAGTTATTCTTTAACAGTTCCTCTAAAAATCGGGTAATTCTATAAATTATTTTCCCCAAACATGGGGAAACTGTAAACAGTTTTGCTTTCTTTTTAAATATTCTACAGCAATGGAAGCAACTCATTAAGTGCTTGGTGCCCCCAAGTCCTACTACAGTTTTCAGCATCTCGCAGAGCCAAACGTACTTGGCTCTTGTCTGAATGAAACCAGTTCTTGCATCTTGCATCTGATAGCTACTAAAACAAGACTCACTAGAATGTTGTACACTGAAAACACCAGACAATCTGCACAATTTACAACCTATCATCCAGAATTTTTTAAAAAAGATATAAATAGGGTAACACTGTTCAAGTTAAAACTAAATAGAACCTGTTGTGCCCTTAAGCTTTCTCTGCAGCAGGAGCTAGAAAATTTGCTATTCCCTGAGCTCTGAGGTAGCACCTTGTATACTACACCCAAAGAAGAAAACAAAACACTAGGTTCACTGCAAGCTGTCTTCTACACAACAGGAAAAAGAAATGGCCGATCTGAAGTTGACCTTGGGAAAGGCAGCTATAAACTTTACTTTCAAGACTGAAAACACAAAAAGGAAAAAAATGAAAGTTTTAATTCAGTATTAGAGATTTTCGAACTACTAATTAAACAAAATGTGTGTGCACATTTTAAAAGGAGTTTCTACCCACCACAATCCCAGCATTAACTACAACAAAGAATCAACATAGTATACGCATCCTTTTATAAAACATTACTGACAGAAGCAGCTGCTATACACAGACAATCATATTGTTCAAACCTTAGTTTTGATGTCAGAGGTATCATAAGATTTTAAAAGTTTGTTGTGTGTGGGTTTTTAACTACAAGTTTGAAAATGAATGGCAAAACAAAATAATCACTACTAAATAGCGAAAGACTACTGTGCAAAAGAACTGCAGTAGAGCTCATTTTTAAAGAGTTTTATATTCATCACAAAGCCATATGCTTGAAAACAGTGACAGGAAGAGAGCCACCTACATTCAGCCAAACCACTGACCACATGCAGTCAATAATAGACCTAGCTATTTTCATGCACTAATCTTTTTCTCTGCCACTAAAAACAGTTTTCTAGTTCAGTTTAGGTCCAAAAGCCCATAAATGTTATGGTTGGCAAAGCTGGCAGAGTTTCAAAGGCATTGCTAGAATGATATGTTTCAAATCTAAGCGGAAATAAAAGTATTCTCGCTTTATCCTTCATCCAAAAAACACATACTTGCCCAAAACTTCATCCTCTCTACCTTAATCTTCCAATGTGTACCAGATGTAAACATCTACTTTCAACATACAGCACCATATGTTACAGAAACACCCACCGACCCATAATGAAGTTAAAAAGTAAACTGAACAACTTCAAGTGCCATCAGATTAAAGATATAACCCCCAGACTCCCCACCATGGTGTTGAAAGCTCATTTTGAAGAACATGCTCAGACATTCACTAATGAAAATAGATTGATATCAATCTCATTAAAGCAAAGGAAAACCATAAAGAGGAATAACACAAAATCTAAATAGCCCATTAATAAGTTTTCCAAGCTTTTAGTTAATAAATACTATTATCCATGCTTTAAAAATCTTGCAACATAAACACTGAAGAATGCCTTAGCTAACAAACACAGACTAACAAATCCCTCTCCTGCTATCACCTCATCAAGCACCAAGACACATGAGAGGTGGACTTTGGAAGTTTCAGACATACCCAGAAAAGAGAACAGCTATTCCCAGACAAAAAGAACTGACAAAGGGGCTTTTATTCAGATTCCTACACCACCACCACCCCAAAAGGATAAGAAAGAGACAATCATTATACATCACCATTAAAACACACTGAGGAGTTCCAATTACATTTCAATGAAATTCATATATGTGTAATTTTAAACTTCTATTAGCTCTAGGATTAACACTATCAAAATCAACATGGCAGAGCACTCAGCCCCATTTTGGTACCAGAAGCCCAGAAAAAAAAAAAAAAAAAAAAAAAAAAAAAAAAAGTCCTCAGTAGCTTTGCTAAACCCCCAACTCAGCGTGATCCAGATTTGTGGAGGCACACAGAGTCCAAATGTGAAATTCCTGTGCTGGTTCTTGGACTCAACTATTTCAGCTGTGTCCATCTGCACGGATTACTGCCTTCACATATAGCTGGGCAACTCTGTGGCTTGGCCATATGGTACAAATGTGTTCATGGCGTAGTACACACAAAGTGGCTGACAGACTGTAAATCCACACACTACCTTACCTCATA